>NC_134089.1:150088543-151326109 GCF_000715075.1 Nicotiana tabacum
TGTAAAGAAGAAGAGCCGAAACGCTATTTGGTAGTAAGAATACTTATAGGTGCACTTGCTAAGGAAGAATAAGATCAGAGGGAGAATCTTTTTCATGCTAGATGCAAGCTTATGAGAGATATTTGCTCATTAATAATTGATAATGGAAGTTGTGAAAATATGGCAAGTGCATCTTTGGTAGAGCAATTGAATTTGCCTACAAGGAAGCATCCTACACCATATAGACTACAATGGTTAAATGAGTGTGGGGAGCTCAAAGTGACAAAGCTAGTATTAATAAAGTTTAAAATCGAAAAGTGTCATGATGTAGTTAGGTGTGATGTAGTGCCAATGCAAGTTTGTCATTTGCTTCTAGGCTGACCTTGCCAATATAATAGAGAAGCAAAATATGATGGAAGAACTAATAAGTACTCTCTTGTTAAAGATGAAAATAAATTTACTATTTTACCTTTGACACCATTTCAAGCGAGTTAATATTACAAAAAAAATAAGAGAATTGAAGAAAAAAACAAAGAGTGAGCAAGAGAGGGAAAAAAGTGAGAAGAGTAATACTTCAATAGAGGAAAAAATTTAGAAGAGTGGCACTTCAAGAAAGAAAAAAAGGAAACAAAAAAAAAAGAGGGAAAATGAGTGAAAGGTTTCACTTTTACAAAATAAGAGTGATCCTAGAGAGAAAGAAAAAGTGAGTTTGTTAGCTAGTCATCAAGATCCTTGGGAGAGGTCGAGGATAACCATTCTCTTATACTTCTTATGCATAACGATTATTTTTTGACTACTAATGAGCTAACCCCTTTTGTATCTAGTGAAGTTTCTACTCTTTTGCAAGATTATGAAGATGTCTTTTCCGAAGATCTTCAAGGGAACTACCACCTTTGAGGGGAATAGAGCATCAAATTGGCTTTGTTCCGGGATCTTAACCTCCAAATCAAGCGGCATATAGGAGCAATCCGGAGGCTACAAAAGAGTTGCAAAAGCAAGTTGATGATCTTCTTGAGATGAAATTTGTAAGGGAAAGCTTGAGTCCTTGTGTCGTGCCCGTGATCCTAGTGCCAAAGAAAGATGGAAGTTGGAGTATGTGCGTTGATTGTAGGGCTATCAATAAAATTACGGTAAAGTATCGTCACCCTATACCTAGGCTTGATGACTTACTTGATGAATTGAGTGGGTCTCTTATCTTTTCTAAAATTGACTTGAGAAGTGGTTATCACCAAATAAGAATGAAACTCGGTGATGAGTGGAAAATCGCTTTTAAAACTTAATTTGGATTTTATGAATAGATGGTTATTCCTTTTGGACTTACTAATGCACCTAGCACTTTCATGAGGCTTATGAACCATGTGATGAAACCCTTTTTTGGAAAGTTTGTTTTAGTTTACTTTGATGATATTTTGGTGTATTCAAAGTCACTTGAAGAGCATGTTGAGCACTTGAAACAAATTTTTGATGTTCTTAGAAAGAAAAAATTGTTTGCTAATTCAAGAAAGTGTACTTTTTGTGTTGATAAAATGGTCTTTCTTGGTTTTGTTGTGAGTTCTTAGGGTGTAGAAGTTGATGATTCTAAAATAGAAGCTATTAGGAGTTGGCCTATACCTATGTCTATTGGGGACGTTAGGAGATTTCAAGGGTTGGCTAGTTTCTATAGAAGGTTTGTTAGGAACTTTAGCACTATAGCCACACCGTTGACCCAAGTGATTAAGAAATATAAGACCTTTATTTCGGGGAAAGAGCAAGAGGAATCCTTTAGGGAGTTGAAAGATAAACTTAGCAAGGCTCCACCTCTTCAACTTCCTAAATTTGAAAAGGCTTTTGAAATTGAGTATGATGCTAGTGGAGTAGATATAGAAGCAGTTTTAATGCAAGATCAACAACCCATATCCTACTTTAGTGAGAAACTTAGAGGAGCGAGATTGAACTATTCTAAATATGACAAGGAGTTGTACGCCATAGTTAGAGCTTTATCAAATTGGCAACATTACCTTTGGCATAAGGAGTTTGTGATTAAAACCGACCATGAATCTTTGAAGCATCTTAAGAGTCAAGGTAAATTACACAAGACACAAGCTAAATGGGTAGAGTTTATTGAGAAATTTTCATATGTGATTCACTTTAAGAAAGGCAAAGATGATATGGTCACGGATGCTCTTTCTAGGAGGTTTATTTTAATGAACACTTTGACTTCTAAGTTGATGGGATTTGAGAGCCTAAGAGAACTTTATCCTAGTGATCATGACTTTAATGAGCTTTATATTAAATGTGATCAAGTTGAGGCATATAAGAAACCTTATAGGTTAGATGATGCACACCTTGATAAGCAAGGGAAGGAAGAGAAGGATAAGGAATTAGCCAAAGTAGAAAAACAAATGAGATTTCATAAGTTTGATTGATTCCTAATTAGAGATGGTAAGTTGTGTGTGCCTAGATCCTCTTGGAGAGAAATGCTTGAAAGAGAGGCATATAGTGGTAGTTTAATGGGATATTTTGGAGTCCCTAATAATTTAGATATATTAAAAGAACACTTTTATTGGCCTAAGATGAAATTTGACGTAGATAAAATATGTGATCAATGTGTTAAGTGCAAGCAAGATAAGTCTAAGGTATCTCCTTTTGGTTTATATACTCCATTTCCTATTCCTAATGCTCATTGGTTTGATATTTCTATGGATTTTGTTCTTGGTTTGCCCAGGACTAGGAAAGGTAGAGATATTATTTTTGTGGTAGATGATAGATTTTCTAAAATGGCATATTTTATACCATGTCATAAAAGTGATGATGCTACCCATGTTGCTACTTTGTTTGTATATTATGTGCTTAAGTTGCATGGAATTCCAAAAACTATTGTTAGTGATAGGGATTCCAAGTTTCTTAGTCATTTTGGAAGGATTTGTGGGGTAAGCTTTGCACTAAATTGTTATTTTCTTCTTCTTATTACCTTCAAACCGATGGTCAAACCGAAGTTGTTAATAGGTCATTAGAAAATATGCTTAGGGCCATGGTTAAAGGAAAACTTACTTCTTGGGAGGAACAATTGCCATTGATAGAATTTGCATATAATAGGACTATTCATTCACCTATTGGTATGTCTCTTTTCGAATGTGTTTATGGTTTTAATCCTTCAACTCCTTTGAATCTAACTCCTTTGTCTCAAGATGTTGTTGTGAGTTTAGATTCCAAGACAAGAACCGAAGCCATGAAGAAAACTCACGAGAATGCTAGGAAACAACATGAAAAGATGAACCAAAAAGCGGCTACCAAAGCCAACAAAAGGAAGAAAGAAAATGGTGTTCAAACCTGGAGAATGAGTGTGGGTGCATTTTAGGAATGAAAGGTTCCCTCACAAGAGAAAATATAAGTTTCTACCAAGAGGATATGAGCATTTTCAAATTCTTAAAAGAATTAATGAAAATGCTTATAAAGTTGATCTTCCTAATGATTTTCAAGTGCATGATGTTTTCAATGTTAGTGACTTGTTTCTTTTTGATGTAGGCGATGTTACAAATTCCAGGACGAATTTTTTCAAGAAGAAAAAGATGATCACATAATGCCTATGCCTTCAAGACCGTTCATTAGGAGTCAAGCCAAGGACCTTCAAATTATTGGGATGCATTTGATGAAGTTGGGAGATTTGGATGATCTTTTGGAAAAGCCTAATAGAGTCTGCAATTTCATCCAAATGATATTCAACGATGGTGGCCAAAATTCATGTGAAGAGTCCCTATTATAATTGGAGAGCCCAAGCACCTAAGGATCTTTTTAGTCATTATGTAGACCTTAGTATAAATAGAAAATATTAGGTCATCTTTCATTTCTGAGATTATAGTGAATATTGCTATATATTTTGTGAGCTTGAAGGTAGACTTGTGGTTTCCTTTAAACTAGCCCTAGAATTTACAAGAGGTTTGTCTTCCTCTTGAGGATTCTATTAGTGTAGGTGCTTTTGTTGATTGTATTAGGGGTGATTAGGATTTAATTCTAGTTATTACTAATATCTCATCAATATTTGTGTCTTGCTTCCCTTTTCTTTATTTGCATTTCAAGTCCCATTTCTTGTTATTTCATTTTGGTTATTATCACATGCTAAAGCCTTTAGCAATTTAACATCAATTTTTTAAAAGATACCACAAGTGCTATTCTGTTTGTCAATTTTCAAAAGAAATACTTTTTATGAAAACTTATCTTTAGCACTCAAATATGTATACTCTTGTAAATACGTAAATTTTGATAAAAACTTATAACATTTACCTTGAGTGTCATTTTGCCAACAAGATTTAAAATAAAATTTTATAAAACGGTATGACACTACATATGCAACATAATATTCTAGTACATGGCGACATCCATACTTGTTTGTCCCCACAAGCATGAAAGCACATTTGTAACAACTTAAGTATTAACTTGAAACATACTTTTAGAGAATATCCCTCAAGAAGAGTAAGTTTTAATCAACTTACCTCGCTTTCGCTTTATTAATATTCACAAGCATTCAATCCTCCTCCATCATTCCAATGTTGATTAAAATGGTCAACATCACCAATAAGTCGATATCTACAATTAGATATCCTAATTATATCAAAATATGACCTAAGATATTGATCAATATCCATATATGGCTCATAAGTTGGCTACAAGCCTCCAACAACTCAAATTGCCAAATAGATTTACAAGTTAGACCATTCAACTTCATTCTTATATTTTAATACCCATTTGAAGTCGTTAATGATACTACATCAATTGTCCATTACCACCAAGTTACTATTCATCGTCTTCCATAATCAACACTTGCAAAATATACAATTCAGGTGATTACTTAGTTGATCACTTTAATCTTTTTGCTAACAAATCATTCCATAGGTTCATTGTATTCATAAATTTCATCACCAAGATTACCATTCATCTTCTCTCTTATTTTCTCAAAAGTACTATTCATGACATGAACTAGAATACATAATCCAATCTTTCAACCATTAAAACTTGTAACAAATGTTTCAAATACTTCTAACTACTCATAATAAATGAGTTTGAGGCATTGAAATTATCTCTAGTACCTCAATCTTGAAAAATCACAGCTTTGGTGATTTTAGTGTTATTGAGGATTTGATGATGAAATATAGCATTTGGATGCAAGAATGATGTTAGAACTCATGTATATTGAGTAAGATCAACCCAAAACAAAATTAACAACTTACCTTAGTTGATTTGACTTGATTTGAGCTTAAAATCGCCTATTCACCTCAAGAACCCTAACCCCCAATACTCAAAATACTCTCTCTCCCGACTTGGTATTTATAGGCCTAGATTTTTGGGTTTAGGACGTCACCTTGGATGCTATGGCAACACTTCACTGCTAGCCATTCTTTTGGGCGCGGCCCCGGATGCTTCGCATCTGCAGACTCCTCTTCCTGCCTTTGGTAATTTGGTCATAACTTCTTGTAGGAATGTGTAAATGACAAACGGGTTGATACGTTAGAAACTAGACTGGAAGATCTTTCATTTTATAGGTTGTCCATCACACAAATCCTTCTATACACGTAGATATGCTCATCGAAAGTTTTGCCTTGTGCATACTCATTTGGAACATTAGTCTATCATGTAATTTCCAACTTGGCTTAGACTTAGGGCTCTCCTTAAACTCCACATCACTTATAATATGCCTCGTACACTTATTATCATATTCAAATTAATATCCATCATATTAATAGTCCTCGTTTGCACACAAAATAATATAATTAGCATACATTAACTTTCTTAATAGCAATTAAGTACTTTAAAATTTTTCGAGGTGATACAAGGCAAATGCTTGGTGGTAAAGGTGGACGACAAGGCCAATCATCAGTTCTGGCTTAATTTCTTCTACGTCAGAACTGAGGATGTTGTGGCTAACGTTGATGGCTTTCCTGAGGCTTGGAACTACACACGTAAGTGTCCCGTTTCTCTATTTGTTCCATTACTTGCTTTGATTCAGTTGGATGACTTTTCCTTTCTAGTAGCCAACAACCAGCCTCCCCTTTTCGTCCCGCGCATTTCTGATTGGGTCAAGCAAGTTCTCCCCCATGTCGTAGGGATCCGTGACTGGCTGAGCTCTTCCTTCGATAGATAATTTCTTTTCTCTGGTCGTGGTCGTTTCACTTTTTGTTGTATGTCGATTCGTTCTACTAACTTATATGTTTATTTCTTTCCCAGGCAGGGGGTCTTCTCGAAGTAGCCAGACGCTAGTGCCTTCTTTTCGGAGGAAGTTTGTTGCGCCTTCGTCTTCTTCCCCTATTGCAACTACCGTACCTTTTGCACCTGCCCCCACCTTGGGTACTACGGTCCAAGAGTCTGTCTATATCCCATCTGCTACTTTTGCTTCTCAAATCACGGCTCTTGTTGACGAGGATAACGATATCTCCCATGATGATGGGGGTCTAAGTCCTCGTAAGAGGAGATCTGTAGAGGTAGCGGGGGAAATGACAATGGGCATCGACTTAGAGGAGGGCGACTTCGTTCTTCGAGAGACGGCAGTAATACATGTTATAGAAAGTATTGTGGTGGATTCCAAGGCCCCACAACTGAAAGATATAAATGTGCATGCACCGGTGCGTCCCGAGGGGTAAATGGTCGAAGAGGAGGCACTCGATGATGGTCTCGCACTTCTGAGGCAAGAGGAGGCTTCGTCCTCTAGGGCTGTAGTAGATGTCTCTTCGTCTGCTAGTGACAAAGGAAATACCATTACTGAGGAGGACACCAGATCTGATTCCGACATGGATTTGGACGAGTTGACAATGATTGATGGGCTCACTCAGCTTGAGGTGAGGATAACAGGGGGCTCTAGGACTATTACAATCCCAATGGATCGTAATCTGCTAGAATTTGTACACAAAAAATTTGTGTCGAGAAAATATAATCAAGACCAAAAAATATTGCACCAATCGTATTATTTGATTTCAAATAATTTGAGTGTACAATCTCTATGAATCCTCTGATTCTACTCTTCAACAGTAAATAAAAGAGCTTTTGAGCTTAATCTTGAATTTTATTTTATTTTAATCCAAGTGCTTGAGGCCTGATCTTGATCTTGACGTATTTTTAATCCAAGGTCTTGCAGCTTGTTCTTGAATCTTCGTCTTGATTTTTTAATCCTTAGAACACTTGAATGCTTGTAGCTTTTAGAGAAATCTGCAGCGTTTGATCAATTGCGACCTTGTCATTCTTCAATCTGATTGGTCGAAAAGAGTGTCTTCTCATCACAATTCTTCCATTCCACAACTATAAATAGGGATCTTAAGGAGTAGGCTTGAAGTACCGAAAAAATATTGTAATACTCCATAGAACCTATTTCAAGTAGTGTGTCCGCATTTTGCAGTCTATGAAACAATTAAACTTAAATAATGTTGGTCAAGCTCTTGTACTCATCTTGATTCGGCACTTGATTTGCCTACCATCAGCAACATTTGAATTTTAATTCCCATGGTGTACATCTCAAAAGAACCCCACGTTGAAGATGATGTGGATCATGTATTTTGATCTCATATGACATAGAAGATCGTGACTTCTACTTGAATATAACTTGGTAGAATCTTGCCTTTTGATAATATCAAGTCCTTCAAATGCTCACTTAGCTTAAACAAACAAAGAAAGAGATTTTGTCTCTTTCCTCCTAGCAATTATTTTCAGGTGAGTCAAAAGAGAGTGGTTTGAACTTTGAAGAGAGTGGATTGATGCCTTAGATTACATCATGTGAGAACCTGGACGCCGGGAGTTAATTTCACATCCATTGATAGCTTTGGTGCTAAAGTTGATCCACGTTAGATTTAATTATAATTATTAAAGGGGTTAACTTTTTCCTTGCATGCCACGTTGGACTTTGGGATATGTTTTCCTTGTCTTACCATAAAAGGAGTCTTCCCCAATTTACATGTAAATAGAAAACTTTCACCGCCTGTAGGCTTTCTTTCTATATGGATTAGGATATCGTATTCTTGTTGGACTCTAATATATACGGCTCCCACATCGCTATTAACTTCTCCAATAGCCGTCTCACTGTATCTATAAATAGTGGCATGCCTTTCAATCACTCGGCATCAACAACATCTGCGAGCTACGTTTAGCTTAACTTTGACGATTCAAAAACATTGGCACAGAGATAAGTTTTTCTTCTTTTTGTACTCTATTGTATCTTTTTTTTAGAAGTAACTTCGTCGAACTATAAAGTACTTCAAAAGTTCGAGACGAAAAATACCGAGGAGATAATCCCTGCCTTCGGTCCTCTCTGTACTAAAGTCGAGGGCGTGACCCTCGGGAAGATAAACAACAATATCTTGTTGAATAACATTGCCGGTCTCGCTCTCTGGGTAAGTACGACTATCATCCACTTTTTTCCTTATGCCTTAGTTTCCTTGCAGGTTTTAACATATTTTCTTCGTTTTGTAGATGGTTATCCGAGAGATTGAGAGTGCTCGGCTGGAGAAGAGGTGTAAAGAAATTTACGTGGATTTGAAAGATAAGTATACAATGTGCCATGGAAAGTACTAGGATCTCTGGGATCAATTTCACAAAGGAAGCTATGTACTGGCTTTGAGAGAGGATTTAAAGAAAAAAAACGAAGAGTTGATGACGGTTGTGGAGCGTTTCTGCGTTCTTGAGGGGACGTTAAGGGAGAAGGAGGAGGAGTTGGAACTCAGCAAAGGAGTGGAGGCCCAATGTAGCGACCTTCAAGCTCAAGTAGCCTAGCTACAAGGCCAGTTAGACGAGTGCCAATTTTAGATAGAGGCTCTTAAGGGGCAGATTGTCGAGAAGCAAGAGGAGATAGAGAAGGCGGAGTCTTCTCGGTTGGAGGCTCGGAGGATAGTGGAGTTCCTTGAGTTGGATAACCGAACCCTCCATTTTGAGCAGGAGAATGACCTATCAATGGCGAGGTATAAGGAGGATGGACTTGAGGAGAGGATCAGGGAGTTGGAAAAAGAAACCTCGGACCTTTATGATCGAGTTGCTGCTTTGGAGGTCGAGAAGACCCAAATGCTTTCGCGTCCTTCTTCGTCTAATTCTTCCGGCTTCCCCAACGTCCCATGTGATCTGTATGTAGAGTGGATTCATGTCGAGGCCCGACTAGATGTGTTTCGTTAATTGCATGCGACGAGCTCCATTTCTAGGGCGACCTTTAAGGATGCTAGGGTGAAGGCTCGCGAGGCTCGGCTTGCTTGTGGCTACGACCTTGCTATGCCTCGGCCTGGAGAGGAGGATGAGGATGAGGGTAAGGAGGACGCCATAGATAGTCTTGAGGAGGACGCCATAGATCGTCTTGGGAGGGCACCTAGTATGATTCTATTTACCCTCAGGGCGAGGATTGAGAGGATGCTGGAGGCCGGGACGGTGATGGTGTCGATGGTCAGGGTTGGTGATGTTGGTGAAAGTTAGGCTGACGAGGATGTATAGGGTCGTGATGGCAATGACCAGTAGTTCTTTTTACCTTTTTGTGTGTGTTTTTGTTTGGCGTCTCCAAGGGACTTTGTAACAAACTCTTATCTATGAATATCATAGTTGGTTTTTGCTTTCACTTATGCCTTTCTTATTTGCAGTGATTTATTTTTTTTACTTGCATGTTTTGATCCTTTATATTTTTTGTTGTCGTCCTCTAGTTGACTGTAATCCTTGGGCTAAATAGCAATAGGCCAAATCATCCCTTTATCTATATAGATCGAGTATGTCTCATTCATTGAGATATGGTCCGGGATCGATAAGTGTTGTTTGAACTTAGTTTATGTTATCCTTTTATTGAGACATGGCCGAGGGCTAATAGATGTTTATTTAATTTTACTCAAACTTTGTCTTTTCGTTATGTTGTGGCCGAGGATCAGCAGGTGTTGTTTGAGCATGGTCAAATTTGACCTTTTGACAAGTTGTAGCAGAGAGCTGGTAGGTGTTTCTTCGAGCTAGGTCGAACTTAACCTTTCCTTAAATTGTGGCCGAGGGCCGATATGTATTTGTTTGAGCTTAGTCGAACTTGACCTTTTTTCAAATCGCGGTCGAGGGCCGGTAGGCGTTGTTCGACCTTGGTCAAACTTAAAATTTTATTAAATTGCGTCCGAGGCCAGTAGGTGTTGTTCAAACTGAGTCGAACTTAACCTTTTGTTAAATCGCGGCCGAGGGCCGGTAGGTGTTGTTCGAACTAGGTCGAACTTAACCTTTTGTTCAAACTGGGACGAACCTAACCTTTTGTTAAATAACGGCTGAGGGACGGTAGATGTTGTTCGAACTGGGTCGAACTTAACCTCTTATTAAATCGCGGCCCAGAGCCGATAGCTGTTGTTCGAGCTGGGTTTAACTTAACCTTTTGTTAAATCACGACCGAGGGCCGGTAGGTGTTGTTCGAGCTTGATCGAAATTAACCTTTTGTTAAGATGATTTTGATATACGTAAGTTTCTGTTACTTTGACGTTGTTGCTCAGATTACATAATTGGAGAATGTTACAAACTTTGGGCATTGGCTGGCGTTCCAGTCCCAATCCCTTCATTGTTCGACTTGGAGAGTGTAAGCACGTAAATTTTTATCCGCACGATTTTTTAAAAGTTATTTTTAGTATTCGTAGTATTTTTAGTATCTATTTGATTTTATAGAATTTTTGTATATTTTTATCTTGAATTTTAATTTTTAAACATAAAATTTATAATACAAAAATAGTTCATTACATATTTTCTTATTTTTACTTAAGGCCATTAGTATTTTATAGTAATATATTTTAATTTTCACTATGATTTCAATTTATTTTTTCTCTACTCTCATTTAAAAATACAAAAAATAGTTTTATATTATGATATAGTTTTACTCTAATTAATTGGAATTAATTTTATATTTAATAGTATATTTTATATTGTATTATTTAAAGGGAATAAGTTTTAGTTTGTTAATTTATGGACTCTAAGAATTGAAGAGTGCCAAAATCTACGGCCCAAATTCGGATTACCCCATTAGCCATATCCCTCATCAGTTTAGTCCAGACCATTACCTAATGACCCTTTAACCCATCAGACCTCTTAATTAACTTCCAGCCCTTCATTCCTTTTCATCTAACGACCCATATTCCCCCAACCCTTCATATAAAACCTCGTTGTAACACCCCTCTTCTATCCTTATATTTCTTCCACATGGTCCCAACCATTATGACTTTCTGACATGAGAATATTCTCTCTCATCTCACACGCATATTCTCAGAATTATTAGCGCGTTTTGAAAACTCTTGGATGGATTTGGATTAATGGGAGTCGTAGGATTTGATTGACTTAAATCCTATCATTCCATTTGTTCGAAATTAGTCTGAAAAGAGTAAAAAACAGGGGATTTTAGAAAAAAATTAGGATTTCTTGGAGAGAAATGGAAGAATAATTGAGAGAGAACTATATATTGTGAAGTTTTCAGGTTTTCCATAGGGAATTTTCGGAAAATTGGGAGGAAAGTTCTAGGGTTTGGGGAGCTCTTCAATTTTATTGTCCAAATTTTGAAAAGAAAAAAAAAGAGTTTCTATGAGTATGTTAATTTGAGTTTGAGTTAGAGAGAGATATAAATTAGAAAACAAAAAAAACATAGAGAAGTTTCTGCTTCTTCCCTTTGACTTCGATTTCGATTTTTTGTTCCAAATTCATGGAGTTCATTTGAGTTTGGAGCTGTTTTATGTTTGGGTTGCGCGAAGATCACTAGTGGGGTTCGAGTCTGCGGTTCCGTTCGAGTTTGGTTGCCATTTTTTAGTTCCGGCTGTAACTGTTGGTTTATTTGCTCGTGTAATTACTGGAAACTTTCGTTAATTAAAAGTTCAGCCTTCAGGTCCATCTCTCTCCCTTGTCTTACTGATTTTGTGGTGTAGATTTTAATATGATAAGAGCCATAGTTTAATTAGTTCGAGATTTAGGTGTAAGATCAATTCGTGGGCTGACTCGAGTGAGTTTTTCTGCTATCCATGAAGTGTTTTGGTGTTCAAAGTAATCTTCTCAATCTAAATTCTTAGTTTCGACGTGTTCAACTTGAATTGGTTAAGTGTAGGACTGCTAAACGAATCATAAGTCAGCAGAGTGCCTTGCTTCTGATTTCATGACTATTTTAGTGTGTTTTGTTAGCTTGAAATTACTGAAATCATCCCTGATATTCTTTATCTCTTGTTGAATCAATTAGATCATTTTACACCTCAAACATGTTCTATTGTGCTAAAGGCAGTATGGTTGATCATTTGGTGTTAGAGTGATGGCTATGTTTTAAATGATATTTGGCATCCCTGTTTTCTGCAGTCTGAAAATGTACTGTTTTTGAATCTTAATTAATTGTGCTATTTCGCTGTGGCAATCTGAAATCCAATTTTAGGAGCTTGTCTGATTAAATTCTTCTATTCATACATGAGAGTATTTGTCTTCTTCGGGTCACTTGAATGTCATTTAAATTCAGGTGTGTTTGAGTTTAAGCGAAAGATTAATTACTTATCTGGTTGTTTTCTCATGATTGGTAGTTGTTTAGAACATCTCATTATTCATGGCTAAAATTGGCGTAAACGGCCCCTTCTTCGATATGAAAATTAGTAAGAATGCAAAGTTATTCAAAAATGATCTGTGATGCTGAGGTTTTCCATTCTGTCATGTTCAATCAAAGTTCATTTATTCTTGCGCTTATTTGTGTTATGTTCATGCCTTCTTGCCTCGGGATTTCGTATTTAGAGATAGTGAGAAGCTGCTGCTTGTGCCATATAGTTTTGAAATCATTTTTTCCAATTTAGAAAGTGAAATGTGGATCTCTGATCAAACGCCCTGCTCTCTCGTGCCTTTCTTTCCTTTTTGTTGACTGTTAATAGTCTTCTAATAGTTGCCAACATGCTAAAAATGGGATTAACAGAGAGGGGAATGGTGTTTCATAATCAATGTGCAAATTGCTAGGATGACCGTAACTCTATAAAATCAACCTCGAAATCATTTGAAGTGTTGTTGGTCACCTAGAGTGAGGGTAGGGTAGTTGAGTTTAATAGGAAGTTCTATGGCTCTCATCATATTTTGATCCCTTTTAATTTTGTCTATTGTCATTTTGTTGTTCCATTGTTCAAGCTGTTTGGGGATTTCTTATTTGGTTTTGTCTTTATGAATGGGGTTGCGGGAGTAGGACAAGGCCGAGCTCATTAGTGATTAAATTGTTTACATGCCTTAAAAATTGGGCTCGTCAAATGCATGAAATAAGAAGTTAAAAAGGGAATGAGCGTGAAATTATTTTTTATTTCTTTTAATTTTATCTATTTTACTTTTATTACATTTTGTGTTAGGAGTATGCTTAGGCCGACAACAGTTGGGTAGGCAAAGCATTAGAATATTTTGTGTTTTAGTTTCGTGTGAGGTAAGAGGACACCCCTTTAGTCAATTAATTCATTCGGGGGATACCCGGTAGAGTTTGTATAATTTTTTTTTACTCTTTTTCGGGGAATGCCCCGAAGTGAATGTAAACGGTGGCCGAAGCTACATCGTGGATGAAGCGTAGTGTAGGATAGATTAGAACTCTTAGTATATTCTCTTTTAGTACTTTTTTTTTTCTTTTTTTTTCTTTTTCTTTTATTAGGTTGGGACGACCTGGAACCTCTTTTGTGTTTATTTTTCTTTTTCTGTGTTTTTATTTCCATTCGAATATTCTTTAAAGCCAACCAGATCATGTATGCAACCGTACTAGTTACGGGACTCGGGGAATGCCTAACACCTTCTCCCTGAGTCAAATGAACCCCTTTATCTAGAGTCTCTGGTGTAGTCAATTTTAGAGTCAAATATGTTGTGAAGTAAAATTGTTTTCTTTAGAAACGGTAACCTTGCACACCGAAATCAAATGTCAGGTGACGACTCTGAACAATATTTTAAAACACAATTTTGTCACTTTTCAAATTTGAAAAACCCTTTTGATCTTCAAAAATCTTTTTATATTTTTAAAGGGGTTAAGGAGTGAAAAAAGGGTGTGACAGCTTTGACAACTCTTCTGGGGAGTCGCAGGTTCGAGCTGATACTTGATCTTGTTGGCTTTTTAGAATATTCGGTTGAGGTTTTTATGTTTTTTATTTGCATTATTTGATTTTTATTTTGTTTATGTCATTTTATTATCTGTTAGTTGTTTATGTGTTTATAGTTTTTTTCTTTATGTGTTACTGCTTTATAACTGTCATCATATGCATTACCCGGTCAATTCTTTCTGCAACAAATCTCGGAGTACGCGTTGCATATATGAACTCTTCGTTGAGTCACCCTTATTTTAGGAGGGGGGCCGTCAGACGTATGGAGTGAGTGGAAAGCTTAAGTAGCCACCATCGACCATATTATCCACCATACGCTCCCCCCGATATAGGTCAACCTTTAGGTCATTTTTATTTGCATCATATCATTATGACCTAGCAGGGCCCGATGCGACGTACCGTGTCTTTTGTAGGAAGCTTGTCCAAATTGTGTCAAATGGGTCCGCCGGTCTAAAAGGACATTCAATCATCCTATGTGCTAAATGTTGCATATTTAAGGGCAGAAATGTCATTTGGCGGACTGATCTTCGGGAAAGAAGTGTGAAAAATGAAGTAAGAGAGAATATTGAGGGTTTTATCACTTTTAATTTCTTTCCCCATTTTCTAAAAGAAAAAAAAATAACAAAAAGGATTTTACACTTATTATTTTCAAAAAAAGGCAAAAAATAGTTTTTTTCAAATTAGTTGCATTTTTTTGAAAGTTTTCTCCCATATCCAATCTTCCCGAACTACGCATACCTGATTCTCGTCTTTTGGGGTGAGATACGTAGGCAACTCACATAGGGTCCGATCTTCCTCCTTTTCCAAGTGAGTCTCAAGGTCTTGGTCTACGGGGTTATAACCAAGTCTTGCATGTCTAGCCACTTTCGGACACACGCTGTTTTGCAAAATAGGGCTATTCGTAAAGTGACTTTTTGAACCACGTTCAGAGGGTCTTGAATCCACAATTAGGTATCTCCTTACTTTAAAGTTTGCCCTTGTTGAATTTGCATGTCTAGCCACTTCTGGCCACCTCAACCGTTTTGCAAAATGGAGTTATTTTTGCAAAAGTGATTCAGTGGCCCGGGTCTTGAAATCTTGAGTACACAACTAGGTGTCCCATTCCTTTAAGCTCCGTCCTTGTTGGATTTGCGTCTCTAGCCATGTTTGGCCATATCAGTCGTTTTTACAATATAGGTCAGTTCTGCAAAGTAATTTTTAGGCCATGATTATTTGGAGTTCGAAGTCGTATAAGCCTCAGTGGGATATTTCCATGTCTTAGAGGTCACCTTTTTTGAGTTTGCACTAATAGCCACCTTTGGCCACATAGGCTATTTTGCAAAAACAACCCAATCATATCGTGCATGTGTTAAATAAGAAGTATTGTGGTGTCACATAGTGTCTTGAGTCGCTAACCGTGTCCTCTTCATTCAGGTATGGACCCGCTAATTTGTTCCAAAGGTGTTGATAGTAGTAAAGATTCCTAGGAAGTTGGTCAAGTGGTGGAAAATATTTTCACTGTTAGAGCAGCATGAGCTAATGGATAAGTTCGGCACCCTCACTTCACTTCTTGATATCACACCTTGGCCAGACTTAGTGGAGGCGATGTTGATCTACTAGGACCCGCAAAATATGGTTTTCAGATTTTGAGAGTGTGAAATAACACCTACCTTGTCAGAAATGTCCAGTCTCACTCATCTAACTTACATAGGCAAAGACAAGATACTTCTTCGAGATCACTCTAGAACAAGATTCCTTACCGACTTGGGCCTTAAAGACAATAATCATTTGGGATGCCACGAGCAGTCTTGGATATCTTTGGATTATTTTATTACGTCCCGCACTATTATGTCGATATTACATCCCGTAGTATTATATTACGATGATGTTACGCCTTGCCGGTAAAACCCTTCTTGGGATAAAATCCGATCAAAGAAAAAGAGCGCAACACATGCTTTAAAATCTAAGGTCTTTGAGCTGGAAGGTACTTCGATTCTTCTAACTGGACGCCTGCACACAAGTTAGCATAAGGAGTAAATAAAAGGGGACGCGGTTATACCTTAGTTGTGATGGCGTTTCGAGCCTCGATATGCTTCAACTGCTTGCTCTGGGGATGCAATACGGTCCTTTGTTCGTTCACTCGGGTGTAGCCAAGGATGTAGCTTGTGATTGCTACTTCATTGTTTGCTTATCCTTTGGCTCCTTCGATTTTGAAGGTGTCGATGTCGGTGCCACATCGTGCACTGCGAACATCTCTCTTGTAGCACGTTGCTCCCCGTATACCGTTTTTATTCCGTTCTTTGTTGGAAACTTCATCATTTGATGAAGGGTTGATGGTACTGCTCTCATGCAGTGTATCCATGGCCTTCCGAGCAAGACATTGTATCTCATGTCTCCTTCGATGACATGAAACTTGGCATTTTGGGTTGTTCCGGCCACGTTGACCTGGAAGGTGATTTCCCCTTTAGTTGTCTTGCTCGCCATGTTGAATCCGTTGATGACTCAAGAGGCGGGCACAATGTGGTCGAGCAGTCCGAGCTGCTCCACCATCCTTCACCTAATATTGTTGGCCGAGCAACCTAGATCCATAAGTACACATTTAATTTGAAATGTATTCACAAGAAAAGAAATTACCAATGCGTCGCTATGAGGCTAAGATAGGGTCACCATGTCCTCGTCGCTGAATGTGAGAGCGACCTCAGTTATGTAACCACGAGTTCGCTTTTCCCTGGTGATGGATATTTTTGTTCTTTTGATAGTGGGTTCCTATGGGATGTCGACTCCTCCAACGATCATGTGGATGACATGTTGTGGCTATTCTATTTCATTTTTCCTGTATATCTCTCTTTCCCGTAATTGATTTTTGGCTCGGTCGTTGAGGAATTCTCGGAGGTGTCCTTTGGTAAGTAGTGGGGCTACTTATTCTTGGAGCTGTCGACAATCTTTAGTTCTATGACCGCGTGTGCTATGAAATTCGCACATTAGGTTAGAATTTCTTTGCGACGGGTCTGATAGTACGAGTTTTGGCCACTTGGTGTCTCTAATTTTACCTATGGATGATACGATGTCCGAAACATCGATGTTGAAGTTGTACTCAAATAATCGGGGTGCCTCCATCAGCCCTGTGTATCTATCTAATCCGGCTCTGCTCACGAGTCCCCGAGGATTCTGACCTCGATCTGCTCTTTGGTCGTTTTGGGGTATGTTACGCCTTGGGGCATTTCTTCGATCTTCAGTGTACGGTTGGTACCTTTCCTTGTTTGGCTTTGATTCCTTCGCGATGAGCCTTCTAGGATATACTAAGCCCGAGGGGGCTCCTAATTGGTCATCCTCGATCCTAATCTTCGACTGATATCAGTTGTGGACATCCGGCCAAGTCATGACGGGATATTCAACCAAGTTCTGCTTCAGCTACTTCGAAGCCACTGAGCTTTGTTCGTTCAAACCTTGGGTGAAGGCCTGCACTGCCCAGTCATTGAAGACTGGCGGTAATTCCATTCGCTCCATTTGAAAGCGAGATACAAACTCATGCAACATCTCGTTTTCTTTCTGTTTGATTTTGAAGACGTTAGACTTCCTTCTAGCAACCTTGATGGCACCGGCATGTGCCTTTATAAAAGAATCTACCAGCATGGCGAATGAGTCTATCGAATTCACGGATAGGTTGTGATACCACATCATGGCCCCTTTTGAAAGTGTTTCCCCGAATTTCTTCAACATGACATATTTGATTTCGTCGTCGTTCAGGTCATTTCCTTTTGCTGCACAAGTGTAAGCAGTGACATGCTCGTTTGGATCCGAGGTCCCATTGTACTTCGGGAGATCGGGCATTCTGAATTTCTTCGGGATGGGCTTCGGAGCCGCACTTGATGGGAATGATTTTTGTACGAATTTCTTTGAATCAACACCCTTTAGGATCAGGGTTGCGCCCGGGATCTGGGCTTCCCTTGAATTGTAGGTCTCCACCTTTTTGTCATTAGCTTCTATCATCTTTTCGCCCGATTCAATCCTCTTTGTGAGGTCCTCAATATCTTCATAATAAGGGGGTCGGATGCTGACCCGTTATTACTCGATCTTTTCGATACCTGTTTGGTTTGAGGAGCCGTTTCCGGTGCTGCTGTGCTTAGAGTTTTTTGGTGGCTTTGCAGTTGAGAAATCGCCAACTATTGTGCTTGTAACATCTCAAAAATAACGTGAAGGCAAACCTCTTGTTCCTCTCGCGCTGGGATTTTCTGAGCTTCTTGTTGGTTTTCTTGGCGTATACTCCTGTTAGGGTGGGAGCTTACATCGTTGTGTTGGGTGTTGCGTGAGACCACATCCACAGGAATTGGTTCTGGTGCATACTTAGGGTTTTGTGGTGGTACACCAATACCTGGAACAACTACACCATTCTCTCTATGGTCCTCAGGACCGTTGTTTTCGTGTGCATTCATTGAGTTAGACATTTTGACCTAAAATCAAAGATTCTTAGACAAGAAAAAGTGTGAAGAATAACTTGCGTTATTTAGTAAACCAGCACGAAAACAATCACTATCATTTTATGTCACGTCCCGAGCCTGGGGGCGAGACCGGCACTTGGTGCCTCACCTATCCTTTCATACCACTTGCGACCAAGAGACTCTGAACATGTAATGTCGTACTTTGGCCATGGGCCATATTGCAAGACAACTGCGAATGCTGACTAAATATCAATATAAAGCTGGGCCGACAAGGCCGTCATAATTATTGCAATTGACAAACCAACCAAATATACATACACGACCTACAAGCTAAACATATTGCACTAACTGACAGGATATCTCTACAAGCCTCTACTGGTAGATATACTGTGATCGGAACAGCTCCCCCGACCTACTCATACCATATATACATATATACATAAGATGTACATAAAGCTCTATATCCGGCAACGCCGAAAAGCATGGAGCTTACCGATCAAGCAGAACTCATACAACACTTAATGAGGAGGTCTACCCGATTGTTTGTCTGAACCTGCATGCATGAAACGTAGTGCCCCCACAAAAGTGACGTCAGTATGAAATAATGTACCGAGTATGTAAGGTAATATACCGAAAACTGAAACTGAACTGGTAATATAATAACTGCAAGTAACAGGAAGTCAAAGATAATCTAAAGATATGCTTACCTGCTGATACTGACTCAATTCTCTCAATATAGTAAGTAAAATAGTTGTCCGGCCCTATAAGGCTCAATATACATATATATATATAAGCTTTGGTATATATATATATATATATGCTCTACCGTAGTAGGCTCGCTCATAGGCGCTCGGCCATACTAGGCTCTATATCTCGACCAACTGGGCTCGCTCATAGGCGCTCGACCATAACAAGCTCGGTATATAACTTACCATCTGATCAGAGGTTGCCCAATAGGGGCCTGCCTATTGATTATAGCTCGATGGTTATGAGAATACTTTAATACTGTATATATAAACACTATGTTCTCTTAACTGGAAGAAGGAAAAACTCAATTGAATATAAAGTCCCAATAAGGAGAATATGGTAACTTACAAAACTAAGAAATTATATGTAATTTGTGAGACTAGCAAAATATGCGTAAATTCTGTATATGAATTTTGCTTTATGTCTCGTTACCAAACATGTGTAATGACGAGATCATGCAAAATGAAATAAGGGCTTAGTGTTAACATACCTGGAGTAGTATAGAAAAATCCGTATGATATTCTTGAAAAAGGTTGCACCGCACTCCCTTAGAATCGCAAAATCTCACATTGCTAATTGTGCTAGGAAACCTCGTCGGATTTTGATTGAGAAATCACGTTATCAAAGTAGTAATTTGCTTGAAGTATTTTTAGAAAGGAATTTGATTGAAAGCCCTTAAATGGCTAACAATCCCTCCCCCACTTCTGATGGTAATCCTTGATAAGAAAAACATTTGGATTGAAAAACTTTTCATTAGTTTTATATTAGTCTTTATATGTAAGACTTCACATTATTTTTCCACCTATAAAAAATGACTCTTGGTCATGAATTATGACTAAGAGTCATATGGTTGGTTTAGTAATTGGCTGCCACATGGGAGTTTGGATCTTATCCATCAATTAATTAATTTAATTAGGTAATATCCCGCTACCCGATAATTAATCAATTACCCGTGTAATTAAGAATTATCTCAAATTACTTAAAATTTTACTTATTTTAATACACTTTATACATCCTACTATCATGGTCATATGGTACCTTGTATGGTACTAGTCTATAAATATCGGGTATTAATGCTCTGCCCGCATTTTATCCCAACATGCCAAACTTGGACAAAAATTTATTTTCTTTGACTTGCTTCCCCTCTCACCTTGACGAATTTACTCATCACTTGTTTGAAATATTACCTTATAATCTCCAAATAATCTTTCTCTTGGACTGATGTCAATTACTTTACGACAAATTCAACATACAATACTACAAGGTGCAACATCATCGTAATTTAATATTGCGAAGTGTAACATCATCATAATGTAGTACTGCAAGGAGTAACATCATCGTAATATAATACTGCGGGATGAAATATCGACGTAATATTGCGGGGCGTAACATTATTCCCCTCTTTGGAACATTCGTCCTCGAATATTGACTATTGCACTTATCATTCTCATAACATATAGCTCTTGCGAATACTTTAATATTCCCCTTTCCATTTAAGCAACTTTTCTTTGAATAAATCCAAAGGCCAGGGCATTTCCCCCTTTAGGCCTCTTTCCCATGCCATGACTTGTGATCGAATTCCTTCCAATCTCGTAACTGTTGCTATCTTCTATTATGCAGCTTTTACGACTTTGACCTTGTAAGTGCGCTTTTGAGGCTCTTCTCCCCTTTTCCCTCTAGCTTCTAGCCAATCTCTAGGCCTCACTTCACAAACATATACAGAGCTTGATAAAATGTCCCTGTAGGCATTTGTAGGTATACTAAAGTTCTTTGCTCGGTATTTTGTTAAAATTACGATTATTGCAATATTTTGTTTCATAGAACCGGTTATTTAACTATGTGATTTTTATCTTATCTAGGTGTGTCATAATATACCATAACTCTTACTTCGATTTATCGATACTGAGGTTTGCTACCAAATTCCTGGTTACTCTTTCGCTGCTTATCATATATGTATAAATCTAAGTCCTTTAATGCTTCCTCTTTACTATTCATCTTAAGAATAACGGCCTACTCTTATCTTATATTTTGTAACTCTTTTTCATCCATTTTTTGATTCACCTCAATATTGCTTTGATATTAAGAATAATTCTACAATGTTCTCATTCATAATTTCTATAATTTTTGGGTCTGATAATCAGATTCCGAATTTACTTCATTGATGTAACTCTTTAGTTTCCTCCTTCCTATCCGGGGTTCATGGTATTATTAATTCTGAATAGCCTTTCATGGGCGCTGAGGAATATGCATGATACAATTCTTTAACAATTTAATCCTTCGTTTATGACCTAGGCTTAATTCTTTCTCTTAACGTATACCCGAATCTTCTACGGTCATATATGCTGCGTGTATAAAACTCTGAACCCTTAAGTGCGTTCATAACGTAACCAACTCTGGATCATTGATCGAATAATTTCTTTTGTTTCATCTTAGCTTTCTTTCAACGTAACCTATTACTTTTCTTGGTCTTTCTGCCCCCTTGTTGCGTCCATACTTAGCTTATCTTAGTGCCCACACATGCCAGAATTTTTGTGCAGCTCATATGATCTCGAATATTACTCTTAATTTTTCTTCCGTTCATTAGCCATGGTAGGTGCCACTTTCCTTTGGAGTGCTTCCAATGTTGTTGTGAGACTGTTGTTACATGACTATTTCCTCTTTAGGTCATTATGCTTAGCTTGAAGCCTTCTTCCATATTTCCTCAACTAGTCTTTCGTTGTAGTACTTAGGGAGAACCCTTGACTCCCGTATAGCGATAAGCTTATTACGGACCTTTTGATGCCCTTCCTTGCCTATAATCATCTGTAGTTGCTTACCTCTGTGCCCTTGTGCTTGTAGGGTTACTTCTGAACTGATATTTTTACTGCCTTCTCGGTGGCACTTTCTTTTATCCCCATAACACTTATACGGTACCTTTAACTACCCTGACTCCTATTTGAATATATCTCAAGTATTATAATGACATTACTGCAAGGCTGAATTCTCTATGTTGGTGTTCACTACCCTTATCTTGCATGATCTGCTGATTTGTCTACAACTTCTTGTCTAGTCATGATTAGGCTCTTCCTGAATCAACTAGTAACTACTCGTCGGTCCATTCTCATATCCATATTCCACGTAATCTTTCTCGGGTTATTTCCTTGTATTAACTTACCTCACGTATTGGCTCCTTATCTATCAATAATATCCAAGGCAGGAACCCTTACTTCCTTTTTTTGATGTTGTTCTTACATAACGCTCTAGAATCATAGCATATATGTAATAGTTGGATAAGTGCAATCTCATCCCTTTCTCATTTTCATCACATTCTTCCTTTATCATTCCATATCCCCCCTTTAGGGGAGTATTAAGGCTTTGAGCAATGACGACCTGCCTATAGATATTTTTCCTCTCCATCTTTTGCATTCTTTCACACCATCAATGACCCTTACTCGCCTTGCGGTAATACTTCTATTAATCACGTTAGAGTTGCGAACTTATTTCTCGAAATGCGGACGTGGCTATATGACCTATACTCTTTTGTTGTCTTAAGTCCCATCACCTCTCGTCTCTTTCTTCATTTGACTATAGATTCTGTAACAATCTACCCTTGCCATCCATGCATCATATCTCACTCATAATGCTTCATTATCCCTTTTCGTACTTTCTTGCTAATATTTCTATCTATCACTTTATTCTGAAAACATTGACAAGATATTCTCTTGCTTTTAGCTCCCCTTTGCTCCATCCAGTGGCTCTTCGGGTTGATTAACGTTCTCGCTCTACTAGGGGACGCGAGCCACACTAAGGTAATATTTATCCCTTTCAGGCTTTCAGTGCCTATCTTCTGATTTTTTTGATCATGCTAGTATTCACATCTAATTGTAATATTCTAGAGTGCATCACCTGGGTGTCTCACAAGGAGATCTATTAGCACCTTTGCAGTATCCTTTGGAAACGCAAACTATCCATTCATCATTTTGGGTTACTCTAACCCCAGCCGGATCCTGCTATCATGTCCTTCTCTTAAACCATATCCGTTAGATCCTATAGGGCATGACTGAGATAGGTGTGGCCGATTGTACGTACATCTGTTACTATTAAAAGTAATTCAAAATGCTATATCTTCTTTTCTAAATGGTAAATAATGATAATATTTATTAAATGGGTACCTCGTACCCTTCTTTACCTTGCTTCTTTTACTTGCTGCAACTTGTGTCTAACTTACGATTCCGTTATTCCTTTTTTACCGTAAGAGTGGATAAGTATTCTTTCCTAAAAGCTACTTATCAAGAATCGTACACCTTTTAGTACACACATGATCTGCTGAAGACCTCACATTTACTCATCGTACACCTAAGAGTTCCTCTAACTCAACACTTCCACATCTATACCTCTTATCGATCGTCTTTCTGAATGTAGCCATCGTTTTATTACAAACAAAATAGAGTTTAATAGTTTGAGTTCTTACAACTGAGCTCTACAACACGATCTATAGTAAGAAGTAAGAGTGACAGACCTAAATGCCCTGTAGCCTCCTGCTTATAAGTGTGGTGCACAACACACCCATAAACAAGACTCTACTAGACATGGCTTGTTGACTCCCTAGGATAGAACTGCTCTGATACCACTTCTGTCACGACCCAAACCGAAGGGCCGCGATGGGCGGCACTTGGTGCCTCACATATCCTTGCATAACACTTACGACTAAGAGACTCTGAACATGTAATGTCGTACTTTGTCCATGGGCCACAATGCAAGACAACTACAAATGCTAACTAAATATCAATATAAAGCTGGGCCGACAAGACCGTCATAATTATTGCAATTGACAATCCAGCCAAATATACATACAGGGCCTAAAAGCCCAACATATTGCACTAACTGACAGGATATGTCTACAAGCCTCTACTGGTGGGTATACTATGATCAGAACAACTTCCCCTACCTACTCATATCATATAAACATATATACACAAGATGTACATAAAGCTCTAGATCCGGCAACTGCGAAAGGCATAGAGATTACCAATCAAACTAAACTCAAACAACACTTAATGAGGAGGTCTACTCGTCTGTCTGTCTGAACCTGCACGCATGAAATGCAGCGCCCCCACAAAAGGGACGTCAGTACAAAATAATGTACTGAGTATGTAAGGCAATATATTGAAAGCTAAAACTGAACTGGTAATATAATAACTGCAAGTAACTGGAAGTCAAAGATAATCTAAAGATATGCTTACCTGCTGATACTGACTCAACTCTCTCAATATAGTAAGTAAAATAGTTGTCCGGCCCTATGAGGCTCGGTATATATATATAGGCGCTCGGCCACAACAGGCTCGGTATATAACTTACCATCTGATCAGAGGTTGCCTAATAGGGGCCTGCCCATCGATTATAGCTCGATGGTAATGAAAATACTGTAATACTATATATATAGACTCTCTGCTCTCTTGACTGGAAAAAGAAAATATTCAATTGAATATGAAATCCCGATAAGGAGAATATGACAACTTATAAAACTAGGAAAATATATGTAATTTGTGAGACTAGCAAAATATGCATAAATTCTATATATGAATTTTTCTTTATGTCTCGTTACCAAACTTGTGTAATGACGAGATCATGCAAAATTAAATAAGGCCTTAGCCTTAACATACTTGGAGTAGTAGAGAGAAATCCATATGATATTCTTGGAAAAGGTTGCACCGCACTCCCTTAGAATCGCAAATCTCACATTGCTAATTGTGCTAAGAAATCTCATCGGATTTTGGTTGAGAAATCACGTTATCAAAGTAGTAATTTGCTTGAAGTATTTTTAAAAATGAATTTGATTGAAAGCCCTTAAAAAATGGCTAGCAATCCCTCCCCCACTTCTGATGGTAATCCTTGATAAGAAAAACATTTGGAATGAAAAACTTTTCATTAGTTTTATATTAGACTTGATATGTAAGACTTCACATTATTTTTCTATCTATAAAAAATGACTCTTAGTCATGAATTATGACTAAGAGTCATACGGTTGGATTAGTAATTGGCTTCCACGTGGGATTTTGGATCTTGTCCATCAATCAATTAATTTAATTAAGTAATGTCCCGCTACTCGGTAATTAATCAATTACCCGCATAATTAAGAATTGTCTCAAATTACTTAAAATTTTACTTATTTTTAATACATTTTATACATCCTACTATCATGGTCATATGATATCTTGTATTATACTAATCCGTAAATATTGGGTATTAGCGCTCGGCCCGTATTTTATCCCAACATGCCAAACTTGGACGAAAATTTATTTTCTTTGACTTGCTTCCCCTCTCATCTTCACGAATTTACTAATAACTTGTTTGGAATATCACCCTTATAATCTCCAAATAATCTTTTTCTTGGACTGATGTCAATTACCTTACGACAAATTCAGGGTACAATACTACATGACGCAACATCGTCGTAATTTAATACTGCGAAGCGTAACATCATCGTAATGTAGTACTACAAGGCGTAACATCATCGTAATATAATACTGCGGGATGAAATATCGACGTAATATTACAGGGTGTAACATTTTATCCCCACGGTGTGCGTCAAACTGTTTACCTCGAAAATGGTAATAACAATTAAATTTGATTGTGTGGTTCTAAAAATATGTGATTTATTTATATGCTAGTTGTTAGACAATAGATGCTAAGTATGAGTTAGGAAAGTAAAGTAGGAGCAGAGAGCAGCTTTATTATCCAAACCAAACAGCTGTGGATCGGGGCCTCGGGCTGGCCTAAGTAGGGCCTTGAGGTCGAGCTAAATATTGACTAGGGCCGATAGATGGGGGAACAACAGTCCTAAGGGCCTTGATAATGTCTCTTTATGATCAATGATGAGTAATAAATGAAGAAAAATCAATGGAACGCAATAAATGTAAGGAATAAATCAAAGGAGAGACAATAGAGAGTGTTTAAGTTAAAGAGCAGAGAATGTTCTTGTTCTTTTATTGAATATCATGTGTGCAAGAAATAACAAGGGTCTCCTTTATATAGGAGGGGGAATCCCAACATAGTACATATACATTTATTACAAATATATGCGGCTGGTACAACTATTTAATGCCACTATACGGACTTGGTCAGCTCTAACCACTTGACTTGGGAATCTCCCACTCGTTCATCATAGCCACCGATTTGTACTGCACCAAGGTCGAGATATACCTAGAGCCTTCTGGTTCATCAAACCTCGAGCTGTGCCTCGAGCATTCTGACAATGAGCTATGGAATTCCATGATGACCCTAAAATACGACTCTCCGATTTTATCCGTATACAACTATAAAGATAGACATTGGAAGCCTAGAATGAATAAATATTACCTTTGTGTGGCTCCCGTCCCTAGTAGAGAAAGAATGTTAGCAAACTCAAAGATCAAAGGGATGGAGTAAGGGGAGCTAAAAGAAAAAGAATGTCTTGTTGAAGTTTTTAGAATAAAGTGATAGACAAAAATATTAGCAAGAAAATAAGAAGAGATTTAATGAAGCATTATGAGTAAGTGTCACGACCCCAAATACCGGTCGTGATGGCACCTATCACATTACTAGGCAAGCCAACTAAACAATTAAACACAACCCTTTTTCCTTTAACAATAATCCATTTGTTAACACATGTTTTAAATACCAAATTTCATTATAAACATTTAAAGTAATGAAAAATATGTGGAAGTCAAATAAATAGTTAAACTATATAGACCCATAATCTGGTGTGACGATCTAGAGCCTCTAATACATGTCTGAGCATCTACTACATCACAAGCCTAGAAAATGCGGGAAAAAAACAAGATAGGGAGGAGAAAACAGGGCTGCGGACGCCATGCAGCTACCTGGAAATCTCCGACAAAGCTGAATCAGTTGAAGACCCTCACTCGGCCGCTCGGGCACCTGGATCTGCATACAAGGTACAGGGAATAACATGAGTACGCCAAATCAATAAGTAACTAAAGTAAATAAGGACTGAAAGTAGTGACGGGCAGTTCAAAAAGCATATAACTGAATAATCAACAGAATAACAGATCAATATTTTTATAGTTTAAAACCAGTTTCGTCATAAAATCAACGTTTCTAGTTTAAAACATTTGAAATCAGATGCTTAGCAATATATCCAACAGAGGCTTATTTAAAAGAAGAGTGAAATTAGTGAAAACATCATAACTGGGCCTCTCGGGCAAGGAATCACTCAGAATGTGGACTCTCGGGTAGCCTCTCAGTCACTCTTGACTCAACTCTCGTCACTCAGTCTCTTTAATATCTCTAAATAATAGAAAATCATAATAACCGCTGCGGGGTGCAACCCGATCCATGATTTATAGTCGACTACGCTCACTGGGGGTGTGCAGACTCCGGAGGGGCTCCTACAGCCCAAGCGTCATATCGTTGCGAAGCACAGCCCTATTTATAGTCAACTACGCTCACTAGGGGTAAGTAGACTATGGAGAGGCTCCTACAGCCTAAGCGTCATATCACTGCGGCGTGCAACCCGATCCATAACTCACATATATACAAATATCCTCACAATTAGGTTCTCAACCTCTCTCAGTCATTAACTTCATAGCCTCTCGGGCTTATTATTAGAGATTAGAGAACTCAGCCCAAATAGTCCTCACAATTAGGAGTAGAGTGATAAAATCAGTTTTAATCATTTAAACGGGTAAAACAAGACTGATGATATGCTTCTAGCAAGTAAAGTGAGGAAAAACAGACAAAATGCCCCTAAGGATTTCTACAGGTCAGCATAAGGCCCAAACATGACATACAACCCATAATACAATATAAATGACTACGATACATAATAATATAAGATTTCCAAATCAAACACGCGGCTTAATAGTCTCTACGGGATGGACCAAGTCCTAATACCTATCACTGCACGCCCACACGCTCATCACCTAGCATGTGCGTTACCGCATTAGTCGAAACAAGTCAAATACCGAGGTTTTGCACCCTCAGTTCCAGATTTACACTGGTTACTTACCTCAAATCGGTGAAAATACTACTCAGCGATGCCTTTTCCCCTCGAATCGGCATCCACTCGTGTCGAATCTATCCAAAATCAGAATTACGGCATCAAAATATGCTAAGGAAACGAAGCCCAAGTGAAAACAATCAAATAATACAAAAAATCTCGAAATTGGCCAAATCCGACCCCCGGGCCCACGTCTCGAAACTAAATAAAATCACATCACCGGAATCCTTATCCTCCCACGAGTCTATACATATTAAGAACACTGAAATTCGAGTCCAAATGACCCCTCAAATCCTCATTTAAAGTCTCATAATCTCAAGCCCTAATTTCTCAAGTTTAGGCTTAGATTCCATGATTTATTAGGTAGATTTCACAATAGAATCAAGTTTTAAGTCCAAAATTCTTACCTCAAATGTTTCCCCTTGAATCCCTCCTCAATCTCCTTCAAAAAGCTTCCAAAATGACCAACTATGGAGGAAATAAACCCCACATTCTCAGACAAGGCGACCTTTTAAACCTTCTGCCCAGGCCTGAAAATCCTTCTTTGCGAACGCGGTCAAAGCCTCGCGTTCGCGAAGCATAATTTAACTTTGACAAACTTTCCTCTTACACGATCGCGACCAAGCCCTCGCGAACACAATACCTTACCTAGACGAACCTTCGCGAACGCGATGAGTTAATGCCGACACAAGCTTAGCCTCTCAATACCTTCTATGCGAATGCGACTATACGCCCACGAACGAGATGCTTACTAATCCGCCCCTTCACGAATGCGAAGGCCAAACCTGATACCTCTCTTCCTGGCCCTTCGCGAATGCGAGGGTCCACTTGTGAACGCGAAGACCAAAACACCTGCAACAGCTGAAACCAATTTCTGCAATTTTTCTTAACTTAAAATTCCGTTCAACCCTCCGAAACTCACCCAAGGCCCCTGAGGACCTCAACCAAAGAGACCAACACATCCCAAAACCTTATTCAAACTTTTTCCAATCTTCAAAAAACCTCAATCAACGTCAAATCAACTAAAACACATCGGATTCAAGCCTATGTTTCTAAAAATCTTCTGAATTTCGCTTTTGATAAAAAAAACCCATCCAAACCACGTCCGAATGACCTGAAATTTTGCACACACATCCCAAAATGACACAACGGAAATATTGCAACTCTCGGAATTCCATGTCGACCCCTGGATCAAAATTTCACCTACCAACCGGAAATCGCCAAAAAATCATTTTCGCCAATTCAAGCCTAAATCTACTCCGGACCTCCAAAACTCATTCCGATCACGCTCCTAAGTCCTAAATCACCTCCCAAAGCTAACTAAACCATCATAACTCACATTCGATCCCTCTAACACATAAGTTAACACTAGTTGACTTTTCCAACTTCACCTTCCTTAAAAGAGACTAAATGTCTCAAACCTTACTAAATCATTTTCGACCCTAACTGATCAAACCGATCACATATAAAACCATTATACAAAGCAACTAGAAGTAGAAATGGGGAAAACGGAGTGGTAACTCATGAGAGGACTGGCCGGTCGTCACATCCTCCCTAACTTAAACAAACATCCATCCTCGAACGAGTCAATAAACATACTTGAAGCCTCGAATAGGTGAGGATATCTGCTCCACATCTCCCGCTCGGTCTCCCAGGTAGCCTCCTGCATGGGCCGACCTCTCCACTGCACTTTCACTGAAGCTATATCCTTTGACCTCAACTTCCAAACCTGACGACCCAAAATAGCTACTGGCTCTACATCATAAGTCATATCATCATCCAACTGAACCGTGCTAAAATCCAAAACATGAGATAGATCCCCAATATACTTCCGGAGCATAGAAACATGAAATACCGGATGCACACTCGACAAGCTGGGTGGCATAGCAAGCTCATTTGCCACCTCCCCAATCCTCCGAAGCACCTCAAAAGGTCTAATGAACCGAGGACTCAATTTCCCTTACTTCCCAAATCTCATAACACCCTTCATGGGTGAAACCTTCAACAGAACCTTCTCGCCAACCATGTAGGACAGATCCCGAACCTTCCTATCAGCATAGCTCTTCTGCCTCGACTACGCTGTATGAAGCCTCTCCTGAATCACCTTCACCTTTTCTAAAGCATCATGCACCAAGTCTATCCCCAACAGCTAGCCTCACCGGGCTCAAACTAGCCAACTAGAGATTTATACCGCCTCCCATACAAAGCCTCATATGGAGCCATTTGGATATTCGACTGGTAGCTGTTGTTATAAGCAAACTCTGCGAGCGGTAGAAAGTGATCCCATGACCCTTCGAAATCAATGACACAAGCACGCAACATGTCCTCCAATATCTGAATAGTGCGCTCGGACTGCCCGTCCGTCTGAGGGTGAAAAGCCATGCTCAACTCGACCTGAGTACCCAACTCTCGCTGCACAGACCTCCAAAACTACGAAGTAAACTGAGTGCCCCTATCTGAAATGATAGAAAATAGGACACCATGCAAATGAACAATCTCCCGGATATAGATCTCTACCAATCGCTCTTAAAAATAGGTAGTACACATAGGAATGAAGTGCACGGACTTGGTCAGCCGATCCACAATCACCCATATAGCATCGAAATTTCTCAAAGTCCGTGGAAGTCTAACAACAAAGTCCATAGTGATCCTCTCCCACTTCCACTCGAGAATATCCATTTGCTGAAGCAAGTCACTCGGTCTCTGATGCTCATATTTCACCTGCTGACAATTGTGACACCGAGCTACAAATCCCACATTGTCTTTCTTCATTCTCCTCCACCAATAATGCTGCCTCAAATCCTAATACATCGTAGCGGCACCCGAATGAATGGAATACCGTGAGTTGTGGGCCTCCTCCAGAGTCCACTCTCGAAGCCCATCTACATTGGGCACACAAATTTGGCCCTGCATCTTCAACACCCCATCATCACCAATGGTTACATCTCCGGCATCATCATGCTGAACTTTGTCCTTAAGGACAAGCAAATACAGATCATCATACTGGCGCTCGCTGATGCAATCATATAAGGAAGACTGAGAAACCACGCAAGCCAACAGCCGACTGGGCTCCGAAAAATTTAACCTCACGAACCAATTGGCCAAGGCCTGAACATCAACTGCAAGAGGTCTCTCCCCAACTGGAATATATGCCAAACTCCCCATAGTCACTACCTTTCGGCTCAAAGCATCGGCCACCACATTGGCCTTCCCCGTATGGTACAATATATTGATATCATAATCCTTAAGAAACTCCAACCATCTACGCCGCCTCAAATTGACATCCTTCTGTTTGGACAAATGCTGGAGGCTACGATGATCAGTAAACATCTCACAAGACACACCATATAAGTAATACCTCCAAATCTTCAACACGTGAACTATGGCAGGCAACTCCAAATCATGGATGGGGTAGTTCTTCTCATGGGATTCAACTGATGAGAAGCATAAGCAATAACTCTACCCTCCTACATCAACACACAACCAATCCGGACTCTCAAAACATCACAATACACGGTATATAAACCTGAAGCTGATGGCAAAACCAATACTGAAGCTGTGGTCAAAGCTGTCTTGAGCTTCTGAAAGCTCTCCTCACACTCATCCGACCATACAAATGAAGCACCCTTCTGAGTCAACTTGGTCAAGGGCGATGCGATAGATGAGAATCCCTGAACAAACCGGCGATAATAGCATGCCAAGCCAAGAAAGCTATGAATCTCTATAGCTGAGGACGATTTGGGCAAACTCTGTACCACCTCTATCTTCTTCGGATCAAGTTGAATACCCTCGCTGGATACCAAGTTCCCCAAGAAAGCCACTGAACTGAGCCAAAACTCACACTTGGAGAATTTTACATAAAGCTTCTCCTCCTTCAATCTCTGCAACACAACTCTCAAATGCTCTGCGTGCTCCTCCTGACTAGGCGAATACACCAGAATATCATCAATGAAGACTATGACAAACAAATCAAGGTAAGGCCAGAACATGCTGTTCATCAAATGCATGAACGCTGCTGGGGCATTGGTCAACCCAAAAGACATCACCAAGAACTCATAATGACCATATCGGGTCCTAAAAGTTGTCTTAAGAATATCCGAGTCCCTAATCTTCAACTAGTGATAACCCAAACGGAGATTAATCTTGGAGAACACTCTGCTCCCTAAAGCTGGTCAAACAAATCATCAATGCGAGGCAAGGGATACTTGTTCTTAATTGTTACTTTGTTCAATTGCCTATAATCAATGCACATCCTTATGGCGCCATCCTTCTTCTTTACAAATAGAACCGGCGCACCCAAAGGTGACACACTAGGCTGAATGAACCCCTTATTCAGGAGTTCTTGAAGTTGCTCCTTTAACTCTTTCAACTACGCTAGTGCCATACGATACGATAGAATAGAAATGGGCTGAGTGCCAAGCACCAGATCAATACCAAAATCAATGTCCCTGTCCAGTGGCATGCCCGGTAGGTCTGCAGGAAACACATCTGGAAAATCCCTCACAACTGGGACAAAATCAATACTGGGAGCCTCAGTTCCAACATCCCTCACAAAGGCTAGTTATGAAAGACATCCCTTCCCAACCATGCACTGGGCCTTCAAGAATGAGAGCACTCTGCTGGGAACATAATCAGTCAGACCTTGCCACTCTATCCGTGGCACACCAGGTATAGCCAATGTGACTGTCTTAGCATGATAGTCCAGAATAGCATGACACGGAGATACAATCCATGCCCAAAATGATATCGATATCCACCATACCCAATAGTAAAAAATCCACTCGGGTCTCCAGACCCCTAATAGTCACCACACACGATCGGTACACACAGTCTACAATAATGGTATCTCCCACTGGAGTAGATACATGAACAGATGAAACAAGAGACTCACAGGGCGTATCCAAATAATGAGCAAAGTATAATGACACATAAGAAAAGGTGGAACCGGGATCAAATAATACAGATGCATCTCTATGGTAGATTGAAACAATACCTGAAATCACGGCATCTGAAGCAGCAACATCTGGTCTACCTGGGAGGGCATAGAAATGAGCCTGACCACCACCTAATCGACCTCCTCCTTTAGGACGACCCCAGGCTACTTGACCTCTACCCATAGCTGGCTGAGCAGGTGGTGAAGTAACTGGAGCAGAAGTTGAGGGCTGACCCCTCTGCTAAGACTGACCATCATGAAGATGAGGACACTGCCTCCTCATATGTCCAAACTCTACACACTCATAACAACTCCTCGGTGCTGGAGATGGGGACTGAAGGGAACCCCTATCACCGAAATGACCAGTAGAAGAACCTCGTATGGAAGAACCCTGGACTGATGGAGCACATGATGATTTCTGAGCTGGAAGGACACTAAGTGATCAGTGGCCCTGATGAGAACTGTGAAAGCCATGACCCAATGATGCTCAACATCAACCTGGGCGAGGTGAATGAGCCTACCTGAAAGTACGGCCTCTGCCCTGCTAGAACTGACCCCTCGAAGGAGCACTACTAAAGCTACCAGATCCACGAGACCTCTTAGCCTCCCTCTCCTCTCGCTCCTACCGGTGAACCGACTCAATCTCACGGGCTATACCAACAACCTCCTCGAAGGAAGCACCTGTTACTCTCTCCCTAGTCATGAGAATCCGAAGCTGATATGTAAGGCCATCAACAAACCTCCTAATCCTCTCTCGATCTATAGGAACCAAACAAACTGCATGTTGGGCTAACTCGGAGAATCACATCTCATACTGCATCACAAATATCTCTCCCTGATGCAACTGCTTAAACTGCCTGCACAGCTCCTCTCGGCGCGACTGTGGCACATACTTCTCTAGAAAGAGAATAAAGAGCTGCTGCCAAGTAAGGGGCGCTGCACCAATAAGCCTACGCCTCTCATACGCCTCCCACCAAGTGAAGGTAGCCCTAGAAAAATGAAAGGTGGTAAATTCCACACCACTGGTCTCTAGAATCCCTGTTATACGAAGCATCCTCTAGCACTTTTCCAAGAAATCCTAGGCATCGTCACCCTCTGCACCACTGAAGATCGGAGGCTGGAGTCTACCAAACCTCTCAAGTTGGCGCTGCTCGTCGTCCGGCATAACTGGTACAACAAACTCCTGAGCTGGTGTAACCAGCTGGGCTAGAGGTGCCCCCAGTGTCTGGAGTCCCTACATAACCTACTCAAGTGTGTGAGCAACGGGAGTCTGGGTGCCTCCCCATTTTGAGAAATAGCTGCGGTCGTAGTAACTGAGATCGCCTGAGCCAAACCAGTACACACTTATAAGATCTGAGCTAAAGCCTCCTGAAGGCCTGGAATCACAATAGGCACAGTTGGTGCCTGAGCTGGTGCTACTATAGCATCCATAATTGGGACCCCAAGCAAAGAAACTGGGGCAGCTGGTGGATCTATCGGTGCTACTCTAGCTGCTCTGCCGGTGCCACAGCCTCGACCGCGACCTCGACCTCTAGTGGCCCAGCTGGTGGTACTGGAGGTCGTCCATCCTGCCCGGTAGAACGTGTCCTCACCATCTGTGAGAGAATGGAAAAACAAAAGTTTAATACTCGGATCAACTGATTCGCACGACAAGAATTTCAAGAATATGAAGTTTTTCCTAAAGGTTCTACAGCCTCTCGATGATAAATATAGACGTCTCCGTACCGATTCGTGAGACTCTACTAAACCGGCTCATGACTCGCGAGACCTATGTAATCTAGGCTCTGATACTAGCTTGACATGACCCCAAATACCGGTCGTGATGACGCCTATCACATTAATAGGCAAGCCAACCAATAAATTAATCACAACCATTTTTTCTTTAACAATAAACCATTTGCTAACATAGGTTTTAAATACCAAATTTTATTATAAACGTTTAAAGCAACAAAAAAATACGCGGAAGTCAAATAAATAGGAAAACTACAAAGCCCCATAATCTGGTGTCACGAGTCTAGAGCCTCTAATACATGTTTGAGCATATACTACATCACAAGACTAGAAAATGCATGAAAATAACAAGATAGGGAGGAGAAAACAAGGCTGCGGACGCCATGCAACTACTTGAAAATCTCCGGCAAACGCTGAATCAGCTGAAGACCCTCACTCGATTGCTCGGGCACTGGATCTGTACACAAGGTGTAGGGAGTAATGTGAGTACACCAACTTAGTAAGTAACTAAAGTAAATAAGGACTGAATGAAGTGACGAGTAGTTCAAAAAGCATATAACTGAATAATCAATAGAATAACTGATCAATTTTTTTTACAACCAGTTTCGTCATAAAATCAACATTTCCAATTTAAAACATTTGAAATCATATGCTTATCAATATATCTAACAGAGGCTTATTTAAAATAAGAGTGAAATCAGTGGAAACATCATAACTGGGCCCCTCGGGCAAGGAATCACTTAGAATGTGGCCTCTCGGGCAACCTCTCAGTCACTCTTGACTCAACTCTCGTCACTTAGCCTCTTTAATATATCTAAATAATAGAAAATCATAATAACCGTTGCGGCGTAAAACCCGATCCATGATTTATAGTCTACTATGCTCACTGGGGGTGTGCATACTCCGCAGGGGCTCCTACAGCCCAAGCGTCATATCGCTGCAGAGCGCAACCCGATCCAATATATATATCGTTGCGGCGTGCAGTTTGCTCCATATAAGTATCGCCACGGTGTGCACCCCGATCCGTAACTCACATATATAAATATCCTCACAATTAGGTTCTCAACTTCTCTCAGTCATTAACCTCACAGCCTCTCGGGCACAACAGTGAAAATTAGGGAACTCAGCCCAAAATAGTCGTCTCGTTTAGAAATGGAGTGATAAAACCAGTTTTAAACATTTAAGCAGGTAACACATGACAAAGGATATGCTTTTAGCAAGTAAAGTGAGGAAAAACAGTAAAAATGCCCCTAAGGGTTTCTACAGGTCGGCACAAGGCCCCAAACATGGCATACAACCCATAATACAGTATAAATGATTACGATACTGAATAATATAAGATTTCCAAACCAAACACGTGGCTTAATAGTTGCTACGGGATGGACCAAGTCCCAATCTCTACCGGTGCACACCCACACGCTCGTCACCTAGCACGTTCGTTACCGCATTTGTCGAAACAAGTCAAATACTGGGGTTTTGTACTCTCAGTTCCAGATTTACAATGGTTACTTATCTCAAATCGGTGAAAATACTACTATGCGATGCCGTTGCCCCTAGAATCAGCCTCCACTCACGTCAAATCTATCCAAAATCAGAATCACAGTGTCAAAATATGCTAAGGGAATGAAGCCCAAGCGAAAACAATCAAATAATACCAAAAATCTCGAAATTGGCCAAACCTGACCCCCGGGCCCACATCTCAAAACTCGATAAAAATCACATCACCGGAATCCTTATTCTCCCATGAGTCTATACATATAAAGAACACTGAAATCGGAGTCCAAATGACCCCTCAAATTGTTATTTAAAGTCTCTTAATCTCAAGCCCTAATTTCTCAATTTTAGGCTTAGATTCCATGATTTATTAGGTATATTTTACAATAAAATCGAGTTTTAAGTCCAAAATTCTTACCTCCAAATGATTCCCCTTGAATCCCTCACCAATCTCGTTCAAAAAACTCCAAAAATGACCAACTATGGAGGAAATAAACCCCACATTCGCGGACAAGACAACCTTTTAAACCTTTTGCCCAAGCCTGAAAATCCTTCTTCACGAATGCGGTCAAAGCCTCGCGTTCGCGAAGCACAACTTAAATTTGACCAACTTTCCTCTTATGCGATCGCGACCAAGCCCTCACGAATGCGATGCTTTACCCAGACGAATCTTTGCGAACGCGATGAGTAAATCCCACTGAAGCTCAGCCTCTCAATTCCTTCTATGCGAACGCGACTATACGCCCACGAACACGATGCGTACTAATCCGCCCCTTCGCGAATGTGGGACTCCCCTTCGCGAATGAGAAGGCCAAACTTTATGCCTCCCTTCCGGCCCTTCGCAAACACGAGGGTCCACTCGCGAACGCGAAGACCAAAACACCTCAACTGCTCAAACCATTTTCTACAATTTTTCTTAACTTAAAATGATCTGTTCAACCCTCCGAAACTCATCCGAGGCCCCCGAGACCTCAACCAAAGGCACAAACACATCCTAAAACCTTATTCAAACTTGTTCTAATCTTCAAAATACCTCAAACAACATAAATCAACTAAAACGCATCTGATTCAAGCCAAAGTTTCTAAAAATCTTCCGAATTCCGCTTTTGATAAAAAAACCCATCCAAACCACGTCCGAATGACCTGAAATTTTGCACACACATTCCAAATGACACAATGGAACTATTTCAACTCTCGGAATTCCATTCCGACCCCTGGATCAAAATTTCACCTACCAACCGGAAATCGCCAAAAATTCATTTTTGCTAATTTAAGCCTAAATCTACTTCGGACCTCCAAAACTTATTTCGATCATGCTCCTAAGTCCCAAATCACCTCTCGAAGCTAACCGAACCATCAGAACTCACATCCGAGCCTTTTAACACTTAAGTCAATATCCGGTTGACTTTTCCAACTTAACCTTCCTTAAAAGAGACTAAGTGTCTCAAACCTTACCAAATCCTTTTTGAACCCTAACCGATAAACCCGATCACATATAGAACCATTATACAAAGCAATTAGAAGTAGAAATGGGGGAAATAGAGCGGTAATTCATGAGACAACTGGCCGAGTTGTCACAATAAGATGTGATACATGGATGACAACAGTAAATAAAAAAATTTGACAATATTACAGAGTCTATTGGCAGGGGAAGGAAAATATGAGAGGTGACAGGCCTTGAGGTAACAAAAGAGTATAGGTCATAAAGTCACATCCTCATTTCGAGAAATAAGTTTGTGACATTAACGTGATTACCAAAAAGGAAAAGTTAGACCCTAGAATAATAGAACCAGTATGGATTTAATGATTGGTGAACAAGATAAACTAAACATGAATTATGGATTGAGTGATTGATAATAGTCGGCATCATGAGAATTTCAGATTTTGTTCCGGTGATAATAGATGGACAATAGAAGAAGATTCACGAAAAATTCAGAGAAAGGTCATTCATGGAGACACTTCCCTAAAGCAAGCAATATGAAAAAAGTTAAGCTTAAGGGGCTGTATGTGCTAGTTACACTAAGTGTCACCATCGCGAGTGAGGAATTTTGTTATCCTTGGTACAAAAGGATTATCGCAAGGCGAGTAAAGGTCATTGGTGATGTGAAAGGATGCCAAAGATAAAGTGGAAAAAACATCTGTAGGTAGGTCATCGTAGCTCCAACTCTTAGTACTCCCCCAAAAGGGGGGAATATGAAATGATGTGGTAGTAAGTCAGAATTAAGTGGATCTAGTAACTATGGAATGATAAAGGAATGATACGATAAGAAAGGTTGTACTTATCCAAATCCTATAGATATGCTACGATTCCATAGCATTATGCAAGCATGACGTCAAGAAAAGGAAGTAAGGGTTCCTGTCCCGGGATGTTACTGATAGGTAAGGAGCTAGTACGTGAGGTAACTTAAGACAAGGACATAACCCAAGAAAGATTATGCGGAATATGGATATGAGAATGGGCCAACGAGTAGTTAGTAGTTGATTCAGGAAGAGCCTAGTCATGACTAGACACGAGATTACAGACAAATCAACAAATCATGCAAGATAAATATGGTGAACCCTAACATGGAGAATTTAGCCTCGCAGTATTGTCATTATAATACTTGAGATATATTTAAATAGGAGTCGGGGTAGTTAAAGGTACTATATGAATGTAACAGGAATAGAAGAGAGTGCCACTGGGAAGACAGTCAAAATATTAGTTCAGAAGCAACCCTACAAGCTCAAGGGTATGGAGGTAAGTAACTACGGTTAATTGTAGGCAAGGAAGGACATCAAAAATTTTATTAGGTATATGATGTAATAAGCTCGCAGCTTTACAAGAGTCAGAGGGTCCTCCCTAAGTTCTACAGTGAAAGACTAGCTGAGGAAATGAGGAAGAAGGCTTCAACCTAAGCCTAGTGACCTAAAAAGGAAATGGTCTTGTAACAACAGTTTCACAACAACATTGTATGTCCTCCATAAGAAAGAGGAACCTACCTTGGCTAGTGAACAGGAAGTAAAAATCAAAAGTAATATTTGAAGATCACATGAGTTATACCAAAATTCTGGCTTGCGTGAGAGCTAAGATAAGCTAAGTATGCACGCAACAAGGGGGAAAAAAGACCAGGAAAGGTAATAGCTTACGTTTAATGAAAACTGAGAAGGAACTAAAGGAATCATTCGATCAATGATCCAAAGTTAGCTACGTTATGAGTGCACTTAAGATTTCAGAGTATTATCCATGCAACATATATGTTGAAAATCATACAGCCATAGAAGATTCTAGTATACGTTAAAAGAAAGAATTGAGCCTAGGTCATAAACGAAGGATTAAATTGTTAAAGGATTGTAGCATGCATATTCCTCAGCGCCTATGAAAGGCTAAACAATATAACTAATACCATGAACCACAAATTAGGAGATAACTTAGGCCGACATAAAGGTTCATCTGAAGAAGGAGGAAACTAAAGAGTTACGTCAATGATGTAAATCAGGAATCTGATTATTATATCCAGAAGTTATAGGAATCATGATTGAGAACATATCATAATCACTCTTAAATAGCAGAGGTATAAGAGAAATAATATAGTAGCCATATTTTATAATGGCTCTACGATGAAGCCAACTAAAGAGTACTAGCTTCATGAGAAGTCTATATGAAGCTCCCACCGGATTGTGTATGCACCAAAGGTGCAAGTATTATAATAGAGCTTTAGGTTGTGGAGGTAAATTAGACCTATGTGGAAGGGAGGTTATGTAATAGATAGAAGAATGCGAGTCAATATTTTATGGTAAGTAAGGAAAAGGTGAACAACATACAAGATACTCAAATACAAAAGGTTATGAATAGTCCATACTGCGGAAAATAGGCTAGAAGCGCAGGGATTCAGTATCCAGGAATGATAGCAGCGCCGTCAGTGGCATAGCTTCAAACCTATAGTTTCTAAGTACCGAAGGGTCTAATTAGAGTGTAAAAGAAGTGTTAGAGACGATGTGATTTCTCGATGTTCCAGAAATGCATAAGACAATCGCTCGCAAGCTAAAGTATGATAGACGACAAGGTTTTATAAAGACAAGAATAAGGATAAGAAGAAGGCAAGTGAGAAGGTGACGAAAATGGATAAGTCCTCGGAACTAAGCCCGTGAAAACTAAGGAGCTGATGGTTCCTCTATGTTATAGAAAGCTCAATATATCCTGAATGAACTCAAAGGAGTCTAAGACTAGTAGCATTTAGAAGAGATGAGATGCTGCCCTGGTAGCAGAATGAGGATGTAATTGTGATAAATAAAGGATGACATTTGGGCCTTCACTTCAGTAATGATTTGAAGAAAAAAATAAAAAAAAGGGGGAAAAGGATTTCATGAATTGTAAGGGAATAAAATACCCATATAAGGTGAGTCACATTGCGATGATATAATGTATGGTTATGGAAGTATAGTATCACCCCTAGGTGGATCAATATAATTACTTCAGATGCCCCCGATGAGACGCAAACCCTAGCGACAGTGTTACATAAAAGATTAAGTTATTAGTGGTAGATGATGAATCAACATTAAAGTGAATAAAAATAGATGGATAAAAGTTCAACAATATGAGATGATATTAGACCATCAGTCTTAATGATAAGAAATGAGAGTAACATGGAGTTTGTTGCAGACCTCAGTAACGATAAATCGAAGTAAGAATTATGTTATAGTATGACCTATGTAGATATAGTAAAGTTATATGAATGGATAACCAGATCTACGAAAAAGATATGGCCATATTCGCAAGGTCTACAATGTACCGAGCGAAGAACTTCAGTAAACCTATAGATGCCCAGAGAGACATCATATTAAGCCTTGTATATGTTTACAATGTAAGGCCTAGAGATTGGCTAAAAGCTGGAGAAAAGGAGAGAAGAGTCGCATAAGCACATTTACAAGGATAGAGGCTGCATGATAGAAGGTAGCAACAGTTACGAGATTGGAAGGTATTCGATCACAAGTCATGGCGTGGGCAAAAGTCCTAAAGAGGGAATGTCTTGGCCTTTGCATTTATTCACAAAACAACTACCTAAATGGAAAGGAGAGTATTAAGGTATTCACAAGAGCTATAAGTTATCAAAATGATAAGAACATCAGTCAACATTCGAGGACGAATGTTCCAAAGGGGGGAATGATGTTATGCCCCAGAATATTACGTCGATGGTACATACCACATTATTATATTACGATGATGTTACACCTTGCAGTGTTACATTACGATGATGTTACGCTTTGCAGTATTAAATTACGACGATGTTGCACCCTGTAGTATTATACATTGAATTTGTCATAAGGTAATTGACATCAGTCCAAGGAAAAGATTATTTAGATATTATAAGGATTATGCTATTTCAAACAAATGATGAGCAAATTCGTGAATGTGAGAGGGGAAGCAAGTCAAAGAAAATGAATTTTCTTCTAAGTTTGTCATTTTGGGATAAAATACAGCTCGAGCTAAAATACATGGTATGGACTAGTACCATACAAGGTACCACATGGCCATGATAGTAAGGTATATCGCGTATGTTAAATATTTGTTCGCTTGATTTGGGCCACATGATAGTTATGATGTCTTTTGGGATGCGTTTTGCATAACCAAGGCAAAGTGGCAAAGACGCCGCCTTGAAGATTTCGTCCTTACTCTATTGGGTTATTGGTGTTTCCTTTAGATGAGAGACACATTAGCACCCATCTACAATCAGTGTTGATGGCATTATTTCTTGAGAAACAACGCAAAACAGTTTACCGTTGTGCCAATGATCTTAGCAGAGTTGTATTGAGCCCTTAGTAAGGTCAGGGGAGGTGTTAGGTTTTTTGAAGGGAGAAACCTTTTGATGCAATTGTGAATGATGGAGCACTTACGCATTGCTTTCTTACTTTGTCATATCGATTGTGTTTTGCTTGATTGAGTGGTAGGCATTAACTGTAGGATGAAGTATCCTAGGTTTATGTATCCAATAGGCGTCGTGGCTTGGATCAAATTTTTAGGGTTGAGGACAAATGGGAATGTTTTGTGGACCTACCTTTGGCTTCCTTTAGATGAGATCATTGTAGGATGTCGCATGCAACCTTTATTAGGTGTGTCAGGCCATACACACCAATTAGGGTGATGCAACAGTTGAGCAGAAGGCAAAAGGAGCCGCCAACTCTGAATCTTTGGAGACACATCATGAATTTTAGCAAAAAGGCGGCTGATGAGATCAAGTACGTGCAATACTGGAACAATGAAAAGGGAATGAAAAGGAATACATTAGTAGAGGACATTGGCAGTCCTGAATGTACTCATGAGTACTTGATTTGGTTGTAGTCTAATCCACTAGGGGTTAGCACCCCATTGCTAGCACGGGTTAGAGGTCGAGCAGTTCAGACAGATGATTTTGTGGAGGCTTTGGATCCAGATCCTAGGGGTAGGCTTGAAATGTCTGCACCTTGGCCCTTTCAAGTCCGTGACCCAAGAAGGCAGTGGTAGATTTTGTTTATTCAAATATCATCTGCCAATTTGGAATTCCCAAGGTAATCATCACAAATAATGCTGCTAATCTCAACAGTCATTTGATGAAAGAAGTGTGCTAACAGTTCAAGATTATGCATCGAAACCGTAGTTCGTATCATCCTAAGGCAAATGGAGATGTTGAGGTTGCTAACAAGAACATAAAAAAGATACTTCGTAAGATTGTGCAAGGTTCTAGGCAATGGCATGGAATGTTGCCTTTTTCTTTACTAGGTTATCGCACTACTGTTCGCACTTCAGTAGGCGCAACTCCTTATTTGCTGGTATATGGAACTGAGGTAGTTATACCTGTGGAGGTTGAGATTCCATCCCTTTAGATCATTGCAGAAGCTGAAATTCATGATGATGAGTGAGTCAAAACCTGGCTAGAGCAGCTGAGTTTGATTCACGAGAAAAGATTGGTAGCGGTGTGTCATGGTCAATTGTATTAGAGGAGAATGTCAAGAGCATACATCAAGAAGGTACATCCCCAAAAATTTGAAGTGGGCTAGCTGGTATTGAAGCGCATCCTTCCACATCAGGATGAAGCTAAAGGCAAGTTCGTCCCAAAGTGGCAGGGCCGTTTATTGTAACCAGAGTGTTGCCCAATGGTGCTTTGTATTTAACAAATGTTGAAGGCAAATGTGTGGATATGACTATCAGTTCTGATGCAGTCAAGAGATATTATGTATGATTTCTTTGCTTATCTTCAATTGAATTATTTGTATTTGGCATGTTCAAAGTTGGAATGATGAAGGCATTTTATTCTGCTACCCAATACTTTTATCCTTTATTACTCCTTTTGAGCCTTATTTATATTTTTGCATACCCCTCTTTTGGAATCAGGAATAAAGTTAGAAAATTTTAATTAAAAAAATAAAAATAAAAAGAAAAAGAGAAAGAAAGAAAAAGAAGAAGAAAAAGGGGGGAAAAAAGAAAATGAAAAAAAAGCAACAAAAATAAAACAACTTTTAGGTTAGTACTATGTTCGACCTTATTTCTTTAAAGGATACAAAGGTAGCCTTACTCTGAGTTTCATTCCCATCAAAATAATAATCCAAAATTCTCCAGACACAAAGAAACTAGGGCAGAAGTTTTAGTTTTGCAAAGGATATGATTCCAAAAGTTGCAATTTTGAACCTTTTCATCTTAAGTTGTTTTGAGCCTTCATACACCCTTTCTTTCTAACCCTATGGAAAAGCCTACATTACGTTCCATAAAGAAAACCTTCCAATCAATCTTTGAGGGTGCCAAGTCAAGCGAGATAGAGGTATGATTTACATCATGGGTAACACTTTATTCATGGGCACAAGGAAAAATAAATAAAATGAGAGAGTCTTATTGGTGAAAACCCTCACGGGCACCGTAAGGCGATAATGAGTTGATGGAAAATTCAAAATGAGAGACTCTTACTAGTGAAAATCCTCTCGGGAACCGTAAGGCGATGGTGAGGTGAGAGATGAAAAATGAGAGGGGCTTGTTGGTAAAAACCCTTCGGGGCACTACAAGTTGAATGAGGTTTATGACTTTATAGAGAAATTGGATCATTTAAAGCCCAACTTTGAAGTATGAAAGCATGAAGCAAATTGAAGTGTAATTGGTTGGACAGATTAGGCTGGTCAATCCAAAATGTATGTCATGATCATTGGATCCATTTTCCTCACTCAGATAAATATCATTTCCTCTCTTCTCTTAATAGACATATTTGTTCAAGTTCCTTCTTTTTTCCTATTGCCAAAAATTACTTCACTTTGTTCTTTTGGTTTTTCTGAGTCTCTTTCAAGTTAGTCTTTGTTAAACAAGCAAGAAAGGACTTCAAAGTCTACTACCAACTTTTTAATTGCACAAAGCGAAGTTCGTCCATGAACATTGCAAATAAAATGATTCAGAAGAAGCAATATGGTAATAACTGAAGTTCAGGTGATCAAGTGATTCTTGAATTTTGAGAAAATGCAAAGGCTCAACAATTGTCAGCATGAAAATGCAATGCAACAAGTGAGTGTAACAGATTCACTTCATTCATAGGTTTTGTGGTGTAGGTTCGATCATAAGGTCAAACAATTCATTGTTAGCCCGAAGTAGCTAATCAGAATGAAGCATGTCAGTGGAAGAAGCAGACACCTTCAGCAATGATGCCACAAATTAACCACCATGTTTTTAAATTAACAAGATTTTATTTGTTTGAAACAGAGGCAAGAAAATTGTTTGTTCTGCAGGGACCCTCCATGAGGAAAGCTTGGTTCAGGGGTAAGAAATTTTGTTCATTCTGTAGGGATCCTCGATGAGGAAAGCATGGTTCAGGTAAGTTCATTTTTGGCTCTTCGGGGTCCTCCTGGATAATATAATTTATTTTTAAGTTTTCAGGACCCTCCTGGATAATGAGATTTAATTTCAAGTTTTCAGGACCATCCTAGATAATATGATTTACTTTTAAATTTTAGGGCCCTCATGGATAATGAAACTTAATTTCAAATTTTTAGGACCCTTTTGAATAATAGGATTCAACTAACACTCACAAATGTTCCTGGTACAAACTGGTGCAGAAAATATTCTTTGTTTTGTCTGTTTTGTTGTAATTGCAGGCACTCACCTAGAGAACGAGGGTTAATATTTTAGAATTTGTTTTAAGTCAGTAGCAAGCACCAACCTGGAGAACGAGTGTATTCATTTAAAAGTTATTTCAAGTTTCAAGTCAGTAGTAGGCGCCCACCTGGAGAATGAGGGTATTCATTTTAGAGTTATTTCTAGTTTCAAGTCAGTAGCAGGTGCCCACCTGAAGAACGAGGGTATTTATTTCAGTGTTATATCAAGTTTCAAGTCAGTAGCAGGTTCCCACCTCGAGAACGAGGGAATTAATTTCAGAGTTAAATTCAAATTCAAATCAATAGTAGGCGTGCCTGAAGAATAGGGTCAATTCAAGTTAGAAGTAGTAGAAGCTCGCCTCAAGAATGCGACTCAACAGTTCGAGATGCACAACAAGACTCTAGAAGATTCAAGATAGAACAGTAGATAGGGTTTTTTTAGTTTTTCTTGTAATTTTCATTTTGTTTGATTTTTTATTTTGATGTAATGTAAGGAACCGCGGACCAGAACCTCAACGACATATCACTCGACTCTCCACCTCCATATACTCCATCACTCTTCCTATTTCCAAACTACATGTGGCCTAATTTCTTTATACCCAAGGATATGTAGGTAGCTCAGATATCAGGGCTCGGTCAAAATCTTTTTATCCATTTTTATTTTCTTTTGAATAAGTGTCGGGTCAGAAATCAATTACAGTGCTTACTTAATTATTAATTCAAAAATACTTTGTATTTTCAAGAAAAGAGGGGTAGCTGTAGGCACATAATTTTTGATCTTCACAATATTTAAAAGTTATTTTTAGTATTCGTAGTATTTTTAGTATCTATTTGATTTTATAGAATTTTAGTATATTTTTATCTTCAATTTTAATTTTTAAACATAAAATGTAAAATACAAAAATCGTTCATTACATATTTTCTTCTTTTTACTTAAGGCCATCAGTATTTATGGTAATATATTTTGATTTTTCACTATGATTTCAATTTATTTTTTCTTTACTCTTAATTTGAAAATACAAAAAATAGTTTCATATTATGATATAGTATTACTTTAATTAATTGGAATTAATTTTATATTTAATAGTATATTTTAAATTATTAAGTTTCTTATTTGTTGGACTTTAAATTGTATATAAATTATACTATTAAATATAAAATTAATTCCAATTAATTAAAGTAATACTATATCATAATATGAAACTATTTTTTGTATTTTCAAATAAGAGTAAAGAAAACATAAATTGAAATCATAGTGAAAATCAAAATATATTACCATAAATACTAATGGCCTTAAGTAAAAAGAAGAAAATATGTAATGAACGATTTTTGTATTTTACATTTTATGTTTAAAAATTAAAATTGAAGATAAAAATATACTAAAATTCTATTAAATCAAATAGATACTAAAAATACTACGAATACTAAAAATAACTAATAGTTTCATATTATGATATAATATTACTTTAATTAATTGGAATTAATTTTATATTTAATAGTATATTTTATATTGTGTTATTTAAAGGGAAGATGTTTTAGTTTTGTTAATTTATGGACTTCAAGAATTGAAGAGTCCCATAATCTACAACCCAAATTCGGATTGGCCCATTACCCATAACCCTCATCAGCTTAACCCACACTTATTAGCCACTTACCCGCCCCATCACATTTTAACCCATCAAACCTCTTAATTAACTTCCAACCCTTCATTCTTCTCCATCAAATGACCCATATTCCCCCAGCCCTTCATATAAAAGCTCATTGTAACACCCCAAATCCAACCCTAATTCTTCAACACCTAGTTGCACCACCCTAATTCCCCACTGCAGTCGCGCCTAACCTGTCGGAAAGTTGTTTTTCCGGCACGGGTTTGGTCCCCCTCTTCTGTCCTTATCTTTCTTCCACGTGGCCCCAACAATAACGACTTTCTGACATGAGAATATTCCCTCTCATCTCGCACACCTTTTCTCAGATTTATTATCGAGTTTCGATAACTCTTGGACGGATTTGTATTAATGGGAGTCGTAGGATTTGTTTGACTTAAATCCTATCATTCCATTTGTCCAAAATTAGTCTGAAAAGAGTAAAAAATCAGGACAATTTGGAAAAAATTGGGATATCTTGGAGAGGAAGGGAAGAACCTTCGAGAGAGCACTATTTTGTCACGACCCAAAATTGACCGTCGTGATGACGCCTATCGTGGAATTTGGTCAGCCTCAACTTAACAACCCATCACAACAATAATAGATTTAAAAATATAAACGAAAGCATTTAACATTTAAAGAAAACTGTTTGAAAACTTAAGAAATCCCAAAATACGAAACAATTCAGCCAAAAATCGGGGTGTCACTGAGTACATGAACATCTAGATCAGAATACAATCCACTACAATGTCGAGAGAAATAAACTGAAAATACGACAAAAATAAAGAATGAGAGTCAAGGCTCGCGAACACCATGTAGCTTCCTTGATAGTCTCCAAACTCTAAAACCTCAATCAGCAACCGCCGCTGCAACCAGCATCTCCCGGATCTGCACACAAGGTGTAGGGAGTAACGTGATTACACCAACTCAATAAATAACGAGTCTAAACTTTAGACTGAAAGGTAGTGATGAACTCCATCGATACAGATAAGAACAAAATTAATTATGCAGAAATGTAGGCATGCTTTCAATTTAATAGGCAGTTCAAATCAGTAAAAATAGAGCATATACGAACTGTGTAAAGAATATATCTCTGCTACCTCTACATGCCAATGCACATGATGTATGGAATGCACCATGTTATCAGCCTCATGTGCTCACACTCTCAAATACTCAACGATTCAGTACTCTATATGGATCATACGGCCCAGGGAAGATCCATCCAAGAATATATATACATCACTGACAACAGTCACTCAGGGCCGAGAAAGGCCAATCCAGCCCTGTGGAGAAGATCCATCTCCAAGTATCAAATTCTTCGGACAAGATCCATGTCCAGGGAAGATCCATCCCTCAATAATAACAAATGCGCTCACTGGGGGTGTGTTCAGACTCTGGAGGTGCTCCTACAACCCAAGCGCTATCACAAATCAATATAACTGTTGCACCGTGCAACCCGATCCCATAACTGTCACTCAAAATCAAGCTCTCGGCATCACTCAGTCATCAATCTCTCCAGTCTTACCCACGGGCGTACGATGTCATGAAACTAACCCGGAAAAAGGATATGATATATCAATAAATAAATAAGACCTAGGTATGATATAAAAATGCATGAATATGACTGAGTATAGAATATCAAAAGAATAAGTGAGATGGCAGCAAGAAACGACCTCTAAGGGGTCCCAACATTACTAGCATCAAGACTAAACATGATATCTAGCATGATTTACAGCTCAATTACTTTGTCACATCATGAAACACGGATATCAACAAGATAGAGTCACTATACAGTGCCATGGAATCAACCTGGTCACAATTCTCACGGTGCACGCCCGCACGCCCGTCACATGGCATGTGTGAAACCTCAATACCAATCACATAACACATAATTCGGAGTTTCAAACCCTCTGAACCAAGTTTGAAAGCGTTACATACCTCAAACCGAGGAAAATCCTACTCCACAATGCTTTTGCCTCACAAATCGGCCTCCAAATGCCCCAAATCTAGCCACAAGGAGTACAACACAATCAATAAAGGCTAAAGGGATCAATTCCACAAGAAAACTACTAAATTATAGCCAAAATCGGAAATTGACTCAAACCCAGCCGTTGGGCCCACGTCTCGAAATCCAACAAAAGTCACAAAACCTGAAATCCCATTCACTCATGACTCTAATCATACTAAATTCTTCAAAATCTGACATCACCCTCCAAATCCCTAAAATTCACTCTCTAATTCTCAAGCCCTAATCTCCCAAATTTCACCTTAAAAATTCACCAACTAGGTGTAATATCAGTTGGGAAACACCATTATTGAAGATAAATAGGCACAAGGAACTTACCTCAGTGATTGCTTCGAAATCCCTCTCAAAATCCCCAAAATTTGAGCTCAAAATGATGAAAATGGTGAAAAATCTCGAAGTGTTCTATTTATACTTTCTGCCCAACAAAACCGCACCTGCAGCCTCTTTGTTGCTTCTGCGATGCCGCACCTGTGGAAATTCCATCGCAGGTGAAGATTTCACTTGAAATCTCAGACTTCGCTCCTGCGGCTTCAAGACCGCATCTGCGCCTATCACATGTGCGGGAATCCATCACACCTGCGGCCAAACATCGCACCTGCGCCCAGCTGCCCGCATCTGTGACCTTTGCAGGCGTGGGAAAGTCTTTGCACCTATGGCTCCTGCTAGCTCCTTCTTGGCCGCATCTGCGACTCCTTCTTCACTTCTGCGGACCCGCACCTGCAGTTCCAACTCCGCAGGTGCGATTACACTAGCAACAACAACACTTCAGTTATTCATTCAATTAAAAAACCAAGTCCGAAACGTCCCAAATTCCACCCGAGGACCCCAAGACCTCAACCAATCGTGCCAACAAGTCATATATCCCCATGTAACTTATTCAACCCTTCAAATCACTCAAAACAACATCAAAATACTTAATTACACCCGGATTCAAGCCTAAAGAACTTCTAAACTTCCGAATTCCACAAACGATGTCGAAACCTACCAATCCACATCTGATTGACCTCAAATTTACACATAAGTCAAAAATGACACCACAAACCTACTCCAACTTCAAGAAATCCAATCCGACCCGATATCAAAATCTCCACTACTAAAAAATCGCCAAAATTCCAACTTTCACCAATTCAAGCCAAATTCTACTACGGACCTCCAAATCAAACTCCGGACGAGCTCCTAAGTCTAAAATTACCTAACGGAACTAATGGAACTATCAAAATTCAAATCCAAGATCTTTTACACATAAGTCAACATCCGATCAACTTTTCCAACATAAGCTTTCAAATAAGAGATTAAGTGTTTCAATTCATTCTGAAATCAATCCGGACTCGAACCAAATAACTCGATAAGTCATAACATAGCTGTAGAATACAAAATAAGAAGAGAATGGAGGAACAAGGCTACAACTCTCAAAACGACCGTGCCGGTCATTACATCCCCCCCTCTTAAACAAACGTTCGTACTCGAACAGGTCTAGAAACATACCTGGAGACTCAAATAGGTGTGGATATCTTCTCCGCATCTCCCACTCGGTATCCCAAGTAGCTACCTCTATGGGCTGACATCTCCACTACACTTTCACTGAAGCTCTATCCTTTAACCTCAACTTTCGAACCTGCCACTCCAAAATAGCCACCGACTCTACATCATAAGTCAAATCACCATCCACCTGAATCGTGCTGAAATCCAAAACATGGGACAAATCGCTAATATACTTTTGGAGCATAGAAACATGGAATACTGGATGCATACTCGACAAGCTAGGTGGCAAGGCACGCTTACCTCCCCAATCCTCTGAAGCACCTCAAAAGGCCCAATGAACCGAGGGCCCAACTTACCCTTCTTCCCGAATCTCACAACATCCTTCATGGGTGAAACCTTCAGCAGAACCTTCTCCCCAAACATGTAAGACCTAACCCACCGAAGATCTATACTGTCTCCCACATAAAGCCTCATACAGAGCCATCTGAATATTCGATTGATAAATGTTGTTGTGAGCAAACTCCGCGAGTGGCAGAAACTGGTCCTATGAACCACCAAAATCAATGACACACGCACGTAACATCTCCTCTAATATCTGAATAGTGCACTTGGACTGTCCATCCTTCTGAGGATGAAATGTTGTGATCAACTCAACCTGAGTGCCCAACTCTCGCTGCACGGTTCTCCAAAACTGTGGTGTGAACTGCGTGCCCCGATCTGAAATGATGGACACTGGCACGCCATGGAGGCGAACAATCTCTCGGATGTAAATCTCAGCCAACCACTCCGAAGAATAAATAGTCATATCTAGAATGAAGTGCGCGGACTTGGTCAGCCGACCCACAATCACCCAAATAGCATCGAACTTCCTCGAAGTCCGTGAGAGCCCAACTACAAAATCCATGGTGATTAGCTCCCACTTCCACTCTGGAATCTCTATCTTCTGAAGCAAGCCACCGGTCTCTACTGCTCATATTTCACCTGCTGATAGTTGAGACACCTAGTTACAAACCCAACTATATCTTTCTTCATTCTCCTCCACCATTAGTATTGTCACAAATCCTGGTACATCTTCTGCACCTGGATGGATGGAATACCGCGAGTTGTGGGCCTTCTTTAGAATCAACTCCCAAAGCCTATATACATTGGGCACACATATCCGGCCCTGCATCCTCAACACACCATCATCTCTAATAGTCATATCTCTGGCATCATCATGCTGCACCTTGTCCTTAAGGACAAGCAAATGAGGATCATCATACTGACACTCTCTCACACTATCAAACAAGGAAGACCGAGAAATCACACATACTAGAACGCAGCTGGGCTCCAAAATATCAAATCTCACTAGCTGTTTAACGAAAGAGTAAACATAAACCGCAAGATGTCTCTCCCTAACACAAATGAATGCAAGACTACCGATACTCACTACCTTCCTACTCAAGGCATCGGCCACCACATTGGCCTTCCCCGGATGATACAAAATAGTAATATCATAGTCCTTTAGTAGCTCCAACCATATCCACAGCCTCAAATTGATATCCTTCTATTTGAATAAGTGCTGGAGGTTACGATGATCAGAAAATACCTCACAAGACACACTATAGAGATAGTGCCTTCAAATCTTCAATGCATGACCAAAGGCAGCAAACTCCAAATCATGGATATGGTAGTTCTTTCTCATGGGGCTTTAACTAGCGTGAAACATAAGCAATCACTCTACCCTCCTGCATCAATACACACCCCATATTGATCCGAGAAGCATCACAATATACTGTATAAGAACCAGAAGCTGATGGTAGAACTAGAACTCGAGTTGTAGTCAAGGCAGTCTTGAGCTTCTAAAAACTCGCCTCACACTCGCTCGACCACCTAAAAGGAGCATCCTTTTGGGTCAATTTAATCAAGGGCGATGCAATAGAAGAGAAACCCCACACGAACCGACGGTAATAACCATCCAAACTAAGAAAGCTCTAAATCTCTATGCCTGAAGACAGTCTGGTCCAACTCTGCACCGCCTCGATCTTCTTCGGATCAACTTGAATACCCTCACTGGACACCATGTGCCCAAATAACACCATTGAATTAAGACAAAACTCGCACTTAGAGAACTTGGCATAAAGTTTCTCCTCCCCAGCCGCTGCAGTACAACCTTCAAATACTGGGCATGTTCCTCTTGGCTACAAGAGTACCCAGGATATCATCAATGAATACAATAACAAATGAGTCGAGATATGGTTGAAATACATTGTTCATCAAATTCATGAAAGCTGTTGGGGCATCGGTCAGCCCAAAAGACATCACAAAGAACTCATAATGACCGTAACGGGTCTTGAAAGATGTCTTAAGAATATCCGAGTCCCGAATCTTTAACTGGTGATACCCTGACCTCAAATCAATCTTGGAGAACACCCTCGCTCTCTGAAGCTGGTCAAATAGATCATCAATATACAGGAAAAGATACTTGTTCTTAATTGTGACTTTGTTCAACTGCCTGTAATCAATGCACATCCTCATGGTGCCATCCTTCTTCTTCACAAATAGAACTGGTGTGCCCCAATGTGACATGCTAGGTCTAATAAACCCCTTCTCAAGGAGCTCATTAAGCTACTCCTTCAACTCCTTTAACTCAGCCGATGTCATACAATATAGTGGAATAGAAATGGGCTGAGTGCCCGGCACCAAATCAATACCGAAGTCAATATCCCTGTCCGGCGACATGCTTGGCAGGTCTGTAGGAAACACATCAAAAAATTTTGCATGACCGGAAAAGAATCAATAGTAGGGGTCTATACATTGACATCTCTCACAAAGGCCAAATAAGAAAGACAACCCTTTCCAACCATCCACTGGGCCTTCAAGTATGAAATTACCCTACTGAGAACATAGTTTAAAGAACCTCGCCACTCAATCTGTGGCAACCCCTGTATCGCCAGCGTCACTATCTTAGCGTGACAGTCCAAAATAGCATGACATGGAGGCAACCAATCCATGCCCAATATCACATCAAAATCAACCATACTAAGTAGTAGAAGATCAACCCTAGTCTCTAATCCCCAAATAGTCACTACACACGACCTATACACATGGTCCACAATAATAGTATCACCCGCCTAAGTAGATACATGAATAGATGAAACTAAAGACTCACGGGGCAAATCTAGATAATGGGAAAAATATGATGACACATATGAATAGGTGGAGCCAGGGTCAAATCATACAGAATCATCTCGGTGACAAACTGAGATAATACCTGTGATTACTGTGTCTGAAGTAATAACATCTAGTCTGGTAGGGAGTGCATAGAAGCTGGACTGACTGCCACTTGATTGGCCTCCCCCTCTAGGGCAGCCCCTAGCTGACGGAGCTCCACCCCAAGCTGGATGGCGGGTGGTAAAGTAACTGGTGCTGAAGTCGAAGGCTGACTCCTCTGCTGAGATGAACCTCCCGTAAGGTAGGGATAGTACCTCTTGATATGACCCAAATCTCCACACTCAGAGCAACCTCTCCCTACGAATGGCAGTAAGGACTGAAGGGAAACCCGAGCACCGGTATAACCATTAGAAGGACCAGACATGGATAAACCTTGAGCTGATAGAGCATGAGTAATACTTTGAGCTGGAAGGGCATTGAGAGATGAGTGAACCTATTGAGAACCTTGAGAACCATGGCAAGATGATGCACCACGGTGAACTGGATGAGCCGTTTGAGCATGCCTATAGGGACGACCCTTGCCATGGTGAAATTGACCTCCAGAAGGAACACCACCAAAACTACCTGATCCACGAGGCCTCTTGGCCTCCCTCTCATCCCGCTCCTGGCAGCGAATAGACTCTATCTCCTACGCAATGTCAACAACCTCCTCAAAAGTAGCACCAAACACCCTCTCTCTAGTCATAAGTATTTGCAGCTGATATGCGAGGCCGTCAATGAACCTCCTAATTCTCTCCCTATCCGTGGGGACCAACCAAACAGCTCACGTGCTAACTCCGAAAATCTCATCTCAGACTGCGTCACAGTCATATCATCCTGACACAACTGCTCAAACTATTTGCACCGCTTTTCTCTGCATGACCATACTTCTCCAAGAAAAGAATGGAGAACTCCTAACATGTAACGGGCGCTGCACCAACCGGCCTACGCCTCTCATAAGTCTCCCACCAAGTGAAGGCATCTCTAGTGAGCTAAAAAGTAGTGATTGAGACCCCGCTGGTCTCTAGACTACATGTTGTATAGAGAATCCTCTAACATCTATCCAAGAAACCCTGGGCATTCTTCGACTCTTCCCCATAGAATGATATAGCCTGAAGTCTGCCAAACCTTTTCAATCTACGCTGGTCATCATCGGGCATGACAAGAACTACATAGTCCTGAGTAGCTGCAACCGACTGGGCTGATGGTGCCCCGGTGTCTCGAGTCCCTGCACCACCTACTTGGGTATGCAGGCGGTGGGAGTTTGAGAACCTCCCCCAGCCTGAGAAGTGGCTGCTATAGCCAGAACAGAGACTACCTGAGCAAGACTGGCACACACGGTCAAAATCTGAGCTAAGGCCTCTTGAAGGCCCGGAATCACAATAGGCATAGCTGGTGCCGGAGCTGGTCCCACTAGCACATCCATAACTGGAACCTAACCCTGAATTGGGGCAACTGGTGGATCTGCATATGTCGCCCTAGATGCTATGCGGGATGCACCTCTGCCCCTACCACGACCTCTACCGCAACCTCGACCTCTCGCGACCCCGGTTGGTGGTACTTGTGGTACTGGTGGTTGTCCGTTGTGTCCGATAGAACGTGCCCTCACCATTTATGAGAGAATAGAATAACAAAAGTTCAGTTACCAAAATCAATAGATCCGCACGACAAGAATTCAAAAATGTGAAGTTTCCTAAGGGTTTTGCAACCTCTCGAAGATAAGTACAGTCGTCTTCGAACTGATCTGCAAGAGTCTACTAAACTCACTCATGACTCGTGAGACCTATGTAACCTAAGCTCTAATACCAACTTGTCACGACCCAAAATCAACCATCGTGATGGTGCCTATCGTGGAACTAGGCCAACCTCAACTTAACAACCCATCACAACAACAATAGATTTGAAAATATAAATGGAAGCATTTAACATTTAAAGAAAACTGTTTGAAAACAAAAAAAAACCCAAAATACGATACAATTTAGCCCAAAACTAGGGTGTCACTTAGTACATGAGCATCTAGATCGGAATACAATCCACTACAGTGTCTAGAGAAATAAAGTGAAAATACGACAAAAGATAAAGAAGGAGAGTCAAGTCCTGCAAATGCCATGCAGCTACCTCGATAGCCTCCAAACTCTGAAACCTTAATCAGCAACCGCTGCTGCGACCGGTATCGTCTAGATCTGCACATAAGGTGCAGGGAGTAACATGAGTACACCAACTCAGTAAGTAAAGACTCAGAAATTTGAACTGAAAGGTAGTGACGAACTCAATCGTTACAGATAAGAACATAATTAACTGTGCAAAAATGTAGGCATACTTTCAATTTAATAGGCAGTTCACAATAGTAAAAATAGAGTAGATGTCGCGCCCCCTTGTTTTCTCTTCACATTAAAAAATCGGGTTTATGACATTTGGTATGGGACAACTCATTCCTTTTGGGAACGGGGTTTGCATTTGAAGAGTCACCACCTAATGATTTAAGGTGCATTAGGACACCTATAGGGTTCATTTCTAACTACGTTTGGACAATCAAAGATAGGGTAAGGGCTTGAAATTATCCCAAGGGGAAGGTGTTAGGAACCCCTCAGGATCCACTAGCGTGGTTCCCGACCAGATAGTTTTATGAATTTGTACAATTAGAAAATAGGCAAGTATTGGCTCAAATAGTAGGGTATTTAAGTTTGAATACACATATGTAATAAAACAACTAAGAAGAGGTAAGAAAAAGTTATAATTTTAACATACTTGAGAATGTAAAAGTGAGGGGGGTCCTAGGTTTGTTTATAATATGGATCACGTCAATGCAATACCCGGTATGACACTCCTCAAAAGAGGGGCTACATGTGTTATTAATACACCGGTCATCATATCCATATCTACCCTTTCCCACCCCGTAAAGGTAATTAGAGCGATGATTGGTCTCGACTCTTATTGCATGCTGCTACCCGTCCCTTCCTATAAGTCCCAGAGGAATTTTAGGACTCCTATTCCTAAAAAAAGGAGGTTCTAGGCAGACTTCAGGTTTAAAGGTCAAAATGCTAAAGCGACATACAAAATATGTAAGACTGTAATTAGGAAAACATGTAGGCAGATGGAATGCTCAGTTATACCTCCACAAATAATGCACATAGACAGCATGACTTATACACAGTCAAGGTCTGAATTTAAAATACTAAAGCACGGTGTTTAAGTTGTTGAAGTAGAAACAAATTTATTACATGACTTAGATAAGAAGTCCGAATCAGGCCTGCTTGCTGGTTGTAGCAGTTGATAATTAAACAAAGGCATTTAAATTCTTTTGTTCAAATTATTACCTAAGGCTTGCCTAGGCGTAATAGTGATGTCCTATGAGCATGATATCTATATTGATTAGGAATGTAGTAAAACTGTGATCAATTTTTAAACGGACAACTTGAGATCCTATAGACATGCTTTCTAACTGTATTAATTTAAGGCAGTGTTTGAAAACTTATTAAAGAAGCGACAGATTAATTGACTAATCAAATTTAGAATAAACAACCTAAATTAAACTGCTTCTCCGACTAAACTGGTTTTATGTTATATAGGCATGATTTCTAGTGAGACGAATTTGAATACATGCTGTAATGAAAACTAAGCTTCAACTACATTACACCCTATAGGCATGATACCTAATTATAAAGCTGATTTTAACCCTATAGGCATGATCTTTATTATTAAAGTCATTTAGATCCTGTAGACATGATTTCTAATTATGTGAAAGTAAAGCATGAAGAATTTATTTTAAACCAAAGTAGATCCAATAGGCATGCTATCTACCCAATTTACCTACAATACATAACTACCCACCCTTTTTCACTAATCCCCAATATTTGTTTACAAATTACTACAAACCAAATGATTAAATTACATATAAAATGCAAACATAAGAAGTTACAACCATAGGAAGACTGATTCTGACTTTCTCTCTGAGTTTTGGAATAAACCATCTCAAATGCCAATGTCACTACAAAACCTTTCTCATATATGGGTGTGTCAGAGTTCCCTAAGGACCTGAAGGTATCCCGTGCAGTGCTCACACCCAGTTTTTTCATAACCAAACAAAGTAAGTGCAGTGTGGAAGAGCCAGCCCTTATGTGTCCAGGTTCAGAGGGAGCTCAAGGGTCCCAAAGCAAGGCTCACACAAGAGGGGCAGAACCTAGATTCTAAGAGTATAGTGGAAGTGCAGAACACATAGTTTGAAAAAGAGTTTGTTTAAAACTGGACTGGCAAGTCCATTTTTTGAAAGTAATCAGTGACAGAGGTGATTGAAATCAATTGTAGTAATAAACAACACTCAAACACATGTAGTCACACAAAGGGGTCAAGGGACTTGGGGACACACAAACATTTGTCTGTAAACACAAAACCCCAACAGGGGTCTGGTTTGGACATGCACAACAATAGCTAATGCTGGCATAATCCCAAACCAGCCAGAAATAAACACATGGAAGGGATAGGGGTTTGGGACATAGAGGACCCAAAGCAGAAGCACACAATTAGTCATGCATTAGGTACATTATAGGTATGCTAGTTGAATGATAGAAACATGAACAGGTAAACATGCTGATCACTTTTAAAGAAGCCCAGAATTTTAAGCATGCTAAGTAAAGCAGTAAACAGACAGTTCAACTCAACAACATGAACCATTAAGTTAGAAAGAGGCAATGATTTACAGCACAAGAAGTAAGGAAATCAGTATTCCAAAGTCTAGGCTTGGCTTTCAGCCGGCTAGACAAGGCAATAACACAAGTAATAGAGAAAAGAAAGAGAGTTTGAATGTGTAAGTGTGTGTTTTTTTGAACTCAATTGTTCGTGTCTTGTTAGTGAAAGCATTGGGTTGTTTATAATTTTGAAAATGACTAGAGAATAAGGTAACAAGTAAGATTTAACACAAACATGGAAATAATCACAATCAGAATCAATTAACACAAGTACTTTCCTTTAATCAAGGGATTACTTCTCAAACAGATACTAACAGGGTTAATTAAGGAAAGAAATCAGTTTGAGAAAGATTGATTTCTGAGCATATATAGGGGATATTGAAAGCATAAGGTAAATAATTGATTCTAAGTACAAAATATACTTAATTAGGGAAACGGTTCAACAAAGGTAAAACATCACAACCAAGGAAAAGAATTAGTAAGTTTAAACAAAATGAGTGAAACCAGGGGTTTATGAGAAAATATTTGCATTTAATCGTAACTTAAGGAAATCAATATCCGTCAAGAAAGAATCATGATTCGGCACTTTGCCATATAAATAGAGAAGACTGAACACGCAAAGCCAACCATATTTACAAAAGGAACAACTAGGTGCACACAATCATACAGTAGTAACAGGAGTATGCTAGGGATCAGTAGTAAAATAATCTACTAGAAGTATGGTAGTCAACAAGTCAAGTAGTCACATAGAATCAAAAGTGAAGAAACCACAGTAACAGGTAAAGGAGATCAACACACATAAACAAGAAAAGTCTTTAAACTCATAGCAATAAGTGAATAAATATTTATAAGGGCTTAGGGTTTTGCCAGAGCTGAGTTGAAAATGTAAGAACTTTAGAATCAGTCAAGTTAAACAAAGAGAAGGTTCTAAACACAAAGAACTCAGTCGAAACCAATATACATGCAAAACAGACAAAGACATCTTCAGAACCCAAAAAAGATACCTAGGGTTTTAACACGATGAGCCAGGTAGTAGAAAAACATGAGCAAGTCGTTTAAACATAGTAGAATCACAAAACAATATTGAAAATCGAAGAAGAGATCTTTTTAAAAGAGGTTAAGAAACCCTAATTTGAAAACGAAGAGTCACTTTGAAAGAAAATCGAAGAACCTTTGAGAAAGTACCAAGAAGTTCATAACATGCACAGATCTAAGCTAGATCTGAAAGAAAAATCGGAAAGCTCTTTATGCTAGGGTTTCAGAGGACCCCAAAATGTGAGAAAGACTTTGAAAAGTTACCGATCTAACCGGAAATGCCATGGATCAGACTCGATCGGCCGTGGATGGCCGGAGAAAGGCCATGGATAGAAGTTGAGTAAGGACTGGACCAGATCTCTTCAAGATCTGTCCATGGAATCACGAAAATAGGTAACCAGTATACATAGGAGACGAGTACACGTGTCAAACCGCCATGGGAGTCCGTGGATTGAGGGGGATTGAAAGGGATTAGGGTGGATTTGGGTGGTGGCGGCTAGGGTTTAGGTGAGGTTGCAGAGAGAATTGGAGAGGAAGGGGATTCATGGGTGGTGGGTGGTGAAAAGTGATTTAGGGTAAGGAGTCATTAAGGTTTATTTTAGGCAGGTGGAATGGTGGCCGTTAATCTGAATGATCAACGGCCTGGATTAAATGAGGTAGGTGGAGATCAGGGTTTGGGTAGGGTTAAAATTGGGTCAGGGTCGGGTTTAATTAAAATTGGGCTGGGGGAATTGGGGCTTGATTTGGGTTATAATTGAAATACAAATGTGGCTACGAGTTAAATAACCACTTTTTCCTTTTAATTTTATAAAAAATAGTAGATAATTTCTGAAAATAAATTGAAAGCACTAAAAATATTTATAATATATAATTAACAATTTAAATACAGGATCCCATTTTATGAATATAAAACCTAATTAAACCTTAAGAGGGCTAATATTGCAATTATATGAAATTTAGCGTTAACTATATAAAATTGTAAAAATATCTAAAATTACCTTAGCCATATTTTGACATAAATATAAAAATCCAATAGATGAAGTATCAAAAATAATAATTTTGGAAATAGTTACTGGAAATTTTATGGATAAAAAAGGAAGAAATAAATCAATTTAAAACCTTTAAATTTAGAGAAAAATAATAACTTACTTATATATATGCTATTTTGAAAGTATTTTGCATATTGAAAAATAAATAAGGAAAAATTAGGTATCAACGGCTGCCCCTCTTTACCCGGGAAAGATGAAAGAGTTGTCGGGTAAAGATATGATGACCAATTTTAACAGATAAAAATGGTTTGAAGAAGATTTAGGTCGCACCCTGGCTTCTGAGCTATCTATATATCCCTGTTTTTACAGGAATCAGGCCGTATGTAGTTCAGGATTCGTCGGTGGAGTATTACGATGAAGCGATTTGAAGAATGGACGCAACATATAGGGCTAGGTGAGTGAATGGTTTTACGGGAATGGTTAGGTTTGATGAGGCTGCGGGAACTGGAGCGGGATCACTCCTGCTGGGATGGCCGATTCTCGCCGGTTTACCTGCAATTAGAAACAACACAAGCGTATACTGTGCATAAATTTAAACATGATACAAATTCCCGTTGGACCATGAATGTTGTGTTTGGACGGTTAGGATGACGTCCTTAGACCATGATGTCCTGTGCCATGAAGCGTATGATAAAGGAATTGCGGTCCATGAAATGATTCTCTCGGGATATGAGGATGGTGCCTCCGAACCATGATGCCTTTGAATAATGATATGCAAAAGATTGAAAGAGATCCTCAGGCTATGGCATGGTGTTCTCGGGCTATGAAGATGGTGCATCCGAACGATGATGCCTTTGGATGAGTTGGCAATATTTCAGCCCATGAAAGATGCAGTAGTATGATGTGGGCAAGACAAAGCTTAGTCTTGCGATTTGAAGGGCAGAGCTTAGCCCGTAAAACAAATAGTGCTTGAGATGGCACTTAGTTTCGAAGAAAATTGGAGGCAAAGCTTAGCCTCAGAAGGCAGAATGATAGCCTTATGCAAAGATGAGAATGCAGAAGGAGGTAGAGCTTAACCTCGGAAGGCAGAATGATAGCCTTATGCAAATTAGAAGGCAGAATAGTAGCCTTATGCAATGCAGATGCAGATGGAGGTAGAGCTTAACCTCGGAAGGCAGAATGGTAGCCTTATGCAATACAGATGCAGATGGAGGTCGAGCTTAACCTCGAAAGGTAGAAAGGTAGCCTTATGCAAAAACGCAAATGCAATTAGAGATAGAGCTTAACCTCTAAAGGCAGAAAGGTAGCCTTATGCAACAACGCAGATGCAAATGGAGACAATGTTTAGTCTCGGAAGACAAAATGGTAGCCTTATGTAATGCAAGAATGCAAATGGAGACAATGCTTAGTCTTAGAAGGCAGAATAGTAGCCTTATGCATTGCAAATGCGGATGGAGACAACGTTTAGTCTCGGAAGGCAAAATAGTAGCCTTATACAAGAAAAATAAAATAACAAATGATAGTAGATCTTTCTTAGCTGATAGAAGATCGCAACATTGTGATTACTGGAAGCATTGTGACTACGGGGCATTACTTATGTGTGCTGATAGCAAATGTTGGCAAGTACAACAATTTGGAGAGTCGTATTCTCGAATGATGTTTGTCCCATGGGTATAAGTGTGTTTAAAGATTTCTCACTATAATACCTATATTCAAAGAAAAATTGTGAGTTTTGTAAGGGGGAGGTTAGTTTGTATCCCCATTGGCTTTACTTGACTCGTTCGACTTCGATCAGGCGATACTGTCTCTATCATTGGAGTAGTACTGCTAAACAACCAGTTTCAACAATAAACATGCATGATTTTGTAAAAGTATGACATAATTGTATAATTAAAATAGCTTTTAGATGAACTGACGATTGTGACGTGGTTTAGGACATTGCAACCTCTCCTGCTACAGAATTTTGAGGGTTCTCCTCAAATTCTGGCCCAGTTTGATGGGTTGACACCTCTAACTACTGCTCGCGCAGTGATCGGCTGAAATTACTTCGAAATTTTGAGGGTACTCCTCAAAATTCTGCCCCTGTTTCCAATTGCGGGGAAAATGAAAATTTTATTGAATTGTGATCGAACCCATAGGGCTGCCTACGTATCCCCTCTTAAACGGGAATCAGGTCAGGCGTAGTTCAAATTACATCATATAAGGAAAGCATAAACGTTACACATAGTAACGCTTAACTGCATCTGAATTGATCAGCTTTGGCCAGACTTCTCCATCCATTTCTGCAAGTATGAGGGCTCCTCCTATCAAAAACCGGTGAACCATGTATGGACCCTACCAGTTAGGAGAGAACTTCCCCTTAGTTTCTTCTTGATGCGGAAAAATTTTCTTTAACACCAGCTGCCCCGGTGAGAACTATCTTGGCTTGACTCTTTTGTTGAAGGCTCTGGACATTCTGTTCTGATAGAGTTGACCATGGCAGACTGCATTCATTCTCTTTCCATCTATAAGGGCTAGTTGCTCATAAGGACCTTTTTACCCACTCTGTGTCGTCGAGCTCAACCTCTTGTATGATCATAAGATAAGGAATTTCTACTTCAGCGGGAATGACAACTTCTATACCATAAACCAGTATGTAGGGGGTTGCCCCAGTTGATGTGCGGACTGTGGGGCGATACCCCAAAAGAGAAAATGATAACTTCTCATGCCACTGTTTATTCTTCTCTATCATTTTCCTTAATATCTTCTTGATATTCTTGTTGGCGACTTCTACATCTCCATTCATCTGAGGCCTATTGGCTGTGGAATTCTTGTGTTTGATCTTGAAAGTTTCACATATAGCTTTCACCGAGTCGCTGTTGAGGTTGCAGCTATTATCAGTAATGATTGACTATAGAATTTCAAATCGACAAATAATGTGGTCGCGAACAAAGTCTGCCACGACTTTCTTAGTTACTACTTTGTAAGATGCTACTTCGACCCATTTGGTGAAATAGTAGATGGCTACTAGGACGAACCTATGTCCATTAGAGGTGGCAGGCTCGATTGGTCCAATAACATCCATCCCCCACACGGCGAACGACCATGGTGAGCTCGTTGCATTAAGCTCATTTGGAGGTACCTTTATCATGTCTGCATGAATCTGACAGCGGTGGTATTTCCGGACATAATGGATGCAGTCCATTTCCATAGTCATCCAAAAGTAACAAACCCGAAGTATCTTCTTTACTAAGACGAAACCGTTCATATGTGGATCACAGGTCCCAACATGAATTTCCTCTAGTAGCCTGGATGCTTCCTTTGCGTCGCCACATCTTAATAATCCCAAATCGTGAGTCCTCCTATACAGGATTCCTCCGCTGTGAAAGAAGTTGTTGGACAATCTCCGAAGTGTGCATTTTTGAGTAGGATTTGCAAGCTCTAGGTACTCCCCTTTTGCCAAATATTCATTGATATCATGAAACCAAGGCTTTCCGTCTGTTTCTTCTTCAACGTAGGCACAGTAAGCTAGATGATCATGGATCTTTATTGGAATGGGATCAATGAAATTCTTATCTGGATGTTGTATCATAGATGAAAGGGTAGCCAATGCATCGACAAACTCATTCTGGATTCTGGGAACATGCTGGAATTCCGTCTTCGTGAACCTCTTTCTCAATTCCTGTACGTGATGCAGATATGGGAGTATCTTGGAGTTCTTGATCGTCCATTCTCCTCGTACCTGATGTACAAGCAAACTTGAATCTCCAATCACCAGCAACTCTTGAACGTTCATGTCAATGGCTATTTTAAGCACTAAGATGCGAGCTTCATATTCGACCATATTTTTGGTGCAGGGGAACATGAGTTTGGCAGACACTGGATAATGCTGACAAGTTTCTGATATTAGGAATTCTCCTATACCAACTCCTTTGAAATTTGCTGCTCCATGAAAAAACATCCTCCAACCGTCATAGGATTCTGCAATGTCTTCTCCTATGAATGATACCTCTTTATCAGGAAAATACGTTTTCAGGGGTTCGTATCCTCCATCCACGGGGTTTTCGGCAAGGTGGTCTGCCAGTGCCTGTCCCTTGACCGCTTTTTGAGTTACATAAATAATGTAAAACTCACTCAATAGGATTTGCCACTTAACTAGCTTTCCGATGGGCATGGTCTTCTGAAAGATGTACTTAAAAGGATCCATTCTTGATATGAGATATGTGGTATAAGAGCAGAAGTAGTGCCTCAGCTTCTGAGCTACCCAAGTCGAAGCATAACATGTGCGTTCCAATAGAGAATATCGGGCCTCGTATGGGGTGAACTTCTTACTGAGATAATAGATGGCTTGATCCTTCCTCTCCATTTCATAATGCTACCCTAGAACGCATCCGAAAGCTCCATCTAACACTGTAAGGTAGAGTAGTAAGGGTCTACGTGGCTCGGGCGGGACTAAGACTGGTGGCGTTGAAAGGTACTCCTTGATTTTGTCGAAGGCCTTTTGGCAGTCATCGGTCCATTTGGTAGCGGTGTACTTCTTCAACATCTTAAAGATTGGCTCATAGATAACTGTAGACTGTGCTATGAATCGGCTGATGTAGTTAAGCCTTCCCAAGAAGCTCATCACATCCTTCTTGTTCTTTGGCAGTGGTAGATCCTGAATAGCTTTGACTTTTGACGGATCTAGTTTTATCCCTCGGCGGCTCCCAATAAACCCAAGCAATTTCTCAGCAGGAACCCCAAATGCACACTTTGCGGGGTTTAGTTTCAGGTTGTACCTCCATAATCTATTTAAGAATTTCCTCAGATCTTCCATGTGGTCAGTGGCCTTCTTGGATTTGATGATAACATCGTCCACATATACCTCTATCTCCTTGTGTATCATATCATGGAAAATGGTAGTCATGGCCCTTATGTAGGTGGCCCCTGCGTTCTTCAGGCCAAATGGCATCATCTTGTAGCAGTACATTCCCCACGGCCTAATGAAAGCCATTTTCTCAGCATTTTCCTTATCCATCTAGATCTGATGATAACCAGCGAAGTAATCTATGAATGACTGTAACTCATGCTTGGCACAATTGTCAATCAATATGTGTATATTTGGTAAAGGGAAGTCGTCGTTCGGACTAGACCGATTGAGATTCGATAGTCGACACAGACTCTAACCTTCCCATCCTTCTTTGGTACCGTCACAATGTTGGCTAACCATGTAGGGTATTCTGCTACCCTGAGAACCTTAGCTTTGACCTGCTTGGTAACTTCTTCCTTGATTTTCAAACTCATATTAGGCTTGAACTTTTTGAGCTTTTGCTTTACCAGTGGACACATTGGATCAGTTGGCAGTTTGTGAGCTATAATGGACGTACTCAGACCAGTCATGTCGTCATATGACCAGGCGAATATGTCCCCATTCTCCTTTAGAAATTTTGTGTATTCTTTCTTTTCTGATAGCGATAGGTGAACGCTGATTCATGTTTCCTTGAAGTTTCTTCATCTCCCAAGTTGACAATTTTGGTCTCGTCCAGGTTGGAATTAGGCATGTTCTCAAAGTTCTCAACTTCCCTAACAATCTCATCAGGTATGTCATCTTCCTCTGAATCAATGTCCGTTTGTTGCATTGTCTCATTGCATGTCACAGTCGTTGGTTCATCAAGATAAGTAATAATAATGTTGTATTAGTAAAGTGGGGAAAGAAAATGATAGCAATAAATATTAATTCATAAGAAAATAAGAAGTGCTTTTGATGAATTGAACAACTGCTTTGAACATCGAAGATCTTATTGTTTGAATTGAAAATGTGGAAAGGAAAATCATTTAGTAAAACAATAAATAATGCTTGTTTTAGCCTTGCTACCCCAAGGCTCGTTGGGCTTCGGTTGTCCTGATGGTCCAATTCTTGAGAGGTGTCCCTGGATCTTGTGAAATAAGATGATGAAGTCAGAGTGCACGAACTAACCTTTGGGGAGGGGAATAATAAAAACAGAAATAAAACAAAAGGAAATCAAGTCAGTAAAGACTATAAAAAGTTTTGCAATATTTAAACACATAGTGCGGGAATATAAATCATGTCCTAATTTGGGAACCTTTTTGTGCCCGAGGTAGGCCTAGCGACAAATTGATTTGGAGAACTTAGATGCTAAATGCCTTATTTTATTGATAGAAATAGACGAATCCTAGAACGACACTAAATTAACAAGAAATAAAAGTCACTAATGGCCATTGGCCTTATTACATTTATAAAGCGAAAAAGTAAACTCCTATCTACTTGGTCACAGAAGGACCTTCCTCAGGTTGAATGCTCTCGTTGATCAAATCCTCCAGTTCGCGTAGGTTCACCAGTAAAAAGGCCTTTCCTAGGTGTTCTCCTTCATTTCCCTGAGCGTTCTGGCAGTCGTTGACTCTCTTCCTCACTTTTCCTTTCAATTCCAGCACACTGTATTCCAGATATTCCAACTTTTCGCTAGCTTTGGTGGCCCTCTCTTTCCACTTATTGATTTAGTCATTTGATGGAAGACTCCCCCACCAGTCTACCAAGAGTGGGGGCGTGCTAATCATACCGAAATTGGGGAACTCGTGCGTCATTTTCTGCAAGACAAACAAGGTTAGGCCCTTACCCCCACCGGACTCGACTATTTAATATCAACAATTAGCATGAAGCATTTGGTTCTCCAAATAAATGCACAGAATATGATGATGTCTGTGTGGGTTTAGGGAAACCCAGTGGACTTTTGGACAAGGCTATCTTAAAGGATTATTATGTGGACAACATAACTGACCCGGCTAGGTTTGACCGTGATGCATGCACAATTTAAACAGAGTAAGGTTTTCTATGGGGTTTTAGACTGGCACCCTTGAGCGGACAACTCAAGGGGGAAGGCACAGAACTGTCGACTACACCATTGATCGACTAGTTTTACCGCAAATATGCCTTTCTGAAATTAGAGGGTAATGATATAAGAAGAGCGCGACCACTCATTAAAAGCGTTGCTATAGTATTTGTTTGGCATGAGTGGAGTATGATGTTGAGCATGATTATGCAATAATTAAAAGAATGTTGACATGTATTTGCACGTTAAGAAAGAGATATATACAGTAGTTCCATAATTTAAAGTAGCAGTTAAAGGAAGAAAACAAGAAAGATATGTCAGTTTTGCAGTTTAAAAAGAAATTAAATGCTTAAAGAAATTTAAACAAGTAATTGCACATAAGGGAGGTACAAATTCACAAGAACAATCTGCAATGGTAAAATACTAAAAATCGCCAGCAGAGTCGCCATGCTGTCACGCCCCCTTTTTTCATCTTCACATCGAAAAATCAGGTTTATGACATTTGGTATGGGATAACTCATTCCTTTTGGGAACGGGGTTTGCATTTGAAGAGTCGTCACCTAATGATTTAAGGTGCATTAGGACATCTATAGGGTTCATTTCTAACTACGTTTGGACAACCAGAGATAGAGTAAGGGCTTGAAATTATCCCAAGGGGAAGGTGTTAGGCACCCCTCAGGATCCACTAGTGTGGTTTCCGGTCAGACACTTTTATTAATTTGTACAATTAACAAATAGGCATGTATTGGCTCAAATAGTAGGGGATTTAAGTTTGAATACACATATGTAAGAAAACAACTAAGAAGAGGTGAGAAAAAGTTATAATTTAAACATACTTGTAAAAGGGAAGGGGTTTTAGGTTTGTTTGTAATATGGATCACGTCAATGCAATACTCGGAATGACACTCCTCAAAAGAGGGGATAAATGTGGTATTAATGCACCGGTCATCATATCCATATCTACCCTTTCCCACCCCATAAAGGTAATTAGAGCGATGATTAGTCTCGACTCTTATTGCATGTTGCTACCCGTCCCTTCCTATCATTCCCAGAGGAATTTTAGGACTCCTATTCCTAAAATAAGGAGGTTCTAGCAGACCTCAGGTTTAAAGGTAAAAATGCTAAAGCGACATACCAAACATGTAAGACTGCAATTAGGGAAAACATGTAGGCAGATAGAAGTCTCAGTTATACATCCACAAATAATGCATATAGATAGCATGACTTATACATAGTCAAGGTCTGAATTAAAGCAGGGTGTTTAAGTTGTTGAAGCAGAACCAAATTTATTACATGACTCATATAAGAAGTCTGAATCAAACCTGCCTGTTGGTTGTAGTAGTTGATAATTAAAGAAAGACATTTCAATTCTTTTGTTCGAATTATTACCTAAGGCTTGCCTAGGCGTAATAGTGATGTCCTGTGAGCATGATATCTATATTGATTAGGAATGCAGTAAAACAATGATCAATTTTAAACGGACAACTTGAGATCTTATAGACATGCTTTCTACGGTATTAATTTAAGGTAGTGTTTGAAAACTTGTTAAAGAAGTAACAGATTAATTGACTAATCCAATTCAGAATAAACAACATGAATTAAACTACTTCTCCAACTAAACTGGTTTTAAGTTCTATAGGCATGATTTCTATGGAGACGAATTTGAATATATGCTGTAATGAAAACTGAGCTTCAATTACTTTACACCCTATAAGCATAATACCTAATTATAAAGCTGATTTTAACCCTATACGCATGCTATCTATTATTAAAGCCATTTAGATCCTATAGACATGGTTTCTAATTGTGTGAAAGTAAAGCATGCAGAATTTATTTTAAACCAAAGAGACCCTATAGGCATGTTATCTACCCAATTTACCCATAATACACAACTACCTACCCTTTTTCACTAATCCCCAATATTTGTTTATAAATTATTACAGACCAAATGATTGAATTACATAAAAAATGCAAACATAAGAAGTTACAACCATAGGAAGCCTGTTTCTGACTTCCTCTCTGAGTTATGGAATAAACCACCTCAAATGCCAATGTAATTCAAAAGCCTTTCTCATAACTGGGTGTGTCAGAGTTCCCTAAGGACCTCAAGGGATCCCGGGCAGTGCTCACACCTAGATATTGCATAACCAAATAGAGTAAGTGTAGTGTGGAAGAGCCAACCCTTATACGTCCAGGTTCAGAGAGAGCTCAAGGGTCCCAAAGCAAGGCTCGCACAAGAGGGGCAGTACCTAGATTCTAAGAGTATAGTGGAAGTGCAGAACACATGGTTTAAAAAAGAGTTTGTTCAAAACTGGACTAGCAAGTCCATTTTTTGAAAGTAATCAGTGATAGAGGTGATTGAAATCAATTGTAGTAATAAACATCACTCAAACACACAGAATCCGTAGACACACAAAGGGTCAAGGGACTTAGGGACACATAAACATTTGTCTGTAAACACATAACCCCAGCAGGGGTCTGGTTTGGACATGTGCAACAATAGCTGATGCTGGCATAATCTCAAACCAACCAGAAATAAACACATGGAAGGGATAGGGGTTTGGGACATAGAGGACCCAAAGCAGAAGCACACAATTAGTCATGCATTAGGCACATTATAGACATGCTAGTTGAAGGATAGAAACAGGAACAGGTAAACATGCTGACCACTTTTAAAGAAGGGCAGAATTTTAAGCATGCTGAATAAAGCAGTAAACAAATAGTTCAACTCAACAGCATGAGCCATTAAGTTAGAAAGAGGCAGTGATTTACAGCAAGGGAACACATAAGTTGAGTCTCAGATTTTAAATTAGGAGCGTACCGATTGAAGGAGCAAATTAGAGAAAAAGAAGTAAGGCAATTAGTGTTCCAAAGTCTAGCCTTGGCCTTCAGCCAGCTAGACAAGGCAATAACATAAGTAATAGAGAAAAGAAAGAGAGTTTGAATGTGTAAGTGTGTGTTTTTTTGAACTCATTTGTTCGTGTCTTGTTAATGAAAGCATTGGGGTATTTATGGTTTTGAAAACGAGTAGAGAATAAGGTAACAAGTAAGGTTTTAGCATAAACATGAAAATAATCACAATCAGAATCAATTAACACAAGCACTTCCCTTTAGTCAAGGGATCACTGCTCAAACAGATACTAACATGGTTAATTAAGAAAAGAAATCAGTTTGAGAAAGATTGATTTCTGACTATATATAGGGGATATTGAAAGCATATGGTAAATAATTGAGTCTAAGTACAAAATATACTTAATTGGGGAAAGAGTTTAGGAAAGGTAAAACATCACGCTAAAGGAAATAAATCAGTCAATTTAAACAAAACAAGTGAAACCAGGGGTTTATGAAAAAATATTTGCAATCAGTTGTAACTTGAGGAAATCAATATCAGTCAAGAAAGAATTATGATTCTGAACTTTGCCATATCAATAGAGAAGACTGAACACCCAAAGCCAACCGTATTGACAAAAGGAACAACTAGGTGCCCACAATCATACAACAGTAACATGAGTAGGTTAGGGCTCAGTAGTAAAAGAATCTACTAGAAGTATGGTAGTCAACAAGTCAAGTAGTCACATAGAATCAAAAGTGAAGAAACCACAGTAACAGGTAAATGAGATCAACACCTAGAAACAAGAAAAGTCTTTAAACTTATAGCAATAAGTGAAGAAAAATTTATAAGGGCTTAGGGGTTTTGATAGAGCTAAGTTGAAGAGGTAAGAACTTTAGAATCAGTCAAGTTAAACAAAGAGAAGGATCTAAACATAAAGAACTCAGTCGAAATCAGTACATATGCAAGACAAACAAAGACAGCTTCAGAACCCAAAAAAGATTCCTAGGGTTTTAACACAATGAACTAGGTAGTAGAAAAACATGAACAAATTATGTAAACATAGTAGAATCACAAAACAATACTGAAAATTGAAGAAGAGATCTTTTTAAAAGAGGTTAAGAAACCCTAATTTGAAAACGAAGAGTCACTTTGAAATAAAATCGAAGAACCTTGGAGAAAGTACCAAGAAGGTCATAACATGCACAGATCTAAGCCAGATAGGAAAGAAAAATTAGAAAGCTCTTAAAGCTAGGGTTTCATAGGACCCCGAAAAGTGAGAAAAAGTTACCGATCTAGTCGGAAAAGCCATGTATCTGACTTGAATGGCCATAGATGGCTGGAGAAAGGCCATGGATAGAAGTTGAGCAAGGACTGGACCAGATCTCTTCAAGATTTGTCCATAGAATCAAAAAACAGGTAACCAATATACATAGGAGACGAGTATATGTCTCAAACCGCCGTATGAGTCCATGGATTGAGGGGGATTGAAAGGGATTATGGTGGATTTGGGTGGGGGAGCCTAGGGTTTAGGTGAGGTTGCAGAGAGAATTGGAGAGGAAGGGGATTTATGGGCGGTGGGTGGTGAGAAGTGATTTAGGGTAAGGGGTCATTTATGTTTATTTTAGGCAGGTGGAATGGTGGTCGTTGATCTGAATGATCAACGGCCTGGATTAAATGAGGTAGGTGGGGATCCGAGTTTCGGTAGGGTTAAAATTTGGCCAGGGTCGGATTTAATTAAAATTAGGATAGGGGAATTGGGGCCTGATTTGGGTTATAATTAAAATACAAATGTGGCAACGAGTTAAATAACCACTTTTCCATTTGAATTTTATAAAAAATAGTAGATAATTTCTGAAAACAAATTGAAAGCACTAAAATGATTTATAATATATAATTAACAATTTAAAAATACAGTATCCCATTTTATGAATATAAAACCTAATTAAACCTTAAAAGGGCTAATATTGCAATTATATGCAATTTAGCTTGAAAAATACAAAATAAAATTTTAAAAATATGTAAAAATTACATTAGCCATATTTTGACATAAATATAAAAATTCAATAGATGAATTATCAAAAATAATAATTTTGAATAATTACTGGGGATTTTATGGATAAAAAAGGAAGAAATAAATCAATTTATAACCTGAAAAAGGGGAATAAATCGATTTAAAAATTATGGAAAAAATAATAAAATATTTGGACATGCTTATGTATACATTTATATGCTATTTTGAAATTATTTTGCATATTGAAAATATATAGGGAAAAATTGGGTATCAACACCAAAAGATCCCTATCATACATTTAGGATACTAAGAGATCCTCGGGATACCAAGAGTATGGAATGCACCACGCTATCAGCCTCATGTGTTCACACTCTCAAATACTCAACCACTCAGTACTATATATGGCTCATACAGCACAGGGAAGATCCATCCGAGAATAGATACAAGCTTTCTTTTGTTTGTTGGCTGCTAATATCGGGCTTGGGCACGGACGTCCATCCCGGTCTTCTGCGTATTGGCGTAGCTCTCATCTGAATCCATCGTCGTACTTCGGACCAATCTTGGATTGATCTGATAGGTTCGGGCTATCGAGGCCCTCCGAGTTGTATGGAGATCATGTGTCGAATTTTGGGTCCTTCAAAAATGTTACCTTGGATGAAGGTCATCTTCAGGTACTCGGGGGCCCCTATTGGTCTTGATGTAGATAGCCCCTTTAGAATGTATAGGATAGACTTCTTCTGAGGAGTTTGCCTGTATTCGGGCACTTCCTCGGACCTTCGTGGAGCTTTTGTGATTGGAGCTTCCTGTGTTTATTCCTCTTTTCATAAAGATGGGATCATGAGACCAGGTACTTGCCTTCCGTCAAGTGTTGGCGTTTAAAGCTTCCCGAAGTCCGACTTCTTTGGGACAGGGGTTCTTGACGTAGAGTGCTATCTTGAGCTCGGAGATAATACGAATGGCCCCTCGAGTCTTGACTCCTCGTTGAAGGATGCTTTCTAGATCGGGTATTGACCTATCGATTTATATCGAGGTTGTTGGCTTCTCGGGCTGCTTATCGCATATATGTGGGGTGGCTTCGGCTTTTTCGTAAGACTTCACTATTTTTAGATAGCCGCCATTTTGCTTTAGCACAGGGTACTTCATCTCTTTAGGCGCAAAAAGTGTTGGTGCACGCGCTTGATTTGACCTGTTAGTTTCACCATAGTCATAGAAACCACCTAGGGGCCGATCCGACAGGGGGCGGGGGGTGCTGCTCCTAGTGCTCAGGAACCGAGGGAGTTCGCTCTAGATACGACGTCCTTGATAAGAGAGTAACACTTGGAGATGGTGAGGAGATACTGCGGGTGGAGCGAGGGGATGACACTGCAGGTTCTTTCCCCCAGACGAGGGCATTACGGACTCCACCGATGGATTCTTGAGCATATACCTATACTCTTTCACCTTTGCCCCCCCTGATAGGGTCGTGCTTGATTTTTGCTTGAAGTATCGGGTTACCCTTGCATAGATTCACCCGTCGTTTTGGCGAACAACATTGATGATGATGTTCTTCGAGGAGAAGGTCGGGCTTGAATTCATGCTTGATTACCTTGTCATGCTATATCGGCCCTTTTATCGTCGAGGCCTGCTAACTCTGAGATGTTCCTCGTCCATGCCCTTTGTTTTTTATGACAAGGAAAGAGGGGATCGAGAGTGGGCCAGTTGTTTTATCCGGGTTCGGATGACCGACATTATCCTTGTGGAGATTTTTCCATTTCCCGAAGGTGGAATTATGCATGTGAGTGAGGCGTTTGGCGCTTTTTCAGATTTCGCCTATAGTGAAAATCAGCTGAGTAATAATGTTGTCTCCCTTGTTGTAGCAACTTCGTGGACGCCGGGTGAAGTCCATGATCTGCCTAGCTGGGTCCGGAAGCTGGTGACCCATTCGTCTTGTGACGAGCGTAGGTGGTGAGTTGTACTTCATACCGAACGGGGAGCGCAGTACCAAGGTATGTGTGTATGCTGCCTTTGTCTTACCTTTGCATACCCGGGGTAATATTTTCCCCTTCCATTTGTGCTGGATTCGCCGTTTGCAAATATCAGGCGGTTCCTTGGGATGAGGCACCCGCGGTGTGACAAAGCCTTTAGTGGTGCTGGTCAGGCTCACATTTCTGAGGAAGGGGCATCGCCCGGGTCCACTGCTCCCGGAGAGCCTGATCAACAACCGGAGGTTCCTTTGAGCGAATACGCCGTGCCTGAGGCCGGTTCTTCTAGGGCCGCAGGGGCAAGATTAATAGGAGTGTGTTTCGACTTCGAGGAAGTCCGTCGGCTTCACTTTGTGGTGAGTTATGTACAGTTTCCCTGTGCCTCGTGTCCTCCTCCCTCTATTGAACCTTTCTTGTGCAGGCCTGTGATAGGCTTAGGTCTGAGCTGCTCTATCAAGGGGCCAAGCCTCAGAAAATTCTGGATGAGGGCGAATCCCTTAGGTTCCTTAGCGAGGAGAAGGAAGTTGAGCTGCAACATTGGCGATATGAGGCGTACCAGAGCTCAAACTATGAGAGCTATTTGATGGAGCAGGTAACTTCCTGTAGTACGTGCTTCTCTCCTTTCTAACCTTAAGGCTAACCTCTTTTGTCATATCAGTTGTATAGGAAGGGGGAGGCCTTTAGAGTACCTCAAAGGCGACGTCAACCGTGTCAGAGTTGCTTACGGGGAGCTAAAAGCTCTAGTGCAGGCTCAAACTTTGGAGGATATGAGTGCCTCAGCTAAGGTTCCTACCTTCGAGGTCCAACTCCGCTTGACTCATGACAATGCCAAAGTTCAAGCGGATATGATTGGGAAACTTGAATCTAATCGCTCGAAAGTCAGAGCTGAGATAATTGATGCTCAGGCCGAAGCGACACTAAGCTAAACCAAGGCCGATCGTGAGATGGCGATTCGTATGAAGGATGATGTTGATGCCCAAGCTAAGATAAAGCGAGCCCTCGACTGGGGAAAGAGGATCGAGGAATATGTTCGTTGTAGCTCCCAAAGAGAGGTACTCGAGGAAGTCAGTGCAAGGTGTTTCGTCCTCTCGGAGGAATTGGCTCGAGCAATGGCGGATGAGCGTGACGCTCGGTCATTTTTGTTGACGTTACGGAGGGCTAACTCGATAACATGTAGCTCTTTAGCGCAGAGTGTAGACCTTGCCATTTTGTCGCTCCAGACTTTGCCATTTTGTCGCTTTAGACTTTGCCATTTTGTTTCTTTAGACTTTGCCAATTTGTCGCTTTGGACTTTGCCATTTTGTCACTTTGTCTCTGACATACGTAGGGCATGCCTGTAGATGGAGAATGCGCTTTTTTCGCTCATGTAATACATAAGAAGAAACTTGAAGCTTTATTTCTCCTGTACCTTTTTTCTGTTGTTGCTTTCAGTCAGGCCGACTGCTTTTAGTGTTTGGCAAGGTCCTCATAGGACCGGAATGGATTGGACAGACCTGAGGGCTCTAAAGTACGATCATTGGCACGAGCAGGTGCTGGGGCCTCCGTGCTTGGCGCGACTGTTTAGGCTTAGTCTCCGAGTCGGGCTCTGGCTCAAGCCTTCTTACCCTCGAATTTTTTGAGCACGTGCTGACAGGTAGCAATCGTTTTTATCTCTTGCCCATGGGCATTTGCCGTTCCAACTATTTTGGGTCCAGTCTTCGAGTCGCATTGTGACTCGAACTTCAATTGACCCTCAAGCTCTTTCCTGCCTACGTGGGCGGATAATGATGACCCTTTGTGCTCTGGGTCGAAGTGACCTTATGGGTGCGTGGCCCAGAGGTTTACTTGGCCGGTGATAGTGGCACTTATGCCATGCCCCTAGGCGTATTGCAGTTTTCGGGTCCAGTCTTCGAGTCACGTTGCGATTCGAGTTGTAATCGACCTTTAGATTTCCTTGATTTCCCGACCGACGACAGTGGTTATTATGTCGTGCCCTTAGGCGTATTCCAGTTTTCGGGTCCAGTCTCTGAGTTGCGTTGCAATTCGTGTTGTAATCGACCCTTAAATTTCCTCAATTTTCTGGCCGGCGATAGTGGCATATATGCCATTCCCTTAGGCGTATTGCAGTTTTCGGGTCCAATCTCCGAGTCGTGTTGCGATTCAAGATGTAATCGACCCTTAAATTTCTTCGATTTTTTGGCCGGCGATAGTGGTACTTATTCCATTTGGTCGTTGAGACCTTTCAGTATGTGGCCAAGAGGCATTCATAGTTAACTATTTTGGATCCGATCTTCAAATCGGGTTACGATTCGAGCTCATTTTAATCCTCAAGTTGTCAATTTTGTTTAGTTAGCGACAATAGCTCTTACGTTGTTTGGTCGTAGATACCTTTCAATATGAGGCCCGTAGGCTTGCTTAGCTGGCGACAATGGCGCTTACACTATTTTTTCCCATGGGCTTTTTTGTAGGCTTTGTTTCCGCTCGTTAAGGTCTTTTTAGAGTATTTTTGCCTGACCCGTCATCGGTTCTAGAGGAACCTCGATTTCAAGTCATTGTTGGCGATTTTTCGAGCACCTTGTAAGGTTCATAGCTCGTAGGTCGAGTAGATCGACACTCTTACGGTTTGGAGCCGACGTGGTCAGAGCTCGTTTTTGCCTGTTGAGGGAAGCTTGTTTTAACCGATTCTTTCTGAAGTATATTCGAAGTAGTGGCCTACGATTTTTAGCGATAGTCGGGCATCCCCAAGTCGCATCATTTTGGTTGTATCAGCCGTTTTGACCGTAGTCATGTGCGTTTGGCCGTAGCCATTTTTTATCCCAAACGATAGTTTAGGTGTCTACACCGAGGGTATGCCCTTTAGGGATTTTTACAAATGCGATGTATAGCCTAAACTTTGGGGTTTTCATGCCCGTTGAGGTCTTACAGTTTGTCATGCTTATTGAGGTATTACAGTTTGTCATGCCTATTGAGTCAGAGAGCCTTCCATAAATGCTACAATGAAAGACTAGCTGAGGAAATAAGGAAGAAGGCTTCAAACAAAGCATAGTGACCTAAATAAATAATGGTCTTGTAACAAGAGTCTCACTACGACATTGTATGCTCTCCATAATAAAGTGGTACCTGACGTAACTAAATGCTCTCCATAATAAAGTGGCACCTGACGGAACTAAGGAACGAGAAATAAAATCCAAAGTAATATTCGAGATCATATGAGTTTCACAAAATTCCAATATATGTGGGCACTAAGATAAGCTAAGTATTCATGCAACAAGTGGCAGAACGACCAAGAAAGGTAATTGCTTACTTTTAACGAAAGTTGAGAAGGCACGAAATGAATTATTCGATCTATGACCCAGAGTTAGTTACGTTATGAACACACTTAAGATTTTGGATTGTTATCCATGCAGCATATATGTTGACAATGATACAACTATAGGAGACTCCAGTATAAGTTAAAAGAAAGGATTGACTCCACATCACAGACAAAAGCTTGAATTGCTAGAAGGTTCCATAGCATCGACGAGGGGCAAAAGTAATAACTAGTACCCTGAGCCGCAGATTAGAAGATAAAGTAAGCCTACTTAAAGGCGTAGATAGAGAAGGAAACTAAAGAGTTACATCAACAAAGTGAATTAGGAGTCTGATTATTAGACCCCGATGAGTATAGAAATCGTGATTCATAACATTGTAGAATCACTCTAAATATCAAAGGTACAAAAGAGATAATACAACATACATATTCTATAACGACTCTATGATAAATTTAGTTAGAACAGTACCAACCTCATAAGAAGTCACTATGAAGCTTTCGGCGGATTGTGTATGCACATGATGTGCAAGTATTATAGTAGAGCTTTAATGTGTGGATGCGAATTCCACCTATGTGGAAGGGAGGTTATGAAAGAGATAGAAGAAACGATGCAATATTTAAAGGTAAGTAAGGTACGTGTGAAGAAGGTACGAGATGCCCAAGTACAGAAGGTTATGAATAGTCCAGATATCAGATAGAGGGTTGGAAGCGTCACAATTCTGTATCAAAGAAATGATAGTGGTGTCGTAGGTGGCATATTTTTCAGCATGCGGTTTCCAGATATAGAGAGGTCTAGTTAAGAGAGCAAATAAGAGTTATAGACGATATGGATAATATGATGTCTCGCTTGAGGTTCCAAAATAGCATTAGGAAATATATGGTGCTTGCAAGTTAAAGGAAGGTTGCAAGTAGTATAAATGGATATATGTAAGTCGCAAGCTAAAGTATGGTAGAGCGACAAGGTTTTAGCGAGACATGAGTAAGGATAAGAAAAGGTGAGTAAGAAGATGATGAGAATAGGCAAGTACTCGATATTAAACCCAACACAACAAGAGAGTTGATGGTTTCCATAAAGTTATAAAAAGCTCAGTACAACATGAGTGAACTCAAAGGAGTTCAAGACTAGGAGAATTTAAAAAAGATGGAATGTTGCCCTAATGGTAGAATAAGGGTGCAATTGTGATAGAAAAGAGGATGACATTTAGACCTTTAATTAGGGTGATGATTCAAAGAAAAGGGATTTCATGAATTGTACAGGATTAAGATATCCCCATAAGGTGAATCACGTTGGAATGCTTTGAAATACAGTTAATGAAGTATTGTATCGTCCCTAAGTGGATCAGGCAAATAACTTCGGATGTTCCCCGATGCAACGTGAGCCCTAAAAATATATATTACAAAAGAGGTTTCAAGTGAGAAATGATAGATTATTGACCAACATTAAGGTGAATCAACAACGGATGGGTACAAGTTCCCAAGTACGAGATGAGATTTGTTTGTTATTCGTAAGATGAATAGTAATGGGGAAGCACTAAAGGACTTAGATTTATACATATAGGATAAGCAGCGAGAGAGTAACCTGGAGTTGGATAACAAACCTCGGTAATAATAAACCGAAGTAAGTGTTATGGTATAGTATAACCTACCTAGATGTAGTAAATCTATAAGGATAGATATACAAGGCTATGAAACAAGAGATATCAATAGTCATAAGTTCGATAAAGTACCAATCGAAGGACTTTAGTACAACTATAGATTCCTAGAGGGACAACTTGCCATAGTTCTATATATATTCATAAAGTGAGGCCTAGAGATTGGCTAAAAGCTGAAGGAAGTAGGAGAGAGGAGTCGCATAGGCGCACATATAGGCTGCATGATAGAAACTCACAATAGCTATGAGATTTGAAGAATTTCAATGACAAGTAGTGGTGTAAGAAAGAGACCTAAGGGGGGAATGCCCTAGCATTCGAATTTATAAACAAAACAGTTGCCTAGATGGCAAGGACAATATTAGAATATTTGTAAGAGCTATGGGTTATGAGACTAATAGGCGCATCAATAAACATTCGAGGACGAATGTTCAAAAGGGGGGAATGATGTTACACCCCATGTTTTTGTACATGAGAGTATTCGTAAGGCAATTGATGTAAGTTTAGAAATGAGATCAACTTTGAAAGTACATAAAGCAAGTTAATCATGTTACAATGGATGTTACAAATATTTAAGATCATGAATACCAAGTACCAAGAGTGATTGTGCTTAGAAGCTAAATAAATTGAAGAAAATAAGTTTCGTCGAAAGTCGACAAGTTGAGAATGTTGTAACATGTATTTTGGGGCGAGAATAGGGTTTTTAAAATTATAAGTAGATTAGGTTATGATTTAGTTTAGTCATATGATAAACATGTGTTATGATTTGAAGTCAAGCGAGTTGTCGAACAAAAGTTGGAAAAGGTCATCACAAGTTACATTCATAAATATGTTGAAACTTAGGTCAAATGTAACTGCGATTTTATCCAAATATACTTATAGTTATGGGGTTTTCCACCCATCAAATTGAATCTCTATGAGTCTATTTGCTAATGCATTAAACCATTTATCAAAACAACATCGGAAGGTATTGGTGCACTCTACTTGCTCCAGAGTTGCCTATTTGGCCAATATGCTTTGGATATGTATTGATAGGTATGGCGGGGCCCTATCCCAACCTTTATGATTTTATATACTCTTAGAGGCTTATAGACAGATGTCAGGTCTATAAATACATGTATGGCCTTGTTGGCCTATGTTTTGAGTTTACAAATGGTCATGTCGGCTTTATAGGCCCGTATGTCATATGTATAAGTTTATATATCATGTTGGGTCATCATATGTTGAGTATTCCCTTATGTTTTATTCTTGTTATCTCATGGCCGATTTTCTGGCTCAGTTACTCATGATAGTATGATAAGAAATATATTTTACGTTGGTACTCGGTTGAGTAAGGCACCGGGTGCCCGTCGCGGCCCTTCAATTTTGGGTCGTGACACTTTTCATATGGGCATGGATGATCCTTTTACATTTGGTTTTGTTGTTCTATAATGGGGGAGGTGACTTCTCGCATCTGGGGGAGGCAGTGGATGTCACGTCATCTACTAACATTTCATAACTCTCGTTGATAGCGTTCATGAGGTTTGTCGGGGATGTCACATGTCACCTTAGTTATGTCTCCTTGGTTACCTACCATGTAAATTTCTATACGTGCAGAGAAGGAGAAAAACCTTATGGTTGGTTAGGTTAGCATATCACATGAGTTTTAGATCTAACGGTAGCATATCACATGAGTTTTAGATCTAACGGAAACTAAAATATTAGCGAGGAAGTCCTCACAGACGGCGCCAAACTGTTTGACCCAAAATTTAGATCTGGGATTAACCAGTTAGATTTAATAAAATAGAGTTAATCTTAGCCAATATTAATGTCAAAAAGATACGTTAACTGATGTTGTAATAAGACGATATGTAGATTATCCGAATAGTAATAAATATTGACAACACTAACAATATTCAATGACCCAAAAAGAAGAGGATAACATTAAATATCATTGAATGATATATAAGTAAATAAGAATGTGTGAGTCACCCGAAAATGGGTAAGATCTATGGATATTCCTTCTAGCAATGATGAATGATTGATAAGCCTTTGAATATTCAGATTGTTTTTGGATCGGGTGAAAAAGTTAGACTAGAATCTTAGAAAAAGGGTATTTGTAGTATGTTTGTAATAAAGCCAGATTCAATATCGAAAGTCAATGTCTTTTCTTACAAGTGAATATCTTATGTCCCCTATAATTTTGTCTCTTTCTATTTATAGAGAACATATACCTAAAAATACTAATAGAACAAGTCCGGAGAATATCCACTAGAATATTATTTTAATGTCTTATCATAAAAACTAGCCGTTATTACCCTGTCAAAGTAGAATGCTCGGCCTCGACCTTGATCTACAGTGACTCCTCGACCTTGATGTTCAACGACTCGCCGGCCCCGTCCTTCATGTCTTAAGAGACTACTTCGACCTTGGGCAGGTATTTATCTAAGTCGCACTTGTGACACGTGGCAGCCCATGATGCCCTTCTTAATGCTACCACACTTTAATAATATGAAAAAGAATTTTTGACCCATACACTATCGAGTATCTGCTATCTACTTACCTAGCTCTTTTTATGGTGTTTCTTTCTATATATTATTATTATTATTATTATTATTATTGTTGTTGTTGCTATGACGGTCAGGTTTCTGGCACCCTATAGGCTCGGAAAAACCATGAATATATTAATGTATATACGTCGAGGACCCCTATAGTAATTTAATTGTGCCCCCAAAAGAACAAAATGCCCCTTGGTTGCACTGGTTCTACAGGCTGTTTAGTTCCATTCCCTTACCGCCAGACCCAAGATCGAGACCCAACACCAGCATTACTTCACCATTTCTTTGTTTTTTTCTTTTTTAATTGAACGACAGTTTAGTACTCCATATTTAGTAATCAACTTGATTTATTTATTTTTTAATTTAAATATTAATTTAGTAGTAGTACATGGAAGTCACTCAGTTTAATTTTTTTCTTTTAAAATCTCTCCATCTAAGCTCCAAAACTCAACATCTCTTCACAATTAGTTCTTTGTATCTTCTACACAAAAAACTCAAAAACTCTATTGGAGATACATCTTTCTAGACTTTGAAAAGTTAATAAAGAGACATAAAAATAATGATTAAAAAAAGTAGGAAAGGGTGATAAAATATTTCATTAACTAGTTTCATTAGTCAATAATTGCTAAAGTTTAGAGATCAAGTATAGTAAGAAACCCTTAGCTAAGAGGGAGAAGAGAGACGAAGAGAGGAAGTGGAAGAAATGAATGAAACAGTGAATCATTTTCATTCTCTGTGTTATGATCTTTACACTGACCCTTATATAAAATGATCTTAGTACTAATATAACTTCCTAACTAACCAATCACTCACATCATTAACCTCTAACAAACTAACTAATCCAGGCATGTATAAATAGACTAAAATACCCTTCATGCTTAAGTCACTCCTCTTTCCTCAACACTCCCCTCAAGTTAGGTGGTACAAAAACATTAAGAACATCTAGCTTGGACATCAAGTATTCATGTTTCACTTTGGTTAAGCCTTTAGTTAGAACATCTGCAAGTTGTTCCTTCGTGGCAACATACTCTGTCTTCACCAGCCCATTTTGTATCTTCTCCCTTATGAAATGACAATCGATCTCAATGTGTTTGGTACGTTCATAGAATATTGGATTTTCAGCTATTTGAACTGTTGCCTTGCTGTCAGTGTGAATGTTCACAAGACGAGAAACTAACACTCCAATATTTTTAAACAATCCAAGTATCCAAACTAACTATTCCGCAATTGATGTAATGCTTCTGTATTCTTATTCTGCAGAACTCCTAAAAGTAGTGCTCTGCTTCTTAGACTTCCAGGACACTAGTGAGTCACCATACATAATGAAGAATCCAGTTATTGATCTTCTAGTGAGAGGACAAGCTACCCAGTCAGCGTCACAATAGCCTGTGATTATGTTCTTCTTCTTAGTAGATAAAAGTATGCCTTGTCCAGGTTGATTTTTCACATATCTGACTACTCTTTATGCAGCCTCCATATGAGATCGTTTGGGTTTCTACATAAACTGACTTAGTGTCTAAACACTAAAGGCTATGTCTGGTCTTGTGACAATTAGATAGAGTAGTTTTTCTAGTAATTTTTGATACTTGCTAGGATCGGGTAACAACTCATAATTTGTTTTGTTGTGAATACATATATGCTCATGATACTCCCTAGTGGTTAGCTTAATGCTGGCTTCAATAGGCGTGACCATTGTTTTTGCAGCTTCCAGCCCAAGTTCAAAGATCAGTTCCAAGGTGTACTTCCTTTGGTGCATTAGAATGCCTTGTTGTGACCTAGCAAACTCAATGCCAAGGAAGTATTTTAGTTCACCTAGGTCCTTTATTTTATAAGCCTACTACGATTTGCCCTTGACCTCTTCTAATAGTATCAGATCATGACCAGTGAGGAGCATGTCATCCACATGCACCAAGATAACTATAGTGAGTTTGCATGTCCCTTTTATGAATAATAAGTGGCCATGTTGACTCTTCATGAACCCAAACTTCAATAGTGCTTCAGAAAGTTTGGCATTCCACTATCTTAGTGCTTATTTAAGTCCATATAAGGATTTCAGAAGTCTGCATGCTGGTCTGCTCTCCCCCTAACTCTGAATCCTTGAGGTAGAGTCATATAGATCTCATCATGTAAATCTCTCTGCAGAAAACATTGTACACATCCATTTGATGGATAGGCCAATATTCAAAAAGAAATAACAACTAGAATTGTCCTAACAGTAACCATTTTGACCACTGGACTGAAAGTTTCCTGGTAGTCAATGCCCTCTTATTGGCTATACACATTGGCCACAAGTGTAGCTTTGAACCTCTCCATCTCCCCTGTGGCTTTGTACTTTACTTTGTAGATCCACTTACAACTAATGGGTACCTTGTCATCAGGCAGAGGCACCACATCCCAGGTATGGTTGCATTATAAAACAGCAATTTCAGCTTGCATTGCATCAACCCACCTAGGATCCTTGACTACTTATTCAAATGTAGTAGGTTCTACTATTAAACAGAACAACTAGATAGCATTGATACTTGGAGGAAACACCATCATAAGAGACATAGTTGACAATAGAATAATGAATAGATTTGTAACTTGGACATGTCACAAAATCCTTCAACCAAAGAAGAGCCTGCTTGGTTCTCATAGATCTTCTTAAGACAGTGGTGTATTGATAAGCAAAAGGCAATAAAGTTGAAACTCCTTTAGAGGCACTGGAGGGCTGCTCTGAGGCCTCATATCTTAAGTTATCACCTTCAGGACTGAGGCTAACATAGGTAGAAGGAGAAGGGGCCTGCCCTAAGCTGTGAGACTCATATGAAGTTGAGATATAATCTGCACCATAAGTAGGAGGATTAGACGACAAAAATATATATGGAGGTGAGGATTGAGACTTCTTAAAGGGAAAGATATTCTTCCTTGAAGGAGAGATCCCTATTGATAAAGAAGCAATTACTAGCAAGATCCAGCAACACATAGACCTTTTGAGTGTTAGAAAAGCCCATAAGAATAGAAGGTTTAGCTATAGAAAGAAGCTTATTTTTCTCTTGAACTTGCTTGGCATAACATAAGCATCCAAGGACTCTCAGATGCTCCAGTGTAGGTTCTTGTCCATATAGTAGCTCAAAGGGAGAAGAGCCATTGACAACAGAAGTTGGAATTCTATTGATGATATAAACAGCTGAAATAGCACAATGACCCCAATATTTGATTGGAATATGTGCTTGAAACCTCAAAGCTATAGTTACTTCCAGAATATGCCTATGTTTCCTCTCGGCAACTCCATTTTGCTGCAGGGTATATGCACAAGTCTTCTGGTGAATAATACCATACTTCTGAAATAGTGCATGATAGATAGAATTTACAAATTTAAATCCATTATCAGCCCTGACTACCTTTAGAGTTTTGTTGAATTGATTTTGAACAAAGACAACAAACTGAGTAAGGGCTACGCACACATCAGACTTTAGTTTTAAGAAAAAAACCAAGTCATGTTGGTAAAGTCATAAACAACTATTAGAAAGTATCTATTACCATCAAATGTTGCATATTTGTAGGGACCCCAAACATCCACATGAATTAGATCAAAGGCAACAGTACTTATAATGGAAAGGACAGTCTGGTCTGCTTAGAACATGGACATACGAGGCATTTGTTTATGATATATGTAATATTTTCTAGTTTGGTAGGAATCAACTTTTTAAGAACTATACTAGACACATGTCCTAATCTTTTATGCCACAAACTAACATCAATGGTAGAGTTAATCATGTGGGACTTTATTCCAGCAGCAACCAATGAGATTGTAGTGAACTTCTTGGAACCATGATTCTGCAGGAAATACAGTCTATCTCTCTCTCTACCAATCTCCCTCACCCTGCCACTAAAGAGATCCTGAAATACATAGAAATCAGGATAAAAAGAAGCAAAACATCTTGGGTCACTTTTCACTTGGACACTGACAACACGTTGAATTTGAAGTGAGGCACATTGAAAACTTCATTAATAACATTGTTGTCTGAAATATGACTATCTGCAATGTGAGTGACTTGAGTGACATCTCAATTAGGTAATAGAATTTTTCTGGGATTAGTGGGTACATTGAGGGAGGTTTTGGTTAATAGATTGATATTTGAAACTATATGGTTTGTTGCTCCAGTGTCAGTGATCCATTTCTATGGACTAGAAGATGCCAAAAGAATAATGGTAGTACCCTGCTGCATTTTACCGAGAAGTAGATGATGAAGTGCCATTGTGATTGGTGTTCAAAAGCTGCATGATTTGCTCATATTGTTCTTTGGTGAATGGAAAACCATCTCCTTGAGCTGATGGCTTGGCATTTACAGCACCTTGAACCTGTGAAGTAGTAGAAGTAACCTGAACATGAGAACTAGTGTTCCCTTGCACCTGGGAGTTTTCAGCACCAGGACCCATGGCATGATTATGACTATAGTTTACAGCTAGTGATTGCATTGTCATGTGATGAGAGGCACAATCAACATATAGAGGCATGAAGTAACCAAGTTATATCATTACATTGTATGCACTAGTTACAACTAGGGATTCTAGCCTATTTTATGCTCCTTTTTGCTTAGATTTTAGATTAAAAGTACATACAAGTATTCCCGAAAGCTAACTTAGTGTGCTTGTTTGCAGTGTTTGGTCAAAAAGAGACAAGGATGTCGTAACCAACTCAAAAAGGAGTGAAACTTACACAAGTTCAAAGTTTAAATAAAAGGGGCGCTGACAGCGAGAAATAGCAGCTGACGCGAGGAGCTTACCGCTGAGGCGGTCCTAATACCGCTCTCATCGGATTGAGGAATTAGAGAAGTGTTTCTGAAGCTTAACAAGTTACCGCTTCACATGGTGAAATTGCATGGCAGCGGTGTCTCTAACGCAGTCGCGATCAAGTTCTCGCCATCAACGAAAGTGAGAATTAGATAACTTAGTCTGGATATCAAATTGAAGACCGTGGTCCGCGCTCATATTTTGCGGCCGCGGTTGGAGGAGCATTGAGGCGGTAGTTTTTTCACTCCCAACGGACTTAAGTTTAGAACCAGCTAAAAAGAGAAGAACCGCAGTTCGTGCTTGCTTTTGCACAGCCACAAAAGTCCAAGCACTGAGGCTACCCATTTTTCGCTGTCAGCGGAATCTCCATATGGGCAATTTTGTTCGGAATATTTATCTGTATATAAATAGTTTTTTCAGATTTTTAGGGCATCTGTTGTTTGGTAGAGCATGTGAACAACCATTTTTAGCCTTTTTGAATAATTTTAGAACATCTTTAGCAATTAATCTTAGATTTTAATCTTGTAATTATATTTTATGGCTTATATTACATCTCCATCTTTGATTTCTTCTTTAATTATGAGTAGCTAGATCAATTATCTAGGGGTTGTGACCCAACCCTAGTGTAGATATTTAATGAGTCTTCAATTTTAGGGCTTAAATGTTTATGGGTTAATAATATTTAGCTTGGTTCATGCTTTAATTGTTGAATTGGTTGTTGCAAATACTGATTTGTCCTTTTTTGACTTAGGCTCTTCTTGAAAAAGAGAGACTAAGTCTAGAAAATTCAGGCTAACAAAGAATTGGGTGCATTCAAGAGATTGAGAACCCCAATTAAAGGGTTAAACCTAGAGATAGTAATACCCGACTTGAGCCAATTTTGCTTGCATTGTTTAAACACCGAATTGGGCTTGAGAAAGCCAATTAGGGCAAAGTCACTCAAACTACCGAGAGGTATAGAGTGAGTAATAATGTGCAATAGTTATATCATAATCCCAATTACAACAAGTTTTTCCTATGTTTTAGACCCCGTTATTTACCCACCTACGTGTAAGTCACTTCCCTAGTGCCTTTTTACCAATTGAGAAAACCTTACAAAAATATCATACTTAGCTTATTTTTATTCTTCATTTGTGTTAAAAGTAGAATAGTAACCAAACAAAGCATTATTGGAAGTGCAAATAAGAAGATCGCACATAACTAGATTAGATTGAAACCCAATTCTAAACCAATATTAGCTCTCTGTGGATTTGATCCCAACCTTTCGAGTAAAAGCTGCATCGACTACTCTTACCATTCTATAGAGGTATAGGATTGGACCCAATCACCTTGTGGCGCCGTTGCCGGGGAAGCTCAAATCAAAATAGAGTGGACCTTTTGAGGTGGTGCTTATAACTCTGTTTGGTGCTCTTGATTTGAAAAACAAAAATGGTGAAATCTTCAGAGTTAATGGGAATAGAGTGAAGAACTATCTTGGAAAATTTGATGATAGCCATGTAGTGGCATGTATCCATCTCAAATGATTGATGGTAATCTGCGTCGTGCCGCGACATTAAATCAGGCGCTTCTTGGGAGACAACCATGTGTTTTTCTTCTTAGTGATTTTTCTTCTTAGTATAGGATTTGTTTTTGACTAACTAGTTGTGAGATGCGTTTAGGAATGTTTGATGTAGTGCAGGACTAAGCTGGAAAAAAGTATGCAACAGTCTGAAGTGGGATCGCTGACAGCGCTCCATTTTTCGCTGTTAGTGATGCCTTTCTGCGGTCGTGTTCCATTTTTCGCTATCATCGGAAATCTCAATATATCCAGTCTATTCATCAAAAGCACGAACCGCAGTGATTTTCTATGGCCACGCTAGGTGAGTGTTGTGGATCCCTAGGTACCTTCTATAAATTAGAGGTAATGAGACCTTTTACCATTTTCGATCTTTTGATTCTCAAGCTAAAATTTGCATTGTTCATCTGAGCCCTAATCTGCACAAACACAATTAAAATCCATTTTTCATCACCCATTGCACAACTGTTAATTTCACTCCTTCATTATTCTTCAATTTTGTACTTGTTTTTCTTTTAATTGCTAGTTTTTACTTCTTTTTCTTTTCTTTTAATTTTGACCTAAGGTTCATTAGTGTTAATTAAATTAGGCTTAAATAGTTAAGGTTGATAACTTAATAGATAGTTGGGGTTAATAGTATATATAATAACTGCTAAATGCATGAAAAATTGAAACCCTAGGATTCTTCAGGCCAATTTTGAATTTCGCGGTCGCGGATGATTTTTTGCAGTCAGTGCTCATGAGATAAATCTAAGTTTAGAAGTCTTGATCACTACGGTCAGCGGTGAAAATTTAACTGACAGCAGCCTAACCTCCACGGCCACGGTTGGTTTTTTCGCAGACAGCGGTGCAACCTCTACGCCCGCGCTGCATGTTTCGTGGTCAGTAGTTCTCATTCCACGGTTACGCTTCGTCATTCGCTGTCGGCGGTTTGTAACTTTTTCAAGAACTGTTAATTGTTCATCTTCTTTTCTATACTACTTATTCTAACACCAATACTAACGCACTTTCACTGACTATGTATGTATACAATGGTTAAGAAAAAAGGTAGCAACGACAAACAAAAGGGGAAAGCAATGTCCTCCCTGGGTAGGGAACGAGGACAAATCAAGTTACCTTTATTAGTCTGGCAATCAATTGGGAAAATGAGGTAGAGTATTAGAACTTCCGGTAGAGATTCATCCCAATCTGAGGGAAGTGAGTATGTTCCCTCCCGGGAGGCTTCAGAGAGTGACTCTGTGCCCACATATGTACCAGACTTCCCGAAGAGATTTTTGACTGAGAGATACACCCCAAGCTTCTCCTACTTTTCCTACTTCTTCTGAGTCATGTGATGGCTTAGCGGAGAGTAGTGAGTCTTCAGCATCCGCCTCTCCTACTGCCTCCACACATAGATCGGAGCCTACTAATGTAGATGCAAAGAAAACGGATGACGGGAGAGGGGTGTACCCAGACTAGAGACTTGGAGTGGATAATAAACCCAGAGCTGTGGCTGCAGAGATTTATCAGTGAGTAAGCATATCACAAATTCAGGAAGTGGTGGCCTCAAAGGTCACTCATACATGAGCGTCAGTTTATAAAGCGGGATATTTTGCACCACAACCCCAATGTGAAGTAGCACTTTAATGAAAGAGTGGGGTGGTAGTACTTCACAAGCAGGGTGTCGGATGCTAATGAGCACCTAGTCAAGGAATTTTATTCCAATGTCGCCAACATCAAAAAGGGCACATTTGTGACTAAGGTGCGGAACCTGAAGGTCAAGTTTGATGGAAAGACTCTAAACGACTACATTGGTGTCAATGATGAAGATGAGTCATTGTACTTAGAGAAGGTGGTAATGGATGAGGCAGACCGCCCGTGGTTAGCATCACTACTTGCTCTCCAGAATACTACTCCAGCTTGGTTAGCAGAGGGGGTCCCTATCTATAGGAACACCCTGAACTTCGAGGTAAAGGGTTGGGAGACTTTTATTTGCAGTAGATTAGAACCCACTACTCATGACAGTGACATGACGGTTTCCCGATCAATGTCAAGAATATCATGTATAGAGTGATCAATAGAGTGGTCAACGAGGGTGATAGATCCTACCCCTTTTCGAACATCCTCACCATATACTTGGAGGATTAGGAGGTCGAGAAAAAGGATTTCAATATCAGGTGAAACACAAGAAGCCCTTCTCATGGTACAGCCTTCAGGGTCCAGCCAACCCCAAATCCAAAGGCAAAGAGACTACTTCTATTGGCTAGTCGGAAGAGCCAGCAGTGGTGGTTATACTTCTGAGAGTCCCACTACTATACCGGATCCTACCCCTAGACCATCTACTTCCATGCCTTCCTAAGTGTCCTCCTCATTAGCATGCCCTTTGACTGCACATAGGCTGAACAAAACTCTCTCCAGCATCAACAACTGGATGCAGGCAACAACTTCTAAGCTGTCTATACTATCTAGTTCAATAGCAACCCAGTAAGTTCCTGCACAACCCTAGGTGCCAGCTTCGGTGGAGGATTCTCTCAAGGAACTTCTGGACAACCAGAAGAAGCTTCTGGAAAACCAAAAGCTCATCATGGATGCTCTGGCAGAACAAGGTAAATCAATTAAGAAGCTGAGCAAGCAAATAAAGAAGCTGAAAAAGACTTGGGCCTCAAAGGAGTCCGTAAAGCTATTGAGAGGGGAGGTGGAGAAGATGAAGTCAGCTGGAAACCTACCATTGGAGCTATTATTATAGGACCAGATTCCGGCAGCTCAGACAGAGCAGATACCAGAGCAGGAGGCTGATGGCAAGCCTAGGAGGAGATGAGTGATTCCTTGGGCTGATGACTTGGACATTCAGCTAGAGGACCCCGAGGGAGGTGCTTCAGGCCAGCCACAGGACCTCGAAGGAGGTGATCCAGGGACCCAACTACAGGAACCCAGGCAGATAGAGGACCCATAGGGAGTTTCTTTACTCTCTAACCCCTTCCTTGATCTTATTTTTTGCTATTAGCATTGAGGACAACGCTAGTTCTTATTTAGGAGGGGGGCCTACTTTGATTTGTGATACTGGGATGTAAATATGACACTTATTTTTCTTTTATTGTTATTTTTCACTTTTTGTATGTATATAACTTTACCATTTATTTCACTTTTCGTTATTTTTCAATCTCGGTTTGTATATAAAGTTACATTCTCATGTATATATTCATTTACCCTTAGGGTATATTCGTCTAAATCCACTATTGTACATATTTAGTTTACTTTCTATATTTTACTTCATAACTTCTTTTGTAATTTTTTTTAATAGCATACCTTATTATTTAATTTAGTAGTTTCTTTTTCAGTTCGTAGCTTCTTAATTTTACAAGTTTTCGTAATTAATAAGACTTTGGTTTTCTTAATACAACGGTTCTTTCCAAAGCTGGAGTTTGTGTGAACCGGGTGGCTCTTCCTAATGATGGATGGCATGCCAAACTTCTTAAGGGTTTGAGTCTATTTTCTTTTCGCTTTTGTGCATATAGTAGCTAGTGAACAATAGTGCCTCAGGCAAAGTTTCACTTGGACCTAACACATTTATCTTTGACCTTATGGTTAAAAACAAATTGGTGAGTATAGGATGGTGATACTTGTGACTTTGAGACTCTTGTGTTGACTAAACAGTCATCGAGTGGTTTCTCGGGAACCATTTGTGTTGCTCAAATCTTAGCTAAGGTTGTTGTGGGACCTCAACTCTGTTTGTTTAGCAATCCTATAGCTTGTGTGGCGAGGTTTTAATTTTCAAGTCCAAGTCCCGTGCCAATAAGTCTAGAACTTGCCCTGAATGTTTGTCAAGGCGAAATCCTAAGTGTAGCTCGACTTGAGAAGTGATTATAGGCTCTCTTTGATCAAAATTGAGACTTGAAAACATCCATAGCCCACCAAGAATAATATCCCTACTCAACCCTGTTGAGCCATAGCCTTTATTCTTTCAATAACCATGATACAAGCCTTTATCCGTTCTAAAATGATCCTCTCTTGGCACCCGATCTTTCCTTAGCACAAGGAAAAACCATAAGTTTGGGGGAGAGACAAGGAATGCAAAAGTGATAAAAGGTACAAAATGAAGAAAAGGAAAGGAAAAAAGAAAAAGAAAGAAAAGCCAAAAAAGAATCAAAAAGAAATTGAACAATGTAGAAGAAATGAAGGGATTCAATAAAAACAAAAATGAAAGGCGTGGAAAGACTAGAAAGGAGAAGAAAGATTGACAAGAACAAAAAAGAGTGACAGTGTATCTCTCTAGTCCCTTGAGGAAGAAGTAAATGACTCAAAGAGTCAAGAAAATGTGAGCCAAAATGAAGTAAATGAAGTGCTTAAGGAAATATTAAACCTTCATCGACCAATATATCCTACCTTGAACCAAAAGCGTTCATTACATTTCGCAAAAAACCTATATGATCTTGAGTTGAGTGAGCTTACATTAGTGGTGACTCACATAAGGGGCAAGCTTATGGTACTTAGAGCCCGACTTGTGACCTTCCTTTGAGATAGATGAGTGTGTTTTCCACAATCCTCGTTCTGAGTGCTACAATCTAAAAGTGAGGTTTGCATATGGATAGTCGAGGAGCATGAGTTTGGGTTCCACAATGACCAAAGTAGTAGAAAAGGTTTCCTTGATGAGTTGAGTCAATTCTTGATGCTTTTGTGTCGCACTAAAGCCATAGTGCTAAAAAGGTTGTGTATTGTTAATAATGAATTTGAATTGAGAGTAATTGTTAGTCCCAATTGATTCTTGATGAGATTACTTTAGGACAACTGAAATTTTCCCTTCTTTTATCATAAGGAGGTGGGAATTACTTTGTTTGCTTGAGGACAAGCAAAAGCTTAAGTTTGGGGGAGTTGACAACTAGGGATTCTAGCATATTTTATGCTCCTTTTTGCTTAGGTTTTGGATTAAAAGTACGTACAAGTATTCCCCAAAGCTAACTTAGTATTATTGTTTGCGTGTTTGGCCAAAAAGAGACAAGGATGTCATAACCAGCTCAAAAAGGAGTGAAACCTGCACAAGTTCAAAGTTGAAATCAACGGGGCGCTGATAGTGAGAAATAGCAGTGTCACGACCTGAATTTCCCACCTTCGGAGGCGTGATGGAGCCTAACATTGAACTCGCTAGGCAAATGGCACAGTTTATTTCACCTTTTCCTTTATCTTTCAGATAAAAATAATTTAGCGAGATGAATCAACAGAAATAAATGCAGAAGAAACAATTTAAATGCTTAACTTGAACATTAATGAAATCTGAAATAACATCTACCCAGAACTGGAGTCACAATTTACGAACTATCTACGCTTACTACAAATAAATGGTCTGAAACAAAAAATATACATCTGTTTTGATGGAAAAGTAAAAACATAATACATTAAAGATAGAAGGGGACGCCATGGCTTGCGGACGCTTGCAGGACTACCTTGGGTCTCCTAAACTAAAGGTATCACCCTCGAACTCTGATCAGTCACTAACTCCGAAATCTGTACAGGAAGTGCATAGTGTAGTATCAGTACAACCGACCCTATGTACTGGTAAGTGACGAGCTTAACCTCAATGAAGTAGTGACGAGGCTACGGTGGGGCATACAATATATACAACCTGCAACAGTTCATACTAAATGGAAAGGAAATACAAAATGTACATAAATAATAACTATCATTAAATAAATCCGGAATCCAACTATACAACTACTTCTTTTCAGCTATAACAAATCCTTAGGAGCATTTCAATATCTCAGTAATAGACTTTCAACAGAAATACATGCCCAGAAACATAACTGATACAGCGTGCATCCCGATCCACCATATAAAAAACATTAGTATCAATAAACCAACAATAACAGTATCAATGTTCAACAATAATAGTATCAACATTCTCCCTTATTCCTCCTTGTTGTGGCACGCAACTTGATCCAACATGTCCTCCCTTATTACTCCTTGTTACGGCGTGTGACCCTATCCCACAAGACATTCACTTTCCTTCCTTATTCCTCCTGTTGCGCCGTGCAACCCGATCCCAACATATGCATATATCAACACCAATCACAGAGAGAAAATACCAATAATTTTACAAGTTAACTCAATTTCCACATTTCTACACTTCAACTCGTATAATGGGTTATCACTACGATTACGAACTTCACCCATGAAGGCTAAACAATAAGACCAACCAAAGTGCACCATAAGGCACCGACAACTCAACACAAGCTAACAATATAACTAAACGGAACCATGAAACAATTAGACACTCCAAGTACGAGGACAACAGTTAATATAAAGCAATTAGGCATGGAGATATTTATGGCAAATAGAAATTAAAGCATAGAACAGTTAAACAGGTATCAACTAAGACAAAGAATGATATAATAGGAAACGGGGAAGGGAAACAGCTAAACATGGTAATTTTGGTGCCGCATAGGTACTCGTCACCATGCCTATACGCCACACACATGAAATTTCACATAGCAAATAAGTCGAGGATTCATATTCCCTCAAGTCATGGTTAGACCAAACACTTACCTCAAGCCAACGGGTAATTCAACACTCAACCACCGCTTTATCTCTCAATTCTACCACCAATTCACTCGTATCTAGACATAATTAATTCAATAAAATCAATAAATACTAAATAAACCAATTCTAATGCATGAATATGAATTCTCAACTGTTTTCCCCAAAGACTCAAAAATCGACCCTGGGCCCGCTTGGTCAAAACTCAAAGTTCGAACCAAAACCCGACTACCCATTCACCTACGAACCCAAATATGCAATTAATTTTGAAATCAGACCTCAAATTGAGGTCTAAATTCCCAAAATTTGAAAATCCTAATTTCTACCCAAAAACACTCAACTCCCCATGAAAAACCCTAGATTTTAAGATGAAATCATGTAAAAAGATGTTATAGATTGATGAAAATAAGTTAGAAATCATTTACCTATGATTTGGGGAAGAAATCTCTTCAAGAAAATCGCCTATGGGAGCTTACGGTTTGAAAAATTGAAAGAATGAGTTGAAATCCCGTCAAAACATCACCTAACAGGATGCAGATGTCGCAATTGCGAAGTTCACAAAAGCGAAGGATCATTGCAGATGCAAGAACCATCGCACTCCTTCTTCTTTCGCAATTATGAAGGGATGTTCTCAATTGCAAACAACAACCTCCGCAATTGCGGCAAAAATATCGCAAATGCGATCAGTCCCTCCCCAGTGTGTATTTCACAATTTCAAAGAATAGTTCGCAAATGCGAACAGGGAAGGCCTGGGCTTTCTTCGCAAATACCATCAAGCCCTTGCAATTGCCAAGCCTGTCCTCGCAATTGCGAGATTAGAGCCTGCAACAAAATTGAACCTGCAACAGCCATTTCTCTAAGTCCAAACTCACCTCGTGGCCTATTCAAAACTCATCCAAGCCCACGGGTCTCTAAACCAAACATGCACGCAAGTCTAAAAATATCATACGGACTTGCTCGTGCAATCAAATCATCAAAATAATATAAACAACTACGAATGAAACCTCAAATTCATGAAATCCATCAAGAACACTAAAATTTTCATTTTCTCATCTCAAGGTCCAATTTATACCTAATCAACTCCGATTCTTACCGAATTTCACAAATTCGACTTAATTATTATTTTGAACCTGTACCGGGCTCCGGAACCAAAATACGAGCCCGATACCATCAAAGAAAACACATTATTTCACTTCTAATAGTCTTTATATTTTCCAGCAAATAATTTTCTTTAAAGATTGTTTTCTCGGGCTAGGGACCTTGGAATTCAATTCCGGGCATACACGCAAGTCCCATATTTTACTACGTTCCCTACGGGACTGTCGGATCACGGGTCTGAGTCCATTACCAAGAATGTTGACCAAAGTCAACTTTAATCAATTTTAAGGGCCAAATTCATTATTTTTCTTAAATTTCACATAAAAGCTTTCCGAAAACGTGCTCGGATTGCACATACAAATCGAGGTGAAACAAAAGGAGGTTTTTAAGGCTTCAAAACACAGATTTGACTTCTAAAACAAGAGATGAACTTATGGGTCATCACATTCTCCACCTCTAAAACAACCGTTAATCCTTGAATGGACACAAAAAAGTACCTGAGTCGGTGAAAAGATAGGGATAATAGCTCCACATATCGGACTCAGACTCCCAGGTTGCTGCCTCAACAAGCTGACCTCTCCACTGCACATGAACTGAAGGGAAACTCTTTGATCTCAACTGACGAACCTGCGGATCTAGAATAGCCACCGGCTCCTCCTCATAGGTCAAGTCCTTGTCCAACTGGATAGTGCTGAAGTCTAACACGTGGGATGGATCGTCGTGATACTTCCAAAGCATAGACACATGAAACACTGGATGCACAACTGATAAACCCGGTGGCAACGCAAGACTAAAAGCCACCTCTCCCACTCGATCAAGAATCTCAAAAGGACCGATGAACCTAGGGCTTAGCTTGCCCTTCTTCACAAATCTCATCACACCCTTCACGGGCGATGTCGCGCCCACTTTTTTTCCTTTTCACATCGGAAAATTGGGTTTATGACATTTGGTATAGGACAACTCATTCCTTTTGGGAACGGGGTTTGCGTTTGAAGAGTCGCCACCTAATGATTTAAGGTGCATTTGGACACCTATAGAGTTCATTTCTAACCACGTTTGGACAACCAGAGATAGGGTAAGGGCTTGAAATTATCCCAAGGGAAATGTGTTAGGCACCCCTCAGGATCCACTAGTGTGGTTCCTGGCCAGACAGTTTTATAAATTTGTACAATTAGCAAATAGGCAAGTATTGGCTCAAATAGTAGGGGATTTAAGTTTGAATACACATATGTAAGAAAACAACTAAGAAGAGGTGAGAAAAAGTTATAATTTAAACATACTTGTAAAAGGGAAGGGGGTCTTAGGTTTGTTTGTAATATGGATCACGTCAATGCAATACCCGGTATGACACTCCTCAAAAGAGGGGAAACATGTGGTATTAATGCACCGGTCATCATATTCATATCTACCATTTCCCACTCCGTAAAGGTAATTAGAGCGATGATTGTTCTCGACTCTTATTGCATGGTGCTACCCGTCCCTTCCTATGAGTCCCAGAGAAATTTTAGGACTCCTATTCCTAAAAGAAGGAGGTTTTAGGCAGACCTCAGGTTTAAAGGTAGAAATGCTAAAGCGAAATACAAAACATGTAAGAGTGCAATTAGGGAAAACGAGTAGGCAGATGGAAGGATCAGTTATACCTCCGCAAATAATGCATATAGACAGCATGACTTATACACAGTCAAGGTCTGAATTTAAAATACTAAAGCAGGGTGTTTAAGTTGTTGAAGCAGTACCAAATTTATTACATGACTCAGATAAGAAGTCCGAATCAGGCCTGCCTGCTAGTTGTAGCAGTTGATAATTAAACAAAGGCATTTCAATGCTTTTGTTAGAATTATTACTTAAGGCTTGCCTAGGCGTAATAGTGATGTCCTATGAGCATGATATCTATATTGATTAGGAATGCAGTAAAATAGTGATCAATTTTAAATGGATAACTTGAGATCCTATAGACATGCTTTCTAACGGTATTAATTTAAGGCAGTGTTTGAAAACTTATTAAAGAAGCGATAGATTAATTGACTAATCCAATTCAGAATAAACAACGTGAATTAAACTACTTCTCCAACTAAATTGGTCTTAAGTTCTATAGGCATGATTTCTAAGAAGACAAATTTGAATACATGCTATAATGAAAATTGAGCTTCAATTACTTTACACCCTATAGGCATGATACCTAATTATAATGCTGATTTTAACCCTATAGGCATGATATATATTATTAAATCCATTTAGATCCTATAGACATGGTTTCTAATTGTGGAAAGTAAAGCATGCATAATTTATTTTAAACCAAAACAGATCATATAGGCATGTTATCTACCCAATTTACCCACAATACACAACTACCCACCCTTTTTCACTAATCCTCAATATTTGTTTACAAATTATTACAGAGAAAATGATTGAATTACATAAAAAATGCAAAAATAAGAAGTTACAACTATAGGAAGCCTGATTCAGACTTCCTCTCTGAGTTATGGAATAAACCACCTCAAATGCCAATGTCATTCCAAAGCCTTTCTCATATCTGGGTGTGTCAGAGTTCCCTAAGGACCTCAAGGGATCCTGAGTAGTGATCACACCTAGATATTGCATAACCAAACAGAGTAAGTGTAGTGTGGAAGAGCCAGCCCTTATACGTCTAGGTTCAGAGGAAGCTCAAGGGTCCCAAAGCAAGGCTCGCACAAGAGGGGCAGTACCTAGATTCTAAGAGTATAGTGGAAGTGCAGAACACATGGTTTAAAAAAGAGTTTGTTCAAAATTGGACTAGCAAGTCCATTTTTTGAAAGTAATCAGTGATAGAGGTGATTGAAATCAATTGTAGTAATAAACAACACTCAAACACAAAGAATCAGTAGTCACACAAAGGGGTCAAGGGACTTGGGACACACAAATATTTGTCTGTAAACACATAACCCCAGCAGGGGTCTGGTTTGGACATGTGTAATAATAGCTGATGCTGGCATAATCTCAAACCAGCCAGAAATAAACACATGGAAAGGATAGGGGTTTGGGATATAGAGGACCCAAAGTAGAAACACACAATTAGTCATGTATTAGGCACGTTATAGGCATGCTAGTTGAAGGATAGAAATAGGAACAGGTAAACATATTGATCACTTTTAAAGAAGGGCAGAATTTTAAGCATGTTGAGTAAAGCAGTAAACAAACAGTAACAACTCAACAGCATGAGCCATTAAGTTAGAAAGAGGTAGTAATTTACAGCAAGGGAACACATAGGTTATGTCTCATAATTTAAATTAGGAACGTACCAGTTGAAGGAGCAAAGTGCAGAAAAGAGAAGTAAGGCAATCAGTGTTCCAAAGTCTAGCCTTGGCATTCAGCTGGCTAGACAAGGCAATAGCACAAGTAATGGAGAAAACAAAGAGAGTTTGAATGTGTAAGTGTGTGTTTTTGAACTCAGGTGTTTGTGTCTTGTTAGTGAAAGCATTGGGTATTTATAGTTTTGAAAATGAGTAGAGAAAAAGGTAACAAGTAAGGTTTTAACACAAACATAGAAATAATCACAATTAGAATCAATTAACTCAAGTACTTCCCATTAATCAAGGGATTACTGCTCAAACGGATACTAACGGGGTTAATTAAACAAAGAAATCAGTTTGAGAACGATTGATTTCTGACCATATACAGGGGATATTGAAAGCATATGGTAAATAATTTAGTCTAAGTACAAAATATATTTAATTGGGGAAAGAGTTCAGCAAAGGTAAAACATCACAACAAAGGAAAGAAATCAGTCAATTTAAACAAAATGAGTTAAACCAGGGGCTTATGAGAAAATATTTGCAATCAGTCGTAACCTGAGGAAATCAATATCAGTCAAGAAAGAATTATGATTCTGCACTTTTCCATATAAATAGAGAAAATTGAACACGCAAAGCCAACCGTATTGACAAAAGGAACAACTAGGTGCACACAATCATACATCAGTAATAGCAGTAGGCTAGGGCTCAGTAGTAAAAGAATCTACTAGAAGTATGGTAGTCAACAAGTCAAGTAGTCACATAGAATCAAAAGTGAAGAAACCACAGTAACAGGTAAAGGAGATCAAGACATAGAAAATAGAAAAGTCTTTAAACACAAAGCAATAAGTGAAGAAAAATTTATAAGGGCTTAGGGTTTTTGACAGAGCTTAGTTGAAATGGTAAGAACTTTAGAATCAGTCAAGTTAAACAAAGAGATGGATCTAAACACAGAACTCAGTCGAAACCAGTATACATGCAAGACAGACAAAGACAGCTTCAGAACCCAAAAATGATACCTAGGATTTTAACACGATGAACCAGGTAGTAGAAAAACATGAACAAATAGTTTAAACATAGTAGAATCACAAAATAATACTGAAAATCGGAGAAGAGATCTTTTTAAAAGAGGTTAACGAACCCTAATTTGAAAATGAATAGTCACTTTGAAAGAAAATTGAAGAACCTTTGAGAAAGTACCAAGAAGTTCATAACATGCACAGATCTAAGCCAGATCTGAAAGAAAAATCTAAAAGCTCTTAAAGGTAGGGTTTCAGAGGACCCTGAAAGTGAGAAAGACTTTGAAAAGTTACCGATCTAGCCGGAAAAGCTATGGATCTGACTCGATCGGCGTGGATGGCTGAGAAAGGCCATGGATAGAAGTTGAGCAAGTACTAGACTAGATCTCTTCAAGATCTGTCCATGAAATCACGAAAATAGGTAACCAGTATACATATGACACGAGTGCACGTCTCAAACCGCCATGAGAGTCCATGGATTGAGGGGGATTGAAAGGGATTAGGGTGGATTTGGGTGGCGGTGACTAGGGTTTAGGTGAGGTTGCAGAGAGAACTGGAGAGGGATGGGATTCAAGGGTGGCGGGTGGTGAGAAATGATTTAGGGTAAGGGGTCGTTTAGGTTTATTTTAGGCAGGTGGAATGGTGGCCGCTGATCTAAATGATCAACGGCCTGGATAAAATGAAGTAGGTGGGGATCCGGGTTTAGGTAGGGTTAAAATTGGGTTAGGGTCGGGTTTAATTAAAATTGGTCTGGAGGAATTGGGGCCTGATTTGGGTTATAATCGAAATACAAATGTGGCTACGAGTTAAATAACCATTTTCCCTTTTAATTTTAGTAGATAATTTCTGAAAACAAATTGAAAGCACTAAAATGATTTATAATATATAATTAATAATTTTAAAATACAGGATCCGATTTTATAAATATAAAACCTAATTAAACCTTAAAAGGGTTAATATTGCAATTATATGCAATTTAGTTTTAAAAATACTAAATAAAATTGTAAAAATATGTAAAAATTAACTTAGCCATATTTCTACATAAATTTAAAAGTATAATAGATGAATTATCAAAAATAATAATTTTGAAAATAATTACTGGGGATTTTATGGATAAAAAGGGAAGAAATAAATCAATTTAAAACCTTTAAAATTATAGAAAAATATTAAACACTTGGACATGCTTATATATGCATATATATGCTATTTTGAAAATATTTTACATATTGAAAAATATATAGGGAAAAATTGGGTATCAACAGCTAACCCTCTTTACCCGGGAGGAATGAAAGAGTTGTTGGGTAAAGATATGATGACCAATTTTGACCGAGCGAAACGGTTTGATGAGGTTAGGCCGCACCCTAGCTTCTGGGCTACCTACATATCCCTGGTTTTACAGAAATCAGGCCGTAGGTAGTTCAGGGTTCACCTGCGGAGTGTGCTGATGAGGATATTTCAAAAACGGACGCAATGTCTAAGGTGTGGTGAGTGGTAGGTTTACAGGAATGGCTAGGTTTGATGATTCTACGGGAACTAGAGCGAGATTGCTCCTGCTAGGAAGGTCGTTGCTCGCCGGTTTACCTACAATTAGAAATAACACAAGCGTATATTGTGCATAAATTTAAACATGATGCAAATTCCCGTCGGACCATGGATGTTGTCTTTGGACGGTTAGGATGACATCCTTAGACCATGATGTCCTAGGTCATGAAGCGTATGATAAAGGATTTGCATGCCATGAATAATGCTCTCGGGCTATGAGGATTGTGCCTCCGAACCATGATGCTTTTGAATAATGATATGCAAAAGATTGAAAGAGATCCTTAGGCCATGACATGGTGTTCTTGGGCTATGAAGATAGTGCCTCCGAACGATGACGCCTTTGGATGAGTTGCCAATATTTCAGCCCATGAAAGATGCAGTAGTATGATGTGGACAAGACAGATCTTAGTCTTGTGATTTTAAGGGCAGAGCTTAGCCCGTAAGAAAAGCAAAATAAATAGTGCTTGAGATGGCACTTAGTTTCAAATAAAATTGGAGGCAGAGCTTAGCCTCAGAAGGCATAATGATAGCCTTATGCAAAGATGAGAATGCAGACAGAGGTAGAGCTTAATCTCGGAAGGGAGAATGGTAGTCTTATGCAAATTGGAAGGCGGAATAGTAACCTTATGCAACGCAGATACAGATGGAGGTAGAGCTTAACCTCGGAAGGCAGAATGGTAGCCTTATGCAATGCAGATGTAGATGGAGGTAGATCTTAACCTCGGAAGGCAGAAAGGTAGCCTTATTCAAGAACGTAGATGCAAATGGATACAACATTTATTATCGGAAGGCAGAATGGTAGCCTTATGTAATGCAAGAATACAGATGGAGATAGCATTTAGTCTCGAAAGGCAGAATGCTAGCCTTATGCAAATTGGAAGGAAGAATGCTAGCCTTATGCAGAAATGCAGATAGAGACAACATTTAGTCTCGGAAGGCAGAATAGTAGCCTTATGCAATGCAAATGCGGATGGAGACAGTGTTTAGTCTCGTAAGGCAGAATAATAGCCTTATGCAAGAAAAATAAAATAACGAATGATAATAGAGCTTTCTTAGTTGATATCAGATCACGGTATTGTGATTATTGGGAGCATTGTGACTACAGGGCATTACTTCTGTGTGCTGATAACAAATGTTGGCAAGTGCAATGATTCGGAGAGTCGTATTCTCGAACGTGTTTGTCCCACGGGTATATAGTGTGTTTAAAGATTTCTCAATCCTAGTGCCTGCATTCAAAGAAATATCCTGAGTTTTGTAAAGGGGGAGGTTAGTTCGTATCCCCACTGGCTTTACTTGACTCGTTTGGCTTCGATCTGGCGATACTGTTTGTATCATTGGGGTAGCGCTGCTAAACACGCAGTTTCAACAATAAACATGCATGATTTTTTCAATGTATGACATAAGTGTATAATTAAAATAGCTTTTAGATGAACCGACGACTGTGATGTGGTTCAGGACATTGCAACCTCTCCTTCTCAAAATTCTGCCCCAGTTTGATGGGTTGATGCTTCTGACTGCTACTCGCGCGGCGATTGGCTGAAATTACTTCCCAATTTTGAGGGTCCTCCTTAAAATTCTGCCCCAGTTTCCAATTGCGGGGAAAATGAAATTTTTATTGAATTGTGACCGAACTCATAGGGATGCCTACATATCCCCTCTTAAATAGGAATCAGGTCAGGCATAGTTCAAATTACATCATATAAGGAAAGCATAAAGGTTACACATAGTAACGCTTGACTACATCTGAATTGATCGGCTTTGGCCAGACTTGTCCGTCCATTTCTGCAAGTATGAGGTCTCATCCTTTCAAAACCCGGTGAACCATGTATGGACCCTACCAGTTGGGAGAGAACTTCCCCTTGGCTTCATCTTGATGTGTGGAAAATTTTTCTTTAACACCAACTCCTCCGGTGTGAACTGTCTTGACTTGACTCTTTTGTTGAAGGCTCTGGATATTCTGTTCTGATAGAGTTGACCATGGCAGACTGCATGTAAACTAGCATGTAGGGGGTTGCCCCGGTTGTGCGGACTGTAGTGCGATAACCCAAAAGAGCAAATGATAACTTCTCTTGACAATGTTTATGCTTCTCTATCATTTTCCTCAATATCTTCTAGATATTCTTATTGGTGGCTTCTACAGCTCCATTCATCTGAGGCCTATATGCTCTAGAATTATTGTGTTTCATCTTGAAAGTTTCACACATAGCTTTCATCGAGTCACTATTGAGGTTGGAGCCATTATCAGCAATGATTGACTCTGGAATTCCAAATTGACAAACAAAGCGGTCGCGAACAAAGTTTTCCATGATTTTCTTAGTCACTGCTTTTTAAGATGCTACTTCAACCCATTTGGTGAAATAGTCAATGGCTATAAGATAAACCTGTGTCTATTGGAAGCGGCAGGCTTGATTGGTCCAATAACATCCATCCCCCAGGTGGCAAATACCCACGGTGAGCTCGTTGCATTGAGCACATTTGGAGGTACCTTTATCATGTCTGCATGAACCTGACAAAGGTGGCATTTACGGATATACTAGATGTAGTCCGTTTCCATAGTCATCCAAAAGCAACCAGTCCGGAGTATCTTCTTTGCTAAGATGAAACCGTTCATATATGGTCGTAGGTCCCAGCATGAATTTCCTCTAGCGGCCTGGATACTTCCTTTGCATCGACACATCTTAATAATCCCAAATTGGGAGTCCTCCTATACAAGATTCCTCTACTATGAAAGAAGTTGTTGGACAATCTCCGAAGTATGCATTTTTGAGTAGGACTTGCAAGCTCTGGGTACTCCCCTTTTGGAAAATATTCCTTGATATCATGAAACGAAGGCTTTCCGTCTGCTTCTTCTTCAACGTGGACACAGTAAGCTGGTTGATCATGGATCTTTATTGGAATGGGATCAATGAAAATCTTGTCTGGATGATGTATCATAGATGAAAGGGTAGCCAATGCATCAGCAAACTCATTATGGATTCTGGGAACATGCTGGAATTCCGTCTTCGTGAACCTTTTTCTCAATTCTTGTACGTGATGCAGTTATGGGAGTATCTTTGAGTTCTCAGTCGTCCATTATCCTCGTACCTAATGTACAAGCAAATCTGAATCTCCAATCACCAACAGCTCTTGAACGTTCATGTCAATGGTCATTTTAAGCCCTAAGATGCAGGCTTCATATTCGGCCATATTGTTGGTGTAGGGGAACCTGAGTTTGGAAGACACCGGATAATGCTGACCAGTTTCTGATATTAGGACTGCTCCTATGCCAACTCATTTGAAATTCGCTTCTCCATCAAAAAAACATCCTCCAACCGTCATAGGATTCTACAATGTCTTCTCCTATGAATGATACCTCTTCGTCAGGAAAATAAGTTTTCAGGGGTTCGTATCCTCCATCCACTTTGTTTTCCACAAGGTGGTTTGCCAGTGCCTGTCCCTTGACTGTTTTCTGAGTTACATAGACGATGTCGAACTCACTTAGTAGTATCTGCCATTTGGCTAGCTTGCCCATTGAGGTATCAATCCGCAATAACATGTACGATTGTCACCTTGGTCACGAGAAGCAGCAGAAGAAGATTCCGATATTTTAAGCTAAAACAAGGTGTAAAAATCTAAGAACTCTAATTAGAAGAAGTTGGGAGCAGCAAGAATTGGGGGAACCCTAATTTAGAGAGGAGGAGGAGTCAGTCGTATTTTGATGATGAGGGGTTTTTAGGTTTAGAAAATATGGACTGATTTTGGGTGATGGGTCGGGTATGGGTGGGTTGGACATAATATGGGTGGGTTTTAAATTAGCCAATAATTTAATGACACATCACTTAAATTAAAAATCAGATGTGGGTCGTTAGTAAGAAGGCATTTGTGAGCCCAAACATTAACGGGAATGGTTTTTTTAGCTCAAAAGGTGGATGGGGGCAATTTTAGACCAAATTTGATAGTTGAGGGGCTTAGACCCTTTTCCAAAACAAGAAAGAGATTTCAGTTTTGCAGTTGAAGAAAAAAATAAATGCTTAAAGAAATTAAACAAATAACTGCACATAGGGAGGTACAAATTCACAAGAACAATCTGAAATGGTAAAAGCTTAAAAATCCCCAGCAGAGTCGCCATGCTGTCGCGCCCCCCTTTTTCCCCTTTCACGGAAATCGGGGATCATGACACTTTGGGTATGGGACAACTCTTTCCTTTTGGGAAAGGGGTTTGCGATTTTTAAGAGTCGCCACCTAATAATTTAAGGCACATTAGGACACCGATAGGGTTCATTTCTAACTATGTTTGATATCCAGATATAGGGTAAGAGCTTAAAATTATCCTAAGGAGAAGGTATTAGGCACCCCTCAGGATCCACTAATGTGGTTCTTGGCCAGATAGTCTTTTGTCAATTTGTACAATTCGCAAATAGGCAAGTATTGGCTCAAATAGTAGGGGATTTAAGTTTGAATACACATATGTAAGAATTTTTTTTTAAAAAAAGGAGTTATAATTTAAACATACTTGAGAATGTAAAAGGGAGGGGGTCCTAGGTTTGTTTATAATATGGATTACGTCAATGCGATACCCGGTATTACACTCCTCAAAAGAGGGGCTACAAATGGTGTTAATGCACCGGTAATCATCTCCATATCTACCCTTTCCCACCCCGTAAAGGTAATTAGACCGATGATTGGTCTCGACCCTTATTGCATACTGCTACCCGTCCCTTTCTATCAGTCCCGGAGGAATTTAAGGACTCTTATTCCTATAAGAAGGAGGTTCTAGGCGGTCCTCAGGTTTTAAAGGTAAAAAATGCTAAAGCGACATACAAAACATATAAGACTGCAATTAGGGGGAAACATGTAAGAAGATAGAAGGTTCCGTTATACCTCCTCAAATAGTGCACATAGACAGCACGACTTATATACAGTTAAGGTCTGAATAAAAAAAATCCTAAGCGGGGTGTTAAGTTATTGAAGCAGAACCAAATTTATTAGATGACTCAGATAAGAAGTTCGAATCAGGCCTGCGTGCTGGTTGTAACAGTCAATATTTAAGCAAAGGCAGTTCTATTTTTTGTCAGGTTATTACCTAAGGCTTGCCTAGGCGTATAACAATACGTAGTAGTTATTCAGCATTTTTAAGACAGTTACAGATTATAATTACCTAAAATATGTTGTTCTAATCGCAGAAACTGTTGCCAATTTCATTCAGAAAAACACAGTGCAAAAAATATCACTTTACTACTTTTTCATGAATCGGTAGTTAACTAGACGTTTGGACGAAATGCAAACAGGATCCTAGATAGGATATCTAATATACATATGCAAATGGCAGGGTTGTTAAAAAAACAGAGTCCCTAAGGCATGACTTCTGAATGTATGCATGAGTTGCAGGATTGTCAGAATGTAACTTTGTGAATACCGCTTTTAAACCAATGTTATTATCGCTCTAGGAGCAGGATTTCTAAGCGATAGACATAAAGCATGGATTAATGAATAAAATGCTGAAGTCATAAACATGAATCCTAAGAACATGATTTCTAATGCATTGTATGAACCCTAGACATGGTTTCTATTGCACAAATTTGAAATATAAATCTAATAACATGTTTTCCACCTTTTAACAACTATAGCATGCATATTTCCCATCCCTTTTCACTAGTCAACCACCATACTTGTTTACAATTATTACAGACCATGTGATTGGATTACATAAGAAAAAACTGTAAAAATAAAAAGTTACAACCATAGGAAGCCTTATTCTGACTTCCTCTTTGAGTTATATAATAAATCACATCAAATGCCAATATTGTTCCAAAGCCTTTTTTATATCTGGGTGTGTCAGAGCTCCCTAAGGACCTCAAGGGATCCCAGGCAGTGCTCACACCCAGATTGCATGACCAAGAGAGAGTGAGTGCAATGTGGAAGGGCCAACTCTTATGTGTCCATGTTCAGAGGGAGCTCAAGGGTCCCAAATCAAGGCACACATAAAAGGGGCAGAACTTAATGACCTTATAGTATATGTGAGAGTGCTTGACATAGTTTAAAAAAAAGTTTGTGTAAAAATTAGACTGTCAAATCCATTTTTTGAAAGTAATCAGTAACAGAGATTGATTAAAAGCAATTGTAGTAGCAAACAAACTCAAACACCTTAATAGTGGATCACACATAGAATCAATAGTCACACAAGGGGGTCAAGGGATTTGGGATACATAGACTTTTATCTGTAAACACATAACCCCGGTAGAGGTCTGGTTTGGACATGCACAGCAATAGCTGATGCTAGAGAAAGAGAGTTTTGAGTGTATAAGTGTGTGTGTTCTAAACTCAATTGTTCGTTTCTTTAAAGAAGAGAGGGTAGGGTCTTTATAGCTTTGAAAACGAATAGAAAATAATGTAACAAGTAAAGGTTTAACACAAATATGCCAATAATCACAATCAGAATCCCACTAATACAAGTACTTCCCTTTAATCAAGGAATTACTACTTAACGGATACTAACGAGATAATTAAGGAAATAGAATCAATCTGAGAAAGAATGATTTCTAACCATATAAGGGATAGTAAAAATATAGAGTATACAATTGAGGCTAGGTACAAAATGTACTTAATTTGGGGAAAGGACTTAGTGGGGTAAAACATCACAACAAATAAAGGGAAGGAATCAATCAATTTAAACAAATGAGTAAAATTAGGGTTTATAAGAAAACATTTTGCAATCAGTCGTAACTTAAGGAAATCAAGATCAATCAAGAAAAGGTCATGATTCTGCACTTCAACATATAAATAGAAAGGAATGAACATGCGTATTAGACACGCAGGGTCAAACATATTGCCAACAAGGAGCAAACTAGATGAACATAAACATATAGGAGTGGCATGAATAGGCTAAGGATTATTCAAAGCATGGTAATTAACAAGGTCAAGCAGTCATGGCTCACACGTAGAACCAAAGTGAAGAAACCAGTCTAACAGGTAAAGAAAGTCAGAAACAAGTGAAGAACTAACTGTAATAAGTGAGGAAAACCTTTTAAGAAATTAGGATTTTAACAATAGTCGAGTTAAAAAATGGTAAGAACTCAGAATTAGATAAGTCAAACAAGGAAAAGGATTCAAACACAAAGAACTTAATCGAACCAAGCATGCATATAAAATAAACAAAGAGAGTTTCAGAACCTCAGATAGAACGAAAACACTTAGGATTTTAACACTATAAACCAGGTAGAAGCAAAACATAAGAAAATCATTTAAAAATAGTAAAATCAAAAAACAACACCGAAAATCGGAGGAGAGATCTTTTAAAAAGAGTTTAAGAAACCCTAATTTTTGAAGACAGAGAGTCGCTTTGAAAAAATTGGAAAAGCTTTGAGGAGAACACTTAAGAGGCTCATAACATACACAAATCTAAGATAAATCTGAAAGAAAATTGAAAGATCTTAAAGGTTAGGGTTTCAGAGTACCAAGAAAAGTGAGAAAAACTTCAAGAAGTTACCGATCTAGCCGGAAAAGCCATGGATCTGACTCGATCGGCCATGGATGGCTGGAAAAGACCATAGACAGAAGTTGAGCAGGACATGGATTAGATCTCTTTGAGATCTTTCCATGGAATCACAAAAGCAGGCCACAAGGAGACATAGGAGACGAGTACACATATCAAACAGCCATGAGAGTCCATGGATTTAGTGAGGATTGAAGGGGTTTAGTGTGGATTTGGGTGGCAGTAGCTAGGGTTAGCCTTAGATTTTCAGAGAGAGTTTGAGAGGAGAGGGATTCAAGGGCGGCGGATCAGTGAGAAATAATTTAGGTTAGGGGGCCGTTTGGGGTTTAAAATTGTAAGGTGGAATGGTGGCCGTTGATCTGAATGATCAATGACCTAGATTAAATGGGGTAGGTGGGGATCTGGGTTTGGGTTGGTTTTTAAAAGGGTTAGGGTCGGGTTTAAATCAAATTGGGCTGGGGATTTGGGGTCTAATTTAGGCTATAATTGAAATACAAATGGGTTGTTATTTAAATAGCCATTTTCCTATTTTTAATTTATAAAAAATAGTAAATAGTTTATGAAAATAAATTGAAAGTACTAAAATAATTTATAACACATAAACAACAATTTAAAATATAGGGCCCGATTTTATGCGTAAAAACATAATTAAACCTTAAAAGGGCCAATATTACAATTATGTGCAATTTAGCTTTAAAAATACTAAATAAATTTAAAAAAGTATAAAAATTACCATAGCCATATTTTGGCATAAATATAAAAATCCAATAGACGAATTATCAAGATAATAATTTTGGAAATAATTATTAGGATTTTATGGATAAAAGAGAGAAAGTAAATCAATTTAAACCTTTAAAATTATGAAAAAATAATAAAACATTTAGACATGTTTATATATTCATATATATGCTATTTTGAAGTTATTTTGCATATTGAAAAATATATAGGGAAAAATTGGGTATCAACAGCGACGATGTCGTTGGCTTCTTAGAGCCTAACTTCTCTTTGATGGAGGTCCTCAAGGTCGGGTACCACCTCGGGACTTGCGACGATGCCGTTGGCTTCTTAGAGCCTAATTTCTCTTTGGTGGAGGTCCTCGAGGTTAGGTACTGTGAGCACGTGATTTTTGCCTCACACGAATTACTCCAAAAGAATTCCCAAAATTAGTTTTTTTTCCTTAATTATGTGTTATTGTAGGAATTACTGTGCGATTTTCCAAATTGTTTGCATATTTTTGTGTGAATATTTAATTTTATTAATGCATTAAAAAATACAAAAATATAGCATTTGTAGTTAGGATTTGATTTTACATTTTTTTTGTTAATTTAGTAAATTGTTGTTTTACAAATTGAAAAAAATCACAAAAAATAACATATTTTTTGCATTTTTAGTACTTAATGTCAAAATTTTGTGATTTTCTTTTAGTTTGGTTTTTAATTATTTGTGATAAATATTATTTAAAGTTAATTAGTATTTCTTTTAAGTTAATTTTGGAGTTTTTTTTATAAATTTAGGATTTTAGTTTTAATTTTGAAAAAATAGTTCGGGAATAATTAGAAAAGTAGAAGAATTAAATAAAAGAGAAGGAAATAAAATTTGGGCCAAATTAAATTTAATTCAAGAGGCCCAAATCAAATACACCTGAAACCCGCCCCACTCTAGCCCAAACCCGTCCCAACCCAGTCCAGCCCTGTTGCCACCTAAACGATGTCGTTTGGATATGTTTTGATCAGGACTGTCGATCTCCTATGATCGAACGGTCCCGAGCCTCACCCGTTACCCGACCGAACCCGTTTCCCCGTACCCGATCTCCATTAAACTCCAAACGGCACCATTTTACCCTTCCTAATTGATCTGGACCGTTGATTTCCATTAATCCAACGGCTCCAGTTAATTCCTCATTTTTATAATACCCTACCCCCCTCTGAACCCCCCAAACCCATCTCTCAAACACCCCTTTCATCTCCCAAACCCCTTCACCTCTGAAAAACCTAGAGATGCCGCCACCTTTTTCCACCGCACTAAACCCGGCGGCGCCGGCTCCGTTCATCACCAAAATCACACCCCATGACCATCAAGACCCCCTCTTCCCAAATCCTTACTTTGTTTCCCTCGAACATGGACTGAACCCTTCGAATTTCAAATCTAGGGTTCGAGCCCTAAAGGCCCAAAGCCAAACTCAGACATGCAAGACTACTCCTTCAAATTTTCTCAAAAATTCAGGGCAGTTCAGTGACAAAATAATGCTGCTCGTTTGTTCTTGGCAAAAAACAAACTATTGACATTATTTGGGGACCAAACTGGATTATCAGTGCCAAGTTCGAACCTAGATAGGTTAGTCCTATTTTTTCTTTTGACCAATTTCATTCGTCTTTTCTTTTCCTCTTGTTCTTTTTCTTCTAGGATTGTTCCAACGATTTGTTCTTGGTCTGAGTGTTTGAAGAATTTCGAACTCAGTTTTATTTTTCCTTTTAGATCAATTTAGGGATCATCTTGTAAGTTTTGTTTTTCAAATTTTAATTACTGTTAAATTGCTGCACTTTTATTTTTAGGTTATGGCATGATAATTATTAGCTTATTTAGTCTTGGTTGAATTTTAGTTATATTGTTTGTTTCTTTTAGCTTTTGGCCGATTGAAAGCATTTGGCTCCGAGGTCCGATTGAAATTGGATATGTTTTGTTATCTTTCTCTGAATAGGATTTGGACCCTGAAATTTGAAGCCCAAGACCTCGGCTATACAGACCCACACCAAGTCAATTTGGGTCAATCTGACCCATGTTTGGTCTGTTTTCTGAAATAATAACACGGTCATGAGGGTAATTTGGATAGTCTAGCCTAAGGGAACCTCAATAATTGAATTAGGTGGCGGCTAATAAGTAATAAGGTTTAGAAAGGGCACTACTGAATTAAATTATAAGCACTAAGTTAGTGGATAGTTAAAAATAAAAAGTTGACTGGTAGTGGAGAAAACACTAACTTAATGCCTATTTCAAGGGCTGTTGAGGATAGAAATAGGGGGAACAAACTGAAAACACAGAGATAGAGTATAGATATAGAAAGAGAGCTTGAGAGATCCAGAAAAAAAACTGAGGAAATTTTAAGAGCTAGAAATCCTGAAAAGTCCTAAACGGATGAAAACTTTAGAAAAACATTGTTTCATTAAGTTCTTCTAGTGACTTCTGAAGTTTTCGTAAGTGCTGAAATGATTTCTAGCTAGCTGACAGTTGAAATGAATTAAAATCGAGTCTGGTTGAGGTTTTCTTGTTCAATACTTGGACTGAAATTATTTTTCTGGACTGTTTTACTTCACTTTCTGGGCTTGGAATTGGTTTTAAATTGCTATTGATTGCTGGTCTATGGCTATTATTGCTGCTTCATTTCTATCTTCCTTTTCCATTTCCAGGTACACGTTTTCTCAGTTCTATCTAATGTAATGTTTGGCTCGAAGTTGAAATACAAACCTGGAGTTTTGGAATTTAGTGTCAACTTATTTTTCTTTTGTTCATAGTTTAGCTTTATTTCTGTTTTAATTACATTAACCCAAGACTGTATGATGGACTGCACCTTTGCTAGGTGTTCCGTATTACTCTTCTGAAAGCTGCATGTGGTTTGAGCCTAGTGGGAATTCATTTCTCTATCAAGTATCTTATAGCTAGATGTAGGTTAATGACAAATGAACTCATATTATTGTACTTGATTTTGGACTGTCACAAATTTGATGGAAATCTGCTTAATTGAATCATTAGTTAGATTTTGTGTCAATCATGTTAGTTAGAATATGTTGTATTAAAACTTTTCCTGCCTTGCCATTCCTCTGTCTTCTTAGTGATAATTAGTGTAAGTACATGTTAAAAGAGAAGGAAAGGGGGGGGGGGGGGCAGAATTAGGGAGAACGAAAGGAAGGAAAAGATTTTAATGAGTGGAGAGTTTGACAAATATTTGGTTTCTTCAATTATTTTAAAGAAACTTTAGATAGAGAAAATGGAGTTTGAATAAGGGCAAAGCTTTTAGTGGACATTTGGTTACTGCTTTTGTTCCGATTTCGAGTTTCCCGTATACCGTGGTCGCTTTTCTCATTTGGAATTTTTGAAACTGAAGTTTGTACTAGTTTTTTTATTATTATTATTGATAAAAGAAGCTTCACCTTACAAGTTTTCTTCTACTCTTTGTTTAATCTATTTTAATGTGTTTGTTGAAAAGAAAATGTAAATAGCTATCTTATAATAATTAAGATATATTAAGAAGTTGTTATGTTGCTATAGTTTATATCTCATTTATTATTGAAGTAGTATTTGAGTTTTTATTTTTTGCTTAATCATTGTTGTGTATGTAAGATATTATTCCTTGAACCTTGGGTATGTAACTATTTTCTATTTACTACTTTGGCTAAAACATTTTCATGAGTTTCGGTGTTAAAATATTATCATTTTTAAATGGATAAGAATGGTTCAAATAATAAAGTTATATCTGATGCCATGAAATTTTGTTAATAATAAATATTGAAGTTAAAGATCAAGTCCATCATGAGTTTTATTTTTAAGTTTGTTAATTTGTGACAAATATCACTTAAAAATATAGATTTACTTCCATTCAAGAGTTCATGTGAAATTTTTGCAGTCTTGGGTTTGGAGTTCATTTGAAATTTTATTTTTATGTGTTATTCTGAAATTTTCTTTCTCTTTCAATGTGACTAATAGTGAATATCTTACTCCGTGTATTTTTTTTTAGAAAATATTTTAAATGTTTATGATTTGGTTTTCTTTTACTAGTTTGTTAGTTGAAATGTAATGATAATTAGTAGTAATAGAGGGCTACGTGTTTTGGAGAATATAATGTGTTAATATAGGATATTAGATTAACTTATTAAAATTATTGTGGCCTTGATTTAATCTCTTAAAAAGGTAGTTGCTGCATTTTTTTTATATTAATGAAGCTCCCCAAAAATATTCATTTTAGTAGATCCTAAGTAATGGAATTTCACACTTATCAATATACTGCAAATGCCTACTACTCCCAAATTTGAGAAGTTTACTTTAGACTAAAGTTCTTTAAAACCCTCCCTGTTAAGATATTAAAATTCACAAATTGATCCCTTATGAACAAGACTCAGATCTTAAAGCAATTAATCCATTCACGAATGTTCGTAGAAATGTTGATTAGGCACATTTTTAATTGAACTTCCGTGATTATGTACACGTTCACGTGACATGGTCACGGTTTCCAAAATAAATCAAGGTACGCGTCCGCGTGACTTTGACCAAACTTTTTCTTAATTAAACTAAGTGTTGCGAATTATGTACACATACGCGTGACACGACTCTTGACACGTCAAACCACACGAGTATACGTACGCATAACTCGATAATTCTTTAAGTACGAGTAATCAAATAATTAAAAGCGGTAAAGATAAAATGCATGTAGGATATAAAATACGTAATTAAATAATTTAAGCCATGTATAAATTGTTAAGCGACCGTGCTAAAATCATGGAATTTGGGAATGCCTAACACCTTATCCCGGGTTAACAGAATTCCTTACCCGGTCTCCTATTTTCGCAGACTTAAAACTGAGTCAACTTTCCTCGATTTGGGATTTAAAATAAACTGGTGACTTGGGACACCATAAATTATCCGCAGTGGCGACTCTGAATAAAATAAATAATCCAGTTTCGATTGTCACTTAAATTGGAAAAAACTCTCTTATATCCCCTCTCGGGTAGGAAAAAGGAGATGCGACAGCTCTGGCGACTCTGCTGGGGAAAAGAACCCAGAATTTCTAGTTCAGGGTTCAAGAATTCGAGCTTATAGTAACTGTTATATTTGGCTTTACTATTATCTAATTTTTACATGTTTGGGCCTAATGTGTTAAATGTTGCTTTTTACCGCTTTGATATTATCTGAACTGTATATATAAACTGTTACGAAATCCTTCTTCTTTATGAGTCTTCTGAATTTATGGTGCACACGTGCGCGTGGCCCACCTTTCTGTTAGAAGTCATACCAAATAGAATGAAGTTGGGCCAAGTAACTAGGCCGGGTAGACTTTCGTGCTCCCGGTACGTTGCCCCTACTTCGGCTCGAGCTGTCCACTTGGGTAAGCCAGGTCTAGAACAGTATACCCCAAGTTTTACACTTAGAATAACTCAGCTTCATGCCGGATCCCTAGTAGGAACGTTTGTTTGCATCATGTGCATTTAACTTCGGAGGCTCAACACAGGGGTTGAGTTTGGCTAGGACAGGTGTACCCGAAATGAAAAGACCATCCTGATGCATCTTACTTGCTACTTGTGCATTCATTTATTTCGGATTTGCATGTTGACTAGCTTATAGGAAAAAGTCAGAAAAGGAAAAGCAGTGTGAGGACAGAGAAAGAAAATTGGTTGTTTTTTGAAAAAAAAACAATTTCTAAAATATTTTGAAATTCTGCCGAAATTTTTGAAACAAAAAAGAAGGAAATTTTGTGTTTCTTTTAAAAAGTAGCTTTATTATTACGAACTACGTAAGTTTGATTCTCACCGTATGTGAGGTACATAGGCAGCCCACATTGGACCCACCTATTTTTGAAAAAGAAGAAGAAATAAGTGAAAAATTAATAATCACAAAAATGTGGGTACATAAATGTCATTGTTTTGCCATAAATAAGGTGATGCCATTCTTGTCCAAAATTTTGCCAAATATCCCCAAAAGGGCGCCGGAAGGCCATTTTTGCAAGAACAACCGTCTTTGGTCATTTTTCAAAATTTCTGGCCGGTTAGCAAATACAGACTTTAAATCTTCTTCCTCGAAGTGATGAAAGGCTGTATTGACAAAGCAGGATATTTTTATGCATTTTTTGGAAATAGTGATGATTTTAGCGTCAAAATGAATCTTAATTTTTTTAAAAAAAAAATTAAAATCACTCATAGGTACAAAATGAGCACTATCCAGAACCCACCATTCACAGATGTAGATGATTTTCTATTTCAGCTTCAGATGTGGAGGTATAAATTAGGAGGAGATGGTCAGGAATGGGTCACTAAGTATTTGGGAGCTCTCGCAGATATTATGAAAGTTAAACCACGCGATGGTTTGATTGCGACACTAGTGACTTTTTTGGACCGTGTTCACAATGCCTTTCGCTTCTCTGATTTTGAGCTTTCTCCCACTTTAGAAGAAATTGCTGGATATTCCGGTTTTGACGAAGATTTGAGAAACCAGAATATCATATTCCCAAAGGCTTCCTCTGTACACCGATTCTCTGGTCTTCTGAATATCAGTAATCAAATCAGAAAAAACAATGTTGTTAAAGGGTGTTGTTCTATCAACTTCCTATATTAAAGGTTCGGAAATCTGGATGGGTTTCAAATTCATGAAAAGGTCCTTACTAACAAAGAAAGCAAGGACACCTGGCAGATTCACCGTCGTATCGCTTTCATAGTGGCTTTTCTGGGAATCATGGTCTTCCCAAACAATGAGAGGACGATTGATATTCGCATAGCCAAGGTCGTACAAGTCCTCACTACCAAAGAGCAGCACACTCTTTCCTCGATCATTCTCTCAGACATTTATCGGGCATTGACTTTGTGTAAGTCCGGAGCAAAATTCTTCGAAGGGTGCAATATTTTGTTGCAAATGTGGTTGACTGAACATCTCCGACATCACTCCAAGTTCATGCAATATGATCCGAGCAGGGACAATTTCATTGAGAGTTATGAAGAAAGAATAAAAGATTATAAATCTCCAGAAGGGGTGGAAGCCTAGATATCCCACCTAAGATCTTTAATTGCAAGTCAAATTGAGTGGAGTTTGGGATGGCTCCTGCTAAAAGAGGTAATATACATGTCGGCCTTAAAGAGTTATTTGCTGTTGTTGGGTTTGAAGAGTGTCCAGTCGTATGCGTCACAGAGAGTTCTAAGACAGCTAGGGAGATACCAAGTGGTGTCTGATGAAGAAGATTTGAGTGTCCAATTGATTGAGCTACACCCCGAAGCCATACTCCCTGAGGCTTTAATCCAGGAGATATGGAATGGTTGTCGATACTTGAAAGATGATACCCAAGTTCCAGATCCTGCGAAAGGTGAGATAGATCCAGGTTATGCTAGGTGGTTTGAGAAAAGATCTCATGTGGATGATGCACCAGAACCCGATCCCAGAAGGCCCATAAAAAGACCACATATCCAATCCTTTGATGACAAAATCCAAGAACGATTGGCTTGGGGTGAAAAGGAAAAGGGGTACAAAGCAACTATTCATGCCTTAGAAGAAAGCCTAAGGAACCTCAATTTTGAGAAAAACATACAAGCACAAGAAGCAGAATGTAAAAAGAAGAGTCTAATTTGAGAGAATAAAACTCTCCGCGCTCAGTTTCAACAGATGAAGAAAGCCTCTGAAGTGCCAGTGAGAAGTTGGAAAGATCAGAAAATCAATGCCAATCTGATGGAAAGGATGCAAGATTATGACTCCATTTTGGCCAAAACTGAAAAGGCATTAGACAAAGCTAAGGAAAAAATCATACAGTTGAATGAGGAGGCCAAATCTAGTAAAGAACACCAAGTAATGAGATTTGATGAAGAAATGGCTCAATTCAAAAAAGAGAAGGATCATTGGATACATTCAAAGTCTCAGCTCCATCAACAATTGGAAGAAATGAGAAGGTACAACAGAGAACATCAACATGCAGATATTGATAGGGAGAGAGCACATGCAAGACTCGAGCAGGCCAGACTTCGGGCTCAATTGGAGTCGGCTTTAGATTGCGAGGGCTACATAAGAGATATAGCCATCACTCGCCAACAACAATTATAAAACCAAGACCAGAATCTCCAAGATTTCAGCACACAAATCCATGATTTGGCCGTTTATACCTCTCAAAGTTATGTGAACTACCAGGGGATGGATTATGAGAGGTTTTTGGAGCATGCGCCTACTTTTGCCCGTCATCTTGCAGTAGAGTTAGAGAGGATGTACCGTACATTAGGGGGTCAGCCGGGTCAAGCCCCGCCCTGAATAGATGTTCCAGTGATTGAAAGCCAAAGATTGTGGAGTGAAGCATAGTCATAATTGTTAGAACTTTTCATATAATAGTCATGTTTTAGTTTGAGTCCATGTTGAGTCTTTTAAACCATTTTCTTAATGTGTTGTCCAAATGTAATATCATTTCTGTCATTGTACTGTTTCGTTTGTTAAAATAAATAAAAATAATAATAATTGTTTCCACCAGAACTACGCTCGGTCTGATTCATGTGGGGTCATGATACGTAGGCAATCTCTATAGGATTCGACCACAACCAAAAGGAAAATAGGCATGAGTGACAGTAAAAGGAGATGTCATAAATAAGAAAAAGCCGGGATGACACAAACAACCAAGCAAATGCATAATAGAAATGACTAATTGCCTAGGTGCATTGCATTCCTATATGTGGTTGCTTATTTGTTAAAACTCTAATCACTAACAAGTTTGGTTGTTGTTTCCAGAATTCAAGCAGTTAGTTCACCTAAGCATACTAGCAACCCACCCATACCAAACCAGATCTAAAGGTGAAATAATCATGTCTATCCTAGATGTAGACACCAGTGTCATCGAAGGAGAAAAGTTAGACGTTAACGCCATGAAAGAAGAGATGTACAAAGTGAAACAACAAATGGCCGAAATGTATCAGGCTTGGACTAAAGGACAACCGCCATCCACTTACCCGACTAACCCTACCTTCACTCTACCACCAGCTCAAACTCAGGATCATCTTGCCACCGATCTATCCCCGAGCTTTCCCATTTACCAACACTACCGGGGCACCACTTCTCATACACCACAATCTCCACCCCCTAAACCAATTCCATAACCTCCTCTACCAGTAACTCCTGTCTTCGTATCACCTCCACCAGTTACACTCCACAAATCTCCTAGTGAGCCTATGTTCCAGGCCCACGACAACCAATACTACCCCTCGGAGCCCACTTTCAAAGCTCCAGAAACCCATTCCTATACTCCTCGCTTTGACCTCCCGATAGAAGTTGATAAACCAATCAAAACTCCTGAACATGAGGAGATGTTCAGGAAAGTTAAAAGCTTAGAACAATCATTCAGAGACATGTACCGATTGGGAGGGCAAGTAAATGTGGCCTATAAGGACCTATGTCTGTTCCCAAATGTGCAATTACTGGTAGGTTTCAAGATGCCCAAGTTCGATCTATACAATGGGCACGGTGATCCAGTAGCCCGCTTGAGGGGTTTTTGCAGCAAGATGAGCGGAGCGGGAGGAAAAGATGAATTGTTAATGGCTTACTTCAGTCAGAGTTTGAGTGGATCAGCATTGGAATGGTATACCCGCCAAGATCATGGAAGATGGTACACATGGAATGATCTGGCGCAAGCATTTTCTTGTCACTTCCAATACAATCTTGAGATCATTCCAGATCGACTGTCCTTGACTAAACTGGAGAAGAAGCACAATGAAAGCTTCAGAGAATATGGTTTCCGATGGAGGGAGCAAGCAGCAAGAGTTGATCCCCCAATGAAGGAAAGTGAGATGGTAGATTACTTCCTACAAGCTTTGGAACCTACTTATTATGGCCATTTGGTCTCAGCTGTGGGAAAGTCATTCAAGGAAGTGGTAAAGATGGGGGGCATGGTAGAAGAGGGCCTCAAGTCAAATAAAATCATGAGCTATTCGGCTATCAAAGCGACTACTCAGGCTATTCAGGGCGGCATAGGAGGGATTGGGAAAAAGAAGAGAGAGGAAACAACAATGGTTGATTCAAGAACTTGGTCCGGATCCAGAGGTTCACCTTACCACTACAATCAACCTCGACCCCACCAACAAACTTATCACCACAATCCACCCGAACACTACTATCCCCCAACAGAACCTCATTTTTTCGTCCACCATGCACAAGCATACAACCAACCTCCTGCCCACACTCAATGGCGTGTTCCCGTCCTACAAAATACTTATCCACATCCACGAGCCTGCCAAAACACTCCCGAACCAAGTTTTCGGCCTAGTCAAGCATTCAAGGTTAAAAGGTTGCAGAAAAAGAAAACCTTTACTCCATTGGGAGAATCATACACTAGTCTATTCCACAAGCTAAAACAGCTAGATATGCTAAGGCTGATACAGTCCAAACTATCAAATCCTCCTCCAAAGAATCTTGACTATACTGTCAACTGTGAGTATTGTTCTGGTACTCTGGGTCATGATACAGAGAAGTGATAGCACTTGAAAAGTGCGATATAGGAGCTTATTGATACCAATAGAATTGAAGTTCAAGCTCCCGAGGTTCCCAATATAAACAGGAATCCAATGCCAACCCACCAGGAGGCAAATATAATCAAAATAGTGCATGCAGAGGGAGAGCCCAAGAAGCCATCACAGACCTTCATGATGATTCGGTTTAGTGGAGTCAAGACAGATGAACAATCAGCAAGTGAGAAATTGGTGCTCAAACCGAGCAAAAAGAGTGTTGAGCCAGCTGTGGCAGTTGAGAAAGGCTCTTCAAGAAAGGTTGCAACGAAACAGGAAGGGATAAAGGTGATTGTACCAGGAGCGGTAAGCCAACCCGTCGTACAAAGGAAAGGAAGTCAAAGAAGAAGTCTGTGAAGCACAAGGTTTAACTCGCATGGGAAGGTGTTTTAATCCCGAGTAGTAAAGAAGAGCAAAAGATAATCCGGCACTGGTAAAGAAAGTCGTAACTGAAGAGGAAGCAGAAGAGATTTTGAGGAAAATGAAAGTGCAGGACTATTCAGTTGTAGAGCAGTTAAGGAAAATGCATGCTCAGATCTCATTTCTCTCATTGCTAATCCATTCAGATGAGCACCGTCAGTCGCTGATGAAAATCTTGAATGAGGCCCATGTTCCCGACAAGATCTCGGTAAACCATCTGGAGAAGATAGAAAACAAAATATTTGAGGTAAACAGAGTTACTTTCTCCGATGATGAGTTTCCCGTGAAGGGTACCGAGCATTATAGGGCACTTTATCTGACGGTAAAGTGCGAAGATTCTATGGTTACCAGAGTTCTAGTCGACAATAGGTCTAGTGCGAACATTTGCTCTCTCTCCACGTTGAACAAGCTGAAAGTGGACAATGATAGAATTTACAAGAATAGCATTTGTGTTAGGGGGTTCGACGGCGGGGGCAAAGATTTAGTAGGTGATATAATACTTGAATTGACAATAGGGCATGTTGAGTTCACTATGGAATTCCAAGTGTTGGACATGGCAGTTTCTTATAATCTTTTGCTAAGGCAACCCTGGATTCATGCCGCCAACGCAGTACCGTCTACTTTGCATCAAATGGTTAAATTTGAATGGGACAAACAGGAAATTGTGGTGCACGGTGAGAATCATATGTGTGCCCAAAGTAATGTCATCATACCTTTCATCGAAGTTGAAGACGATAAAGGGTCATGGGTATATCAGGTCTTTGACGTAATATCAGTTGAAAAGATCCCAGAAGGGAAAAACATTCTAGTTCCTAAAGTAACAGCCGCGTCAGTCATGGTGGCTTCTGAGATATTGAAGAATGGCTTCGTACCTGGCAAGGGTTTAGGTGTTTCGTTGCAGGTCATCATACAGCCAGTGTCTCTGCCCAAAAACTTAGATACCTTAGGTTTGGGGTTTAAGACCACAACTGCGGATGTAAGAAGAGCTAGAAAGTTGAGGCAAAGGGCATGGGTCCTTCCAAAGCCCATCCCGCGGCTATCCAGATCATTTGTTAGGCCCAATGCTAGAAAGTGCCCAACAGCAACGGTTCCCATTTCATTGATTGATGTTGATGGAGATTTAGATAAGGGGTTCGAGAGGTTGTTCAGTGATGTTAACATGGTGGAAACTGGAGAAGGATCAAGTCAAGCAGATGTGCAATTCATTGGGCCAAGTGCAAAGATCAGTAATTGGGAATCTACTCCAATTCCTACTCGGAAGGAGCTCTGGTAGTGGGATTTGATTTTTATTTCAGTTTATCTGGATTATTCCAGGGTTGTAATCAAGATTCTATGTTCCGTCCATTTGGATGTGCTAAACCTTGTTATCTTTAAAATTCAATGAAATGCAATTTCCCCTTTCTTCGTCATTCCTGATAGTTTCCTTTTTGTTGTTCTTTTCTTTTCTGTACAGTTCTTTTTACACTGGCTCTAATTATATGGCATGCATAAGTAATCCTCAGCCCAGTCTTAAAAATCAATCTGATTCCGAAATAATAGTTCAAGAAATAGTTTGTGATTACGAATCAGAATACGATGAGGATGAAGTCTTCGAAGAGATTAGTAAGGCGTTAATTCACTTTGAAAAAAAACCCAAACCCAGTCTAAATGATACAGAAGCCGTCAATTTAGGAGACACAGATAATATACGAGAGACTAAAATAAGTGTCCACCTCGATCCAAAGATCCGGGAAGAGTTAATCAAAGCACTCATAAAAAACAAAGATGTTTTTGCATGGTCATATGACGACATGCCGGGTTTAAGTACTGATCTAGTGGTCCACAAATTGCCCACTGATCCAACGTTTCCTCCCATCAAGCAGAAATTAAAAAAGTTTAAAACTGATATGAGTGTGACGATTAAAGAAGAAATCACCAAACAGTTGGATGCAAAGGTCATTCGGGTCACTCGATATCCTATTTGGTTGGCTAATGTCGTGCCTGTGCCAAAGAAAGATGGCAAGATCAGAGTATGCGTCGATTACCGCAATCTCAATAAGGCAAGTTCGAAGGATAACTTCCCACTACCCAATATCCACATTTTGATCGATAATTGTGCCAAGCGTAAGATTGGATCTTTTGTGGATTGCTTTGCTGGGTATAATCAGATTCTAATGAATGAAGAAGATGCAGAAAAGATGGCATTCATCATGCCATGTGAACTTATTGCTACCGGGTAATGCCATTTGGTTTGAAGAACATCGGGGCAACTTACATGAGGGCGATGACTATTGTGTTTCATGATATGATACACAAAGATATTGAGGTATACGTAGATTATGTGATCATAAAATCAAAGCATCAAGATGACCACGTTGGGGATTTGAGGAAATTCTTCCAGAGGCTTCGTAGATACAACCTCAAGCTTAACCCTGCCAAGTGTGCATTTGTTGTTCCATCCGGAAAGCTGTTGGGGTTCATAGTCAACCGGCGAGGCATCGAGTTGGACCCAGCAAAGATCAAAGCCATCCAAGAATTTCCACCCCCGATGAACAAGACTGAAGTGATGAGTCTGTTAGGGAGGTTGAACTACATCAGCAGGTTTATTGCTCAGCTCACGACAACTTGTGAGCCTATTTTTCAGTTGCTGAAGAAGGATGATGCGGTCAAGTGGGCTGATGAGTGTCAAGAAGCATTTGATAAAATTAAAGGATATTTGTCAAACCCACCTGTGCTGGTTCTTCCAGAACCAGAGAGACCTTTGATTCTTTACTTGATAGTCTTGGAAAATTCATTTGGCTGTGTACTGGGGCAGCATGACATCACCGGCAAAAAGGAACATGTCATCTACTATCTTAGCAAGAAGTTCACGGCTTATAAGGTTAAGTACACTCACCTGGAAAGGACATGTTGCGCCCTAACTTGGGTAACACAAAAATTGAAACATTATTTGTCATCCTACACTACTTACCTCATTTCGTGCTGGATCCGTTGAAGTATATCTTTCAAAAGCCTATGCCGGCAGGAAGACTTGCGAAGTGGCAGATTTTGCTCACAGAGATTGACATCATCTATGTGACTCGGACTGCGATGAAAGCCCAAGCATTGGCCGATCATTTCGCCGAGAACCCGGTCGATGATGAGTACGAGCCATTGAAAACTTATTTTCCCAATGAAGAGGTGATGCATATCGATGAACTGGAGAAAATTGAAAAACCAGACTGGAAACTTTTCTTTGATGGGGCTTCCAACATGAAAGGAGTTGGAATAGGGGATGTGCTCATTTCTGAAATAGGGCATCACTACCCTGTTACGGCTCAGATTCGGTTCTATTGTACCAACAATATGGCTGAGTACGAGGCATGTATTTTGGGTCTAAGGCTAGCTGCAGACATGGATGTACAGGAAGTCATGGTCTTAGGAGACTCGGATCTTCTGGTACATTAAAATCAAGGATAATTGGAAACACGAGATTTGAAGCTCATACCGTACCGACAATGTTTGCATAATCTTTGTCAACGGTTTCGATTAGTGGAGTTCAGGCATATTTCGAGGGTCCGTAATGAGGTTGCTGATGCCTTGGCTACCCTGGCATCAATGTTACACCATCCAAACAAAGCTTATGTCGATCCTCTACATATTCAAGTCCGAGACCAGCATGCTTACTGTAACATTATAGAAGAAGAACTTGATGGCGAACCATGGTTCCACGATATGAAGGAGTACATCAAAATGGGGATATATCCAGTGCAAGCCACAGGGGGATCAAAACAGAACAATTCGATGGTTTGCAAGTAGGTTTTTCTTAAGTGGAGGAGTTTTGTATAAAAGAACTCCAGACCTTGGATTGTTAAGATGCATAGATGCTAGACAAGCTACGGCTGTCATGTCCGAAGTACATTCAGGAGTCTGTGGACCACATGTGAGCGGATATGTGCTGGCAAAGAAAATTCTCCAAGCAGGTTCTTATTGGCTCGCCATGGAGTGAGATTGTATTAGTTTTGTGTGCAAATGTCATCAGTGCTAGATACATGGAGATTTGATTCATTCTCCACCATCGAAATTGCACACAATGTCAGCACCATGGCCCTTCGTTGCTTGGGGTATGGATGTCATTGGATCAATTGAGCCAGCAGCATCCAACGGGAACAGGTTCATTCTGGTAGCCATCAATTATTTCACCAAGTGGGTTGAGGCTAAAACTTTCAAGTTTGTAACCAAGAAAGTAGTGGTTGATTTTGTTCACTCAAATATCATCTATCGGTTTAGAATCCCAAAGGTGATCATCACGGATAATGGTGCTAATCTTAACAGTAATTTGATGAAATAAGTATGTCAACAGTTTAAGATTACACACCGCAATTCTACCCCATATCGTCCCAAGGCGAATGGAGCAGTCGAGGCAGCCAACAAAAACATAAATAAAATACTTTGGAAAATGGTAGAAGATTCGAGGCAATGACACAAAAAATTACCATTTGCATTGTTGGGTTATCGCACTACTGTCCATATTTCAGTAGGTGCAACTCCTTATTTGTTGGTATATGGCACTGAAGCAGTAATACATGCGGAAGTAGAAATCCCATCCCTTTAGATTGTCACTGAGGCTGAGATTGATGATGATGAGTGGGTCAAAACCCGTTTGGAGCAGTTGAACTTGATTGATGAAAGAAAATTGGCAGCAGTGTGTCATGGCCAGTTATATCAAAAGAGAATGGCAAGAGCATACAACAAGAAGGTGCGTCCCCGGAAGTTTGAAGTAGGTCAGCAAGTGCTGAAGCATATTCTTCCACACCAGGCTGAAGCAAAAGGCAAGTTCGCCTCAAATTGGCAAGGGCCATTCATTGTGACCAGAGTATTGTCCAATGGGGCTTTATGTTTAACAAATATTGAAGGAAAATGCATATACATGGCTATCTATTCTGATGCAGTCAAGAGATATTATGTATAATTTCTTTGTTATAATTGTTGATTGTTTGTACTTGGCATTGTTTCGAAGAATGAAATGACGAAGGCAATTTGTTCCGCTATCTAAACACTCTACCCTTTGTTCCCCCTTTTGAGCCGTATTTGTTCCTTTCATACCCTTTTTTGGAATCAATAACGAAAAGAAAAGAAAATAAGTGAAAAGAGAAAGTATAACAACAAGGAAATTCAGGTGTGAACTACGTTTGACCTGATTCCTGTTAAGGATACGTAGGCAGCTTCATGGCTTGGTTATAGTAAAATAAAATATCAAAAGATCCCCAAGCAACAAAACTGGGGTAGAAGTTGTGATTGTGATAAGAAATTTGATTCCAAAAGTTGTAATTTTAACCCATTCGAGATACTTGGAGCCTTTTCGATACCCTTTTCTTTCCAAACATACCCAAGAACCCACCTGGATGTCCAAAGAAAGACCTCCTAATCAGTCTTCGAGAAATGCTAAATCAAGCAAGTAAAGAGAATTCATATAAGGGGCAACACTCCGGTTTAAGCAAGAGAAATCAAAAACTGAGAGAGTCTTATTGGTGAAAACCCTTATGGGCACCATAAGGCGGCGAAAGCCGAGAGAAAGTAAAAATGATAGAGTCTTATCAATGAAAACCTTCGCGGGCACCATGAGGCGACAAGGAATTGAGAAATAAACAAATGAGAGAGGTTTGTCGGTGAAAACCCTTCAGGGCACTACAAGTCGAACAAGGTCCGTAAGTTGATGGAAAGTAAAAATTGGGTTGTGGAAATCTTGGAGCACAAAGTAAAACAATTGGAAAGGAGATTGGTTAAATAGACTAGTCTGATTAATCCAAAATGCATACCATGATCATTGGTGCCAGGGAATCCACTCAGATAAGTTTCTTTTCCTATCTCCAACAGTCATCCAAATTTGGATTTTCTTCTTTATTCTTAATTCTCAAAATCGTGCATTTCATTACTGTTAATTTTACTCTTCTAAAGCTCTTCCAAGGTTAGCCTTGTTTCAACAAATAAGAAGGAATGCCAAAGTGTACTACCAGATTCAAAATTACATAAAGCAAAATGCGGCTAGAACATGCTGGAGATAATATGATGTAAAGTGGGACATAGGGTGTAACCAAAGGTTATATCGGTGGAATGGTTCAGTAATGTTGTGAGAGATGTACGGGTTCAGGCAGAAAGGTCAGGAGAGGAGAATAACAGCTGGGGGATCCTGCAGTCAGGGATCAGTCAGAAGGTCAAAACAGTCTTTTTGACCAGTTCAAGGTAGTCGAACGAAGCAAAGCATGGCAAAGAGAAAACCACCCCCAGCAAGAATGCCACAACTAACCGCCACATTTTAAACTGACAAGATTTTCTTTGATTTGAAATAGGGGCAAAGACGACATTTGTTTCAGGAAGCACCCTGTAAGGAAAACAAGTACCATGCAGGTTTGATAGCAGAATTTTCAGGACTCTCCTGGATAATGGGACTTAGCTTTAGTTTGAATTATTCATGAGTACAATATCTAGCATAAGCTCTACTTTGTGAAAATATAAGTTGGTTTGAATTTTTTATTTTTTAAGACAAGACTCAATTTGAAACTTTAGGACCCTCCTGGAAAATAGGACCTAGGTTAAAATCCAAAACAAACATAAGTAGTGAATATAGGACAAATGTGCACCAATAGGGATATAAGTTGGCTTCAAAGTTTGCATAAGAGTTTTCAGGACCCACCTGAATAATGGGACGTAACTTTAAGCATTCCATTAGATAAGTAAGTGTTGTTATAAGAGAGTACAATTTAGCGTTTAAATTGTCATTCGTAAGATAAGCTTTAATTTGAAATTTCAGGACCCTCTTGGATAAGGGGATAAAGTTTTAAGATAACAAGATTCGACGGAAATCATACCTCTAAAAAATATAATGTAGCTTTGGAAACTTGCTAGATATTTTCAGGACCCTCCTGGATAATGGGATACAACTTGCAGATTGTTAGAGATGTTTGGTAAAAGGATTCAATTTAACACTTACAGATGCGCCCAGTTACCAAACTGGGGCAGAACATTTTTCTTTTGTTTTGTCTATTAATCAGATACCCGTATGAAGAACATGGAAGAGCAACATGGACGTTAAGGACAAAAAGCAGTTTAGGATCAAGTAATCAGGAGCCCACCTAGAGAACAAGGGAAAACAAATCAAGTTTCGAGGAAGACTGACACAAGTATTGGTAATCAGGCACCCACCTGGAGGAACAAGGGAGAACAAGCCAAAGGAAAAACAGTTAAAGATTCAGCAGTCAGGCATCCACATGGAGAATAAGGAAAGACAGTTGAAATATCATCAATCAGGTGTCCACCTGAAGAACAAGAAATAACAGTTGAAGTATCAGCAATCAGGCGTCCACCTAGAGAATAAGGAAAAGCAGTTGAAGATTCAGTAGTCAGGCGTCCACCTGGAGAACAAGGAACAATAGTTCAAGTTTCAACAATCAGGCGCCCACCTGGAGAGCAAGGGAGTATAGTAAAAGTTTCAGCTTTCAAGTTCTTACTGATATTTGGTAACATGATTTAGTTCACACTTACATATGTGCCCAGCCACCACACTGGGGCAGAAAATTTTCTTTGTTTTGTCTATTTTTGTTGAAATCAGGAGCCCACCTGGAGAACAAGGGAATACATTTCATGTTTCAGCAGTCAGGAGCCCACTTGAAGAACAAGGGAATGCAATTCAAGCTTTAGCAATCAAGCGCCCACCTGGAGAGCAAGGGAATACAATTCAAATTTCAAGTAGTAAGGAGCCCGCCTGGAGAACGAGGGGAAGAAGCAATTCAAGTTCGAGTAATAAGGAGCCCGCCTGTAGAACATAGGATAGGCAACAAAGGTCAAAGGAAGACGTTTAAAGGTTTAGCAATGAGGTGCCCGCCTGGAGGAAAGAAAAAGCATCTCAAAAATACAATTCAAGTCAGCAGCAAAGGAACTTCCGCTGGAAAATACAAGTCAATGAGGCAACAAGAATCACAAGATCAAGCTTGAGAAGTATAGAGTAGATCTTTGTAATGCGTAGATCATATTTTAGTCTAGTTTCTTTATTTTTGTCATGGTGTAATAAGGAGGTCAGTAAGTAGTAGTAGCAGCAACAACAACAGTAAAATCATAGCTTCATGGTAGTCCCAGCTACTGAAATTTCCCGAACTACATTGACCTGATTCGTTTATAGCCAAGAATATGTAGGAAACCTTTGAAACCGAGGTTCGGTCAAATCTTTAAAAAATGCTTCCCACGGAGTATTCAAACGAGAAAAAATCGCTAGTATCCGCTCACTTTATCTTTGCACGAAAACTCTTCATGTTTCCGGGCAAAGAGGGGTAGCTGTGAGCACGTGACTTTTGCCTCACACGAATTACTCCAAAAGAATTCCCAAAATTAGGTTTTTCTTTCTTTAATTATGTGTTAATCTAGGAATTAATATGCGATTTTCCTGATTGTTTGCATATTCTTGTGTGCATATTTAATTTTATTAATGCATTAAAAAATACAAAAATATAGCATCTGCACTTAGGATTAGATTTTATATTTTTTTGGTTAATTTAGTAAATTGTTGTTTTACAAATTGAAAAAAATCACAAAAAATAACATATTTTTTGCATTTTTAGTACTTAATGTCAAAATTTTGTGATTTTATTTTAGTTTGGTATTTAATTATTTGTGATAAGTATTATTTAAAGTTAATTAGTATTTTTTTAAGTTAATTTGGGCTTTTTTTATAAATTTAGGATTTTAGTTTTAATTATGAAAAAATAGTTTGGAAATAAATAGAAAAGGAAAAGAATTAAATAAAAGAGAAGGAAATCAAATTTGGGCCAAATTCAATTTAGTTCAAGAGGCCCAAATCAAATACACCTGAAACCCGCCCCAGTCCAGCCCAAACCAGTCCCAACCCGGTCTAGCCCCGTTACCACCTAAACGACGTCGTTTGGATAAGTTTTGATTAGGACCGTCGATCTCCTTTGATCTAACGGTCTCGAGCCTCACCCGTTTCCCCGTACCCGATCTCCATTAACCCCCAGACCACCCCGTTTTATCCTTCCTAATTGATCTGGAACGTTGATTTCCATTAATCCAACGGCTCCAGTTAATTCCTCATTTTTATAATACCCTACCCCCCTCTGAACCCCCCCCCCAACCCCGTCTCTCACACCCCCCTTTCATCTCTCAAACCCCTTCACCTCTGAAAACCCTAGAGACGCCGCCACCCTTTCCCACCGCCCTAAACCCGGCGGTGCCGGCTCCGTTCATCACCAAAATCACACCACATGACCATCAAGACCCACTCTTTCCAAATCCTTACTCTGTTTCCCTCGAACATGGACTAAACCCTTCGAATTTTAAATCTAGGGTTCTAGCCCTAAAGGCCCAAAGCCAAAATCAGACATGCAAGACTACTCCTTCAAATTTTCTCAAGAATTCAGGGCAGTTTGGTCACAAAATAATGTTGCTCGTTTGTTCTTGGCAAAGAACAAACTATTGACATTATTTGGGGACCAAACTGGATTATTATTGCCAAGTTTGTACCTAGACATGTTAGTCCTATTTTTCTTTTGACCAGTTTCATTCATCTTTTCTTTTCCTCTTGTTCTTTTTCTTCTAGGATTATTCCAACGATTTGTTCTTGGTCTGAGTGTTTGAAGAATTTCGAACTCGGTTTTATTTTTCCTTTTAGATCAATTTAGGGATCATCTTGTTAGTTTTCTTTTTTAAATTTTAATTACTGTTAAATTGCTGCACTTTTATTTTTAGGTTATGGCATGATAATTATTAGCTTATTTAGTCTTGGTTGAATTTTAGTTATTTTGTTTGTTTCTTTTAGCTTTGGGTCGATTGAGGGAATTTGGCTCTGAGGTCCGATTGAAATTGGATATATTTTGCTATCTTTCTCTTAATAGGATTTGGACCCTGAAATTCGAAGACCAAGACCTGGGCTATACAGACCCACACCAATTCAATTTTAGTCAATCTAACCCATGTTTGGTCTATTTTCTGAAATAATAACAGGGTCATGGGGTAATTTGGGTTGTCTAGCCTAAGGGAACCTCAATAATTGAATTATGTGGCTGCTAATAAGTAATAAGGTTTAGAAAGGGCACTACTGAATTAAATTATAAGCACTAAGTTAATGGATAGTTAAAAATAAAAAAAGTTGACTGGTAGTGGAGAGAACACTAACTTAATGCCTATTTCAAGGGCTGTTGAGGACAGAAGTAAGGGGAACAGACTGAAAACACAGAGATAGAGTATAGATATAGAAAGAGAGTTTGAGAGATCCAGAAAAAAGAAACAGAGGAAATTTTAAGAGCTATAAATCCTGAAAAGTCCTAAACGGCTGAAAACTCTAGAAAAACACTACTTCATTAAGTTCTTCTAGTGACTTCTGATGTTTTCCTAAGTGATGAAATGATTTCTAGCTAGCTGAAAGTTGAAAAGAATTAAAATCGAGTCTGGTTGAGGTTTTTTGGTTCATTGCTTGGACTGAAATTGTGTTTTTGGACAGTTTTACTTCACTTTCTGGGCTTGGAATTGGTTTTAAATTGCTGTTGATTATTGGTTTGTGGTTGTTATTGCTGTTTCATTTTTATCTTCCTTTTCCATTTCCAGGTACACGTTTTTTCAGTTCTATCTAATGTAAAGTTTGGCTCAAAGTTGAAATAGAAACCTGGAGCTTTGGAATTGTGTCAACTTATTTTACTTTTGTTCATAGTTTAGCTTTATTTCTGTTTTAAATACATTAACCCAAGACTGTATGATAAACTGCACCTTTGCTAGGTGTTCTGTATTACTCTTCTGAAAGCTGCATCAGGTTTGAGCCTAGTGGGAATTCATTTCTCTATCAAGTATCTTATAGCTAGATGTAGGTTTGTGACAAATGAACTCATATTATTGTACTTGATTTTGGACTGTCACAAATTTGATGGAAATCTGCTTAATTGAATCATTAGTCAGATTCTGTCAATCATATTAGTTAGAGTATGTTGTATTAAAACTTTTCCTGTCTTGCCATTCATTTGCCTTCTTAAGTGATAATTAGTGGAAGTACATGTTAAAAAGAGAAGGAAGGGGGGCAGAATTAGGGAGACGAAAGGAAGGAAAAGATTTTATTGAGTGGAGAGTTTGACAAATATTTTGTTTCTTCAATTAATTTAAAGAAACTTTAGAAAGAGAAAATGGAGTTTGAATAAGAGCAAAGCTTCTAATGGACGTTTGGTTACTGCTTTTGTTTCGATTTCGAGTTTCCCTTCTACCGTGGTCGCTTTTCTCATTTGGAATTTTTGAAACTGAAGTTTGTACTAATTTTTATTATTATTGATAAAAAAAGCTTCACATTACAGGTTTTCTTCTAATCTTTGTTTAATCTATTTTAATGTGTTTGTTGAAAATAAAATCTAAATAGCTATCTTATAATAATTAAGATATATTAAGAAGTTGTTATGTTGCTATAGTTTATATCTCGTTTATTATTGAAGTAGTATTTGAGTTTTTATTTTTTGCTTAATCATTGTTGTGTACGTAAGATATTATTCCTTGAACCTTGAGTATGTAAGTATTTTCTATTTACTACTTTGGCTAAAATATTTTTATGAGTTTTAGTGTTAAAATTATTATCATTTTTAAATGGGTAAGAATGGTTCAAACAATAAAGTTATATCTGATGCCATGAAATTTTCTTAATAATAAGTATTGAAGTTAAAGATCAAGTCCATCACGAGTTTTATTTTTAAGTTTGTTAATTTGAGACAAATATCACTTAAAAAATAGATTTACTTCCATTCAAGAGTTCAGTGAAATCCTTGCAGTCTTGGGTTTGGAGTTCATTTGAAATTTTCTTTTTATGTGTTATTCTGAAATTTTCTTTCTCTTTCAATGTGTCTAATAGAGAATATCTTACACCGCATTTTTTTTTTTAGAAAATATTTTAAATGTTTATGATTTGATTTTCTTTTACTTGTTTGTTAGTTGAAATGTAATGATAATTAGTAGTAACAGAGGGCTACGTGTTTCAGAGAACATAGTGTGTTAATATAGGAGATTAGATTAACTTATTAAAATTATTGTAAGCTTGATTTAATCTCTTAAAAAGGTAGTTGCTACATTTTTCTTATATTAATGAAGCTCCCCAAAAATATTCATTTTAGTAGATCCTAAGTAATGGAATTTCACACTTATCAGTATACTACAAATGCCCACTACTCCCAAATTTGAGAAGTTTACTTTAGACTAAAGGTCTTTAAATCCCTCCTTGTTAAGATATTAAAATTCACAATCTTTGATCCCTTATGAACAAGACTCAGATATTAAAGCAATTAATCCATTCATAAATGTTCATAGAAATGTTGATTAGGCACATTTTTAATTGAACTTCCGTGATTATGTACACGTTCGCGTGACATGGTCACGGTTTCCAAAATAAGTCAAGGTACGCGTCCGCGTGACTTTGACCAAGCTTTTTCTTAATTAAACTAAGTGTTATGAATTGTGTACGCATACGCGTGACACGACTCTTGACACGCCAAACCACACGAGTATACGTACGCGTAACTCGATAATTCTTTAAGTACGAGTAATCGAGTAATTAAAAGCGGTAAAGGTAAAATGCATGTAGGATGTAAAATACATAATTAAATAATTTAAGCCAAGTATAAATTATTAGGCGGCCATGCTAAAATCATGGAATTCGAGAATGCCTAAAACCTTCTCCCGGGTTAACAGAATTCCTTACCCGGTCTCCTGGTTTCGCAGACTTAAAAATGAGTCAACCTTCCTCAATTTGGAATTTAAAATAAACCGATGACTTGGGACACCATAAATTATCCCCAGTGGCGACTCTAAATAAAATAAATAATCACGTTTCGATTGTCACTTAAATTTGAAAAAATTCCCTTATATCCCCTCTCAGGTAGGAAAAAGGAGGTGTGACAGGTACCACCTCGGGACATGCGACGATGTCGTTGGATTCTTAGAGCCTAACTTCTTTTTGGTGGAGGTCCTCGAGGTCGGGTACCACCTCGGAACTTGCAACGATGTTGTTGGCTTCTTAGAGCCTAACTTCTCTAAGGTGGAGGTCCTCGAGGTCGGGTACCACCTCGGGACTTGCGATGATGTTGTTGGATTCTTAGAGCCTAACTTCTCTTTGGTTCTGGTCCTTGAGGTCGGGTACCACCTCGGGACTTGCAATGATTTTGTTTTCTTCAATAAATAGGGTTGTTTCTGCTTTTTTGGAGATTCCACCATTCTAAGTAGTTGCCCTTCTTTTTCTGCGTTAAGCCTTTCATTATTTTAGTACTAACGCACTTGCACAGATTCCTGCTTTAGTTCTCTAATTTTGCCATAGCCATGGCTGCTACATCGGGGTCCGTCCGGCAGAGAGGGGGGAGTTCTGCCTCAAGTATTTAGGACCAATGAGAGTATACCTTGAAGATTACTCCTTTTGTCACGACCCAAACCGATGGGCTACAACGGATACCCGGTACCTTACTCAACCGAATACCAATGTAACATATCTTTCTTATTACATCATCATATACACGTGACATACGGGCCTAATATGCCAACATAATCATTTATAAACTCAAAATATAGGCCGACAAGGCCCTACAATCTTTCACATACACGACATACATCTACAAGCCTCTAAGAATACATAAATATCTTAAAGGTCGAGACAGAGTCCCACCATACCAAACAATATACGTCTAACTCATACTAACCAAACAAGCAACTCCGAAGCAAATTGAGCATACCAACATCTTCCGCTGAGCTGATAGCCTATATAGAGGGCTCTCAACCTGTCTATCGGGACCTGCGGGCATGAAACACAGCGTCCCCAGGCAAAAGGGACGTCAGTATGAATAATGTACTGAGTATGTAAGGCACATAAATAAATACATAAGAGACATGAAAAACATATAGAGTACATGACTCAACCTGTAAGTCTGAATAACTTTGTAAATCATAAATTACTTTTAGCGTCATGCGTATGCGTATAAACGTCATGTCGTGCATAGGTACATGTTTCATAACATCATCAGCCTCTGAGGGCATCCCATCATATCATATTGGCCGCTACGGGTAAAATTATCATCGTATACCAGCTGATCAAGTGGTGGTGCCTATATAACGTCATAACCTCTCTCATATCCCATATATATATATACATACATATATACACGTATATAATGCCGTTTGAATTATATTTACATATATATGCATATATAACGTCGTTTGAATCATATTTCAGCCATTGTGGGCAACATCATCATCATATATCAGCTGATCAGGTGGTGGTGCGTATATAACGCCGTAACCTTTTCCCATATCCCATATACATATATTTACATATATACGCGTATATAACGACATCTGGTCATGGGTCAATGCACATGTATAAATGAGTGAAATGTATAAAAAATACATAATAATCTCGATATTATTTCCGGATAAACTATTTCAACTGCGTATTATTCCGAGACCCATGAATAGAAGATAATGATAATTCTCATGGGGAATCAAGAATATAGACACCCCTACTATTTCTATGAATAGAGTAATTTATAGTAACTATGTATTTGCTCGTTTCTTCAGTATAATTTGGACCATGCCAAAAGAAAGAAGGAAGGGCCTTAACATACCTGTTCCTTGAATCATTTGCACGAAATAAAGCTTCTGCTTCTTTGAATTTGAACAAAATTGTTGCTTGGCTAAACTGAAACAAAACTGTTGGTTGGCTAAACTGAAACGAATTTGCTGCTAAAGATTTGAATTTAGGAATAGAGAGTGATGGTTAATTCGTTGTTTTCATACCAAAATGAACCAAAGTTCTCTGACCAAAAATGAATCAAAGTACTTTAACCAAATGAACCAAAGTTCTAAAATAGTCCAAAATTTTAGAATTTCTTAAGTCTTTACACGTTAGTTTGCCACTAACCTTCCTATGACTACTTAGTCATTGGTTTGGTGTGTTATCTTGCTGCCACGTGTCATATCCTAATTTAATAATTAAATAATTAACTAGGTAATGTCCCGCAACCCGGTAATTAACCAATTACCCGCATAATTTAAAAATTATCACAAATTTCTTAAAATTCTACTTATTTTTAACACGCCTTATACACCTTACTATCATGTCCATGGGATACATTGTATGGTACTAGTCTATAAATACCGAGTATTTTAGCTCTGGCCGTATTTTATCCCAAAATGTCATACTTCGACAAAATTCTTTTTCGTTAATCCGTGTACCCCTTTATCCTTCATAATACTTATTTATCGCTTGTTATAAATAGCGTAAGTACGTTAACGTCAAGATGATCTCATCCCCGAGTCTACGTCGGTTAACTGAAAACAAAATTTTACGTACGAAAACGCGAGATGTAATATCTCATTTCCGATCTTATATCAATTTACTTATGGCGTACTCTCACATACAAAAAAACATGGGGTATAACATCATTCCCCCCTTTGGAACAGTCGTCCTCGAATGTTGACTGATGCACTAATCGTTCTTACAACTCATAGCTTTTGCAAATACTTTAGTATTCCTCTTGCCATCTAGGCGACCGTTCTGTGAATGAATCCCAAAGACTAGGGAATTTCTCCCTTTAAGCCTCTTTCTCACACCACCTCATGTAGTCGGAATCCTTTTAATCTTGTAACTATTGCTACCTTTTATCATGCAGCCTATACAATTCTAACTTAGTATGTGCGCCTGTGCGACTCTTCTCTTCTCTTTTCTCCAACTTTTAGCCAATCTCTAAGCTTCACTTTGTGAACATATATAAAATTATGTCAAGTTGTCCCTCTGGCCGTCATTAGCTTTACTACATCTACGTAGGTCATACTATACCATAATTTTTACTTCGATTTATTATTATAGAGGTCTGCTACCAAACTCTAGGTTACTCTTGTTGCTTATAAATCTAAGTTCTTTAATGCTTCTTCATTACTCTCCATCTTAAGGCTGATGGCCCAATCTCATCTCGTACTTTGCAACTTTTATCCATCCATTGTTGATTAACCTTAATACCGATAACTTGACCTCTTATGTAACACTACCGTTAGGTCTCACGTCTCATCGAGGAACATCTAAAATTATTAGACTGATCCACCTAGGGCCATACCATGCTTTCATAAACGTATCTCACAGCATCCCAATGTGATTCAACTTACGTGGGTATTTTAATCCTATATAATTCAGGAAATCATTACTCAATCGAAGGCTCAAACGTCATCCTTTATTTATAAAAATTACATCCTTATTCTACTGCCAGGGCAGCATTCCACATGTTACTAGTCATAGACCCCTTTGAGTTTATTCAGGCTATACTGAGCTTTTTATGACTCAGAGGAACCATCAGCTCCTTTGTTTTCACAGGCTTAATCTCGAGGACTTATCCATTTTCATAACATTCTTACTTGTCTTCTTCTTATCCTTACTCTTGTATTTCTAAAACCTTGTCGTTCTATCATATTTTAGCTTGCGATCAATTACCATGCATATTCTGGAACACCAAGCGAGACACTACATCATCTCTAACTCTTCTTTTACTTTCTAATTAGACCTTTCGGTACTTATAAAACATAGGCTAGGAAGTATTCCACTAACGACGCTGATATTATTCCTGGATACTGAATCTCAGTGCTTCTAGTCTTATATCTGATGTAAGGACTACTCACAACCTCCTATATTTGAGTATCTCGTACGATGTTCACCTTTACCTTACTTACCTTAAAATCTTGTATCATATCTTTTATCTCCTTCATAACCTCCCTTCCATCTAGGTGTAATTCATGTCCATAACTTGAAGCTCTATTATAATACTCGCACCTCTGGTACACACACAATCCGGTGGGAGCTTCGTACTGACTTCTTATGAGGCTGGTACTTCTTCTAACTGGCTTCCTTGTAGAGCCACTATAGATTATGGTTGTTGTATTATTTCTCTTGAACATTTGATATTAAGATAGATTCTATCATGTTCTCCAGTACAACTTCTATAATTATTCTAGGTCCAATAATCAGACTCCTGATTTACTTAGGTGATGTAATTCTTTAGTTTCCGTTTCCTTCTGATCAGCCTTTACGTAAGCTTAGGCTATCTTCCGATCTGTGGCTCATGGTATCATTAATTACCTTAGCCTTTCATGGGAGTTATGGAATATCCATGATATAATCTTCTAACAATTTAATCTTTTGTCTATGCCCTAGGCTTAATTATTTCTTTTAACTTATACCGAGTCTTCTATAGCTGTATGATTGTCAACAAATATGCTGTCTGGATAATGCTCCAAAATCTTGAGTGTATCCATAAGGTACTAACTTTAGATCATTGATCAAATAATTCTTTTGTTCCATCTTAGCTTTCTTTCAACGTAAGCAATTATTTTTCCTGGTCTTTCTGCCCCCTCGTTGTGTCCATACTTAGCTTATCCTTGTTCCCACACTTGCCAAAGTTTTTATACAGCTCATATGATCTCGAATATTACCTTTAATTCTTACTTCTCGTTCATTAACCATGGTAGGTGACACTTTCCTTTGGAATGCTTACAATGTTGTTGCGAGATTGTTGTTACACGACCATTTCCTCTTTAGGTCGTTGTGCTTAGGTTAAAGCCTTTCTTCTTATCTCCTCAGCTAGTCTTTCGTTGTAGTACTTATGGAGAACACTTGACTCTCGTAAAGCTGTGAGCTTATTACCTTTTTTTGTCCTTACTTTCATATAATTATGTGTAGTTGCTTACTTCGATGCCCTTATACTTGTATGGTTTCTTCTGAACTGATATTTTGACTGCCTTCCTAGTGACACTTTCTTTTATCCCCATAACAATCATACGGTACCTTTAACTATCCCGACTCTTGTTTGAATATATCTCACGTATTATAATGATATTCTCTGAGGCTGAATTCTCCGTGTTGGGTTCTACTATGTTTATTTTACACGATCTGATGACTCATCTATAACCTCCTACTTAGCCATAACTGAGATCTTCCTGACCAATTACTAATTACTCATTGGCCCATTCTCGTATCAATATTCCTCGTAATCTTTCTTGGGTTATTTACTTTGTTTTAACTTACGTCTCGCACTGGCTCCTTATTTATTAATAACAGCTCAGGAAGGAACCTTTACTTCCTCTCCTTGACATCGTGCTTGCACAATATTATTGAATCGTAACATATTTGTAAGATTTGGATAAGTACCATCTCATTCCTCTTTCATTTATCGCATTCTTCCTTTACCATTCCATAGTCATTAGAATTTCTTAATTCTGACTTAATGCCACATTACTCCATATTCCCCCCTTTAGGGGTGTACTAAAAGCTGAAGCCACGAGGATCTACCTATAGATGTTTTACCTCTTCATCTTTGGCGTCGTTTCTCAATAGCAATGATCCTTACTCTCCTTGCGACAATTATTATATACCAAGGATAAAAAATTCCCTTACTCCCGAGGGTGAAATTTAGTATAACTAACACATACAGTCCCTTAAGCTAAACTTTACTCACATTGCTTGTTGTAGGGAAGCGTCTTCCTGAATGACCATTCTCTGAATTTCTCATGAATCTTCTTCTGTTGTCCATTCTATCATCGTCGGAACAAAATCTAAAATTCGCATGATACCGACCATTATCAAATCACTCAATCCCTCATTCCCTTATGACGGAACTACTTTGATACCACTTTTGTTACGACCCAAACCAATGGGTTGCGACGGACACCCGGTACCTTACTCAACCAAATACCAACATAACGTATCTTTCTTATTACATCATCATATACACGTGACATATGGGCCTAATAGGCCAACATAATCATTTGTAAACTCAAAACATTGGCCGACAAGGCCGTACAATCTTTCACGTACATGACATATGTCTACAAGCCTCTAAGAATACATAAATATCATAAATGTCGAGACAGATTCCCGCCATACCAAACAATATACGTCTAACTCATACTAACCAAACAAGCAACTCCGAAGCAAATGGAGCGTACCAACATCTTCCGCTGAGCTGATAGCCTACATGGAGGGCTCTCAACCTGTCTATCAGGAACTGCGGGCATGAAGCACAATGTCCCCAGGCAAAAGGGATGTCAGTACGAATAATGTACTGAGTATGTAAGGCACATAAATAAATACATAAGAGACATGAAAGACATATAGAGTACATGACTCAACCTGTAAGTTTGAATAACTTTGTAAATCATAAATTACTTTTAGTGTCATGCGTATGCGTATGAATGTCATGTCGTGCATAGGTACATGTTTCATAACATTATCAGCCTCTGAGGGCATCCCATCATATCATATCAGCCACTGTGGGCAAAATCATCATCGTATACCAGCTGATCAGGTGGTGGTGCGTATATAATGCCATAACCTTTCCCATATCCCATATACATATATACATACATATATACATACATATATACACGTATATAACGCCTTTTGAATCTTATACTTGGCCGATGTGAACTTTTACGTGTGGCCCTAAGGCTCATTAGGCTGGCGACAATGGCTCTTACACCTAGGGTCGAATCGGCCTCTAATGTGGGTTGGCGATAATAGTTCTTATGTATTGCCCTTATGTATATTTAGTTAACTATTTTGGGTTCAGTCTCCAAGTCGGGTTTCGACTTGAGCTCATTCGACCCTCAAATTTTTGAATTTGTGTGGACTGGCGACAATGGCTCTTATGCCTTGCCCTTATGTATATTTAGTTAACTATTTTGGATTCAGTCTCCAAGTTAGGTTTCGACTTGAGCTCATTCGACCCTCAAGTTTTCGAATTTGTGTGGGCTGGCGACAATGGCTCTTACACCTTGGGCCAATGCAGCCTTTTATATGGGCTGACGACAATGGCTCTTACGCCTTGGGCAGATGCGACCTTTTATGTGGGCTGGCGATAATGGCTCTTATGCCTTGGGTCGAAGCGACCTTTTATAGGCTTTATTTTTCCCTCGTTAAGGACTTTTTGAAATAATTTTTGCCTGAATCTTCGACAGTTTAATTAAAACTTCGATTACGAGTCGGTATTTGGCAAGAATAGAGCATCTTGGGAGGTTTGGCTCGAAGGATGAGTATCTCGAAGCTTGTGATTTGGAGCTGACATGATCGAAGCTCTTTTGTCTATATCGAGGGTAGCCTGTTTAACCGGTTCTTTTCGAAGTAGATTTGAAGTTATTAAAGGCCTGTGATTTTGCAGCGGCGGCCGGGCATCCCCGAGTCGCGTTAGTTTGGTTGCTACAGCCTTATGACCGTAGTCATTTGTGCTTGCCCAGAGCCATTTTTGATCATCAGTGAAGTAGTTCGGCGTCTATATCGCGAGTATGCCTTTTAGGGGTCTTACAAGTTCGATATATAGCCTTAACTTTGAGATCGGTTTTATGCCTTTAGTAAGGTCTTACAAACTTTTCATGCCTTTGAGCTCTTACAATTTTTAGATACTTGGTACAAGTATGGTTCATGCCTTGCTTGAGATCTTATAGATATTGTTGCTGCCTTATGTAGGTCTTACGAGACCAAGTCTGTCCGCTTGGGGTCTTATGGCCTCTGGTTTTTTAATGAATGGTGATTGGCAACAGTCCCCTAGTCATCGGGGGTATCCTAGCTCGTAAGCCGTCACTTGAAAACTTGGCATCGCCTCATTGAGGGCTTACAATTTTGCCGATTCCGGCCCTGATGTCATGTGATTTTTGAGATTTTGACGCTAGTCCCCGAGTGTTCGGGACACTTTCGGCCTTGGAGATATTTTGTGATTTTTTCTCGTTGAGGGCTTATGAGTTTGGAGTTCCGATCCGGGGATAACTCTGGTGTTGAATTGTTGATGCCAGTCCCCAAGTGCTCGGGAATTTTCGTTAGAGGAGTCATTTTTTGCAAACCCGAGTTCCTTTTGGAGTGTGAGATGATTTTATAAAATATATTCTTCGATTTCTTGGTACAAGTATACATGGACACGGTTCGTTCGACCGTTTGGCCTAGTACATCATTTTCCTATTGGGACCCCATTTGGCATTTCTTTGCTTTTTCGAGTGGATGGGCTTCCGGGGGGATCCCCTCCAGTGTTCGAGGTCGATTGCAAAAGAAACCTTGAGTACTTGTTAAGTCTTCCTTAGGTAGCAAGTGTATGTTGCCTCATTAAAAACCTTGTCGGTAAAACCCTTTTCGGGATAAAAACTCGGCCGAAGGAAAAGAGTGCAACGGATGCTTTAAAACCTTATGTTCTTCGGGTCGGGTTAGCATTTTGACTGCTTCGGTCGGGTGCCTGCATAAGGGTTAGCGTGAAATATAAAATGAAAGGGTAGATGGTAATACCTTAGTGTGGGATATGCCAGCGATATTTCGAGGTCCAATGTGCTCCAGTCGCTGTTGACGAGGATGTGGTACGGTCTTCTGCTTTGTTTAATCAGGCTTAACCAAAGATGTAGTTTGATTACCCATTGGCCCCTTTGCGGGTGGAGGTATTGGTGCCGGTCCCACATCGTGCACCGTGAACATTTCTCTTGCTGCATTTTGTTCCCTGTAGATGGTTTTAATTCCATCCTTTGTCGGGAATTTCATCATTTGGAGGAGGGTGGATTGTACTACTCTCATGCAGTGTATCCACGGCCTCCCGAACAAGGCGTTGGACCTCATGTCTCCTTCGATGACATGGAATTTGACATTCTGGGTTATGCCGGCCACATTGACTAGGAGGGTGATTTCTGCTTTCATTGTTTCACTCACCATGTTGAATCCGTTGAGGACTCGAGTGGCGGGCACGATTTGGTCAAGCAGTCCGAGCTACTCTATTACCCTCGACCTGATAATATTGGCCGAGCTACCTGGATCCACGAGTACACATTTTATTTGAAATGTATTTACAAGGAAAAATATTACAAGTGCGTCATTGTGGGGTTAAGAAAATGTCTCGGTGTCCTCTTCGCTGAATGTGAGGGTATCCTCGGGTATATACCACCGGGTTCGCTTTTCTCTCGTGATGGATATTTTTGTCCTTTTCATCACGGGTTCATGTGGGGCATCTATGCCTCCCAAGATCAAGTGTATGACATGTTTTGGCTCATTTGTTTCATTCTTCTTGGCCGTCTCTCTTTCTCGGAACTGATTTTTGGCTCGGTCGCTGAGTAATTCCCAAATATGACCTTTGTTAAGTAGTCGGTCTACCTCTTCTCTGAGCTGGTGGCAATCCTCGGTCCTGTGCATGTTGTGAAATTCACACACTAAGTTATGATTCCTTTGTGAAGGATCTGATGATACAGGCATGGGCAACCCGGCGTCTCTGATGTTATTGATGGCGAACAAGATGTCCAATATATCAACGTTGATGTTGTATTATGATAAGTGAGGTGCCTCCATTGGCCCTGCATTCCTATCGAATCCGGCTCTATTGATGAGTTCCCGAGGATTCTATCCTCGGTCTATCTTTCGATCGTTGCGTGGTGGGTTGCGCCTCGGGCGCTCCTTCTATCCTCGGTATATGGCTGATATCTTTCTTTGTTCCGCTTGGGCTCCTTTGCCGAAAGCCTGCTTGGGTATATCGAGCCCGAGGGGGCTCCTAGTTGATTGTCCTCGACCCTGATCTTTGACTGGTATCAATTATGGACGTCCGACCAGGTCACTACAAGATACTCGACCAAATTCTATTTCAACTACTTTGAAGCCACCGAGCTTCATTCGTTCAGACCTTGAGTGAAGTCCTGCACTGCCCAGTCATCGGAGACCGATGGTAGATCTATTCGTTCCATTTGAAAGTGAGATACGATCTCTCACAGCAAATTGTTCTCTCTTTGCTTGATTTTGAAGATGTCTAATTTCCTTGTGGCCACCTTGATGGCCCCGACATACATTTTTATGAAGGAATCTGCCAGCATAGTAAATGAGTCTATAGAGTTTGGGGCCACGTTATGATACTACCTCATTGGCCCTTTAGAAAGTGTTTCCCGAACTTCTTCAGAAGGACAGACTTGATCTCCTCGTCCCTCAGGTCGTTGCCCTTTACTTCACAGGTGTAAGCGGTAACGTGCTCATTAGGATCTGAGGTACCATTATATTTCGGAAGGTCAGGCATTCTGAGCTTCTTTGGAATGGGTTTCGGGGCTGCTTATTGTGGGAACGACTTTTGTACAAACTTCTTTGAGTCCATGCCTTTCAAGATCGGGGGTGCTCTTGGAATTTTGTCGACCCTGGAGTTGTAACTCTCGACCTTCTTATCGTTGGCTTCTATCATTTTCTTGCCCGTTTTGATCCTTCTGGTGAGGTCATCAAGCATTTTTACGATGACGGGATCGGTCATCGACCCGTTATTGCTCAATATCTCCGGTACCTATTCGGCTAGGGCAGCTATCCCCGGTGCTACCGTGCTAGGAGTTTTTTGGTGACTTTGTAGCTGAGCAATAGCTAGCTGTTGTGCCTGCAAAATTTCAAAAATAACATGAAGGCTACTTTCTCGTTCTTTCCTAGTCGGGGTTTTCTGAGATTCTTGTTGATATCCTAGGTGCACGCTCTTGTTAGTGTGGGAGCTTATGTCGTTGAGTTGGGCGTCGCGTGAGACCGCGTCCATGGGGATTGGTTCTGGTGCATTCCCAGGGTTTTGTGGTGGCACACCAACACCTGGAACACCCACACTGTTTTCTCAGTGGTCCTCAAGATTGTTATTTTTACCTCCATTCACTGAGTTAGACATTTCGACCTCAAATCGATGATCCTGGACAAGAAAAAGAGTGAAAGATAACTTACATTATGTAGTAAAACCAGCAAGAAAATAATCACTATTATTTTTAGCCCCACTGTGGGCGCCAAACTGATTACCGCGAAAATGGTAATAACAATTAAATTTGATTATAGGACTCTAAAAATACGTGATCTATTTTATTCTAGTTGTTAAGCAGTTGATGTTATGTGTGAGGTTTAGAAACGAAATAAGAGCAAGGAATAAGGTGATAACCAAACCGATAGGTTAACAATTGAGGCCTCGAGCTTGTCGATTTGGGGGTCTTGAGGTCGATTCCGGAGCTCGACTATGAGCTATCAAAGGTGATCGGAGTATGACTAACAGTTATAATAAAATCAATGAAGGCTCATTATGGCTAATGATAAACAATAAATGATGAACAATAATGAAGATAATAAAAGGAAGCAATAATATCAAGAGAATGTGTTATACAGTAGAGAGAATGATCTTGTATATTTCGTGTGGAGCAACTGAAGCAACCGGAGTTTCTAAAATGATAAGGATCCCCTTTATATATGAGGGGAATCCCAACATAGTACAAAATGCATTAATTATAAAGATATGGGGATGAGACAGCTAGATGGTGCCCTGATTCGGGTTTAGAGTAGCCTACAAGACTTTGTCATCCCTAGCTATGTGCCTTGGGAACTCCCCAATTCTATCACAGTCGTGGTCAACATTATCCCCAGGTCGAGCGTCGACGAATCTCGACATAGGAAACTCGACCATAGCCTTGTATATCCTCGAGCCTCCGAGATGATCTTCCGAGGTGTTTCGATGGCGAGGAATTGGACCCTCCGATTTCACCGTATACAAGTGAATATAAAGCAATTAGGCATGGAGACATCTATGGCAAATAGCAATTAAAGCATAGAACAGTTAGGCAGGTAGCAATTAAGACAAGGAATGATATAATAGGAAACGTGGAAGGAAAATATCTAAACATGGTAATTTTTGTGGCCCATAGGTACTCGTTATCACATATATACTCCATACAAATGAAATTTCACATAATAAATAAGTTGGGGATTCCTATTCCCTCAAGTCAAGGTTAGACCAAACACTTACCTCAAGCCAACGGGTAATTCAACACTCAACCACAGCTTTACCTCTCGATTCCACCACCAATTAACTCGTATCTAGCCATAATTAATTCTATAACATCAATAAATGTTAAATAAACCAATTCTAATGCATGAATATGAATTCTCAAATGTTTTCCCCAAAAAGTCAAAAATCGACCCCAGACCCGCTTGGTCGAAACTCGAAGTTCGAACCAAAACCCGACTACCCATTCACCCACGAACCCCAATATGCAATTAGTTTTGAAATCCGACCTCAAATTGAGGTCCAAATCCCAAAATTTGAAAATCCTAATCTACCCAAAAATACCCAATTCCCCATGAAAAACCCTAGATTTTAAGATTAAATCATGTAAAACAATGTTATAAATTGAAGAAAATAAGTTAGAAATCGTTTACCTATGATTTAGGGAAGAACTCTCTTCAAGAAAATCGCCTATGGGAGCTTAGGGTTTGAAAATTTGAAAGAATGAGTTGAAATCCCGTCAAAGCCCCACTTAACATGTCGCAGATGTCGCAATTGCGACAGGAGCTTTGCAACTGCGAAGCTCACAAATGCGAAGGATCATTGCAAATATGAAAACCATCGCACTAATACTACCTTCGCAATTGCAAAGGGATGTTCGTAATTGCGAACACCAACCTCTGCAATTGCGGCAAAAAGATTGCAAATGCGATCAGTCCCTCCCCAGTGTGTACTTCGCAATTGCGAAGAATAGTTCGCAAATGCGAACAGGGCAAGCATGGTCTTTCTTCACAAATGCGCTCAAGCCCTTGCAATTGCCAAGCCTGTTAGGCTCGCAATTGCGAAGCCTGACCTCGCAATTCCGAGATTAGAGCCTGCAACAAAACTGAACCTACAACATCCATTTCCGCCCCCGCGAGGGTACAAGGGAATTTTTCCAATTAAAGGACAATCGAAACGGGATTTGTTTATTTATTTCAGAGTCGCCACTTGGGAGATTTAGGGTGTCCCAAGTCACCAATTTTAATCCCGAATCGAGGAAAAGAATGACTCCATATTACAGTCTGTGTACCAGAAATCCGGATAAGGAATTCTGTTAACCCGGGAGAAGGTGTTAGGCATTCCCGAATTCCGTGGTTCTAGCACGGTTGCTCAACTGTCATATTCGGCTTGATTATCTGATTTTTATACAAATATGAACTTATGTGCAAGTTTTAACTCTTTACCGCTTCTATTATTATATTTTTTTTAAAAAAATGTGAACATCGTTTAAAACATGTCTTTGGATTACGTCACATGAAATGCACCCGCAATCCGGAACACATTTTTATTCAATGTTTTAGGATTTAGATTTGGGTCGCATGAAATGCGCATCCGAGTTTAAGAAGGTAAAATTAATTAAATCGCGCCTAAAGAGTCTAGCGCGTTATTATCTTTGGGGAAGGAAGTGAAATTCACTAAACAGTCCATCCCAAATTCTAAGTATATTTTTTTTTAAAATAATTAAATAAATAAATGAGATTGGAGAATCCTGCAAATTTTTGTATTGTTTACATCTATTTATTTTTAGCGAAATCCTTCCTTATTTTAAGAAAATCCTTTAATGACTACATTTTTATTATTACTAAGTTTGTCTATAAATATAAAATCAATCTCTACATTCTTAAAAATAACATATTAAATAGAAGAGAAAAACAAATATTAACAGAAAGTAAAAATTATATTGTTAGATGACTTGAGCTATTGAAATTAATTATTTACAAATACTGAAAATTAGAGATAATCTTGATTACTAAACCGTATTTCTAAAAATTAAATAATTTAACCTTAACTAACCTTGTTTTAATTCAAATCCTGTCCTAATATTTGATTCGCAAAATTAATTCATGTTTTAACTGAATTTAGCTACATGATTCCGATAAACTTAACGTTGGCGATACTAAAACCCTTATGAATAAGGAACTTAATCAATTTTTGCCAAACTGATTTAATAAAGCCATTTTTACGTTATTTTCTTCTATTTTAATTATTTGACAGTTTAATCAGTAATGAACATGCTTAAATATATACTACCTAATAATCAGGTTAAAGCAAAGCATTATTTAATACATCGCTACAATGTGCCTAATTATGCAAAACAACGGCGATTTACAGAATAATAATACATGAAATAACATAAATGCAATTAATAAAAAAAAACTAAATTAAAAATTTAAACTTTCATTCTTCATTTTCAGCTTACAAAAGGCCAAAATTACAGTTGTGTACCTGGTATTGTCAATATAAGAAGAAGAAAGTCAGCCACGTAGTACATAACACAGCAACAACAATAATAACCAGCAATCCAGTCAACAGAAATCCCAGTGACAGATTTGAAAAATCAAAATAAAATCTAGAAACACCAACAACAAACAACGGACAGAAACCAAGGGAATTTCCAGATTTTGAAAGGTTAATTAATGTTTAACCCTTTTTTTCTAAACCCGTATATCAGAATATTTATCAGGTGTGTACTACCCTCTCTTCTAATTTCCAGCTCTTTTTATTTGTATTTTTTTTCTTTTCTTTTTCTTTCTTGAAAGTTTTAATATTTTTTCGGATTTTCTTTCTCTCTTAAATATTCAGTTTTTTTTTTCTCTCTATATCTCTTCTTCTTCTGATTCAAGACCTCTTATTTATTTCCAATCCCAAACCCTTTAATTAATTAAAATCAACCACTTTCTCCTGCCAAACCCATTATCTTCTCACTCATCCCCCACTACATTAAACTAATATATCAAACCAAACCATTACATCTTGTCCCCCGTGCCTACCATAAACAATTACCATATTCTCCTTCACTACATTTTGTCTTGTCCCCATTTATATTAAACAACTATATCACCCACACCCCATTACATTTTGTCCCCATGCTTAACATAAAGAATTATTCAAAATGTTCAATTACCAAACTACCCCTTCGATCTTATTGCAATTACCATTTTACCCCTGAACGTACTGCAATTTACCAAACTACCATCATCAGCTATAACCAATCAATTAATCAAACTCAACCAAAATATAGCCAATATGACCAATTTATACACAAATTCAAACAACAAATCAAATGAACATGATTTCTGAACCAATTCAACAACTAAAATTTTGATTGAACAATATTTTTCGCAACAAACAAATCTATTTTCAGATTCAACAGCAACAACAACAAACAAGTATATTCAGATTTCTAAATTCAATAATCATTTGAACTTAAAATCAACTCTAACAACATTACAACCAACAATTCCTATATTAAACTTAAACAAGATTATGAGACAAACTCAAGAAATAATCATAAATGATAAACAATAAACAAGAAAATCAAACTCTACAAATTTCGGATTTAAGATTAACCAAACAAAGTATGAACATAAATGAAAAGATTCAACAACAATAACAAACAAACTTTATTCAAACTTTGAATTAAACTTAAACAAAACAAATAAACATATTTAGATCACTAATCTTCAAATAATCAATTAATCTTTCTTAATTAAATCCAGCAAAAATTATAACAAAGATACATGATCCAAAAATTAAAACCAAAACATAACTTCACATTAAATCACTGAATTAAAAACGAACTTCAAAAAATGAATACGAATTAAATCTATATTAACAACAAACAACGGATTTAAACGATTTAAACTAACACCTTTCTATATTAAAACTAAATCCTCTTAAAATTAATAAAACAAACTAAAAAATAATTAAATTGAATCTTCAGCTTAAATCTAACAACAATATAATTAAACTAACAATTTTTATCTAAAAATAAATAAGAAAAATAAAGGAAACTTATGCTAATTCAAAATCTAAAAATATCAAACAAATTATGGACGAAATAAAACTTAGAACAACTAACCGTAAATGACCAACGACGAACATCGAACGAACTCTAAACGAAACCAACGAAACTTTGACATAACGAAGAAGATGAAGCAACAGCAGAAGCAGAAACGTGAAGCAGAAACAGCTGGTCGACGCCGAACAGCAGCAGCTCGACGAAGCAGCTGGAAGGAGGAAGGGAAGCAGCAGCGACATGGGCTGAAGAAGCTATGGTCGTCGACTGTTGCTGCGTTCAGCAGCTATGGTCGTCGAGGAGGAAGACAGCGATGAAGAAAGCTGAACCAAACAACGCAGCAGCTATGGAGAAAAAAAATGGAGCAGCAGCGCGAGCTTGAAGCAGACGACGCAGTAGTGAAGCAGCTCGTCGAAGGTCGTTTGGTTGAAGGAGAAAGACGACGCAACAGCGTGTGTGTGTGTCGTGAGTGTGTGTGTGTGGCGTGAGGGTGTGTGTGTGGCGTGAGGGGAAGAGGCGGGGTAGCCATGGGAGGGGTATGGGATGGTTTTAGGGTTAGGGAGGGTGGTTTGGAGAAGAAAAGAGAAAAGGGGGGGGGGGGCGGATGTCTTAGTCTAGCTTTTTTAGGTTTTTTCTATTTTTTTTTGTTTTGTTTTGTTTTTGAAATGCAAGATAGGGGATATTGGGTTATGGATTGGGTCGACCCGGTTTGAAATGGACCGGGTCATGTTGAAGGTTGGACAATTTTTTGGGCTTGTGGTTTGAAATTTAAGAAGAGACCCAATTCCGATTTTTTGTATTTTTGCTCTCTTTTATTCTTTTATTTTTCTAAAAATAAATTATAAAAATACTTAAATTATTATTAAGAACTAAATTAAGTTATAAAAGCGCAAATTAACTCCCAATAACAATTAACGCACAATTAAGTAATAATTAAGCATAAAATTGTATATTTGGACATTAAATGCTAAAAATGCAAACGATGCCTATTTTTGTAATTTTTATTTTTTGTAAAAAAAACTTAATTACTAACAATTGTAGAATTAAATCCTACATGCAAAATGCGATATATTTTTGTATTTTTATTAATTTAACAAATAAACATGCACAGACAAATACAAATAATTATTCAAAAATATCACAAAATTGCACACCAAGGAAAATCATTTTATTTTTGAATTTTTTGGGAGTAATTCTCTTATAGGGCAAAAATCACATGCTTACAGCTGCCCCTCTTTGCCCGAAGACACGTATGGTTTTCGTGCAAAGATAAAGCGAGCAATTTTTGCCCATCCGAGTACTCCGTATGAAGCATTTTTTGAAAAAGATTTGACCGAACCTTTGCTTCAGAGGTTTCCTACATATCCTGGGCTAAACAGGAATCAGGTCGATGTAGTTCGGGAAGTTTTGGTAGCTGGGACTACCGTGGGACAGCAATGTTACTGTTGTTGCATGCTATTACCACTGCTTACCGATCTCCTTGTTACACCGTGCTTAAAAGAAAACAAGAAGCTAGGCTAGACTGCAATTTGTTCTTGTTGCCTTTCTTTCTTGTCTGCTTGCGTTTCTTCCAGTGTTTTTCTTCCGAGACTTTGGGGATGACACTGGCCTTTTGCTTTTCTGAATACCAATTTTAATCATTTTGTTCGGTCCGCTGGGGACATGGCTTTCTTCATTAAGCTTTTCGGCGGTTCCTCTAGGGATACGGCTTTCTTCATCAGATTTGTTATGCTGGGCATAATTTAATATTCACAAGCCGCTTCTTTCAAGACGCGTCTTTTCTTCCTTTTGACACAGACGCTTGAATTTGTGCTCGGACCTCTTGTTGCAACCTTCTGTTTCCCGGTGCTGGGATTTTTATTGTTTCCTGTTGGGGATTCCAGTTGTAACCTTCTGCCTTCCGGTAGGGTTATTGCTTTCAAGATCTACAGTATAAAACTGAAAAGTATTCCTCTCGTTATACAGGTGGGCGCCTGACTTCAACGCTTGAAATGAAAAGACTGAAATGTATTCCTCTGTTCTATGGGCGGGCTCCCAACTTCAACACTTGAAATGTAATACTGAAATGTATTCCTCTGTTCTATGGGCGGTCTCCCAACTTCAACACTTGAAATGAAAAGACTGAAATGTATTCCTCTGTTCTATGGGCAGGCTCCCAACATCAACGCTTGAAAAGTAATACTAAAATGTATTACTCTGTTCTTTGGGCGGGCTCCCAACTTCAATACTTGAAAAGTAATACTAAAATGTATTCCTCTGTTTTATGACGGGCTCCCTATCGCACCTCCATTTTCCGCACCCGAAGGGCGCAGGGGGAGTTTTTTCCAATTAAAGGACAATCGAAACGGGATTGGTTTAATTATTTCAGAGTCGCCACTTGGGAGATTTAGGGTGTCCCAAGTCACCAATTTTAATCCCGAATCGAGGAAAATAATGACTCTATATTATAGTCTGCGTACCAGAAATCCGGATAAGGAATTCTGTTAACCCGGGAGAAGGTGTTAGGCATTCCCGAGTTCCGTGGTTCTAGCACGGTCGCTCAATTGTTATATTCGGCTTGATTATCTGATTTTATACAAGTATGAACTTATGTGCAAATTTTAACTTTTGACCGCTTTATTATTATTGTTTTTACAAGAATGTGAACATCGCTTAAAACACGTCTTTGGACTGCGTCACATGAAATGCACCCACAATCCGGAACGCATTTTATTTGATGTTTTGAGATTTGGATTTGGGTCGCATGAAATGCACACCCGAGCTTGAGAAAGTAATTATTAAACACGCGCCTAAAGAGACTATCGCGTTATTATTTTGCGGAGGTCGTGAAATTCGCTAAACGGCCCTCCTGAATTCTAAGTAATTTAAAACAAGTATTTACTGAGGGCCCCACAATTTATGTTTTTATTTGGCGAGGCTCATCTCATTCTTATTTTTAAAAGGAATTTGCAACGTCATGGAAATGCATCTCATACCACGTCACAGTCCATGTACCCGTGATTAAAGACATATTTCGACTCCGTTGAGATTTGGATTTGGGTCACATAAATGTGCACCCGAGTTTAGGGAGATAACATTATTAAAGGCGCGCCTAAAGCAACTAGCGCATTATTATTTTTGGTAGGGCCGCGAAATTTGCTAAACGGCCCATCCCAGAATCTAAGTATTTAATACATATATTTTGCGAGGGCTCCGCAATTTGTACATTTTTTATTTAGCGAAGCTCGTCTCTTTTTTATTTTTTTTTATTTTTTTTTATTATTTATTATTTATTTTTTATATATATTTTTTTATATTATTATTATTATTATTTTTTTAAAAAAAGACAAGGCTAAAATGACTACATTTCTTTGTTACTTCGCGAGGTCATGGATCGTAGATTAAACTTATTTGATGAAACGAGTATTTTTCCGCGGGATTAAATTACTACTATGATTTTAACATTGCTACTACATGTACAAACAACTATTAAGACAAACATTGAGATAACAACAATCTGAGCGTGAAGAAACAGAATGCCGAATAACTACTTAACATGACGGAACAAAAGAAATACATTACCGAACAAATTTCAATATCATACGGAGTTAATTAACAAGAAATAGCGACTTACAAACATCATGTGAATATGTCTCGCTCATTTGCATACTATTCGCATGAACTAGGATTGTATCTCAACGAACACATGTTCATGTTACTAAACAACAAATATGAAGGACATGGACAGAGATGACCTACTTGATATTATCGTCCGATGCGTTGGACCCGCGACGAAACCTCGGACAACAACCTCGACGTACCGGACCTCGACGAACCAAAGACGACCTCAACGGACCTCACCCCGGACAGCACTTCTGGGCTACCTTTTCGTACGTTTTCAGTTAGGCTTCAGCCGGTGTGTGTGTGTTTTTCAGTCAGCCATGGCAAAGGGGGGAAGGGTCGTCCATGGCGGGATGTTGCAGGCAGTCGCTTGGACGTAGGGAGTAGAAGCGGCAGCAGTGGAGGAGTGGTCGTGGTCGACGGAACGGGGCAGCAAGTTATGGAGGTCGACGGACTGGAGGAGTGGTCGTTCGGATGGTGGTTATGGCGTTGTGGCAGTGGTCGGCGATGGAGGAGTCGGGTGGTCGTTCATGGAGTGTTGATGGTGGGGGGGCTGTTCGGACGATGGTGGGGCTGCCGGGGAAGGTGACGGGTTGAGCAGGAGTGAGCTCGGACGTGTCGATGGAGGTAGATATTTGGGACAGTGGTTATGGCGTTGTGGGGGTGGCGCGACTGGTTCGGACGTGAGGGAAGCTGGGAGGAGGAGGGGTGGTTGCCGGTGTTTGGTGGTGGCGGAAGGGATAGGGGAAGCTGGGGTTTAGGCGTTGGAGGGGACGGTGGCAACGTAGGGGGGGGGAGCTGGGATCGTTTTCTTTTTTTTCGTCCCTTTTCCCTTTTGTCTTCTTCTTTTTAAGAAGAAGATATGCAGTACCCCTTTTTCCAATTTTTTAAAAGTCCCCATGCCTTTGTCTTTCATCCGTGCATTTAGCATGGGTTTTACCCAGAAAAATGAGCCCACGCGTGGTGGGGTTCGAGGCATATGTCCCCCACGCGTGGTGGGGTTCCCCACGTGTCCTGGACACGGTTTATTATGGGCTAGGTCCGAAAATAGGCCTAAAACCGGGTAGTTTGAACCCGAATATTATTCTTTTGCCTGGTCCCAAGAAATAAAAACACGTTGCTTAACTAGTCCTATGTAAGCAAAATAACTACCAAAAATAAGACTAGTATTTAAACAAAATTATATCTTTTTTAAATATTTTTCAAGGTTTAAAATAGCTACAAAATATTAATGAAACTATTTTTTTTGTAATTTTCGTTTTAAATATTAAGATAAAATATGAGGTAATATTTTTTGTATTTTTCAAAGTTAAAATGACTATAGGATATTAATAAAACTACTTTTTTTTTTGTAATTTTCGTTCTTTAATAAAGGTAAAAATATGAAGTAATATTTTTGTATTTTTTTTCAAAATTATAATGACTGCAAACATTAATAGAACTATATTTTTTTTTTGTAATTTTCGAATTTATATAAAGTACCGAAATAAAGTACAATTTTTGTATTTTTCAAGTTTATGAGAGATACATAAACTAAAATTTATATATATATTTTTGAAATTTTCTTTTGCAACGAAATAAAGTAAAAATAGTTAAAATAGCTATATTGGACCCAATTTCACATATTCATGCTAAAAATGTGAAAATTCTCGGGGAGGGTCAAAAATCACGTGCTTACAGCTGCCCCTCTTTGACTGGAAACACGAAGAGTTTTCCGACAAAGAACGACTAGACGTGTTTTTGACCCGACCATTACTTGGACGGACTACACTTAAGGAGAGGGAGGGATTGTGACCGAGCCCTGGTATCTGAGCTGCCTACATATCCTTGGTTATACAGGAATCAGGCCACGTGTAGTTCGGGATGAGAGAGATAGTGAAGTGTACCGAGGTGAAGAGCCGATCGAGGTGCCGTTCCGTTGAGGTTCCGGTCCGCGGTCCTGTCATTACAACAAAAATGAAAACTGAAAAAGACTAACTAAGCCTATCAGTTACTAGTTACAAGGATTCATATCTCTTAAGTCTTCTGAAACTTGGTCTTGAGTCTTGAATGGTGCTTCATACAGACTTTGGATTTGAACCTTGATACTTGCTAGTTGTAGGCGCTAGTTCTTGAGCAGATTACATCTGTTCTCCACTTCCGTGCTTTGGATTCATTCATTTTTCTTTTTTTTTCTTTTTTTATTTTTGTGACTAGCTTTTGTTGACCCTCTCAGACTGTTGACTCGCATTCTTGGGGCGAGCTTCTTGTTGCTTCTATCTTGGATTGAGTGCTGGGGATTTCTGTTGTAATCCTTCTGCTTTTCAGTGGGTCACTGCTTGATTTTGAAAAATGTTCTCCGTTCTACAGGCGGATCCCTGATAATCAAAACAAACAAAACAAACAAAATTTCCTAACCCAGTTTGTACTGGGAAGGTTTGTGAGTCATTAGCAAAATTGTAACTCACTTACACTACTGATGCAATGATGAGAGTGAACTAAAGGCTAGGATGTGCATCTCCTATGAGTAAAACCAAAACTCTTGCTAGCAAATGTGTCTACTAAAGTAAAACCTCAATGACTCAAACCAGAAAGTGTGTCTTCTGTGGTTGAATCGGAATGAGCTAAACTAGGAAGTGCGTCTCCTAAGGGTGAAAACTTCAGTGACTAGACCTAGGAAATGCGTCTCCTATGAATAAAATCTCGACTAGGAAGTGCGTCTCCTACGGGTAAACTTCAAAAAAACTGGACTAGGAATGGTGTCTCCTATGGTCGAACTTAAAATGAATCAAATTAGGAAGTGCGTCTCCTACTGGTGAAGCTTGCTTAGGAAGTGCGTCTCCTATTGGGAAAAAACTGTTCTTAGGAAGTGCGTCTCCTACTGGGTAAAACTTGCTTAGGAAGTGCGTCTCCTATTGGTGAAACTGAATCTAGGAAGTGCGTCTCCTACTGGTGAAACTTGCTTAGGAAGTGCGTCTCCTATTGGTAGAACTAAACTGAGGAAGTGCGTCTCCTATGGTAAAGACGTGGAATGTATGCCTCTGTTATCTGGGCGGGCTCCCAATTTCAACACTTAAAATAGAAGACTGGATGTATGCCTCTGTTATCTGGGCGGGCTCCCAACTTCAACACTTAAAAATTAAAAGACTGAATTTATGCCTCTGTTATCTGGGCGGGCTCCCAACTTCAACACTTGAAAATAAAGACTGAATTTATGCCTCTATTATCTGGGCGGGCTCCCAACTTCAACACTTAAAGGTAAAGACTGAAATATATGCCTCTGTTATTATGGGCGGGCTCCCAACTTCAACACTGAAAATAAAGACTGAAATGTATTCCTCTGCTATTATGGGCGGGCTCCCAATTTCAATACCTGAAATGAAAAGACTGAATGTATTCCTCTGTTATTATGGGCGGGCTCCCAATTTCAACACTTGAAATGAAAGACTGAATGTATTCCTCTGTTATTATGGGCGGGCTCCCAATTTCAACACTTGAAAAGTAAAGACTGAATGTATGCCTCTGTTATTATGGGCGGGCTCCCAATTTCAACACTTGAAAGTAAAGACTGAATGTATTACTTTGTTTTTAAAACCATTTGTTCAGTCCAATGCAAAAAAAAAATTTCAGTCTTTGATTATTCCCAGTCATCTTTCTGTTTAGTCATTATGTCATTTTTATTCAGCACCGATTCTAGTGACACGACATGCGCACACAGTTTGGGCCTAGTCTTTAAAGTTAATCATAAAACCCCAGAAAGGCGATCAAACCATTTAAAGAAAATAAGGACGGTTTGAGATTATTTGGAGCCCGAGTCATGTGGAACTGGGGCAAGTTAAACACAAAGAAAACCGTTAAAGAAAGATTCGCCTAAATTGGCATGAGGGTCGTTCATAATAATGAGGATGAGAGTGTCGCCCAACGGTGTTTTAGAAGTGACAAGTGAACAAACAGATGTTGAATATAATTGTCAAGTCCGGCACCATCGGAAGAGACTATAAATCTATTGTTTAATTGTGTTGTTTGCACTTGGCATGTGTTGAAGACTGGAATGACGAAGGCATTTTGTTCTGCTACCCAAACACTTTATCCTTCGTTAGCCCTTTGAGCCTTATTTATTTTCTTTCATAAACAGCATCACCTGACTTATTTATAACTCTTTTTTCATTGTTTTTCAAATTAGAAAAGTCAATATTGCAAACACGGTCTTTCAACGTCTCGGGGACGAAGATTTTTAGGCTGTGGGGGTCAACTGGACCAAGTCTTAAAAATGACCCAAAAGTGGCTGTTTATGCAAAGTCAGCCTTCCGGCGTCCCTTTCGGGAACATTCGGCTATGTCTTGATAAAACAGCGTCACCTGACTTTCTTTATGACAAAATTAAAATTTGACATATATTTTTTATTTATTTGTTTTTTGGCTATTTTAGCAAAAGGTGGGTTGGACATCACCCGACTTATTTATGACAAGATTAAAATTTTTGATTTTTAGCTATTTTAGCAAAAGGTGGGGTTGGACCCGATGAGGGTTGCCTACGTATCTCACATCCGGTGAGAATCAAACCCGCGTAGTTCGGGTAAATAAACTATTTTTGAGAAGACCCTTTTCCATTTCTATTTTTTTTTATTATTATTCTTCTTTCACAACAATCAAATAGACTATTATTTTTCATTCATAACAAACAAACAGATTAACGAAAAACATAAAACATTCCTTCTTTTTTGAGAAGGTGGGGTTGGACCCGATGAGGGTTGCCTACGTATCTCACATCCGGTGAGAATCAAACCCGCGTAGTTCGGTCCAAAGAACTACTTTAAAAGAAGAAAGGAAGCATTTTTTTTTTTGATTGATTTTCTTTTTAAAAGAAACACTTCTAAGATATATTTTTTGAATTCTCATTTGCTCTTTTTTTTCTTTATTCTAAAGAAGAAGAAGAAAATATTTTCGGAATTTTGCCTTTAATAAAAGAAATGCTTCTCAAAATGTTTTTTTTTTTTGAATTTTGAATCTTCTTTTCAATTTTGAAAAAAAAAATCAAAATATTTTCGGATTTGTTTTTATATTTTTTTTTTAAAGAATGGAAAATATTTTTGGATTATTTGTTTTGAGAATTGGGATTCTAAAAACTTTCGGCAAGACAATTGTTCTTGCAACAGATAAAGATATATATAAATTTTTTGGAAAATAAGAAAAACTTTTTGGATTTTTTATATATATATACTTGCGACAGATAATGAAAGACTCCTTTTATTTTTTTCTTTTATATATATTTTTTTTTTTGCATTTTCATAAGCAAATAAATAATAAAAAAACCATTTTTTTATTTTTTAAAACAAGACTCTTTTTTCATTTTCTTTTTAATGGCAAGACAAACTATATATCTTTTCTCTTTTTTTTTTTGAAAAACAAAACAGAGCGACGACCCTTTTTTTTTCCTTTGCTTTTAATAAAGCAAACTAACACATTTTTTTTATTTTCTCAAAATTTCGGCAGAGTTTCGATACTACTCGGACATTGATTTTTCTCTAAAAATAAGTAGTTATATCTCTACACTGTCATTTTTTCTCCTCTTTTTCACGATTTTTTTTAATCTGTGGAAAATAATGAAAACATACAAAATCTTTTTGAATTTTCATGCTTTGTTTTATTTGTAATTTTATTTTTTATATTTATTATTTCTTTCAAAAATGTGGCATGGGAGACATAACGATTTCCGAGACTTCTTGGATTCCGCAAATGCTCCCCATGCGCTTTTCCCAACATATGAAGCGTGGGGGACATATGGGAATTCCAAGACTTCTTGGATTCCGCAAATGTTCCCCATGTGGCTTCCCAAAAAGCAAGCGTGGGGGATATAGGGAATTCCAAGGCTTCTTGGATTCCACAAATGTTCCCCATGCTTTGATTAAAATAACATCATGCTGGAAATGACCAAATGACCCATACGCCCTTGACTAAATACAACATGTAGCACATAGGATGCCGAAAGATTGTCTATTATTTTCAGGTTGCTTGTCCTAGACGGACCCAACCCCTATGTTGAGTCCCCTAAGTCAAATGCATATGATGCAAATAAACGTTCCTACTAGGGATCCGGCATGTGGCTTTGTTATACTAGGTTCAAAAACCTGGGTGTTTGTTCTAGACCTGGCTTACCCGAGCGGACAGCTCGAGCCGAGGGGGGCAGCGTACCGGGAATACAGAAGCTTCACCGGCTTAGCAACTTGTCCGAACCTCGTTCTAAATTGGGATTTGACACTATACAGAAAAGAAGTCGTACGAAGTACACCCTTCTTCATGATTCAGAAGACTCAGAAAGGATATGGGTTTCGGCACAGTTTATATACAGTTCAAATAATATCAAAGCAGTAAAAGCAGCATTTAACACATTAGGCTCAAACATGTAAAAATCAGATAATAAATAAAGCCAAATAATAACAATTATTTTAAGCTCGAATTCTTAACCCTGAACAAGTGGTTTTGGGTTTATTCCCCAGCAGAGTCGCCAGAGCTGTCACACCTCCTTTTTCCACACCCAAGGGGGCAGGGGGAGTTTTTTCCAATTAAAGGACAATCAAAACGGGATTGGTTTAATTATTTCAGAGTCGCCACTTGGGAGATTTAGGGTGTCCCAAGTCACCAATTTTAATCCCGAATCGAGGAAAATAATGACTCTATATTATAGTCTGCGTACCAGAAATCCGGATAAGGAATTCTGTTAACCCGGGAGAAGGTGTTAGGCATTCCTGAGTTCCGTGGTTCTAGCACGATCGCTCAATTGTTATATTCGGCTTGATTATCTGATTTTATACAAGTATGAACTTATGTGCAAATTTTAACTTTTGACCGCTTTATTATTATTGTTTTTACAAGAATGTGAACATCGCTTAAAACACGTCTTTGGACTGCGTCACATGAAATGCACCCACAATCCGGAACGCATTTTATTTGATGTTTTGAGATTTGGATTTGGGTCGCATGAAATGCACACCCGAGCTTGAGAAAGTAATTATTAAACACGCGCCTAAAGAGACTATCGCGTTATTATTTTGCGGAGGTCGTGAAATTCGCTAAACGGCCCTCCTGAATTCTAAGTAATTTAAAACAAGTATTTACTGAGGGCCCCACAATTTATGTTTTTATTTGGCGAGGCTCATCTCATTCTTATTTTTAAAAGGAATTTGCAACGTCATGGAAATGCATCTCATACCACGTCACAGTCCATGTACCCGTGATTAAAGACATATTTCGACTCCGTTGAGATTTGGATTTGGGTCACATAAATGTGCACCCGAGTTTAGGGAGATATCATTATTAAAGGCGCGCCTAAAGCAACTAGCGCATTATTATTTTTGGTAGGGCCGCGAAATTTGCTAAACGGCCCATCCCAGAATCTAAGTATTTAATACATATATTTTGCGAGGGCTCCGCAATTTGTACATTTTTTATTTAGCGAAGCTCGTCTCTTTTTTATTTTTTTATTTTTTATTATTATTTATTATTTATTTTTTATATATATTTTTTTTATATATTATTTTTTTTTTTAAAAAAGACAAGGCTAAAATGACTACATTTCTTTGTTACTTCGCGAGGTCATGGATCGTAGATTAAACTTATTTGATGAAACGAGTATTTTTCCGCGGGATTAAATTACTACTATGATTTTAACATTGCTACTACATGTACAAACAACTATTAAGACAAACATTGAGATAACAACAATCTGAGCGTGAAGAAACAAAATGCCGAATAACTACTTAACATGACGGAACAAAATAAATACATTCCCGAACAAATTTCAATATCATACGGAGTTAATTAACAAGAAATAGCGACTTACAAACATCATGTGAATATGTCTCGCTCATTTGCATACTATTCGCATGAACTAGGATTGTATCTCAACGAACACATGTTCATGTTACTAAACAACAAATATGAAGGACATGGACAGAGATGACCTACTTGATATTATCGTCCGATGCGTTGGACCCGCGACGAAACCTCGGACAACAACCTCGACGAACCAAAGACGACCTCAACGGACCTCACCCCGGACATCACTTCTGGGCTACCTTTTCGTGCGTTTTCAGTTAGGCTTCAGCCGGTGTGTGTGTGTGTGTGTTTCAGTCAGCCATGGCAAAGGGGGGAAGGGTCGTCCATGGCGGGATGTTGCAGGCAGTCGCTTGGACGTAGGGAGTAGAAGCGGCAGCAGTGGAGGAGTGGTCGTGGTCGACGGAACGGGGCAGCAAGTTATGGAGGTCGACGGACTGGAGGAGTGGTCGTTCGGATGGTGGTTATGGCGTTGTGGCAGTGGTCGGCGATGGAGGAGTCGGGTGGTCGTTCATGGAGTGTTGATGGTGGGGGGGCTGTTCGGACGATGGTGGGGCTGCCGGGGAAGGTGACGGGTTGAGCAGGAGTGAGCTCGGACGTGTCGATGGAGGTAGATATTTGGGACAGTGGTTATGGCGTTGTGGGGGTGGCGCGACTGGTTCGGACGTGAGGGAAGCTGGGAGGAGGAGGGGTGGTTGCCGGTGTTTGGTGGTGGCGGAAGGGATAGGGGAAGATGGGGTTTAGGCGTTGGAGGGGACGGTGGCAACGTAGGGGGGGGGGGAGCTGGGATCGTTTTCTTTTTTTTCGTCCCTTTTCCCTTTTGTCTTCTTCTTTTTAAGAAGAAGATATGCAGTACCCCTTTTTCCAATTTTTTAAAAGTCCCCATGCCTTTGTCTTTCATCCGTGCATTTAGCATGGGTTTTACCCAGAAAAATGAGCCCACGCGTGGTGGGGTTCGAGGCATATGTCCCCCACGCGTGGTGGGGTTCCCCACGTGTCCTGGACACGGTTTATTATGGGCTAGGTCCGAAAATAGGCCTAAAACCGGGTAGTTTGAACCCGAATATTATTCTTTTGCCTGGTCCCAAGAAATAAAAACACGTTGCTTAACTAGTCCTATGTAAGCAAAATAACTACCAAAAATAAGACTAGTATTTAAACAAAACTATATCTTTTTTAAATATTTTTCAAGGTTTAAAATAGCTACAAAATATTAATGAAACTATTTTTTTTTGTAATTTTCGTTTTAAATATTAAGATAAAATATGAGGTAATATTTTTTGTATTTTTCAAAGTTAAAATGACTATAGGATATTAATAAAACTACTTTTTTTTTGTAATTTTCGTTCTTTAATAAAGGTAAAAATATGAAGTAATATTTTTGTATTTTTTTCAAAATTATAATGACTGCAAACATTAATAGAACTATATTTTTTTTTTGTAATTTTCGAATTTATATAAAGTACCGAAATAAAGTACAATTTTTGTATTTTTCAAATTTATGAGAGATACATAAACTAAAATTTATATATATATTTTTGAAATTTTCTTTTGCAACGAAATAAAGTAAAAATAGTTAAAATAGCTATATTGGACCCAATTTCACATATTCATGCTAAAAATGTGAAAATTCTCAGGGAGGGTCAAAAATCACGTGCTTACAGCTGCCCCTCTTTGACTGGAAACACGAAGAGTTTTCCGACAAAGAACGACTAGACGTGTTTTTGACCCGACCATTACTTGGACGGACTACACTTAAGGAGAGGGAGGGATTGTGACCGAGCCCTGGTATCTGAGCTGCCTACATATCCTTGGTTATACAGGAATCAGGCCACGTGTAGTTCGGGATGAGAGAGATAGTGAAGTGTACCGAGGTGAAGAGCCGATCGAGGTGCCGTTCCGTTGAGGTTCCGGTCCGCGGTCCTGTCATTACAACAAAAATGAAAACTGAAAAAGACTAACTAAGCCTATCAGCTACTAGTTACAAGGATTCCTATCTCTTAAGTCTTCTGAAACTTGGTCTTGAGTCTTGAATGGTGCTTCATACAGACTTTGGATTTGAACCTTGATACTTGCTAGTTGTAGGTGCTAGTTCTTGAGCAGATTACATCTGTTCTCCACTTCCGTGCTTTGGATTCATTCATTTTTCTTTTTTTGTTTTTTTTTTGTTTTTTTTTTTTGTTTTTTTTTTGTTTTTGTGACTAGCTTTTGTTGACCCTCTCAGACTGTTGACTCGCATTCTTGGGGCGAGCTTCTTGTTGCTTCTATCTTGGATTGAGTGCTGGGGATTTCTGTTGTAATCCTTTTGCTTTTCAGTGGGTCACTGCTTGATTTTGAAAAATGTTCTCCGTTCTACAGGCGGATCCCTGACAATCAAAACAAACAAAACAAACAAAATTTCCTAACCCAGTTTGTACTGGGAAGGTTTGTGAGTCGTTAGCAAAATTGTAACTCACTTACACTACTGATGCAATGATGAGAGTGAACTAAAGGCTAGGATGTGCATCTCCTATGAGTAAAACCAAAACTCTTGCTAGCAAATGTGTCTACTAAAGTAAAACCTCAATGACTCAAACCAGAAAGTGTGTCTTCTGTGGTTGAATCGGAATGAGCTAAACTAGGAAGTGCGTCTCCTAAGGGTGAAAACTTCAGTGACTAGACCTAGGAAATGCGTCTCCTATGAATAAAATCTCGACTAGGAAGTGCGTCTCCTACGGGTAAACTTCAAAAAAACTGGACTAGGAATGGTGTCTCCTATGGTCGAACTTAAAATGAATCAAATTAGGAAGTGCGTCTCCTACTGGTGAAGCTTGCTTAGGAAGTGCGTCTCCTATTGGGAAAAAACTGTTCTTAGGAAGTGCGTCTCCTACTGGGTAAAACTTGCTTAGGAAGTGCGTCTCCTATTGGTGAAACTGAATCTAGGAAGTGCGTCTCCTACTGGTGAAACTTGCTTAGGAAGTGCGTCTCCTATTGGTAGAACTAAACTTAGGAAGTGCGTCTCCTATGGTAAAGACGTGGAATGTATGCCTCTGTTATCTGGGCGGGCTCCCAATTTCAACACTTAAAATAGAAGACTGGATGTATGCCTCTGTTATCTAGGCGGGCTCCCAACTTCAACACTTAAAAATAAAAAGACTGAATTTATGCCTCTATTATCTGGGCGGGCTCCCAACTTCAACACTTGAAAATAAAGACTGAATTTATGCCTCTATTTTCTGGGCGGGCTCCCAACTTCAACACTTAAAGGTAAAGACTGAAATATATGCCTCTGTTATTATGGGCGGGCTCCCAACTTCAACACTGAAAATAAAGACTGAAATGTATTCCTCTGTTATTATGGGCGGGCTCCCAATTTCAACACCTGAAATGAAAAGACTGAATGTATTCCTCTGTTATTATGGGCGGGCTCCCAATTTCAACACTTGAAATGAAAGACTGAATGTATTCCTCTGTTATTATGGGCGGGCTCCCAATTTCAACACTTGAAAAGTAAAGACTGAATGTATTCCTCTGTTATTATGGGCGGGCTCCCAATTTCAACACTTGAAAGTAAAGACTGAATGTATTCCTCTGTTATTATGGGCGGGCTCCCAATTTCAACACTTGAAAAGTAAAGACTGAATGTATGCCTCTGTTATTATGGGCGGGCTCCCAACTTCAATACTTGAAAAGTAATACTAAAATGTATTCCTCTGTTTTATGGGCGGGCTCCCAACTTCAACACTTAAAAATAAAAAGACTGAATTTATGCCTCTATTATCTGGGCGGGCTCCCAACTTCAACACTTGAAAATAAAGACTGAATTTATGCCTCTATTATCTGGGCGGGCTCCCAACTTCAACACTTAAAGGTAAAGACTGAAATATATGCCTCTGTTATTATGGGCGGGCTCCCAACTTCAACACTGAAAATAAAGACTGAAATGTATTCCTCTGTTATTATGGGCGGGCTCCCAATTTCAACACCTGAAATGAAAAGACTGAATGTATTCCTCTGTTATTATGGGCGGGCTCCCAATTTCAACACTTGAAATGAAAGACTGAATGTATTCCTCTGTTATTATGGGCGGGCTCCCAATTTCAACACTTGAAAAGTAAAGACTGAATGTATGCCTCTGTTATTATGGGCGGGCTCCCAATTTCAACACTTGAAAGTAAAGACTGAATGTATTCCTCTGTTATTATGGGCGGGCTCCCAATTTCAACACTTGAAAAGTAAAGACTGAATGTATGCCTCTGTTATTATGGGCGGGCTCCCAACTTCAATACTTGAAAAGTAATACTAAAATGTATTCCTCTGTTTTTTGGGCGGGCTCCCAACTTCAATGCTTGAAATGTAAAGACTGAAATGTATTCCTCTGTTATATGGGCGGGCTCCCAACTTCAACACTTGAAATGAAAAGACTGAAATGCATTCCTCTGATCTATGGGCGGGCTCCCAACTTCAATACTTCAAATGTAATACTAAAATGTATTCCTCTGTTATATGGGCGGGCTCCCAACTTCAACGCTTGAAATGTAAAGACTGAAATGTATTCCTCTGTTCTTTGGGAGGGCTCCCAACTTCAATACTTGAAATGTAAATACTGAAATGTATTCCTCTGTTCTATGGGCGGGCTCCCAACTTCAACACTCCTTAAAGTATAACATTCTGTTAGCGTTATTCTTTCCTGCCTCCTTAGTCATTTTTCCTCTTACTTGAATCATCTCCCTTCAGAACTTCTTTCCTCAAAATTAGTGTTTCATTCCTCCGAAAATTGCTGGGGATATCACTTTATCCAGACCTGCGTTGTCTTCATTCCTTCCCCGAGTGGGTACCTGATTATTGAGAAACTTTTCGCAATGAGAAAATTTTCTGCCCCGGTTTGATGATCTTCTTTATGGCCTGTCTTTCCACTATCTGTAACATTTCTTTTCCCTGCTTCAAATCAAAGAAATATTTTGTTAGTTTAAAAAACATGGTGAGTGGTCGTGCCACTCCTGCTGGGGATGGTTTTTTTCCTTTCTCCCTTCCCTGCTCGGTGTTCCATTACACTATCAGAACTTGCTGGGGATGATAGTATTTATTGGGGATGATATTACTGCTGGGGATCACATTCCTGCTGGTGATCACATTACCGCTGGGGGTGGTTTTCCCCCTCTTCTTTCCTCGCTCCGCGTTGTCCGACCCTTTTGGAACTTGGTCGATGATCGGCCAAGGATGCTCTTGCATCTCAATGATCTGCTGTGGATTTTCATGGAACTTCATCCTCAGTTTTCTCAATTGTTGCTTTTCAGTTTTTTTTATCATTATACCCCCTTGACATTTAGACCAACTCATCATTTGTCTTGCAACAAACGTCTTTTCCGTTTCATTGCCTTATCTTTGGCATGTCCTGCTCGCCTTTTGCTTTGCACCATTTTGGCAATTAGTAGTAAGCTCTGGAAAAAAAATCCTTCTAAAAACAAACTACTAGAGAAAAATACTTTAAACCAAGAAATGAAAAGTGATGACTTCAAAAAGATAAAAGAAAAAGTCTTTCTGAACAAATGTTGGGGAAAGAAAAAGAAAGGAACTTATCTGAATGGTATAATCAATCCCAATGATCATGTCATGCATTTCCGGATTAACCAACCCAATCTATTTATATCAATCAATTTTTCTGACGGCCTTACTTTGCTGGGGATGCGCAGAAGCCTAACTCTCACCGGATGCGGATCATTTTTGCCAATCTTATCTTGCTAGCCCCTTTTATATCCTTGTCGCCTCATAGTGCCCTTTGAGGGGTTTTCACTGATCAGGCTCTCTCATTTCTCTCAACTCTCGTCGCCTTATGGTGCCTGTGAAGGTTTTCACCGACAAGACTCTTCTCACTTTATTTTTCTAAGCTGGAGATTGGAGTGTTACTGATATGACTCTTTGCTAGGGATTCTTTAGGTTATCAATTCGTTGTCGACTTTTCTCTGCTTTCATTTGCCCGACTTGGCACTCCTCGAATTCTGATCGAGAGGTCTTTTTTGGACATCAAAAGGGTTCAAAATAATTCTGATGGGTAAAAACCATTACAACTCTTGGAATCGAACTTCTTTCCCAATATTACAAACATAACTTCTGCCCCAGTTTCTTGCTTGGGGATTCTTATTTTTTGGTTACACTATGACCGAGCCGTGAGGCGCCTACGTATCCTTCTTTGAGGAATCAGGTCAAACGTAGTTCACATGCTCTTTTATTTTTGTTATTATTTTCCTTCTTTTTTTCTCATTTTTTTTCCGTTTTCATTAACGATTCCAAGAGAGGGGTATGAAGGAATAAGTAAGGCTCAAAGGGGTAAAGCAAAGGTTAAAAGTGTTTGGATATAAGAAAGAATTACCTCCGTCATTTCATTATCCGATAAGCACTAAGTACCGACAAACAGATAAACAACAAAAGAAATTACACATAATATCTTTTGACTGCATCAGAATTGATAGCCATGTCGACGCATCATCCTTCGACATCTGTCAGACGTAAAGCGCCGTTGGATAATACTCTGGTCACAATATATGGCCCTTGCCAATTCGGGGCGAACTTGCCTTTTGCTTCAATCTGATGTGGGAGGATCCGTTTCAATACTTGTTGCCCTACTTCAAATTTCCTGGGGCGCACCTTCTTATTGTATGCTCTTGCCATTCTCTTCTGATATAACTGGCCATGACATATTGCTGCCAATCTTTTTTCATCCATTAAGCTCAGCTGCTCTAGTCGGGCTTTGACCCATTCATCATCATCAATCCCGGCCTCAGTGATAATTCGAAGGGATGGAATTTCAACTTCCAACTAGCTTAGCTCTCTGTTTGTCTCTTTATCATCACTGTATTCCGATTCGTCATCATTATTGACCTTTTGTACAATTAGTTTGGAATCAGATTGATTTTTTAGACTAAGTTGAAGATCCATTGTGCATGTCATGTCATTGGAATCAACATAAAGAGCATTGTTTAGAAAGAGAAAAAGAAGAAAACAAACTTAAAACAAAATAAGAAGAGAAAAACTTTCACTTTTTAAAAATACGGGATAAGAGAGTTTCACACTTTTCAAAACAAAACTGGATTACAACTCTGCAATAATCCAAAACAAGAAAGAAAAATCAGAGCCCACTACCAAGACTCCTTTCAGATAGGAAGAGGAGTAGTCGTCCAATTGTTGATTTTTCCTTTCAGCCCTACAAACTGCACATCTGCCTTGCTGGACCCTTTCCCCATCACCATGACCGACTTGTCATCTACACACTGCACCCCTGCTTTTCCCTGGTCGATTTTCTTTCGACTATTTTCACCGGCACGGATCATCATTACCGTTTGTGAGGGATTCTTAAGCTCATTGTGCCCTAGTTCGATCATGTGGGTCTCATGGTGCGCTAGTAGCGGACTCTAATTAATGTTTGGCGCCTCTGGAACCTGAACCTCGATCCTATTTGTGTCAATAAGCTCTTGCACGACATTCTTCAACTTCCACCATCTCTCAGTATCGTGTCCGGGAGCCCCCGAACAATATTCACAACTTGCTGAAGGGTCAAGATTTCCAGGAAGGGGATTTGGAAATTTGGGCTCAATAGGATTCAATAGGCCTAACTGCCTCAATTTGTGGAACAGGGTAGTATAGGATTCTCCCAGCGGAGTATATTTCTGCTTCTTCTCATTCTTAAAAGCTTGATTCCCACGGAAACCTGACCCTGGAGGATTTCTATAGGCCCTCGGAAGTGGATATATGTTTGGTGGAGGTGGGTATGTATTTTGGGGAGCCGGCGCACGCCATTGTGCGTGTGCTGGGGTGTGGGTATAGGTTTGTGCATGATGAACGGAAAAATGGGGATCTGGCAGTGGGGAGTAATGTCATGGAGGGCTATATGGAGTGCGGGGGTAATTTTGGTGGTAGGGTCGTGGTTGGCTATAGTAGGGTGACTGGCCTTTAGATCTGAACCAGGCTCCAGACTCAACAGTCGTGACATCTTCTTTCTTCTTCTTCCCAAGTACACCCTCAGTACCGCTCTGGATGGCCTGAGTGGTTGCTTTAATTGCCGAATAGCTCAGGATTTTGTTGGACTTAAGTCCCTCTTCAATCATGCTGCCCATCTTTACAGCCTCGTTGAAAGATTTGCCAACCGACATTACCAAGTGACCAAAGTAGGTTGGCTCTAAAGTCTGCAAGAAGTAATCCACCATTTCACCATCCCTCATCGGAGGATCGACTCTTGCTGCTTGTTCTCTCCAACAAAAACCAAATTCTCTAAAGCTTTCTCCAGGTTTCTTCTCGAGTTTTAACAATGTGAGACGGTCAGGGACGATCTCAAGATTATATTAGAAATGACCAGCAAATGCTTGCGCCAGGTCGCCCCAGGTGTACCACCTGCTGGGATCCTGTGTTGTATACCACTCCAGCGCAGATCCGCTCAAACTCTGACCAAAATAAGCTATCAGCAGCTCATCTTTACCACCTGCTCCTCTCATCTTACTACAAAAACCCCATAGATGTGCCATAGGATCGCCATGCCCTTCGTACAAATCGAACTTGGGCATCTTGAACCCTGCTGGTAATTGGACGTCAGGGAAAGGGCATAGATACTTGTAGGCCACGCTGACCTGGTTGCCTGACCTGTGTATGTTCCTGAAGGACTGCTCCAGGCTTTTAAATTTCAGCATCACTTCATCCTGCTCTGGGCTCTTAGCTGGCTTTTCAATCTCCGCCGGGACCTCAAATTGGGGGTTATAGGTATGTGGCTCGGGTGCTTTGAATGTGAGTTCAGGGGGTAATATTGTGTGGCGTGAGCCTGAAACAGCGGCTCACTGGATGATCTGTGCAATGGGGCTGGGGGAGGCGCCACAAAGACGGGAACATTTGGTGGTGGAGGGTTCTGATTGGGTGGCGGAGCTTGGGAAACATAGGCATCCCTCCCTTGATAGTAGTGTTGGCTTGGGAAGCTTGTTGAAGGGTCGGGGAAAGGGTATTCTGGCGTGTGTCCCGGTAGGGGAGTAAGAGTGACAACTGGTTCGGGCCCCTTTTGCACCTTAGCCATGGCTAGCTGCATTTCATTCATTTCTAATCTCATTTTTTCCATATTGGCCATTGCCTCTTTCAGCATCTGATGTGTCGTCTTTTCCTACTCAACACTATTTTCTGAGCCAGTCATGCTTTCTGGTATAGGCCCTTTTGATCTTGTTTGATAATAGTATATTGCCAGTACGCTCTAACAAACTAACTGTCTGAAACTTCTGGTATACAACAAACTTGTCAGCGTTAGAGTTTTAACACATATCGCAATTGCACGTTGTAATGTAATGTACCTAGGTAGTTTAACCATTTCAATCATTTTTTTTCGGACTTCTTGAAAGAAAGACTTCTAAAAATAGTTTTTTTTCCCGCATTTTGACCCTTTTTTTTTGTGGAAAGATTTTTTTTTTTGAAAGAAATTTTTTTGACTTTTTATTTATTTTGAAAGAAACTAATATTTATTTTCTTTTTGGATTTTTTTTTTTTTGAAAATCGGGGCCGGAACCGATGAGGTTTGCCTACGTATCTCACATCGCTGAGAATCAGACCCGCGTAGTTCGGAAAATCATGAACTAACCCCCTTTTTATTATTATTATTATTATTATTATTTATTTTTGAAGGAAGGACTTATAAAGAAGAGGTTTTTTTTTTTTTTTTGAATTTTGAAAGAGAAACTTCTAAAGAAGAAAGAAAATGTTTTTGGAATTTTATTTTCAATGAAAGAAATGCTTCTAAAAAATATTTTTGAATTTTGACTTTTCTTTTCAATTTTGAAAGAAGAATGAAAATATTTTCGGATTTTTGGAAGAAATTCAAAGAAAATATTTTTTTTTATTCAAAACAATCAAAAAGACTTTTTAAAGACATCAATAATGGAAAATATTTTTGGATTTTTTCTTGAAAATTAGGGTCTAAAAAAAACTTTTTTAGAAGGGAAATAAAGAAAAATACATTTTGGATTTATATATATAATATTGCAACAAATAATAAAACTACGTTCAACGCAAGACTCCTTTTTTTTCATTTTTGACATTTTCATAAAAAAAATATTTTATAAACAAGGCTCTTTTTTTCATTTTCATTTTTCATGGCAAGACAAACTATTTTTCGTTTTTTTTTTTTTTTTTTTACATTTGGAAAACAAGACAAAGTGAATTTTTTCGTTTCAACAAAATGACTAACCTACTCTTAAACCTAAAACTAAGAGACTCTTTTCTATTTATTTTTTTTATTTTTTTGTTTTGAGTGAAACAAACTATATAATTTTTTTTTTCATTTTTTCCAAAATTTCAGCAGAATTTCGCCAGTATTTGGGGCATTGGTTTTTTTTTTTCAAAATAGGCAATTAACTCTCTACACAGTTACTTCCTTCTTTTTCGCAATTTTTCAATATTCTCGATTTTTCGAAGCCAGTCAACATGCAAGTCCGAAACAAGTAAATGCATAAAGCACACAGTATGCAAAAGGATGGTCTTTTCACTTCAGGTTGCTAGTCCTAGACGGACCCAACCCCTGTGTTGAGTCCCCTAAGTCAAATGCGCATGATGCGAATAAGCGTTCCTACTAGGGATCCGGCATGCGGCTTTGTTATACTAGGTTCAGAACCTGGGTGTTTGTTCTAGTCCTGGCTTACCCGAGCGGACAGCTCGAGCCGAGGGGGGCAGCGTACCGGGAATACAGAAGCTTCACCGGCTTAGCTACTTGTCCGAACCTCGTTCTAAATTGGGATTTGACACTATACAGAAAAGAAGTCGTACGAAGTACACCCTTCTTCATGATTCACAAGACTCAGAGATGAGATGAGTTTCAGCACACTTTATATACAGTTCACGTAATATCAAAGCGGTAAAAGGGAACCAATTAGCACATTGAGCCAAAACATGTAACAAAATCAGATAAAACCAAATATAACAATTTATATAAGCTTGAATTTCTAACCCTGAACCAGTGGTTCTGGGTTATAGTCCCCAGCAGAGTCGCCAGAGCTGTCACACCTCTTTTTTCCGCCCCCGCGAGGGTACAAGGGAGTTTTTCCAATTAAAGGACAATCGAAACGGGATTTGTTTATTTATTTCAGAGTCGCCACTTGGGAGATTTAGGGTGTCCCAAGTCACCAATTTTAATCTCGAATCGAGGAAAAGAATGACTCCATATTACAGTCTGCGCGCCAGAAATCCGGATAAGGAATTCTGTTAACCCGGGAGAAGGTGTTAGGCATTCCCGAATTCCGTGGTTCTAGCACGGTCGCTCAACTGTTATATTCGACTTGATTATCTGGTTTTTATACAAATATGAACTTATGTGCAATTTTTAACTCTTTACCGCTTCTATTATTATATATTTTTTTAAAAAAAATGTGAACATCGTTTAAAACATGTCTTTGGATTACGTCACATGAAATGCACCCGCAATCCGGAACACATTTTTATTCAATGTTTTAGGATTTAGATTTGGGTCGCATGAAATGCGCATCCGAGTTTAAGAAGGTAAAATTAATTAAATCGCGCCTAAAGAGTCTAGCACGTTATTATCTTTGGGGAAGGAAGTGAAATTCACTAAACAGTCCATCCCAAATTCTAAGTATATTTTTTTAAAAATAATTAAATAAATAAATGAGATTGGAGAATCCTGCAAATTTTTGTATTGTTTACATCTATTTATTTTTAGCAAAATCCTTCCTTATTTTAAGAAAATCCTTTAATGACTACATTTTTATTATTACTAAGTTTGTCTATAAATATAAAAGCAATCTCTACATTCTTAAAAATAACATATTAAATAGAAGAGAAAAACAAATATTAACAGAAAGTAAAAATTATATTGTTAGATGACTTGAGCTATTGAAATTAATTATTTACAAATACTGAAAATTAGAGATAATCTTGATTACTAAACCGTATTTCTAAAAATTAAATAATTTAACCTTAACTAACCTTGTTTTAATTCAAATCATGTCCTAATATTTGATTCGCAAAATTAATTCATGTTTTAACTGAATTTAGCTACATGATTCCGATAAACTTAACGTTGGCGATACTAAAACCCTTATGAATAAGGAACTTAATCAATTTTTGCCAAACTGATTTAATAAAGCCATTTTACGTTATTTTCTTCTATTTTAATTATTTGACAGTTTAATCAGTAATGAACATGCTTAAATATATACTACCTAATAATCAGGTTAAAGCAAAGCATTATTTAATACATCGCTACAATATGCCTAATTATGCAAAACAACGGCGATTTACAGAATAATAATACATGAAATAACATAAATGCAATTAATAAAAAAAAACTAAATTAAAAATTTAAACTTCCATTCTTCATTTTCAGCTTACAAAAGGCCAAAATTACAGTTGTGTACCTGGTATTGTCAATATAAGAAGAAGAAAGTCAGCCACGTAGTACGTAACACAGCAACAACAATAATAACCAGCAATCCAGTCAACATAAATCCCAGTGACAGATTTGAAAAATCAAAATAAAATCCAGAAACACCAACAACAAACAACGGACAGAAACCAAGGGAATTTCCAAATTTGGAAAGGCTAATTAATGTTTAACCCTTTTTTTCTAAACCCGTATATCAGAATATTTATCAGGTGTGTACTACCCTCTCTTCTAATTTCCAGCTCTTTTTATTTGTATTTTTTTCTTTTCTTTTTCTTTCTTGAAAGTTTTAATATTTTTTCGGATTTTTCTTTCTCTCTTAAATATTCAGCTTTTTTCTCTCTCTATATCTGTCTTCCTCCCTCTTCCTAAAATCTGATCAAGCCCAAACCCTTTAATTAATTAAAATCAACCACTTTCTCCTACCAAACCCATTATCTTCCCACTCATCCCCCACTACATTAAACTAATATATCAAACCAAACCATTACATCTTGTTCCCCATGCCTACCATAAACAATTACCATATTCCCTTGCACAACATTTTGTCTTGTCCCCCATTTATATTAAATAACTATATCACCCACACCCCATTATATTTTGTCCACATGCTTAACATAAAGAATTATTCAAAATGTTCAATTACCAAACTACCCCTTCGATCTTATTGCAATTACCATTTTACCCCTGAACGTACTGCAATTTACCAAACTACCCTCATCAGCTATAACCAATTAATTAATCAAACTCAACCAAAATATAGCCAATATGATCAATTTCTACACAAATTCAAACAACAAATCACATGAACATGATTTCTGAACCAATTCAACAACTAAAATTTTGATTGAATAATATTTTTAGCAACAAACAAACCTATTTTCAGATTCAACAACAACAACAACAAACAAGTATATTCAGATTTCTAAATTCAATAATCATTTGAACTTAAAATCAACTCTAACAACATTACAACCAACAATTCCTATATTAAACTTAAACAAGATTATGAGACAAACTCAAGAAATAATCATAAATGATAAACAATAAACAAAAAAATCAAACTTATACTAATTTCGTATTCAAGAACAACCAAACAAAGTATGAACATAAACGAAAAGATTCAACAACAATAACAAACAAACTTTATTCAAACTTCGAATTAAACTTAAACAAAACAAATAAACATATTTAAATCACTAATCTTCAAATAATCAATTAATCTTTCTTAATTAAATCCAGCAAAAATTATAACAAAGATACATGATCCAAAAATTAAAACCAAAACATAACTTCACATTAAATCACTTAATTAAAAACGAACTTCAAAAAATGAATACGAATTAAATCTATATTAACAACAAACAACGGATTTAAACGATTTAAACTAACACCTTTCTATATTAAAACTAAATCCTCTTAAAATTAATAAAACAAACTAAAAAATAATTAAATTGAATCTTCAGCTTAAATCTAACAACAATATAATTAAACTAACAATTTTTATCTAAAAATAAATAAGAAAAATAAAGCAAACTTATGCTAATTCAAAATCTGAAAATATCAAACAAATTATGGACGAAATAAAACTTAGAACAACTAACCATAAATGACCAACGACGAACATCGAACGAACTCTAAACGAAACCAACGAAACTTTGACATAACGAAGAAGATGAAGCAACAGCAGAAGCAGAAACGTGAAGCAGAAACAGCTAGTCGACGCCGAACAGCAGCAGCTCGACGAAGCAGCTAGAAGGAGGAAGGGAAGCAGCAGCGACATGGGCTGAAGAAGCTATGGTCGTCGACTGTTGCTGTGTTCAGCAGCTATGGTCGTCGAGGAGGAAGACGGCGATGAAGAAAGCTGAAGCAGACGATGCAGCAGCTATGGAGAAAAAAAAATGGAGCAGCAGCGCGAGCTTGAAGCAGACGACGCAGCAGTGAAGCAGCTCGTCGAAGGTCGTTTGGTTGAAGGAGGAAGACGGCGCAACAGTGTGTGTGTGTGCCGTGAGTGTGTGTGTGTGGCGTGAGGGGAAAAGGCGGGGAAGCCATGGGAGGGGCGTGGGATGGTTTTAGGGTTAGGGAGGGTGGTTTGGAGAAGAAAAGAGAAAAGGGGGGGGGGGGGGGGGGATGTCTTAGTCTAGGTTTTTTAGGTTTTTTTCTATTTTTTTTTTGAAATGCAAGATAGGGGGTGTTGGGTTATGGATTGTGTCGACCCGGTTTGAAATGGATCGGGTCGTGTGGAAGGTTGGACAATTTTTTGGGCTTGTGGTTTGAAATTGAAGAAGAGGCCCAATTCCGATTTTTTGTATTTTTGCTCTCTTTTCTTCTTTTATTTTTCTAAAATAAATTATAAAAATACTTAAATTATTATTAAGAACTAAATTAAGTTATAAAAGCGCAAATTAACTCCCAATAACAATTAACGCACAATTAAGTAATAATTAAGCATAAAATTGTATATTTGGACATTAAATGCTAAAAATGCAAACGATGCCTATTTTTGTAATTTTTATTTTTTGTAAAACAAACTTAATTACTAACAATTGTAGAATTAAATCCTACATGCAAAATGTGACATATTTTTGTATTTTTATTAATTTAACAAATAAACATGCACAGACAAATACAAATAATTATTCAAAAATATCACAAAATATCACAAAATTGCACACCAAGGAAAATTATTTTATTTTTGAATTTTTTCGGAGTAATTCTCATATAGGGCAAAAATCACGTGCTTACAAATGGTGGGAGAAGGAGGCGATTGTTCGATTTCCATTATAATAGAGTGAGAGAGAGGTAAGTGAGGATCACAACTACACAAAAGAGATAAAGGTTCATGACTTGCTGTGAGAGAAAAAGAAAGTTTTATTGGAAGAAGGTCTAATGATGAAAGGAGAGAGAAATAGGTTCTGAATAGTTCTAGAAATGGCAGTAGGTTTGTGGGAAAGCGTTACTGTGCAGAAGAGATTTGAAAGACAAGACATGACATGCAGACTTTGAAAAGTCGGATGAAATAAACACATTACTACTAACCTGGGGTACAGGAACCTGATGCCAGAACAATTTTTGTTTTTTGAAAAAATGTTATAGTAGCTCCTCTCTCGCATTTCATACTATACCTTTAGCTTCTATGACCGTCATGCGTGTTTACCTACAACGGTATTGATGTGAGTTAGGCTTGGTCAGAAAACACTTTAGCCACCTTTACCTGACGGTGTCTTGCATAGCCAACTGGTGGAGGATCAGGTTCTTTTTTAGACTCTTATGACCCCATCTTTACCTTGTTTGATCCAGAATATTCTCCACTCAAGGTTTTGACAAAGATATCTGGAATTTGGTCTTCTGTTCTGCAATACATTCCACAAATCAACCCTTTCTTCATATTGACCCTCTGAAGATAATCCCACACTTCAATATGGTTGGTCCTCTTTTTTTATATTCTTCTTCAGTTGTTAACGAGGCCATTGAGTTTTGCTTCCTTGTCCCCCAAGGAATGTGGCATTATCATGGCAAGTGAACAATTCCAGAAGTGTTTTTCCTTTCCACAGAAAAACCTGCACAGTTAAAATCATCATACCTAACAGGATTAACAACGCTATCACCTGAGGGGTAACATAGGACAAAGTCCTAAGTTCCCTTAATGTATCTCAAACTTCTATGGGCATCTTTGAAGTAGGATTCCTACGGACTTTCACTTTAGATTCTATTTTGGAGTGGTGATACAGAATGAACTAAGGTAAAAAAACTTATCTAACTCTAGAATAAAAGAAAGTGATTAACTTGTCACACATATGGAAGCTTTTGTGTTTCCAGTTTGGGACTGATGTTTGATTAGTAAGGGAGATTAGGAATAATTTAATATCCCCACACTCTGTGTTTTGTTTCTTTAGAGGTGCCATGAGCATCTCCACTCTTTCTTCAGCTTTAGTGATAGTAAGTGAAGTACCAGGTTCCTTGTGAGAAGTGGAAGATGATGTTGCATTGTCTTTCACCAGTCTCCTTCATCTTACTCATTTTATCAGCCTCCCTATGTGAAGCCTCGGATGTTTCCCAAGGACCAGAGTTGCTTCATCATTTGATCATCACCATTTTCTTCCTTGGCTAGATGAAGGTGTATTGTTGAATACCCCATGAGCACTTCCTTCCATTTAGTGTGCCCTTTATTGTAGACTTTATGGCCTTGCTTTGTGGAGAGTACCCTAGAAGGATTCCTTCGTTTGCCTTTTATATTGAACTTCCCAAGATGATCCTTTTCATTGTCAAGATTATGGCATTATCAGTCAAGAAGATTCTCAAATGAGTTATCTTTCAGTCAAGAAGGCATTTTCTTCCATTTGGCAGCTCATAGTGGGTTTTGATTCAGGAGGGACCTGATCAGACACCTGTTCACCAAGTAGAAAGCAGTATTTAATGCTTTTGCCCAGAATTTCTTGGCGATTCCATAGTCTATGAGCATTGTCCATGCCACATCTTTCAGTTCCGTTCTTTCTTTCAGCAATACCATTTTGCTGTGGAGTCCTTGGTGTAGAGAAATTGTACGTGATCCCCCCCTTTTTGCTTTCTCTTGAATTTTCTTAACAAGGACCATTAACACCTCGAGAGTCTCCTCCTTTGTTTTGCGAACCCGTGTCCAGGTGACTCTTGTGTTTGGCAGACCTCGCACTAGGTCCTTCTGGGTTAATTTATTCGGAGGTGAGAAGCTTGCATACACCAATCTTTCATGCCAATTTTCTACTTCACTCATCTCATACCACCATTTTTTGGAGAATCATAGTCGACCGAGTGGATGTTCTTGTTTGCTTTGTCCATTGAGACCACTCGACCAATTATCAGATTGGTACTTGTACTTTTAGGCCATTCACATAGTAAACGTTCTCAACTGAGTGCCAAAATTGTTTTTCCAACTTTACATTTACTGAGAATGTACCCTCTCTTTTCTTTTTGCGGATACATTCCCTTCCTACAGGGCTTTCAGTGAGAAGAAATTCATGATGTTTTTCAGTCACTTGTTTTGAGCATCCACAGTCCATAGTAAATTGTAGTCCGCTTCCTCTCACTATTCCCTGCACATGTAAATCAAAGGTTTGATTTAGGAACCCAAACTAGTTTGGGTCCCTTGTTATGATAGAAAGTGTGAATAAAGGCTTTCCTAGTCCATGCAGGCAACATCCGCTTCTTTTGAGTGGTACCTGGTCCTTTGTTAGTAGTCACTTTATTAGTAAACACTTTGTTTTTCTGAACAGACTGTACCCTGGCCTAGCAATTTTCTTTAAAATGCCCATTGTTCCCACAGTGGGTACATAGCTAGTTATCAGAGATAGTGACATACTTGCTATGAGGGTTGTAAGGAGTTTTCTCCCTTTGGAACATGATGCCCTGCCTGTTTTCACTATTGTTAAGATACATGGCAGTGACATCATCTGAGGACCAGGTCCACTTCAGAGATTTCTCAAGATCAATTCTTACTTTCTGCATTTCAGCTTGAAGTTGCTGATTCTTCTCGAGTTCACTACATAGACTATTTTTCACAACAGTACTTCTTTTTCAAGCAAGATGTGTGTCTCACTAGCTATTTCCTTCCCTTTCCAAAGACTCACATTCCTATGTTCTCTATTGAGTCCCTCAATGGTTTCCTTTAGATCGGTGCATATAACTAAAAGGTCATCCCTCTCTTCCCCAGTAGCTGCAATGTTTCATTTTAAAGTGTATTTCTCATTGCTAAGACCTTTTATTGTTTTTTTTTTAAATAAACAACTACTACCACGAGGTCATCTCTCTCATTTTCCACACTAGTTATTCTTTCTTTCAAGGCTTTCTTTTCCTTTTCAAGATTACCTATGGTCTCATTTAGGTCCACTACACAGACCACCAGATCTTCTCTAGATGCTCGGCCTCTCCTAGTTCTATGGTCAGGATCTCCTTATCATTAACAAGGCTATAATAACCATCAATTAGGACATTTGCTAAAGACTTTAGCTTCTTAGAAGAGTAGGATTTCAGATTTCTCTAAACATCCCTAAAGTTTACCTCATCGTCTCTATCTTCTTCGTCATCATCAGACTGAGCCATCAGCGCGAACAGTGAATCATACTTCATTGCTTCAGTTTCCACTCCCATCATGGAACTATTTTCTGAATCTGGTTCCCTTTAGGATTCACTAGAGGAGTCTCCCCAAGCAGCAAGAGCCTACTTAACAATATTGTCAGCAGTACTTTTTTGATTGAAATGTTTGTCTGAAACCAGGTTCCTTTTCGCTGCTTTGTCAGGATTTTGTTTATGTTGCTTCTATTTCGCGAGTGGGCAGTCTTTGATGAAATGCCCTGGTTTTCCACATTTGTGATAGAGATTGTTTTTCCTTGCTTTTCTTGAACTACCCCACTTTTTTGAAATCTCTTAGTAAGATAGGCCATGTCACTATCTTCATCACCTGAGTCATTGCTTTCAGCTTTGAGTACCATGTTTTTTTCCTTCTTAGGCTCTCTTCTTTCACTATCTTTCTTTCTTTTCATCTCGTATGTCTTTAGATTACCAATCAACTCATCCATAGTCATAGTTTGTAGATCTTTAGATTCAGTAAGGGCGTTTACCTTACTTTCTCAAGAATCAGGTAGAACACTGAGGATTTTCCTTACAAGCTTGTTTCTGGGAATGACATCTCCAAATGAATGAAGCTCATTTATGATGGAGGTGAATCTGGTGTGCATATCTTATATAGACTCATCATCCTTCATCCTAAAGAGCTCATATTCCGTGGTGAGCATGTCGATCTTTGACTGTTTGACCCGAGTGGTTACTTCGTGTGCGATGTTCAATGCTTCCCATATTTCTTTGGCAGTGTCACAAGCTGAGACTCTATTGTACTCATCAGGTCCTATGCCACACATCAAGATTTTCTTGGCACGATAGTTCTTTTCTATAGTTTTCTGTCAATGTCGTTGTACTCTTTTATGACTTTCGACACCATTGGTCCTGTTTCTTCAAGCTTCTTCATGGGGGGTATGTGGACCATTACAAATAATGTCCCACAGTTCTGAATCTTCTACCATCATAAAATCAGCATGCGGGTCTTCCACCAGCCATAATACTGACCATTGAATCTGGGAGGTCTGTAGGTTGATTGTCCTTCCTCGAAGTTGGGTGGAGCAGCCATTGATATCCTTTCTAGGTGTTAACCTTTTAGAAGAACCCGCTCTGATACCAACTGTTAGTTTGTATGAGTCCACCAAACTATAGAGTACCTAGTCCTATGTGAGATGATGTTGAGGATGCTATAGAAACAGAAAGTAAAGAAGATAAGGATTTTTACATGGAAAAATCTCACACAAGGGGATAAAAAAATCACGACCTACTCTTGTAGGATTTTAACTTCACTAACTTGTAATCTCCCTATTACAAGACACTTTGCAATAACCCTATTACAAAGACTTCAACTAACTTGTGATGATCTCACCTCAAACCACTTTATAACTATCCTAGTTACAAAGGCTTTAAACTTATGACTATTCCTAGTCACAACATAAACTCAGAAGTTTACGGATTTTTGGTTTTTTTCTAAGACAAAGCTTCTAAGAAAGCAAACTAGGAAATACAATGAAGAGCAAATAACATGATTACAACTCAACTACGGATGTACATAAACTCGTTAAGAAACTGATCCTTAGTGGAGTTGTCTTCTTGTTCTTGATACACCAGTGACTTCAATGCCGGATGAACACTGTTATACTTGAGAGAATATCACTAAATGCACAAAAATGTTGTGCTTTGTACATGCTTTTTCCCAATGATAAGTGACTGATGTACTGTCTGCACAGCCACTTCTGTGCAGTTGCGTTCTAGCTGGATAGTCGACTTGTACTTCTGTCAGAGAACACTAACGAACCAGGTCCTACTTGTGTTCCTCTTCTGTAGCAGTTGCGAGATGGTCACCTTGTGCTGCTACGTTTCAGCTGTACTGTTGACCAATACTTTTGTCAAAGAACCCTGAAGGGCCAGGTCGATGTTGTGTTCCTCTTTATAATGATTGCGGACAGTCACTAACTTGTACTTGTGTCGGAGAATCCTAAGGGACCAGGTCACCAGGTCCCTATTGTCTTCCTCTCTATGGTCGTTCATTCATTTGCTGATTTTCAGACTTGGACCAAGTCAGTTGAAATGTATACCATATAGGCTAGGTTCTCTATTTGGTTCTTTACAACAAGTTTGTTAGATCATCAAAATACAAAAAGCATAAGGCAAACACATTAAAACGCATAAGAGGGGCATACCATTGAGGTGGTCCTGATACCGCTCTTAGTGGATTGAGGAATCAGAGAAGTGTTTCTGAAGCTTAACAAGTTACCGCTGCCTGCGGTGAAGTTGCATGGCAGTGGTGTCTATGACGCGGCCGCAGTCATGTTCTTGCCCTCATCGTAAGTGAGAATCAGAGTACTTAGTCTGGAGCTCAAATTGAAGACCGCGGTCCGTGCTCATATTTCCCGGCCGCAGTTGGAGAAGCTCTATGGTGGTTGTTTTTTCACTTCCAGCGGACTCAAGTTCTGAAACAACTAAAAAGAGAAGAACTACGGTCCGCGCTTGCATTTACACGGCCGCAGAAATCCAACCGCTGAGGCGACCCATTTTCTACTGTCAGCGGAATCTCCGTTGGGGCAATTTTGTCCGAAAAAATTAGCTGTGTATAAATACCTCTTTTTCAAATTTTAGATAGAAATCCATTTCCAAACAAATATTAGCTCTCTGTGGATTCGATCCCAACCTTTCGGATAAAAGTTGTATCGACCACTCTTGCTATTCTATAGCGGTATAGGGTTGGACCCGATCAACTAGCTCCCCCTTTCTTATTGAACTTATAATTAGAGGGATAGCCTATTATTTTGTAACAATTATCCTTACTATGACCTTTCATTTTTCCTCACACTGAACATTATAGTCTTTCTAAACTTTGGATTATAGTTGGACTTAGCACTATAGAGTGATGTTGAGTCATAGGTATTTGCATTCATAGTAGAAGGATGACCTAACATACCAGCTGATGCAGCTATAGCCCATTGACTCTCATCACTCATAAGCATTGCATAAGTTTGATTTACTGTTTGTAAGGGCTTCATCATAAGAATTTGACTAATAGCTTGTGAGTAAGAGTCATTTAGGCCCGTTAAAAATTGATATATCTTTTGTTTTTGTAGATGCACAATAAACTTCTTTGATTTGGCACAATCACACCCAGGGGTATGTATTACAGACTCAGATTCATCCCAGAGATCTTTAAGTTTTGAATAATAGAAAGAGATAGAGGAGGTACCTTGATACAAAGTGGTTGTTTTCTTGTGTAAATTGTAGCAACGAGTATCATTTACCTTTTCAAATCTCTCATGTAGATCCAACCACACTGTTTGTGCACTGGTGGCATAAGCTATGCCACTAATTAGTGAAGGAGCAACTGAGTTCATCAACCACGATAGTATGATAGCATCATACCTTTCCCACTGGTATCAATACTTATCACGAAATCTATCCTTTGGCCACCTGCCATCAACAATTCCTAGCTTATTGCGACCAAGTAGAGAAATTCGCATAGATCGATACCATAAGGAGTAGTTATCAGTTCCAGTTAACTGAAATGAAATCAAGGAAATACCGCTTATATCACCAGAAGAAAGGTACAGAGGATGAGTAACCGCTACTGTAGCACCTTCCTCAAATTCATCATCTGATGAAGCATGTGATGCATTATCGGCAGTAGTTACATTTTCATCATCGACCGCCATTACTGAGATATTCAATGCTTTTAATAAGAGAAATTGATACACTCAAATGTAGAGAGTAGAAGTTGAATTTATAATAGAGAGGAGGATTAGGATCGATTTTGAGCTTCGATTCAAAGCTCAAAGCTCTGATACCATGCTAAAGTTTAGAGATCAAGTACAGCAGGAAGCCCTAGCTGAGAGGGAGAAGAGAGACGAAGAGAGGAAGTGGAAGAAATAAATAAAACAGTGAATCATTTTCATTCTCTATATTATGATGTTTACACTAGCCCTTATATAACTGAGCTTGGTACTAATATAACTTCCTAACTAACCAATCACGCATATCTTTAACCTTTAACAAACTAACTAATCCGGGCATGTATAAATAGACTAAACCACCCTTCATGCTTAAGTCACTCATCTTTCCTCAACAATAATCTTTTATCTCCAACCAATTTTATTATTATTTCATTTAGAAATATTAAAGACAACTAAAACGCCTTTCCCTTCAACGTTTACTTTGGCAAAGTAAAAAGTATTCATTGACTCTGGGACATCGATTGAGACTTTTTGGACTGCTTACAGACTTTTATTTGTCATGATTTTGTTTAAGGTTTTTTTATGTTCTTGAACATTCTTTCGGTGACGAACTCGTAATCATTAAATTTTCACAGAGTTGCACGCCAAGATTTATTGTAATTAATATTATTTTCATAATTACGTTAAACATAATGGTATTCCCACGGCGTTCAAATCCTGGGTCCGCATCTGACGACACTCAACTTCTTTTGCAGTTGAAAAGCTTCGAGTCTTTGGTCTTCCTATCACTTTGGATTTAAATATGTTGTCATCTTCGCGAATAACATTCGTTGCAAATATATATATATATGTTGACTGACTCCTGTATTTCTAACTGGACTCTTAAATGTGTAATGCAAATTAGGTCAAATGAGCGTGAAGAGACCATCACTGGCTTAAGAATTTTCCAAGATCAAATTCTAAGAAAGTATTATTAACTACTAGTGAATTTCCCTGGAAAGAAAACCGTGCTTTACAATATTCATTTGGATTTAAATTATATACTCTTCTACTATAAAATTCGTATATTATTGTATTTTAACTTGTGATGTCATACAACAACAACCCAATAAAATCTCACAAGTTAGGTATGCGGGTTGAGTGTACGCAGATCTTACCCCTACTCCGGAGGGGTAGAAAGGTTGTTTCCGAAAGACCCTTGGCTCAAGAAGACAGAAATAAACAATAAATAGTGACATCAACATAAGCCAGAAAAATAATATCAGCATTGTAAAAGAAAGAAAATAGATGAAAAGCCATAACAATAACCAGTTATAATATTATAGAACTATGAAAAAATGAAAAAATAGTGTAGAAACTACATAAACCACTAACATCCCAAGGCGGAACACTATCAGTCCAGTTCCGCCCTCAGAACAAAGTAGAAAAACGCTCGATTCCCTCCTAACTTACAACCCTTATGCTCGACCTCTACACCTTCCTATCAAGAGCCATGTCCTAAGAAACCTGAAGTCTCGCAATGTCCTGTCTGATCACCTCACCCTCATACTTTTTAGGCCGCCATCTACCTTTTCTCAAAATTGTCAATGCCAACCGCTCACACCTCCTAACCGGGGCATCTAAGCTTCTTCTCCGCACTTGCCCGAACCATCTAAGCCTCTCTTCTCACATCTTGTCGTCCATGGGAGCCACACCCACCTTCTCCTGAATATCTTCATTCCTAATCTTATTCAACCTAGTGTGCCCCACATATCCATCTCAATATCCTCATATAGGGTACTTTTATCTTCTGGATATGAGAATTCTTGGCTGCCCAACACTCAGGCCCATAAAATATGGCCGGTCTATCTACCGCTCTATCCAACTTGCGTTTAAGTTTCGGTTGCACTTTCTTGTCACATAGGACTCCATATGATAATCTCCATTTCATCCACCGCACTCTTATACGCTGCAGGACATCCTCCTCTATCTCCCCATCCCCTAGATAATTGACCCAAGGTTCTTGAAACTTTCTCTCTTGGGGATGACTTGTGAGTCAAGCCTCACGTCCATGTCAGCTTTCTTTGACACATTATTGAACTTGCACTCCAGATATCCTATCTTAGTCCTACTCAACTTGAAACCTTTAGACTCAAGGGTTTGTATCCAAACTGTTAGGTGTTGTCCTAATTTTCTTACCATATTTAGTTTTCCTATCTCTTGAAGGAAAGGGCAACATATTTACCATAATTGAGTTTTCTTTCTTGTAAAAGAAAAATGTAAATCTCCCATATTTGGCTAGTCCCTTTTCTTGTAGGAAAATGTTTGGACTTCTATAAATTGAGGATCCTTCATTCTTATTCAGTAGTATCCATAATGTAGCCATATGGGGTTTGAGAGTCATGTTTAAGAGGAGAATTTTACTGGACAAGTGTTAGTGTATCACTTGTGTTTGCCTCTTCGTGAGGTTGTTCTCTTGATATTTTGTACTCTCTTTTTATATACTGGATTGCTCATCTCCGACATAGACGTAAGCTAGTTGGTCGAACCACGTTAAATGTATATGTCTCTTTTGGTATATTTCTCGGTTGTTATCTGATTTATCATCATTCAAGGTCTGCTTTGCTAGCTTCCATTTGAAACCTGATTTTTCTGGTTCTAATAAGTGGTATCAGAGCGAGGTTCAAGACATGTTCATCTAGGCAGGTTCAATTCTAACCACAACATATTTGACGATAATCATGATTTTTGTCTGAGAAATTTGACCAGTGTGCTACGCACGTTGAGACAAACTTTGTGGTGGAGATTTGGAGATACGACATGTTGAAGATTATGTGAAGAAGGTGGATCAAGTTTATTTTGTCAGAAAATTCAGGCTAAGGGGAGAATTATTAGGTGTTGTCCTAATTTTCTTACCATATTTGATTTTTCTATCTCTTGAAGGAAAGGGCAACATATTTAGCATAATTGGATTTTCCTTCTTGTAAAATGAAATTGTCAATCTCCCATGTTTGGATAGTCTCTTTTTTGTAGGAAAAGGGTTGGACTTCTATAAATTGAGGATCCTTCGTTCTTATTCAGTAGCATCCACAATGTAGCCATATAGGGTTTGAGAGTCATGTTTAGTGGGAGAACTTTACGGGACAAGTGTTAGTGTATCACTTGTGTTTGCCTTTTCGTGAGGTTGTTCTCTTAATATTTTGTACTCTCTTTTTATATAGTGGATTGCTCATCTCCGCCGTGGACGTAGGTCAGTTGACTGAATCACATTAAATGTATGTATTTCTTTTGATATATTTCTCATTTGTTATCTGTTTTATCATTGTTCAAGGCTTGCTTTGCTAGCTTCCGTATGACACCTGATTTTTTCGATCCTAATACAAACCTCCAATCTCTCGTTAAAGACGCCTCGCATCTCGTCATAACTTGTGATATCATATTAGTTATTATTTTTGTTAGGTTGTCAATGTTTATCCAGTTCTTTTTTCCTGTATTTACATAATAATCTTACAAATATTTCTACACCGACTTAATTATATTTTAGTTTATAGCGCTTCTAGGAAGCAATTTCGTTTTCCACATATACCATTCTTGAACTTCACAAAGTAGTAAGCGTCATTATGCCAAGTTGTTACGTTATCAATCCATCATCGAATATCACTTTTTTATTATTATTATTATATTGTGTACTGCAAACTTAACTCCCTATTATTAGATAGTAGAATATCAAGCTAAGACCTTTTTGCTACGTGCTGGTGTCATTACTCACTGGACAAGTCTTTTTTTTGGTACCCATGTATCATTGACGCAGACGAGCTTACTCGCCGTATACTTTTGATTAACTATTGAGTGCAAGTTTGTAAATGGATGATTATGAATAGTTCAGATACGCTTAAGGTCAACTAAATATGTCGATCTTTCCACCAGCAAATCTTTGAATGAGTATGCACTAGCTTCATTTAGTCGTGCGTATTATAAATCCGATTTTGATAGTGTACTTATAAAAGTTAAAACTACACATAGTAGCTAATAGTATTTTTGGTTTCTTACCCGATATTTTATATTCGGATGGAGCCGATAAATTCGAAGTCGCACCAAAAAGACAATAGTGGAAATAAACTGTTCGCTAATAAAAATAACTTCATACAATGAGCTCGAATTACATAGTAACTAGTGCGTACACTCGAAGTGCGCCAAGGATCTTTGTGGGTGGCCCCTCCACTGTCCTGTTGGGAATAGTGTTAGGCTAACATAAGAAAAAAATTATTTGAAAGAGAAAAATATTAAATTGCACAAGACAAGACAAGACAAGATTTACGTGGTTCGGTAATTTTTGCCTACTCCACGGCCACACAAAGAATAACTCTTTATTAATTGAAGAGAGAAAGAAGAAGTGGAGGGATGATCTGCAAATGAAAATGCAAACCCCTTTTATAGACATTTGAAATGCCCTACCGACGTAAGCGCTTGCATCATAAGAATTCTGACGTAAGTGCTTACATCATAAGAATATCGACATAAGCACTTACATCATAAGAATGTTGACGTAAGCGCTTACATCATATTTTCATATCGTTTTGACTTTTCTTTCTTTTGCTTGTCTACTTTTCTTTCTTTCACATAGAACAACAGGTTTGCTCCTATCAATCTCCCCCTCAAACCAATGTTACATCAAGAAAGAAATTTTAAAGAAAACAAGATTTGGTATTCTCTAGTGGCGCCTTCACGCTATCAGTCTTGGAGGCTAACTGAGGCAGTGCAGAGCCTCAGTTTGTCAACACCGACAACTTTAGTCAACATGTCTGACGGATTCTTTGATCTTGGTATCTTCTGCAGGGAAAGAGCTTCTTCACTTATCAACTCTCAGATATGATGATACTTCAACTGGATATACTTCGATCCTGCATGAATCACTGTATTATTGGCAAGATGAATTGCACTCTGGCTATCGCTGAAAAGCTCATAATTGTCCTGCTCTTTACCTAGCTCTTTAAGAAAATTCTTGAGCCAAATTATTTCTTTTCCAGCTTTTGAGATTGCCATGTACTCTGCTTCAGTGGTAGATAGAGCAACAATTTTCTGAAGTCTGGACATCCAGCTAGCAGCAGTACCACCCAAGGTGAACACGTAGCATGTGGTACTTTTTTGACTATCCAGATCGCCGCCTAAATTTGCATCAGCAAAACCTCGTAAGATAATATTGCTCTTTTTAAAATAAAGTGTTGTACCTAAGGTGCCTTTGAGATATCGCAATATCCATTTTATACCTTCCCAATGCTATTTTCCTGGATCTGACATGTATCTACTGACAACTTCAACTGCATGGGCTATGTCATGTCTAGTATAAACCATAACATATATCAAACTTCTTACTGCAGAAGCATATTGAACTTTGGACATGTACTTCCTTTCTTCATCTGTCTTAGGTTATTGGTCCTTCGACATATTAAGACGGATTCTGAATGGAGTGCTTCTTGTCTTTGCATCATGAAGACTAAACCTGCGTAGTTCCTATTGTATTTATTTTTCTTGAGACAACTTTAGGTTCATTCCAACCTGTTTCTGGTAATCCTCATCCCAAGCATTTCTTAGTTGGTCCTAAGTCTTTCATTTTAAACTCCTCTGTCAGTTGTTGCTTAACCAAGTTAATCTCATTTATGCAAGATCATGCATTAGCATATCATCAACGTACAATAGTAAAATGATATAGGATTCATCATGATTTTTGATACAACAATAATGGTCCATCTCACATCGTGTGAAGCCATTGTTATACATGAATCCATCAAATTTCTTTTACCATTGTCGGGGAGCTTTCAAACCATACAAACTCTTTTTGAACTTACACACAAGGTTTTCTTTACCAGAAACTTGAAAAACTTCAGGTTGCTTCATGTAGATGTCTTATTCAAGGTCACCATGCAAGAAAGCTGTTTTAACATCTAGCTGCTCCAAATGCAAATTTTTTGCAGCTATGATACTTAGCACCAACCCGATAGTAGTTAATTTGACTACAAGAGAGAAGATCTCGGTGTAGTCAATTCCTTTCTTCTACTGTAAGCATTTTACATCGTGTTTTGTATATTTTCTTACCACCATACTCTTACTTGACTCTGTACACCCACTTGTTCTGCAATGCCTTCTTTCCTTTTGGTAACTCTATAAGTATCCATATTTTATTCTTTCACGACTAGCTTCCACTTATCAGAGTCTATCACCTCCATTGCTTCAACAAAATGCATGGTTCTCCAGCATCAGTCAAAAGTAAATAGTAAAGAGAGAGAGTTAACCTATCCGGAGCATTCATGACTCTTTTAGATCTCCTTAATGTAGGTTCAAGAGTAACTGATCCCGAATTTGATTCAAGTCTAGACTCTAGATTTGATTCTGTATTTGATTCTATCTCTAGTTCCGTTTCTTGTTCTGATCCGGATTCAACTTCTAGTTCTTCATCTTCAATTTTAGAATCAGTTGTAATCCCTCTAGCCACTTTATTTTCTGAGATGTCTTCTAACTCAACCATTTCAGATGTATGTTTGCTGCTGCTGGTTGGTTCTGCTTCAAGCTTGTTCTTGTACATCACATTTTTATTAAAGGTGACATTCCTGTGTCTTAAGATCATTTTATTCTGATTATCTCAAAATCGATAACCAAAATTATCACCACCATAGCCAATAAAGAGATATTTATTGGCTTTAAGATCAAGCTTATCTCTATCATTAGAGTCTACATGCACATAAGAAACACAAAAAAAAATTCAGATGCGAGAGAGTTACCTCCTTTCCTGTCCATACCTCCTCAGGAATTTCAAAGTTCAGCAGTAGAGAGGGTCCCATGTTTATGAGGTATGTTGTCGTGTTAACAACCTCAACCCAAAAATACTTCGGCAATCCAGAATGTATTTTCATACTTCTGGCTAGTTCATTCAGGATTCTGTTCATCCTCTTAGCAATGTCGTTTTGTTACGGTGTTCCAAGAACTGTCTTGATCATTCTAATCCTATTTTCTAAGCATAGTGCTTTAAACTCTTGACTATTATATTCTCCTTTATTGTCAAACTTCAGACATTTTAACTTTAGACTTGTCTTATTTTGAACATCAGTTTTCTATCTTTTAAAGATAACAAACACATCAGATTTATTTTTCAGAAAATAATCCCATACTTTCTTGTGGAATCATCAATTAAGGTGATATAATAGTGTGAGCCTTCCAGAGAAGTTACAGGAGCTGGTCCCCAGACATTTGTATGCACTAGTTCCATCATCTCTTTCTTTGGCGTCCTTCCCACCTTTGAGAAACTAACTCTCTTTTGTTTCTCGTAAAAGCAATCTTCGCACAAACTTAATTCAACATGTTTTAGGTTTGACAACTTTTCTTTGGATTCAAACAACTGCACTCCCTTCTCACTTATATGCCCGAGCCTTCGGTGCCACAATGTTGTATCACGACCATAATCAACCGTTGATATAGTATCTCTTTGTATTGCAGTTGCATACAGTGTTCCTTTCTTGAAGCCCCATGCCACAACCAAATTTCCTTTGTTTTTCTTCCATGATTCGTTACCAAATATTATTGTATATCTTCACTGTCAATCTGACCCATAGATATCAGATTTTTCTTTAGGCCAGGAACATGTCGGACATCTTGCAATTTCCATAACGTGCCTTGTGAAGTCTTTTTATGAACTTCACATTTCCCGGCAATGTCCATAGGTTCGTCATCTTCTAGATAAACTTTCCTAAATTTCCCAGCAATATAATTATGTAATAATTCTTTGCATGATGTAGAGTGAAAGGATGCACCTAAGTCCAAAAGCCAAGATTCGACTGGACTATGTGCATAATAAATTAGTGCATCATCGACTTGTTCAACAATTACATTTGCTGAATTTTCTTCCTTCTTCTTCTTTGGTTCTCTACATTGACTACTGTAGTGACCCGTTTTATCGAAATTCCAACAAATAATGTCCTTGCAAATTTTGAATTGCCCTATTTTCCTTGACTTTGATCTGCTACGACCATGACTATGTCCCCTTTGGTTGCTTCTCCCCCTGATTTTGGTGTGAAAAGCAGATCCTGGGGAATCACTTGATTCTCTTCCGCAAATATCTTCGCTTAGAACCAAGTCTCTAATATCATTCAATTTGAGTTTGGTACTTCCTGATGAACTGCTAACTGCAGTTACCGTTGAAGACCAACTCTTCGGTAGAGATGATAGTAGAATCAATGCCCTGATTTCGTCATCAAATATTATATTTACAGAACTCAACTGAGTTAATATTATATTAAACTCATTAATATGTTCCTTGATAGATCCACCTTTTGTCATCTTTAATTTGAACAAACGACGCGTCAAATAGACTTTTGTGATGACCCAAAAGGTCATCTTATGTTTTAGAGTTTTTATTGCTCTTCGATTTGCGTGCACAATCCGGGCGCGTTTCTGGAAAGCCTTTATGTGAAAATTTGAGAAAAATAATAATGTTTTCCTTTAAAAGTGGATTTAGTTAACTTCGGTCACCGTTTTGAGTAAACGGACCATGACTCATACTTTGATAGTCCCGGTAGGTCTGTATTGAAATATGGGATCTAGGCGTATGCCCAGAATCGGATTCAGAGGTCCCTAGCCCAAGTAATGAAATTATGTTAAAAATTGTAAGTTCGAAAATCTAATGATTTAACGAATTTGATTAATGTTTGATCTCATTGGTATCGGGCCCGTATTTTAGTTACGGAGCCCGGTACAGGTTTAAAATAATATTTAAGTCATGTCTACGAAATTTGGTGAAAATTGGAGTTGATTTGATGTGATTCGGGCATCTGGTAGAGAAAATAGGAATTTCAAAGTATTCTTAAGAATTTCATGTGATTTGGTGTTAAATTCATAGTTCTAGATGTTGTTTTGGCGATTTGATCGCGCGAAAAAGTTCTTATGATATTTCAAGACTTGTGTGCATGTTTGGTTTGGAGCCCCGAGAGCTCGAATGAGTTTCGAATAGGCTACGGAGTGATTTGGACTTGAGAAAATTTGCTGGTATACTTCAGGTCTGCAGATCTCGCAAATGTGAGCGTCGCATTTGCGAGCATGGGAGGTGACTGGGTAGTTCACAATTGCGAAGGATAGGTCCGCATTTGCGGAAGTCCAAGTTCGCATTTGGGACTGGAAGTTCGCATTTGCGAAGGCTGTAGGAACGCGGGGGGTTCACAATTGTGATGCTTTCCTCGCACTTGCGAGCTTCGCAAATGCGACATCTGCAGCTGATAAGTCTTGACTTAGACGTGATTTTTCATTCATTCTCCCATTTTTCAAAACCTAGAACACAAGAGGTAATTTTCCAATAACTTTTTCTTCCCCAAATGATAAGTGATTCTTAACTAGTTTCTTTCAATCTTTTACCTCTTTTTACAATATTTCATCCTAGAAACTAGGGTTTTCATGGTGGAATTGGGGATTTTTGGGTAGAATTTAGGAATGTCAAAATTTAGGAATTTAGACCTCAAATTGAGGTCAGATTCGAAAACCAATTGTATATCCGGGCTCGAGGGTGAATGGATAATCAGGTTTTGGTTTGAATTTTGAGTCTTGACCAAGCAGGCCCGGGGTCGGTTTTTGACTTTTTGAGGGAAATGTTGGGAAACTTATAATTATGTGTTGGAATTGATTTCTTTAGTGATAATTTATGTTGATAAGTTTATTATGACTAGATACTAGTGGTTGGGAGGTGGAAACTAGAGGAAAAGCGGTAATTGAGTTTTGAGTTGGTCGTTGGATTGAGGTAAGTGTTGTGTCTAACTTTGACTCGAGGGAGTAGGGATCCCCGACCTAATTTCTATATGAAAATCCATGCGTGTGGCATATAGGTGAGGTGACGAGTACCTATGCGCGCCAAGTTATCTGTTTTGACTATTCCCTTCCCATTCTTAATATATTGTTCCCTGCCTTAACTACTACATGCTTTATTGATATTTCCATGATTAGTTGCTACTTGTCGGACGTTGTTTTCGTTGTTAAAACTATTGGATACCACGTAGTTTCATTGTTTCATATTATTGGTTTATGCTGGTTATTAGTGTTATTAGTATACTTGGATTGGTTCCATTAAGTAGTATAATTTGAGTGAAGTTTCATAATTGTACCGCTTAATGTTTGTTTAAGTTAAGGTTTAAACATTGTGGGGAGTTAGAGCTAAATTGTTAAATTCATGTTCTTATTATGTGATTGGTACTGATATGGTAGGATCGGGTTGCACTCAACAACAGGAGGAATAAGGTGAAATGGTATTAAATGGTGGGATAAGATTGCGCGCCGCAATAGGAGGAATAAGGGTGATATATTGAGGAACAATAAGGGTGGACTGGTAGGTGGTGGGATCGGGTTACACGCCGCAACAGGAGAAATAAGGGTGGATTGATATGGAGTAATAAGGGTGAATGTTCCTATTAATTCTGACGATATGGTAGGATCGGGATGCGCGCCGCATCAGCTTATGTGTTTATGTATCCTCCTTCTACTATGAAGTTATTCTGTAGTTTTGTATACCATACTGATAAGATATTTGAGTTCCGTATTCAATTCTTGCAAGTTATTGTTTCATTTTGTCTCGTACTTATATTCGCTTTATTTCATATTATATACAGGTTATATTGTAAATGCCCCACCATAGCCTGATCACTACCTCGTCGAGGTTAGGCTCGGCACTTACCAATACATGGGGTCGGTTTTACTGATGTTGCACTCTGTATTTTCTGTGCAGATTTCGAAGCAGGCAGTGGTTGATTGAGAGATTGGCTTTAGGTTACTCAGTTAGGAGACCCAAGGTAGTCCTGCAGGCGTCTGCATGCCCTAGCGTTCCCTTCTACATTTCTGTTTTATTTCTTTTCGAAATAGTTGTAATTTCCATCAGACCAATGTTTGTAGATAATTAGTATGTTTGTGAGTTGTGACATCAGATTTTGGATAGTAATAGTGTCAATATCGGTTATAATGCTTATATATAAAGAAGTTGTTTACTTACTTCCGCAATTATGATTGCTGGTTTTAAATTGACTACTCTTATTCACTGAGTCATGAAGGAAACTGGTTAATAATATTCTAATGTTGCCTTGCCTACCGAGTGTGATGTTAGGCGCCATCACGGTCTTGAGGGTGGAAATTCCGGGTCGTGACAAATTGGTATCAGAGCACTAGGTTGCCTAGGTCTCACAATTTACGGACAAGCTTAGTAGAGTCTGAGGGATTGGTACGGAGATGTCTGTGCTTATCCCCTAGAGGCTACAGAGTTTTGGAACAATTTCACTTCTATTCTTCTCTATCGTGCGATTTGATCTCTCGATGCTAATTGAACTCTCTATTATTGTTCTTTCATAGATAGCGAGAACACGTACGACTTCATCAGTTGGGCAGCAGCCAGAGCCCCCAGTGGCAGCTCCTACGAGGGGTAGAGGTTGAGGTCGAGGCAGGGGTAGGGCTCAGCCTAGAGCTCGAGCAGCAGTAGTAGCGGCGGAGCCTCAGGTAGATTTTGATGAGGAGGATCCAACCCAGACCGTTCCAGCAGGGCCAACTCAGGTTCCAGAGGGGTTCATCGCTACCCCGGTACTTTAGGATACTTTGGTCCGTCTGTTTGGCCTTATGAAGAGTGTTACTCAGACCAGCACATTCCCTATAGCAACAGCTGTCTCTCGGGCTAGGAGAGGAGCACAAACTCGCACTACCCACACTCCAGAGTAGATGGCTCATCAGTTTCAGACTCTAGCAGCTCAGCTAGTTGGGGTAGTTCAGCCGGGTGCAGGGTTCTATGACCGTCACTTAGTACGAGACTAGGTTTGTTGATTTAGCTTGTCATGCTCTTCTTATACTTCCTACCGAGAGAGAGAGGGTGAGGAGGTTTATTGAGGGACTCGCCCAGCTATATTAGATTACAGATGGCTACGGAGACAAGGAGTGAGATTTCTTTCCAAGATGCAGCCACTGTGGCCAGACGAGTTGAGATGGTTCTATCTCATGGGAATGGTCAGGGGTCTGACAAGAGGCTGCATCACTCTGGTGGATTCAGTGGGGTCTCATTTGGAGGTCGAGGTACTTTTGGTAGAGGCCATCTTCCCATTTCATTCAACACTTCACACATCCCATGGAGCTTCAGGGAGTCATGGTCTTTATGTACCTCGTTCAGACCAGCCAACTTATAGTACACTACCAACTCCTATCAGAGCACCTCATCTTCAGAGCTATTATCGCGGTCAGTCGAATCGTCAGGGTCAGTCTCATTTTCCACAGCCGCAGTACCAGAATGAATGTTTGAGTATGGTGAGTATGGGCATATCCAGAGGACCTGTCCAAGATTAGTGGGTGTTCAGCCATAGCAGCAAGGTTCTCGTGCCATGATCCCGGCATCGCCCGCATAGCTAGCTAGAGGTAGAGGTCAGGGAGCCAAAGGTATAGGTTAGGGAGCTAGAGGTGGAGGTTAGACTGTTAGAGGTGGAGGCTAGGTCGCAAGAGGTGGAGGCTAGCCAGTAGGAGGCCGTTCCAGGGATATGATTTAGAGTGGTGGGCCCCAGCCCCAATGTTATGGTTTCCCAGCCAGGCATGAGGCTGAATTATCGAATGCTATTATAATAGGTACTATTTCAGTTTGCAGTAGAGATGCTTCAGTTCTATTTGATCCAGAGTCTACATACTCCTATGTGTCATCTTATTTTGCTTTATATTTGGTTGTGCCTCGTGATTCTTTAAGGGCTCACGTGTATGTTTCCACGCTGGTGGGGGATTTTATTATTGTAGATCATGTCTATCATTTGTGTGTGGTTATTATTGGGGGTCTTGAGACTAGCGTAGATCTCCTACTTCTTGATATGGTTGATTTTGATGACATTTTAGGGATAGATTGGCTCTTACCTTATCATGCCATATTGGAATGTCACGCCAAGACCATGACCTTAGCATTGCTGGGTTTTCCTCGATTAGAGTGGAGAAGGACTCCTGGTCATTTTACTAGTAGGGTTATCTCTTATATGAATGTTCGACGTATGGTCGAGAAGGGGCGTTTGGCTTATTTCGCTTATGTTCGTAATTCTAATACAGAGGTTCCTTCCACGGATTCTGTACTAGTTGTTCATGAGTTCCCAAAATTATTTCCTGCAGACCTGTCGGGGATGCCACTCAACATGGATATTGACTTTTGCGTTGATTTGGCTCCGGGTACTCAGCCTATTTTTATTCCGCCATACTGCATGACCCCGCCAGAGTTGAAAGAGTTGAAGGAGCAGTTGTAGGATTTGCTTGTTAAGTACTTTATTAGACCAAGTGTCTCGCCCTGGGGTGCACCGGTGTTGTTTGTAAAGAAGAAAGATGGATCCATGAGGATGTGCATAGACTATTGGCAGTTGAACAAAGTCACCATGAAGAACAAGTATCCACTGCCGAGGATTGATGGATTATTTGATTAGCTTCAGGGTGCAAGATTTTTTCAAAGATCGGTTTGAGGTCTGGCTACCATCAGTTGAGGATTAGGGCATTCGATGTACTTAAGACAACTTTTCGGACATTGTATGGACATTATGAGTTTCTAGTGATGTAATTTTTGCGGACAAATGGCCCAACAACAGTTATGGATTTGATGAACAGGGTGTTAAAGCCCTATATGGATTCCTTTGTGATTGTTTTTATTGATGATATCTTGATCTACTCCCATAGTCAAGATGAGCATGAGCAGTATCTACGGACCGTTATTCAGACTCTGAGAGACATCAAGTTATATGCTAAGTTTTCCAAATGTGAGTTTTGGTTAGGTTCAGTTGCTTTCTTGGGTCACATTGTATCAGCAGAGGGCATTTAGGTGGATCCTAAGACGATTGAAGTAGTCAAGGACTGGCCTAGACCCACATCAGCTACAGAGATCTGGAGTTTTTTGGGATTGGCGGTTATTACCTTCTAGGGGTTCTCATATCTAGAAACCCTGATGACCAGGTTGACTCAACAGGGCGCCTCGTTCAGATGGTCAGATGAGTGTAAGGCGAGCTTTTAGAAGCTTAAGAAACTTTGGCTATAAAACCGGTGTTGGTATTGCCTGCAGGTTCATGGCCTTATACAGTATATTGTGACGCATCTCGAATTGGACTTGATACGGTAATGATGCAGGGTGGAAAGGTTATTGCATATGCTTCGCGATAGCTAAAGATTCACGAGAAGAATTATCCATTTCATGACTTAGAGTTGGAAGCCATTGTTCACATATTGAAGATTTGGATGCACTATCTATATGGTGTGTCGTGTGAGGTGTTCACGGATCATAGGAGTTTGCAGTATTTTGTTCAAGCAAAAGGAGCTCATTTGAGGCAGAGAAGGTGGTTGGAACTATTGAAAGACTATGATATCACCATCTTGTATCATCTGGGAAGGCCAATGCGGTGGCCGATGCTTTGAGTAGGAAGTCAGCTAGTATAGGCAGCATTGCGTGTATACCAGTCGGTGGGAGACCGCTTGCATTAGATGTTTAAGCCTTAGCCGATTAGTTCGTAAGGTTGGATGTTTCCGAGCCCAGTCATGTTTTAGCTTGCACAGTCGCTGAGTCTTCCTTGTTTGAGCGTATTAGGGAGCGGTAGTATGATGACCCTAATTTGCTTGTCCTTAGGGACACACTGCGGCACGGTGATACCAAGCCGGTTACGGTTGGAGAAGATGGAGTAATAAGGATGTCGGGTCGTGTTTGTGTGCCTAATGTGGATGGACTTCGTGAGTTGATTCTAGATAAGGCCCACAGTTCCCAGTAGTTTATTCAACCGGGCGTTGATAAGATGTATCATGACTTGCGGCAGCATTATTGGTGGAGGAGGATGAAGAAGGATATTGTTGCATATGTAGCTCAGTGTTTAAATTGTCAGCAAGTAAAGTACGAGCATTAGAGACCTGGTGGTTTGCTTCAGAAGATAGAGATTCCTGAGTGGAAGTAGGAGCGTATCACTATGAATTTCGTTGTTGGACTCCCATTGACTCAGAGGAAGTTCAATGCAGTATGGGTTATTGTGGATAGACTGACCAAGCCAGCACATTTTATTCCTGCAGGAGATTCCTATTCTTCGGAGTGGTTGGCAGAGATTTATATCCGTGAGATCATTCGTCTTTATAGTGTGCCCATGTCTATCATTTCTGATCGAGGTATGCAGTTTACCTTGCATTCCTGGAGCGCAGTACATCGTGAGTTGGGTACGCGGATTGAGTTGAGCACAACATTTCATCCTCAGATGGACGGACAATCCGAGCGTGCTATTCAGATCTTGGAGGATATGCTCCGTGAATGCGTTATTGACTTTGGAGGTTCTTGGGATCAGTTCTTATCGTTAGCAACAACAGCTATCAGTCGAGCATTCAGATGGCTCCCTATAAAGCAGTATATAGTAGAGGGTGTCGATCGCCGGTTGGGTGGTTTGGGCCTGGGGAGGCTCAGTTATTGGGTACATATTTAGTACAGGATGCCTAGGATAAGGTTAAGGTCATTTAGGATAGAATTCACCCAGCTCAGTCCAAGCAGAAGAGTTATGCTGACCATAGAGTTCGTGATGTGGCATTCATGGTCGGAGAGAGAGTGTTGCTTCGTGTATCACCCATGAAGGGTGTTATGAGGTTTGGGAAGAAGGGCAAGTTGAGCCCTAGGTTCATCGGGCCTTTTGAGATTCTTGATCGAGTGGGAGAGGTGGCCTACACACTTGTATTACCCCTAGGCTTATCAGCGGTTCATCCAGTGTTTCATGTGTCCATGCTTCGGAAGTATCATGGCGATCCATCCCACCTGTTAGATTTCAGCATTGTCTTGTTTGACAAGGAGTTGACCTACAAGGAGGAGCCGATAGCCATTTTAGACCAACAGGTTCGTCAGTTGAGATCGAAGAGTTATCCTTCAGTTCAAGTGCAGTGTAGAGGTCATCCTGTTGAGGCAACTACCTACAAGTCCGAGTGGTATATGCGGAGTAGATATCCCCACCTTTTCACCAACTCATGTACTTTTCTATGTCCGTTCGAGGATAAACGATTGTTTTAGAGGTAGAGAATGTGATGACCCAAAAAGGTCATCTTATATTTTAGAACTCGATTCCTTGTTCCGAGGCTCTCAAAACCTTATTTTTATTCCTCTTCGATTTGTGTGCGTAGTCCAGGAGTGTTTCCAGAAAGTCTTTATGTGGAAATTTGAGAAAAATAATAATCTTTCCCTTTAAAATTGTATTTAGTTGACTTCGTTCAACGTTTTGAGTAAACGGACCCCGACTCGTACTTTGACAGTTCCATTGGGTCCATATTGAAATATGGGACCTAGGCGTATGCCCGAAAGCGGATTCGGAGGTCCCTAGCCCGAGTAATGAATTTTTATTAAAAATTGTAAGTCCGAAAATCTAATGATTTAAAGAATTTGATTAATGTTTGATGTCGTTGGTATTGGGCTCGTATTTTGGTTTCGTAGCTCGGTACATGTTTAAAATAATATTTAAGTCATATTTGTGAAATTTGGTAAAAATCGAAGTTGATTTGACGTGATTTGGGCATCTGGTTGAGAAAAGAGCAATTTTAAAGTGTTCTTAATAATTTCATATGATTTGGTGTTAAATTCATAGTTCTAAATGTTATTTTGGCGATTTGATTGCTCAAGCAATTCGTATGATGTTTTAAGTCTTGTGTGCATGTTTGGTTTGGAGCCCCCCTAGGGCTCGGGTGAGTTTTCGATAGGCTACAGAGTGATTTGGACTTAAGAAAATTTGCTGTTATGCTTGAAGTCTGCAGATCTCACAAATGTGAGGTCTGGCTCGCAAATACGAGCCTCACATTTGCGAAGAATGTTGGCATTTGTAAGCATGGGAGGGGACTTGCTAGTTCGCAATTGCGAAGGATAGGTGATCGCGGCCTACTCCGCACTACTATTGAGTAGCGAGAGAGGGTCAGAGCAGCATTTACTCGATTTATGGTCGGGATCGATTTCTGCGGAGAGTTAGAATTCGGAATAGAGTATCTATCTAGTTTAGGATTGCGTATGTGTTCCAAATTACACTTCTAATCATTTTTGGGGTTTTCATTTTAATTCTACTATTATCAGCTACAAATGGCAAATGCAACTAGATTAAGCTAAGAGTTAATCTAAAAAGGGTTGTTCAAATGGTTTAAAAGGCACTAGGGTAATAACTTTCACCTAGGTGGTTAATTGACGGGTAATTGAATCTAAGACACGATTGACATAATTGGGGAGTATGATATAACTATTGCACGATATTACCCAATGTACACCTCTCGGTGGTTCGAGTGATTTTGCCCGAATTGACATTCTCAAGACCAATTGGGTATGCAAATTTGCACAAGCAACTAGGGTTCAAGTCGGGTTATTACTCTCTAGATGTTTAACCCTTTAATTGGGGCTATCAATCTCTAGAGTACGCCCCAATTCCTTGTTGGACCAATTTCCGAGACTTAGACTCTCTTTCTCAAGAAGAGCCCTAGTCAACTAAATACAGACTATTGTTTGCAACCACTAATTCAGCCATTAACCATGAAATTGGCCAAAATATCAATCACCCATAGTCAATCTAAGCCCTAAAATACAAGACCCATCAATTACCCACACTTTGGTTGAGCCATAACCCTAGTTTATGGGTCTAGCTACTCATAATTAAAGAAGAAAAGCAAGAAATAGATGAAGAACAACTCATATTAATTAATTGCTAAGATAAATAACAAGATTCAATGATAAAAAGTAGATACACTTTACCAAAATAGCTAAGAATCTCGAACCCACGAGCGTAGCTGCTTAATTACAATATCTGATACCCTAAAAAATGGGAAAAGAAGCTATTTATACTAAGCTAAAAATTCTGGACAAAAATGCCTCTGCGAGGTTAGTGCCGACCACACAAAATGGTCTGCGGCTGCACTAGGGCTCTGAATATGAAGATCTGACTCTCTGAACTCAGGCACTGTGGACCACAGAGAATGGACTACGGCCGCGGAGCCTTCTAGTGCGGTCCGCACAAAATGGAATATGGACCGCATTGACTTGAATCCTTGAAACTGGCATTTCTATGATCTTGGGTTCTGCGAACCGCACTAAATTGAGTGCGGCCGCATTGCCTTCAGTGCAGACCGCACAAATCCTAGTGCGGCCGCATTTCCTTTGTTTCTTGAAAGTCATGCTCTCTGAACCTCACACTGCGGACCACACAGAATGTAGTGCGGCCGCACTGGCCTTGCTTTGCCTGAGCTTTGTCTTGTCTTGGTACTTGTGCATGTTTCATTCCTTTTGAGCTGACCTTTGACATCTTTTCACTTTGTTGATTAAACCTGCAATCAAGCACAACTTGTGAGCCTTTTGGGACTATTTTTTATGAATTTCTAATCAAAGTGTCACGCCCCAACCTCGAGAGGCGCGACCGACGCTCAATCGAGTGAACCCAACTGAGCAAGTCTTACCATACACTTCCTATCCACCTCGATATGAATAAAGAAACCATACTTTTGTGTATCTATTTAGACGGGGAAAGACAACACATTCTACATTGATAGTTCATTTTAAACACCACAATAAACCGTAGATGAGTTAGTTTCTAAGATCCCCAGAGAGTTACAATTTATAGGCAACATAAGTTTAGAATTACAACATGATTCATAGACCCATCCAACCCCGGTACATAACCCACACATATGTCTACGGAGCCTCTAGGATATAAAAGATGAGTTTGACAACGCCGGCAACAAGGCCCCGGCTATACCTCAATAGTGAAAGTACACAATACAAAGATATACAATATAGCCCCTTGAAGGAGAAAGGGGCTCACCAAGATCTTGAGAAGAGGGATGCTTCGCTATACACGACCGACACTATCCGCTATGGAGCCACCTACATTCATTTAAAAAATGTAGCGCCCCCAGCAAAAGGGACGATAGGGCCATCGAATAACACTAGTATGTATAACTAAACACCATCAGATTAGAAAGAACTTTCATACACAAATAAGGAAATCACAGGTATCACTCCAAAGTTTTAAACGATCACAACATTATCAACATGAAAGAATTACACAACCTTCACATCATGTTTCCATATCCTTTAGTTGGGCATTTCATATTGTTCCACATCGTTCACATTACCACCGCTATCTTGAGCGGAGTCCGATCTCGACCCGATCGGCTAGGCCGTCTCCCGGAGACGTTACCAATATTCTATTCACACATTCCAGTTTCAATCATCAATGCGTAACCGCCATATGTATATGTCATGCTGTCCGATCATGGCCTGATCGGCTTGCCCGCCTTACCGAGGAGTTACCATTTTCCATTATTCATATCACTCTAATCTTTGGTTACACATGTATTAGTTTATCGGCACTTGGGGCAACAATTTTCACATTCCACAATTCACGTTTCACATTGTTCCCATTTTCAACATTAGGTTTGTAATTCAATAGATTGTGGCACACAAGAGCAAATAAGGTTCTAGGCGTAGATGATACTTCATGTAAATGGCACAACAAAGCACTTCAATTTTAATCTAAGGTCTAAGCATTTTGATACATGATTCATAGTCCTTGCACCTTTTCAAATTATCAAGAATAGCACGTTGATCAATTTGAGACACAGTTTCCACGCATATAAGGTTGCAACACCAAGTCAAATGAAATAGAAATCAATACAACAATTCAATTTAATCTTACCGTACTCACACAACCAACGATGAAGCTCAATTTCTGAAAGACGGGGTTTTACCCATACATACCTCAATAAAGCTTTTCTTATTCCTTACAAAATTCCGGAACTTTTAGCACTTTGATCTATTGTGTAAGAATACAAATTAAACTGAGAATTAGAGATGGGATTGAGATTCTATCTTGTTTTGAGCATACTATCAAACACTAAAGGTGCATTGTGATCTTAGGCCCTTTTGAGAGAAACTTCTATCATTTTATACCCCAATTGCTTTCTTTTTAGTTCACAACCTCCCAATATTCTATGGTGTGATATGCATGCAAGAAATTCATTCTTATACCCATAAATTACTTCACTTGTGATCCCTTATTGCTAACCATAGGAATAAGAGCTGAGGTAATGAAGTCTTACCTCTTGGGATGAAGATTTAGGTGCCCTCACTTGATTATCTTCAAATATTTGGCAAGGTTTCATGGAGTAATTTGATGGGAAGCACTTCCCTCTCTAAGACCCTCTCTCTCCCTCTCTCTAAAAGCATCAGGAAATATGCTCAAAATGAGTTATAACACTGAATATATCGATAAGGGGTCGAGTTTAAAATTTAGAAAATTGGAGCCCCGAGTCAGGTAAAGTGGAAATGCAGCCCGCAGAATGGACCGCAAAATGTGCTCCCAAAATCTGAACATTCTGTCTGGGTATGCAGCAGAAATGCGGTCTGCATACCCTTACATGCTCCTAACTTGGCACCACGGGATTCCTTACAAAATTCCAAGGAAATTATGCGACGACTATGCGGTCCGAATATCGGTTATGCGATTGCATAATGGACCGCATATTTAACCTCAAATTTGACTAATACACTGGCTCACTTATGCCCCCTATGCAATCCGCATACCTGATATGCGACCGCATTCTCGATCGCAAAATCGCACTTAAGCAATTCACGGGGCCTTACACAGAGCATAAGCAAGAAGGAGTATAAAATGTGTTAAAATCCCTTAGTTATCAACTCCCCCAAACTTAAGCTTTTGCTTGTCCTCAAGCAAACAAAATAAGACCTACCCCTTAAGGGAAAATCTAAGAAGTTTTCAGCTTACCTAAAATAATCTCATCTAGCAACAATTGGGACTAACAATTTCCCTCAATACAAATGAATCATTAACAACTTTTACTATTTGAAACACCATGGATTAAGTGCGACACAATAGCATCAAGAGTTGGCTCAACACATCAAAGGACTCTTTCTATTACTTTGATCATTGTGGAGCCCAAACACACACATCCTCAACTCTCCCTAAGCAAACCTCACTTTTAGAATAGTAGCACTCAAAACGAGGTTAATGGAAGTTCACTCATCTCTCTCAAGAAAAAGCCACAAGTCCGGCTCTAGGTATCATATGCTTTCCCCTTATGTGAGTATCCACTAATGTAAGTTTCATTCAACTCAAGATCATATAGGGCTTTTGTGGAGATATTGTAAAGGCTTTTGGTTCGGGGTAGGCAATATTTTGGTCTAAGTAAGTTCCATCTTCCCTTAAGCACTTCTTTTGATTTATTTGACACACATTCACTTGACTCTTTGAGTCATTTCACTTCTTTCTAAGGGATTAGAGAGACACACTGTCACTCTTTCTTATGCATTTCAAACCTTTTCTCCTTTTTCAACTTTCGACACCTTTAATTCTTTGCTTATCTTAAATCTCTTTTTGTTCTTTTTCATATTAAACATTCTATTTGCCATTTTGCTTTTTTTTTTCTTTTTCATTGCCTTTCCTTTTCTTCAATTTTGTGCCTTTTTACCCCTTTGTTGCAATATTCGTCCCCCCTCCCAAACTTATACTTTTGCCATGTGCTAAAGGAAAGATCGGGTGCCAAGAGGGGGTATCTTTTAGAACAGATATAGGCGTGTATTATGGTTCTTGAAGGAAAAAGGTCTAAGGCTCAAAAGGGTTGATTAGGGATCTTATCATTGGTAGGTTATGGGTGTGTTCAACAATAATTTGGACCAAGGAGATCCTATAATCATGTCTCAAGTCAGAATTCACTTAGGATTTCGACTCAACAAACATTTAGGGCAAGTTCTAGACCAATGGCTCGGGAGTTAGACTTGCAATGAAATTACTCATCACACAAGCTATGGGATTGCTAAAAACGCAGAGTCGGGGGCCCACAATGACCTTATATAGGATTTAAGCACACAATGGTCCCGAAAAACTACTTGATGATTATCGGTCAACACAAGAGTCTCAAGGTCACTACTTTCACCATCCTAAACACAACAATTGTTTTTGACCATAAGATCAAAGGCAAATGTGCTAGGCCCAAGTGAAGTTTTGCTTGAGGCACCCTTAACTACTAACTACTAAAAACGAAAAGAAAAACAGACTCAAACCCTTAAAAAGGTTTTCATGTCATCTATCATTGGGAAGAGCCACCTGATTCATACAACACTCTACATTTGGAAAGAACTGTGGCATTAGGAAAAGCAAAGATTTATTGCAAACTTGAGAAATAAGAAGCTACGAATCACAAATAAGAAGCTAATAACGAAAAATTTGCGGAAAGCATAATGAATATATACAAGAGGGGATTTGAATATACAAGAGAAGGGATGAATATGTACAATGTAACAAACTTTATATACATACCCAAAGTAAAATAAAAGTGCAATAAATGTACCAAATGTTAAAATTATATACAACCCAAAGGTGAAAAACCAAGAAAGCATAAAAAAGTATCAAATATATATACAATCATCCGAATGAATAAAAAGTAGGGCCTACGCCTTCAAATGAAAGCTGGCGTTGTCCCCAATGCCAACTAAACCAAATAAAGAATCAAAAAGAGATAGGAAAAACGATATAGGGACTCCCTATGGCATGTCTATCTGCATAGGGACTCCCACAGGCTCTTGTGGTGCATCTTGTGGCTGACTGGAGGAGGCCTCCAGTAGGTCGGCCAACTGGATGACTGCATTATCCGCTCTGGGAATCATCCTCTTTCTCTTTGGAGGCCTTTGTGACTGCTTTGGCTGGGGATGAGCTGCTGGCATAGGATCATCGAGCAATAAGTCCAAAGGCAGCTAGTCTTCCTTCAACCGGTCAACATCAACCCTCAGCACCTTTACAAACTCCTTGGAAGTCTGCGTCTTCCTCAATTTCTTGTTCTCCCTAGCCAGCTCCTTGAGAGACTGACTGTGTGAAGCAACTGCATCTATGATCACCTTCTGAGTGTCGAGGATTTTCTTTAGTTGTCTAAAATCTCTTTCAAAGCATCCTCTAACGACTGGGAAACCTGTGGGGCTAGAGGTGCCAACTGAGCCTCTACCGTGGTAGTTAGGATGGATAACTTGGATGAGGTAGTCTGCATCCAGTTGTTGATACTCAAAAGTGCCTAGATCAGTCAGTGGGCAGTAATAGGATAGGCTCGGGAAGATGGAATCTCCGGGTCCGCTGAGGTGGATGGACCAAGAGGGGTAGCAGTGGAAGTAGATGTAGGCTCAGATGGAGTCACTACCACAACTGGCTCTTCAGACTGTCCAGTTGGAGTAGTAACTGTACTCTTGAAGTTCTTGCTCTTGGGTTGTCATCCCTCTGCATGTTATACCAGGTGAAAAGGGACCTTCGCTTTGACTTTGATGTCAAAGGGCCTCTTCTCCACTTTCAGGTCCCGGAAGTACATAGTGAGGAAACTGGGGAACGGGAAGTTTCTATCATGCTCGGCACCCACAATAGTAATAATTCACGACATCACATTCCCCACATTGATTGGGTACCCCGCCATGATCAAAGCCACTAACACAGCCCGGTGGAGAGGGAGGGCATTGTCATGTGTCGTGGGGTCCAACCTGCTACATACAAAGGTTTCCCACCCCCATGCGTCAAAGTTCAAACTCCGTCTCAAGATCTTGACTCCAGCAGTCAACCAGTCGGGGGTGGTACCTAGGATTGCCAGGTACTGTGCTAGCCAGGGACGAACCTCTTCGCCCATTTCCATTTTTTCCATGTACAAGGTCTCATCTTCCTCATTAAACCCAAGATAGTCATTGATTGTCTTCCCGTCGAACATCACCTTTATATTTCAAACCTTGGTCACTTTGGAGCCCTTTTTGATGTGGGCTACGTTGCTGTAAAATTCCTTGACCAAGTGTTCGTTGGCATCCACACACTCATCTAGAAAATGTTCCCAACCCACTCTTATCCTAAACTGCCTCCTCACGTTGGGATTGTGAGGTAGCAAGTCTCTATCAATAAAACTCCGCTTCGGGATTAACTTCCTCACCGGCCACCATTCTCATAACTTGTGGTACGCTACCTCACTAACAAACCGGTCCTGCCACACCTCTGGCTTCCTAGTTCGGGCAATACCCTCACTTGTGGTTCACCTCTTTCTCCTACTTCTTCGTCTCCCCCTACTTCCTCCTCATCAAATACTGCACCCTCTCCAGATAATGAAGCTGTGAGAGAGGTTTTGTATTCCCCACTACCATCACCTGAACCCTCAAACGACCCAAAAGAGATGTTCACTAATGCTTGGGCAGTGGGGGATGCTAGATGTGTATCTCTCAGTCTATGCCTCTCTGGCCAGTCAGGGATGTATTCTGGCACAGAGTCCGAAGAGATCTCCCGGGAAGGCTCGTACTCACTCCCGGACATGTCAATGGCTCTATCAGCAGCTTTTATCGCTTTCCTCATGTTCTTGATGTTTTGCCTAGCTTAGGGAGTGAGTTTTATCATTTTCTGCTTCCCTCCCCAGGAAGATCCACCTCTGCTAGGTTGTTTAGTTCCTTTGCCTCGTTGTTTTATCATTGTCTGCAACCATAATTCAATCGGCTTGTTAGTATCAGTGTAATCAGTTAAGAACCAAAGTTGCAGAACAGAAAAGAAAAATTGCAGACATTTCCGAGAAATCACCCAGTGCGGACCGTACAAAATGGTGTGCGGCCGCACAGGGGTCAATACAGACAGCACAAATGGCCATACGGTCTGCACATGAGTGGGGTTTAGACTACCCACCCTCTGTATCTAGGCAGTGCGGACCGCATAAAATGTAGTGTGGCTGCACAGGGGCCAGTACGGTCCGCACAAAATGTAGTGTGATCTCACTGCCCAAAGTTCAACTTCCAAGTATTTCATCAAGGCGGTCTACACAAAATGGTACTGCGGACCGCACAGGGGAACCGCGGACCGCACAGAAATGATTGCGATCCGCACTGAGTGCCCAATTGTGGCACTAAGTTAGGGTTCATAAATTTTTTTAAGCTCAATTATGCACCTAATTAGTGTCCCTGCATGTTTGCCCATTGTATTGAACTACCTAAGTCTACCTTAATAAAAAATTTAACTACCCTAACCTAAATAATTAAAGAAACTACGGGAAGCATAGGAAGGAAAGCAAGAAAAACAAAAATTAAATGAAATTAACAAAATTGAACAAGTAAAAAAGAGTGTAATGTTACTAGCTATCAGATGAAATGAAGAATGATGGTTCTAAGCGTTTACGAGCAGAGACGAGGATGAACAATGTTTTAGTGAGTCTAAGAGTAAAGAGATCGAAAAGTTTGAACAAGAGGGCCTCAGGCCCTATTTATAGAAAAGGACTTGGGGCCCAGTCTCACCAACCAGTGCGGACTGCACAAAATGGACAGCGGTCCGTACTATACTGCTTTTGCCAAGTTTGACCAAGTAACCTACTACGGTACACACAAAATGGACTGCGGCTGCAGTGGTCCACTGCGGACCGCACAAAATGTAGTACGTCCGCAATGGCAAACTTTAGAGAGGTCTATATTTTACCCTTCACTAGTGCGGTCCGCACTAAATATAGTGCGGCTGCACTAACAACTTTAGAGACCTGGCAATTTTTTCCACTATGTCATGCACTGCACCAACACAATCCTTTAACATCTCACAACCAGTTTGCCCAAAAATAAATCTTATCCTATAATGAAAATCAAAGAAAAATACATGGGTTGCCTCCCAAGAAGCGCCTGATTTAACATCGCGGCACGACGCAAGTTACCATCACATCATTTGAAATGGAAAAGTGCCACCACGTGGCTATTATCAATTTTTCCAAGATAATGCTTGACCCCGTGCCCATTAACTCTGAAAACTTCACCATTTTTGTTCATTAAATCAAGAGCACCAAACGAGGTCACATACACCACTTCAAAAGGTCCACTGCATTTTGATTTGAGCTTTCCCGAAAACAGACATAACCGGGAGTTGAATAAGAGAACCAAATCACCAACTTTGAACTCCTTTCCACGAGCATATTTATAATGAAGGTACTTAATTTTGTCCATATACAAGGATGAACTGGAGTAGGCATGGAATAGGAATTCATCAAGTTCATTGAGTTGCTCCACACGAAGATTGACTACCACATCCCACACAAGATTTAGCTTCCTCAAAGCCCCCATGGCCTTGTGCTCTAACTCAACTAGTAAATGGCAAGCTTTCCCAAACACCAACCGATACGGAGACATACCAATCGGAGTCTTGTAAGAAGTCTTATAAGCCCATAGAGCGTCATCCAATTTCTTCGACGAATCAGTCCTATTTGCATTGACCATCTTTGACAATATGCTTTTGATTTCCCTATTGGAGACTTCAACTTGACCACTTGCTTGAGGATTATAGGGAGTAGAAACTTTGTGATTGACACCATACTTTGAAAGCAAAGTGTCGAAAGCTCAATTGCAAAAATGAGACCCCCATCACTTATGATTGCACGAGGAGTACCAAACCTTGTAAAAATGCTCTTTTTGAGAAATGCAACAACACTCAGGGCCTCATTGTTGGGCAAAGCCACGGCTTCAACCCACTTTGAAACATAGTCCACCACCACAAGAATGTAAGTGTTTCCACAAGAGCTAACAAATGGGACCATGAAATCAATGCCCCATACATCAAAAATATCAACCTCAAGGATGGTATTGAGAGGCACATCATCTTTCTTCGAAATTCCACCCACTCTTTGGCATTTGTCGCATCTGTTCACCAAATCACTGGCATCTTTGAACAAATTTGGCCAATAAAACCACAACTAAGAACATTAGAAGTCGTCCTTACCCCGCCATGGTGGCCACCATAGGGAGAGGAATGACAAGCCTCCAAGATCCTCAATTGCTCCTCCTCCGGGACACACCTTCGGATCATACCATCCGTGCAAATCTTGAACAAATACGGCTCATCCCAATAGAAGTCCAAACTATCCTACTTGAGCTTCTTCCTTTGGTTAGAAGAGAGCTTACACGGGATTATACCGGTCACAAGGAAATTAGCAACATCGGCAAACCATGACATATCATTCATCGATACAGTCAAGAAATGAATCATTGATCTCTAGGCCATCACTAGGCCTCCCCTCCTCCTCCAAACGGGACAAGTGCTCCGCCACTTGGTTCTCACTACCCTTCCGGTCCACAATCTCCAAATCAAACTCTTGAAGTAACAAGACCCATCACATAAGTCTAGCTTTGGAGTACATCTTCGTTATCAAGTACCGGAGTGAGACATGGTCGGTATGAATAATATCCTTGGCACCCATAAGATACGGCCGGAATTTTTTCATATCAAACAATATAGCCAAAAGTTCTTTCTCGGTCACCGTGTAGTTCACTTGAGCATTATTCATTGTCTTGCTCGCATAGTACACCAGATGAAACATTGTGTTCACTCTTTGACCCAAAACCACCCCAACCGCAACATCGCTCGCATCACACATGAGCTCAAAGGTCAAACTCCAATTAGGAGTGGTAATGATAGGAGTGGTGGTCAACTTATTCTTGAGAAGTTCAAAGGCTTGCATACATTTCTCATCAAACACGAACTTAACATCTTTTTCCAACAACTTGCACAAGGGGTTCACTACCTTTGAAAAGTCTTTGATAAATCTCTGGTAGAACCCCCGCATGCCTAAGAAAACTTCAAACTCCCTTGACGAATGTAGGGGGAGGGAGACTTGAAATCACATCGATCTTTGCTTTATCTACCTCAATACCATGCTTCGAAAATTTATGCCCAAGAACTATTCCTTCTTCCACCATAAAGTGGCATTTCTCCCAATTGAGGACAAGATTGGTTTCTTTACAACGGGCCAACACCCTATCAAGATTCTTCAAGCACTAATCAAATGAATCCCCCACAATACTAAAATCGTCCATGAGCACCTCCAAAATGTCTTCCACCATATCGGTGAAAGTGGCCATCATACACCGATGAAATGTAGCTGGTGCATTACACAACCCAAAAGGCATCCTAGAGAAGGAAAACGTGCCATATGGACAAGTAAATATGGTCTTCTCCTGATCTTCCGGAGCAATCAAGATTTGGTTGTACCCAGAATACCCATCTAAGAAGCAATAGAAGGCACGCCCAGCAAGTCGGTCTAATATCTGGTCAAGGAAAGGCAAAGGGACGTGATCCTTGCGGATCACTTTATTCAACTTATGGTAGTCCATGCATACTCTCCAACCAGTGACTGTTCTTGTAGCAATCAACTCATTTTGAGAATTTGAAACCATGGTCATGCCACCCTTCTTCGGTACACATTGCACCAGCGAAGTCCAAGAGCTATTAGAGATAGGGTACACAACCCCGGCATCCAACCACTTGATCACCTCTTTTTTCAAAACTTCTTGCATTGCTTTGTTCAATCTTTTTTGATGCACCAAGGAAGGTTTTGCATCATCCTCAAAGATAATTTTGTGCATACAAAATGCGGGGCTTATTCCCCAAATATTAGCTAGAGTCCATCCAATTGCCTTTTTCTGCTTTTGAAGCACCGCCAATGTGGCATCAACCTGCATGTTAGTAAGGCAAGAAGAAAGAATAACTGGCAATGTAGAATTTGAGCCTAAGAACTCATACCTGAGGTGTGGAGGAAGTGGTTTTAACTCCAACACCGGAGGCTCCTCAATTGAAGGTTTAGTTGGTGGAGTCATTCTATTCTCGAGATCCAAAGATAATTTCCTAGGCTCATAAGAATAAGAGCCCATTCCATGTAAAGCATTCACGCACTCTACTCGACTTGCATCCTCATTGACATCAAGATTCAACAATACGGCCTCCAATAGGTCCTCCACATTGATCATTGCACTGGTGTCATCAATTATCACTGTTGTGACGAGGTCAACAAAAAAGCACACCTCTGTACTGTTGGGATGCTTCATAGATTTGCACACATGAAAGACCACCTTTTCATCACCCACCCGGAAGGTGAGTTCCCCTGCTTCCACATCTACCAATGCCTTCCCCGTATCTAGGAAAGGTCTTCCCAATATGATCGGAACTTCGTAGTCCACCTCACAGTCCAAGATCACAAAGTCAGCTGGCAAGATAAATTTGTCCACACGGACAAGCACATCATCAATAATACCCAAGGGTCTCTTCATCGATCTATCTGCCATTTGTATCCTCGTGGAAGTCGGCCTAGGTTGCCCAATACCCAAAGTTTTGAAAACTGAGTAGGGCATAAAATTGATACTAGCTCCCAAATCACATAGATACTTGGCAAAATCCGCATTCCCAATGGTGCAAGCAATGGTTAAAGTACCAGGATCTTCAAGCTTCGGGGCCATTAAATGCACTATAGCACTAACTTGGTGAATCATCTTTATAGTTTCACAATCCATAGAACGCTTCTTTGTGACCAAGTCTTTCATGAATTTTGCATAGCCCGACATTTGTTCAAGAGCCTCCACCAGAGGAACATTAATGGACAAGCTCTTCATCATATCAATGAACTTCTTAAACTGATTATCATTCTTTTGCTTCGCAAGCCTTTGAGTATAAGGTGGAGGTGGCCTTAGCAAAGGTGCATTGGCTTTAGGCACAACCGGCCTCGACATGTCAATTATGTGTTCCCTAGATGGGTTCACATCATTTTGAGTTTCCATCTCGACATCTTGAATATCAATCCTCACTTCGTTGTTCACATTTTCCTTAACCACATCTTCAACTACCAAAGGGACTTCATTTTCTTGCAATTCAACATCATCATCCAAGATTTGCTTTTGGTTGGAGGCATTCACTTTACCACCTCTCCCACTTCTCATTGTAACCGCCATAACATGATTGTTCCCAACCTTCGGGTTCACTACTGTATCACTTGGTAGAGCACCCTTAGGGCGAGTATTTAAAGATTGAGAGATTTGGCCCAATTGTATCTCCAAATTTCTGATAGATGTATTGTGGGAAGCTAACTGTGCATTAGCATCCGCATTCTTCTTCATCATTTGTTCGAACATCATTTCAATTCTACTCATATCATTGCCAGAAGAACTAGGACCTTGAGATGGAAATGGGGGTGGATTGTTCGGTTGTTGGTACATTGGGGGCCTTTGAAAGTCTTGCCTTATTTCCTTGGTTTCCATTGTTGCATCCACCTTGACTGTTATTGCCACCCCAATTGTTGTTATTACCATTCCAATTCCCTTGGTTGCCTTGATTGTTGTTCTGATTGCCCCAGTTGTTGTTTTGGTTGTTGTTCCCCCAATTACCACTATTTTGTTGTTGGTTGCCCAATTGCCTTGAGGTCTCCACTATTGTTGGTTGGAAGAGTTTCCCCATTGGCCTTGATAGTTGTTTACATATTGAACTTCACTTTGGTCATCATAACCATCATTTTGAAATCCATCACAATCATCATCAAATTGCTAGAATTCCCTTGGTTTTGTTGCCTTCTTTGCCTTTGTTTGTTGACAAGCATATTAACACCCTCCATGGCGTTCACTTGACGAGGATTTTGAACTTGTTGCAACTGTGCCTTTGCCAATTGGTTCATAGTAGTTGTCAACTCCGCTATAGCCTGCCCATGATCATGTAATTCCTTGTGCAAATGAATAATTGTGGGGTCACCCTGAGGCATATTGGATCTACTTTGCCATGCAAAAGAAGTGTCAGTCATCTCGTCAAGTATATCACATGCCTCATCATACGACAGCTTCATAAAGTTGCCCCCATCAAGTTGGTTCACTATGAATAGATTTGTTGTATTGATGCCCCGGTAGAAGGTTTGTTGTATCATAGACTCGGTCATATCATTGTTGGGGCATTCTTTCACCATTGTTCTATAACGCTCCCAAATCTCATGCAAAGGTTCCATGGGCTCTTGCTTGAAAGACAATATCTCATCATGCATCCATATGCCCCGGCGAGAAAAATTTAGCAATGAATTTATCCGCCAACTCATCGCAATCTATGATGGAATGGTTGGGAAGTCTCTCAAGCCAATCTAATGCCTTCCCCCAAAGTGAGAATGGGAAGAGTCTCAACCTAAGAGCATCCTCGGACACATTCATCTGTTTGCTCTCCCAACATGTATCCACAAATCACTTGAGATGTTTGTAGGCATTTTGATTTGCAGCGCCCATAAAATACCCATGTTGCTCAAGTAAGGTCAACATCACATTGGTTATCTGAAAATCACCCGCGGGGTGGGACAATAGCACTCGCATAGCCCTGGTTCGGAAGTACTCTGGGAGCCACTCATGGAGGTGGCAGAGGAGAGTCTGGAACATTGTCATTGGGATTAGCATTGGCATTGTGGCCTCTACGTTATCCTTGAGGCACAAGATGCACCTCATAATCTCTGACATCATCTACCTCCTCCCCAGTAATCACATTTCCAAGAGGGTCATTAGCGTAGTTCGCTACCATTTTGTACCTGAGTTGTGACACAAACAAGTTAGTAACAAAGAAGGAAAGAAGAACAATACACAAAACTAACTAAATAGATAGCCAAAACCGTTAGCTCCCCGGCAACGGCTCAAAAAAGTGATCACAACCTACTACGCAATACCATTGAGTAGCGAGAGAGGGTCGGAGCAGCTTTTACCCAATTTAGGGTCGAGATCGATTTCCATAGAGAGATAGAATTTGGAATCGAGTATCTATCTAGGTTAGGATTGCGTATGTGTTCCAAATTACACTTCTAATCATTTTTTGGGTTTTCGTTTTCTTCTACTATTATCATCTACAAATGGTAAATGCAACTAGATTAAGCTAAGAGTTAATCAAAAAAGGGTTGTTCAAATGGTTTAAAAGGCACTAGGGTAATGACTTTCACCTAGGTGGTTAATTGATGGGTAATTGAATCTAAGACACAATTGACATAATTGGGGATTATGATATAACCGTTGCACGATATTACCCACTCTACACCTCTCGGTGGTTCGAGTGATTTTGCCCGAATTGACTTTCTCAAGACAATTGGGTATGCAAATTTGCACAAGCAACTAGGGTTCAAGTCGGGTATTACTCTCTCGAGGTTTAACCCTTTAATTGGGGCTATCAATCTCTTGAGTACGCCCCAATTCCTTGTTGGACCAATTTCGGAGACTTAGGCTCTCTTTCTCAAGAAGAGCCCTAGTCAACTAAATACATACTAGAGTTTGCAACCACTAATTCAGCCATTAACCATGAAATTGGCCCAAATATCAAATACCCATAGTCAATCTAGCCCTAAAATACAAGACCCGTCAATTACCCACACTAGGGTTGAGCCACAACCATAGCTTATGGGTCTAGCTACTCATAATTAAAGAATAAAAGCAAGAAATAGATGAACAACTCATATTAATTAATTGCTAAGCTAAATAACAAGATTCAATGATGAAAACTAGATAAAATTTCCCAAAATAGCTAAGAATCTTGAACCCACAAGCGCAACTGCTTAATTACAATATCTGATACCCTAAAAAATGGAAAAAGAAGCTTTTTATACTAGGCTAAAAATTCTTGACAAAAATGCCCCTGCGGGGTTAGTGCGGACCGCACAAAAATGGTGTGCGGCCGTACTAGGGCTCTGAATCTGAAGATCTGACTCTATGAACTCAGGCACTGCGGACCATAGAGAATGGACTGCAGCCGCAGAGGCTTCTAGAGCTGTCCGCACAAAATGGAATGCGGACCGCATTGACTTGAATCCTTGAAACCGGCACTTCTCTAATCTTGGGTTCTGCGGACCACACTAAATTGAGTGCGAGTGCATTGCCTTCACTGCGGACCACACAAATCCTAGTGTGGCCACATTGCCTTTGTGCTTTGAAAGTCATCCTCTCTGAACCTCACACTGCGGACTGCACAGAATGTAGTGCGGCCGCACTGGCCTTGCTTTTCCTGAGCTTTGCCTTGTCTTGGTACTTGTGCATGTTTCACTCCTTTTGAGCTGACCTTTGACATCTTTTCACTTTGTTGATTAAACCTGCAATCAAGCACAACTTGTGAGCCTTTTGGGACTATTTTGTATGAATTTCTAATCAAAGCATAAGCAAGAATGAGTATTAAATGCGTTAAAATCCCTAGTTATCAACTCCCCCAAACTTAAGCTTTTGCTTGTCCTCAAGCAAACAAAATAAGACCCACCCCTTATGGAAAATCTAAGAAGTTTTCAGCTAACCTAAAGTAACCTCATCTATCATCAACTGGGACTAACAATTGCCCTCAATACAAATGAATCATTAACAACTTTTACTCTTTGAAACACCAGGGATTAAGTGCGACACAAGAGCATCAAGAGATGGCTCAACACTTCAAAGTACTCTTTCTATTACTTTGGTCATTGTGGAACCCAAACTCACACATCCTCAACTCTCTCTAGGCAAACCTCACCTTTAGAATAGTGGCACTTAAAATGAGGTTAATGGAAGTTCACTCATCTTTCTCAAGAAAAAGCCACAAGTCCGATCTAGGTACCATATGCTTGCCCCTTATGTGAATATCCACTAATGTTAGCTTCATTCAACTCAAGATCATATAGGGATTTTGTGGAGATATTGTGAAGGCTTTTGGTTTGGGGTAGGAAATGTTTTGGTCTAAGTAAGTTCCATCTTCCCTTAAGCACTTCTTTTGATTCATTTGGCACACATTCATTTGACTCTTTGAGTCATTTCACTTCTTTCTAAGGGGTTAGAGAGATACACTGTCACTTCTTCTTATGCATTTCAAACCTTTTCTCATTTTCTAACTTTCCATACCTTTCATTCTTTATTTTTCTTGAATCCCTTTTTGTTATTTTTCATATTAAACATTCTATTTGCCATTTTGCTTTTCTTTCTTTTTTCATTGCCTTTCCTTTTCTTCATTTTTTGCCTTTTTACCACTTTGTTGCAATATTTGTCTCCACAACCCCACCCAACCCCCAAACTTATACTTTTGCCATGTGCTAAAGGAAAGATCGGGTGCCAAGAGGGGGTATCTTTTAGAACGGGTATAGGCTTGTATTATGGTTCTTGAAGGAAAAAGGTCTAAGTCTTAAAAGGGTTTACGAGGGATCTTATCATTGGTAGGTTATGGGTGTGTTCAACTATCATTTGGACCAAGGAGAGCCTATAATCATGTCTCAAGTCAAAATTCACTTAGGATTTCGCCTCAACAAACATTCAGGGCATGTTCTAGACCAAGGTCTCGGGACTTGGACTTGCAACGCGATTACTCACCACACAAGCTACGGGATTGCTAAAGACACAGAGTCGGGGACCCACAACAACCTTACATAAGATTTGAGCATACAATGGTCCCGAAAAATCACTTGATGATTATCGGTCAACACAAGAGTCTCAAGGTCACTACTTTCACCATCCTAAACACAAAAATTTATTTTTCACCATAAGATCAAAGGCAAATGTGCTAGGCCCAAGTGAAGCTTTGCTTGAGGCACCCTTAACTATTAACTACTAAAAATGAAAAGAAAAACGGACTCAAACCCTTAAGAAGGTTTTCAAGCCATCCATCATAGGGAAAGCCACCCGGTTCACACAACACTCCACCTTTGGAAAGAACCATGACATTAAGAAAACCAAGGTTTGTTGCAAACTCGAGAAACAAGAAGCTATGAATCACAAAAAAGAAGTTAAGAACGAAAAATTTGCGGAAAGTAGAATGAATATATACAAGAGAGGATTTGAATATACAATAGATGGGATGAATATGTACAGTATAACATAACTTTATATACAGACCTAAAGTAAAATAAAAGTGCAATAAATGTACGAAATGTTAAAATTATATACAACCCAAAGGTGAAAAATTAAGAAAGCATAAAAAAGTATCAAATATATATACAATCATCCGAATAAATAAAAAGTAGTGCCTACCCCCTCAAATGAAAGTTGGTGTTGTCCCCAATGCCAACTAAACCAAATAAAGCATCAAAAAGAGATAGGAAAAATGATATAGGGACTCCATATGGCATGTCTGTCTGCATAGGCTCCTGAGTGGTGCCAGGGTCCTCACTGTGCCCGGGAACCCCAGACTGGTTCCTGATGGCCTACTGCTGTGCTGCTAGGACCTGAGTCTGGACCTAGACAGGCTCCTGTAGTGAATCCTATGGCTGACTAGAGGAGGCCTCTGGTGGGTCGGCCAACTGGATGACTGCATCATCTGCTCTGGGAATCATCCTCTTTCTCTTTGGAGGCCTTTATGATTGCTTTGGTTGGGGATGAGCTGCTGGCATAGGATCATCGAGCAATAAGTCCAAAGGCAGCTGGTCTGCCTTCAATCGGTCAACATCAACCCTCAACGCCTTCACAGACTCCTTGGAAGCCCGCATCTTCCTTAATTTCTTGTGCTCCCCAGCAAGCTCCTTGAGATACAGGCTATGTGAAGCAACTGCATCTATGAGCACCTTCTGAGTGTCGAGGATTTTCTTCTAGTTGTCTAAAATCTCTTTCAAAGCATCCTCTAACGACTGGGAAACCTTTGGGGCTGGAGGTGCCGACAAAGCCTCTACCGTGGTAGTTAGGATGGACAACTTGAAACAATTGAGGTCGGATTCTAAAACCAATTGTATATTCAGGCCCGGGAGTAAATGGGTAACCGAGTTTTGCTCTGAATTCAAGTCTTGACCAAGCTGGCCTGGGGTCGGTTTTTGACTTTTTGGGAGAAATATTGGAAAACTTATAATTATGTATTGGAATTGATTTCTTTAGTGATAATTGATGTTGTTAAGTTAATTATGACTAGATATGAGTGGTTCGAAGGTGGAAACTAGAGGAAAAGCGGTAATTGAGTTTTGAGTTGGTCGTTGGATTGAGGTAAGTGTTGTGTCTTACTTTGACTCGAGGGATTAGGGATCCCCGACTTAATTGCTATATGAAAATCCATGAGTGTGACGTATAGGTGAGGTGATGAGTACCTATGCACCGCCAAATTATCTGTTTTGAATGTTCCCTTCCTGTTCTTAATATATGTTTCCCTGCCTTAACTACTATATGCTTTATTGATATTTTCATGATTAGTTGCTACTTCTCGGATGTTATTTTCGTTGTTAAAAGTATTAGATACCACGTAGTTTCATTATTTAATATTATTGGTTTAAGCTAGTTGTTAGTGTTATTAGTATACTTGGATTGGTTCCATTGAGTAGTATAATTTGAGTGAAGTTTCATAATTGTATCGCTTTTCGTTTGTTTTAGTTGAGGTTTAAACACTGTGGGGAGTTTGAGCTAAATTGTGAAATTCCTGTTCTTATTATGTGATTGGTACTGATATTATGGGATCGGGTTGTACACTACAACAAGAGGAATAAGGGTAAAATGTTATTAAATGGTAGGATCGGGTTGCGTGCGGCAACAAGAAGAATAAGGGTGATATATTGAGTAGTAATAAGGGTGAATTGCTATTGTACGGTAGGATCGGGTTGCACGCCGCAACTGGAGAAATAAGGGTGGATTGATATGGAGTAATAAGGGTGAATGTTCATATTGTTACTGACGATATGGTGGGATCGAGATACGCGCCACATCAGCTTATGTGTTTATGTATCATCCTTATACTGTGAAGTTATTCTGTAGTTTTATATATCATTTAAGGATTAGTTATTGGTGGGTACTGATAAGATATTTGAGTTCCGTATTCAATTCTTGCAAGTTACTATTTCATTTTGTCATGTACTTCTTTCCTCTTTATTTCATATTGTATACATGTTATATTGTAAATGCTCTGCCATAACCTTGTCATTACCTCATCGAGGTTAGGCTCGGTACTTACCAGTACATGGGGTCGGTTGTACTGATGCTGCACTCTGCACTTTCTGTGCAGATTTTGGAGCAGTCAGTGGCTGATTGAGAGATTGGCTTTAGGTTAATCAGTTAGGAGACCCAAGGTAGTCCTGCAGGCGTCCGCAGGCCATGGAATCCCCTTCTACATTTCTATTTTATTTCTTTTCGAAACAGTTGCAATTTCCTTCAGACCAATGTTTGTAGATAATTCTAGTATGTTCATGAGTTGTGACACCGGATTAAGGATTGTAATAGTTTCAATATCGGTTATAGTACTTATATATAACGAAGTTATTTACTTACTTCCGCAATTATGATCACTGGTTTTAAATTTATTACTCTTATTCACTGAGTCATAAAGAAAACTAGTTAATAATATTCTAACATTGGCTTGCCTAGCAAGTGCGATGTTAGATGCCATCACGGTCCCGAGGGTGGGAATTGCGGGTCGTGACAACTTTATTTGAAGCAAATGTCTTCTCGTACATATTTGATAACGCCTGTGAGCGCGTGATTTTTGCCCAAAGCAAATTATTTCCAGAAATCCAAACAAACCAATTTCTTTATTATTTTACAATTTTTGTGAATTTTGGTGTCATTTTCTGTTAATTGTTGCATCTTATCTGTGAATTTTAATTCATATGAAAAATACAAAAATATGCATTTGCATTTAGGATTTAATTTTATATTTTAGTATTAATTAAGGGTTAATTTGTTTTAGAACAAAATATGAGGAAAATAACAAAAATAGTTCACTTTTTAATTGTTTTTATTGGGAATTCGTCACGAAATAGTTTTTAAATAATTTTAGGAGTTAATTAGTTTGACTTTGAAACATATTAGGACTTTCTTTTAAATTCTTGCAAAATCAAAAAAGAAAAGTATAAAAATATAACAATGAAAAGAAAATAAATACAAAAAAAAAGAGAAAAAGAAAACAATTGGAAAGAAAAACAAAATAAAATACATAATAAAGAAATAAAAGTGGGTTGTTACATTTGAATTAATTCAAGCCCAAATGCCCAACATAATTCGACCTAGTCCAAGCCCTTCCCACCCGGTCCAATTCATTAATCCTCAAAACGATGTCGTTTGGGGGACAGTAAATCCTGGCCATTAAAATCTTTTGATCCGACGGCCAGGAACCCTCTTCCCTATCTTAATATAATTGTCCTAAAATCTGGTCTTAACCCTAAAGAACTAAGTCCGTCTTCCTCGTATCTCTTCTGTAACACCGCCGGAGTCACCACCGCCGGCGAACACCACCTACGCCAACGACGACCAGAAATACACCAGTAAATCTCCTCGTTCCCCTCTTTTCAACCATGCCATTGATTTCCCTCAAATCGACGACAAACCTTTCGAATGTCCGTTTAAAGTTTTTCCGGCCAAGTCACAAAGTGGTCCAAATCCGACCAAATTCACACTGTCGGATCTCCTCAACTCCCTTAACCCAAATCCACAACCAATTGTCCTCAGATATCAGTTAAATGTTTCGAATCTTCAATCGAAGTCTGGCCGAAACCCTAATTGCTCCAAACCCTACCAAATCAATACCATACGGTCCCTGGGGTTCCCTCATGATGAATTCAAGGTCGATGGCGTTCAAATCCTTTTGGAATTGGTCGATTGTTAAATCTGAAAAAGCCAGTAAGTTCCCCGCTATTGTTTTCTGCTTTTTCTTTTCTTTTTGGTAATATTCTAGTTTTATTTTGTTAACAATAAATGGTAATCTGAAAATCAACAGAATCTTCTTTAATTCTATTTTCACTCGTTCCATACCCATCTGATTTTGGTTTAGCCTTTAGTTTAGTTTGTCGATTAGTTTAAACTTGTTAATTGATTTAGTAAATTTGTTTGAATGCATTTAGAGATTCATTTAGTTTATGTTCTGTTTTGCATGCTGTGTTTTTATATTTTGATAGTTTAAATCTGTTAATTTTGATTTTGTAGTTTAGGATTAGTATAGTTAAATGTAGTTGGATAATTATTTAGGTATAGCTATGTTAGTTTTTACTTTGATGGTTAAGAGTTAATTTGGATTTGTTCCTCAATAACTGGTAAATCAAGCATAACTTTAGGGACAGTTTAGGTAATTGGAATTGGACATGAAAGTTGTAGGTTAGAATAGAAGGTCCCTGAATCTTCTAGAATAGGGTCAAGTGTAGGTTTTCAGTATTTGTAAGGTGTTAACTTGAGTCACAATCTATGAAATAAGGGACTAATTGAATAAATAGATACGGACTGACATAGAAAATAGAAAATAAGGGCTGCCCTCAGCTTTGCCTATAAAAAGCATGCCTAAGTGCCTTAATGAAGAGGTGGGAACCCCAAATTTCTCCCCAAAATATCCTCAAGCTCCACATATCTGAAATTTAAATTCATATCCAAACTCCTTTTAGATCTTAGCTTTCTTCAAAGAAAAACCAGAAAATAATAGAAAATTGTCAAAAACAACTACTGTTTCATTAAAACTGAAGATGCATTTCAACCTTTAGCTATGGGTTTACATTTTTAGTTCAGTTCTGGTAATTTGAAGGTTCAGAGGTGTCTCTATTTGAGTTCGAGTAGCTTTGGGGTCAATCAGTTCATGTTGGTCATTACTGGATACTGAATTGCTGAGATGCTTTCCTAGTTTCTATGAAATTATTTGGGTTCCAAATCACTCGATTGTTGTTGTGTTTGACCGATTGAATTCCAGTAATTGCTAGTTGCTGCTGATTTCTCCTTGTTTCTGTCTGATTCACATTCCAGGTACACATTCGAAATACCAGCTGATGTAATTTTTGAATCGAGAAGTCGAAATGAGATGCTCTTCTGAAACCTGTGTGTTAGAGTTGCCATAGTAAAGTAGATATTAGATAGTTCATGCTTGTTTAGTGTTACCTTTAACTTGTGTTGGCCTTGTATAATCTGACCGAAATTTGAACTGTAATGGGACAGGCTAGTTTAAATTTGTGACTGATGAAATTACTCTGGTATAGTGTAATGTAAATTATCCTAATTTATCTTCAGTAATCGCAATACAGGTTCAAAAATGGATGCAAGTTTTAGTAGTTAATTCCATTTAATTTTGTAGCTGTGAAAATAGGTCCAAAACTGAGGGTAAATTTCAGTAGCCGACTCCAGTTACCCAAGTCCAAACTTTGAAATCGTTGAACCATGCTTTTAGTTTGATTTTCCAATTGTAGTAACACTTAGAAAGTTCAGGTTATAAATAGGTAATTTACGTCTGTTTCGTTGCTAATTGTTAAAAAGGGGAAGTTAAGCGCCAAATAGCAGTGTAGTGCAGTTTGTGGGGTCTCTTGTGGTGTTAATCCACTAATGCTAATTTAAACAACTTCTTGTACATATGATTCACGGTCAGACTTTGACATTTCTGTGATTTACTCGTTATTTTGGTCAGGAAAATGGGGCCTGGCAGTAGCCCATTTGTACCAATGCCTACGGTTTGATTTTGAGTCTTAACACTCACAAGGTACGGGAGCGGGCCTGTTATCAGGCCCAAACCATAGGTAGGCTTTGGAGACCCTGCGCCGATTAATTACAAGTTTCTTTCCCAAGGTAATGTAACTCTTAAAACAATAACAATATATTAGGATTCTTCATTTATTCTTTGAGACGAAAATATACAGATAACTCTAGTTGCGTTTAGGCTTGCCCTTTTAAAATAAAATGAGACGAGCCTCGCCAAAGAAAAATACAAAATTGCGGGACCCTCAATAAATGATTATAATAAAATACTCAGAATTCGGAAGTAGCCGTTTAGCGAATTTCACGGCCTTCTCTAAAGATAATAACGCAATAGTCTCTGCAGGCGCGCTTTTTAATAATTTACTTTCTTAAATTCGGGTGCGCATTTATGTGACCCAAATTCAAATCTCAATGAAGTCGAAATGTGTCAACAACCAATGATGCATTGATGTGACATGGTTCGAGACACGTTTTCACGACGTTGCAGTTCTCATAAAAAATAATAATAATAATAATAATAATAAAAGTAGTTCGAAATTAAAAAGCCCATGAGCAAAAACATGTTTTGAAATCAGATAAAATCAAATACAATAGTTGAGCGACCGTGCTAGAACCACGGAACCCGGGAATGCCTAATACCTTCTCCCAAGTTAACAGAATTCCTTACTCGGATTTCTGGTTCGCGAACTGTAATACAGAGTCATATTTTTCCTCGGTTTGGGATTCAACCGGTGACTTGGGACACCATTAATCTCCCAAGTGGCGACTCTGAATAATAATAATAAATCTCGTTCTGATTGTCCTTTAATTGGAAAAACTCCTTTATGCCCTTGCGGGTGTAGGTGAAAAAGGAGATGTGACAGCTCTGGCGACTCTGCTGGGGATCGAACCCAGAATATCTGGTTCAGGGTTCAGAATTCGAGCTTAGATAAATTGTTGTATTTGGTTATATCTGATTTTCCTACATGTTTTGTGCTGAATATGCTAAATGTTACCGCTTTGATATCATTTGAATTGTATATAAACTGTGCCGACACCCTTCTCTTCTCACTTCCGGGGATGTGCTTACTAGTTGAGACTCCCTATTCTGTTAGAGTCATACCCTGAAATAAAAAAGAGGCTCGGATAAGTTGCAAAGCCGGACGATCTCTCGGGTCCCCGGTACGCTGCCCCCTCCTCGACTTGAGTTGTCCGCTCGAGTGCACTGTTTAGAACACATATCCAGGTTTTGAACATAGAATAACTTGACTTCATGCCGGATCCCTAGTAGGAGCGCTTAATTGCATCATGCTGCATTTGACTTAGGGGACTCAACACAAGGGTTGGGTCCGTCTAGGACTAGCAACCTGAAATGAAAAGACCATCATGCTGCATCCTACTTGTTCTGTACATATATTTGTTTCGAACTAGCATGTTGACCGGTTTTTGAATCTCGGAAATGTTGGAAAATTGAGAAAAAGAGAAAAAGAGAGGAATAGAAGTTAGGGAGTTAATTGATTATTTTAGAAAAAACAATGAGCAAATACTGTCGAAACTCTGCCGAAATTTTGAGAAAATGGAAAAAGAAAATGTTTTATTTTTAATAGTTTGTTTTACTAAAAAGCAAAGGAAAAATAGAAAAAGAGTCTTTTATTTTTGGAAAGTTTTTTGTTGAAAAAGAAAAGAAAAAGAGTCTTTGTTTTAGTTTGGAAAAAATAGGTTGTTTATTATTTGTTGAAAATAAAAAAGAAAAGGAGAGTTGTTATTTTGTCGTGTTTTCAAAAATAGAAAAGGAAAAATAGTTTGTCTTGCCATGGAAAATAAAAAAAAAGAGCCTTGTTTTCAAAAATATAGTTAGTTTCTTTGCCCGAGCTACGCAGGTTTGATTCTCATAGGGCGTGAGATACGTAGACAACCCTCGTCGGGTCCAACCTCCTCTTTGCACAAAATAGCCAAAAAACAATATATCAAATTTTTAATTTTCGTCGTAAATAAGTTAGGTGATACCATTTTTGTCAAAAATAGCTGAATGTTCCCGAAAGGGACGCCAGAAGGCTGACTTTGCAAAGATGGCCATTTTTGGTCATTTTGATTTTTGACCGGTTGACTCTCACAGCCTGAAAATCTTCGTTCTTGGGAGTGTTGAAAGGCCGTGTTCGAAAACCGAGTCTTTCATTTTACATTTGAAAAAAAAGAAATAGTTAAATTTGTTCTGAGTCAAATAAAAGTTTGTTTTTTGCTTAAATCACTTTAATAAATGTGCAGGATGAGCATGATGCAAAACGAACCTTTCTCAATAATGACTATAATCCCTTTCGAGTTGCGGATATGGTGGAACGATTTAGGCAAAGAAGGACAAGACGAAGTCAAGAAATATCTGAAAGGTCTTACGGGTTTATTGAAAATCAAGCCTCGAGGTGATATTATAAGAGCGTTGGTCACTTGTTGGGACCCGGCGCACAATGTCTTCCACTTCTCAGATTTTGAGCTCACCCCAACTCTGGAGGAAATCGCCGGGTACATCGGGAATGCTGAGGTTCCGTTAAGAGGAAAATATTTGGTTGCTCCAATAGCCATCACGATGCATCAGTTTTTAGACTCATTAAAGATACCCAGGACAGTCCATAATCCAGATTTGGCAAAAGGCTTCTGCACTATGCGCTTCGTATATGACAGGTACGGCCATATGGGAGGGTTTAAAAAGACGGACATCAAGTTATGCAGTAAAAATAACCGTCAAAAATGGGACAAGCGCAGACGGGTGGCTTTCATGATAACCTTTTTGGGCCTCTTGGTGTTCCCAAGGAAAGACGAGAATATTGATATAAAAGTAGCCGGGGTCGTCAGTACCTGCTTACTCAAGATGAGAGCACTCTTCCGCCTATAATAGTGTCTGACATTTTTCGAGCTCTCATTGCCTGCAAAGCCGGAGGCAACTTTTTGAGGGGTGTAACTTGTTGCTACAAATGAGGATGATCGAGCATCTATGTCGCCATTCTTAGCTCTTGAGTTATGGTTCGTCTGACAAAACATGTATAGGAAAGTTTTACACAAGGATTGATGGGGTTAGTCTGCCTGAAGGAGTAACAACATGGATATCATACTTTCGTACTCTCACGGACAGTCAGATACAGTGGACGTTAGGATGGTTTCCTATTGAAGAAATCATATACATGCCAGCAGCTAGGTCGCATTTTCTTTTGATGGGACTTAAGAGCATCCAGCCTTATGCTCCATGTCGGGTTCTGAGACAACTTGGGAGTTGCCAAACAGTACCACGGGAGGAAGATCTTAGTGCTCAAGTAATTGAGATTAGCCCTGACGGACAGTTTCCCGAAGAAAAGTCCGCGAGATTTGGAATGAATGTCAATATCTACAAGCAGATACTTGTGTGTAGGATCGAGCCAAACGAGAAATGTCGCTAGAATACCTCGCATGGTACAGAAGAGAATTTGAGCATCAGAGGCCAGCTAAAAGACCCCACATCCAGGATTTCACTGAATCATCACAAGAACAATGGGGTTGTCTAGCAAAAGAAGAAGGCTATACGGCTGAAATCGGCAAGCTGAAACAATAGATTGGACCTCTGAAATTTGAGAACAGTGTGCAAGTTGCTGTTGATCAGGGAGAAAAGAGCAGGTTGGCCCAAGAAAACGAGGAGCTTAGGGCCCAAATCCAGCAAATGAGGATAGCTTCCAATAACCAACAAAGGAGCCGGTCGGACGAGCGGTTGATAAAGGGGCTGAAAAAGGAAATTAGTGAGTGTCGGATTAGCTGAAAAAATCCGAAGGCACCATAGCGGAACTCTGGGCACAGTGGGTAAAAAGAATAGAAGAACGCAACCATTACATGCAACAATTAAAGAAGGATTATGAAAAGACCATTGCTAGTCTGAAAAGAAAAGTGGTCACCCTTGAGGATAAGGTAGTTAAGCAAGCTAAAGCTTTTGAGACCGAAAGTGGACACTGCTATGACTTACTGGCCCGAATGGAAGTAGAAATACAGCAGCTACAGGATCAGCATCTTCAGGATTCTCATGTGTTGGAGGCTCGCAATAATCAAGTAAGGCGATTGCTTATAGAAAACGGTCGAACAAGAGACATGATTGAGACCATTGCCCACGCCATCCTCAGGGGATGTCGGGCATGTGAAGACATGACCCGCACTACCTTCTTTTCGGCAGTAATGATTTATGTCAAGCGAACCATGTATGACCTGGAGCAACTGGAAAGGGATTTGGCACCTAAACCCGCGGCGAGGCCGAACGATGCCCCGCAGGCACCCACTTTTGAAGCACTAATGTATTCATAGATCGAGTCTGTATTTTCCATTCTAGAGTTTGTTGTTTGTCAGTCTATTTTCTTTTTGCATCCAAGTATGCTAGTATGTTCGGAGATTGTATTTGAGTTTAGTTGGAGTCTGTTATTTTCCATTTCAAAATGTTTAGTTTGTAATAGAATGTTGCGGTAATGAAAATCTGAAAATTCCCAAAAATTTGTTCCTTTATTTTGGTACTTATTTTCACGAACAACACCTGGTCTGATTCGTGCGGGGTCACGATACGTAGGCAATCTCCGTAGGATTCGACCGTAACCAAGTAAAGAAAAGAAAACAAAGAAAGGGAAAGAAGAAAGGGAAAAGCGGAGAGACGAGGAAAAAATGAATGAAAATAAGAGAAGAGAGAAGAGAGAAGAGAGGAAAAACAAGAAAGGAATATAATAAAGGAGGAAGGAAATGAAAAAGGAAAAAAAAAGGAGAAAAGAAAGAGAGAAAAGAAAAGAGAAAAGAAAACAAAAAGAAAAGAGAAAGCTTACAGTTGGAACTAAGGAAATGCCGGGATGACGCATGCGGTTGAACAAATGCATAATAGAAATGGTTAACTGTATAGGTGCATTCATGCCCAATGTGCGGTTATCCAATCTGTTAAAGCCTAATCGCTAACGGAATTGTTGTCTAAATGTATGAGTCTAGGTAGGTGGTTAGTTGTTTGGCATTCTGGCAACTCATCCATACAACACCCGATCTAAAGATAAAGTGAACATGACTGGCCCGGAATCTGATACGAGTATTGTTGACCCATCGAAAGAAGTAGAAGAAATGGACGCTCATGCAATGAGGGAGGAAATGTATAAGTTGAAACAACAGATGGCTGAAATGTACCAAGCCTGGGCGAAGGGGCATCCACCGCCAGTTTATCCCGCTAACCCCTCTTATATCCCACCATTGGCTCGGCCTTAGGAGCCACCCACTGTGAATTCATCTTCAGCATTTCCACTCTACCAACAATGCCAAGGCATCACTTGTCATACATCACAGACTCATCCATCCAAACAAGTCTCATACCCTCCTCCACCAATCACTCCCGTTTTTGTAGCACCTCCGCCTGCTACCCTACACCGATCCCCCAATGATCTCTATTCCAGACGCACGACAACCAGTATTATCCCCCTGAGCCTACCTTCAAAGTACCAGAACCCTACTCTTATACCCCTCATCTTTATCTCACGGCAGGCACCGAGAAGCCGCCTAAAAACCCTGAGCAGGAGGAGATGATCAGAAAGGTCAAAAGCCTAGAGCAATTATTCCGAGACATGAGGGGGTTAGGGGGCCAAATAAGTGTGGCCTATAAAGATTTATGTCTATTCCCAGATGTTCAGTTACCGGCCGGGTTCAAAATGCCTAAGTTTAATTTGTACAATGGGCATGGCGACCCAGTAGCATATTTAAGGGGATTCTGTAGCAAGATGAGAGGAGCAGGAGGGAGAGATGAATAGCTGATGGCATATTTCAGCCAAAGTTTGAGCGTATCGGCATTGGAATGGTACACTAGACAAGAGCCATAGCAGGTGGTACACCTGGGATGGCTTGGCCCAAGCCTTCGCCTATCTGTTTCAATACAATCTTGAAATCATCCCAGATCGACTGTCATTGACAAAGATCGAGAAGAAGCCCGGTGAGAGGTTTCGAGAATATGGGTTCTGTTGGAGAGAGCAAGCGGCGAGGGTTGACCCCCCGATGAAAGAGAGTGAAATTGTTGATTATTTCTTGCAGGCTCTGGAGCCCACCTATTTTGGTCATTTGGTGTCAGCAGTGGACAAGTCCTTTAATGAAGTCGTGAAAATGGGAGGCATGGTTGAGGAGGGACTCAAATCCAATAAGATCATGAGTTATTCAACAATCAAAGCAACCACCCAAGCCATTCAAAATGGCACTGGGGGTGTGCTTGGGAAGAAGAAGAAAGAAGAGGTTGCAACTATCGAATCCGGAGTATGGTCCAGGTCTAGAAGCCCTTCACCCTATTACAACCAACCCAGACCCCACCACCCAAATTACCCGTATACCCCATATGGCTCTCCTCAACACTATTATCCACCACTAGAGCCACATTTTTCCGTCCATCATGCCCAAACTTATACCCAGCCTCCGGCTCACGTGCAATGGCATGCACTGGCTACCCAAAACACATACCCAGCTCCACAAAACACATATCCACACCCGAGGGCTTATAGGCCAAGATCCGGCTTCTACCCAAACCAGGCTTTCAGAAACGAGAGAATGCAGAAACAGAAAACATTCACTCCGCTAGGAGAATCCTATACCACTCTTTTCCACAAACTGAGACAGGTAGGCCTGTTGAACCCGGTTGAGGCCAAAATGCCAAATCCCCTTCCTAGAAATTTGGACCATTCAGTGAGCTGTGAGTATTGTTCAGGGGCTCCCGGACATGATACTGAGAAATGTTGGAGATTGAAAACTATTGTGCAAGAGCTTATTGACACAAACAGAATCGAGGTTCAGGCCCCGGAGGCGCCCAATATCAACCAGAACCCGTTGCCAGTGCATCATGAGGCCAACATGATTGAACTGATACATAAGGGAGCAGAGTTTAAGAATCCCTCACAGACAGTCATGGTGATCCGTTCTAGTGAAGCCAAAGTGAATGAAAAGTCAGCTAGTGTGAAACCATTAGTTCAGTTGAAAAGAATAGATAATAAGCCAGTTGTGGTGATGGGGAAAGGATCTTCCGTTGTTGCGAAGAAACTAGAGCCGATCAAGGTAGTGGTTCGGGGAGTATCAAGCACACCTGCGACAGTCGTGAAGGGGGATCACATAGAACCAGTTGTTATAAAGCCAGTAACCCAGTTACCAGTAATTGACAGTAAAGCCGTCCCGTGGAAGTATGAACAGGTAGTTGTGACCTACAAGGGGAAGTAAATCAAAGAGGAAGTCTGTGAAACACAAGGTTTAACTCGCTCGGGACGTTGTTTTACCCCCGAAGAGTTGAGAAAGGCTAGGGCTCCCATGGAATATTCGGTGCCAGTTAAGAAAGCTATTATGGAGGAAGAGGCAGAAGAGTTCTTGAAAAAGATGAAACTGCAAGATTGTTCTATTGTTGAGCAGCTAAGGAAAACGCCAACCCAAATCTCGTTGCTTTCGTTGCTTATCCAATCGGATGAACATCGCCGGGCTCTGATAAAGATATTGAATGAAGCTCATGTCCCCGATAAAATTTCAGTGAATCATTTGGAGAAAATCGCGAACAAAATCTTTGAGGTAAATAAAGTGTCATTTTCTGATGATGAATTGCCCGTGGAGGGTACAAAACATAATAGAGCTCTTTATTTAAACGTGAAATGTGAAGATTTGGTAGTCACTTGAGTACTGATTGATAATGGGTCCAGTGCCAATATCTGTCCTTTGTCTACATTGAACAAGTTGAAGGTTGATGATGAAAGAATTCATAAGAATAGCATATGCGTTCGGGGGTTTGATGGTGGTGGTACAGACACAGTGGGTGACATCATACTTGAATTGACAATTGGTCCGGTCGAGTTCACCATGGAGTTTAAGGTGTTAGATGTGGCGGTGTCTTATAATCTTCTATTGGGGTGACCATGGATCCATGCTGCCAAAGCGGTGCCTTCTACACTACATCAGATGGTCAAATTCGAGTGGGATAGACAAGAGATCGTAGTATATGGGAAAGACAACATGAGCATTGTAAGTGATGCCATCATACCCTTCATAGAAACTGATGATGATAAGGGGCTGTGGGTTTACCAGGTTTTCGATACAGTCTCAGTAGAAAAGGTTCCTGAGGGGAAAAGCATCCCGGTCCCCAAAATAACAGCTGCAACTGTCATGGTAGCCTCTGAAATGTTGAAAAACGGGTTTGTACCAGGCAAAGGGTTGGGTGCTGGTTTGCAAGGTATTGTTCAGCCAGTTTATTTGCCCAAGAATCTAGATACCTTTGGGCTGGGTTTTAAGCCTACGGCGGAGGATGTAAGACGAGCCCGCAAGATGAAGAAAAGAGGTTGGGTTCTTCCCAAACCAATTCCACGTCTGTCCAGGTCCTTCGTTAGGCCAAGTATCGGAAAGCAATTATTGGCAAAGGTGTCTGGTCCACTGATTGGGACGGATGGGAATTTGGAGAAAGGGTTTGAGAGGGTATTTGCTGAGGTGAACATGGTTGACGCCAGGGAAGGGTCGAGCAAAGCAGATATACAGTACATCGGGCCGTATGCTAATGTCAACAACTGGGAAGCCACCCCTCTTCCATCTCGGAGGAAGTCGCAGTAGTGGGTTTTGTTTTCCTTTTGTTCACCTAGATTATTCCAGGGTTTGTAATTCAGTTGCTATGTTCCGTCCGTTTGGATAAGTTAAAACCCTGTTATGAAATGCAATTCCTTTTCTTTCTTAATTCCTAATTTTGTTTCCATTTCTTTTTCTTTTCTTTTCTGTAGAGTTCTTTTTATGCTGATATCGATGACATGACATGCATGAGGAATCTTCGGCCAGTTTTAAAAGCCAATCTAACTCAGAAGTAATAGTGCAAGAAATCGAGTGTGACGATGAGGTGGAATATGATGATGACGAGGCATATGAAGAAGTTAGTAAAGAATTAAGTCACTTTGAAGAAAAACCCAAACCTAACCTAAATGACACAGAAGCAGTTAATCTAGGGGACCAAAACAATGTCCGTGAAACTAAAATAAGTGTTCATCTGGAGCTACAGCTCAAGGAGGAGATAATCAAAGCATTGTTTGAGTACAAGGATATTTATGCATGGTCGTATGATGATATGCCGGGGCTAAGTACCGATTTAGTGGTTCACAAATTGCCCACTAACCCAGCATTCCCTCCTGTCAAGCAGAAGCTGAGAAAGTTCAAAACGGGCATAAGTGTAAAGATCAAAGAAGAGATCACCAAGCAGTTCGATGCGTAGGTCATTCGGGTTACACGGTATCCCACCTGGTTAGATAATGTTGTGCTTGTGCCAAAGAAAGATGGCAAGACCATGGTGTGTGTCGATTATCGGGATCTTAACAAGGCAAGTCCAAAAGACAATTTTCCGCTGCCGAACATCCACATATTGATTGATAATTGTGCCAAACATGAGATTGGTTCTTTTTCGGAGTGTTACGCGGGTTATCATCAGATTTTAATGGACAAGGAAGATGCAGAAAAGATGGCATTCGTCACGCCATGGGGAACATACTGCTATCAGGTCATGCCGTTTGGTTTGAAAAATGCTGGGGCAACTTATATGAGGGCAATGACAACAATATTCCATGATATGATACACAAGAAAATCGAGGTGTATGTGGACGATGTGATTGTAAAGTCTAGACAGCAATCTGACCATGTCAGGGATCTGAGAAAGTTCTTCCAAAGGCTTCGCAGGTACAATCTCAGGCTTAATCCTACAAAATGCGCGTTCGGGGTGCCGTCTGGAAAGCTGTTGGGGTTCGTAGTCAGTCGCTGGGGTATTGAGCTGGATCCATCAAAAATCAAGGTCATCCATGAATTGCCACCTCCGAGGAACAAGACCGAGGTGATGAGTTTGCTAGGAAGATTGAATTATATCAGCAGGTTCATCGCCCAGCTCACGACAACTTGTGAGCCTATCTTTAAGCTGTTAAGGAAAGACGTTGCGGTCAAATGGACAAACGAATGTCAGGAGGCGTTTGATAAGATAAAGAGGTATTTGTCAAATCCACCCGTGTTGGTTCCGCCAGAACCAGGGCGACCTTTGATTTTATATTTAACGGTACTGGACAATTCGTTCAGCTGTGTATTGGGTCAACATGATATCACCGGAAGCAAGGAGCAGGCCATATATTACCTCAGCAAGAAGTTCACACCCTACGAGGTTAAGTATACTCATCTTGAAAGGACATGTTGTGCCCTAACTTGGGTGGCACAGAAGCTGAAACACTATTTGTCATCTTATACTACTTACCTAATATCTCGTTTGGATCCGTTAAAGTATATCTTTTAGAAGCCTATGCCCACATGGAGGCTTGCAAAGTGGCAGATCCTGCTCACAGAGTTTGACATTGTCTACGTGACTCGAACTGCGATGAAAGCACAGGCTTTGGCGGACCATCTGGCCGAGAATCCGGTTGATGAAAATTATGAACCTTTGAAGACTTATTTCCCTGATGAAAAGGTGATGCATGTTGAAGAGTTGGAACAAGGTGAGAAGCCAGGATGGAAACTTTTCTTTGATATGGCTGCAAACATGAAAGGCGTGGGAATAGGAGCGGTGCTTATTTCTGAAACAGAGCAACATTACCCTGTTACAACTCAGCTTCGTTTTTATTTTACGAACAACATGGAAGAATATGAGTCATGTATCTTGGGTATGAGATTATCTGTAGATATGGGTGTCTAGAAAGTCTTGGTCATGGGTTACTCGGACCTACTGGTACACCAAATTTAAGGAAAATGGGAAACACAGGACTTAAAGCTTATACCGTACCGACAATGTTTGCATGAGCTTTGTCAACGGTTTCAGTCAATAGAATTCAAGCACATTCCAAGGATTCATAATGAAGTGGCCGATGCGTTGGCTACTCTGGCATCGATGTTACACCATCCGAATAAGGCTTACGTGGACCCTTTGCAGATTCAGGTCCGCGATCAGCACGCTTATTGTAATGTGGTGGAAGAGGAACTTGACGATGAGTCGTGGTTTCATGAAATCAAGGAATATATCAGGATGGGTATGTATCCAAAACAGGCTACAAGTGATCAGAAACGAACAATTCGATGGTTGGCAAGCGGGTTTTTCCTTAGTAGAGGAGTGTTGTACAAAAGAACTCCAGACCTCGGGTTGTTAAGATGCATTGATGCGAGACAGACCACATCTATCATGACTGAGATACATTCCGGAGTTTATGGACCGCATATGAGTGGGTACGTTCTAGCAAAGAGGATTCTAAGAGCAGGTTATTACTGGCTCACTATGGAGCGGGATTGCATCAGTTTTGTGCGTAAATGTCATCAGTGCCAAGTGCATGGAGATTTTATTCAGTCTCCACCATCTGAGTTACATACAATGTCTGCGCCATGGCCCTTTGTTGCTTGGGGCATGGATGTCATTGGGCCAATTGAGCCAACAGCATCAAACGAGCATAGGTTTATTCTGGTGGCCATTGATTATTTCACCAAGTGGGTTGAAGCGAAAACTTTCAAATCCGTGACCAAGAAAGTAGTGGTTGATTTTGTGCACTCAAATATCATCTATTGGTTTGGGATTCCGAAGGTAATCATCACAGACAATGGCGCTAATCTCAATAGTCATATGATGAAAGAGACATATGAGCAGTTCAAGATTACTCATCGTCATTCTACTCCATACCGCCCTAAGGCAAATGGTGCGGTTGAGGCAGCCAATAAGAATATAAAGAAAATACTCCAGAAAATGGTGGAAGGATCTAGGCAGTGGCATGAAAAGCTTCCTTTCGTATTGTTGGGATACTGCACCACTATTCGTACTTCGGTGGGGGCGACTCCTTACTCTTTGGTGTATGGTACAGAAGGAGTGATACCCGCAGAAGTGGAAATCCCGTCTCTTTGAATCATTATGGAGGCTGAGATCGATGATGATGAATGGGTAAAAAGCCGCCTTAAGCAGTTGAGTTTGATTGACGAGAAGAGATTGGCATCAGTGTGTCATGGTCAGTTATACCAGCAAATAATGACAAGAGCGTACAACAAGAAAGTGCGTCCGAGGAAGTTTGAGGTGGGACAGTTAGTGTTGAGACGTATTTTGCCTCATTGGGCAGAAGCAAAAGGAAAGTTTGCTCCAAATTGGCAGGGACCATTTGTCGTAACCAGAGTGTTGTCCAATGGTGCATTATATCTTACAGATGTGGAAGGAAAATGTGTAGAAATGACCATCAATTCCGATGCGGTCAAAAGATACTATGTATGATTTCTTTGTTTTGATTGTACTTGTTTGTATTTGGCATATTTTAAAGATTGAAATGACGAAGGCGTTTTGTTCTGCTATCTAAACACTTTTACCCATTGTCATCCCTTTTGAGCCTTACTTATTTTCTTTCATATCCATCTTTCGGAATCAATGTCACCATTAAGAAACGCGAGTGCGGAAGAAAAGAAAATGAAAAGAAAAAGAAAAAGAAAGAAAAGTGAAAAGAAAAGAATAAACGAAGGAAAAGAAAATAAGAAGAAAATTGAAAAATGAAAAGAAGAAAGAACAGGAAAAAAAAAGAAAAGAAAATGAAGAAAATAAAGGACAAGAAGAGAGAGAGAAAAAACAACGTAGTCTCTATGACATGAATATGTTTGACTGTATCCCGCAAGGGTACGTAGGCAGCCTCGCTGAGGTTTAGTCATACCGAAATAAAATCCAAAGTCCCAAGCAAGAAACTGGGGCAGAAGTCGTGGTTGTTGTAAGAAATATGATTTCGAAAGTTGTAATTTTAACCCATTTTGAAATTATTTTGAGACTTTCATACCCTTTCTTTCTAGCCCCGTCCAAAGCCCGCATTACGGTCCAAAGAAAGACCTTCTGATAAATCTTTGAGAAATGCCAAGTCAAGCAGGTAAATGTAATTCATGTCTGGGGAAACACTCTGGTTCAAGCAAGAAAAGCAAAAAGATAAAAATGAGAGAGTCTTATTGGTGAAAACCTGCACAGGCACCGTAAGACGACGGGAGTTGAGAGAAAGGATAAAATGAGAGAGTCTTATTGGTGAAAACCCTCGCGGGCACCTTGAGGCGGAAATGAGTTGAGAAATGATTAATGGAGAAAGGTCTGTTGGTGGAAAATTGTTTCGAGGCACCACAGGATGAACAAGGCTAAGGTTTGGATAAAGTAATCAAGTGATGGAATTCTGGGGCAACAAAGGGTGGCGACCAAGAGTTGGTTAGTTGGACAAATTGGGTCGATTAGTCCGAAATGCATGTCATGACGATTGGTACCAGCTGTTCCGGTCAGATAAGTTTCGTTTCCCTTTTCTTTTTAGCAGTCATCCAGTTTTGGATTCTTCTTATCCTTAACTCGTAAACTCATTACATTTCATTTTCTTTGGGGGTTTATCTGTCTAAAATGTTTCAATGTCAGTTTTGTTCAAAGCAAGTGGAAAGGGATTTCAAAACTCACTACCAGACTCCGGAAAGTGTAAAGCGCGATGTGGTCAGAGCATGTCAAAAACAATGTGATGAAAGTTGGAATATAGGGAATCACCGGAAATGTCATCGGTGGAATGATTGGGAAATGTCGTGGGAATTGCAAAGGTTCAGAAAAAGGGTCAGAGGTGTGAAACAACAACATGGGTACAGAGCACTCGGTTTGTCAGAGTCAGGGGTTCGAAGATCAGTCAGAAAGTCAAAGAGGTTCGGGGCCAGTTCGGGAAGCCAGTCGGAACAAAACAATGCAGCAGAAAGATCTCCAGCAAGAATGCCACCAACTAACCACCATTTTGAACTGACAAATTTTCTTTGATTAAAATAAGGGAAGAAAAGTTCATTTGTTTCAGAGGAACTCTCTATGGAGAAATGCAGTCACCAAAAAGGTACGCTTTTTAATTTTCAGGACCCTCCTAGAAAATGGGACCTATTTTAAAGTTCAAAATAACATAATCTAGCATAAACGTACCCTAAAGGAGTATAAGTTGGTTTAGAAGTGTGCATGTTCGAGACAGGATTCAATTAGGAGTTTCCAGGACCCTCTTGAATAATGGGACTTAGCTTTAAGATTTCAATTAGATAACCACATTTAGCGTAAACTCTGTTGTAGGGTAGTGTAATTCAGACGTGAAAGTTGTCACCCTTAAGATAAAATTTGACCTTTGATTTTCAGGACCCTCCTGGATAATGGGGAGTAGTTTAAAGATCCTATTAGATAGCAAGATTTAGCAGAAGTCACACTTGTAGAAGATATAACTTAGATTTTAATCCGTCGTTTAGTTAAAAGTTGTCAGGACCCCCCTGAATAATGGGACCTAGCTTTCAAATCCTTAGTAATACTTGGTAATATGGTTTAGTTTTACAATCACATCTGCCCCAGCCACCAAACTGGGGCAGAAAATTTTCTTTGTTTTGTCTATTAGAAGTCAGGAGCCCGTGTGGAGAGCAGGGAATACATTTCAAGTCAGCAGTCAGGAGCCCGCTTGGAGAGCAGGGAATACATCTCAAAATAGAAGTTAGGAGCCCGCCTAGATAACAGAGGAATACATTCAAGTTCAAGTTCAGCAGTCAGGAGCCTGCCTGGATAACAGAGGAATACATTCAAGTTCAAGTTCAGCAGTCAGGAGCCCGCCTGGATAACAGAGGAATACATTCAAGTTCATGATTCAGAAGTCAGGAGTCCGCCTAGAGAACAGAGACATACAGTTCAAGTTTCAGTAATCGGGAGCCCACCCGTACAATAAGAGAATACATTCAAGTTCAGCAATTTGAAGAAAGGAACAACACCTCAGTTTGTAGTTTGCAATGGCAACAAAGGATGTTACCAAGAAAACACAAGACAACAAGGCAATGAGGAAGTACAACAACAAGTTTGAAGAATTTGGATAGGATTTTGTAATTCATAGGCCATAGTTTAGTTTAGCTTCTTTTATTTTGCCATGGTGTAATAAGGAAGGTCAGCAAGCAGTAGCAACAGCAATCGTAGTAGACAACCTCCAAAGAAGTACACTGACATGATTCTTGTTTAGCGCAGGATATGTAGACAACCTCCGAAGAAGGGTGCGGTCAAACTTTTTTTTTAAAAATGGCTTCACACGGAATATTCAAACGGGCAAAAATCGCTCATTTTCGCTCACTTATCTTTGCACGAAAATTGTTCGTGTTTCCAGGCAAAGAGGGGCAGCTGTGAGCACGTGATTTTTGCCCAAAGCAAATTATTCCCAAAAATTCAAACTAAATAATTTCTTTATTATTTTACAATTTTTGTGAATTTTAGTGTCATTTTCTGTTAATTGTTGCATTTTATCTGTGCATTTTAATTCATATAAAAAATACAAAAATATGCATTTGCATTTAGGATTTAATTTCATATTTTAGTATTAATTAGGGGTTAATTTGTTTTAGAATAAAATATGAGGAAAATAACAAAAATAGTTCACTTTTTAATTGTTTTGATTGGGAATTCGTCACGAAATAGTTTTTAAGTAATTTGAGGAGTTAATTAGTTTGACTTTGAAACATATTAGGACTTTCTTTTAAATTCTTGCAAAATCAGAAAAGAAAAGTATAAAAATACAACAATGAAAAGAAAGTAAATACAAAAAAAAAGAGAAAAAGAAAACAATTGGAAAGAAAAACAAAATAAAATACATAATAAAGAAATTAAAGTGGGTTGTTACATTTGAATTAATTCAGGCCCAAATGCCCAACATAATTCGACCCAGTCCAAGCTCTTCCCACTCGGTCCTATTCATTAATCCTCAAAACGACGTCGTTTGGGGGACAGTAAATCCTGGCCATTAAAATCTTTTGATCCAACGGCCAGGAACCCTCTTCTCCATTTTAATATAATTGTCTTAAAATCTGGTCTTAACCCTAAAGAACCAAGTCTGTCTTCCTCGTATCTCTTCTATAACACCGCAGGAGTCACCGCCGCCGGTGAGTGCCACCTACGCCAACGGCCACCAGAAATACACCAGTAAATCTCCTCGTTCCCCTCTTTTCAACCATGCCATTGATTTCCCTCAAATCGACGCCAAACCTTTCGAATGTCCGTTTAAAGTTTATCCGGCCAAGTCACAAAGTGGTCCAAATCCGACCAAATTCACACCGTCGGATATCCTCAACTCCCTTAACCCAAATCCACAACCAGTTGTCCTCAGATATCAGTTAAATGTTTTGAATCTTCAATCGAAGTATGGCCGAAACCCTAATTACTCCAATCCCTACCAAATCGATACCATAGGGTCCCTGGGGTTACCTCGTGATGAATTCAAGGTCGATGGCGTTCAAATCCTTTTGGAATTGGTCGATTGTTAAATCTGAAAAGGCCAGTAAGTTCCCCGCTATTGTTTTCTCTTTTTCTTTTCTTTTTGGTAATATTCTAGTTTTATTTTGTTAACAATAAATGGTAATCTGAAAATCAACAGAATATTCTTTAATTCTGTTTTCACTCGTTCCATACCCATCTGATTTTGGTTTAGCCTTTAGTTTAGTTCGTCGATTAGTTTAAACTTGTTAATTGATTTAGTAAATTTGTTTGAATGCATTTAGAGATTCATTTAGTTTATGTTCTGTTTTGCATGCTTTGTTTTTATGTTTTGATAGTTTAAATCTGTTAATTTTGATTTTGTAGTTTAGGATTAGTTTAGTTAAATGTAGTTGGATAATTGTTTAGGTATAGCTATGTTAGTTTTTACTTTGATGGTTAAGAGTTAATTTGGATTTGTTCCTCAATAACTGGTAAATCAAGCATATGAACTTGTGTGGTAAATCAAGCATAAGTTTAGGGGCAGTTTAGGTAATTGAAATTGGACATGAAAGTTGTAGGTTAGAATAGAAGGTCCCAGAATCTTCTAGAATAGGGTCAAGTGTAGGTTTTCAGTAATTGTAAGGTGTTAACTTGAGTCACAAGCTAAGAAATAAGGGACTAATTGAATAAACAGATAGGGACTGACATAGAAAACAGAAAATAAGGGCTGCCCTCAGCTTTGCCTATAAAAAGCATGCCTAAGTGCCTTAATGAAGAGGTGGGAACCCCAAAATTTCCCCCAAAATATCCTCAAGCTCCACATATTTGAAATTCAAATTCAGATCCAAACTCCTTTTAGATCTTAGCTTTCTTCAAAGAAAAACCAGAAAATAATAGAAAATTGTCAAAACAAAAAACTACTATTTCATTAAAACTGAAGATGCATTTCAACCTTTAGCTATGGGTTTACATTTTTAGTTCAGTTCTAGTAATTTGAAGGTTCAGAGGTGTCTCTATTTGAGTTCGAGTAGCTTTGGGGTCAATCAGTTCATGTTGGTCATTACTGGATACTGAGTTGCTGAGATGCTTTCCTGGTTTCTGTGAAATTATTTGGGTTCGAAATCACTCGATTGTTATTGTGTTTGACCGGTTGAATTCCAGTAATTGTTAGTTGCTGTTGATTTCTCCTTGTTTCTGTCTGATTCACATTCCACGTAAACATTCCAAATACCAGCTTATGTAATTTTTGAATCGAGAAGTCGAAATGAGATGCTCTTCTGAAACCTGTGTGTTCGAGTTGCCATAGTAAAGTAGATATTAGATAGTTCATGCTTGTTTAGTGTTGCCTTTAACTTGTGTTGGCCTTGTATAATCTGACCGAAATTTGAACTGTAATGGGACATGCTAGTTTAAATTTGTGACTGATGAAATTACTCTGGTATACTGTAATGTAGATTATCCTAATTTGTCTTCAGTAATCGCAATACAGGTTCAAAAATGGATGCAAGTTTTAGTAGTTAATTCCATTTAATTTTGTAGTTGTGAAAATTGGTCCAAAACTGAGGGTAAATTTTAGTAGCTGACTCCAGTTACCCAAGTCCAAACTTTGAAATCACTCGATTGTCGAGATCTAATCTAGAAGTGCTAATTTGAGTTAATAATTGAGTTGTTATTACTTTTACTGAAGTTGAACCATGCTTTTAGTTTGATTTTCCAATTGTAGTAATACTTAGAAAGTTCAGGTTATAAATAGGTAATTTACGTCTGTTTCGTTGCTAATTGTTAAAAAAGGGAAGTTAAGCACCAAATAGCAGTGTAGTGCAGTTTGTGGGGTCTCTTGTGGTGTTAATCCACTAATGCTAATTTAAACAACTTCTTGTACATTTGATTCACGGTTAGACTTTGACATTTCTGTGATTTACTCGTTATTTTGGTGAGGAAAATGGGGCCAGGCAGCAGCCCATTTGTACCAATGCCTACGGTTTGATTTTGAGTCTTAACACTCACAAGGTACGGGGGCGGGCCTGTTATCAGGCCCAAACCAAAGGTAGGCTTTGGAGACCCTACGCCGATTAATTACAAGTTTCTTTCCCAAGGTAATGTAACTCTTAAAACGATAACAATATATTAGGATTCTTCATTTATTCTTTAAGACGAAAATATATAGATAACTCTAGTTGCTTTTAGGCTTGCCCTTTTAAAATAAAATAAGACGAGCCTCGCCAAAGAAAAATACAAAATTGCGGGACCCTCAATAAATGATTATAATAAAATACTCAGAATTCGGAAGTAACCGTTTAGCAAATTTCACGGCCTTCCCTAAAGATAATAACGCGATAGTCTCTGCAGGCGCGCTTTTAATAATTTACTTTCTTAAATTCGGGTGCGCATTTATGTGACCCAAATCCAAATCTCAACGAAGTCGAAATGTGTCAACAACCACGGGTGCATTGATGTAACGTGGTTCGAGACACGTTTTCACGACGTTGCAGTTCTCATAAATAATAATAATAACAAAAGCAGTTCGAAATTAAAAAGCCCGTAAGCAAAAACATGTTTTGAAATCAGATAAAATCAAATACAATAGTTGAGCGACCGTGCTAGAACCACGGAATCCGGGAATGCCTAATACCTTCTCCCAAGTTAATAAAATTCTTTACTCGGATTTCTGGTTCGCGGACTGTAATACAGAGTCATATTTTTCCTCGGTTCGGGATTCAACCGGTGGCTTGGGACACCATTAATCTCCTAAGTGGCGACTCTGAATAATAATAATAAATCTCGTTCTGATTGTCCTTTAATTGGAAAAACTCCTTATGCCCTTGCGGGTGTAGGTGAAAAAGGAGGTGTGACAACGCCTTCATCAGTCCTGCAGTGGTCTTCTCGTTAATGATATGAAACACCACATTTCGTGTTAGCGTTAAACGAATCACATCAAGAGCTTGGAGATCTAATAGATCCCAATCCACTTTGGCCATAGTCTCTAGTTTTAGCCGGTCGGAGGTTAGTGTAATTTTTTATGTTACAAATAATCCACTATTTGTATTTTCCAGAATCTAAAATCTTTGCTATTGAACTTGTAAATCTTAACTTTCCCTTCTTCCGATGCTATTTTTCACAAATAAAATTTATGTGAGTAGTAACAATGATCAATAGTGTCGCACTATTCTTGTAAATGATACTTGCACCAATACCGTACTTTTCTACCAGAATTAACTATCTGTGCTCTGATACTAGTTTTTGGGAAGCACGTCAGGATAATAGAAGGGAATAAATATTTAAAAGAGAAGCAATAAATTACATAAGACACGACAAGATTTACGTGGTTTGATAATTTTTGCATACTTCATGGCCACACAAAGAATAGATCATTATTAATTGAAGAGAGAAAGAAGAAGTTGATGGATGATCTGCAAATGAAAATGCAGACCCCTTTTATAGGCATTTGAAATGTTTGTCGACGTAATCGCTTACATCATAAGAATGTCGACATAAGCACTTACATCATAAGAATGTTGACGTAAGCGCTTACATCATATTTTTATATCTTTTTGACTTTTCTTTCTTTTGTTTTGTCTACTTTTGTTTCACATACAACAATAGATTTGTTCCTATTATATCCGTCTTATTTGTGGACACAATTTTAAATTGAAGAAACGGTTTCAAAAATATCATTCGGTTTTAAATTTACAGCTTTTAATCCAATCAAATTTCCAACTCTCCCTTCAGATTATTACTACTACTATTTTTGCCTGCGCGTTCATTTCATCCTCTCTACTTAGTATAAACAACCATCACCATGTTATAAAATATCTTCAATTTCGTACATTAACACCATATACGTTTAGTCCTTGTACAAATGAAGAAAAAAGATAGGATAAATACACTCACTTAAAAAAATTAACTCAGCAAAACTCACTTTTATATATATATATATATTACCAAGTTATTTTAATGGTATGTTGGATAATTTTTGGATTCAGGTGGGATTGGATACAAGTCAACATTCCAATTCAAATTTAGAAGTAGTTTAATTAATCTAAACTCAATCTGACTCACTTTTGATCCTTGTTTGGACAAACATGAGGGGTTTTAGGATTTCAGATAATCTTGGTTTTGCAAAATGTAATAGATATTTTTGGAATTTTATAATAGGAAAGTGAGGATTAGATGGAAAGTGACAATGAACAAGGAGACTCAAGGGAGTAGGGAGTCCAGAACCCATTTGTGGTTCTTTTGGACACAAAATACCGAAATAGGTGGAAAAAAAATTAGTGACCAAAGTATATAAAACGCACTTTTAAATCGTGCTTTACCTTAACGTCTGTTTGGGACGTTAAGGTAAAGCGCATTTCAAAACCACGCTTTATTAAAACGCATTTTCAAACCACGCTTTACCTATTTAGTGGTCCCACCAATAACTCTTTTGCGCTTAACTGACATAAAAATAATTCAAATAGGTAAAACGCCCTTTTAAAATGTGTTTTACTTCAAAAAAATTCGACCCTCCCGGATTGGGCATTGCTTTATTTAAAGGCGTTAAGGGTGTCGCAAAAATTCATTCAAAAATATTCTTAACTCCTAATAAATTTTATTCTTGTTAAATTCTCAAGTTTTTTTTCATAATGTCTGAAGAGCGAAAATTAAGGGTTTCATTATATTGGGGGGGGGGGGGGATGAGGTTGTGGTGGCGAATAACTCAGTGAGCTATAGTTTAACTCCAAAGAGTCATGTTAAGTTATCACTTATAATGGAGTACGATAGACTGGTATCGTTGTTATGTAATAAAATGCATGTGAGCAAACGTTTGGTGAATCTTAAAATAACCGATTGATATCCATATTCTGTGACTCCTCAAGGGGTTGCTAGTTACGCTGAGTTTAACATCGAGGATGATGAAACTCGAAGAGATTTTTTGGGGATTCCGTATGAATACCGAGAATTTATTTTGATAAAAATGTTGGAAATGTACGTAAAGGTTGAAGACGTTCGCAATAATGAGGTTGTGCAAAGCAGGGATAACCCTCAATCATCGATTGGTTATTCTAGAGTAGTTTTACCCGAACAGGTTCTGGTTGAAAGAGTTTGGCCGGATCTAAACTTATCTCCATGGGCTAATGAGGAGTGAGGAAATAGTTTCTCTCCTACTTTACATAATCTACAAGACGACTGGTAAACTTCAATTTTTCTTTGTGTTACGATATTTATTTTTGTTGTATTAAATTTGTATTAACACTCATATATTCCACATGGGGTATATTTTTGCGCATAAACGGTATCGCCAACATCCATTTGTTTCATATACGCATTATTTTTTGCTCTTGTAGCTTACACAAATAGTCCTTGTTACACACCATCTTAAATGGTTCCACCGGCCAATATTGCCCAGCACCCATTGGCTGCAATTGCCTACTATATGTGTTTAAGTATGCACCAATACTGTATTGCCTATCAAATTAGTTGGTTGGCCCTAAACCTGTATGTTGAAAGCATTTCATGGCATATGAGCACGACATGTGATAGATGGACCATTTACCACAATAACACAACATGCTGGCTTCATTTACGGTGTCTATATTATTCCCCCGGTGTTGATGGATAGTGGTGCGAACTTCAAAAATATTTTTCTCATTGTAATACTGTAAAAATGAATGCCAATGTGCTCGCCTCCTATATTTCTCAAATCTTTTCATTGGTATTGGCATAAATTCAGCACCCATCTCCATCAATTCCGATGCACCTCTATTCCTTTCAACTAACCTCTCCACCATCTGTTTGAATGAAATCCGCACCATGGCAGTGACAGGCAATTCACGTGCAGACTTTAATAACCCGTTGAAAGACTCCAACATATTTGTAGTTAGGGTTCCCCATCGTCTGCCACCATCCACATGCAATGTCCACTTGTGAAGCTCATGTCGCATCAACCTAGGCTCTTTCGTCTAACTGCCGGATCGATTTCATGCGCCTCCTAAATTTGCACTCCTGGTGTTCAGTTGCAGCCATCCACATTAAATTATGCAATTCCTTGTTAGGATATTTCTTCTGAAAATTGGCCTTCAGGTACCTCACATAGTAACAGTGGTATGCATTGGGTTCGTGCCATTTAGGCAAATGCTCCACAGAATATAATATAACACCATGCCGATCAGATATTCAGAAAATACCTGAATGTTGTTTGACAACGTGCTGCTACAAGTGATTCAAATATAGTGTCCATGTCTCTTAGCTTTCATTGGCACAGATGGCAAAAGCTAGTGGAAATATTTGTCTATTGGCATCTACTGCAATGGCAATCAATAGCTTAATATCATACTTTCCATAGACATGAGTACCGTCTATGGGAATTACCGGACGGCAATGCACAAAACTATCAATTGCTGGTTTAAATGCCCAAAACACGTATCTGAATATATATTACGATATGCTTGCACTCCACTCAAGCTTCTATTCAACAATAGTCTTGGGGTTAAAGTATTGTAATGCGGCTATGTACCTGGGTAGAGATGCAAATGAATTATCCCAGTCATCATAAATAATTTCAAATACATGTTTGCGCCTGAGATATGCCTTTCTTTTGGTAATAGTACACTCATATTCCTGGTGGAAGGATGTAATACACTTTTTGATCTTGTACCTTATGGATGCTTCAATGTGTGGAATCAGTTGAAGAGAAATCAAGTAAACATACAAGTTGAAGTGATTCCCATTGAATGTGTCAATTTCACAAATGTGGATGCCAATATATTTACCCATTTTCCACAACCCTATTTTCTTCTTGCTCACACGCAGCATCCAATGAAAACCCGTAAACCATCTATGGAAAACAACCTTGTATACATCCGGAATTGACTCCTATACCATCATCTCACAACACTCTTTTACGCTGTACATTTTCGCCGCCCTGCTTAGGCGTGCTTTATCAGGAAAAAGTGTCAGAACCCTAACCCGGACCCGGTCGTGATGGTGCCTCTCGTGAAGATAAGGCGATCCAACTATTCCCAATTCAATGTTAAATAGTTAAAACAATAGTAAAATAGTCTAAGACATGATTAATAATACGAAGAAGCAGATAATATTGATGAAAATGTGGAAGTACAACCCAACGCAGCCCTAACCGGGGTGTCACAAGTCACGAGCATCTAACAATACTGAATCCTCAAATGTAACTATAGAGTTTTAAATAGAACTAAGGACATAAGGAAAATAGATAGGGAGGAGCTCCGGGCTTCAATCGCCAACAACTACCTAAAGACTCCTCGAAGATCCGCATGAAGCTAGAATGAATCAGCACTCAGGAGCGGGATCAGCTACGCATGAATCTGCACATAGGATGCATGGAGTAAAGTGAGTACTACAACTCAGTGAGTAACAAATGTAAATAACGACTGAAAGTAAGAAACACGTAAGGCACGAGGCATTTTATAACGAAGCAGTAAAACCATTTAAAGCAGTACAACAATGGAAAGTCAAGTAAAATCCTCATTCAACAAATAAACAAGTAATTGACAGGTAATTAAGGGAGAGTAAACAAATATAAGTTTGCCCCTCGGGCACAGTATCACCACATCCGCCCCTCGGGCAATATCGTAGAACAATAACAGCCCCTCGGGCTCAATCTCATATCACAATGGGTACTCGCGCTCACTGGAGGTGTGCAGACTCCTGGAGGGGCCCCTTACGGTCCAAGCGCAATAACAAGCAATCTTGTGGCATCAAAACTAGGTTGTCGGCCTCATATTAATCAAGCCACCTCGTGGTGCATATATCTCAGGCCCTCAGCCTCAAATCAGTATCAGTGTTTCCTCACAACTAGACCCTCGACCCTACTAAGTCAAAAATACTCACAAGCCCCTTGTTGATACCCAATTTTTCTCTGTATATTTTAATATGCAAAATACTTTCAAAATAGAATATGTATACATATATAAGTATGTCCAATTATTTTATTATTTTTTCTTATTTTTTAAAGATTTTTAAATCGATTTATGCCTTATTTTATCCATAAAAACCCAATAATTATTCTCAAAATTATTATTTTGGTGATTCATTTATTGGATTCTCATATTTATGCTAAAATATAGGTAATATAATTTTTGCATATTTTTACAAAGTCAATTTGTATTTTTAAAGTTAAATTGTATATAATTACAACATTAGGCTCTTTTAAGATTAATTACATTTATATTCATAAAAATTAGGTATGGTATTTTTAAATAGTTAATTATGTGCTATAAATAATTTCTGTACCTTTAATTTATTTCTAGAAATTAATTTATTATTTTTTGTAAATTAAATAGAGAAAATTGGCTATTTAAATGTTAGCCCGATTTCATTTAGATTATAGCCCAATTCTGATGCCAATTGAACTCAATTGAAACCATTTAAACCCCCAACCCAATTCCTATTTAATCCGACCCAAACCCATCTTCATAACCCACCCACTCGCCCGTTTTGATCCAGGCCGTTGATCATTCAGATCAACGGCCAACAACCATCCTTGCCTTTTTAATTCAAACGACCTCTAACCCTAGCCTCATTTCCAAATTCCACCGCCTCTTAATCCCCTTATCTCTCAACTTTCTCTCAAATCCTCTCAAACCCTAGCCGCCGCCATCAACTAGAACCCTAATACCTCCTCAAATCTATGGTTCCCAAAGTCATCGGAGACCTATATCCACCTCTCATGGCTTCTACGTGCTCGATTATTATGGTCTCGAGGCTAGATCTCAAAAGAGCTTGGTCCAGGCTTGATCGATTGCAGTTCATGACTGTTCTCCGGTCTTCTTTGACTTTTTTCTCCGGCCAGCCATGGCTATTCGACTCAGACTCTTGACTCTCCTGCTTAGATCATTGGTTTTCAAAGCCTTTCTCACCACTTGGGGTTCTTCTGAAACCTTAGCCTTTAAGGTTCCTTTGATTTCTTTTTAGATCTATTTCAGATCTATGTTTTCTATGAACTTCTAAGTGTTTTTCTCATATTTTCTTTTAAAACTCTGCTTTCAAAATCCCTTATCTTTCCGATTAGGGTTTCTGTTAAGTTATTTCAAAATGTTTCTCTAATTCTTTGACTTGTTTGGCTATGTTTTCTTATTTAGTTCTTCTACCTGAGTTTGCATGTTAAAACCCCTAATTTCTTTTAACTGTTTACTAATCGAATCTTTGTTTGCCTGAGTTTTGTCTGATTTGTTTGCTTATTCTTTTTTAAAACTCTCCTATTGCTGAAAATCCCATGGTTTTTGGGTCTGAGACTATTCGTTTAAGTGCATGACTCGATTTGAAGTTCTTTATTTCGAAATCTTTTGCTCCCTTTGTGTGATTCTTCTGATTGCTGGGTTTCTATCTTCTCTAAAACTCAAATATGCTCGAAAGCCTAATTTTTTCTGAAGGGGTTTTCCTCACCTGCTACTGTGAGACCATCGTTTGCTTTTGATATTTTATGTTTTCTTCACTACTTGACTTACTGGAATGTCATGCTTCGAATGTTGCTATCTACTGAATCTTTGTGCTACTTTTGTGTGCTATTTCTTCTTTCCAACAGGCCTAGCCTCGCATGTATAATGTTTATGCACCCTATTTATATGTTGAGTCTCCTTCTTTGACGAATTTTCAAACTCGTGACTAAGTTTAAACTTTTCATTTGTGAGATTCTGATTTCACTCGCCTATTAAGGTTAATTGATTTCTTTCCTGGTTTGCCTTACTGAATCCTTTCCAAAATTAGAGTATCTCTGTACCTAGACTCGAATTGCTTACTTGTTATTTTACTACTTCTTTTATGGCAACTTTCAGCATGCTTTTTAATTGATTGCTTTCCTTATTTCAAATCAGTCACTGTCTGTTAAGCAAGTGACCCCTTAATTAAGGGTAATCACTTGTATAATTGATTCTGAATCATGATTGTTTCCATGTTTGTAACTTATTACCTCTTTCTTACTCGTTTTCAAAAAACTATAAATACCAGTTACTTCTTCTCATTCAAAAACACGAACACTTTTAGTTCTGAACTCACACTTACACTCCAACACTCTCTCTTGCTTTACTACTACTTGTGCTACTGCCTGTTTAGTCGGCTGAAAGCCAAGGCTATTATTCGAAGTCCTGCTACTTTTCTTTACTGCACTTTGCTTCTTTGATTGGTATGTTCTAATTAAGTCTTTCAACACCAACAAGAACATGCTTACTTACTGATTTTGCATTCCTGCCTGCCTACTGCTTGTATTTAATTCAGTACAATTATTTAGCATGTTGTAATTTCCTTTCTCCTGTTCTAAATAAATGTATTATGAATCCCAAAACCCTATCCCAATGTGATTAATACTTGTGGTTAGTTTGGGGCATGACAACATTGAATATTGCTGAGCATGACCCGAACTTGATCCTCCTAGGATCATAACCTCCATGTTACCCTTATATGTTCTGTGTTCTGGTTGATTTACAAGCATGACAACACTTCTTATTGCTGTGTATGCCAAAAATTAACCCATGCCTCAGTATATAGACCCCTTGCAATGGATTCCCAATCCCCTGCCCCTTTGTGTGAAGTTATCAATTCTTTGAAGTGTTAATGGCTGACTCCCCTCACCATTTCCCTCTCCATTATTCCCTCAGTTCTTAGAACTCAGTTTCTGCACTTTTCACTCTCTTCTTAGACTTAAGTTCTGCCCCCTCATGTGAGCCTTGCCTTAGGACCCATGAGCTCCATCTGAACTTGGACACATGAGGGCAGAAATATTCACACTGCACTTGTCCCTATTCTGGTTATGAAACTTGGGTGTGAGCACTGCCCGGGGTCCTATTGAGTCCCTTAGGGAACTCTGACACACTCAAGGCTGAGAAAGGCTTTGGATCAATGGTATTTTGAGTTGGTTTATCACATAACTCGGAGAGCAAGTCAAGAATCAGGCTTCCTCTGGTTGTAACTTTTCTTTGTACTTTTTCTGATGTAATTTATTATTCCTGGTTTGTAATAATCTGTAATGAATATTTGGGGTTGGCTAGTGAAAAAAAGGTTGGGAAATTATGCATGCTCAAGGGTAGAAAACATGCCTATAGGACTGCATTCTCTACTTGTTCAAATCGCATCTAGAAAACATGCTTATAGGACTGCTCCAATTCTGCATATTCACATTACATTTAGAAACCATATCTATAGGACTTACTTGTTCAACATCACATCTAGATAACCTGCCTATAGGGATTGTCTAAAATTCTGCACATTTGTCACCGTTTAGATATCATGTTTTGTTTAGGGCCCAATTGGTTATAACACAGTAGCATGCTGAAATCAGTAACACATAGAAATCATGCCTATAGGGGTTCTTAAATAAATTTGAGTCGTTCCATTCACATTCAATGTTAGATATCATGCCCATGTGGATTAGAGTAAGTAATAGTAGATACCATTATCTGCAGAATTTGGCATTAGTCCAATTTAAATTCATCTATTCTGAACCTCTATTTAATAATTCCTTTAGTTTCAACAAGGTTTAACAAGCATGCCTATAGGATTTCAAGCAGTACGGTTTGAGTTATCACTGTTTCACCACCTTCTGAATTAAGTAGATATCATGCCTATAGGACCCCGTCTAAACACTTGGCAAGATTTAGAGTAATAACTGTAAAATTGAATCTGCCTTTGTTAATTGTTACAACCAGCAGGCAGGTCTGATTCGGACTTCTTATCTGAGTTATGTAATAAACTAATCTGCCTCAACAATTAACTTCCCCCGTCTTTATGTGCTTTAAATCAGACCTAAAAAAGTATGTGCAAGTCATGCTAGTTATGTGCTTTTGTTTTGAGGAGGTATATATGAGCCTTTTGTCTGTTTACATGCTTCCCCTTTTTATGCCATATTATCTGTTTTTGTATGTCGTCTTAGATTTTTATCCTTTGAAATCAATCAGCCTAATATCCCCTCCCTTTAGGAATATTGTCCTAAGTGACTCCGAGACTGATAGGAATGGGACGGGTAATAGCATGCAATAGTAATCGAGACCAATCCGTGTTGTAATACCTTAACTGGGTGGGAAGGGTAGATATGGATATGATGACCAGTGCGCTAATGCCACGTGTAACCCCTCTTTTGAGGAGTGATTACCGAGTATTGCATTAATGTGATCCATATTTTTTGTAAACCTAGGACCCCCTTTTTTTATTTTCCCCTTTTTAAGCATTCTAACTCATTATTTAAAATCAGCTCTTTTAATTGGTCTTTCAAACATTGTTTACTTTCAAACTATTATGCATTGAAATCCCCTCTTATTTGAGCCTTATCTGCTTATATGTTAATTGCACACCAAATTCACAATAACTGTCTGGCCGGGAACCACACTAGTGGATCCTGAGGGGTGCCTAACACCTTCCCCTTGGGATAATTTCAAGCCCTTACCCAATCTCTGGTTACCTAAACAAAATTAGAATTGAATCTCTATTAGTATCCTAATACACCTTAATCATGAGGAGGCGACTCTTCAAATGCAAAAACCCAGTTCCCAAAAGGAACGAGTTGTCCTTCCAAATTTCATAAAACCGATTTCGCGAGAAAAAGGGGACGCGACACCCTTCGGGCAATAGTAAACAATGTTTCTCAGCCCAAACATCATTTAAAATATCATTTAAGTCTTAAAACCGAGTAAACATGGCTGAGTATGAAAACAATGAGAAATAACAGGACTGAGTTCAAGTGTAAAGTCAAAACAATGAGGAAATATCAAAAAAAATCCCCGAAGGGTTCAAATAATTGGCACTAGGCCCAAATATCGCATTCAACCCAAATAATGATGATAGCAAATAGTTTTCAATCAAATGCGTGGTAAAATCATCAATCGAGACGGACCAAGTAACAATCCCCAATAGTGCACGACCTCATGCTCATCGACAAGCGTGTGTCTCACCTCAATATAGCACTACGATGTGCAATTCCAGGGTTTCAAGCCCTCAGAACATCATTTACAATTATTACTCACCTCAAACCGGCTAAATCTCTAGCTCGCAATGCCTTTGCCCCTCGAATCGGCCTCCACGTGCATCTAATCTACCCAAAATCAGAACGAGGACGTCAAAATATGCTAAGGGTACGAAGACCAAGCGAAAACAATCAATAAATGGCATAAATCATGAAATTACCAAAACCCAACCCCCGGGTCCACATCTCGAAATTCAGAAATTTTTACATCAATAGATTCCTCATCTCCCCACGAGTCTATGCATATCAAGAACACTAAAATCGGAGTCCAAATGGTCCCTCAAATCCTCCTTTAAAGGCCTCATAAACTCAAGCTCTAATCCTTCATTTTTAGCCCTTTAATTCCTTTAATTACAGCCTTAATCCATGAAATACTACCATAGAAATGTGTTTTAGGTCCAAAATCCTTACCTTAGCGAAGTTCCTTGAAATCCCTCTTTCAAATCGACCAAAAAGTTCCAAGCCGAAGTCCAAAAATGGTGAAATAACCCAAAATTCGCGAAGGACTCTTTTTAATTCTTCTGCCCAGTTGTTCCGCATCTTCGGCCCCATCGCTGCTTCTGCGGTACCGCATTTGCGGTAAATCCTCTGCTTTTGTGGAATTCACGTAAGAGCCCAAAATTTGAATCTGCGATACGCCTTCCGCATCTGCGGCTCCACAGATGCGGCCATCCTTACCGCTTCTACGGTCACTGACAAATCCTCATAATCCGCTTATGCGGCCACTCCATCGCTCATAATCCGCTTATGCGGCCACTCCATCGCATATGCGACGCCGCACCTACGGTCCCCAAACCGCAGGTGCGAAAATACCAGAAGCAACAAAACTTCAGCAACTGCAATAACATCTCAACTCCTCCGTCAACCATCCGAAATCACCCTGAGGCCCCCGTAACATCAACCAAAAGTACAAACATAACCCTATACCTTATTCAAACTTGTTCTAATCGTCAAAACACTTCAAACAACACCAAAACACCTCGGATTCAAGCCTAAATTTCTAAAATCTTCCAAATTCCACTTTTGATCAAAAACCTGACCAAACAACATCCGAATAACCTAAAATTTTGCACACACATCCCAAATGACCCAACAAAACTACTGCAACTCTCAGAATTCCATTCCGGCCTCTATATCAAAATCTCGCCTAACAACCGGAAATCGCCAAAATATCAACTTCGCCAATTCAAGCCTAAAACTACTCCAACCCTCCAAAACCCATTCCGATCACACTTCTAAGTCATAAATCACCTCCCGAAGCTAACCGAACCATCGAAACTCACATCTGAGCCCTCTAACACATAAGTCAACATCCAGTTGACTTTTCCAACTTAAACTCCCTTAAAAGAGATAAGTGTCTCAAACTTTTCCAAACTCATTCCGGACTCGATCTGACCAACCTGATACCACAAAACACGGATAACGAAGCATAAAAAGAAGAAATAGGGGAAACGGAGCGGTAACTCATGAGACGACTGGCCGGGTCGTCACATCCTCCCCAACTTAAACAAACATTCGTCCGCGAACGAATCAAGAAACATACTTGAAGCCTCAAACAGGTGAGGATATCTGCTCTGTATCTCCCGCTCAGTCTCCCAGGTAGCCTCCTCCACGGGCCGACCTCTCCATTGCACTTTCACTGAAGCTATATCCTTTAACCTCAACTTCCGAACCTGATGACCCAAAATAGCTACTAGCTCCACTTCATAGGTAAAATCATCATCCAAATGAACCGTGCTGAAATCTTGAACATGATACGGATCCCCAATATACTTTCGGAGCATAGAAACATGAATACTAGATGCACACTCGACAAGTTGGGTGGCCAAGCAAGCTCATAATCCACCTCCATATTCCTCCGAAGCACCTCAAAAGGCTCAATGAACCGCAGACTCAATTTCCCTTTCTTTCAAAATCTCATAGCACCCTTCATGGGTGAAACCATCAACGAAACATTCTCACCAACCATGTAGGACACATCTCGAACCTTCCTGTCAGCATAACTCTTTTGCCTCGACAGCGCTGTACGAGGCCTCTCATGAATCACCTTTACCTTCTCCAAAGTATCCTACACCAAATCTGTCCCCAATAGTCTAGCCTCACCGGGCTCAAACCAACCAACTGGGGATCTACACTGCCTCCCAACAAAGCCTCATATGGAGCCATCTGAATATTCGACTGGTAGTTGTTGTTATAAGCAAACTCTACAAGCGGTAGAAACTCATCCCATGACCCTCCGAAGACAATGACACAAGCACGCAACATGTCCTCCAATATCTGAATAGTACGCTCGGACTGCCCGTCCGTCTGAGGATGAAAATTTGTGCTAAATCCACCTAAGTACCCAACTCTCTCTGCACGGCCCTCCAAAACTACGAAGTAAACTGAGTACCTCTATCTGAAATGATGGAAACGAACAATCTCCCAGATATAGATCTCTACCAACCGCTTTGAAGAATAGGTAGTACACATAGGAATGAACTGTGCGGACTTGGTCAACCAATCCACAATCACCCAAATAGCATTGAACTTCTTCAAAGTCCGTGAAAGTGCAACAACAAAGTCTATAGTAATCCTCTCCCACTTCCGCTCAGGAATATCCATCTGCTGAAGCAAACTACCCGGTCTCTGATGCTCATATTTCACCTGCTGACAATTGAGACATCGAGCTACAAATCCCATAATATCTTTCTTCATTCTTCTCCACCAATAGTGCAGCCTCAAATCCTGATACATCTTCACGGCACCCAGATGAATGGAATACCACGAGCTATGAGCCTCCTGCAGAATCAACTCCCGAAGTCCATCCACATTGGGCACACAAATCTGGCCTTACATCCTCAACACCCCATCATCACCAATGGTCACATCTCTAGCATTATCATGATGAACTCTTTCCCTAAAGACAAGCAAATGTGGATCATCATATTGGTGCTCTCTGATGCGATCATATAAGGAAGACCGAGAAATCACACAAGCCAATACCCGACTGGGCTCCGAAATATCCAACCTCACGAACCGATTGGCCAAGGCCTGAACATCAACTGCAAGAGGTCTCTGCCCAATTGGAATATATGCCAAACTTTCCATACTCACTGCCTTTCGGCTCAAAGCATCGGCCACCATTTTGGCCTTCCCCGGATGGTACAATATAGTGATATCACAATCCTTAAGTAACTCCAACCATCTCCGCTTCCTCAAATTGATATCCTTCTTCTTGAACAAATGTTGAAGACTGCGATGATCAGTGAACACCTCGCAAGATACGCCATACAAGTAATACCTCCAAATATTCAATGCGTGAACTTTGGCGGCCAACTCCAAATCCTGAACGGGGTAGTTCTTCTCATGGGGTATTGACGAGAAGCATAAGCAATAACTCTACCCTCCTGCATCAGCACACAACCAATCCCAACTCTTGAAGCATCATAATACACGGTATATGAACCTGAAGCTGATGGCAAGACTAACACTGGAGTTGTGGTCAAAGCTGTCTTAAGCTTCTAAAAGCTCTCCTCATACTCGTCTGACCATACAAATGAAGGACCTTTCTGAGTCAACTTGGTCAAGGGTGATGCGATAAATGAGAATCCCTGAACAAAATGGAGATAATAGCCTGCCAAACCAAGAAAACTGCGAATCTTTGTGGCTTAGGATGGTCTGGGCCAACTATGAACTGCTTCTATCTTCTTCGGATCAACTTGAATACCCTCACTGGACACCACGTGCCCTAAGAAAGCCACTGAACTGAGCCTAAACTCACACTTGGAGAATTTTGCATAAAGCTTCTCCTCCATCAATCTCTGCAACACAAATCTCAAATGCTCCACGTGCTCCTCCTGACTATGCGAATATACCAGAATATCATCAATGAAGACTATGACAAACGAGTCAAGATGAGGCCAGAACACACTGTTCATCAAATGCATGAATGTTGCTGGGCATTGGTCAGCCCAAAAGACATCACCAAGAACTCATAATGGCCATATCTGGTCCTGAAAGGGGTCTTGAGAATATCCGAGTCCCTGATCTTTAGCTGGTGATAACCTGAACGGAGATCAATCTTGGAGAACACCCTCTCTCACTAAAGATGGTCAAATAAATCATTAATACGAGGCAAAGGATAGTTGTTCTTAATTGTTACTTTGTTCAATTGCCTATAATCAATACACATCCTCATAGTGCCATCCTTCTTCTTCACAAATAGAACTGGTGCACCCCAAGGTGACACACTAGGCCGAATGAACCCTTTATCAAGGAGTTCCTGAAGTTGTTCTTTTAACTCCTTCAACTCCGCTGGTGCCATACGTTACAGCGGAATAGAAATGGGCTGAGTACCCGGTACCAGGTCAATACTAAAATCGGTATCCCTATCCAGTGGCATGCCCGACAAGTCTGCAGGAAACACATCGGGAAAATCCTTCACAACTGGAACTGAATCAATACTAGGAGTCTCAGCTCCGACATCCCTCACAAATGCTAGATATGAAAGACAACCCTTCCCAACCATACACTGGGCCTTCAAGAAAGAGATCACTCTACTAGGAACATAATCAGTCACACCTCGCCACTCGATCCATGGCATACTCGGCATAGCCAATGTGACTGTCTCAGCATGATAGTCCAGAATAGCACGACATGGAGATAATCAATCCATGCACAAAATGACATCAAAATCCACCATGCTCAATAGCAATAGATCCACTCGTGTCTCCAGACTCCCAATAGTCACCACACACGATCGGTACACACGGTCTACAACAATAGTATTGCCCATCGAGGTAGATATATGAATAGGTAAAGCAAGAAATTCACGGGGCGTACCCAAATAACGAGCAAAGTATGATGAAACATAAGAAAGGATGGAACCGGGATCAAATAATATAGAGGCATCTTTGTGGCAGACTGAAACAATACCTATAATGACAACATCTAATGCAATAGCATCGGGTCTTCCTATAAGTTCATAGAAACGGGCCTGACCGCCCCACGATCAACCTCCCCCTTTGGGGAGACCCCTAGCTGATTGACCTTCACCCTTAGATGGCTGGGTGGGTAGTGGTGAAGTAACTGGCACTGAAGCCGATGATCGACCCCTTTGTTGGGACGAACTAGCAATACGATGAGGAAACTACCTCCATATGTGGCCCATCTCGCCACACTCATAACAACTCCAGGTGCTGGAGAAGGGGACTGAAGGGAACCTCTCGCACCGGAGTGACTAACAGATACACTCGGCATAGAAGAGCCTTGAGCCGATGGAGCACGGGTCAAACTCTGAGCTGGAAGGGTGTTGAATGATGATTGGCCCTACTGAGATCCGCAATAACCATGACCCGAAGATGCCCCACAATAAACTGGGCAAGCTGGCTGAGTAGACCTAAATGAATGGCCTCTACCGTGCTGAAACTGACCCCTCGAAGGAACACCACTATAATTGCCAGATCCTCGAGGCCTCTTGGCCTCCCTCTCCTCTCTCTCCTGGCAACGAACAGACTCAATCTCACGGGCAATATCCACAACCTCCTCGAAAGTAGCACCAGTCACCCTTTTCTTGGTTATCAGAATACGGAGCTGATAAGTGAGACCATCAACAAATCTTCTGATCCTCTCTCGATCTGTCGGAACCAACCAGATGGCATGATGAGCCAACTCATAGAACCTCAACTCATACTGCAACACGGTCATATACCCCTACCGCAACCACTCAAACTGCGTATGCAGCTCCTCTCTGCAGGACTGCGGCACATTTTTCTCTAGGAAGAGAACGGAGAACTGCTGCCAGGAAAGGGGTGTTTCACCAATAGGCCTACGCCTCTCAAAATCCTCCCACCAAGTGAAAGCAACTCCTGAAAATTGATAGGTGGTAAAAGCAACCTCGCTAGTCTCCAGAATACCCGCTGTACAAAGCATCCTCTAACACTTGTCCAAAAAGCCCTGGGCATCCTCGCCCTCTGCACCGCTGAAGGTTGGAGGCTGAAGTCTACAAAATCTCTCCAAACTACGCTGCTCATCCTCCGGTATGACAGGAACTACATAGTCTTGAGCAGCTGCAACCGATTGGGCTGGATTCGCCCCCGGCGTCTGAAGTCCCTGCACAACTTGCTCAGGTGTGCGAGCGACGGGAGTCTGATTGCCTCCCCCGGCCTAAGAAGTAGCTGCGACTGTAGTGGCTGAAATCGCCTGAGCTAGGCCAGTGCAAACTGATATGATTTGTGCCAAGGTTTCTTGAAGACCCGGAATCACAATGGGCACAGCTGGTGCTTGAGCTGGTGCTGCTAGAGCGTCAATAAATAGGACCTGATCCTGAACTGGGGCATCTGATGGATCTACAGGTGTTGCTCTAGCTGCTTTGCCCCTACCACGACCACGGTCACGTCCTCAGCCTCTGGTGACCACAGTTGGTGGTACTGAGGGTCGTCCATCCCGACCAGTAGCGCTTGTCCTCACCATCTATGAGAGAGTAGAACAAAAGAAGTTTAGTACTCGGATCAACAAGTTCGCATGACAAGAATTTCAAGAATATGAAGTTTTTTTAAAAGGTTCTGCAGCCTATCGAGGATAAATATAGACGTTTCTGTACCGATCCGCGAGACTCTACTAAACCTGATCATGACTCATGAGACATATGTAACCTAGGCTCTAATACCAACTTGTCACGACCCTAACCCGGACCCGGTCGTGATAGCGCCTCTCGTGAAGACAAGGCCATCCAACTATTCCCAATTCGACGTTAAACAGTTAAAACTACAGTAAAACAGTCTAAGACATGATTAATAATACGAAGTAGCAGATAATATCGATAAAAATGCGGAAGTACAACCCAACACAGCCCTAACTAATGTGTCACAAGTCATGAGCATCTCACAATACTGAATACTCAAATGTTACTACAGAGTTTAACACTAAACTAAGGACATAAGGAAAAGAGATAGGAAGGAGCTCCGGGCTGCGATCGCCAACAGCTACCTAAATACTCCTTGAAGATCCGCCTGAAGCTAGAATGAATCAGCACTCAGGAGCGGGATCAGCTACGCCTAAATCTGCACATAGGATGCAGGGAGTAAAGTGAGTACTACAACTCAGTGAGTAACAAATGTAAATAACGACTGAAAGTAAGAAAACACGTAAGGCACAAGCCATTTTATAATGAAGCAGTAAAACCATTTAAAAGCAGTACAACAATGGAAAGTCAAGTAAAATCCTCATTCAACAAATAAACAAGTAATTAACAGGTAACTAAGGGAGAGTAAACAAATATAAGTTTGCCCCTCGGGCACAGTATCACCGCATCTGCCCCTCGGGCAACATCGCAGAACAATAACAGCCCCTCGGGCTCAATCTCATATCACAATGGGTACTCGCGCTCACTGAAGGTGTGCAGACTCCTAGAGGGGCCCCTTACGGTCCAAGCGCAATAACAAGAAATCTCGTGGCATCAAGACTAGGTCGTCAGCCTCATATTAATCAATCCACCTCGTGGTGCATATATCTCAGGCCCTCATCCTCAACTCAGTATCAGTGTTTCCTCACAACTAGGCCCTCGACCCTACTAAGTCAAAAATACTCACAAGCCCCTTGTTGATACCCAATTTTTCTCTGTATATTTTAATATGCAAAATACTTTCAAAATAGAATATGTATACATATATAAGTATGTCCAATTATTTTATTATTTTTTCTTATTTTTTAAAGATTTTTAAATCGATTTATGCCTTATTTTATCCATAAAAACCCAATAATTATTCTCAAAATTATTATTTTGGTGATTCATTTATTGGATTCTCATATTTATGCTAAAATATAGGTAATATAATTTTTGCATATTTTTACAAAGTCAATTTGTATTTTTAAAGTTAAATTGTATATAATTACAACATTAGGCTCTTTTAAGATTAATTACATTTATATTCATAAAAATTAGGTCTGGTATTTTTAAATAGTTAAATATGTGCTATAAATCATTTCAGTACCTTTAATTTATTTCTAGAAATTAATTTTTTATTATTTTAAATTAAATAGGGAAAATTGGCTATTTAAATGTTAGCCCAATTTCATTTAGATTATAGCCCAATTCTGATGCCAATTGAACTCAATTGAAACCATTTAAACCCCCGACCTAATTCCGATTTAATCCAACCCAAACCCATCTTCATAACCCACCCACTCACCCATTTTGATCCAGGCCGTTGATCATTCAGATCAACGGCCAACAACCATCCTTGCCTTTTTAATTCAAACGCCCTCTAACCCTAGCCTCATTTCCAAATTCCACCGCCTCTTAATCCCCTTCTCTCTAAACTCTCGCTCAAATCCTCTCAAACCCTAGCAGTTTCCATCAACTAGAACCTTAATACCTCCCCAAATCTATGGTTCCCAAAGTCATCGGAGACCTATATCCACCTCTCATGGCTTCTACGTGCTCGATTATTATGGTCTCGAGGCTAGATCTCAAAAGAGCTTGGTCCAGGCTTGTTCGGTTGTAGTTCATGACTGTTCTCCGATCGTCTTCGACTTTTTCTCCGGCCAACCATGGCTATTCAACTCAGACTCTTGACTCTCCTGCTTAGATCGTTGGTTTTCAAAGCCTTTCTCACCACTTGGGGTTCTTCTGAAACCTTAGCCTTTAAGGTTCCTTTGATTTCTTTTTAGATCTGTTTCAGATCTATGTTTTCTATGAACTTCTAAGTGTTTTTCTCATATTTTCTTTTAAAACTCTGCTTTCAAAACCCCTTATCTTTCCGATTAGGGTTTCTGTTAAGTTATTTCAAAATGTTTCTCTGATTCTTTGACATGTTTGGCTATGTTTTCTTATTTCATTCTTCTACCTGAGTTTGCATGTTAAAACCCCTAATTTCTTTTAACTGTTTACCAATCGAATGTTTGTTTGCCTAAGTTTTGTCTGATTTGTTTGCTTATTCTCTTTTAAAACTCTCTTATTGCTGAAAATCCCATGGTTTTTGGGTCTGAGACTATTCGTTTAAGTGCATGACTCGATTTGAAGTTCTTTATTTCGAAATCTTTTGCTCCCTTTGTGTGATTCTTCTGATTGCTGGGTTTCTATCTTCTCTAGAACTCAAATATGCTCGAAACCCTAATTTTTCTGAAGGGGTTTTCCTCACCTGCTACTGTGAGACCTTACCCAATCTCTCGTTACTCAAATCAAAACCCTCTTGGTGTCCTAATTCACCTTAATCATTAGGTGGCGACTCTTCAATTCAAACCCAAATTCTCGAACGGGAATGAGTTGACCTCCCAAATGTCATAAACCTGATTTCACGAGAAAAAGGGAGCGCGACAGCGTGGCGACTCTGCTGGGGATATCTTTTAGGCTTCTACCATTTCAAGCTATTACTGTGACTTTACATTTCTTTTGTGCCTTATTTCTTTAATACCTTTAAACATTTAATTCCTTCTTCTACTACAAAAAACTAACTTGTCTCTTATTTCTTTCCCTTGGTTCTTTCACTGCTTTCCTTTACTGCACTCCTTTATTAATGTTTTAAATTATTGTAATTATTACTTTATGAATGTGCAAATACGTGACGACTTGTTTTAATTATTGCATATGCATGTTTCGAACATCATATTCCACTCGTACCAAACAAATACCATAGCAACACTTATAATGAGTGGTTGAGCTCTTCCGATATTATCACCCTTTATATTCGGCAAAGGCGTATTTGCGGTAAAACCAGTCGATCAATGGTGTAGTTGACGGTTCCGTGCCTTTCCCTCTTGAGTTGTCCGCTCAAGGGTACCAGTCTAAAACCCCATAGAAACCTTACTCTATTTAAACTGTGCATGCATCATGGTCAAACCTAGCTGAGTCAGTTATGTTGTCCGCATAATGACTCTTTAAGATAGCCTTGTCCAAAGTCCACTAGGTTTCCCAAAAACCCAAATGGACACTATCACGTTTTGTGCATTTATTTGGAGAACTAAATGCTTTTATGCCAATTATTGGTATTTAATAGTTGAGTCTGGTGGGGGTAAGGGCCTAACCCTTTTGTCTTGCAGAAACATGAGGCACAAAATCCCCAGATTCGGCATGGTCACAAACATCCACCAAAGGTTTCTAAGCTGGTGGAGGGATCTTCATTCCAGTTATCAGACTCTTGTCCGGAAATACCTATGAAATCTACCTTCCCTCCTAGAGGTCCAACCCAACAACAAAATCATAGAAGCTGCTACTCTGTTCTAAGACTGTGATAGATCACGCTTCGGAGAGGTTGAGATGAAACCCTTACTAGAGGAAATAGGAGGATTGGCTGGTGTACCATGGGAGACCCCGGGTTTGTTAATGCTGGAAAATCGCAAAGGTAGAGGTTTTCTCAAAATGAGCCTAAAGAAGAATCCAAACTTGACATGTTTGAAGGAGTCCTACATTCCCTTTGATTATTTGTACGAGAGGTACGGTCACAGCAAATCCTACTGTACATATCCGGATGAGTTCGCCCTTACATTGTTGGGGCATATTCACCAAAAGGTCTTTGTCTTCATGTTCTACTTCTTGGGGATGATAGTGTTTGCAATGAAGAAAGCAAGGATCCACACCAGGCTAGCCATGGTCACCAAAACTTTGATGGAGGGAATTGGTGGACAACCATTTAGCATAGTGCCCATGATCATCGCAGAGTTATACTGAGCCTTGGAAAAGTATCAACAAGGAGCCGCACACTTCGAGGGCTGCAACTTGCTACTCCAACTCTGGCTCATGGAGCACCTTCAAAGAGGTAAATATCGGCAAGAGCTTCAGCATAGAGACTGGGACGATCATATAGCCTTCCATCAACCAAGGCGAATGAACTACATGTCCAACATGTTTGCTCAGCCAGAAGATGCCAAGGGATGCATGGAGCTATTTGAAAATCTGACTAAGGATCAAGTACAATGGATGTTCGAGTGGTTCCCTAATGAAGAGTTCATCGTCCGATCCAGGGACGCACCATTTCTGATACTGATCGGTTTGAGAGAAACCTACCCTTATGTCCCTCTCTGGGTTATGAGACAGGCTGGTTGGAAGCAGGTTATACCAAGGGTCGACAAGATGAGTCACTTCTGGCCTGAGTTCCAAGCTGATGACAGTCCTTATAAGTGCCAAGCTCAACATATGTGGCATTGCAAGAACATCATGGGAAGAGATACTATCGAACCAGACAGATACCATGTTGGCTGCACCCCGTACTATTCAGGCTGGCTGGAGGATAATCACAATGGTCTGGGCCAACTAGGGTTTGTTCGAGGTCACAGAATCATCGATGAAAGGGCTGAAGCACAGGTCAAATATAACCAACTGCGCAAGAGGATTCAGGAATGTGAAAGCGAGCACCGTGAGATTCAAGAGGCCCACCAAAAACTAATTGAAGAGTGGAAATACATGGCTGTCAGTGCTAACAAGCGATTAGGATACCTGGAATGAGGTTTAGTGGAGCTGGAAAGGAAGTTTCTCAAGAGGATCGAGGACTGCCAAAATGCTGAAGGAAACGAGGGTGGACACCTGGCCAGAGCCTACCTGATTCTGGGACTTCGCGAGCTGGTGAAGTTGTTTGATGGAGCCAAAGATGCTGATTCTAGGGAAGGTCCTTCTGGGACCAAATAGATAGGAGTTTTCTTTTACTTTATGAAATGTAATAATGCCAACAGCCACTAGTGACATTTTACTCCTTGTTATTTAGTGTCGTTTTGGGATTCGTCTACTTTTTATCAATAAAATAAGGCATTTAGCATTCTAAGTTCTCCCAATTTGTCACTAGACCTACCTCGGGCACAACGAGGCTCCCAAATTAGGACGCGATTTACATTCTTACACTATGTTTTTAAATATCGCAATACTTTCTTATAATCCCCGCTGACTTGTTACCGTTTTGTTTTTATTTTTTGTTTATTTAATCCCCTTCGCAAAGGTTACTTCGTGCACTCTGGCATCGTCATCATATTCCACAAGTTCAAAGGGCCCTCAAACCACTCCTCTTCCTAGTCCTATCAGAAGCAAGAACAAAGAAAAGATGGAAGATTTGAACAACACTAGAAAGGAAAACTCAATTGAACGGGTAGAGGTCACTCATGGTGCTCAGGTCTCCAAAGAAAGTGTGTCCCAACTCGAGCAGAAACTGGTGAAATTTCAGGAGGAACTTGATCAGGTTCAGAATCTGGAAAACTTGTCATTTTCCCTCACCACTCCAGATATAAATTTTCCAAACGCTCCGAACCCCACGCCTCCACAAAACATCCCAAAACCACAAAACCATCCCGCTCCTCACCACCACTGTAATACTTGCCACACTCCACTGCTCATCCCAGAACCTATGAATTCCACAAATGACCATTTCCACCATAACACCCCCATCTATGTGGAAACCATGCCACACTCCACCCAACCTATCTTAAGAACACCCGAGTCGGATGATAAAGACTCTTTCATCAGAAACCTGGCTGCCGAACTCAAGAAATTGACTAGTCGAATTCAGGGTATCGAAGGAAGTAAGGGGATTGAAGGGTTGAACTATGAAGATCTTTGAATACAACCGGTTGTCGAACTGCCTGAGGGGTACAAACCTCCTAAGTTCAAAATGTTTGATGGTTCAGGGGATCCGAGAGTCCACTTGAGAACATACTGCGACAAACTGGTCGGAGTAGGGAAAGACGAAAGGATTCACATGAATATTTTCATGAGGAGTCTGAAGGGAGATGCTCTGTCTTGGTACATTAGCCAAGACCCGAAGAAATGGTCGAACTGGGTGAGTATGGTGTCCGACTTTATGGACAGGTTCAGGTTTAACACAGAAAATACACCAGTTGTGTTCTACATTTAGAACTTAAAGAAGAAGCCCACTAAATTATTCCGCAAGTATGCCACTCACTGGAGATCAGAAGTTGCTAAGGACAGACCTGCTTTAGAAGAAGAACAAATGAACAAGTTTTTCGTCCGGGCTCAAGACCCGCATTACTATGAAAGGCCGATGTTGATTAAGAGCTAGAAATTTTCCGACATCATCAAGCTAGGGCAAAGGATCGAGGAAGGAATCAAAAGTTGTATGGTTACAAACTTTGAAGCTTTGCAAGCTACTAATAAGGCTTTACAGTCTAGTGGTACGTCCAAGAAAAGGGACGTAGGTTCCGTAATGGTTGCACAAAGAGCCAAATCCCCTATCAAATACCAAGCCTATCTGATACCTCCTCTCACATATCAGCCTACCCCGAATTACCAAGAACCCTCACCCTCTTACCAAGCTCCATCACCTACTTACTTATCACCCCTGCCTCCTACATATCAACCTACTTCACCCAGATATTACCAACCTGCACATGTCTACCAAGCTTACAATGCTCAGCCATATGGCTACCATTCTGCCCTCTGAGGTTAAGCTCTACCTCCATCTGCATTCTCTACATTGCATAAGGCTACCATTCTGCCTTCCGAGACTAAGCTCTGTCTCCATCTGCATTCTTTGCATTGCATAAGGCTACCATTCTGTCTTTTGAGGTTAAGCTCTACCTCCATCTTGCATGGCTGAAAGATCGCCACTTCATTTATATCTTGCATGGCTGAAAGATCGCCACTTCATTTACGTCTTGCATAGCTGAAAGATCACCACTTCATTTATGTCTTGCATCGGCTGAATGATCGCCACTTTATTTACATCTTGCATCGGCTGAAAGATCGCCACTTTATTTACATCTTGCAAGGCTGTAAGATCGCCACTTCATTTATATCTTGCATGGCTAAAAGATCTCCACTTCATTTACATCTTGCATGGCTGAAAGATCGCCACATCATTTACATCTTGCATCGGCTAAAAGATCGCCACTTTATTTACATCTTGCATCGGCTGAAAGATTGCCATTTTATTTACATCTTGCATGGCTGAAAGATTGCCACCTAATTTACATTTGCACTGGCTGGTAGATCGCCACCTACTGCATCTCATAAGCTGAAAGATCGCCAAATCATCCGAAGGCGTCATTGCTCGGAGGCACCATTTTTATAGCCCAAGAACGCCATGCCTTGAGGACCCCTTTTATCTTTTACATATCATTATTCAAAGGTGTCATAGTTCGGAGGCATCATTCTCATAGCCCGAGAGAGCCATTTCATAGCCGGTGAATCCTTATTATGCTCTTCATGGCCCAAGACGTCATGGTCTGAGGACGTCATCCTAACTGTCCAAAGATAACATTTCATGGTCCGTAGGAACTTGCATCATGTTTAAATTTCCGCACAACATATGGTTCATTTGCAAGTAAATCGTCGAGCAACAGCTGTCTCAACAGGAGCAATCCTGCTTCAGTTCCCATAGCCCTATTAGACTTTAACCATCCATCCTAACCTAAATATTGCGTCCATCTTGGAAAATCTCCATCGGTATATTCCGCCGACGGATACTGGACTACATATGGCCTGATTCCTGTAAGACCAGGGATATGTAAGCAGCTCAAAAGCCAGAGCGTGGCCTAACTTCTTCGAACCATTTCGTTCGGTCAAAATTGGTCATCATATCTTTACCCGACAACTCTTTCATCCTTCCCGGGTAAAGAGGGGCAGCTGTTGATACCCAATTTTTTCCTATATATTTTTCATATGCAAAATAACTTCAAAATAGCATACGTATGCATATATAAGCATGTCCAAGTGTTTCATTATTTTTCCGATTTTTTAAAAGATTTTTAAATCAATTTATCGCCTTATTTTATCAGAAAAAAACAATAATTATTTCCCAAATTATCTTTTTTGGTAACTCCTTTATTGTATTCTCATATTTATACCAAAATATAGCTAAGTTAACTTTTGCACATTTTTTACAAATTTATTGAGTATTTTAAAATTAAATTGCACATAATTACAATTTTATCCTATTTTAAGATTTAATTGAGTTTATAATTACAAAATTGATCCTAGTATTTTTAATTTAATATTTTTGTATTATTATTATTTAATTTAGTACCTTCAATTTGTTTCCAAAAATCATTTTGCTATTTTTTATAAAAATAAAGAGGGAAAAAGTGGCTATTTAATACTAGCCCTACCTATTTAAATTTTAGCCCAAATCGACCCCCATTTAACCCCAATTTCAATTTCAAATGGACCGGCCCAATTCCTAAACTACCCGCCACTGTCCAATTAAGTTCAACCCGCCCGACCCCCCATTAAATCCAGGTCGTTGATCAAAATGATCAACAGCCACAATCTCTCATTTCCTTTTTTAATCAACCAACACCCCTTAACCCTAAATCATTTCACCTAACCAGCCGCCTCTAAAACCCTCCCCTCTCTCAAACTCTCTCGAGTCTTCTCAGAACCCTAGCCGCCTCTCACTGCTTCCACCTTGAAAGCCACCGGAATCCATGGCTTCCAGGGCTATGAGAGTCTTATACCTACTTCATGTTGCTCTTACATACCTGATCTCTGAAGATTCAAGGCCTGGCCTCGAAGGTTTTCACCCAGACCTCTGCTAATTCAAGGTTCCATAGTCATCGCCGGCCTTGCTCTTGCACACCATGGTGTTTTGAGCTTGGTTCAGACCTCTCCGACTCAAATCGGTGACTTTTTCAAAGTCTTTCTCATTTCTAGGGTTATTTTGAAACCCTAACCCTTCAGGTTTTCTTCGATCTCTCTAGATCTGCTGTGTATTTGTGCTCTCTTTGAGTTTTCAAACGATCTCCCTAACTTTTCTTTCGAACATTACTTTTCAAAGTCTTTGTTTTACGATTTAGGGTTTTCTAAAAATGCTTAAGTGTTTCTCTGACTTTCTTTTCCTTTTCTTTTGTGTGTATTTACCTCTACTGTGTTCTATGTTTTCCTTCTACCATGTATGTTCTTCTACTGTGCTTTCTATGTTCTATTCTTGTATGTTTTTCTACTGTGCTTTCTATACTATGCTCTTGTATGCTTTTCTACTATGTCCTGCTATTATCTTCTACTATGTTATGGTATGTTTCGCCTACTCTTCTACCATGTTCTTAAGTGTTCTTACTATTTTTCTTCTATTGAACTTTGTTTAAGTTTCTTTTAAAAGGATCTTCTTAAGCATGCTTTCTTCTACCGTTCTTATCAGTCTTTTCTCATCATGTTTCAAATTAGTTTCTTTACTTTGTTTGCCTTGAACTCCTCTATTGTATTTACATGCTATTCATGAGTTCTGTTGTTGGAAGATGCATGTTAGAAGTTTCAGTCCTTTTCTGAAACCTCTAAACATGTTTCAATTTGACTACTCGCCTCTTTATCTCTGTACTTTATTCAAGGTGGAAACCCTAGAATTTGGGGGTTCTACCCAGGTTTGATTGAACTAGGGTTTTATTTTAGAACCCTTAACTCTTTCAGACTGACTTTGAGTTTCTGAACTAAGTTTGGACATCTTTGTTTTCATACAATGCTGAACTTTTTACTAAACTCTTCTGCACTGGATTTTTTTTCTATTGATTTACACGACAGTCTTCTCTCATGCTCACATGCTCCTTATATATGCTGAATTTTCCTCTAAATGGTTTTAAAATTTGAAATTAGTGCAAACTTCCTTCCGAATATGGCTTGATTGATTTCTTTCCATTGTTTGCTGATTCTCCCTATTACTAGACCTAAGTTAAAACCCTTCTTCATCTTTTCTGACTCGGTTCATTCATGCAAAATCTCAGACTCTTTTGATTTACTGTTTGTTAATTGATTTGCTTACCTTATTTGCACAAACCGTGTATTTCAAAACATTGTCCTTAAATAACTTTTTATGTATTTGCCCCTGATTGCATGTTGTGCACAAAGTGCTTTCTCAATTTCTTTCCTTAAATGGTTTTCACTCGTTTGAATCTGAATCCCTTAATTAAGGGAAGCCTTATGTAATTGATTGACAATCAGTTCCTTAATTATTTTTCTTGCCTTATTTCTGCCTGATTTTTACACTATAAAAGGCACGACCCTCTTCACACACTACAACATCAGAATCCTTCTGAACTCACATTCTCTCATAATAATATTCTTTTCTTGACTGCATTGTGGCCTATTGTACAAGACTTACTGCTTTCCTTTACTTGTTTCCCTGAAAACTGGTATGTCCTGATTTAATTCTTAGCACCACAACAATGTGTAATTATTTCTTTTGTATCCATGTTCACCTGTTATTTCTGCATATCTCAGCACTTAAATTAGCATGATGATTTCCTTATGTGTGTTTTGTTATGAACCCCCATTCCTCTATTACCCCTATGTGTTTTGAGTGGTGACTTAAGGCATGGCAATGTAATTTGTTGTCCATGAATTAAGTTTGAACCACTGGGGTCTTGACCTCTAAGAAAACAGGCCAGAGGGTGTGCCAGCATCTCTCCTTGATGGGTATGCCCTTCAGCCCGCTTTTCTGTTGCCTATTGCAACTTCCCATTCCCCTATACCCTTATGTGTAATGATGTGAGTTGCTTCCCTTTTTCCTTATCCCCTTTCAGAATCCTACTTCTGCATTTGCACTCCCTCTTAGTCCCTAAGTTCTGCCCCCCCCCTCTTGCGAGCCTTGCCTTGGGACCTCGAGCTCCCTCTGAAATTAGACACCTGAGGGTTGGCCCTTGCACACTGTACTATGGCTTAATTCGTGATACATTTGGGTGTAAGCACTGCCCGGAGTTCATATGAGACTCTTAGGGAACTCTGACACACCCCAAATAGGAGAAAGACTTTGAAATGTGATCTCTTGGAGTTGATTTACTTCATACTTCAGACAGGAAGTCTGAATCAGGCTCTTCTTGGTTGTACTTTTTAATTTCTGATGTATTTTTCCTTTACTTTACTTTTTCTGGGTTGTAATAATTTTGTAATAAAACTCTCGGGGATGGTCAGTGAAGAGGGGGGGTAGCTATGTATGCAAAAGGGGTAGATAACCTGCCTATAGGAGTTTATGAATTTCTGCATTCTTATATAGATACCATGTCTATAGGAATCTTGCATTCGCGTCTCGATACCATGTCTATAAGAATTTCTGCATAGATACCATATTTATAGGAATTTTGCATTCTCATAGAGGTACCATTCCTATAGTTTATTTCTGAACTTCTGCATAACGTATAGATATCCTGCCTATAGAAATTTTTGAATTTCTGCACATCATGTAGATATCCTACCTATAGGTTCTTTCTAAATCTTGTATATGTATTCCTCATCAGGCAAACATGTCCGTAGGTCTTAAATAATCAACTGCAATTAGATATCATGTTCATAGGCTTTAAACGAAATTCAGCATCTAGATGTCATGCCTATAAGGTTTCTGCATTTTTTACTACGTTTATAAAAGTGTCCAAAATCGACAACACATAGAAAGCATGCCTATAGGAGCCTTAATCGAATCTGAATCGTTTCACTCGCTTATAGGTCTAAAACCAGTAACAATGATGTATGCTCTTTTATTAAAACTCGCCTTTCTTTAATAACAGACGATTTTCTCAAATCAGTATGTATTCATGTTTGTTTCATTAATCAGTAGATATCATGCCTATATTGGTCTTCATCTAACACTTAGGCAAGCCATAGGGTGAAAGTTTATAAACTGAATCAGACTTTTTATCTGCTACAACCAGCAGGCAGGCCTGATTCGGGCTTCTTATCTGAACTATGTAATAAATCAATTTGCCTCCACCGTTTAAGTTTTAATTAGACCCTAAACAGTATGTGTTAGTCATGCTAATTACATGCTTATTTGTTTAAAGGAGGTGTATATGAGCCCTTTTTGCTTGTTATGTGCTTTCCCCAATTTGCTATACATGTTTGTATGTCGCCTTAGAATTTTTCCTTTGAAACTATAAATAAGCCAAATACCCCTCCCCTTTAGAATTAGTAGTCCTAAATGCCTCCGGGACTTATAGGATTGGGACGGGTAATAGCATGCAATAAGTAAAATGAGACCATCCCGCTGTTTAATACCTTAACATGGGTGGAAAGGGTAGATATGGATATGATGATCACGCGATAATATCACGTGTAGCCCCTCATTGAGGAGTGGTTGCCGGGCATTGTGTGGGGTGATCCATATTATTAATAAACCTAGGACACCCTTTCCCTTTGTTTCTTTGTTTCTTCTAAAGATTTCAAACTATGTCTTTAAGGAAAATCAGATTTCTTTTAGTTCTTTCCAACTTTGTTTATTTGTCAACCATTATGTGAAAATCACCTCTTATCTGAAGTTTCTTTTTCTTACATGTCATTTGTACCTAAAGTCACAATAATAGTCTGGCCGGAAACCACACTAGTGGATCTTGAGGGGTGCCTAACACCTTCCCCTTGAGATAATTTCAAGACCTTACCCAATCTCTGATTACTCAAATCAAAACCCTCTTGGTGTACTAATCAACTTAATCATTAGGTGGTGACTCTTCAATTCAAACCCAAATTTCCGAACGGGAACGAGTTGCCCTCCCAAATGTCATAAACCCAATTTCATAAGAAAAAGGGGGCGCGACATTACTGATAATGCTGCCAATCTCAATAGTGACCTGATGAAAGCCATGTATGAAACCTTCAAAATCAAGCACAAAAACTCTACAGCATACACACCTCAAATGAATGGAGCTGTGGAAGTTGCTAACAAGAATATCAAGAAGATACTAAGGAAGATGGTAGAAAACTACAAATAATGGTACGAGAAGTTAACTTTTGCCCTATTGGAGTACCGCACTACAGTTCGCACATCAACTAGGGCAACTCCCTATTTACTGATTTATGGTGCTGAAGCTGTCATTCCAGCCGAGGTAGAAATACCTTCTTTAAGAATCATACAGGAAGTCGAACTCAGTGACATAAAATGAATAAGGAGCCGCTATGAGCAATTGGCCTTTATAGACGGAAAAAGAATGAACGCAGTATGTCACTGTCAGCTTTATCAGAACAGAATGTCTAGAGCTTTTATCAAAAGGGCCAGACCAAGACAGTTTGCGCCGGGATAGCTGGTGCTGAAGAAGATCTTCCCACATCAAGATGAAGCCAAAGGGAAATTCTCTCCCAACTGGAAAAGTCCCCACGTGGTTCACAGGGTACTAACAGGAGGAGCACTCATACTTGTAGAAATGGATGGAGAAGTTTGGCTGAAACCAATCAATTCAGACGCAGTCAAGAGATACTACGTTTAGATTGTTTACATTCCTTCATCCAGTGTAATTGAACTACGCTTGACCTGATTTCCGTTTAAGAGGGAATACGTAGGCAGCCCTGTGGGTTTGGTCATATCATAATAAAATTTTCATTCTCCCTTAAAACAAGAAGTTGGGGCAGAATTTTGAAGAGGACCCTCAAAATTCTGGAGCAAGTCCAGCCGACGCCATCTTATGCCAGAAAGTCAGATTGGCTAAGCAACTGGGGTAGAAGTTTGGGAAGGATTCTTAAAATTTCGAAAAAGGTTCAACAAGTTTCGTCGCACGCAAACGGCCGAAGGATCATTTACCAAACTGGGGCAGAATTTTAGGGAAGACCCTTAAATTCTAACACAAAAAAGCTGCAATGTCTCTGAAATGTGTTATATTCACTAGTTCATCTAAAATTACTTGATATTTCACTATATTTTCTAAAAAAACTCCATTTTTATCAATAAACGCATATTTTAGAAAACTTTATTTCCGTTACAGTCAGGTGTTACCCAGGGCAACTCAAACAAGGCCTCCATAATGGAGCGAAGCAAAGTCAGGAGACGAAGGCACGAACCAACCTCCTCTTACAAAACTTACAATTTTTCCTTTGGATGCAGGCATGGTGAGCATAATAGAAGTATTTACAAACATACACATACTAAAGTCCTAACGATCAGGCCACTAGACGCAAATATATCTCCAGCTAAGAAATATTCCATTTTTATTTGTTCTTACATGAGGCTAAGCCATGCCTCCATATTTGCATAAGGCTAAGCGTTGCCTTTTCCTTGCATGAGACTAAGCCCTATCTCAAATCTTGCATGAGGCTAAGCCTTGCCTCTACATTTGCATAAGGCTAAGCATTGTCTTCTCTTTGCATGAGACTAAGCTCTATCTCAAATCTTGCATGAGGCTAAGCCCTACCTCTCATCTGCATAAGGCGAAGCATTGCCTTCTCTTTGCATGAGATTAATCTCTGTCTCAAATCTTGCATGAGGCTAAGCCTTGCCTCTTATCTGCATAACGCTAAGCATTGCCTTCTCTTTGCATGAGACTAAGCCATGTCTCAAATCTTGCATGAGGCTAAGCCCTGCCTCCATATTTGCATAAGGCTAAGCATTGTCTTCTCCTTGCATGAGGTTAAGCCCTGCCTCCATATTTACATAAGATTGAGCATTGCCTTATCCTTGCACGAGGCTAAGCCCCACCTCCATATTTGCATAAGGCTAAGCATCGCCTTCTCCATGAGGCTAAGCCATGCCTCCATATTTGCATAAGGTTAAGCATTGCGTTCTCCTTGCTTGAGGCTAAACCCTGCCTACGTATTTGCATAAGGCTAAGCACTTCCTTCTCATCTCCCTACATAAATATTGCTCTAAACTTGGCACTATCGTCTTCCCTCGGGCTAAGCTCTGGCCCCAAAACTCCAGACAAGACTAAGCTTTGTCTTGCTATCACTTTCAGTATCATATCTCTGCACTTCATGGGCTGACATATAGCCAACCTGCTCCAAAGGCGTCATAGTCCGAAGGCATCATCCTCATAGCCTGAAGACACCATGTCATGGTCTGAGGATCTCTTAATACCGGACATTATTATTCAAAGGCGTCATGGTTCGAAGGCACCATTTTCATGGCCCGAGAACATCATTTCATGGCCTGCGAATCTCCTATCTCACAATTCATGGCCCAGGACATCATAGTCTAGGGACGTCATCCGCACTGTCCAAAGACAATCTTTCATGGTCCAAAGGGGATTTGCATCATCTCTATACTCACATGCATTGTGTTTTAAGTTTTTGCAGGTAAATCAGGAGATAACCGTTCTTCAAATAGGAGCAGCATTCGCTCCAGTTTCTGCTCATGCCATTTTCATTTTGCTATTATAACTGATTCCCATCAATTTCCCACCTTACTCTGCGATCATCAGATATCTGCCCTATAATACATCCGTTACGCTCCAAACTCACAATCATAACTCCATCCGACATTACACTTCACAAAAGGACCTTTTCCATCGACTTCATTTACCGTTGGGTCTAGAACTACACATGGCCTGATTCCGGTAAAACTAGGCATATGTAGGCAACTCAGAGATCAGGTTTGGCCGCTATTTTATCAAAATAAACCATTGGCCATCATTTCTTTACCCGAAAACTCTTTCATCCTTCCCGGGTAAAGAGAGGCAGCTGTTGATATCCAATTTTTTCCTCATATATTTTTTAAATGTGCACACATACTTTAAAATTGTACATGCATTTACAAACATGCACAAGTGTTTTTACTATTTTTTCACAATTTTTAAGGGCCCTAAATCGATTTATTTCTGCATTTTTTAATTACATAAATGTTCAAAAGAATCCCTTATATTATTTTATAATAATTTAATCATCTAAATTCATCATTTATATTCATATGAGTATTCAAATATTTTAATTGCATTTCCTATAATTATATTTGCATTTTTAAGACTATAATTGCATATTTTGCAAAAAATAGACCCTACATATGCATAACTACATTATCTATACAGGAAATAACTTTTTATATTTTTATAATATTAAATAATTATTTTAAATCACCATCATGCATGAAAATAATTTTTATCATTTTAATTAGCTATTTTTGAAATTATTTTTATTTAGTAAAATAGGTATTTAACAAATAGCCTCTCTAATTTCTTTAATTTTTCGGACCTAGCCCCTATATATTAGCCCAAATCCTTTTAAAACCAGCCCAACCCACCCCTTAGGGCCAACATATACATGCCCGACCCAATAACCCCGTTTAATCACGGCTGTTGATCTTTTAGATCAACGGTCCACAATTAAACTTACCATATTAATCTCTAAACCTACCCTAACCCCCCTTCACTTTTTCATTTTCTGCCGCCTTCGTTCCCTAACCTCTCCAACTCTGTCTCTCTCTCAACTCGCCCCTAACCCTAATCGCCGTCATCGGTGAGAAGCTCCTATCTATGGAGTTTTTGTGCATTTTCCGATCATTACGAGCCTGTTATATCTCCTGGTTGTTTGATTATATCGATCCTGGAGAAAATCTCATGGAGATCCAACCTGTTCTTGCCTGAAACTTGTTTACTGGCCCGTCTAAGTCCATCTTCGTTTGTGAGTATGGATCTCCTCCTATTTTTGCTTGAATCTATGGGTTTTAGTCCAAGATTCTTTATCTCTTCTGTTTTTTGAAAATTCTAGTTTCACTACCATTCAAATCCATTCAGATCTTTGTGGATCTAAAAGGATTCGAGTATTATTGGGTATTTTCCTTTGGAAATCTTTTGTCTAAGTTAATTGCTTCAATTTTATTCATTGTTTCTAAATTTAGGGTTCGTCCAAGACTTTATTTAAAGGTTCTTCTAACTTTTCAGTGTTTAAACTAAGTGTTCTTCACTATCTTGACTGATTCCCTTATATATGCGTAAATTCTGGATGTTTCTACCTGTTGCACTGATTTTCTTCCACTTGTTCTCCGTTATTTGTTTATTTTTCTGTCAACCCAATGTATTAACTGATTCTATTTAGGGCTTGAATAATTTTCACTATTTTAAAAAATTAGTATTCTTTGGGATCCTTGCGTGATTAATTTCTATTAGGGTTTTTGAGCAATCTTTACTGTTAAAATCAGTATTCTCTGAGATATTTTTACTGATTCAATCAGTATGTGCTGGGATTTCATTTGTTTCCTTATTTGTTACCATAATTGATTATACTTGCCTTAATAAGTTATCAGTAGTTTGGGGATCTTACTGACTCCCTATATGGTATGATTTTGATTTATTACCTTAATTGAACCCTGTTATGACCGTTAATTGACTATTCCTATATTAAAGGGGTCTCTCCCGAACCTCCCTATAGAAATTGATTCTGTGATTGGTTGATTGATCCCTAATTGACTGAAGTTTGATTCTCTTTACCTTATTTGTTCTACTCCCTAAGGGCTATATGTACACTCGCATTCTGCCTCTCAAACACACACACACATAAACTTTCTCTCATCTTTCTCTGCTACTTGTGTTCATTGCTTATCTAGCTGGCTGAAAGCCAAGGCTAGGCTGTTGAATCCTACCTACTTTACCTTCTATTTTTGCTTCCTTAACTGGTATGTTTTCACTATTGCCATTCAATTAAACCTATGTATTTTTCTTACAATCAGCATGTCTTTCTTCTAAACCTGTATGTTTTTTTCTATTCAGCATGGCTACTACTATTTAATTTAACTATGTGCCCTGTTATCAACATATCTACTTATCTTATTAGGTCTTTGTGCTTCATGATTTTTGTTCCCAATCAGCATGTTCATTGCTGATCAATTGGACTCTATGCTTACTGCTATTCAATTTGACCTGTGTGTTTTCTTATAATCAGCATGCCTTTCTTTTTCTTAAGCAAACCTATGTGTTTACTACAATAAGTCTGTATACTTCTGTTTAACCTATGTGTTTACTACAATAAGCATGTCTACTTCTGTTTGATTGAACCTATGTGTATCCTTCTTTCAACCTGTATACTCTTGTGCTTCTGCTCTCAGCAAGTCTGCATACTTTTTTATATATAGACTAAACCTATGTCTGCTTACTTCTCCACTAACATGTCCTTTCTATCTTATGTTCACCTCTCACACGCTTCTAACCAATATTGCTCCTAAGCCCTGCTATCCCTCTGTATGTGACTGTATGCTCACCTAGTGACAGCGAGTAAACTAAATTGAAACTCTAAGTTATCATGTTTCTGTATACTATTTGATTGCTAGGACCTTTGTTTGAGTTACAATGATTGAATGACCCTACCTACCCATTACTTCCTAAGAATCCAAAACTATTTTCTTCTGTTTTCAACCCCTATTCCTAAAACCCTTAGGATCTTGACCCTCCAGTGTGAGCATTGTGTAGGAGTCCATGAGACTCCTCTAAACTTTAACACACTGGGGTTGGCCATCAAAATTTGCTCACAAAGGGTTGCACTAAAAGTTTTCTAGTGTGAGCATTGTCCGGGGTCCCTGAGGCCCTTTGGGAACTTTGATACACTAGGATCCCATTGGGTGCACTATGAGATTATGGCATTCTGGACTATTTGAAGGCCTGGAATTTCCAGGTTCACTTTGGGCCTCTATTCAGGCTCCCTATAGCATAGTTTGTTCCTTCTGTAATTCATATGGTCTGTAATAATAATTCTTATAAACAGATATTGGGGAAATTAGTAAAAAGGGATGGATTCTGATATAATTTTTGTGAGGGAAACTGGGTAGAAATCTTGTCCTTAGGTCTATTATGACAATTTACTTGTATTAGATACCATGTCCATAGGTATTGCAATATTTGTTTACTTAGATACCATGCCTATAGGTGTTGCAATATTTGTTTACTCAGAGATCCTACATGAAGTTTTCTTGGAGTCTCTTATACAGTTTACTAAACTTTCATATCTATAATTTAGTTTGAACATATGAGTGCCTTCTAAATTTCCCTCTTGTTCTTTCTTTCAAATGGATGGAAAGGCCGGTCCATGTATGAAAATAGAGTAAGAATATTCTTTGAAAGTTAGCTTATTATAGTACGAAACCATGCCTATAGGTTATTGCAATGTCTGTTATTTAGATACCATGCCTATAGGTTGTTACAATGTCTTTTATCTAGATACCATGCTTATAGGTTAGCGTAATGTTTGACGCCATGCCTATAGGGTTTAAAATCATTCTTGCATTTTAGACACCATGCCTGTAAATCAGTTTCTATATGTCGACGAATTCTAGATCATTTTTCTGTACGTCAATAAGGTTTTAAAACTAATCGTTTCATTTAGATGCCATGCCTATAGGATTTTAAAATCAATTTTTGAATTTTTGCTACCAATAGCTATAAGTCTAAAATCACTCATTACACCTAGACAACATGCCTATAGGATCCAAACTGTCTGCTTAAATTGTTTACTGGATTACTGCACTTCTGATTAATGACTAGATACCATGTTCATAGGACATTACTGGTATACGTCTAGGCAAGATCGTAGGGCAACTAAAACCTACAAACTGTAAAACTATGCTTTTGTTACTTGTGAATGGTCCAGATTCAGCGAGCCCTAAATCAGTAGTCAAACTGCTTAGGTCTTTATTGCCTCTCTTTAACACAATGCTGCATATTCTGTTTGTCATGCTCACCTAGATACTCTGCTCTAGGCCTTTGAAATATCTGAAATCATGTTGTTTGAGACGTGCTATTATCTGCTTATGTGAGGAGGTAAAAGTGAGCCTTTAATTGACTTTATGTGAATGTCATATTTGTTCTTGCTTGTCGCCTAGATTTTTCCTTTCAAGCACTTTAAGATAGTCTAGAACTACCTTATTAGAGGTCTTAAACACCTCTAGGGCTATAATGAAGAAACAGGTAATGCAAGCATATAACACGTTTAATTAGAATCGCTTATATAACCACTAAGGGGAGGGTAATTGGGTAATAAAGGATATGATGACATGTACGCTAATGCTATGTATAGAACCCCAAATTGGGGACGTTTACCAAGCATTGTACAGAAGTGATCCTGTAGTCTAAAAACCTAGGACCCCTTTTTACCCTTTGTTTAGATGATATACCAATTGTCTAATTGGCTTTATCTATTTATAACACTAATTCACATAATTTGAGTTCGTTCGGGACCCACCATTGTGGACTATAAGGGTGCCTAACAACTTTCCCTCGAGGTTATTTCGAGCCCTTACCCAAATCTCTGGTAATGCAAACCAGTTTTATGAGTTACTTGCTTTAGGTGACCTAACGCACCTTAAATCCGTTAGGTGGAGACTCTTCAAATTCCATCCCCAATTCCCAAAAGGAAATGAGTTATTCCCAATAAATGTCGAAACCCAGACTTCGCAAGGAAAAAGGCGGTGTGACAACCGCTCCGTTTCCCCATTTCTGATTCTTTATGTGTTGTTCAGTTGTATTATGTGGTATCGGGTTGGTTGGTTCGGGTTCGAAGTGGTTTTGTGGAGGAATGAGACACTTAGTCTCTTAAGTTGGTCATTTAGTTGGAAAAGTCAACCAAAAGTTGACTTGTGCGTAAACGATCTCGGAATTTGGTTTTTATGAGTCTGATAGCTTCGTGAGGTGATTTTGGACTTAGGAGCGTGTTCAGAATGTAATCCGGATGTCTGTGGTAGATTTAGACTTGAATTGGCGAAATTGGAATTTTGGCACTTTCCGGTTGGTAGTGAAAATTTTGATATCGGAGTCGAAATGGAATTCTGAAAATTGGAGTAGGTCTGTTGTGTTATTTGTGATGTGTGTGCAAAATTTCAGGTCATTCGAAGGTGGTTTGATATTCTTTTTGATCGTTTGCGGAATTCGAAATTTTTTGGAATCCTTAGGTTTGAATCCGAGAGTCTTTTGATGATTCGTGTTGTTTTGAGTGTTCCAAGGATTGGTACAAGTTTGAATAGTGTTATATGACTTGTTCGTACTTTTGATTGAGGTTCCAGGGGCCTCGGAATGATTTTGGATGGTTATCGGGAAGTTGAAAGTTAGAGTTTGCAGCTGAAGCTGCTGAGTTCCTGTCATAACCGCACCTGCAGATTGGAGACCGCAGGTGCAGGCCATAGAAGCATGGAAAGGGCCGCAGATGCGTCCAAGGCTGTGAAGGGCAGGAGCTGCAGATACAGGGATCTGAGCACCTGCGATGGCACAGGTGCGCATATTTGAGCGCAAATGCGGTTTTGGGCAGATAAGTGACTTCTGCAGGTGCGCACCTGGGACCGCAGGTGCGGGTCCGCAAGTGCGAGTAATAAGGCTGCAAGTGCGGTATCGCTGGGCGAAACATATAAATAGATGCCTTCACGAATTTTTGCTAAGTTTTTCCATTTTTGAAGAAGTGAAGAGAGCTAGAACAGTGATTTTTCAAGGGAATCGAAGGTTTTCAGTCGGGTAAGCTAACTTGTGTTTATGACTATTTTCCATTTTTTAATCATAGTATTAGTGGAGAATTAGGAAAAAAAGTTGCGAGATTAGGGCTTGTAATTGAAGACTTTGATATAGGGATTTGAGGAGTCGTTTGTGGTCGAATTTTGGTGTATTTGGTATGTATGAACTCGAGAGAGTGTAGTCCTGTGAATTTTATCAGAATCTGAGACATGGGCCCGGGGAGTCGGGTTTGGCCAATTTCAGTATTTTTGAGTTAAATTGATAGTTTTCGTATGGGTTTCACCCCTTTAGCATATATTGATGGTTATATACTGATCTTGGTTAGATTCGGGGCATTTGGAGGCCGAATCGTGAGGCAAGGGCATCGCAGGCTAGAGTTGGCTTGGCTTGAGGTATGTAACGCTTCCAAAATTGGTTCTGAGGATTCAAAACCCCAAACTATGTATTCTATGATTACTATTAGGGTGACACAAACGCCAAGTGATGGGCATGTAGGCGTGCACCTTGAGAAATGCGACCTTGATCATTTCATGGCAGTACTTAGTGACTCTTTCATTCTAATATCTGTGTTGTAAATATGTGATTAAGTTAATGAGCTGCAAATCATGCTAATTATCATGCTAAGGCTTCTCGCCAACATTGTTGAGACCCAAGAGGTCGTTTCTTGTTGTCATGTCATTAACTTTATTTATATTTTGTACTCAGTCCTATTCATGCATATTATATCATGCCTCAGTCTCGATTATTGCTATTCGACATATCATATCATATCATTGTTCGGGCTAGTATTATGACATTTTTGAGCCATTATGCGTGAGACTGGAGAGTAATGACTGAGTGAGGCTAAGACATATCATATCATTGTTCGGGCTGCATGCCGCAGCGAGATATTGATCATGCCTTCGTTGGCTTGATATAGCGCTTGGGCTAAGAGAAGCTCCTCCGGAGTCTTTACACCCCCAGTAAGCGCAGTTGATGATATTGATGGATGGATCTTCCCTAGACATGGATCTTGTCCGATTTATTGATACCTAAAGATGGATCTTCTCCATAGGGCTGAAATGGCCTTCCTCGGTACTGGATGACTGCGGTCAGTGATGTGTATATATTCCGGGATGGATCTTCCCTGGACCGGATGGCCATATACAGTACCGAGTGGTTGAGCACTTGTAAGTGGAGGTATACGTAACATTGATCATGTTATATGTGCATTAGTACTTAGAGGTTCCTGAGCTTTATACTCCGTACTGTTCATACTGTATTTAGTTACTGCTGAGAATATACTTGAACTGCAAGCATGTCTACTTTTCTGTACAATTAAATGTTACTACTTGTTGAGGTTTGGTTCGTCACTACCGTCAGTCCATAGTTTGGACTTGTTACTTACTGAGTTGGTGTACTCACGTTACCCCCTGCACCTTGTGTACAGATCCAGGTGTTTCGGGCCACAGTAGCGGTTGTTCATCATATCGGTTGGGGATTTTCCTTGGAGATTGCGAGGTAGCTGCCTGGCGACCGCAGTTCCGCCTTCTCCTTCCTTATCTTCCTTGTAGTACTTTTGCTGGATATTCTCAGACTATGTAGTCTTGTTTATTTCGAACAGTTGTAGTATTTTGCTCATGACTTAGTGATACCCAAGGTCGGGCTTATATTTTTCCGCTTGTTTGGATTTCACTTTATTTATTTTATCGTTTTTTGTTAAAAACCTAGTTTTACTTACGCCTTAAATGAAATATGAAGTATTTGGTAATAAGTTGGCTGGCCTAGTATCACGATAGGCGCCATCACGATTGGGTCGATTTTTGGGTCGCGACATGAAAAGGCATTTTAATAAAATGTGGTTTTGAAACGCGCTTTACTTTAACGTCCCAAACGGACGTTAAGGTAAAGCGCGGTTTATATACTTTGATCATCAAAATTTTTTTCCACTTATTTCGATATTTTGAGTCCAACGGAAACACAATTGGGTTCCGGATTCAGGGAGTAAGTACTATATATGGGAAAAAGAAATGCAAGAAGGAAAATGAAATAGAAATGCGAGGAATATGTTCTACACCTTGGCCCTACAGATTTAGACTATCTTATCTGAAAAGGTAAAGGGAAAAAAGGGATAGAGCTCGGTGAAAGTTGCAGAGAGGTATGGAGGTGGTTAAAAGGGTATAGAGTAATAGGAAAAGAAAACAAGAGAGAAGAACGAAAAGCAAAAAAAAAAGTCATTTTGGAGCTCTTGACACCCCACGCATCAAGTGCACTACGCCATAAGTGCCACGTAAGCTCAAAAGGAGGTCATAATTACACTAAAAATAAAGACAAGAGGATTATAGGATCCCCGCAAAGTTAAATGCTACATTAAGTAATGGGCTACAACCCCAATGGGGTAATTATATATTATCCCAACTTTAAACCTTAGCGTAAAGTTTGTCTTTGGCAGGTCCCAACTTCAAACTCCTAAGTCAAAAATTCAAAACTTCAAACATGCATATGTGAAGTTAATTATCATACGACTAAAACTTAAAAAGCTTTGTTAATTTTGACTATTTTGTAAATATGAGTCTTAAAAACGGCTATCTCTGAACTTTGCTCCAACAAAACATCAGATTCGTATTACTTATTAATGTAGTAGTCACAATCCGACTTGTGCCAGATCCACCAATTTTCTAATACAGAGTCCAGTTCGGACAAGCCAATTGTAACAGGGTCGCATCCTTGTAATCCTTCAATCTCGGGAATGAACTATTAAATAAAACACTTTATTGCTTTCTAATTTGTTCATTATATCTTGTCTTTACTTAGTTCATATATTCTTGCTTTAATCTCATTTTTAAACACTATCAGAGCCTAAGCACTATCAAAAACCCCTGCTAGATTAGAGAATCCATGGAGAATCTGATGCTATGAGAGTTAGCTTAAACTTGCTTGTTTAACTTAGTTAGCAGTGACAACTTCTCTTTCCAGATTTAAAAGGATAAAAACGTATTCGCATTCAGTGTTTATACTAGATTATACTAATTTACTATGGTTAAGTTATAAGTTTAGGTGAGTCAAATGCGTATTAGTTAAGAACAGTTTAGTGATAAAAGCATACGCAACCATATGTGTCATATATTCATTTGATTTGATTGGTGTAAACACTAGGTGAGAATTAGTTTTTTTTTACGGAAGTCCTAGCTACCTTAGCGAAGTTTTATGTATGAATTAACCTGCTCAAATAGTAGAACCAAAAGACTTAGGGTTGTTTGGTATGTGGGATAAAAGGCAATAATTCCCAAGATTAGATTCATGATTATTTTATCTCGTATTTGATTGGATTTTTGAATCCTGAATTAGCAATTATGGGATTAATTAATCTCACAATCGGGTATTATTCTATCTCACATTGAGAGTGAACTAATAATCTCGGGATTAATTGTTCTTCTCTAAGGCTATTTCCCAAAGTCTTTTTAACGATTCAAGGTTAAAAGTAGAAATAAAAGTTTATTCTAACTTATACTAAGCACATGTTTATATTATACCTCTATATCTCATTTTAGTCCAATGTACCAAACATCTTCCAATAAAAATATATTCACTAAATAATTTCATCATTATTTAATTTCTATATTATAATCCGGTATGACATGTTCTCTTACCAAACTACCCCTTAGTTAATTAAATCTTAGAAATTTTGGATAATTAGATAGATGTAGCACATGACAAAATAGAGAGGACTTGGATATAATCCTTTATGCTACTAGTCGTTAGAGGGGTTTGGATTGGCTTATAAAAAGTACTTTTTAAGCTAAAAGTCAACAGTCATAAGTTGTTAATACCCAACTTTGGCTTATTTTGTACTTTTTATGCCTAAAATTAAATGCTTTTAAACACTTTTTATCATTGTCAAACACCACACAAACTAAAAAAGTACTTAAAACCCAATAAATACCTAAAATAAACCAATCCAAAGACCCTCTTAGTAACAGTCTCTTTTAGAGAGAGAACAGTGAATATATTAAGAGTAGACAAATATATTGCCTCTATTTGCTCTTTACGCGTTAGTTTATTCAACGTCTTTCTTTTCCAAACCGAACAATTGTAACGCTATTTTCTGTGAGTAATACTTAGTATAGTAGAAGATTTCTGGATTAAAGAGAGCAGATATTTTGTTTCTTGGGAGATATTTTGTAAGAATCTCATCTCATCCTAAGCACAAAAGCAGATGTCACGTAGTGCTAGTTTATTGGTTAGTATTTGTGACTGCATCAGATTCTAAGGGGGAAAAAGATAAAGAACCAATTAATAACAAGCAGTACATTCTTGTCAAAATTCACTACAAAATTAGACGGTCAGATTTGAGCACATAACCAAATTGGATGGTTTGATTTATGAGAAAATAAGCTGCTGAAATAAAAATTTGTACATATATAGAGGAAGTGCCTATTTTAGGAAGCATTGAAATTAGCTACTAAAGGAGAAAAAGAAAAGATCTTGCGTTGAAGAAACAACGAATATCCCTAAAATAGACCTACAAAAGCAAGCACTTAATTTCAAAGAGTGACAAGGCCAAGAATTGGAGATAATGAATATGTGTTTTGTGCATTGATTGTGTATCATTTTTTGCACTATTAGGTTAAACTGATCTTTGTCTCTGAGTACACGTGTTGCGCATGTAACTTGTCTCGATAAAGTTTTTTTTTAAAAAAACTTCATAAAAATATTATATTATAAATTGTAACAAAATATTGATATTATAAGAATTGAAAAGATAACATTCACAAACAAAACAAATTCAGAAATAAACACATGATATGCTTCCAATCTCAATTATGATTTATTCAAAATTACACCTTATACACAAGAGTGCAAAAAAACAAAAACAAAATAGTAATATATATTTTAATTATATTTCTAAAATTAGTACTTTAATTGAATAAATATACTTAACTGAAAATATTTAATTAGAGTGTTTTGATGAACCCTAGTGAATTTTCATTCTAATTTCCTTTATTAAATGACTTATATTAGTATTAGGTGTGTACAGGATTGATTCGATTTTTTATTAGAATAAAGACATAAAATCAGAACTTGCCTAACCATTCCTTACGTGATTAAAATAAACTGAAAAACTCAACAACAAAATATCAAAGAAAAGTCCTATATATTAGAAAGGTAAGTATAATCAAATTTTTAGTTGATTTTAAAATCTTGAGTAATAAAAACAATTTTAAATTACAGCTTTTTTAAATGTGAAATATATTTTTAATAAAAAATTATTTACAAATTATAAAACTTTTAACAATATCTGACGTAAATCAAAAAATATAATAAAATTGTGTAGATGGCAATAGTTCAATAATGGAAGGATTTAATAGACAAAATACAACTGACTTCAATGTTCTAATTTAGTTATATTACATAATTCAAATAAGAAAAGAATTTATCTAAGACAAACTTCTAAAGTCCTAGAGTATATATTAAAAATAATTAAATTATAATGATAATTAATTTACATAGTAATATAACTTAACTCTAACAAATTTATATTATGTATAATGCTTGCAAATTATTTTGACACCCAAGATATTTGTTTGCCAACTATCATCTCTTCTATTACCTAGAATAGCATACATGTAGGCTATAGCAATTAACTTTGCATAAACTTAAGATCAGCACTGTGCGTAATGTATATATATTTATCTATATTGGAACTTCATTTAAAGAGTTATAATATAAATTTACTTCAAGTCTCTATATATTCGATAGTCTTATAGGACTACCGCTCAATACGGGCCAAACAAAGAAGAAATTTAATATTAGGACTTTCTACCTGATCCTGTCAAATGGGCCGGGTCGGCCCACGAATCGGTCCATATAACCCATTAAAATTGTCCCTTTAACCGGTCCATGACCCACGAAACCCTAATCGGACCAACCCACTAATTTAGTGGGTTTGGGCGGGGCTATAATATTTTGACCCCTAAACCGGACCGCACCCAAACCGGTAGCTGACCCACGGGTCAAATGGCCCGGACCATCTCATATATATATTCAGACAAATGGTAAAAAATTAAATTCAAACATTAAAAAAAGAATAGAGTACAAGACACTATGAGGTATCTTGTCGAAATAGTCGAATTCCATATGTTTTAGACTATTAGTTATAGAAATAGTCAAACATATATTTCTCAAGTTTTAATGTTAATAAAGTATGATTTTACTTTCATTCTTATTCTAACTGACTTCAAAGACAAGTAGTAATTTCAAGTTCGTATATATGTATAAAGTTTGAAATTTTTATTATTTATTAGTTTTAAACTTTATTAATTAAATTGGATTCGTCTCATTAGGGCCCGAGTTAAGGGGTTACGGGTCCGAGTCGGGTCAACATGTTTTGATTAATGGGTAAAATCCGGACCGGCCCTTATAAGAAAGTGAACCGGCCCAGTTAAGAACCCACGGGCCAAGAGTCAACGGGTTCGGGTCCGGGTCGGATCAACCCATTTAATAGATCTATTTCTACCTAGTTTAATAAGCTAAAATTAATAATCAATTTAATCTAATGAAATGTCCAAAATATTAGGAAGGTAACCTAAATTACAATTTTATCCAATGTGAACTTTATTTTTAAAGGGTAAAAACAAAGAAGAAAATTTAATATTAGGACTTTCTACCTAGTTCAACAAGGTAAAATAAATAACCAAATTTTAATCTAATGAAATGTCCAAAATATTAGGAAGGTAACCTAAATTACAATTTTATCCCATGTGAACTTTGTTTTTAAAGGGTAAAAAAGGCGAATGACCTTTCACTAAGGGCCTTCGTGCTTTTAATATATATATATATATATATATATATATATATATGCGCTTTGCGCGTGTACTCTATAGTCGTGAATATATAACTTTTAAATATGCACATCCATATTAACAAATGTGTATGAGTCATTAAAAAAATAATAGAAAAAAATGCAAGGTTCTAAAAATGATGAATGTTAATTTTATTTAGCTAGCTTAAAAGAAAAAAAAATATGTCCTACATAATTCTCAGATGTTTTATTATGATTTCTCGCTTTGTCCCCACTTATTGAAGTTATTTAATTGTTTTCTTACTTTTGAATTAATTAGCATATGCTTAATATAAATAAGTGAAATGATAAGATCGTATTGATATATTTCGTTATCTCCTCTTAAATTAGATTATTTGAACCTGAAGAACAATTGTCAAGTTTTCTTTTAAAAGTTATTTGTAAATTGAAAAATAATTAAATATATTTTTTTAATCATTTAATTAAGAGCTTAATTATATAGCTATTTTAATATCAAAATTTTGATGCCTTTGTTAGTTTTCAAATTATGGCCGGGCTATTCTATTATAAGTTTGGCAATTTCCTTCCATTAGTTATATGCATATCCTCTTAGGAAATATAACACGTAGACATTTATATTTTTAGTATTATAATATTATAATATTGTGTATGGTAAATGTAATTGATTTTGATATCCTAAACATTATATTTTTTTTGTGTAGTCGTTCAAACAAGGAAAACTTTAATAGTAAAGTTTTAGTTGACTTCAAAATGCAAAATATTAGGAAAATAATTAAATGACTATTTTGTCTAGTGTGAACTTTATTTCAAAAGGGTATAAAAGACAAACGTCATTTTGCTATGGGCCTTCGTGCTTTTAATATAGTATAGATTAGATGTTCAGGAGCTGTAATTTTTAAAACTAATTATAATATGATATCCTTAAAAAACATATAATAAATTTAATTATTCCAATGAAGTAAAGATTTATTATACTATCAACTTAAATCGAAAAATTCTAAGTTTATCACATTTATTCCAAAGGGAAAATTAGCGATTCCTTTCATCTCTATATATCGATCTCTCTGAATAGATCTGGCGCTTATATAACTTGAACCTAAAGATAAAAGATCACATATTTTTATGTAAAGGCACCCCAAAAAAAATTCCTTTTAGAAATTTGTGATGTAGTTATCCTGGGACTTTTTACAACTGGAAAGCTTCAGAGTTAAGAAAAAGATGCGGCGATTATATAGGAGGATTTATTTACTAAAAGAAAATAATAGATTATATATGATCTGCAGTTAAATTGTCTTAAGATTAATGCAAATTTGTTTGCAAAAATATAGGAATCCAAATAAAGATAACATCATGATTAATGTAATTATGTGTTATATGAATCATGCTCTACTTTTGGTCAAAATAATAGCAAAATGAAGAAATTAATAAAAACTGAAAATAAAGGAGTTTCAAGTTTCAATGCATGGTGATGGAATGGGAATGTTTGTCTTTAATATATATTACCTGTATACTTGAGTCAAGGTTTGCCATGTGATATATACGCGATATTTTCACAAATAATCGGTTGTATTTACTTACTTTTTCTAACCGGTATATATAGATAATAAATTAATGATACACGATTATTCACATATTATGTATGACTTATATGTTTACCTCGAAAAATGGGGATAACAATTAAATATAATTTATGATTTTAAAGATATGTGATTTATTCTAATACTAGTGAATATACAAATAATATTAAGTTTAAATAAGAAGAATTGATGAAGCAAACCAGTGTTGCTATAATAATGAGGACCTCGAGCTTGACATTCTTGGGGGCCTCAAGGACAGATAACACTAATGAAGTATGAATAATAAAGCAAAAGCAAAAAGGCCGAAGAAGACTTGTTGAGCACGTTCATAACCCCAAACCTGGAACCGATCGTGATGGCGCCTTTAGTGAAAACAAGGCGAGCCGACACATTTCCAATCCACTTTTAAATAATTAAACAATAAGCATTTAGTCTTAAACATGGTATAAATCCAGAAGTAAGTAGTGACAATACAAAACAATTTGCGGAACACAACCTAACACAACCCAATACCGGGGAGTCACTAATCATGAGTATCTAAAAATCCAGAATAAGACAAGAAAGTCTAAAGAGTTCATTACAAATCTAAAACAAAGAGAAATAAGATAAGGAAAGAAGCTCTGGGCTCCGAACGTAGGCAGCTACCTAGAGAATCTTCGGATCCGCCTGAGCTGGAAAGATCAACACTCGGTAGGGGGACCAGATGCACCTGAATTTGCACCCCGAGTGTAGGGAGTAAAGTGAGTACTCCAACTCAGTAAGTAATAATTATAAATAAATGACGGAGAGATATGAAAACACGTAAGGCACATTACAGGCTATAATGAAGTTATAAAACCAGTAAAGATATGTAAAATCATTTAGGTTCACTTTAAAACATCAGGAAAATATATTTTCAACTATTAAATAGGTAAATGACAGACAAATAAGAATAATAAACACATAAATCTTTACCTCTCGGGCACAATGTCAACAAATCCTCCCCTCGGAAAATATCTCAGAACAATACCATCCCCTCAGGCTATATCTCACATCACAATGGGTACCCGCGCTCACTTGGGATGTGCAGACTCCTCGAGGGGCCCCTTACGGCCCAAGGGCAATATCAAGCCATCTTATGGTATCATCACTAGGATCTCGGCCTCATATCAACAAGCCACCTTGTGGCAAACATATCTCAGGCCCTCGGCCTCACAATCATAACTAGTGTTTCCTCACAACATAGACCCTCGTCCTTACTCAGTCAAAATTCTCACAAGCCACTCGAGCAATAGTAAAACATGATTCTCAGCTCAATATCATTTAAAAGATCATTTAAGTGTTAAAACAGAGTAAACATGGCTGACTATGAAAATAATGGAATACAACATGACTGAGTTCAAGTAAAAAGTCAAAACAGTGAGGAAATAACAATAAAAATCCTCGAAGGGTTCAAATAGTTGGCATGTGTCCCAAATATGGCATTCAGCCCAAATCATGATGATAGCAAATAGATTTCAGTCAAATATGCGGTAAAATAATCATTCGGGATGGACTAAGTCACAATCCCCAACAGTGCACGACCGCACGCTCGTCATCAAGTGTGTGCGTTACCTCAATATAGCACAATGATGTGCAATACGGGGTTTCATAACCTCAGGACATCATTTACAATCATTACTCACCTCAATCCAATCAAATCTCTAGCCCACAACGCCTATGCCCCTCGAATCGGTCTCCACTCGCATCGAATCTATCCAAAATCAGAATCACAGCGAAAAAATATGCTAAGGGAACGATGCCCAAGCGAAAATAATCAATTTACAACACAAATCCCGAAATTACCAAAACCTGACCCCTGGGCCCATGTCTTAGAATTTGATAAAACTCACATCAATGGATTCCTTATCTCCCCACGAGTTCATACATATCAAAAGTACATAAATCTGACCACAAATGGTCCCTCAAATCCTCAAGTCTAGGTCTCCAATACCAAACCCTAGTTTTCCCAGTTTTAACCCTTAAATTCTATTAATTATAGCTCTAATCCATGAAATAATACGATAGGAACAAGTTTTAGCTCTAAAATCCTTACCTCAATGAAGTCTCGTTGAATTCTCTCTTCAAACTCGTCCAAAAAGCTCCAAAGACGACATAGAAATGGTGGAAAAACAATCGTGAAGGAAACAATTTATACCTTCTAGCCTAGGGATTTTGCATCTGCTGTAAATTCCTGCTTCTACGGTACCGCATTTGAGGCCAATGAACCACTTCTGCGGTTTTCACTAAAGCGACCAAAATTGCATCTGTGATGCTCACTCCGCACCTGCGCCATCGCATGTGCGGTTACCCGACCGATTCTGCGGTCACAACCTACCTCACCTTCTTCTGCTTCTGCGGCCTTCTTCCTTGCATCTGCGGAATGGCACCTGCGGTCCTCAAATCCGCAGGTGTGGAAATACCAGAAGCAGAAAATCTGCAGCTTCATCAAAATCTCAAACTCTCTGTCAACCATCCGAAATCACCCCAAGGCCCCCGAGACCTCAACCAAAAGCACCAACATATCCCAAAACCTTATTCAAACTTATACCAGTCTTTAAAACACCTCAAACAACACCGAATCAACCAAAACACATCGGATTCAAGCCTAAGTTTCCAAAATCTTCTAAATCACGCTTTTGATAAAAAAACCCAATCAAACCATGTCTAAATGACCTAAAATTTTGCACACACATCCCAAATGACACCACGGAACTACTGCAACTCTCATTATTCCATTCCGATCCTTATATCAAAATCTTACCTATAAACCGGAAATCGCCAAAAATCCAATTTCGCCAATTCAAGCCTAAATCTACCCCGGGCCTCCAAAACTCATTCCAATCACTCTCCTAAGACCAAAATCACCTCCCAAAGTTATCCGAACCATCAGAACTCACATCCGATCCCTCTAACACATAAGTCAACATCCGGTTGACTTTTCCAACTTAAACTTCCCCAAAAGACTAAGTGTCTCAAACCTCACCAAATCCTTTTCGAACCCGAGCCAACCAACCTGATCACATATAGAACCGATAGACAAAGAAATAAGAAGCATAAATGGGGGAAATGAAGCGGTAATTCATGAGACGATTTTCCAGGTCGTCACATTTGCTACTCTATTTGTTCGTACTAGATGCGGCTTTCGGCTGTGTTGTGGGACAACATGACAAGACAGGAAGAAAAGAGAAAGCTATGTATTACTTGAGTAAAAAGTTCACACCTTATGAAACATGCTACTCTCTGCTAGAACGCACTTGTTGTGCTTTGACATAGACAGCTCAGAAATTGAGGCATTACTTTTGTGCCTATACCACATACCGCATATCAAGAATGGATCCTCTGAAGTACATCTTTCAGAAGCCTATACCTACCGGGAAGTTATCCAAGTGGAAAATATTGCTGAGTAAGTTCGATATCATCTATGTAACTCATAACGCATTCAAAGGAGAAACATTGGCAGAACATCTTGTTGAAAATCCTGTAGAAGGAGAATATGAACCACCAAAAATATATTTTCCTGACGAAGAAGTGTCATTCGTAGGAGAGGACATTGCTGAAGCCTATGACGGTTGGAGAATGTTTTTCGATGGAGCTACAAACTTCAAAGGAGTGGGTATTGGAGTGGTCTTGGTGTCAGAAACAGGTCAACATTATCCGGTATCCGCAAAGCTTAGGTTCCCATGCATTAACAATATGGCAGAATATGAGGCTTGCATCATGAGGCTCAATTTGGCCATCAACATGAATATACAAGAGTTGTTGGTAATTAGTGATTCGAATCTTCTAGTACATCAGGTTCAAGGAGAATGGGCTATGAAAAATACCAAGATACTACCATACATGTATCATGTGCAAGAACTGATGAAGAGGTTCACGAAAATAGAATTCAAATATGTTCTAAGAATCCAGAATGAGTTCGTAGATGCACTAGATACTTTGTCGTCCATGATGCATCCAGATAAGAATTTAATCGATCTTATTACAATAAGGATCCATAGTCAACCAACTTATTATGCTCACGCTGAAGAAGAAACGGACAGAAACCCATGGTTCCACGACATAAAGGAATATTTGGCGAAAGGAGAATACCTAGAGTAGGTAAACCATACTCAGAAACGTACACTGCGTAGACTGTCCAATCATTTCTTCTAAAGCGAAGGAATTTTGTATAGGAGAACACCTGATCTAGGACTATTAAGGTGTGTTGACGCCAAAAAATCTTCCAAATTGCTCGAGGAAACACATGCCAGAACCTACAGACCACATATGAACGGTTTTGTTCTAGCCAAGAAAATACTAAGAGCTGGATATTTTTGGATGACTATGGAAACATATTGCATCCAGTATGTACAGAAATTCCACCAATGCTAAAAACATGCAGACATGATAAGGGTACCACCAAATGAGCTCAATACAACAAGTGAACCTTGGCCTTTTGCACCTTTTGGAATGGATGTCATCGGTCTGATCAAGCCCACTACTTCGAACAAGCACAAGTTCATTTTAATGGCCATCAATTACTTTACAAAATGGGTAGAGGCTGTATCTTACAAAGTTGTAACTAATAAAGTCGTCGGAGATTTTGTCAGGGATTGTATTATTTGTCGGTTCGGAGTTCCCAAGTCTATCATTACTGATAATGCCTCCAATCTCAGTAGTGATCTAATAAAAGCCATGTGTGAAACTTTCAAAATCAAGAACAAAAATTCCATAGCATACAAGCCTCAAATGAACGGAGTTGTTGAAGCTGCCAATAAGAACATTAAGAAGATACTAAGGAAAATGGTACAAAATCACAAGTAGTGGCATGAGAAGTTACCATTCGCCTTATTGGGATACCATATCACAGTCTGCACATCAATTGGGGCAACTCCCTATTTGCTGGTTTACGACACCGAAGATGTCATTCCCACCGAGGTAGAAATTCCTTCTTTAAGGATCATACAAGAAGCCGAACTCAGTGATGCAGAATGGATAAGGAGCCGCTATGAGCAATTAGCCCTCAATGATAGAAAAAGGATGAATGCAGTGTGTCATGGTCAGATTTATCAGAACAGAATGTCTAGAGCTTTCAATAAAAGGGTCAAACCAAGACAATTCACACCGGGGCAGCTGGTGCTGAAGCGAATCTTCCCACATCAAGATGAAGCCAAAGGGAAATTTTCACCTAACTGGAAAGGACCTTAAATGGTTCATAGGGTACTAACAAGAGGAGCACTCATACTTGCAGAGATGGACGAAGAAGTCTGGTCAAAACCTATCAATTCAGACGCAGTCAAGAGATACTATGCTTAGATTGTTTACATTTCTTCATCTAATATAACTGAACTGTGCTTGACCTGATTCCCGTTTAAGAGGGGATACATAGGCAGCTCTGTGGGTTCGGTCACATCCTAATAAAATCTTCATTCTCCCAGAACCAGAAACTAGGGAAAATTTTTAAGAAGGAATCTTAAAATTTCGGAGCAAATCCAGTCGACGTCATCATGTGTAAGATAGTCAGAAATTGGTAAAGTAACTGGGGCAGAATTTTGAGAAGGATTCTCAAAATTTCGGAACAAAGCCAACAAACTCCGTCACATGCAGAACGGCCAAAGTATCACTTACTAAACTGGGGCAAAATTTTAGGAGGACTCTCAAAATTCTAACGCAAAGAAGCCATAATATCTCTAAAAGTGTCACACTTATTAGTTCATCTAATTTACATGATATTATATACCACTATGTTTCCTAAAATAACTCCATTTCATCAAATGTGCATATTTTTGAAAACTTTATTTCTATGGAAGCCATGTGTTACCCAGGGTAACTCGGACAGGATCTCCAGAGCAAAGCAAAGCAAAACAAGAATACAAAGGCACGAACCAACCTCCCCTACAAAACTCACAATTTTTCTTTGGATGTAGGAACAAGGAATAACCACAAGTACGTGCACCTTAAAATCATTACCTTCATAACAACCAGGCCGCCAAGCGCAAATATATCTCTTGTCACACCTCCTTCTTCCGCCCCCCCGCTAGGGTACAAGGAGTTTTATCCAATTAATGGACAGTCGAAACGGAATTTGTTTATTTATTTCAGAGTCGCCACCTCGGAATTTTATGGCGTCCAAAGTCACCGGTTTTAATCCCGAATCGAGGAGAATATGACTCTGTTTGTCATTCTGCGAACCAGAAATCCGAGTACCATTTTTATCGGGAGAAGGTGTTAGGCATTCCCGAATTCTGTGGTTCTAGCACGGTCGCTTAACCATTTTTATACTTGGCTTAATTATCTTGATTTACTAATTACATTTTTTCTTGTTGCCTGATTTTATTACCGCTTTTGTTTGGATTGTTTACAATTATAGACCTTCCTTGAAACGAATCACGCGTACGTATATTCGTATTATATATTTTTTTTATAAATGTAAAGAATCGTGTCACGCCTACGTGTACACAATCAGATTGAGAATATTTTTATATTTTTGTTATATATAAAAAACTTATGTTCGAAATTGTGCTTAAAATAAAATTAAGAACATTTCGTCACTCTTGTATGATTAAATAGTGAACTGCACATCTCGTGTTATATGAAATTAATTTAACATCCTCCGACGAATCTCCTTTTATTAGAAATTTGGCTCAAAGTTGCGCGAACGCATAATCCGAACTGCCTTTAGAAAAATGTAATTAGGTCACGCGAACGTATCCCTAATTTCACAAAATATTCTTGATGGTAACATAAAATTCTCTACAAATTGTTTATTACATCCATCTATTTTTAAATATGAAAGTCTTGGGAAATCACTGATTTGGACGTCTCCAAATTTCTTGAAAAGAATTCAAAATTTATTAGGTGTTGACCGCAAGTTTTATTTTACGCGTATGAATTATATACCTCGAAACTATTCAAATTTTAAAGAATTAATGATATGAAAAACAAACAACGTGTAACTAAAACTACCATTTTTATCGGGAGAAGGTGTTAGGCATTCCCGAATTCTGTGGTTCTAGCACGGTCGCTTAACCATTTTTATACTTGGCTTAATTATCTTGATTTACTAATTACATTTTTTCTTGTTGCCTGATTTTATTACCGCTTTTGTTTGGATTGTTTACAATTATAGACCTTCCTTGAAACGAATCACGCGTACGTATATTCGTATTATATATTTTTTTTTATAAATGTAAAGAATCGTGTCACGCATACGTGTACACAATAAGATTGAGAATATTTTTATATTTTTATTATATATAAAAAACTTATGTTCGAAATTGTGCTTAAAATAAAATTAAGAACATTTCGTCACTCTTGTATGATTAAATAGTGAACTGCACATCTCGTGTTATATGAAATTAATTTAACATCCTCCGACGAATCTCCTTTTATTAGAAATTTGGCTCAAAGTTGCGCGAACGCATAATCCGAACTGCCTTTAGAAAAATGTAATTAGGTCACGCGAACGTATCCCTAATTTCACAAAATATTCTTGATGGTAACATAAAATTCTCTACAAATTGTTTATTACATCCATCTATTTTTAAATATGAAAGTCTTGGGAAATCACTGATTTGGACGTCTCCAAATTTCTTGAAAAGAATTCAAAATTTATTAGGTGTTGACCGCAAGTTTTATTTTACGCGTATGAATTATATACCTCGAAACTATTCAAATTTTAAAGAATTAATGATATGAAAAACAAACAACGTGTAACTAAAACTACCATTTTTATCGGGAGAAGGTGTTAGGCATTCCCGAATAGCGAATTGCATGCAAAACTAGGAAAAGAATTAATTTGATAAACAAACTAATAGTTTTCGAAGAATTTTCATTGTTATATTTAGAGCGAACTCTATTTATATATATCTTTGACATAAAATGTTGCAATTCGTATTTATAAATCTCACCTCCTTCTCATCTACTTGTTTTTATTCCAACGTTATAATTGTTTGGTTAATTCACTTACAATGATTGAATTCGGGATAGGTAAAATTAAACCAATTTTCGTTCTCATTCTATGCAAACTATTTACAAACACTAAATCTACACTTTGTAAAAAATCATTGACATTATTTTTTTATACTATTTTTAAGAAATGAATTGATCGCATTCCTAAAGTAATTGGGCTATTTGTTAAAAAAAAATTAATTTACAAATCGATTTAATAAAATGACATTACATGTAACGTAGTTGTACATCTGAACCATTCGCAATATTCCAACATCGTAAACGTAACGGATTATATCAATTCACCTTTCCACTATGGTTATACACATAACCGTTATTACGCCATATACGAACAAAATACAACTAACATCATCTAGCCTTAAACAAAAATCGGATATTTGACAAAATAGGCTAGTAATGTAGTTTCTTGACATTTCCATACTATTCTATACTTAGCTAACAATATCACAAGATTTAATTAATGGCCAGCTTTCTGCCATGTTCCCTATCTCGACAATTCAAACAATAAATGTCATCACTAAACTTCAAAATAAATAAGATTATCGTAGAATTTACTACTTCAAAAGGTCGGTTGGCTAATAGTTTATCATGTCAAGTATAATACTATATTAACCAACTAAAACAAAACTAAAACTTAAACTAATAGATTTAAATGAGTAGAAGACATAATTGTAATTCCAAACTTCATTTACTTGCAATGTTGAAGCTTTTCATGACATGAGTCTAAAGATATGTACCTGGAAATGAGGGTAAAAGAGGTAAATTTCAGCAGTAGCAGCAGCAACAAAACTAGCAGAATATACCAATGTTTCAACAAATTTGAGCAACAAACAACAAGACCCGTGAAGCCCAGACGCACAGTGGCAGGAATTTTAGGAAATTGCAGATTTAAACCAAACAATATCAACAAAACAAACCCGGACAGATTCAAGGGAACAATGTTTCAGATTTTCTTTCTTTCTTCTCTATCTGTTTCAGATTTGTTTCCCTCTATCTGATTCTCCTCCCTTTTTTTTTTTTCTGTTTCTCTGTTTCTCTCTATGTCTATTTCTTCAGTTTTCTCCCTTTGTTCTTTCAGCTCTCTATCTCTATTTGTTCTCTCCCTCTCTATCTGGTTCCCCCTCTCTATCTTTTCCTCCTCTATCTCCTTCTTCCCTTTTTCAGTCCCAACCCCCCTTCTTATACAACTTACTATCCTCCTTTTCAGACCACTGTACGGACCCCTTTTCCCCTTTTAAAATCAGAAATTTCCACTCAAATAACACTAAGGCTAATTTTCTATTGATCAAACCACTAAGGATACCCTTTTTCCTTAATTTCAGCCCCCTCCATTACCGTTTGTTTCCCATTATTCCATTAAATTAAAGCCATTAACATTCCACTATAACACACTAATACTAACATACTCTTCTTACTGTTTCATTCCCAAAATACCCCTATAATCCTACTGTTATTACTGCCCCAGACCAAAACTCCCCAAACTTAACAATTATCTGAACTAAACTGTTTAACAACTAATAACCAATTCCTAAAATAAATCAAACAAACATTTTATCCTCACAGATTGTGCCAAACAGGGAAATGCAATAGCTAATTGATCCAACAAACCAAATGTCTAATAGCTAATGGACAAAGGCTAAATTCAAACTGGAACTAACAGACTGAACACTGAACTTGAATAAAAACATATTAATACCACACAGAACTCAGTAGAACCATTTAAACTGAAAATTCAAAATTGAACTAAGATCAAACAAATGTAGGAGCATTGTCAGTATATTGACAAAGTCCTGAAACTAATTGCCCAGAAATCAACATACACAACAAATGTTTGACAAACTTTCTATTTTAACAAACGAGAGAGTGAATTAACTGACGAAACTAATTAATGGACATGCTTGTAACAAATGATAACAAACAATCCAAAATAGATAAACAAGTTGTTTCAATCAGCATTAACGGAAACAAGAATTTACAAAACAACTAATCAACGAACTTAATCGAGTCGATTACACACATTGTAAACAATCACAACAAACAGAAACAATGCTATAATTTGATCAAATAAACGGGTATGAGACAGAATCAAATAAAAAGATAGGAAAATTACACAGATTACTGAAATAGGCAACAATACACACGTAGGATACAAAAGAGAAGTAGGAAAAATACCTCTGAATCTTCAAAATTATACGGACACAGGCTCAACTTGGATTCGGACCTTTTGAGGTTGAACAGACTTTATTCGAAGTATTCTCAATTGAGAATACCTCGATTAAAGTCCCTTAGACCTCAATCCCTCATTTAATTTGGGAAAATTCCACGATTTGGATTTTTAGGGTTACTGATTCTTTGATCTAAAATTCGAACATATCTAGATATGTTCGAACCAAACCAACGGTGTTTTAGGCACGAAGGAGGTCAGGTGGATAACTGGTGTGAGTTTGGGGTAGGTTGGGGTAGGGTTAGGTTTTACTCGAATCTTCAAATGAAGATTCGAGCAGTTCCAGGAAGATTCGAACCATGCTACTAACAGGTTCATGATGAGGATGGACAGGGAAAACTATGGTGTTAATTTGGAAGCCATCGGAGAAAATTGGGTTTTCAGACCAAACTTTGATCGAAGATTTGAGATGTTGTGACCTGATTCGAGGGAAACTAACACCAGATCCGTAAAGAGGGTGTTGTGAGGAAGCTATGTTGTAAAGATGGGGTCATTTGGACCACCGGAACTGCCGTGAGGCGATTTCCGGTGGGCGGTGCACGGTGGTGGACGGTGGGGTTCATCTGGTCTCTTGAAAGAGACGATGAACAGGACAGGGGGGTGTTTGGTTTGGGGGTGGGGTATGTTTTAGGACTTATATACGGGTGGGGTGGATGGACCATGGCCGTTGGATCAACTGAGATCAAAGGCTTGGATCAATTCTCTTAAAAGGAACGATGTCGTTTTGAATTTGGTTGGGGTATGGGTTGGCCCGGGGTAAGGTGGATCGGGTATGGAGGATTGATCGGGACCGTTGGATCTAACTGATCAATGGTCCAGATTGAAAGCATTCGAACGGTGTCGTTTAGGAGACTGCTGAGAGATCTGATCCTGGACTGGGTCATTACACATTTTGGGCCTGATTTTTGTCAATTAAAACGGCCCAACCCAATTTTTCTTTCCTATTTTCCCTTTAATTCCTAATTATTAAATTCCTAATTTTAATTATAAAAAATCAAAATTAAACTTACAAAATATTAATCACCCTTTAACAACCACTAACACACAGGACAAAACATTAATCACACAATGACACATTTAAATGACGAAAATAAGATAAATGCGTATTTTTGTGATTTTCTTTTTTTAATTAATTCTTAAATGCATAATTAAATCCTAGATATGCATGCAACATATATTTTTATTTTATTTTTCATTTAACTATAACAAAGTAAACATTTACGGACAAAACACAAATAATTATCCAATAAATGCCACGTAAATTCTAAAATTGCATACTAAGAGAATTTTGTTTTGTTTTTTTGATTTATTTTGGAGTAGTTTTCGTAAGGCAAAAATCACGTGCTCACAGCTGACCCTCTTTGTGCGGAAACTAGAAGAGTTTTCGTGCAAAGATAAAGTGAGCGGATACGAGCGATTTTTGCCTGTTCGAATACTCCGTGGGAAGCATTTTTTGAAAGATTTGACCGAACCTCTGCTTCAAAGGTTTCCTACATATCCTTGGCTATAAAGGAATCAAGTCAATGTAGTTCAGGAAGTTTTGGTAGCTGGGACTACCATGGGACTGTGATGTTACTGCTGTTGCGTGCTGCTTTTAATGCTTGCTGACCTCCTTATTACACCCTGCTTAAAGAAAAACAAAAAGCTAGACTAGACCATGAATTACAAAATCTTATCTAGATCATGCCCTTACGTTTGTTGTTGCCTTGATGTCTTGGTAACTCTTTGGTATCCTATGCTTCTGGTTTGTCTCGTATTCTCCTTTGACCACCGATCTCGAACTACTTTTTCCTTTCGCATTGTTTTTTTTTCATTGTGTCTTGTAGTTCCTTCCTCTGTTTGGGACTTTTGTTGTTTTCCGCTAGGGATTTGGTTGGATTCCTCTGCTTTATTGACTCTAAGTGCACTCCTCTATTATATGGGCGGGCTCTTGACTTCAACCAGCAATGTCAAAAATAAATTGCCATTCTGTTCTTCAGGGGGGGCTCCTGATCACTTAAAATTTTGAATTGTATTCCCTTAGTCTCCAGGTGGGCTCCTGATTGCTGATACTTCAATTGTATTCCCTTATTCTCTAGGTGGGCTCCTGATTGCTGATACTTCAATTGTATTCCCTTATTCTCCAGGTGGGCTCCTGATTGCTGATACTTCAATTGTATTCCCTTATTCTCCAGGTGAGCTCCTGATTGCTGATACTTCAACTGTATTTCCTTATTCTCCTGGTGGGCTCATAATTGCTGATACTTCAACTGTATTCCCTTATTCTCCAGGTGGGCGCCTGATTTTTAATACTTCCATTGCTCTTCCTTGTTCTCTAGGTGGACGCCTGATTGCTAATACTTCCCTTGTTCTTCCTTGTTCTCCAGGTGGACGCCTGATTGCTAATACTTCCATTGCTCTTCCTTGTTCTCCAGGTGGACGCCTGATTGCTAATACTTCCATCGCTCTTCCTTGTTCTCCAGGTGGACGCCTGATTTGCTAATACTTCCATCGCTCTTCCTTGTTCTCCAGGTGGACGCGTGATTGCTAATACTTCCCTTGTTCTTCCTTGTTTTCCAGGTGGACGCCTGATTGCTAAAACTTCCATTGCTCTTCCTTGTTCTCCAAGTGGAAGCCTTATTGCTAATACTTCCCTTGCTCTTCCTTGTTCTCCAGGTGGGCGCCTGATTGCTAATACTTCCTTCACTTCCTTGTTCTCCAGGTGGACGCCTGATTGCTAATACTTCCCTTGTTCTTCCTTGTTCTCTAGGTGGACGCCTGATTGCTAATATTTCTATTGCTCTTCCTTGTTCTCCAGGTGGACGCCTGATTGGTAATACTTCCATTGCTCTTCCTTGTTCTCCAGGTGGAGGCCTGATTTGCTAATACTTCCATCGCTCTTCCTTGTTCTCCAGGTGGACGCCTGATTGCTAATACTTCCATTGCTCTTCCTTGTTCTCCAGGTGGACGCCTGATTGCTAATACTTCCATTGCTTCTTTCTTGTTCTCCAGGTGGACGCCTGATTGCTAATACTTCTATTGCTCTTCCTTGTTCTCCAGGTGGACGCCTGATTGCTAATACTTCCATTGCTCTTCCTTGTTCTCCAGGTGGACGCGTGATTGCTAATACTTCCCTTGTTCTTCCTTGTTTTCCAGGTGGACGCCTGATTGCTAAAACTTCCATTGCTCTTCCTTGTTCTCCAAGTGGAAGCCTTATTGCTAATACTTCCCTTGCTCTTCCTTGTTCTCCAGGTGGGCGCCTGATTGCTAATACTTCCTTCACCGGGTGTTTCCTGAAACAAATGTTGTTTTTTCCCCTGTTTCAAATCAAAGAAAATTTTGTTAGTTTAAAGCAGGGTGATTAGTTGTGGCATTCTTGCTGAGGGTGGGGTTTCTCTCTGTCCTGTTTTACTGCCTTGGAGTGGTTGAAAAGACTGTTTTGTCCTTGTAATTGATCCTTAACCGTAGGGTCCCCAACTGTTGTTTTCACTTCAAACCCTTTCAATCGTAATCATATGTCTCTCCTGACATTACTGAACCACCTTTCCGATTCAATTTTTCTTACACCCATATCTTATTTTCATCCTATTACTTCTCGCCTATCGTGGCCGTATTTTGCATTATGCAATCTTGAATCTTGGTAGTATACCTTGACATTCCTTTTTATTTGTTTGGAACGAAACTTACCTTAAAAGATTTAGAAGAGTAAGATTATTAGTGACGAAACATGACGATTTTGACAATTAAGAATGAAAAGAAAAATCCAAATTTGGATGACTGTTGGAGAAGGAATAAGGAACTTATCTGATTGGAGTTACTGGCACCAATGATCAGGGTATGCATTTTGGATTAATCGGCCCAGTCTATTTAACCGATTTCCTTTTCAATCTTTCCAAAATTTCCACAACCCAATTTTACCTTTTGCCAACTTACAGACCTTGTTCGACTTGCAACATCTTAAAGAGTTTTCCCCAACAAACCTTCCTCATTTATTTATTTCTTAATTCCTTTTCACCTTATGGTGCCTGCGAAGGTTTTCACCAATAAGACTCTCTCATTTTACTTTCTCTCAGCTTTCTTCATCTCATGGTGCCCGTGCGGGTTTTCACCTGTAAGATTCTCTCATTTTACTTTCTCTCAGCTTCCGTCGTCTCATGGTGCCCGTGCGGGTTTTCACCTATAAGACTCTCTCATCTTCATCGCTTTTCTTGTTTGGACCAGAGTGTTATGAACCATCTCCATTTGCTCGACTCAACATTTTTCTAAGATTGATCGAAAGGTCTTTTGGTATGTGGTTGGAATGAAAGGGTATCAAAAGTTAAACAATTTTGATATGAGTTTAAAATTACAACTCTTGGAATCATTTTTCTTATTGCCAATACAATTCCTGCCCCAGTTTCTTGATTGGGGGTCTCTTGATGTTTCCTTTTATACACATTATGCATATTATGCACCTTATGTTCGAGCCATGAGGCGCCTACGTATCCTCTTTGAGGAATCAGGTCAAACGTAGTTCACTCCTATAATAATATATTTTTTTAATTGATTCCAAAAGAGGGTAGAAAAGAAACAAATGTGGCTCAAAGGGGAAGCAAAGGGTATAGTATTTGGATAGCAGAATAAATTGCCTTTGTCATTCCGATCTTCGAAATAATGCCAAATACAAACATTCAATAACTATACCAAAGAAAAATCATGCATAATATCTCTTTACCGCATCAGAATTGATAGCCATGTCTATGCATTTTCCTTCAATATCTGTTAAACATAATGCACCATTGGACAATACTCTGGTCACAATGAACGGTCCTTGCCAATTCGGGGCAAATTTGCCCTTTGCTTCAACTTGATGTGGAAGAATACGTTTCAACACATGTTGACCCACTTCAAACTTTCGGGGACGCACCTTTTTGTTGTATGCTCTTGCTATTCTTCTTTGATACAATTGGCCATGACATACTGCTGCCAATCGTTTTTCATCAATCAAGTTTAACTGTTCCAAACGGGTTTTGACCCATTCATCATCATCAATCTTGGCTTCGGCGACGATCCGAAGGGAAGGAATTTCAACTTCTGCAGGAATTACCACCTAAGTGCCATATACCAACAAATAAGGAGTTGCTCCTACTGAAGTGCGAACAGTAGTGCGATATCCCAACAACGCAAATGGTAATTTTTCGTGCCATTGTCTTGAACCTTCTACCATTTTCCGAAGTATCTTCTTTATATTTTTGTTGGCCGCTTCGACTGCTCCATTCGCCTTGGGCCGATATGGGGTAGAATTGCGATGTATAATCTTAAACTGTTGACATACCTCTCTCATTAAGCTACTGTTAAGATTAGCACCGTTATCTGTGATGATCACCTTTGGGATTCCGAATCGACATATGATATTTGAGTGAACAAAATCTACTACAGCTTTCTTGGTCACCGATTTGAATGTTTTGGCCTCAACCCATTTGGTGAAATAATCAATGGCTACCAGAATGAACCTGTGCCCATTGGATGCTGCCGGCTCGATTGTTCCAATGATATCCATGCCCCAAGCGACGAAGGGCCATGGTGCCGACATTGTGTGCAACTCGGATGGTGGAGAGTGAATCAAATCCCCGTGTATCTGGCATTGATGACATTTGCGCACAAAACTGATACAATCTCGCTCCATGGTAAGACAATAGTAACCAGCTCGGAGAAATTTCTTTGCCAACACATATCCGCTCATGTGGGGTCCGCAAACTCCCGAATGTACTTTAGACATGATAGCCATAGCTTGTTTAGCATCTATGCATCTTAATAATCCAATTTCTGGTGTTCTTTTATACAAAACTCTTCCACTTAAGAAGAATCCATTTGCCAATCGCCTAATGGTTCTCTTTTGATCCCCTGTGGCTTGTGCTGGATATATCCCCATTCTGATATACTCCTTGATGTCGTGGAACCATGGTTCACCATCAAATTCTTCTTCAACCATGTTGCAGTAAGCGTGCTGATCGTGGACTTGAATATGCAATGGATCCACATAAGCTTTGTCTGGATGGTGCAACATTGATGCCAGGGTAGCCAATACATCGGCAACCTCATTATGGATTCTTGGAATATGCCTGAATTCCACTGATCGAAACCGCTGACAAAGATCATGTAAACATTGTCGGTATGGTATGAGCTTCAAGTCTTGTGTTTCCCATTCTCCTTGAATTTGATGTACCAGAAGATCTGAATCTCCCAAGACCAAGATTTCCTGGATACCCATGTCCGCAGCTAGCCTTAACCCCAAAATACAAGCTTCATACTCAACCATATTATTGGTGCAATAAAATCGAAGTTGAGCCGTAACCGGATAGTGATGCCCGATTTCAGAAATAATTACAGCTCCTATCCCGACTCTTTTCATGTTAGCGGCCCCATCAAAGAAATATTTCTAGCCAGGTTTTTCAATTTGCTCCATCTCATCGATATGCATTATTTCTTCATCGGGAAAATAGGTTCTCAATGGCTCGTACTCCTCATCGACCGGGTTTTCGGCTAAATGATCGGCCAATGCTTGGGCTTTCATTGCAGTCCGAGTCACATAGATGATGTCAAATTCTGTGAGCAATATCTGCCACTTTGCAAGTCTTCCCGTTGGCATAGGCTTTTGAAAAATATATTTCAACGGATCCAGACGCGAAATGAGGTAAGTAGTGTAGGATGACAAATAGCGTTTCAATTTCTGAGCTACCCAAGTTAGGGCGCAACATGTCCTTTCCATATGAGTGTATTTAACCTCATAAGCTATGAATTTCTTGCTAAGGTAGTAGATGGCCTGTTCTTTTCTGCCGGTGAGGTCATGTTGCCCCAATACACAACCAAATGAATTTTCCAAGACTGTCAAGTAAAGAATTAAAGGTCTTCCTGGCTCTGGCGGGACCAGCACGGGTGGGTTTGACAAGTATCCTATTATTTTATCAAATGCTTCTTGACACTCATCAGTCCATTTGACCGCAACATCCTTCTTCAACAATTTGAAAATAGGCTCACAGGTTGTCATGAGTTGAGCAATAAACCTGCTGATGTAATTCAACCTCCCTAACAAACTCATTACTTCAGTTTTGTTCCTTGGAGGTGGCAATTCTTGGATGGCTTTGATCTTTGATGGGTCTAGCTCGATGCCTCACCGACTGACTATGAATCCTAACAGCTTTCCAGATGGAACACCAAATGCGCACTTGGCAGGGTTAAGCTTGAGGTTGTACCTGCGAAGTCTCAGGAAGAATTTCCTCAAATCCCCAATGTGGTTGGCCTGATGCTTTGATTTTATGATCACATCGTCCACGTATACCTCAATATCCTTATGTATCATATCATGAAACACCGTGGTCATTGCTCTCATGTAAGTTGCCCCGGCGTTCTTTAAACCAAATGGCATTACCCGGTAGCAATAAGTTCCCCATGGTGTGATGAATGCCGTCTTTTCTGCATCTTCTTCATCCCTTAGAATTTGATGATACCCGACATAACAATCCACAAAAGATCCTATCTCATGCTTGGCACAATTATCGATCAAAATATGGATATTGGGTAATGGAAAGTTATACTTCGGACTTGCCTTGTTGAGATTGCGGTAATCGACGCATACTCTAATCTTGCCGTCTTTCTTTGGCACAGGAACGACATTAGCCAACCAAACAGGATACCGAGTGACTCAAATGACCTTTGCATCCAACTGTTTGGTAATTTCTTCTTTAATTTTCACACTCATATCAGTCTTGAACTTCCTCAGCTTTTGCTTGACAAGAGGCACCATTGGATCAGTGGGCAACTTGTGAACCACTAGATTAGTGCTCAAGCCTGGCATGTCGTCATATGACTATGCAAAAATATCTTTGAATTTGATGAGTGTTTTAATAACTCCTCCCTGATCTTTGGTTCGAGGTGGACACTTATTTTAGTTTCTCGGATATTATTTGTGTCTCCTAGATTGATGTCTTCCGTATTACTCAGATTAGGTTTGGTTTTTTCTTCAAAATGAATTAACTCTTTACTAATCTCTTCGAAAGCCTCATCCTCATCATATTCTGATTCATAATCACAATATTCTTCTTGAATTATTATTTCGGAACCAGATTGATTTTTAAGACTGGGCTGAGGATTCCTCATGCAAGCCATATCACTAGAGCTAGCGTAAAAAGAACTGTACAGAAAAAGAAGAAAAAAGAAAAGAAAACTATCAGGAATGATAATGAAAAGGAAACTGTATTTTCATTGGATGACGAAAGATAACAAGGTTTGCACACTTCAAACAAACTGTAAGATAAACATTGGGATTACAACCCTGAAGTAACCCAAACAAACTGAAGGAAAATCAAAATAAAATACCAAGACTCCTTTCGAATGGGGAGAGGAGTGGCTTTCCAATTATTAAGCTTTGTCTCTGACCCAACGAATTGAACTTCTGCATTGCTAGAACCTTCATCGTTTTCCACCATGTTCACATCGTCAAACAACTTTTCAAATCTTTCAATTAATTCCTCCTCCGGATTAATCATGGATTTAGGAATTGTTATTATCGGGTGATTTCTGGTACCGAACTTGACAAAAGATTTTGATAGATGTGGGACTGGTTTTGGAAGAACCCATGCCTTTTGTTTCAGCTTTCTGGCCTTTCTCACGTCTGTGACAGTGGGTATGAATCCAAACCAAATGTTCCCCAGTTCTCGGGGAGAGATACTGGTTGTGTAATGCCTTGCAAAGACGAGCCCAAACCTTTGCCGGGTAAAAAACCATTCTTTAACATTTCATAGGCTACCATGACTGATGCAGAGGTTATCTTTGGATTCGGAATGTATTTCCCCTCTGGAATTTTCTCTACCAACATTGTGTCGGAAACCTGGTAAACCCATGGTCCCTGGTCATTTTCTATTCCCTCAACCGGTACAATGGCACCGTTGTGATCATTTAAACTGTCTCCCATGCACAACTATTTCCTGTTTATCCCATTCAAACTTGACCACCTGGTGTAGTGTTGACGGGACTGCTTTAGCAGCATGGATCCATGGTCGACCCAACAGCAAATTATAGGAAACAGCTATGTCCAACACTTGAAACTCCATTATGAATTCAACTGGCCCTATTGTCAGCTCCAGCACTATGTCGCCAAATGAATCTCTGCTTCCACCGTCAAACCCCCGTACACAAATACTATTCTTCTGGATCCTCTCCTCTTTGATTTTCAACTTGATTAGAGTGGAGAGAGGGCAAATGTTTGCGCTTGACCCGTTGTCAACCAACACCCGGATCACTACGGAGCTTTCACATTTCAAGGTGAGGTAAAGAGCTCTATTGTGCCCAGTACCTTCCACAGGCAATTCATCATCAGAAAATGTGATTCTGTTTGCCTCAAAGATTTTGCTGGCTATTTTTTCAAGTGATTCACGGAGATCTTGTCAGGAACGTGTGCCTCATTTAGGATCTTCATTAAAGGTTGACGGTACTCGTCAGAATGGATCAGCAATGACAATAACGAAATTTGAGCGGGTGTCTTTTTCAATTGTTCCACGATAGAATAGTCGTGGAGCTTCATCTTCCTCAAGAATTCTTCCGCTTCTTCTTCCATCACAGCTTTCTTCATTGGTGTTGGATTTTTAGTTTTTCTTAACTCCTCGGGAGTAAAACATCTTCCCGAGCGAGTCAAGCCTTGCACCTCACAGACTTCTTCCTTGACTTCTTTTCCTTTGTACATTACCGTCACCCGTTCGTAGTTCCATGGAATGGCCTTGTTGTTGATCACTGGTAACTGGGTTACTGGCTTGATAATAACCCGATCCACACAGGCTCCTTCCACGACTATGATGGGTTTTCTGGCGACCCCTGGTACAATCACTTTTGATCCTACCTGCTTCGTAGCAACTTTGCTCGAAGATCCCTTCTCAACTACCACAGATGGCTCATCACCATTTTTGTTCTGCTTAGGTACCGGCTTCTCCTCTGCTAACTGTTCATCTGGCTTGGCTTCATGAGACCGAATCATCATGATGGTTTGTGACGGATTCTTTGTTTCCCCATCATCCCGTACTATTTCTATCATGTTAGCCTCCTGATGGGCTGGCATTGGATTTCTGTTGATATTGGGAGCTTCAGGGGTTTGAACTTCAATTTTATTAGTATCAATCAGCTCTTGTATTGCATTCTTTAAATGCCAACACTTTTTCGTATCATGGCCTGGTGTACCAGAACAATACTCACAGCTAACGGTGTAGTCCAGATTCTTTGGAGGAGGATTGGGCAGCTTGGATTGTATTGGTCTTAGCATATCTAGCTGTCTCAGCCTGTGGAACAGACTAGTGTAGGATTCTCCCAGTGGAGTGAAGGTTTTCTTTTTCTGCCCTCTTTCACCCCTGAATGCTTGATTAGACCTAAAACCTGGTCCGGGATAGGTTCGCGGATAAGGGTAGGTACTTGGTGAGATAAGAGCACGCCAATGAGCGTGGGCAGGTGGCTGATTGTATGCTTGCGCATGGTTAACGGAAAAATGAGGTTCCGACGGGTGATAGTAGTGTTGGGGTGAATTGTGGTGATAAGTTGGTTGGGGGGATTGATGTTGACTGTAGTACTGAGGTGAACCTATGGATCCCGACCAAGTTCCTGAATCAACCATTGCCGCTTCCTCTCTTTTCTTCTTTCCAATCCCTCATATTCCGCCTTGAATAGCTTGAGTAGTTGCCTTAATAGCCGAATAACTCATGATTTTATTCGTCTTGAGGCCTTCTTCCACCATACCTCCCATCTTCACTACTTTGTTGAATGATTTTCCTATCGCTAAAACCAAATGGGCATAGTAAGTTGGCTCCAAGGCTTGTAGGAAGTAGTCTACCATTTCACTTTCCTTCATAGGAGGATCCACCCTTGCTGCCTGTTCCCTCCACCGGAAACCATACTCTCTAAAGCTTTCATTGTGCTTTTTCTCAAATTTTGTCAGGGATAGTCGATCTGGGATGATTTCCAGATTGTATTGGAAGTGACAAGCAAATGCCTGTGCCAGGTCATCCCAGGTATACCATCTCCCATGGTCCTGGCGGGTATACCACTCCAGAGCTGATCCGCTCAAACTTTGACTGAAGTAGGCCATTAGTAATTCATCTCTTCCCCCAGCTCCTCGCATCTTGCTGCAGAAACCCCTCAAGTGATCTACTGGATCATCGTGCTCGTTGTATAGGTCAAATTTGGGCATCTTGAAACCGACTGGTAATTGCACATTTGGGAACAAGCATAAGTCCTTGTAGGCCACACTGACCTGCCCTCCTAACCCTCGCATGTCTCGGAACGATTGTTCTAGGCTTTTGACCTTCCTGAACATCTCTTCTTGCTCAACATTTTTGACTGGCTTGTCAATTTCGGTTGGGAGGTCAAAACGGGGAGTAAATGAATGGATTTCGGAGGCTTTGAAAGTGGGCTCCGGGGGGTAGTATTGGTTGTCCTGGGCCTAGAATATAGGCTCACTAGGAGATTTGTGGAATGTAGCTGTGGGATGTGCCACGAAAATAGGAGTTATTGGTGGAGGAGGGTATGGAACTGGTTTAGGAGGTGGAGACTGCGGTGTATGAGAGGTAGTGCCTCGGTAGTGCTGGTAGATGGGGAAACTCGGGGATAGTTCAGTGGTAGGACTATCCTGAGTTTGGGCTAGTGATGGGGTGGAGGCAGGGTTAGCTGGGTAAGATGGGGGCGATTGCCCTATGGTCCAGGTCCGATACATCTCATCCATTTGTTGCTTAAGTTTAAGCATCTCTTCTTTCATTTTACCGACGTCCATCTCCTCTATCTCAATACCTGTGTCGACATCCGGGATAGACATGCTTTCGGGTATCGGTCCTTTTGATCTGGTGTGATAATTATAATATGCCAGTATACTCTTAGAAAACTAACTGCTTGAATTCTGGAAATGAACAAACTTGTTAGTCTTGAGAGTTTAACACATATATAATTACACGTTGAGATGCAATGTTCCTAGACAAATAACCCTTTTCTATCATGCATTTGCTCGGTTGCTTGTGTCATCCCAGCTTTTCTTGACCTTTTTATTGTTACTCACTCTTTATTTTTTTATTTTTTTGAATGTGGTCAAATCTTATAGAGATTTCCTACGTATCATGCCCCCGTATGAATCAGACCATGCGTAGTTCCGGCCGGTAAAGCAATTGTCAACACTTTTATTTATTCTTGAAATAATACAAAGATGGACTAGACACTACATTTGGAAAACATTACAAGAAAATGATTTAAAAACTCGACACAAACCCAAATCAAACAAAAGACATAACTCTCAATAGTTGTGAACATGCTCCACTCCCCACTTTTGTTTTCAATCATTGGATCATCTGCTCATGGTGGGGCTTGACCCGGATGACCTCCCAGCATACGATACATTCTTTCTAACTCCATTGCCAGATGACGGGCAAAAATAGGTGCATGCTCTATAAACCTTTCATAATCCATCCCTTGGCAGTTTACATAACTTTGAGAGGTGTAAACTGCTAAATCATGGATTTGTGCCCTGAAATCTTGGAGACGTTGGTCTTGGTTTTGCAGTTGCTGTTGGCGATTGGTGGATATATCTCTTATACGGTCTTCACGATCTAGAGCTGACTCTAATTGATCTCGGAGTCTGGCCTGCTCGAGTCTTACCTGTGCTCTTTCTCTATCGATGTCCTCGTGCTGATGTTCCCTATTGTATCTTCTTGCTTCTTCCAATTGTGCATGAAGTCGGGCTTCTGAATGCATCCAATGGTCTTTCTCTTTCTTGAATTGTGCCCTGTCTTCTTCGGATTGCCTTACTTGGCGTTCCTTATTAGATCTGGCCTCCTCGTTTAATTGTTGGATTCTTTCTTTAGCTTTGCTAAACGACTTTTCGGTTTTTGCCAAAATGGAATCACAATCTTGCATTTTTTCTAAAAGATTGGCGATGATTTTTTGATCTTTCCAACTCCTTATTGGTGTTTTAGAAGCTTTCTTCATTTTTTGAAATTGAGCGTGAAGATTTTTATTCTCACTAGCCAGACTCTTTTTCTCGCCTTCTGCTTCTTGTGCTTGTATGTTTTTCTCCAAATTGAGGTTCCTCAGATTTTCCTTTAAGGCATGGATAGTCGCTTTGTATCCCTTTTCCTTTTCTCCCCAAATTAATCGCTCTTGGATTTTATCGTTAAAGGTTTGAACATGGGGTCTTTTTATTGACCTTCTTAGATCGAGTTCTAGTGCATCATCCACGCAGGATCGTTTCTCAAACCATCTTGCATATCCAAGATTTATCTCGCCTTTTGTTGTGTCTGGAAATTGAGTATCATCTTTCAAGTATCGACATCCATTCCACATCTGCTGAATTAAAGCCTCGGGAAGAGTGGCTTCGGGGTGTAACTCGATTACTTGCATACTCAAATCCTCATCATCAGGCACCACTTGGTATCTCTCTAGTTGTCTTAGAACTCACTGTGGTGCATATGGCTGGATGCTTCTCAATCCCAATAGCAACAAATAATTATTCAAGGTTGACATGTGTATCACTTCCCTTACCGGGAGCCATCCCAAAGTCCATTCAATTTGATTTGCCGTTAAAGATCCTAGATGGGATACCCAGGCTTCCACCCCTTCTGGAGACTTATAATCTTTTATTCTTTCTTCATAACTCTTGATGAAATTATCATTGCTTGGACCATACTGCATGAACTTGGGCTGATGTTGGAGATGTTCAATCATCCACATTTGCAACAAAATTTTGCACCCTTCGAAGACCTTTGCCCCTGATTTACATAAAGTCAACGCCCGATAAATGTCAAAGAGAATGATCGGGGCAAGAGTGTGATTTTCCTTGGTAGTGAGGACCTGTACGACTTTCGCTGTGCGAATATCAATTGTTCGTTCTTTGTTTGGGAAGACCATGATTCCCAGAAAAGCCACCATGAAAGCGAAGCGTCGGTGAATCTGCCAGGTGTCTTTGTTCTATTTGTTAGTAAGGCCCTTTTCATGAATTTCAAATCCGTCCGGCTTTCCGAACCTTGAATATAGGAAGTTGAAAGAACAACACCCGTTGACAACATTGCTTTTTCTGATTTGATTACTGATGTTCAGGAGCCCAAAGAATCGATGCACTGAGGGAGCTTTTGGGAATATAAGATTTTGGTTTCTTAAATCTTCGTCAAAACCGGCATATCGAGCTATCTCTTGTAATGTAGGAGTAAGCTCGAAATCAGAGAAGCGAAAGACATTGTGAACCGGGTCCCAAAAAGTCACTAATGCGGCAATCAAATCATCACGTGGTTTAACTTTCATAATATCTGTGAGAGTTCCCAAATGCTTAATGACCCATTTCTGACCATCTTCTCCTAACTCATGCCACCACATCTGAAGCCGAAATAGAAACTCATCTACATCTGCGAATGATGGGTTTTGGGTGGTGTTCATTTTGTATCTGCGATTAATTTTAAAAAAATCAAAACTCATTTTGAAAACAGACACTCAGAAAAATCATTTTTTTTATATAACACTTCTTCTCTTTTTAAAAAAAATTTAAAACAACCCATTTTATTTCTCAGCTCTCACAATGATTTTTTTTTCAATTAAGCCGGTCAACAAGCAAATCCGAGGCAAATGAATGCACAAGTAGCAAGTAGGATGCATCAGGATGGTCTTTTCATTTCGGGTTCACCTGTCCTAGACAGACCCAACCCCTGTGTTGAGTCTCCAAGGTCAAATGTACATGATGCAAATAGACGTTCCTACTAGGGATCCGGCATAAAGCTGAGTTATTCTAAGTGAAAAACCTGAGGCATATTGTTCTAGACCTGGCTTACCCAAGTGGACATCTTGAGCGGAAGTGGGGGCAACGTACCGGGAGCACGAAAGTCTACCCGGCCTAGTTACTTGTCCCAACTTTGTCTTATTTGGTATGACTTTTAACAGAAAGGTGGGCCACGCGCACGTGTGCACCATAGATTCAGAAGACTCAGAAAGAAGGAGGGTTTCGTAGCAGTTTTATATACACAATTCAGATAATATTAAAGCGGTAAAAGCATCATTTAGCACATTAGGCATATATCATGTAAAAATCAGATAATAAATAAAGTCAACTATAACAGTTATTTTAAGCTCGAATTCTTGAACCTTGAACCAGTGGTTCTGGTTCATTAGACTTTTAATCCCCAGCAGAGTCGCCAGAGCTGTCACACCTCCTTCTTCCGCCCCCGCTAGGGTACAAGGAGTTTTCTCCAATTAAAGGACAGTCGAAACAGGATTTATTTATTTATTTCAGAGTCACCACCTGGGAATTTTATGGCGTCCCAAGTCACCGGTTTTAATCCCGAATCGAGGAGAATATGACTCTGTTTGTCATTCTGCGAACCAGAAATCCGAGTAAGGAATTCTGTTAATTCGGGAGAAGGTGTTAGGCATTCCCGAATTTCGTGGTTCTAGCACGGTCGCTTAACCATTTTTATACTTGGCTTAATTATCTTGATTTACTAATTACATTTTTTCTTGTTGCCAGATTTTATTACCGCTTTTGTTTGGATTGTTTACAATTATAGACCTTCCTTGAAACGAATCACGTGTACGTATATTCGTATTATATATATATATTTTTTATAAATGTAAAGAATCGTGTCACGCATACGTGTACACAATAAGATTGAGAATATTTTTATATTTTTATTATATATAAAATAACTTATGTTCGAAATTGTGCTTAAAATAAAATTAAGAACATTTCGTCACTCTTGTATGATTAAATAGTGAACTGCACATCTCGGGTTATATGAAATTAATTTAACATCCTCCGACAAATCTCCTTTTATTAGAAATTTGGCTCAAAGTTGCACGAACGCATAATCCGAACTGCCTTTAGAAAAATGTAATTAGGTCACGCGAACGTATCCCTAATTTCACAAAATATTCTTGATGGTAACATAAAATTCTCTACAAATTGTTAATTATATCCATCTATTTTTAAATATGAAAGTCTTGGGAAATCACTGATTTGGACGTCTCCAAATTTCTTGAAAAGAATACAAAATTTATTAGGTGTTGACCGCAAGTTTTATTTTACGCGTATGAATTATATACCTCAAAACTATTCAAATTTTAAAGAATTAATGATATGTAAAACAAACAACGTGTAACTAAAACTACCATTTTTATCGTGAATACAATATTCGTATACCCAAAAAGCGAATTGCATGCAAAACTAGGAAAAGAATTAATTTGATAAACAAACTAATAGTTTTCGAAGAATTTTCATTGTTATATTTAGAGCGAACTCTATTTTTATATATCTTTGACATAAAATGTTGCAATTCGTATTTATAAATCCCACCTCCTTCTCATCTACTTGTTTTTATCCCAACGTTATAATTGTTTGGTTAATTCACTTACAATGATTGAATTCGGGATAGGTAGAATTAAACCAATTTTCTTTCTCAACCTATGCAAACTATTTACAAACACTAAATCTACACTTTGTAAAAAATCATTGACATTATTTTTTTTATACTATTTTTAAGAAATGAATTGATCACATTCCTAAAGTAATTGGGCTATTTGTTAAAAAAAAATTAATCTACAAATCGATTTAATAAAATGACATTACATGTAACGTAGTTGTACATCTGAACCATTCGCAATATTCCAACATCGTAAACGTAACGGATTATATCAATTCACCTTTCCACTATGGTTATACACATAACCGTTATTACGCCATATACGAACAAAATACAACTAACATCATCTAGCCTTAAACAAAAATCGGATATTTGACAAAATAGGCTAGTAATGTAGTTTCTTGATATTTCCATACTATTCTATACTTAGCTAACAATATCACAAGATTTAATTAATGGCCAGCTTTCTGCCATGTTCCCTATCTCGACAATTCAAACAATAAATGTCATCACTAAACTTCAAAATAAATAAGATTATCGTAGAATTTACTACTTCAAAAGGTCGGTTGGCTAATAGTTTATCATGTCAAGTATAATACTATATTAACCAACTAAAACAAAACTAAAACTTAAACTAATAGATTAAAATGAGTAGAAGACATAATTGTAATTCCAAACTTCATTTACTTGCAATGTTGAAGCTTTTCATGACATGAGTCTAAAGATATGTACCTGGAAATGAGGGTAAAAGAGGTAAATTTCAGCAGTAGCAGCAACAACAAAACCAGCAGAATATACCAATGTTTCAACAGACTTGAGCAACAAACAGCAAGACCCGTGAAACCCAGACGCACAGTGGCAGGAATCTTAGGAAATTTCAGATTTAAAACAAACAATATCAACAAAACAAACCCGGACAGATTCAAAGGAACAATGTTTCAGATTTTCTTTCTTTCTTCTCTATCTGTTTCAGATATGTTTCCCTCTATCTGATTCTCCTCCCTTTCTTTTTTTCTGTTTCTCTGTTTCTCTCTATGTCTATTTCTTCAGTTTTCTCCCTTTGTTCTTTCAGCTCTCTATCTCTATTTGTTCTCTCCCTCTCTATCTGGTTCCCCCTCTCTATCTTTTCCTCCTCTATCTCCTTCTTCCCTTTTTCAGTCCCAACCCCCTTCTTATACAACTTACTATCCTCCTTTTCAGACCACTGCCCGGACCCCTTTTCCCCTTTTAAAATCAGAAATTTCCACTCAAATAACACTAAGGCTGATTTTCTATTGATCAAACCACTAAGGATACCCTTTTCCCTTAATTTCAGCCCCCTCCATTACCTTTTGTTTCCCATTATCCCATTAAATTAAAGCCATTAACATTCCACTATAACACATTAATACTAACATACTGTTCTTACTGTTTCATTCCCAAAATACCCCTATAATACTACTATTATTACTGCCCCAGACCAAAAATGGCCAAACTTAACAATTATCTGAACTAAACTGTTTAACAACTAATAACCAATTCCTAAAATAAATCAAACAAACATTTTATCCTCACAGATTGTGCCAAACAGGGAAATGCAATAGCTAATTGATCCAACAAACCAAATGTCTAATAGCTAATGGACAAAGGCTAAATTCAAACTGGAACTAACAGACTGAACACTGAACTTGAATAAAAATATATTAATACCACACAGAACTCAGCAGAACCATTTAAACAGAAAATTCAAAATTGAACTAAGATCAAACAAATGCAGGAGCATTGTCAGTATATTGACAAAGTCCTGAAACTAATTGCCCAGAAATCAACATACACAACAAATGTTTGACAAACTTTCTGTTTTAACAAACGAGAGAGTGAATTAACCGGCGAAACTAATTAATGGACATGCTTGTAACAAATGATAACAAACAATCCAAAATAGATAAACAAGTTGTTTCAATCAGCATTAACGGAAACAAGAATTTACAAAACAGCTAAACGACGAATTTAATCGAGTTGATTACACACATTGTAAACAATCACAACAAACAGAAACAATGCTATAATTTGATCAAATAAACGGGTATGAGACAGAATCAAATAAAAAGATAGGAAAATTACACAGATTACTGAAATATGCAACAATACACACGTAGGATACACAAGAGAAGTAGGAAAAATACCTCTGAATCTTCAAAATTATACGGACACAGGCTCAACTTGGATTCGGACCTTTTGAGGTTGAACAGACTTTATTCGAAGTATTCTCAATTGAGAATACCTCGATTCAAGTCCCTTAGACCTCAATCCCTCATTTAATTTGGGCAAATTCCACGATTTGGATTTTTAGGGTTCCTGATTCTTTGATCTAAAATTCGAACATTTCTAGACATGTTCGAACCAAACCAACGGTGTTTTAGGCACGAAGGAGGTCAGGTGGATAACTGGTGTGAGTTTGGGGTAGGTTGGGGTAGGGTTAGGTTTTACTCGAATCTTCGAATGAAGATTCGAGCAGTTCCAGGAAGATTCGAACCATGCTACTAACAGGTTCATGACGAGGATGGACAGGGAAAACTATGGTGTTAATTTGGAAGCCATCAGAGAAAATTGGGTTTTCAGACCAAACTTTGATCGAATATTTGAGATGTTGTGGCCTGATTCGAGGGAAACTAACACCAGATCCGTAAAGAGGGTGTTGTAAGGAAGCTATGTTGTTAAGATGGGGTCATTTGGACCACCGGAACCGCCGTGAGGCGATTTCCGGTGGGCGGTGCACGGTAGTGGACGGTGGGGTTCATCTGGTCTCTTGAAAGAGAAGATGAACAGGACAGGGGGTGTTTGGTTTGGGGGTGGGGTATGTTTTAGGACTTATATACGGGTGGGGTGGACTGACCATGGCTGTTGGATCAACTGAGATCAAAGGCCTGGATCAATTCTCTTAAAAGGAACGATGTCGTTTTGAATTTGGTTGGGGTATGGGTTGGCCCGGGGTAAGGTGGATCGGGTATGGAGGATTGATCGGGACCGTTGGATCTAACTGATCAATGGTACAGATTGAAAGCATTCGAACGGCGTCGTTTAGGAGACTGCTGAGAGATCTGATCCTGGACTGGGTCATTACACATTTTGGGCCTGATTTTTGTCAATTAAAACGGCCCAACCCAATTTTTCTTTCCTATTTTCCCTTTAATTCCTAATTATTAAATTCCTAATTTTAATTATAAAAAATCAAAATTAACCTTACAAAATATTAATCACCCTTTAACAACCACTAACACACAGGACAAAACATTAATCACACAATGACACATTTAAATGTAGAAAATAAGATAAATGCGTATTTTTGTGATTTTCTTTTTTTAATTAATTCTTAAATGCATAATTAAATCCTAGATATGCATGCAACATGTATTTTTATTTTATTTTTCATTTAACTATAACAAAGTAAATATTTACGGACAAAACACAAATAATTATCCAATAAATGCCACGTAAATTCTAAAATTGCATACTAAGAGAATTTTGTTTTTTTTTTGATTTATTTTGGAGTAGTTTTCGTGAGGCAAAAATCACGTGCTCACATCTCTAGCTAAGAAATATTCTGCTCATATTTGCTATTTGTCCATTGCATGAGACTAAATTCTGTCTCAATCCTTTTATTAGGCTAAGCACTGCATTCTCTTTACATTAGACTAAGCTCTATCTCGATCCTTGCATGAGGCTAAGCCCTACCTCCCTATTTGCATAAGGCTAAGCATCGCCTTATCATGCATGAGACTAAGCTCTGTATCGATCCTTGCATGAGGCTAAGCCCTGCCTCCCTATTTGCATAAGGCTAAGCATTGCCTTCTCGTTTTTAAAAGACTAAGCTCTGTCTCGATCCTTGCATGAGGCTAACCCGACCTCACAATTTATGAATAAGGCTAATCTTTGCCTTCTTTTTGCATAAGACTAAGCTATGTCTCGATCCTTGCATGAGGTTAAGCCATGCCTCCCTATTTGCATAAGGCTAAGCATTGACTTCTCTTTGCATGAGACTAAGCTCTATCTCGATCCTTGCATGAGGCTAAGCCCTGCCTCACTACCAGCATAAGGCTAAGCATTTCCTTCTCTTTGCATGAGACTAAGCTCTGTCTCTATCCTTGCATGAGGCTAAGCCCTGCCTTCATTCTCGCATAACGCTAAACATTGTCTTCTCTTTGCATGAGACTAAGCCATGTCTCAATTCTTGCATGAGGCTAAGCCCTGCCTTCCTATATGCATAAGGTTAAATATTTCCTTCTTATAAGACTAAGCATTGTCTCCCTTTGCATAAGTGTTGCTCTATTATAAGCCTTGCACTATCCTCTTCTCTTGAGGCTAAGCTCTGCTCCCAAACTCTGCACAAGATTAAGCTTTGTCTTGTTATTTTTGGTATCTTGTCTCTGCACTTCATGGGCTGATGTATAGCCAACTTGTTCAAAGGCGTCATAGTCCGAAGGCATCATTCTCATAGCCTGAAGACACCATGTCATGGCTTGAGGATCTCTCAATAATCATGAGATAAGGGATAAATATAGTGTTTAAATATTTTAATTGTATAAAAATTGCACATTTACAATAATAGCCCGTATATACTTATTATTACTTTGGTTTTGCAAAAAATAGCTTTTATATTTCTATAAGGATAAATAATTATCATTAATCATTTTTAGGCACAAATGATAATTTTACTATTTCAATTATCATTTTTTACAAATTATTTTATTAATTAAAAATGGTTATTCAAATTTGGCCCCATTTTATTTAAAATTGGACCTAGGCTACCCAAACCAACCCAAGTACTTAAAAACTAGCCCAGTCCTCCAAAGCCCAAACCAAACAACCCCTAAACCACAACCTGATCACGACCCGCCCCATGCATTTTTTAACTCCACTCGTTGATCTCTCAAGATCAACGGCTACCATCATTTCCCCCTTTTCTTATTAACCCAACCCCAGAAACCCTACCCCATTTCACTCAAATCATTGCCCTTAAACTCTCCCAATGCCTCTCCGTCTATGTCATACCCTAATCTGCTGTCACCTATTTTTCTTCTTCGATTCCAACCGGATATGGAATCCCTTGATAATTTACTTACCTTATTGGTCCTATCTCGCTATTGTCTACTCGATTATGGTATAGCTTGCCTAACATGGAAAGTCGATTTCCCTATTTTTGGACCAAATCTGGTTGGAATCATTCTCATTTCTTCATCTATGTTCATTCTTTATCTTTTCGAGTATGAATCTCCGAGATTTTCTTTAATCTTTGTTTACTCTAAAGATGGAGTTTAGATCTTTTAAGATCTGTTAATATTTCGTTCTTATTTTTGTTAAAAATGTCATCTATGTTTCCGCATGTCTATCTATGAATATTTTTCGCGATTCTCGTTAAAACGTTTTTTGCTTAATTTAATTTGCCAAAAATTAGGGCTTAGATCTTTTAAGATGTGTTCTAATTCTATTTTGTTTTAATATCTTCTATAATGTTTCCATGTATCTATCTGTGTGCATCTCTATATGATTTTTCATAGATATTCCTGACTAATATTTACTTTCCCTAAACTTAGGGTTCTCAGATTCTCTTAAATCGGATCAAAATTAGTTGGAATCTTTGATTTTTGAGCCATTTGAGTCTATATTCATCTTATGTTATTGCTTTTGTACTATGATTTTTTCTAAAATTAGGGTTTGAGACTCTTACTAATTCTCCGTGCACTTTCCTTTCTCATATAGGACTGATATTTTCCTTATTTTGTTCAATCTACAATGGTTCTTTTTTTTCTTACCTTATTTTGCCTTGAAACCGTTTGTTAATTGGTATCTTCCTTATTCTAAGTGTTACTCACCTGATTACACGCTATTATGCCTTGTTAATTAATTGAACTCTGTACTATCTATCCTTAAATGAGATACCAATTGATTCTGTGATTATTTGGTTCCCTTGTTTATGTGTGTTTGATTTCTTATCTTGTTTGTTCACTTAGTTGAACACTACTTAAATCCTTTCCCCTTTAGACAAGACTCGAACTCTCATACTCTCACTAAAAACTTGGTTCTTTTACTCTGATTATGTGCTCATTGTTTTGGTTTTGGCCGGCTGAAATCCAAGGCCAAATTATTTTGGAACTTAACTGTTGTGGCATACTTACTTGTTTTCTTACTTAACTGGTATGCTCTAATCCTTTGCAATTTTATTCTCTATACTTTGCTTGAGTAGCATGTTCTAGTTCCAAGTATGATTCTATTATTTCATGTGATTCTATGATCTTATCTAGTCCTATGAATGACACTGTTAGTTTAAGATTAACTAGTTCGAGTAATATGAATCCTCTTATAAGTTAGCTTAATGTCTAAATTTGTTTCATGCATTATTTGTTAATCCTACGCTTGTTCTGAACTTAGTATCCCTGTAATACTTTAGCATGAAATTGGTTCACTAGTCCTAACTCTACAAGTTCTTGTATGGTTGCTTAATTCATGTGTCTGGTCAACTTAACTATTTTGCCTAGTTGCTTATGTGATTAAACAATGATTGTCCCAGGTACTAGCATGAATGTTTAGCTTAACCAGACCTTTAACTTACTTGAACTATATGCTTGAGCATAACTTTGTTTGGTGCAATTCTACCTGCAACTCTGTGTTCTAAATCTTGTTTCTTCTGAAACCAAAATATTTTAAAACATGTCCCTACCTCTTTTATGTACTGATTTTAAAACCCCCACTCTTAGTCCCTTAAGTTCTCAATCACTCAAGTATGAGCACTACTCAGAGTCCACATGAGACTCTTGTGAACTCCGACATACTGGAGACTGGTTTTCCAATCTCTTATGAGCTATACTCTGAATGTATGGTTTGGTGTGAGCATTACCCTAGGTCCCTGAGGCCCTTGGGAACTTTGACACACTAAAGACATGGGTTCGATGTGCTATTAGTAAACTGTTCACCACTGGTTATTGTGTATCTCTGAGCATTGGAGTTGTTGTGGGTCGAAGGCCTGGGCTATCCAGGTGCATTTGTGCTTGCTACAGGCTTCCTATAGTTATATACTTTGTAATTTATTCATTCGATTATGGTCTATAATAAGTATTTGTAATAACAATTGGGGCAATAGTGAATTGACAAAAATGCGCTTAGTTTTAATGTTGCATGAGAATGGGTAAAAACCTGCCTATAGGTGCCTGTTCCTTTCAAATTTTTTCCGCAACTATATGTTAGATATCCTACCTATAGGTTTATTTGTTCAATTATGCTTTGTTACTGGGTACGGTAGATAACATGCCTGTATGTGTTTATTTCATTCAATACGTTCTTCTACTGTGTGTTAGATAACTTGCCTGTAGGATTTAATTCGTTCAACATGTACTGATTCATGTTTTATTAGATATCATGCCTATAGGATCAAAACAAGTAATTCTGAACATTCTTCATGTCTCACACCACTGCACCTAGATACCATGTCTATAGAAAATACAATAATCAAATTCAGACTCGTTCACTTAGAATTCACGTCTATAGGCTTAATCAATTTTTATGTTCGCTTAGCTAATATGCATATCCTTAGGAGGTAATAAACATGCAATCAACAAAGGTATAACTCACGCTCATTGGGATAATAGCCATTTCTGTCAAATGCTAAAAAAGGGAATTCTGCATGAATGCTTTGCTAACTACCACTAGAAAGCATGCCTATAGGAGCAAGTAATAATTCTGAGTTTTTCTGTTATCAATTATCACTCAGATAACCTTCCTGCAGGTTCAACTGCAATAATTGAAATCAATTGCCAATTACAGGATCACCTATAAATTACTATCAACATGTTTACATCGCAGAATTGCCTAAGACTACCTTCCATAACTACCATCACATTTTAAAATCTAGAGTCACATAGAAATCATGCCTATAGGATCCAATATCCTTAACTAGTCTAAGATCCGTCATTATCTATACCAATCTGACCTGCGTTCATTCCGTTGCTTAATTTGCGGAGGCTAACTTGAGCCCTTACTTGCTTATAAGTGAAAGTCCAATGTGTTTTATAGGTTGCTTAGTTTATAATTTTGAGCAACCTAAGTTGAGTATCGGATCATCCAAGATAGAGGTCCCAACACCTCCAGGACAATAGGTATAGAACGGGTAGTGTACGCATAGGGTACGAGTTAGAACTGATTAGAGCGCTATAAGTAAAAACTCAAAGATAGTAATTGGGTAGCAGTAGATGACAATCTGTACCCGCTGAATAATATAAGTAACACCCCGACTCGACGGAGTTACGAAGTATTATTTATGTTGCACGGGGTGATTCTTTAGGCTAAAAAATTTAGGACCCCCATCCCTATTAAATATTCCTCTCGCTTCTTTAGACTAATTCATAAGTCAGTTCAGTCGGGACCCACCGTTGTGGACCTTGAGGGGTTCCTAACACCTTCCCCTTAACATCTTCCCCTCAAGGTAATTTCGAGCCCTTATCTAATCTCTAGTGATGTAAACTGGTACAACATGAGTTATCTGCTTTAGGTGCCCTAACGCACCTTAATCTGTTAGGTTGCGACTCTTTCAATTCCAATTCCCTACCCTCTCAAAAAAGAGTTGTCCCAGAAATGTTGAAACCCGATTTTGTGAGAAAAAGCGGGTGCGGCAATAAGTTCAAATATCACCCATTTATTATTAAAAAACCTAAAGGGTTTGTTCTACTATCAGGCCGAGCCAGTGCTCGCTCGATCATTGAAGTTATAACATCAAAAAAATTCACAAAATGAAGACGACTCAGAATTCAAAAACAAATCAAATATGGATCAAAAAGGAATTTCTTATATTCATAAAGGGTATTTACAATGCCCACAAGGGGCCTTACACATAAACAAAAAATGAAAGAATCTAATCTACTTTGGGAGACACATCCTCGGGAGCCACATCTTTGAGAACCGCATCTTCGGAAACCTTCCCCTTGGGGACTTCATGCTCATCTCCTCCGCACTCGGAGCCAATAGTGGAATCTTTATCATTAGAGAGTAAAGCAGCAGCCTCGTCCTCCAAAGTTTTTGCCTTTTCAATATCAGTTGAGAGGTCAAAGCCACGAGCATGCACCTCCTCAAGAGTTTCTCTCCAAGATTGCCACCTGGCGTGATCGAGAGCACATGATAATTTGACTTCAGCCGCAATGGAGATTTCCTGTGCCCGAATGTTAGCAACTTCGGCATTAGCTGAATAAGAGGACACAAATGCCTCTGCATTGGATTTGGGCTTCGCAAGATCGGTAGCCGATTTAGCTTCGAGCTCTTCAATCTTTCGGCTCCGGGACAAGATTTCACCCTTTACATTTTTAAGTTTGCGCTCGATCGAAGTTTGCTGATCCCGAAGCGTGTCTTTCTTCGAGGCGAGATGATCCATACCTTTCAATCACTTCAATCACTGATGCCACAACATTGACATCATGATCGAGGCATCGGAGGATCGAGGATCAAATCGTTTCTTATCATCTTACTCTAAGAAATGCAAGGACTATCTGTATACGGGAGAAATCAGGTATGCCTGAATTCACGGGCTCGAAGAGTTGCTTCAAGCCCGAGTTCAGGATGGGTCGAGTTCGAAGCCGATGAACTAAGCCCGAGCCAGACGATAGAGTACAGGGCTCAAACGCGGTGAGCACCGAAGCCGAGTATGACCAACCCCGAGATGATGCCGTTACAGGTTTGTTACAGAAGAGCAAGATTCCCCCCAAGTCCAAAAGACCACGGCGTAAATTCTGAAATAGATTTGTATGAATTCATACTAGACGGTTAGACAGTTGTCCCAATAAGATTCCTTACTGTAAATAGAAATGTATCTTATTTAGGGTTCCCCTATATATAAAGTGGACCCCCAACATTTGTAACCATCATCAATCATTGGTAAACGAATATATACTCTCTTACTTTCTCGTTCATTGTTCATCAGAATTGTCACTTTACTTGATTGTACTTAGTTTATTGTTCCTGACCAACCTTGAGGCCACCTTAGCTCGAGGTCGAGACTATCTTGCACACTAGTTTGATTTTACTTACTTCCTTAATCTATACGTTAGATTTCTTGGCTATTAATTAGTATTGAATTAAATCACGTATCTTTAAAACCACAAACAAATTTAATTGTTACTCGTATTTTTGAGGTAAACAACTTCAAATCCTGAATCCGTTTCTGATCACTGTATACTTTTAGTCCTTGTACATAAAAAAAAAGAAGGTTGGACAAATACACTCACTTAAACTAATTAACTAAGTAAATCCTGTTCTGCGATGCAATACAAGTGTTTTGGATTTGCAATGAAACTCAGTATTACACATATTTAAAGGTATGTTGGATAACATTTGGATTCCGGTGGAATTGGATTCCACTTTCCAATTCATATTTAGGAATAGTCTGATTAATCTAAACTCAGTTTGATTCACATTTGATCCTTGTTTGGACAAACACGAGGGGTTTTAGGATTTCAGATGATCTTAGAAGTGCAAATTTGAATTCTTTGAGGCTGCCCTAATGTTACAACCCATATCCACATGTGTTAGTTCATGCCATATATTAGTTAACATAAATCCAAGAAGGAATTATCTTTTAGATGATAAGAAGTCAATCCTATTGGTCTTAAGTGATACAAGAGTGTATAAGGGTGATTAACCAGTATTAGAAGTTAAACGAATCAAGGATGTTGTAACTCGTATTTTCAGGTAATCTAGCGGTGCTTAATACACTCAAGAGGTCATTTATTAAGTTATTTTAATTATATAATATCCGTATCATACGTCTTGAAGTCAAACGAGTTATGAAACAAAAGTCGACAAAAGTTGTCGCAACTTAGGTTCATAATTTTACTTAAACATTAGGTCAAATATTTCTAATCTTTTTCTCATAATTTACAAGGAATTATGGGGTGATCTACCAACCAAATTAAATATCTATGAGTCTAGTTTCCAACGCATTAAACCGTTCATCGATACGATCTCGGAGTAGAGAGATATTCGCGTTTTCGCGAGACTGCGCCAAGCACCTCTCTATGGGGCCCACTAAGGCGGTTTAAGATATTTGGACCTATATAGGATGCCTCCAACCCGTTTTAAGTCATTTATTCTCACTATTTTCAGACCTTAGAACCCTAGGAACATCCTCTCAAGGTTCTCTCAAGATTCAAGACCCAAAAAGGGGCAAACAACACAAATCAAGTGTCGGGAATTCCGTGGCGCTAGTAAGTCTCTTGTTCTTCTTGTTGTTGCTCATTTTTGTGTCGTTCCAGATCGTGTGGGAGGTTGTTTTAAAGGGTTTATGTTCTGTAAATACTCCCTCATGTTCTTAATATCAATCCTAGGTGATTTCAAGCCTTCTAAAGTGATTCTAGTGCCGAAAAACACTAATTGATCGCTAGTTTCGTTTTTTTGTTGTGGTGGCAGCATTGGAGGGATATTTCATGGAAATTTAAGGTCAAACTGGAGTTGTTATTTCTGTATAAAGGTAAGGAACCTCTTACTCTATATAGATTTAAGATTATCCAAGTTGCGGCTAAGCCATTGAAGCTAGAACTTGTGAGATATATATCGAAAGGCTTGGTAGTAATGTTATTGTTTTGTGGAATGTTTTGCGTTGTTGTTGGGCTGCGTAGTTTACTACTATCTTGTGGAGTTTTGGAGGAGGAAGGGTGTGGATAAACACCATATATATGTAGGGTTATGGGCTGATAGTTATCCGTAACATTTCCAGGTTGTTTGACACGACTACGGTGGTCGTCGTATGTATGAAGTGATTAGGCTGTGTGTGGACTATTTTGGGAGGCTCAATATGTTTATTATTGATGTTGTTTGGGCTGTTTGGTGACTGTTTTGAATGGTGTGAGGTCATATATATAGGGGAGGTGCTGTCCGTTTCATCGTAAAATAGGTTGTGGTCGATACATAATAGTTATGACGCATAAATGATAACGATAGTATCGTTTCTCTTATTGTAGACTAAGGAGTTTTGACAATTGCATAGCTTGAGATTGGGGCAGTATATACAAGGTATGTGAGGCTATCCCTTTCCTTCTTTTGCACGACTCCGATTGTACATAATGTAATGAACGAGCTTCCAAGATACTCTACTCTTAGAAGCTAGCAGTACTTACATTGTTTTCCCTCTTATGGAATGATTGATGTTAATGTTACTTCTCTTATTCTTATGTTATCAATGTTGTTGGTACTTCCTGATTCTTATAAGGTTCATAGTGAAGTGTTAGTCCTAATAACGTGTACAGAGGATACCGACCTTACGTCACTCCGAAAGGTTTAGAATGTGATTCCATGAGTCGAACATGCATTATATATATGTATCTATTTTACTCTACCGAGCCACACTATAGTTGGCCGAGTACGACACCTATTGTGCAACCACTGATCAGTTGGATTTTACCGAGCTCCACGTGGCCGGGTACGATTCTACCGAGCCTTATGATGGCCGGGTACGTTTTTTTTACCGAGCCTATTATGGCCGGGTACGATATGATGATGATGATGCCCACAGAGGCGAATGCTTTAAAGGTTTATATATTTATACATATGTATCATGCATTTCATGTAAGTATCCCTCAGAGGTACTAAGATGTTACAGGTTGTATATTCTCTATCCTTGCTTACATTACTGATCGTATTTATGGTTCCTTGCCTTACATACTCAGTACTTTATTCGTACTGACGTCCTTTTATTTGTGGACGCTGCATGTCGTGCTGCAGGTCCTGATAGACAGGCAGGTGCAGCTCCCCCACCACAGTAGACTGTCCAGTTCAGCGGTGATTGGCGAGATCCCTTCTCCGGACTTGCCTTGGTCTTGGTATGCAATTTTTGTTATAGATATTATGGGTATGTCGGGGCCCTGTTCCGGCTATGTTGCCACACTTATGTTCTTTTAGAGGCTCATAGACAGGTGTCGGCTCATGTATATTTTGGTATGCCTTGTCGTCTAGTTTTTGTTGTATAGTCTTTCATAGTAGCGTGGTAGCTCATACCTTATATGTAGTTTCTTGATTGTCTGGTCATCCCCTGCTATGTATGTTCATGCCGTCATATTTTATTGCTGGTTGTCCATGATCTAGGTCTACCATTTATATTGATCTTGTCAGCCCTAAAAGATAATAATGAAGGTTAGATGAAATGTACGTTGGTGCTCGGCAAATGTGATCGGGTGCTAGTCATGGCCGTTATGTTTGGGTCGTGACAAACTTGGTATCAGAGCAAGTCTGTCCTAGGGGTTGTCTATGAGCCGTGTCCAGTAGAGAGTTGATTATGGATGTGTAGTGCGCCACATTTATAATCAGGAGGCTACATGACATCTAGGGTTGTTACCTTCTTCCTGAATCTAGATCGTGCGTAGAGTTGAGTCGTAAGTGTTCGTCTCTAATATTCACCTTGTTTTTTTCCAGTGATGCCTTCGACTAGGAAGCAAACGATTAGTAGACGGCTTGATACAGCAGCGGGAGAGGGTACCAGTCAGGTGCCCCAAGTCAGAGCAGGACAAAGTGAGGCTCAAAGTGAGATGCCCTCTCATACCTCATCTACTCCATCTCCTCCAGAGGATATTAGAAGGCACCCAGCGCCTCCAGTTCCTCCGTATGGCACTCCAGACCAGGATATGCGGAGTGCTTTGCAGTTATTGACTAGCTTGGTAGCTGCTCAGGCTCAGAGGCAAAATACAGGTGCTGCTGAGAAACCAGTTAGTACAAGAGTTCGTGATTTTATTAATTTAGACCCTCCAGTGTTTACCGGATCAGACCCCAAGGAGGACCCACAGACTTTTATTGACTAGGTTCATCGTACACTTCGGGTTATGCATGTTAGTGATACAGAGGCAGTAGAGTTGGCTTCTTATCGGCTACGGGATTTAGCGGTTCTCTGGTATGATAGTTGGGAGAGATCCAGGGGTCCGAACCCTCCTCCAGCTATGTGGAAGGAATTTTCTGAGGCCTTTCTTCGTCACTACTTGCCAGTTGAGATACGACGAGCTAGAGCTGATAAGTTCTTGAACCTTAGACAAGGTAATATGAGTGTGCGAGAGTACAGTATGCAGTTTGATTCTTTGGCAAGGTATGCTCCCCATATGGTGGCCGAGATGAGTGATAGGGTGCATATGTTCGTGAATGGGTTGGGACCACATCTGATAAATGAGTGTACGACAGCCTCCTTGGTGGAGGGCATGGATATTTCCCGTATTCAAGCTTATGCCCAGACCCTAGAGGATCGTAAGCACCAGCAGAGGGCAGTTAGGGAGAAGGATAGAGGCCAGCATAAGAGGGCGAGATTTGCAGGGTATTCTGATGACTTCAGAGGCCGCATCAGGCAACAGTTTTCGAGGAGTTCGGCACCACCTGTAGCTAGTGCTCCTCCACAGTTTCAGAGTCCTCGATATGATCGATCCTATTCTGGTCCAGGTCAGAGTTTGCGGGCATCTGGCTCGCAACATCACAGGGATACTAGTCAGATGAGACCACCAACACCACATTGTGATCAGTGCGGCAAGGCCCACTTTGGACTGTGTCGTCGAGGGTCTGATGCATGCTATTCGTGCGGGCAGCCTGGCCATATGATGCGGGATTGTCCTAATAGAGGAGGTGATGGTATGGCTCAGCCGACTGGATCTGTGTCTGGTTCTTCCTCATCAGTTCGACCTCCAGCACGGGGTTTTCAGCAGTCGACAGGTCGTGGTAGGGGTAGAGGTGCAGTGCCGAGTTCGAGTGGTGCTCAAAATCGAACCTATGCTCTAGTAGGTTGACAGGATCTCGAGTCGTCTCCAGATGTTGTTACAGGTATTATATCTGTGTTTTCTTATGATGTATATGCGCTGATTGATCCGGGATCTACATTATCATATGTTACACCCTTTGTGGCTAATAAGTTTGGCATTGAACCTGAATTGATAAGTAAACCCCTCGTGGTATCTACTCCGATAGGAGATTCTGTGATTGCTAGAAGGGTATATAGAGGTTGCACTGTGATGATTTGTAGTCGTCAAACCTCGGCAAATTTATTTGAGTTAGAAATGGTTGATTTTGATGTGATAATGGGAATGTACTGGTTGGCCTCATACTATGCAAATGTTGACTGTCGTACGAAGATAGTTAGGTTCCAATTTCCGGGTGAACCCTTCATTGAATGGAAATGGAACATTGCTACACCGAAAGGTAGGTTTATTTCCTATCTTAAGGCAAGGAAAATGATCTCAAAAGGTTACATTTATCATCTCGTTCGCATTAGGGATGCGGAGGCGAAGCCGCCTACTTTACAATCAATCCCTGTGGTCAACGAATTCCCAGATGTTTTCCCATATGAACTCCCAGGCCTTCCTCCTGAAAGGGAGATTGAGTTTAGCATTGATGTGTTGCCTGACACTCAACCGATCTCTATTCCTCCATACAGAATGGCCCCGACAGAGTTGCGAGAGTTGAAGGTGCAGTTGAAGGACTTGCTGGATAAGGGATTTATTAGGACTAGCACTTCACCTTGGGGTGCAATAGTCCTATTCGTGCGGAAGAAAGACGGGTTGTTACGGATGTGTATCGACTATCGACAGTTGAATAAGTCTACTATAAAGAAAAAGTATCCACTTCCAAGAATTGATGACCTGTTTGACCAACTCCAGGGTGCCAAGTATTTCTCTAAGATTGATTTACGTTCAGGGTATCATCAGGTGAGGGTTAGGGAGAAGGATATTCCAAAGACGGCCTTCCGGACAAGATATGGGCACTTTGAGTTCTTGGTAATGTCGTTCGGGCTAACAAATGCCCCAGCAGCTTTTATGGATCTCATGAATACTATATTCAGGCCCTATCTTGATGTGTTCGTGATTGTATTCATTGATGACATTCTAGTGTATTCTCGTTCGGAGGTGGAACATGCGGGCCACTTGCGGATAGTATTACAGACGCTTCAGGATCGTAAGTTATATGCTAAGCTCTCCAAATGTGAATTCTGGCTGAACTCAGTAGCATTCCTTGGCCATGTGATATCTGATGAGGGTATTAGTGTCGACACTCAGAAGATTGATGCAGTAAAGAATTGGCCGAGACCTACAACACCATCAGAAGTCCGCAGCTTCCTAGGGCTAGCAGGATATTATAGGCGGTTTGTAGAAGGATTTTCCTCTATATCATCACCATTGACTAAGTTAACACAAAAAGCTACCAAATTCCAGTGGTCTGACACTTGTGAACGTAGTTTTCAGGAGCTGAAGAATCGATTGACATCTGCACTAGTGCTCACTCTTCCTGAAGGAACAGAAGGTTATGTGGTGTATTGTGATGCCTCAGGTATAGGTTTGGGGTGCGTATTGATGCAGCGTGGGAATGTGATTGCTTATGCATCAAGACAATTGAAGAAGCATGAAAAGAATTATCCAACCCATGATTTGGAATTGGCTGTAGTAATATATGCTTTGAAGATATGGCGGCACTACTTATACGGCGTCCATGTTGACATCTACACAGATCACAAGAGTTTACAATACATCTTCAAGCAGAAAGAGTTGAATTTGAGGCAGCGTAAGTGGCTTGAATTATTGAAAGACTACGACGTCGAGATATTGTATCATCCCGGTAAAGCCAATGTTGTGGCAGACGCTCTCAGCCGTAAATCAATGGGAAGCTTAGTACATATTGAGGCAGGTAGATGGGGGTTGATTAAAGAGCTTCATCAGCTAGCCAATATGAGAATCAGATTGTTAGACTCTGATGACGGAGGTGTTACTGTACAGAATACATCAGAATCATCTTTGATAGCCGAGGTAAAAGCACGACAATATAAAGATCCTATCTTAGTACGATTAAGAGAAAGCATTCAACAATGTAAAAGTATGGCTTTTGGGATCGGAAAAGACGGGGCACTGAGATACCAGAGCCGATTGTGTGTGCCTAATGTGGTAGGGTTGCGAGAGAAGATTATGAATGAGATTCATCAATCCCGATATTCCATCCATCCCGGCTCGACAAAGATGTATCATGATGTCAAGGAGCAGTATTGGTGGGATAATATGAAGAAGTCTATTGCAGAATTTGTAGCCCAGTGTCCCAATTGTCAACAAGTAAAGATAGAACATCAGAAACCCGGTGGATTGCTTCAAAATATAGAGATTCCGACCTGGAAGTGGGAGGTGATTAATATGGACTTCATTATTGGATTACCTCGCTCTTATCATAAGTTTGACTCCATCTGGGTGATAATTGATCGACTTACAAAATGTGCCCATTTTCTGCCAGTGAAGACAACTTACACGGCTGAAGATTATGCAAAGTTGTATATCAAGGAGATTGTTAGGCTTCATGGTGTGCCCATATCTATTATATCAGACCGAGGAGCTCAATTTACGGCTAACTTTTGGAGGTCTTTCCAGAAGGGTTTAGGCACACAGGTAAATCTCAGCACTGCATTTCATCCGCAGACTGACGGACAGGCTGAACGTACCATTCAGACACTGGAAGATATGCTACGAGCATGTGTTCTAGATTTTAAGGGGAATTGGGATGATCATCTTCCACTCATATAATTCGCCTATAACAATAGCTACCATTCCAGTATTAAAATGGCCCCATACGAGGCACTATATGGGAGGAGATGTAGATCATCAGTTGGATGGTTCGAAGTCGGTGAAACAGAATTATATGGGCCAGATTTGATTCACCAAGCTACTGAGAAGGTGAAAGTGATACAGGAGCGATTGAGGACGGCACAAAGCAGGCAAAAATCTTATTCTGATGTCCGACGTCGTGATCTAGAGTTTGAGGTTGGTGATTGGGTTTTCCTGAGGATCTCACCAATGAAGGGTATTATGCATTTTGGGAAGAAAGGTAAGCTGAGTCCAAGGTATATCGGGCCGTATAAAATTCTTCGACGGATTGGACAGGTTGCTTATGAGTTAGAATTGCCATCCGAATTGGAATTTGTCCACCCGGTATTCCATGTATCTATGTTGAGAAAATGTATTAGAGACCCTTCTCGAGTCGTCCCTATCAAAGATGTACAAGTTACAGAGGACCTATCATATGAAGAAGTGCCAGTGGCGATATTAGATCGGCAAGTCCGCAAGCTGAGAACAAAAGATGTAGCTTCCGTCAAAGTATTGTGAAGGAACAAAAATATGAAAGAAATGACATGGGAAGCAGAAGAGAAGATGAAGTCTAAATACCCTTACTTATTCCAGAATGAAGATAACAAGGATGCTGGTGGAGGACAGGATACATTGGAAGGTGAAACGGCTCTATGAGGTAAGCAATAATTTGAGAATACTCCTCCTTAATACAAAATGGTGATATGTAGATAATGTAAATACGCATAATGCTTTGTGTAACCTTGTGAAGCCATATGTTGGGCTTAATTACTTGCAAGTTTTGCTAGTGACCATTTTAAAGGGGAAAATTGATCGGAAATTTCCATTGGAATCCACGATGATTTAAACTCCCCATAAACCCTTACATTCGAGGACGAATGTTCCTAAGGGGGGGAGGGTGTTACAACCCATATCCACATGTGTTAGTTCATGCCATATATTAGTTAACATAAATCCAAGAAGGAATTATCTTTTAGATGATAAGAAGTCAATCCTATTGGTCTTAAGTGATACAAGAGTGTATAAGGGTGATTAACCAGTATTAGAAGTTAAACGAATCAAGGATGTTGTAACTCGTATTTTAAGGTAATCTAGCGGTGCTTAATACACTCAAGAGGTCATTTATTAAGGTATTTTAATCATATAATATCCGTATCATAAGTCTTGAAGTCAAACGAGTTATGAAACAAAAGTCGACAAAAGTAGTCGCAACTTAGGTTCATAATTTTACTTAAACATTAGGTCAAATGTTTCTAAACTTTTCTCATAATTTACAAGGAATTACGGGGTGATATACCAACAAAATTAAATATCTATGAGTCTAGTTTCCAACTCATTAAACCGTTCATCGATACGATCTCGGAGTAGAGAGATATTCGCGTTTTCGCGAGACTGCGCCAATCACCTCTCTATGTGGCCCACTAAGGCGGTTTAAGATATTTGGACCTATATAGGATGCCTCCAACCCGTTTTAAGTCATTTCTTCTCACTATTTTCAGACCTTATAACCCTAGGAACATCCTCTCAAGGTTCTCTCAAGATTCAAGACCCAAAAAAGGGCAAACAACACAAATCAAGTGTCGGGAATTCCGTGGCGCTAGTAAGTCTCTTGTTCTTCTTGTTGTTGCTCATTTTTGTGTCGTTCCAGCTCATGTGGGAGGTTTTTTTAAAGGGTTTATGTTCTGTAAATACTCCCTCATGTTCTTAATATCAATCCTAGGTGATTTCAAGCCTTCTAAAGTGATTCTAGTGCCGAAAAACACTAATTGATCGCTAGTTTCGTTTTTTTGTTGTGGTGGCATTATTGGAGGGATATTTCATGGAAATTTAAGGTCAAATTGGAGTTGTTCTTTCTGTATAAAGGTAAGGAACCTCTTACTCTATATGTATTTAAGATTATCCAAGTTGCGGCTAAGCCATTAAAGCTAGAACTTGTGAGATATATATCGAAAGACTTGGTAGTAATGTTATTGTTTTGTGGACTGTTTTGCGTTGTTGTTGGGCTGCATATTTTACTACTATCTTGTGGAGTTTTGGAGGAGGAAGGGTGTGGATAAACACCATATATATGTAGGGTTATGGGCTGATAGTTATCCGTAACATTTCCAGGTTGTTTGACACGACTACGGTGGTCATCGTATGTATGAAGTGATTAGGCTGTGTGTGGACTATTTTGGGAGGCTCAATATGTTTATTATTGATATTGTTTGGGCTGTTTGGTGACTGTTTTGAATGGTGTGAGGTCATATATATAGGGGAGGTGCTGTCCGTTTCATCGTAAAATAGGTTGTGGTCGATACATAATAGTTATGACGCATAAATGATAACGATAGTATCGTTTTTCTTATTGTAGACTAAGGAGTTTTGACAATTGCATAGCTTGAGATTGGGGCAGTATATACAAGGTATGTGAGGCTATCCCTTTCCTTCTTTTGTACGACTCCGATTGTACATAATGTAATGAACGAGCTTCCAAGATACTCTACTCTTAGAAACTAGCAGTACTTACATTGTTTTCCCTCTTATGGAACGATTGATGTTAATGTTACTTCTCTTATTCTTATGTTATCAATGTTGTTGGTACTTCCTGATTCTTATAAGGTTCATAGTGAAGAGTTAGTCCTAATAACGTGTACAGAGGATACCGACCTTACGTCACTCCGAAAGGTTTAGAATGTGATTCCATGAGTCGAGCATGCATTATATATATGTATCTATTTTACTCTACCGAGCCACACTATAGTTGGTCGGGTACGGCACCTATTGTGCAACCACTGATCAGTTGGATTTTACCGAGCTCCACGTGGCCGGGTACGATTCTACCGAGCCTTATGATGGCCGGGTACGTTTTTTTTACCGAGCCTATTATGGCCGGGTACGATATGATGATGATGATGCCCACAAAGGAGAATGCTTTAAAGGTTTATGTATTTATACATATGTATCATGCATTTCATGTAAGTAGCCCTCAGAGGTACTAAGATGTTACAGGTTGTATATTCTCTATCCTTGCTTACATTACTGATCGTATTTATGGTTCCTTGCCTTACATACTTAGTACTTTATTCGTACTGACGTCCTTTTATTTGTGGACGCTGCATGTCGTGCTGCAGGTCCTGATAGATAGGCAGGTGCAGCTCCCCCACCATAGTAGACTGTCCAGTTCAGCGGTGATTGGCGAGATCCCTTCTCCGGACTTGCCTTGGTCTTGGTATGCAATTTTTGTTATAGACATTATGGGTATGTCGGGGCCCTGTTCCGGCTATGTTGCCACACTTATGTTCTTTTAGAGGCTCATAGACAGGTGTCGGCTCATGTATAGTTTGGTATGCCTTGTCGGCTAGTTTTTGTTGTATAGTCTTTCATAGTAGCGTGGTAGCTCATACCTTATATGTAGTTTCTTGATTGTCTGGTCATCCCCTGCTATGTATGTTCATGTCGTCATATTTTATTGCTGGTTGTCCATGATCTAGGTCTACCATTTATATTGATCTTGTCAGCCCTAAAAGATAATAATGAAGGTTAGATGAAATGTACGTTGGTGCTCGGCAAGTGTGATCGGGTGCTAGTCATGGCCCTTCAGTTTGGGTCGTGACATAAAATAAGAAAGGGAGGATTAGGTGGAAAGTAACAATGAACCAGGAGACTAACTCTCAAGGGAGTAATTATATAATTTGAAATGTGACCCTACTGATTTAAACCCAAATCTAATTTGATTTTTGTTTTCTATAGGTCACCAGTAACCTAGAGCAATACCAATTTCACATCAAAGCCACTTTTGGATCAAATTTGATTTTTTTTAAAAAAGATTATGTTATTGTGTGATTAGAATCTAAAAACAGAACTAGGTTTCTCCAATTAAGTCCATATTAAGGGAGTTTTCGAATTAGCACTCAAAAGACAAGAAGCTTTCACATGAGATGGTTAAAGTATGAAAATATATGATCATGTTATGAAACAATAAAAGAAGAAGAAGAGTATTGCAGAGAAAAATAGGGAGAGAGAATTCTTATAGTTTTTGTGATCAATTACAACGGAATAGGACCCATTTATTTATAGGAAAAGAGTCACTTAATCACTAAGTAAAATCTCTAAAATCTATCTAAAATATAAACATTCACCATAAATAAAATTCTATTTATAACACTCCCCCTTGAATGTCTATTCAACAGATAATGTGATTTGTTAAAACCTTAACTAAAATAAAACTTAGTGAGAAAAATTCTAGATAAGGAAAAAGAGTACACATGTTTAGAAATATGCCTTTTGGTTGCCTCGTTAAAAACCTTGCAACGAAAATATAGTGGGACAAAACCTTGTAAGGGAAAAAGAGTACAATGCGTATTAACTCCCCCTGATGAGAGCATTAATTCACATCCTTGAACATTCACATTCCGATCATATGCATCATCTTCAAAAGATCGTTGGTAGAGATTTGATAAATAAATTAGCCATATTAACCTGAATGAATATGTTGTACCTTGACATCATTCCCGATATAGATGAATTGTCTTCATATGATCTTGTTGAAATCATCATTTCAATATCATCACATAGGGACAAAAACTCATCCTATCATATTATCATGCGTATAATTATAGCAAGATACATATGTGCACAAATAACACTTAGGATATGGTACTTCAGGACCGAGAATTGTATATGCTTTAAGTGATTTAAATCTTTCAAGAATTGTCATATAAGCTAAGTCATATAATAGACTTTAATTAGACGCATATCAAGTTTTTTATGTCATGCTAGACATATAAGATAGATAAAGATGCTTGCACACACCATTGACTTTATACTTTCAAGTGTTTGAACTACATGTTCAAAACTACATGTCTTTCATATGAAACCAATTCTATTTGAATTGTTTCTCTTCCATTTGGCTAATATTTTTGTGTCTGTATTCGACAAACTTAAGATCTTCATCTATACGTAGCGCTATCATAGATGTCGTCGTCGAACATTTTATATCGGTTCCAACCTCCTTATTTTTCATAAAGACATAACATAGAGATCTCTTCATTCATATATTCAGGTACCTGAATCTCTCATGAGATTTTATGAAGTGTTATGTCATGTGATCTTCTAGATCACTTGCCTCCTTTATTATGATCATTTGCTCATCTTCTTTATAAAGAAGTTTATTTGAAATCGATTTGTCGATATGGTTTAAGCGTACCATAGACTTTGTCCTTCTAGGACTTAATATGAGTATTTGCAATGAGAATATAGTTACTTTCTTTGGGTCAACAAATGCGTCCGGCATGCTTGGAAATATATTGCAAATGAATTATCTTTTGATGAACTTCAAGTTCATATTATCGTATTTCGAGGATCTAGATATACAAATGATAATTCATTCCACATAGCATTTTCTCAACTGTTTATCTTATCTCCCTCCCCCTCCCCCTCATGTTAGAAAAACTAACTTATTTCCTCAACTTTGAGAAATCATCTTTGTGCGTTATGGTATTAATCAAAATTTACACCATACATCAGTAATAATACGATGGAATCATTTGGTTCCTGACCCTGAACCACTTGCGATGAGAGAAAATAATATACTTTCATATATAACGTATATGAAACTGATACAGATAACTTTGTTCTCATAAATAATAGTTTAGCTATTAAGTGGAGGCACTGAATAAATTATTTTGCTAAACCAACTATGATATAAACCAACTTATCAAGATGAACTATCTTGAATAAAAAGTCTGGAATATGCTCTGAAGTAAATTATTAAGCAAGTTACCTCGCAAACACTAGGTTGTGGGTTAATAATAATCGCACATGTGATCATCTCATAGATGCATGTTATATGGTATCCATAGAAGGTGAATGGGGTGAATAGCATTCATGAGATTCAATCCTAACTTTAGTTGGTCTATTAATTAATGAGAACAAGCAATATAAGAGAATTTGTAAAGAACTTTCTAGTACTTTAATATTTACCCATGTGAATTCTGTATTATTTTAGCACATCATACTTAGATTAAAATGGCTAAATCAATTATGCCAACTGAACAAATTATCAATATTGATAAACTTCATATTTACACCATGATGTGTGCAATTATCAATAAACTCCAAGTTTATTATGATATGAGTTTTTATATCAATAAACTTCTACTTTATTGTGGTATTCATTTATTTGTGTAGTACAAACTGGAGAATAAAGCGGGTAACTTTTCACATACATATTACTATGCTACAAGTTGTAGTAATAGAAGATATTAAATCTTTCCTTTATCTATAGTCTCAATATAATCAATCGCTTTCGCGAATACATTAGAAACTCAATTAAGTTTCTTTGAGATTTACTACAATCCAATGCCTTATTGATAATCAATTATATTCCTCCAAAATAGTAATAATTGGCTCTTCCAGAGCTCTCAATTAATTTGGTACTACCATATATTCATCAACATCTGTATGGTGAGTATCTTTTTTAAAGAGAAAGTTATACCATTATGGTCATGATCAAAATTCTATACAAAATATGTTCCTTGCATTGCTGTTGCCATTTAATAATCACATCGCCAAAATATTTTGACGTACAATAGGTATGTGACCAATGACCTTTCATGCCATAATAATGACATTATTTTCTTATTTCCCCTCAAACCTCTTTCTAGAGGTGAGTGTGGCATATTCACTACCACTAGCATGTTCATATTCTTCCAAGAATGAATATGTATTCATAAATCACAGATTGTCATATTCAAATCATGAATGGACCATAATCATCTATATGTGCTTTACGAAATCTCATGTCAAATTGATGACAAATATTACTTTCACATAGTGAAGGAATATTTTAAGAATCTTTATTATTTTTATTACCACAATAATGACGATTATAATTTCATTTATTGCCACATCTACATCTATTAATACATTCATAGTATAAATTTTGTCATCTTTCAGACTTATTACATACTACTATCACATTCTCTTAAGGTAATGAGAATGGAGCAAATTCAATGGGACGGATTGTCAATTCTTTGCCTACAATCATACATGAATTTGATCATGACAAGGCATAGAAATTTTACCACTTCAAGTGGTTATAATTTCTTACTAACTCCATTAAAGTTATAATCAAAATGTATTGTCTTTGCTTGTATTTAAAATCAAATTATAGAATAAAAGGGAAAAATACAGTAAAATACTTACCTTAAATCCAGAATTTAATCATGAAGGAAGTTCATGGAATAATTGACAATCATTATCCTCAATTCCAAAGCTTATACTCAATTGGTTAGAGTCTCGTGATGATAACGTGTTATGAAACAATAAAAGAAGAAGAAGAGTATTGCAGAGAAAAGTAGGGAGAAATAATCCTTATTGCTTTTGGGATCAATTGCAATGGAATAGGACTCCTTTATTTATAGAAAAAGAGTGACTTAGCCACCAAGTAAAATCCCTAAAAATATTCCCCATAAATAAAATTCTATTTATAACATATCACATATTCTTAAGAACTTATTAGGTTCCTTTTGTTATTTAGGTTATTGCATGGTTCTATATATACTGAATTATTTTGTATGAGATTGGCTTATATGTAATAACATTGGACCCTCGCAAGGGTTTTAACCATGTTCCAGCTCGGTCCAGCCCGATTTAAGTTGTATTTTTTTAAAAAAATTTGATAGTTGCCAACGGTCAAAATCAAAATGACTGTTGGGCAACCGTCATTTTTTTTATATTTTTAGCCATTTCGGCGTATCCCCTTACTAAAATAGCTCCTCTACCCCCTAATAATTTATAAATTATATTTTAGCCTTTTAAAAATTATTAAAAAAACCCCTCTTCTTCTGTTTCTTCTAACAACTTGTTCTCCTCTTCTACTCTAATTCTCTCTCAATTCTCTCTTGTTTAGTAAATTGTTTGTTGCGCTCAACTTCTCAATTAATTATTATTTTATGTTTTATCAATTATTTACGGTGGCTGCTACAAAATTATAATTATCAAGTGAAGTGTGGTTACCATTTTTGTTAGGTTCAAGTTAAATCATGCCCATTATTTCAAGAGTGTGCTCGCATATTTGTGAACACTTTGAGAGTGCAAGAAATATAGTCGAGTCTGTAATGTTCGTCGAAAGTGGGAGAACACAACTGGTTTAAGGAGGCATATCAAGGGTAGTGTTGTGCGTCCTCCAGGAATTCATATTTAAGTTGATTTGAGATAATTTGTGTTATTTTAAATTTGTTAGACTTATTTAAGCTTAATGTGTTAGTTTATTAGACAAGTTAATTTGAAGTATTATTATGAAATGAAAATGGAAGCCATTCAAGTTTGATCCTTACATATTGGTCTTTAAATAATCTTATGTAGCCACTTAATTTCTATTTTCAAATTTTTTAAAACTCTAATTTAAAATTTAAAACTTTAATCTTTAAAGTTTAAAAGTTTAATTTTACGTTTTAAAATACTTATTTATTATTTAAAAGTTTGCAAATACTGAAGTATCAATAATATTAATAAGGAAACGTAATACGCAAAAAAAAAAAAAAAAAAAAATTAACCCGGCCCGATCTGAACCTGGACGGGCTCAACAAAATCCGTAATATCCCAGCCCACTTCCTGCCCAGAACTCCAGCCACTAACCAGCCCACCCACTAACCGAATGGGCTATTTTTTTCATGTCCATCCCGATCCAACCCGTCTGGTAAACACCCTTACTTCTATCACACCTCCTTTTTACTTACACCCCCAAAAGGTGAGTATAAGGGAGTTTTTTCCAACTTAAAGTGATAATCGAAATGGGATTATTTATTTTAAGAATAAGAGTCGCCACTTGGGAGATTTGTGGTGTCCCAAGTCACCGATTTAAATCCCGAATCGAGGAAATTTGACTCTGTTTAACAGTTCGCGAACCAGAAATCCGGGTAAGGAATTCTGTTAACCCGGAAGAATGTGTTAGGAATTCCCGAGTTTCGTGGTTCTAGCACGGTCGCTCAACTGTTATTATTGGTCTAATTATCTGATTTTAAACATTTTAAACCTATGTGCATTTTTAAAACTTTAACCGCTTTTAGTCATTTTAGGAATATTTCAACGTTGTTAAAACACGTCTTGAACCACGTCACATAAATGCACCCGCGGTCTTTGACATATTTTAACATCGTTGAGATTTGAATTTGGGTCACATAAATGCGCACCCGAGTTTAGGATTGTACATTATTAAATAACGCGCCTGAAAGCGACTACGTGTTGTTAACTTTGCGAGGGCCATGGAAATTTGCTAAATGGCACGCCTCGAAGTCTAAAGATTAAATCAAACTAATTAAAACGAGGGACATGTAATTGAGATTCTTGTTTGGCATGGCACACATCGAGTTATTCTAACAAGATGTTTCTAAGCTACACTATGAGGGTTATAGCTATTGCACTTTAGTTTTGGATATCAATATTGAGCTGCATTACAGAATTTGTGTGAATATAAGTTGTGGCATGGCTTTGAACTTCAGCACAACATCCATAATCATATACTTTTACAAGACAAGAGTGGTCATTAATCATCCCTATAGCATAATTACCATCCACCTTTTGACGAACTGTTTTTTCAGGTCAATAGAATGGTTCAGGAAGCTGAGAAATTTGCTAAAGATGACAAGGAAAAGAGGGACTCCATCGACACAAATAAACAAGCAGAATCTATTATATAACAAGTTGAGAAAAAAAAACAGTTAAAAGAGATGGGAGACAAGGTGCCATCTGATGTCCAAAACCTTAGCAAAAATGCATTTATCATTATGCATACACATTATCAAGGTGAGCCTTCAACAGAAACGGGATAAGCTACTACTAACCAAAGCAAACTTTAACTTTTGATCACAAAAGGAAAGAGGGCATACTAAATTTGCATGACATACTATGAGCAACTTCGATCCTAATTATATCCAGTAGTGAGTTACTCCAATCAGCTATGAGCAACGCAATGTCACAAACAGAGAATTTTCTAATCATTTCTTTCAGCTTACAGGGAAAATAGAACAAACCACAGATACTCTAGTGGTTCAACACAGTTCATACCAAAGCATGTACTCAATCAAGACCTCACGTCTGTTAAACTTTTAGGCTAATAATTTCATTTCAAAACTCTTAAAAAAACCATTCAACATATGCACTGGCTCGACTAATGAACCATGACAACCATAATAACCATAAAAACTGAAATAAGATTTGAAATACAGTCGACTAAAACTGTTCAAACTATGAGACCAAGTTAAGGATGAACAAAATTTCAGGAAGCTCAATCAAAGCAACATAACTTGGTTCGAAAAATGAACGTAAACTCATAATTTACTACTGATTTTTGCTCATCTTACTCAAATCAGCCTCTTGTTGCTTATAAAGGAAACTAAACATGTACAAAGCTATAGTTTAACAATTAGCACATAGAAGACTCCCAGCAACTCTACTGTTAGGATACTTGAACCAATTGATTTGAGGTCAGCTTTAGCACAACCATTGACTAGTTGTGTGTTGAATCCTCAATCAGAACACCACAGCTAACAGTGAAAACCATTCTAGGTCGACCACATATTTCTAGTATAACATCTACAGAACTATTAACTAACTCCCTGAACTTATGGCTCAGGCAAATCATCATGAACATCAGACCATATTGCAAAGGAATTTCACCGGAAGAAATTGCACATATCGTTCAAATGAACATGATGAAATTTAACTCAGAATATACCTCGAGCCCGAATAACAATTACGACAAACAGGAGATGGAAGACGATTACTCAAATCGACTCTTATTAACTATATATACTCAAACACATACCACCACCGGGAATAGATTCAGTCAACAAGAAATTCGATCATAATACAGAACAAACCACTCTAGACTGAATCTCATAGCTCAAAAACACTGAAACAAAACAGAGTCGCATAGAAATAAAGAGAGAAAAATTGAACCTGAAGTTGCAAATTTCTTTTATAACAATTATGGACTCAACAATACACTTCTCGACTCCAAATCCTAGTGAGGTTCAGCAGCGAATCAGCAAGACGACAGTAGAAAACCAAGCTTGAACTTCAATTTTTATCTCCTTGGAACTCAAATTCGGATTCAGAAAATAAGAAAAAATATTTGTATATATGTTTCTATTCAACTTTGAAAGAACTCTTCTAAGAAGAAAATAAACTCCGAAAACCATCAGTTCAAGAAGACTTTCAACTTTTTTTTTCCAAATTTTTTACCCGAGTCCCCTTTACAAAATCGGATAAGGCTTCTTTTGAAGACGAATCCTTGATGAATGTGGGGCTCGGAATGAGTGAAATCAATCCAATGACTCACACTCATCCAGCATCTCGTCTCCAGAACCTTCCAATCGTGGGATAAAACTCGAATTCGAGAGAGTGAGAGGGGAGGGAAATCTTACTTCAAAAACCGTTAGCAACGGCAAGATGAGAGAAGGAGGGACGCGTGGGTTAAGGATTTGGGATTCACTCGCCCGAATTTGGGCTGAATTTGGGGCCTGGTTCGAGTGAGAACGATGATGGAACAGTGTTCGTTTGGGATTTAGGGCTTGGGGTGTCTTTGTGTATCTCTTATGTGTATATTTGGGGGGTGGGTCGGGTTTAAGATAGATTTGGGCCGGGTTTACATGGGTTTGGGAAGGGGAAATGTTTGGGCTCAGGGGAGTTGAAATAGAGAAGGCCACAAAATCCACATTCCTTTTCTACTTCTTTTCTTTTTAAAGTCATTTCTTTTTATTTTCCAAAATTCTTTTTTTTTCAACAATTAAAAACTAACACCTAAATTAATCCCTAAGTCAAAGTATCCTACAAATCAAATGATTCAATCTAAATAATAAAAACCATAATTAACTAAAACCCAAATTTAAAAGAACAACTGCAAAAATTCAAAATTAAAATTAAAAGTGCAAAAATAACTTATTTTTGTGATTTTCAATTTTTATAAAACAACTATTTTTCTAATTAACCTAAAAATGTAAAATTAGATCCTAAATTTAAATGCCATGTAATTTTGTATTTTCATTAATTAAACAAGAATAAAAATTCGTAGGCAAATGCAAACAATTGACAAAAAAATGCCACAAAAGTTTACAAAATTCCAAACAATGAAAAACAATTATTTTGTCTTGAATTTGTGGGAGTAATTTATGTGGGGCAAAAATCACTTGCTCACAACTCCAAACTCATGTCTGAATTTAATTCAGACTTCATTCAAACTTCAAACCTTAGGTCTAAAGTTTGTAGACCCGCATGTCTAAAATTGATTATGAGACGACTAGACTTAAAACGGTTTGTAAATTTTGATTATTCTTTAAATAGGAATCATAAAACGGCTATCTCTAAACTGTACTCCAACAAAACATCATATTCGTATTACTTATTAATAATTGGAGAAATTCAAAAATAGCCAGATTTACAAGTGGTCAGTCAAAAATAGTCACAACTTCAATCTTTGAATGCTATCCATGAGTTCCTGCACATAGAACAGATATATTATTTGTATCATTAAAATTAGATCAAACAATCTCCCCTTTTTTGATGATGAAAAAATAATATATATGTATAAACAACAGTTGACTTCCCTATATTTTACTCCCCCTTAATGGGAGCAGTTGACTTGTCTGTGGTTATAGTTGCTGATGCTTTTGTAATCGACTCCTTCTACAGAGGATCTATGACTCCCCCTCAATGGGTGCCAAGCTGCTAATGTGCACTTACCCTTCAGTCGACTAAACTTTGTGTATATGTGCAAATACATACATGTAACGACCCGGCCGGTAGTTTTGAGAATTTAAGCTTCGTTCAGCGGCATAAGGTCTGGAACATCTTCATAATATGAGTATCGACTTGCGTGCATGGTTTAATTCAGTTAACAGATGATTCAGAGTCAAATTGAAAGAAGGAATCTAGTTTTGGGAGTTTAAGCGGTGAGAATTTGAGCGGAACTGAATTTTTGAGTAAACGGCCCCGGAATGAATTTTTGATGGTTCCAACAACTTCGTATGGTTATTTTGGACTTAGTCACGCATCCAAATTTAGATTTGGAGGTCCATAGGGTAAATTGAGCCATTTCGACGAAAGTTGGAAAAGTTGAAGTTTGAAAAATGGAGACGTTTTGTGATATAGGGGTCAGAATTCAATTCCAAGAGTTGGAATAGCTCCATTATACCATTTTGGACTTGTCTGCAAAATTTGACGTCATTCCAGATGATTTGATAGGTTTCGACTCAAGTTTAGAAATTTGAAGATTTGAAGTTCATAAGTTCGATTTATGGTTTGATTCGTTGTTTCGGAGTTGTTTAATGTAACAAGTAGCCTTGAACGAGTCTGTGTTAGTTTATGTGACTTGTTTATGTGTTTAGACGGGGTCCGGGGGCCTCGGGTGTGTTCCGGGTGGACTACGGGTAATATTTCCCATTTTTGGAACTACTGTTTTCTGCTTCTGGTATCCTTCTTCACGATCGCGAACAGCCTTTCACGTTCGCGATGCCTTGTTGCTGACCACCTCAAAATCCTTCTTTGCATTCACGAAGCCCTGCATTTTCCTTCTTCGCGTCGCGTCCTTCCCTACGTGTTCGCGTAGGTTCCTGCCCTTCTTCTCCGCGTTTGTGAGCTCATCATCGCATTCGCAATGAAAAACCTGGGCAGCGTTAACTTTTCTTCTTCGCGAACGCAGTCCTTTCTTCGCGTTCGGGATGCACAAATGTCTAGGCAAACAGAATATATTCCAAAATCGAGGGTTTCACCATTTTTATCATATTTTGACTTGTAGACCTCGGTTTTGAGCCATTCTTTGTGGGTTCTTCAGATAATTTGAATGGGTAAGTGTTCTTCACTGAGACGTAAATATATTACATGAATTAGTCCTTGTTTTTATAATTTAAATTTAGTTTTTAGTTAAGGAAAAAAGTTGGTTTTTGAAGAAAATATTCAAAACGAAATTTCATGATTTGAGAGACGAAATGGTATCGGAATTTGGTAAATTTGGTATGGTTGAACTCATATTAGAATAGGTATTTGGATATTGTAAAATTTGTCGGGTTCCTAGGTGTGGGCCCGGGGGTCTACTTTTGGACCAATTGTTAGATTTTGTTAAAGATTGAAATTTTAGGATCCGGAATAGTTTCTTATGTGTTTTATTTGTGCTTTGAAGTTAATTTGGTTAGATTTGAGCCGTCTGGAGACCTTTTCACCTGAGAAGCGCATTTTAGAGTATCGGTATGTCGTCTTTGAGGTATGTATCTTGCCTAACCTTGTGTGGGGGACTTCCCCCTAGGAATTGAGTCTTCTATGATTGATTGTAGTTCGTGTACGCAAGGTGACGAGTGTGTGCTCGAAATTATCTATGAAAATCTGGTCTTTTAGAGTTATTAGATCTGATTATTCACTATGCATGAATGTGTTCTTGACATGATTGAGTTTCCTAATTACCAGTTTCACATCTACATGCTTGATTGGAAATAATTGCTTCATGATTCACTCTTATTGCTTAAATAACTCCTATTTGATTTAATTGAAAAATTTCGCCTCTCCTATTGTCATGCTATCATTTCATAGATGTTGTCTTATTTGAGAACCATTAGCATCCTTCTTGAAACTTTGTTTAGTCTTAAGTGAAGTTAAAGATTATCTCTCCCTAATTGAATTGTCGAATATCCTCGGAATTGTCAAACTTTAAAAAGGAGTTAGATAACCTATATCCTTGTTGACTTGCCCTTATTTGGGACTACTTGACTTGCATTGATTTCCTTGTTATTGACTTGTATATTGTGGGATTGTCGCTATACGTTAGATCTTCCATGCTAAACTGTTCCCTTTATGCCATCATTTTTTTTTGTGGTTCTTTCTTATGAGTTGGTTCTATCGTTTCCTTGTAATTTACCGTCCATAAGTTGATTACTTGTCTTACCTTGTATTATTGTCATTTTTGCTGTTGTTATATGTATTGTGGTGATGTACGATCTTTCTGTTGTGCTGTGATTGTTATTTCCGTTGGTTGCGCTGCGTATTTACTTTTAGGACTACGAGACTGCACCCGGGATATTTCCCTGCACATATATTGATTTTGGATATAGTGCGGGATATCAAGATATCCTAAGGATACCAAGAGATCCCAGCACATATATTGAGGATACCAAGAGATCAACGGGATACCAGGAGATCCCCAGCATATATTGAGGATACCAAGAGATCCTCGTGATACCAAGAGATCCCTAGTACATATATTGAGTATACCAAGAGATCCTGGGATACCAATAGATCCCTAGTACATATATTGAGGATAACAACAGATCCTCGGGATACCAAGAGACCCCTAGCACACATATTTACATTTGGGACTATGAGACGATATCCTGGGAGATCCCCTGTTAAAATCATTGTGTTCTGAGCCGTTGTTTTCATTGATTATATCCCTTTGTAAACATTTTAGGTGTTGTCTATTCCATTCCTTACACTTACTAGTTGGTGAAAACTATGTTAGGCCACTTGCACAAGCATATACATGGTTAATCATCCCTATCGGGTAGGACGCTCTTGAGATTTCTGAGTATAGATGCATCCCTTATTTATTTTCCTTCTATGTGAGAATTACTCTTTGGGCACGTGAGTTGTCGGTATCATTATGAGGGGTGATGAGAGCACAGGATGCCAAGTGTTAGGGTTCAGGTATTGTGACCCGTATTGTACGATTATGAGACGAGGTGTCACAGGGTTACTTATATTCAGAGGATTTTCTTTTTTGGAAAAGATTATACTTGAAAGCATTATTTTGAAAGAAACTCTTTTGAAAAGGACACTTATTTGAAGGAAGTATATTTCAAACCATTTTTTATCACTTGAAAAGAGTTTGATTATTTGATTGATGCTTGTTGGTTAAGACTTAAAGTGAGGGTTGTCGTAGTTGCTGAGTTATGACTTGCCCTTACTGTATTTGTTATTTCAAGTTTGGGTTGCATTTTTTGTCCACTTTTAAGAGCTTTATTATGGTTATCCACTATTACTTGTTGTTTCCTTTCCTTATTGTAGTTTCTGTAGTATTAGAAATATCGATTAGTCTTTATATAGATATCATGTTCAATTCTTTTCTATACTTATACTTGTTCTGCTTATTAGACCAGTAGGTGTCTTGACTGTTCCTCATTACTACTCCACCGAGGTTAGTCTTGATACTTACTAGACACCACTGTGGTGTGCTCATACTACATTTCTGCACATTTCTTTTATGCAGATCCATGTATTATTCGCTAGTAGCTGTGCGGATTCTTGTCGAGGAGACTCAAGGTAAAGCTGCTGCCGCATTTGCAGGCTTCAGAGTCACCTTCCTATGTTATTTTCACACTACTATACCTATTTCCATACGGTTTTGTTTAGAAGTTGTAGCGAAAACTCTATAGAGCTTATGACTTGTACTGTCGGGTTTTGGAAAGATATTCATTGTATAAAGGATTTATTTCAGAAGAATTTTAGATGTTATATGTATTGTTGTTATTCTTCAATTGTTAGGCTTACCTAGTTCTTAAGACTAGGTGCCATCGCGATACCCAAACGGAGCGGAAAATTGGGTCGTGACAAGTTGGTATCAGAGCTCTAGGTTCATAGGTGCTATGAGTCATAAGCGAGTTTAGTAGAGTCTTGCAGATCGGTACGGAGACGTCTGTACTTATCTTAGAAGAATCTCACTTCTTTCATTCCTATCTTGCGAGCTTATTGATCCCGGAGTTTGAACTTTTATCATTCCATTCTCTCACTGACGGTAAGGACACGAGCTGTAGTTATCGACGGTGCCGCTCCCGAAGCAGGTGTCGCTAGAGGCAGAGGCAGAGGCTGGCGAAGAGTATGTGTCGCAACTAGACCACACTCAAAGTAGTGAGTTTCCATTATTCAGGTCCCTGGGTTTCATGGCGGCACAATTTGCTGTCCTAGTTCAACCCATGGCCAGGGCAACAACATCCAAGGGAGAACAACTTAGATATGCAAGGTTCAAGAAAATGTGACCCTCCTACATTTAGCGGGTTTGCTTAAGAGAGCACAATGGTCTTCATAGAGGAGTTCCATCGCATTATCAGCTCTATGGGTATTGCATAGATGAGTGAGGTTACTTTTACTACATTCTAGCTTGACAGGGCGGCTTATCAGTCGAATGTATGGGTTTGGTAGCCGGTCGAGGCAACTTCACTTACATGGGTTTAGTTTCCAGAGATGTTTTGAGAGAGTTTGTACCTCAGTCACTTCAGGATGCATGGAACGCAGAGTTTGAGAAGCCACATCAGGGCACCGTGTAAGTAATAGAGTATGCTATCAAATTCAGCGATTTAGCCAGACATACACCTGCCTTGGTCGCTACAGTTAGAGAGCGAATTTGTGGATTCATTGAGGGGCTCAACCATGATATTTGGTTCAATACGGCTCGAGAGTTGGAGTCATATATTTTGTTCTAGCATGTGGTAATGATCGCTTGCCGGTTAGAGAACATGTGGGACTGTGAGTGAGAGGATAGGCGAGATCAAGAGAGAGAGAGAGAGTACAGGGAGGTGAGGAGGCCTCGTAGACCGGAGAGGTCTGATGGCCCTTATTCTGGAGGCAAAGTGCGACATGGTGGAGGTTTCGTGGGTCAACCAATTCAGTTTACACTTCAGGCTTCATAATAATTCAGGCATTCAAGGGTCTTAGAGTACCCATAATGCACAGTTCCCACAGCCACGTCGGTAGAGGGGTTGCTTTGAGTGTGGAGATACTAGCCATATGGTAAGAGATTTCCCCAGATTTCGGGCAGATATGTTACAGCAAGGTATTCAGGTGAGTAGAGGGAACCCAAGAGGGGGATGCCCGACCCGTTGACAAGCTTCATATAGTAGGCTTAAGGTCGTTGCTCCAGATGATGTCATTTAGGTATGATTTTGATTTGTTATAGAGGGGCACCATCTGTAGTTCATTATAGTTATGCTTGTCGAGGTGAGTTCCCCTATTTGTTGCTCCACTTATGGGTGCGTTTCATGATTTTCACTCTATTTATGTGATACTTCATTGTGAGGTTCTATCAGTGATAGTCGTGTCTATCGTCTGTTTCTAGTCATTTCGGGAGTTAGGAGACTAATAGTAAATTTCTGTTGTCCATTTCGGTAGGTTTGATGTGATTCTTGAGTATTTTTTGCTACGAGCTGTGATGTTTAATGCTCCATCGGTGTGGGATCCAGTATGTGTTGTAATTTTGTTTACAGAATTGATCTAGTGAGTGTTTCCAATTGATATGATGTGTACCATACTTGAGATTTAGAGTTGAGGGTAGGACCCTCGTGATTTCATGTGATTTGGTGTATTGAGACTAGGCTGTGTACCGCAGTGAGAGTTATATCATGAGATCCTTGTCATTCTTTTATATGCTTTAGTTTGTTCTTGTTAGATTGTTTTTGTAGATTAGTACTGATTGAAAAATTTGTGCTTATCTGGCTTGTTTGATAGTTCTCTTATGTGTTTCCCACTTTCCCTTTCCATATTCAGTCATTTTCGTTCTGTGCTTCTTGAGTTTAGCTTGTGGGGTGTGTGCCGTTGGTATTAGCTGAGATTTGATGGTTTGGGTGTTTAGTTATGTGGCTTTCATGATTGTTGTATCATCGCCAATGCTGAATTTGATTTCTATTAAATATGAGGCTTATGGCCGGTGCTGAATTTGATTTCAGGCGATATTGTTATCAAAAATGTTATTATGGGCCTATGTGTGATGTGTCATGTAGTGTGATTGTACCCTATGGGTGTTGGCACGAATTTATGTAGCTGGTCGAGACTGGTACCGGATATGGATTTAGAATCAAGTCTCTTGGAAGTGAATGGAAGGTGAGAATTTTGGCTCTAAGACTTATTGGTATTGGTAGAAAAGGCTAACCTTAGTTGAGATGGTGTCGTCAGGTTTATGTGGATTTAGGTGACATGGGATCACCCACGTGTGTATGTTAGAAGTGTGAATTCAGTGATTTGAGGAATTTGAGGCAAATCTTGGCACGTTCTAGGATGAACGTTGGTTTTAAGAGAGGGAGGATGTAACGACTTGGCCGGTCGTTTTGAGAATTTAAGCTCCGTTCAGCGGCGTAAGGTCTGGAATAGCTACATAGTATTAGTATCGACTTGCGTGCATGGTTGAATTCAGTTAACGGATGATTCAGAGTCAAATTGGAAGAAGGAATTTAGTTTTGGGAGTTTAAGCGGTGAGAATTGGATCCGAATTGAACTTTTGAGCAAACGGCCCTGGAATGAATTTTTGATGATTACAACAGCTTTGTATGGTGATTTTGGACTTAGGCGCGGGTCTGGATTCATATCTAGAGGTCCATAGGGTAAATTGAGGTATTTCGGCGAAAGTTGGAAAAGTTGAAGTTTGGAAAATGAAGAAGTTTGACCCATGGTTGACTTTTCCGATATAAGGGTCGGAATGCAATTTCGAGAGTTGGAACAACTCGTTATGTCATTTTGGACTTGTCTGTAAAATTTGGCATCATTCCGGATTGATTTGATAGGTTTCGGCTCGAGTTTAGAAATTTGAAGATTTGATGTTCATAAGTTCGATTTATGGTTTGATTCGTTGTTTCGGCGTTGTTTAATGTGATTCGTAGCCTCAAGCAACTCCGTGTTAGGTTATGTGACTTGTTTATGTGTTTAGACAGGGTCCTGAGGGCCTCAGGTGTGTTCCGGGTGGGCCATGGGTCATTTTTCCCATTTTTGGAACTACTATTTTCTGCTTTTGGTATCCTCCTTCGCGATCGCGAATAGCCTTTCGTGTTCACGATGCCTTGTTGCTAACCAACTCGAAATCCTTCTTCGCATTCGCGTCCAAAACTTCAAGTTCGCGAAGCCCTGCATTTTCCTTCTTCGAGTTCATGTCCTTCCCTACGCGTTCGCGTAGGTTCGTGCCCTTCTTCTCCGTGTTTGCGAGCTCATCAGCGCGTTCGCGATGAGCAACCTGGGCAGCCTTAATTTTTCTTCTTCACGAATGCGGTCTTCTATTTGCGTTTGCCATGCACAAATGTCTGGGAAAACAGAATATATTCCAAAATCGAGGGTTTCACTATTTTTATCATACTTTTACTTGCAGACCTCGGTTTTGAGCCATTCTTGGTGGGTTCTTCGGATAATTCGAATGACTAAGTGTTCTTCACTGGGTTATAAATATATTACATGAATTATCCTTGTTTTTATCATTTAAATTGCGTTTTTAGTAAGGGGAAAATGTTGGGTTTTGAAAAAAAATTCAAAACGAAATTTCATGATTTGAGGGACGAAATAGTATCGGAATTTGGTAAAGTTGGTATGGTTGAACTCATATTATAATGGGTATTCAGATTTTGTAAAATTTGTAAGGTTTCGAGGTGTGGGCTCGGGGGGTCTATTTTTGGACAAATTGTTAGATTTTGTTAAAGATTGAAACTTTAGGATCCGGAATAGTTTCTTATGTGTTTTATTTATTCTTTGAAGTTAATTTGGTAAGATTTGAGCCGTCTGGAGACCTTTTCACCCGAGAAGCGCATTTTAGAGTATCGGTATGTCGTCTTTGAGGTAAGTATCTTTCCTAACCGTGTGGGGGGGACTTCCCCTTAGGAATTGAGTCTTCTATGATTGATTGTAGTTCGTGTATGTGAGGTAACGAGTGCGTGCTCGGACTTATCTGTGAAACATTTATCTTTTAGAGTTATTAGATCCTTATATTCACTGTGTATGAATGTGTTCTTGACATGACTGAGTTTCCTAATTACTAGTTTCATATCTACATGCTTGATTGGAAATAATTGCTTCATGATTCACTCTTATTGGTTAAATGACTCCTATTTGATTTAATTGAAGAATTTCTCCTCTCCTATTGTCATTCTATCTTATCATAGTTGTTTTTCTTATTTGAGAACCATTAGTATCCTTCCTGAAACTTTGTTTAGTCTTAAGTGAAGTTAAAGATCATCTCTCCCTAATTGAATTGTCGAATATCCTCGGAATTGTCCAGCCTTAAAAAGGAGTTAGATAACCTATTTTATTGTTAACTTGCCCTTATTTGGGACTACTTGACTCGCGTTGATTTCCTTGTTATTGACTTGTATATTGTGGGATCTCTATACATTAGCTCTCCCGTGCTAAACTGTTCCCTTTATGCCATCATTCTTTTCTATGGTTATTCCTTGTGAGTTAGTTCTACCGTTTCCATGTGATTTACTGTCCTTAAGTTTATTACTTGTCTTACCTTGTATTATTGTCATTTTTGCTGTTGTTATATGTATCATGGTGATGTACGAGCTTTCTGTTGTGTTGTGACTGTTATTTCTGTTGGTTGCGTTGCGTATTTACTTTTGGGACTACGAGGCTGCACCCGGGAGATTTCCCTAAACAAATATTGATTTTGGTTGTAGTGCGGGATACCAAGAGATCCTCAACACATATATTGAGGATACCAAGAGAGCTTCGGGATACCAAGAGATCCCAGCACATATATTGAGGATACCAATAGATCCTCGGGATACCAAGAGATCCCAGCACATATATTGAGGATACCAAGAGATCCCCAACATATATTGAGGATACCAAGAGATCCTCAGGATAACAAAAGATCCCTAGTACATATATTGAGGATACCAAGAGATCCTCGGGATACCAAGAGATTCCTAGCACACATAATTACGTTTGGGACTACGTGACGATATACTGGGAGATCCCCTGTTAAAATCATTGTGTTCTGAGCTGTTGTTTTCTTTGATTCTATCCCTGTGTAAACATTTTAGGTGTTGTCTGTTCCATTCCTTATACTTACTAGTTGGTGCAACCTATGTTAGGCCACTTGCACAAGCATACACGTGGTTAATCATCCCTATCGGGTAGGAGGCTCTTGAGATTTCTGAGTATAGATGCATCCCTTATTTATTTTCCTTCTATGTGAGAATTACTCTTTGGGCACATGAGTTGTCGGTATCATTATGAGGGGTGATGAGAGCACAGGATACCAAGTGTTAGGGTTCAGGTATTGTGACCCGTATTGTATGATTATGAGACGAGGTGTCACAGAGTTACGTATATTCGGAGGATTTTCTTTTTTGGAAAATATTATATTTGAAAGCATTATTTTGAAAGAAAAACTTTTGAAAAGGACACTTATTTGAAGGAAGTATATTTCAAACCAATTTTTATCACTTGAAAAGAGTTTGATTATTTTATTGATGCTTGTTGGTTAAGACTCAAGGTGAGGGCTGTCGTAGTTGGTGAGTTATGACTTGCCCTTACTGTATTTGTTATTTCAAGTTTGGGTTGCATTTTTGTTCACTTTTATAAGCTTTATTATTGTTTTCCACTATTACTTGTTGTTTCCTTTCCTTATTGTAGTTTCTATATTGTTAGAAATATCGCTTAGTCTTTATATAGATATCATGTTTGGTTCTTTTCTATACTTATACTTGTTTTGCTTGTTAAACCAGTAGGTGTCTTGACTGTTCCTCGTCACTACTCCACCGAGGTTAGTCTAGATACTTATTGGGCACCACTGTTGTGTGCTGATCGAGGTCAACCCTACACCACTACAAAGTAGCGAGAGTGGTTGAAGCAGCTTTTACTCGAGAAGGTCGGGATCGGTTTCTACAGGGATCTAGAAATGGGAATTGAGTTTCTATCTAAATTAGAGATGCATAATTGCTCCTAATTGTACTTCTAATCATAGTTGGTTTTGATATTACTTCTAAATTTATACTACTAAGATGTTAAATTAAGATAAGTTAAGATAAGAATAAACTATTGAAGGGTGGTCTAAATAGTTAAAAGGCACTAGGGAAGTGACTTTCTCCTAGGTGGATACTTGACGGGTTCTTGAGACTAAGGCTAGGTTGTCATGTTGGGGATTACGATATAACCATTGCACGATACTACTCACTCTATACCTCTCGGTTGTTTGAGTGATTTTTCCCTAATTGATTTTCTCAAGACTAATTGGTTATGATAGTTTGTGCAAGCAAATGAGGTTCAAGTCGGGTATTACTATCTCTAGGTTTAACCTTTTAATTGGTGCTGTCAATCTCTTGAATACACCCCAATTCCTTGTTGGACTAATTTTCCTAGACTTAGACTCTCTTTCTCAAGAAGAGCCCAAGTCAAATAGGTATAAATTAGTGTTTGCAACCACTAATTCAACATTAAAACCATAAATTAGCCCAAATATCAAACACCCATAGACATCCAAGACTTAAAACATAAGACCCATCAAATACCCACAGTAGGGTTGAGTCACAACCCTAGCTAATGGGTCTAGCTACTCATGATAATAGAAGAAAACAAAGAATTAGATGAATAAAAACCCATAATATTTAATTACTAGCTAAAACTTGAAGATTCAATGATAAAACTATCGTAAAATTACTCAAAATAGTAAAGGAACACTATTCAAGAGTGCAACTCTGCTTAAAATTACAACTCATGACCTAAAAATGGGAAGAAAAACTATTTATACTAGGCCGAATTTTCTGGACAAAAATACCCAAGCGGGGGTAGAGTGGACCGCACAAAACTGAGTGCGGCCGCACTAAGGCTCTTGGTTTTAAACTTCTTCTCTCTGAACATGGCCACCGTGGGCCACACAAAATACACCGCAGCCGTGTTGGCTTCTATTGCGGTCCGCATTAAAAGGACCGCCGACCGCATTGGCAATTGGCTCCAAATCTTCAACTCTCTGAACTCTTCATTTGCGGACCGCACAATATCAAGTGCGGCCGCATTGAGTCCATTGCAGTCCACACAAATTGCTTTGTGGTAGCAATTTTCAGTCTCCGAAATACCACCTCTCTGAATTTCCTCTTTGCGGACCGCACAAAATGGAATCCGGCTACATTAGTCCTGTTACAATGTGCTTGGACTTGTTCTTGGCACTTATGCATGTTTCACTCCTTTTTGAATTGGTTTTGACGAATTGTCGCCTTGTTTACCTAACCCTGCAATCAAGTACAACATGTAAGCATTTGGGACTATTTTGCAGTTGTACACATTTCAAATCAAAACTCAAGTAAAACGGAGTGTAAAATGAATCATAATCCCTAGTTATCAACTCCCCCAAACTTAAGCTTTTGCTTGTCCCCAAGAAAACAAAATAAGACCCACCCCTTTAGAGTAAATCCAAGAAAATTCAGCTGACCTAAAGTGACCTCATCTAGCATCAATTGGGACTAACAATTTCCCTCAATTCTAATGAATCATTAACAACATTCACTCTTTTAATCACAATGGATTTATTGCGACACAAGAGCATCAAGAGTTGATTCAACACATCAAAGAAACTCTTTCTATTATTTTGGCTACTGTGGAACCCAAACTCACACATCCTCAATGCTCCCTAAGCAAACCTCACCTTTAGGATTGTAGTACTCAAAACAAGGTTAGTGGAAATACACTCATCTCCCTCACAGAAGAGTCGCAAGTCCGGCTCTAAGTACCATATGCTTGCCCCTTATGTGAGTCACCACTAATGTAAGCTTCATTCAACTCAAGATCATATAGGGCTTTTATGGAGACATAGTGAAGGATTTTGGTACAGGGTAGGAAATGTTTGGTCTAAGTAGGTTCCATCTTCTCTTTAGCACTTCTTTTGCTTCATTTTGGCATACATTCACTTGACTTTTTAAGTCATTTCACTTCTTTCTAAGGGGGTTAGAGAGACACACTGTCACTCTTTCTTGTTCATTTCAAATCTCATTTTTCAAATTTTCACACCTTTCATTCTTTACTTTTATCGAATCCGTTCATTCTTTTATACATTGATCATTCTTTTTGTCTTTTTGGTTTTCTTTCTTTTTCATTGCCTTTCCTTTTCTTCATTTTGTACCCTTTACCACTTTATTGCATTTCTCGTCTCTTCCCCCAAACTTATGCTTTTTCCTTGTGCTAAGGGAAGATCGGGTTCTAAGAGAGGGTATTTTTAGAACGGGTAAAGGCTTGTATCATAGTTTTTGAAAGAAAAAGGTCTAAGGCTCAAAAGGGTTGACTAGGGATTTTATCATTGGTAGGCTATGGAAGTGTTCAAGATATCATTCGGATCAAGGAGGGCCTATAATCACATCTCAAGTCAAATTACACTTAGGATTTTGCCTAGACAAACATTCAGGGCAAGTTCTAGACTAACGGCTCGAGAATTGGACTTTCAATTCAAATTCTCACCACACAAACTATGGGATTGCTAAAGACACAGAGTCGGGGGCCCACAACAACCTTAGCTAATATTTGAGCAACACGATGGTCCCGAAAAAACCACTTGATAATTATCGGTCAACACAAGAGACTTAAGGTCACACATATCACCATCTTATACACAAAGATTTGTTTTTGACCATAGGATCAAAGACAAATGTGTTAGGCCCAAGTGAAGCTTTGCTTAAGGCACCCTTACCAACTAACTACTAAAAAGAAAAAAGAAAAAAGAAAATAGACTCAAACCCTTAAGAAGGTTTTCATACCATCCATCATCGGGAAGAGACACCCGGTTCACACAAATTCCACCTTTGGAAAGAATCGTGACATTAAGAAAACCAAAGGCTTATTGCAAAAAACTCAAAACAAGAAGCTACGAACATGAAATAAGAAGCTAAGAAAGGGAAAAATGTGGAAAGTAAAATGAATATGTATAAGAGGGAATTTAATAGAATATACAATAGGGATAATGAATATATAAATAAGAACGTAACTTTATATACAGACCCAAAAGTAAAAAGTACGAAAAGTGCATTGAAATGATGAAGTTATATACATACCAAAGGTGAAAAAAAGAAAGCATAAAGAAATAAATACTGTCATATATATAGTCATCTAAATAGGGCTACCCCCTCAAATGAAAGCTGGCATTTTCCTCAATGCCAACAAACCAAAATAAGCTCAAAATAAAGAAGAGAGTAAAAAGAAACTCCCTATGGGCCCTCTGTCTGCATAGGATCCTGAGTCTGGGTCCATGGGTCCTCTGTCTGCTCGGGAACCTGTGACTGGCTCTCTGTGATCTGTGGCTCCACTGGGACCTAGGCCTGGACCTGAACTGAGTCCTGGGGCTGACTGGGGAATCCTCCCTGTGGGTCCTCCAACTGTATGACTGCATCGTCAGAACGGGGAATCACCCTCTTCCTCTTGGGTGGCCTCTTTGACTCCTGCTCTGGCTGGGGCTGGGATACTGGCACTGGGTCATGCAATAACAAATCCAGAGGTAGGTTATCCACCTTCAACCTCTCTACCTCTACCCATAGCTCCTTCACCGACTCTTTTAAAGCACGAGTCTTTCTCATTTTCATCGCCTCCCTAGCAAACTCCCTCAATGCTTTTCCATGAGAGTCAATAGCATCTATGAGTTGCTTCTAGTTATCCAAAATCTCCTTCAGAGTGTCTTCAACGGACTGTGGGACCTGTGACAGAGGAGGTGCTGACTGGGCTGCCACCGTGGAAGATAATACAAACATCTTAGAAGTAGTTGTCTCCATCCAGTTGTTGATACTAGCGAGGGTCTGGCTCAGGCGGTGGGCAGTCAAGGGGTATGCAGTGGATGATGGAATCTCTGGAGCTGAAGAAGTAGAGGGTTCTAGGGCCATGTCTGTTGTGGTGGAAGGAGGCTGAGTAGGAGCCACTACCACTACTGGCTCTTCAGACTGGCCAGTTGAAGTAGTGGCTTTGCCCTTGTAGTGCTTGCCTTTAGGGTTGTCATCACCCTGTAGGCTGTACTAGTAGAATGGTGCCTTTGCTTTCACTTTCATATCAAATTTCCGCTTCTCCACATCTAAATCCTCAAGGTACATGGTCAGGAAGTTGGGGAAGGGATAAGATCTGTCACTTTAGTTCACCACCCGTATAATTACCCAGAACATTACATTCCCAATGTTAATCGAGTACCCTTCCATGATCGATGCCACCAATATAGCCCGGTGGATAGGAAGTGAGTTGTTGTGGGTGGTGGCATCTAGCCTGCTACACACAAATGTTTCCCACTCTTTAGCTTCAAAGTTCAGTGTCCTTCTCAGAATCTTCACTCCCTTAGTCAACCAATTGGGCGTGGTTCCTGGGATTGCCAAGCACTCTACCAACCAAGGACGAGCACCTCAACCAATGCCATCTTCTCCAAATACAATGACTCATCCTTCGGGAAGCCCAGGTAATCACTTAACGTCTTGCCATCAAATTTCACCTTTAAGTTACGCACTTTGGTCACTGTGGTGCCCTTTTTGATGTGGGCAACATTCGTGTAAAACTCCTTCACCAAGTGCTCATTGGCATCCTCCATATGGCCTATGAAATAATATCACCCAACTCTCTCTGAACTGCCTCAACACATTAGGGTTGTGAGGTAAAATGTCTCGAGGGATGAATTTATGCTCGGGTATTAGCTTTCTCTCGGGTTACCACTCTCTAAACTTGTGATAGGCAACCTCACTCACAAGCCGGTCTTGACATGCCTCTGGATTTCTGGTCCTCTCTACCCCTCCTACTTGGGGCTCACCCCTTCTACTTCCTCCCCTTCTTTTTCTACAGGACCCTCCCCGGATAATGAAGCTGTAGGAGAGGTGGAATATTCATTACCACTACCTGCAGCTGAGCCCTCAAATGATTCAGAAGATATGCGCACTGATGCTTGGGCAATGGGAGATACTAGAAGTGTATCCCTTAACATGTTCCTCTCCGGCCAGTTAGGAACATACTCTGGCACGGATTCTGATGATACCTCATAGGAATCTGCATACTCACTTCTCGATTGGTCAATGGCTGTATCAGCAGCCTTTATGAGCCTCCTGGTGATTTTGATGTTTTGCCGGGCTTGCGGGGTCAATTTTATCATGCCCTTTCCTCTACCTCGAGAGGATTCTCCTTTGACCTATTGTTTATAGCCTCATGATTGAGCCATTGTCTGCAAGTAACATTCAGTTGAGCCTTGTTTGTATCAGTAAAATCAATGAAATTTAGAATTGCAGGAAAATTATTGCAGAAAGTCAAAATTTGCAGAATGCGGACCGAACAAAATGAAGTGCGGCCGCAAAGAGGCTACCGCGGACCATACAAAATCCATTGCATCCGCGGTCCTCAAGTGTTAGCTTACAGAACTTATTCCACTGTGGTCCGCACAAAATTGTACTGCGGACCACATAGAAGCACCGCGGAATACACAAAATCCACCGCGATATGCATTGAGTGCCCAACAACAATACCAACCTAGGGTTCATGTTTTTCATATTTTAGTCCAAATTTTCACCTATTAATGATTCCCTAGGTTTTGCATTAGTGTTGTAACTAATTACTCCTAATTAAAACAAGATTAAACTAATATATGCTATAGAATTAAAAGAAAACCAGGGAGAAAAGAAGAAAAACTAAGAAGAAATGAAAGTCAAAAGAAAATAGCAAAATTAAACAACTAAGAAGGAATTAAAGTTACCAGAAATGAGATGCACTGATGATTAATGAGCCTTAGCAGTTAATTTCGTGTAATTAGAAGGATGAACAGTACTTTTAAGCTCTGAGAGTAAAAAGATCGAAAAGTTCAAACTGAGGCCCTTGGGTCCTATTTATAGAAAAAGGTCCTGGGCCCATCTCACCTACCCACCGCGGACCGCACAAAATGGCACCGTGGTCCGCGGTGCTCAATACCATGAAGCATTAGGAAATTGGCCACTGCAGATCGTAAGAAATCCAGTGCGGCCGCAGTGGTTCACCGCGGACCGTACAAAATGCAATTCGGCCGCGGTGGAGAACTTCGGAGATTCCTACTGTGAGCACGTGATTTTTGCCTCACGAAAACTACTCCAAAATAAATCAAAAATAAAATAAATTTCTTTTAGTGTGCAATTTTTGAATTTGCGTGGTGTTAAATATTTGTGTTATGTCCGTAAATGTTTACTTTGTCATAATAAAATGAAAATAAAAATAAAAATATATGTTTCATGCATATCTAGGATTTAATTATGCATTTAATAATTGATTCAAAATAAAATCACAAAAATATGCACTGGTTCTATTTCAAATGTTTCACTGTATAATTAATGTTTTATCTATGTGTTAATGGTTATTAAAAGGTAATTAGTATTTTTGTAATGATAATTTTGTTTTTATAATTTTGATTAGGATTTTATTAATTAAGAATAAAATTGAGAAATAGAAAATAGGCTTCAAGTATAAAATAATCGGACCTGGATTGAAATCCAGGCCCAAATAAAACAATTGTCCCACAGCCCAATCCAAATTCCCATGTCCGGTCCAATTCAGCTACGCCAAACGACGTCGTTTGGTGATCATTCATCAAGGGCCGTTAGATTAGATCAATTCAACGGCTGAGATCTCATCACCCTAACTCATAATCCTTACCCGATCCAATACCCGGTTCAACCTTTTCCCCTAATTTAAACCAAACGATGTCGTTTGGTTAAGTGAATTGATCTCAACCGTGCATCTTAATTGATCCAACGGATGAGATCAATCCACCCCACCCCTATATAAGGCCCAAACCCCTACCCCGTCCCCTAACTAAACACCCCCTCTCCTCTCTACTGTTCATCATCCCCTTCGAACCAAACCCCTAACCCTAGCCGCCCTTATTCCCCACCGCCTGAAACCCGGCGGCATCAACGCCGCCGGTCACCACCTTAACACCCCAGAACCCCCTGAACACCCTCTATCCGAATATGTTAGCCGCTTGGCTCGAATCTTCCTGAAGGTTCTCGAATCTTCATTTGAAGATTCGAGCCAAACTCAGATCTAAACCAAACAGCCCCTAGTTAACACCATAGCACCCCCTAGCATGCCTCGTTATGGATCCAGTGTTTGTTTGGCTCGAATCACTTCAGAGCTTCTCGAATCTTCATTTGAAGGTTCGAGCCAAACAAGAACTCACCCATATCTGTTCTAAACTAACACCAAATCACCCCTAGGCTTCCCTCACCCTTGTGTCATCTTTGGTTCCCCTCGAATCTAACCAGAAATGGTTAAGCCCCAAATCGAACCTTCAGGAACCCTAGAAATACCAAACTTTTGGATTCTGCCCAAATTAAATAGAAGATTGAGGTTTAATCGACCTTAGTCGAAGTATTTTCAGTGGAAAATACTTCGACTAAGGTCTGTTTGATTTCAAAAAGTCCGAATCCAAGTGGAGTTCTAGTCTGAATAAATTTGAAGGTTCAGAGGTATTTTTCTATTTCTTTTGTGTATTCTACGTGTATTTTTGTTTGTTTTAATAACCTGTGTAATTTTTCATATTTTTGTTTATTTGTTCTATAGATTCTGTCTCTTACCAGTCTACTTAATCAAATAAATGAATTGTTTCTGTTGGTTATGTTTGTTCACAATGTGTGTAATCGACTCGATTAAATTCGTCGATTAGTTATATTATGAATTCCCATTTGTGATAATACTGATTGAAATAATCTGTTTCTATAGACTGTTTGTTGACAATTGTTGTAAATAATCAGCTTAAGTTAATACTCGTCAGTGAAATCACCCTTGTTTGTAAATCAATAAGTCTGTCAGAATAAATGTTGTATGTATATTGTTTCCTGAACATTAAGTTTCAGGGCATTGTCAGTATATTGACAATGCTCCTGTTTGTTTGATCTTAGTTCAAAAGCTGAAGTTCAGTTTGAATTATTGTACTGAGTTCAGTGTAATGTTATTGTGATGCTAGGTTTAAACTCCATTTCACAAGTATTGATTAGATACCATTGTATTAGAAAGAGTATATTCTCAGTTAAGATTCAATTCAGAACTTAAGAGAATTAGTTGTAGCTGTCTTAAATCAGATTAATAATCAGGTTTGAACAGATTTTAAAATCTGTATTGTTAGATTCTGATTTTAAGTTTGAAAGCAATAATAACAGTAATTACAGTAGAATTTTTGGGGGCATTTCTGGGACAGAACAGTAAGGGTAATGTGATAGTATAGTGGGCTGAAAGTGGAATGTTAATGGCTATAGTTTAATATGATAATGGGAAACAAAGGGTAATGGGGCTGCTTAAAATCAGGATAAGATCACTTAAAGTATTCAAAAGTAGATTTTAATGGGACTTTCTGATTTTTAAAGAGGAAAGGGGTCCAGGCAGCACTTAAAAAGAAAGGGACAGGCCTGTATAAATACAGGGAGTTGGACAGAGAAAAAAGGGGAGAAAAAAAAATGAGGAGATATTAGAGGAAAAAATCTGATTTGAAGGATAGATTTTAAAACTGAAGATAAGAGTTTTCAGAGAGTTTTTTAAGGGATCAGATTTTAAGATTCAAGAAGAGTTTGAGAGAGAGTTTTTAAGAGAGGGGCAGATTTTTAGGAAACTGATTTGAAATTCAGATTTGGAAGAAAAAGAAAAGAAATCAGATTATTTTGTAAGAAGAGGAAAGAGAGAAAAAAATCAGAAATAGGAATCTGAAACAGGAAAGGAATTGAAATCTGAAATATTAGTCTTTCATTGAATCTGTTCGGATTTATTTGATCCCATTGTTTAGTTAAAATCTGAAGTTTCTTAAAAAACACTGCTACTGTGCATCTGGGTTGCTCGGGTCTTATTATTGCTCAAATCTGTGGAAATACTGCTATTCTGCTGATTTTTATTACTGCTGCAATTGCTGAAATTTACTCCTTCATTTCCAGGTACATATCTTTTAAATTCTATGTTGGAAAGAGACTCTTCATGACAAATCAATGAAGCTTGAATTGCAATTCTATTTTTTCATTTATCTAAGTTCATTATTGTAAATTTCAGTTTTGTTTCATGTTGGTTAATATAGTATTATGCTTGACATGATAATTATCAGTTGATCATTCTCTTTTGAAATTCATATAAGTGTTGTAATAGTATTATCTATTCCAGAATTTCATTAAAGTATAGTTATGATTGAATTGTTAAGATAGGGAACATGGCATGAAGTTGGCTATTAATTAAGTCCTATGACATTGTTAGTCAGGTATAGAGTATTCTGAAATATCAAGAAAATGCATGGTTAGTGTATTTCGATTGTTTGGTTGTGGATTAAGGCTAGATGATGTTGGTTGCATGTTGTCCATATATGGCGTAATAGTGATTATGATTATAATCAATAGTCGAAAGTTGCATTAGTATCTTCTGCTATGTTTGCAAATGACAAAATATGACGAATAATGTTGTATGCAATATCATCTTATTAAGTCAATTATGTAGATTTGTTCTCTCTTAATCACAAATGGCCTAGGAATTTTACTATGCGAATGTTAGTGTTTAGCAATGGTTCACATAAATTGAGAATCAAATCGGTTAGATTATATATATATATCTTACGTTCAACCATAAGCAGAATTAACAAAATAATTAGGCCTATTAGATTAAAAGCAAGTATATGAGAATAAGATGAGATGTACAGGCACAAATTGCAACACTTTATATCAATGGTAATTAGAAATAGAATTTGCACTAAATAATGAAAATTCTTCAAAAAAAAAATTTCTTCCCTTCATAAATTATTTTTTTAGTTTCATATGCAATTCATCCTTTGGTATATGTATATATGTTGTATTTGTGAAAAATAGTATTAATCATATTTTTATTCTTTACTTTGAATTTGAATAGTCTGGATGAACATAAATTATACGCGGAAATTATAATAGACGATCAACATTTAATAAATTGTGAATTCTTTTAAAAGAATTTAAAAGCATCCCTTAAATGTGAATTTCTCAGGATTTTCATATAAAATGTGTAGTTATAATAAACAATTTGTGGAAAATCCATAATATTATTACAAAAATTTTGCGCAATTAGGGATGCGTTCGCGTACCCTGATTATATCTTTAAAAGCAAATTCGGATTATGCGTACGCGCAATTTCGAGCGAATATTTAATAAAAAAGATTTCTCCAAAGATGTTAAAATAATTTCATATAACCCGAGATGTGCAGTTCATTGTCTAAATACAAGGGTGATGATGTTCTTGATTTTATTATCAATTTTAAACATATGTTTTTAATAAAAAACTATAATATGGTCAATTTTATTGTGTACACGTATGCGTGGCACGAATCCTCTGTAATTATAAAAGGTATATAATACGAATATACGTGCGCGTAATTCGTTATATAATAGTACACAATAAACAGAAACGGTGACAAAATCCTGCAATAAAAAATGTAAAAATCAAGATAAGCTAAGAATAAAAACAGTTAAGCGACCGTGCTAGAACCACGGAATTAGGAAATGCCTAACACCTTCTTCCGGATTAACAGAATTCCTTACTCAGGATTTCTGGTTCGCAGAATAACAAACAGAGTCATATTCTCCTCGATTCAGGGATTAAAAATTGGTGACTTGGGACGCCTTAAAATTCCCAGGTGGCGACTCTGAAACAAAAAAAAAATCCCGTTTCGACTGTCCTTCAATTGGAGAAAACTCCCCACGCGCCCCGCGGGCGCGGAAAAAGGAGGTGCGACAGCTCTGGCGACTCTGCTGGGGACGAACCCAGAATCTCTGGTTCAGGGTTTAAAGAATTCGAGCTTAAAATAACTGTTATAATTGGCTTTATTTATTGTCTGATTTTTACATGATATATGCTCAATATGCTAAATGAAATTTTTACTGCTTTAATATTATTTGAATTATGCATATACAATTTCTACGAAACCTCCTTCTTTCTGAGTCTTCTGAATTTATGGTGCACACGTGCGCGTGGCCCACCTTTCTGTTAAAGTCATACCAAATAAGACGAAGTTGGGACAAGTAACTAGGCCGGGTAGACTTTCGTGCTCCCGGTACGTTGCCCCCGTTTCGGCTCAAACTGTCCGTTTGGGTAAGCCAGGTTTAGAACAATCAACCTCAGGTTTTTTACCTAGAATAACTCAGCCATGAACCGGATCCCTAGTAGGAACGTCTATTTGCATCATGTACATTTGGCCTTGGAGACTCAACACAGGGGTTGGGTCTGTCTAGGACAGGTGAACCCGAAACAAAAAAGACCTTCCTGATGCATCCTACTTACTACCTGTGCATTCATTTGCCTCGAACATGCTTGTTGACCAGCTTAAATGAAATCATGGTGAGAACCGAGGAATAAAATGGGTTGTTTTACAAATTCCCAAAAATAATTTTAAATCTTGAAATAAGAGTATTTAATAAATAAAAAATTGAATTTTTTTTAGTGTATATTTTCAAAATGAGTTTTGACTTTATTAAAATTAAATTTCAGATACAAAATGAGCACCACAAAAAACCCCCCATCCACGAATACAGAAGAGTTTCTATTTCAGCTTCAAATGTGGTGGTATGAATTAGGCGAAGATGGTCAAAAATGGGTCGTCAAGCATTTGGGAAATCTCACGGATATTATGAAAGTTAAACCCCGTGATGATCTGATTGCAGCGTTAGTAACTTTTTTGGACCCTGTTCACAATGTCTTTCGTTTCTCTGACTTCGAGCTTACTCCTACATTAGAGGAGATAGCTGGATATGCTGGTTTTGACGGAAATCTAAGAAATCAAAGCCTGATATTCACAAAGGCTCCCTCGGTACATCGATTCTTCGGTCTTCTGAACATCAGCAGTCAAATCAGGAAAAGCAATGTCATCAATGGATGTTGTTCCTTCAACTTTTTGTATTCAAGGTTCGGAAAGTCAGATGGGTTCGAAATTCATGAGAAAGGCCTTACTAACAAGCAAAACAAAGACACTTGGCAGATTCACCGTCGCTTTGCCTTCATGGTGGCTTTTCTAGGAATCATGGTCTTCCCAGACAAAGAGCGAACAATTGATATTCGCACCGCGAAAGTTGTGCAAATCCCCACCACCAAAGAAAATCACACCCTTGTCCCCATCATTCTATCAGACATTTATCGGGCTTTGACTTTATGTAAATCAGGAGCAAAAGTCTTCGAAGGATGCAAAATTTTGTTGCAAATGTGGGTGATTGAACATCTCCAACAACAGCCCAAGATCATACAGTATGGGCCAAACAATGATAATTACATCGAGAGTTATGAGGAAAGAATAAAAAATTATCAGGCTCCAGAAGGGATAGAAGCGTGGGTATCTCATCTAATGGCTTTAATGGCAAATCAAATTGAATGGACTTTGGGATGGCTCCCGATGAGGGAAGTGATACACATGTCAACCTCAAATTGTTATTTGCTACTATTGGGATTGAGAAGCATCCAGCCGTATGCGCCACTAAGAGTCCTAAGACAACTAGGGAGATATCAAGTAGTTCCTGATGATGAAGATTTGAGTATGCAAGTAATCGAATTACACCCAGAAGCCACTATTCCTGAGGCTCTACTTCAGCAGATGTGGAATGGATGTCGATATTTGAAAAGTGATACTCAAGTCCCAGACACTACAAAGGGTGAGATAAATCCTGGATATGCAAGGTGGTTTGAGAAACGATCTCGCGTGGATGATGTACCAGAACCTGAGCTAAGAAGGCCAACAAAAAGACCCCATATTCAAAACTTTAATGATAAAATCCAAGAGCGGTTGATCTGGGGAGAAAAGGAAAAAGGGTACAAAGCAACTATCCATGCCCTAAAAGAAAATCTAAGGAGCTTCAGTCTGGAGAAAGATTTGCAAGCACAAGAAGCCGAAGACGAGAAGAAGAGTCTAGCTTGTGAGAATGAAAATCTTCATGCTCGATTCAAAAAAATGAAAAGAGTTTCTGAAACACCAAAGAGGAGCTGGAAGGATCAAAAAACCATCGCCAATCTTTTTGAAAGAATGCAAGATTATGATTCCGTTCTTGCGGAAAACGAAAGGGCGTTGAGAAAAGCTAAAGAACAAATCCAACAATTAAACGAAGAGGCCAGATCTAATAAGGAACGCCAAGTAAGGCAATCCGAAGAAGACAGGGCACAATTCAAGAAGGAAAAAGACCATTGGATACGATCAGAAGACCAGCTTCGTGCACAACTAGAAGAGGCAAGAAGATGCAACAGAGAACATCAACAAGCAGACATCGACAGGGAAAGAGCGCATGCAAGATTAGAGCAGGCCAGACTCCGAACTCTATTAGAGTCAGCTCTAGATCGTGAAAACCGTGTCAGAGATATAGCCACCACTCGCCAGCAGCAATTGCAGGACCAAGACCAACATCTCCAAGATTTCAGGGCACAAATCCACGACCTGGCGGTCTACACCTCTCAAAGTTACGTAAACTGCCAAGGAATGGATTATGAAAGGTTTACAGAGCATGCACCCATTTTTGCCCGTCATCTAGCAATGGAGTTGGAAAGGATGTATCGTATGCTGGGAGGTCATCCAGGTCAAGCCCCACATTGAGCAAATAATCTAATAATTTACAACACAAGTGGAAAGTGGGGCACGTTGTGAGATGTTAAGAATTGTATCTTTTATTTTTATTTAAGTGTGTGTGTTTCAAGCCATTTTCTTACAAAGTTTTCAAATGTAATGTCTGTTCATCTTTGTATAATGAATAAAAGTGTTTGCCTCATGTCCGAACTACGCAAGGTCTGATTCATACGGGGGCATGATACGTAGGCAATCTTTATAAGATTCGACCACCACAATAAGGAATATAATAAATAAAATAAAAGTGAGTAACAATAAAAATTTCAAGAAAGCTGGGACGACACAAGCAGCCGAGCAAATGCATAATAGAAAGGGGATATTTGTCTAGGAGCATTGCATCTCAACGTGTAATTATATATGTGTTAAACTCTCAAGACTAACAAGTTTGTTCATTTCCAAAATTCAAGCAGTTAGTTTCTCTAAAGAGTATACTAGCATATTATCATTATCACACGAGATCAAAAGGACCAATACCCGAAAGTATGTCTATCCCAGATGTTGACACAGGTATTGAGCTAGAGGAGATGGATGTCGGGAAAATGAAAGAAGAGATGTTTAAACTCAAGCAGCAAATGGCTGAGATGTACCAAGCCTGGTCTACAGGACAGTTACCCCCATCTTACCCAACTAACCCTGCTCCATCAATGACCCAAACTCAGGATAATATTACCACTGAATTATCCCCAAATTTCCCCATTTACCAGCACTACCGAGGCACCACCTCTCAGACACCGCAGTCTCCACCTCCGAAACCAGTTCCATATTTTCCTCCACCTATGACTCCTGTTTTCGTAGCACCTCCCCCGGCTACATTCCACAAATCTCCTAGTGAGCCTACATTCCAGGCCCAGGACAACCAATATTACCCCCGGAGCCCACCCTCAAAGCCTCCGAAATCCATTCAACTGCTCCTCGTTTTGATCTCCCAACCAAAATTGACAAGCCAGCCAAAAATGTTGAACAAAAAGAGATGTTCAGGAAGGTCAAAAGTCTAGAACAATCATTCAGAGACATGCGAGTATTAGGTGGGCAAGTCAGTGTAGCATACAAAGATTTGTGCTTATTCCCAAATGTACAATTACCAGTTGGCTTCAAGATGCCCAAATTTGACCTATACAATGGGCACGACGACCCAGTAGCCCACTTAAGGGGTTTCTGCAGCAAGATGCGAGGAGCTGGGGGAAAGGACGAATTATTGATGGCTTACTTCAGTCAAAGTTTAAGCGGATCAGCTTTGGAGTGGTATACACGCCAGGACCATGGGAGATGGTACACCTGGGATGACCTGGCACAGGCATTTGCATACCATTTCCAATACAATCTGGAAATCATCCCAGATCGACTATCTTTGACAAAATTTGAGAAAAAACACAATGAAAGTTTCAGAGAGTATGGCTTCTGGTGGAGAGAACAGGCAGCAAGAGTGGATCCTCCTATGAAGGAGAGTGAAATGGTAGACTACTTCCTCCAAGCCTTGGAACCAACTTACTATGCCCATTTGGTTTCAGCGGTTGGGAAATCATTCAACGAAGTAGTAAAAATGGGAGGTATGGTGGAAGAAGGCCTCAAGACAAATAAAATCATGAGCTATTCAGCGATTAAGGCGACTACTCAAGCTATTCTAGGAGGGGTAGGAGGAATCGGAAGAAAGAAGAGGGAGGAGACAACAGTAGTTGATTCAGGAATTTGGTCAGGACCAAGAGGTTCACCGCCTTACTATAATCAACAACGACATCGCCAATCAACTTACCACCACGATTCATCCCAACACTACTATCACCCTTCGGAGCCTCATTTTTCCATTAACCATGCACAAGCATACAATCAGCCACCTGTTCACACTAATTGGCGTGCTCCTGCCATACCAAGTTCTTACCCACGAGCCTATCCCGGACCAGGTTTCAGGCCTAGGCCAGCATTCAGGGGAGAAATGGAACAGAAAAAGAAAACCTACACTCCATTGGGAGAGTCTTACACTAGTCTGTTCCACAGGCTGAGACAACTGGACATGCTAATACCAATACAATCCAAGCTACCCAATCCTCCTACAAAGAATCTGGACTACACCATTAGCTGTGAGTATTGCTCCGGTACACCAGGCCATGATACGGAGAAATGCTGGCATTTGAAAAATGCAATACAAGAGCTGATTGATACTAATAAAATCGAGGTTCAAACCCCCGAAGCTCCCAATATCAATAGAAATCCAATGCCAGCCCATCAGGAGGCCAATATGATAGAAATCATACAAGCTGATGGGGAGACAAAGAAGCCGTCACAAACTGTCATGATGATCAGGTCTCATGAAGCCGAGCCAGATAAGCAGTTAACAGAGGAGAAGCCGGTACCTAAGCAGGACAAAAATGGTGATGAACCATTTATGGTAGTCGAGAAGGGATCATCAAGCAAAGTTGCCACAAAACAAGAAAGGCCGAAAGTGATAGTACCAGGGGTTGTCAACAAACCCATTGTATTCGTGGAAGGAGCCCGTACAGATCGGGTTATTATCACACCTGTAACCCAGCTGCCAGTGATCAACAACAAAGCCATCCTATGGAACTATGAACGGGTGACTGTAATGTACAAGGGAAAAGAAGTCAAGGAAGAAGTGTGTGAGGTGCAAGGCTTGACTCGTTCGGGAAGATGTTTTACGCCCGAAGAGTTAAGAAAAACTAAAAATAATCCAACACCAATAAAGAGAGCTGTGACGGAAGAAGAGGCGGAAGAGTTTTTAAGAAAAATGAAACTCTATGACTATTCTGTTGTGGATCAATTGAAGAAGACGCCCGCTCAAATTTCATTGTTATCATTACTGATCCATTCAGAGGAGCACCGCCTGGCTTTGATGAAAATCCCGAATGAGGCTCAGGTTCCTAAAAAAATCTCTGTAAATCATTTGGGAAGAATAGCCAACAGAATCTTTGAGGCAAACAGAATTACATTTTCTGATGATGAATTACCTGTGGAAGGTACCGAGCACAACAGAGCTCTTTACCTCACCATGAAATGTGAAAACTCTGTAGTAACCCGGGTATTGGTTGACAATGGGTCAAGTGCAAACATCTGCCCTCTCTCCACTTTAAGCAAATTGAAAATCAAAGAGGAGAGGATCCAGAAGAATAGTATTTGCGTACGGGGTTTTGACGGTGGAAGCAAAGATTCATTTGGCGACATAGTGTTGGAACTAACAATAGGGCCAGTTGAATTCACAATGGAATTTCAAGTGTTGGACATAACTGTTTCTTACAACTTGTTGTTGGGTCGACTATGGATCCATGCTGCTAAAGCAGTCCCGTCAACACTACATCAGGCTGTCAAGTTTGAATGGGATCATCAAGAAATAGTTGTGCATGGAGAAGAAAGTTTAAATGCTCACAGCAGGGCCATTGTACCAGTCGAGGGAATAGAAAATAACCAGGGACCATGGGTATACCAAGTGTCCGACACAGTGTCGGTAGAGAAAATTCCAGAGGGGAAGTACCTTCCGAATCCAAAAATATCCTCTGCATCAGTCATGGTAGCCTATGAAATGTTAAAAAATGGTTTTATACCCGGAAAAGGTCTAGGCTCATCGTTGCAAGGAATTACACAACCAGTATCTCTCCCCGAGAACTGGGGAACCTTTGGTTTGGGATTCGTACCCGCTATCAATGACGTAAAAAAGGCCAGAAAGCTGAAACAAAAGGCATGGGTTCTGCCAAAACCAGTCCCACATCTATCAAAGTCTTTTGTCAAGACCGATGTTAAAAATCGCCCGATAACAACAATTCCTAAATCCCTGGTCAATCCTGAGGAGGAATTAATTGAAAGATTTGAGAAATTGTTTGACGATGTGAATATGGTGGAAAGCGGGGAAGGTTGTAGCAACACATAAGTTCAATTCGTTGGGCCAGAAACAAAGCTTAATAATTGGAAAGCCACTTCTCTCCCCATTCGAAAGGAGTCTTGGTAGTTTATTTTGATTTTCTTTCAGTTTGTTTGGGTTACCTCAGGGTTGTAATCCCAATGCTTATCTTACAGTTTGTTTGAAGTGTGCAAACCTTGTTATCTTTCATCATCCAATAAAATACAGTTTCCTTTTTCATTATCATTCCTGATAGTTTTTTTTTCCATTTCTTCTTTTTCTGTACAGTTCTTTTTACGCTGGCTCTAGTGATATGGCATGCATGAGGAATCCTCAGCCCAGTCTTAAAAATCAATCTGGTTCCGAAGTAATAATTCAAGAAATATATTGTGATTATGAATCAGAATATGATGAAGATGAGGTTTTTGAAGAGATTAGTAAAGAGTTAATTCACTTTGAGGAAAAAATCAAACCTAACTTGAGTGATACCGAGGACATCAATATAGGGGACACGAGTAATATCCGGGAAACTAAAATAAGTGTCCATCTCGAACCAAAGATCCGAGAAGAGTTAATTAAAGCACTCATAGAATTCAAAGATGTTTTTGCATGGTCATATGACGACATGCCGGGCCTGAGCACTGATTTAGTGGTTCACAAATTGCCCACCGATCCAACGGTGCCTCCTGTCAAGCAGAGGCTGAGAAAATTCAAGCCTGATATGAGTGTGAGAATTAAGGAAGAAATCACCAAACAGTTGGAAGCAAAGGTCATTCGAGTCACTCGATATCCTGTTTGGTTAGCTAATATCGTTCCTGTACCAAAGAAAGACGGCAAAATTAGAGTATGCGTCGACTACCGCAATCTCAACAAAGCAAGTCCGAAGGATAATTTCCCATTACACAATATCCATATTTTGATCGATAATTGTGCCAAGCATGATATAGGATCTTTCATGGATTGTTATGCCGGGTATCATCAAATTCTAATGGATGAAGAAGACGCAGAAAAGACGGCATTCATCACACCATGGGGAACTTATTGCTACCGGGTAATGCCATTCGGTTTGAAGAACGCCGGAGCAACCTATATGAGAGCGATGACCACAGTGTTTCATGATATGATACACAAGGAGATTGAGGTATACGTGGACGATGTGATCATAAAATCAAAGCATCAGTCCGACCACGTTGGGGACTTGAGGAAATTCTTCTTAACCCTGCCAAATGCGCATTTGGAGTTCCATCTGGAAAGTTGCTGGGATTCATAGTCAGTCGACGAGGTATCGAGCTAGACCCATCAAAAATCAAAGCCATCCAAGAATTGCCACCTCCAAAGAACAAAACTGAAGTAATGAGTTTGTTGGGAAGGTTGAATTACATCAGCAGGTTTATTGCTCAGCTTACAACAACCTGTGAGCCTATTTTCAAATTGTTGAAAAAAGATGCTGCGGTCGAATGGACCGACGAGTGTCAGGAGGTGTTTGACAAGATAAAAGGATACCTGTCAAACCCACCCGTGTTGGTCCCGCCAGAGCCAGGAAGACCTCTGATTCTTTACTTGACGGTCTTGGAAAATTCATTTGGTTGTGTATTGGGGAAACATGACCTCACTGGCAGAAAAGAACAGGCCATCTACTACCTTAGCAAGAAGTTCACAGTTTATGAGGTTAAGTATACTCATCTGGAAAAGACATGTTGCGCCCTAACATGGGTAGCTCAAAAATTGAAACACTATTTGTCGTCCTACACCACTTACCTCATTTCGCGTCTGGATCCATTGAAATATATTTTTCAAAAGCCTATGCCAACGGGAAGACTTGCAAAGTGGCAGATATTGCTCACAGAATTTGACATCATCTATGTGACTCGAACTGCAATAAAAGCCCAAGCATTGGCTGATCATTTAGCTGAAAACCCGGTCGACGAAGAGTACGAGCCGTTGAAAACCTATTTTCCTGATGAAGAAATAATGCATATCGACGAGATGGAGCAAATTGAAAAACCTGGTTGGAAACTTTTCTTTGATGGGGCCGCTAACATGAAAGGAGTCGGGATAGGAGCTGTAATCATTTCTGAAACAGGGCATCACTATCCTGTTACGGCTCAACTACAATTTTATTGCACCAATAATATGGCTGAATATGAAGCTTGTATTATGGGGTTAAGGCTGGCCGCAGACATGGGTATCCAAGAAATCTTAGTCATGGGAGATTCGAATCTTCTGGTACATCAAATTCAAGGAGAATGGGAAACCCGAGACTTGAAGCTCATACCATACCGACAATGTCTACATGATCTTTGTCAGCGGTTTAAATCAGTGGAGTTCCGGCATATTCCAAGGATCCATAATGAGGTCGCCGATGCATTGGCTACTTTGGCATCAATGTTGCACCATCTAGACAAAGCTTATGTGGATCCACTACATATTTGAGTCCACAATCAGCACGCTTATTGCAATATGGTTGAAGAAGAATTTGATGGTGAACCATGGTTCCACGACATCAAGGAGTATATCAGGATGGGGATATATCCCGCACAAGCCACAGGAGATCAAAAGAGGACCATTAGGCGATTGGCAAATGGATTCTTCTTGAGCGGAGGAATTTTGTATAAAAGAACACCAGACCTTGGATTATTAAGATGCATAGATGCCAGACAAGCTACAGCTGTCATGTCTGAAGTACATTCTGTAGTTTGCGGACCCCACATGAGTGGATATGTGTTGGCAAAGAAAATCCTCCGAGCTGGTTACTATTGGCTTACCATGGAGCGAGATTGTATCAATTTTGTGCGCAAGTGTCATCAATGCCAGATACACGGAGATTTGATTCATTCTCCACCATCCGAGTTGCACACAATGTCGGCACCATGGCCCTTCGTTGCCTGGGGCATGGATGTGATTGGACCAATTGAGCAGGCAGCATCCAATGGGCACAGGTTCATTCTGGTAGCCATTGATTATTTTACCAAATGGGTTGAGGCCAAGACATTCAAATCGGTGGCCAAGAAAGCTGTGGTCGATTTTGTCCACTCAAATATCATATGTCGATTCGGAATCCCAAAGGTGATCATCACAGATAACGGTGCTAATCTTAACAACAACTTAATGAAGGAAGTATGTCAACAGTTTAAGATTACACATCGCAACTCTACCTCATATCGGCCCAAGGCGAATGGAGCAGTCGAGGCAGCCAACAAAAACATAAAGAAGATACTTCGGAAAATGGTAGAAGGTTCAAGACAATGGCATGAAAAATTACCATTTTCATTATTGGGATACCGCACTACTGTTCGCACTTCAGTAGGAGCAACTCCTTATTTGTTGGTATATGGCACTGAAGCAGTAATTCCTGCAGAAGTTGAGATTCCTTCCCTTCGGATCATCGCCGAAGCAAAGATTGATGATGATGAGTGGGTCAAAACCCGTCTGGAATAGTTAAACTTGATTGATGAAAAACGATTGGCCGCAGTATGTCATGGTCAATTATATCAAAGAAGAATAGCAAGAGCATACAACAAAAAAGTGCGTCCACGGAAGTTCGAAGTGGGTCAACATGTGCTGAAACGTATTCTTCCACATCAGGTTGAGGCAAAAGGCAAATTTGCCCCGAATTGGCAAGGACCATTAATTATGACCAGAGTATTATCGAATGGTGCACTATGCTTAACATAAATTGAAGGCAAGTGCATAGACATGGCGATCAATTCTGACGCGGTAAAGAGATATTATGCATAATTTTTTTTAAATGTTTGTATTTAGCATTATTTCGAAGATTGGAATGACAAAGGCAATTTATTCTGCTATCCAAACACTATACCATTTGCTTCCCCTCGAGCCATATTTGTTTCTTTCTTACCCTCTCTTGGAATCAATGAAAATCAAATATGAAATAATAAAAAAAAAGAAAAGAAAAGAAAATCACTATTATTTAGTGAACTACGTTTGACCTGATTCCTCAAAGAAGGATACGTAGGCGCCTCACGGCTCGGTCATAGGGTGCACAATATGCATAATGTCCACAAAAGAAACATCAAGAGACCCCAATCAAGAAAACTGGGGCAGGAGTTGTATTGGAAATAAGAAAAAGATTCCAAGAGTTGTAATTTTAAACCCATACCAAAACTGTTTAGTTTTTGATACTTTTCCATTTCCCACCACATACCAAAAAGACCTTTCGACCAATCTTAGAAAAATGCTAAGTCAAGCAAATGAAGATGGTTCATAACACTCTGGTACAAACAAGAAAAGAAAGTAAAAATGAGAGAGTCTTATAGGTGAAAACCCGCACAGGCACCATAAGGCGACGGAAGTTGAGAGAAAGAAAAATGAGAGAGTCTTATTGGTGAAAACCTTCGTAGGCACCATAAGGCGAAAAGGAAGTAAGAAATGAACAAATGAGGAAGGTTTATCGGTGAAAACTCTATGAGATATTGCAAGTCCAACAGGTCTGTATAATGATAAATGAAGTTGGATTACGGAAATTTTGGGGAAAACAAAAATGAAACAATTAAAAGGAGATTGATTAAAAGACTGGGTTGATTAATCCAAATTGCATACCATGATCATTGGCGCCAGTGACTCCAATCAGATAAGTCCTTTATTCCTTCGTCAACAATCATCCAAATTTGGATTTTTCTTGTCATTCTATAATTGTCGAAATCAGCGTGTTTCGTCACTAATAATCTTACTTTTCTAAAGCTTTGAGATAAGTTTTATTCCAAACAAATAAGAAGGAATGTCAAGGTATACTACCAAGATTCAAGGTTACATGATGCAAAATACGGCCATGAAAGGCGGGAGATAAAAATAATAAGATATGGGTGTAAGAAAAGTGAAATCAAAAGTGGATCAGCAATGTCAGGAGAGACATATGATTACGATTAAAAGGGTTAGAAGTAAAAAACAACAGTTGGTGATCCTATAGTCAAGGATTAATTACAAGGACAAAACAGTCTTTTCAACCATTCTAAGGCAATAAAACAAGACGAAGAGAAGCCCCACCATCGGCAAGAATACCCAGTTAACCACCCTGCTTTAAACTAACGAAGTTTTCTTTGATTTAAAACAGGGGCAAAAACAACATTTGTGGCAGGAAACACCTGGTAAAGGATGAGAATTAAAGAAGTCAGGCGTCCACCTGGAGAATGAGGATGAGAATTAAAGAAATCAGGCGTCCACTTGGAGAATGAGGATGAGAATTAAAGAAGTCAGGCGTCCACCTGGAGAATGAGGACAATGAAAAGAAGAAATCAGGCGTCCACCTGGAGAATGAGGATGAGAATTGAAGAAATCAGGCGTCCACCTGGAGAATGCGGATGAGAATTAAACAAGTCAGGCGTCCACCTAGAGAATGAGGATGAGAATTGAAGAAATCAGGCGTCCACCTGGAGAATGAGGATGAGAATTGAAGAAGTCAGGCGTCCACCTGGAGAATGAGGATGAGAATTAAAGAAGTCAGGCGTCCACATGGAGAATGAGGATGAGAATTAAAGAAGTCAGGCGTCCACCTGGATAATGAGGATGAGAATTAAAGAAATCAGGCGTCCACCTGGAGAATGAGGATGAGAATTAAAGAAGTCAGGCGTCCACCTGGAGAATGAGGATGAAAAGAAGAAATCAGGCGTCCACCTGGAGAATGAGGATAAAGAAGTTAAGAAGGAGTCAGGCGTCCACCTGGAGAATGAGGATAATGAAAAGAAGAAATCAGGCGTTCACCTGGAGAACGAAAGATGAAGAATTGAAGAAATCAGGCATCCACCTGGAGAATGAGGATGAGAATTAAAGAAATCAGGCGCCCACCTGGAGAATGAGGATAAGAATTGAAGAAATCAGGCGTCCACCTGGACAATGAGGATAAAGAAGTTAAGAAGGAGTCAGGCGTCCACCTGGAGAATGAGGATAAGAATTGAAGAAATCAGGCGTCCACCTGGAGAACGAGGATGAAGAATTGAAGAAATCAGGCATCCACCTGGAGAATGAGGATGGGAATTAAAGAAATCAGGCTTCCACCTGGAGAATGAGGATAAGAATTGAAGAAGTCAGGCGTCCACCTGGAGAATGAGGATGAAGAAGAAATCAGGCGTCCACCTGGAGAATGAGGATGAGAATTGAAGAAATCAGGCGTCCACCTGGAGAATGAGGATGAGAATTAAAGAAGTCAGGCGTCCACCTGGAGAACGAGGATGAAGAATTGAAGAAATCAGGCGTCCACTTGGAGAATGAGGATGAGAATTAAAGAAGTTAGGCGTCCACCTGGAGAATGAGGATGAGAATTAAAGAAGTCAGGCGTCCACCTGGAGAATGAGAATGAGAATTAAAGAAGTCAGGCGTCCACCTGGAGAATGAGGATGAAGAATTGAAAAATCAGGCGTCCACCTGGAGAATGAGGATGAGAAATTGAAGAAGTCAGGCACCCACCTGGAGAACAAGGGAATACAATTGAAGTGTTGAAGTCAAAAGCCCGCTCATATGAGAAAGGAGCACACTTAGAGTCAATAAAGCAAAGGAGTCCAACAAAGTCCCCAGCAGGAAACAACAAGAGTCCCAAACAGAGAAAGAAAATACGGGACACAATGAAAGGGAATGCGGAATAAGCCAAATGCCCAAGAGTCACCAAGATATCGAGACAACAAGAAAAGCAAGGGCATGATCTAGATAAGATTTTATAATTCATGTACCATAGTATAGTTTAGCTTTTTGTATTAACTTTGAAGCAAGGTGTAATAAGGAGGTCAGCAAGCAGTAAAAACAACACGAAGCAGCAGTAACATCACAGTCCCATGGTAGTCCCAGCTACCCAAAACTTCCCGAACTACATTGACCTGATTCCTTTATCCAAGGATATGTAGGAAACCTTTGAAGCAGGGGTTCGGTCAAATCTTTTAAAAAAAAATGCTTCCCACGGAGTATTTGAACGGGCAAAAATCGCTCGTATCCGCTCACTTTATCTTTGCACGAAAACTCTTCGAGTTTCCGCACAAAGAGGGGCAGCTGTGAGCACGTGATTTTTGCCTCACGAAAACTACTCCAAAATAAATCAAAAATAAAATAAATTTCTTTTTGTGTGCAATTTTTGAATTTGCGTGGTGTTAAATATTTGTGTTATGTCCGTAAATGTTTACTTTGTCATAATAAAATGAAAATAAAAATAAAAATATATGTTCCATGCATATCTAGGATTTAATTATGCATTTAATAATTGATTCAAAATAAAATCACAAAAATATGCACTGGTTCTATTTCAAATGTTTCACTGTATAATTAATGTTTTATCTATGTGTTAATGGTTATTAAAAGGTAATTAGTATTTTTGTAATGATAATTTTGTTTTTATAATTTTGATTAGGATTTTATTAATTAAGAATAAAATTGAGAAATAGAAAATAGGCTTCAATTATAAATTAATCGGACCTGGATTGAAATCCAGGCCCAAATAAAACAATTGTCCCACACCCCAATCCAAATGCCCATGTCCGGTCCAATTCAGCTACGCCAAACGACGTCGTTTGGTGATCATTCATCAAGGGCCGTTAGATTAGATCAATTCAACGGCTGAGATCTCATCACCCTAACCCATAATCCTTACCCGATCCAATACCCGGTTCAACCTTTTCCCCCAACTTAAACCAAACGATGTCGTTTAGTTAAGTGAATTGATCTCAATTGTGCATCTTAATTGATCCAACGGATGAGATCAATCCACCCCACCCCTATATAAGGCCCAAACCCCTACCCCGGCCCCTAACTAAACACCCCCCTCCTCTCTACTATTCATCATCCCCTCCGAACCAAACCCCTAACCCTAGCCGCCCTTATTCCCCACCACCTGAAACCCGGCGGCATCAACGCCGCCGGTCACCACCTTAACACCCCAGAACCCCCTGAACACCCTCTATCCGAATATGTTAGCCGCTTGGCTCGAATCTTCCTGAAGGTTCTCGAATCTTCATTTGAAGATTCGAGCCAAACTCAGATCTAAACCAAACAACCCCTAGTTAACACCATAGCACCCCTAGCATGCCTCATTATGGATCCGGTGTTTGTTTGACTCGAATCACTTTAGAGCTTCTCGAATCTTCATTTGAAGGTTCGAGCCAAACAAGAACTCACCCAGATCTGTTCTAAACTAACACCAAATCACTTCTAGGCTTCCCTCACCCTTGTGTCATCTTTGGTTCCCCTCGAATCTAACCAGAAATGGTTAAGCCCCAAATCGAACCTTCAGGAACCCTAGAAATACCAAACTTTTGGATTCTGCCCAAATTAAATAGAAGATTGAGGTTTATTCGACCTTAGTCGAAGTATTTTCAGTGTAAAATACTTCGACTAAGGTCTGTTTGATTTCAAAAAGTCTGAATCCAAGTGGAGTTCTAGTCTGAATAAATTTGAAGGTTCAGAGGTATTTTTCTATTTCTTTTGTGTATTCTACGTGTATTTTTGTTTGTTTTAATAACCTGTGTAATTTTTCATATTTTTGTTTATTTGTTCTATGGATTCTGTCTCTTACCAGTCTACTTAATCAAATAAATGAATTGTTTCTGTTGGTTATGTTTGTTCACAATGTGTGTAATCGGCTCGGTTAAATTCGTCGATTAGTTACATTATGAATTCCCATTTGTGATAACACTGATTGAAATAATCTGTTTCTATAGACTGTTTGTTGACAATTGTTGTAGATAATCAGCTTAAGTTAATACTCATCAGTGAAATCACCCTTGTTTGTAAATCAATAAGTCTGTCAGAATAATTGTTGTATGTATATTGTTTCCTGAACATTAAGTTTCAGGGCATTGTCAGTATATTGACAATGCTCCTGTTTGTTTGATCTTAGTTCAAAAGCTGAAGTTCAGTTTGAATTATTGTACTGAGTTTAGTGTAATGTTATTGTGATGCTAGGTTTAAACTCCATTTCACAAGTATTGATTAGATACCATTGTATTAGAAAGAGTATATTCTCAGTTAAGATTCAATTCAGAACTTAAGAGAATTAGTTGTAGCTGTCTTAAATCAGATTAAAAATCAGGTTTGAACAGATTTTAAAATCTGTATTGTTAGATTCTGATTTTAAGTTTGAAAGCAGTAATAACAGTAATTACAATAGGATTTCTGGGGGGCATTTCTGTGACAGAACAGTAAGGGTAATGTGATAGTATAGTGGGCTGAAAGTGGAATGTTAATGGCTATAGTTTAATATGATAATGGGAAACAAATGGTAATGGGGCTGCTTAAAATCAGGATAAGATCACTTAAAGTATTTAAAAGCAGATTTTAATGGGACTTTCTGATTTTTAAAGAGGAAAGGGGTCCAGGCAGCACTTAAAAAGAAAGGGGCAGGCCTGTATAAATACAGGGAGCTGGACAGAGAAAAAAGGGGAGAAAAAAAATGAGGAGATATTAGAGGAAAAAATCTGATTTGAAGGATAGATTTTAAAACTGAAGATAAGAGTTTTCAGAGAGTTTTTTAAGGGATCAGATTTTAAGATTCAAGAAGAGTTTGAGAGAGAGTTTTTAAGAGAGGGGCAGATTTTTAGGAAACTGATTTTGAAATTCAGATTTGGAAGAAAAAGAAAAGAAATCAGATTATTTTGTAAGAAGAGGAAAGAGAGAAAAAAATCAGAAATAGGAATCTGAAAAAAGAAAGGAATTGAAATCTGAAGTATTAGTCTTTCATTGAATCTGTTCGGATTTATTTGATCCCATTGTTTAGTTAAAATCTGAAGTTTCTTAAAAAACACTGCTACTATGCATCTGGGTTCCTCGGGTCTTATTATTGCTCAAATCTGTGGAAATACTGTTATTCTGCTGATTTTTATTACTGCTGCAACTGCTGAAATTTACTCCTTCATTTCCAGGTACATATCTTTTAAATTCTATGTTGGAAAGAGACTCTTCATGACAAATCAATGAAGCTTGAATTGCAATTCTATTTTTTCATTTATCTAAGTTCATTATTGTAAATTTCAGTTTTGTTTCATGTTGGTTAATATAGTATTATGCTTGACATGATAATTATCAGTTGATCATTCTCTTTTGAAATTCATATAAGTGTTGTAATAGTATTATCTATTCCAGAATTTCATTAAAGTATAGTTATGATTGAATTGTTAAGATAGGGAACATGGCATGAAGTTGGCTATTAATTAAGTCCTATGACATTGTTAGTCAGGTATAGAGTATTCTGAAATATCAAGAAAATGCATGGTTAGTGTATTTCGATTGTTTGGTTGTGGATTAAGGCTAGATGATGTTGGTTGCATGTTGTCCATATATGGCGTAATAGTGATTATGATTATAAACAATAGTCGAAAGTTGCATTAGTATCTTCTGCTATGTTTGCAAATGACAAAATATGAGGAATAATGTTGTATGCAATATCATCTTATTAAGTCAATTATGTAGATTTGTTCTCTCTTAATCAAAAATGGCCTAGGAATTTTACAATGCGAATGTTAGTGTTTAGCAAGGGTTCACATAAATTGAGAATCAAATCGGTTAGATTATATATATATCTTACGTTCAACCATAAGCAGAATTAACAAAATAATTAGGCCTATTAGATTAAAAGCAAGTATATGAGAATAAGATGAGATGTACAGGCACAAATTGCAACACTTTATATCAATGGTAATTAGAAATAGAATTTGCACTAAATAATGAAAATTCTTCAAAAAAAAAATTTCTTCCCTTCATAAATTATTTTTTTAGTTTCATATGCAATTCATCCTTTGGTATATGTATATATGTTGTATTTGTGAAAAATAGTATTAATCATATTTTTATTCTTTACTTTGAATTTGAATAGTCTGGATGAACATAAATTATACGCGGAAATTATAATAGACGGTCAACATTTAATAAATTGTGAATTCTTTTAAAAGAATTTAAAAGCATCCCTTAAATGTGAATTTCTCAAGATTTTCATATAAAATGTGTAGTTATAATAAACAATTTGTGGAAAATCCATAATATTATTACAAAGATTTTGCGCAATTAGGGATGCGTTCGCGTACCCTGATTATATCTTTAAAAGCAAATTCAGATTATGCGTACGCGCAATTTCGAGCGAATATTTAATAAAAAAGATTTCTCTAAAGATGTTAAAATAATTTCATATAACCCGAGATGTGCAGTTCATTGTCTAAATACAAGGGTGATGATGTTCTTGATTTTATTATCAATTTTGAACATATGTTTTTAATAAAAAACTATAATATGGTCAATTTTATTGTGTACACGTATGCGTGGCACGAATCCTCTGTAATTATAAAAGGTATATAATACGAATATACGTGCGCGTAATTCGTTATATAATTGTACACAATAAACAGAAACGGTGACAAAATCCTGCAATAAAAAATGTAAAAATCAAGATAAGCTAAGAATAAAAACAGTTAAGCGACCGTGCTAGAATCACGGAATTCGGAAATGCCTAACACCTTCTTCCGGATTAACAGAATTCCTTACTCAGGATTTCTGGTTCGCAGAATAACAAACAGAGTCATATTCTCCTCAATTCAGGGATTAAAAATTGGTGACTTGGGACGCCTTAAAAGTCCCAGGTGGCGACTCTGAAACAAAAAAAAATAAATAAATCCCGTTTCGACTGTCCTTCAATTGGAGAAAACTCCCTACGCGCCCCGCGGGCGCGGAAAAAGGAGGTGCGACACCTACTTTTTGACAATTCACTCTGCGGTCCACATTTATTTCTTTCCCCCGCACAAAGGCCTTTGCGGCCACAAAAAATGAAGTGTGGTCCGCATTGCAAACTTCAAGGAGTGATTATTTTCCCAAAACTTGGTCCTGCACTGTATCAACACAATCCTACAGCATCTCACAACCAGTCAGTCCAAAATTAAATCCTACACTACAAAGAAAATCAAATAAAAACAAAAAGAAAGACACATGTGTTGCCTCCCAAGAAGTGTCTGATTTAACGTCGCGGCACGACAGAGATTACCATCAAATCACTTCAGATGAAGAAGTGCCACCACATGGCTTTCATCAATCTTGCCCAAGTAGTGCTTCACCCTATGCCCATTCACTCTGAAAACCTCACCATTTTTGTTCTTCAAGTTAAGTGCACCAAACGAATTCACAAACACCACTTCAAAAGGTCTACTCCATTTTGACTTAAGCTTTCCCGGAAATAGACGTAACCGAGAGTTGAACAAGAGAACCAAATCACCCACTTTGAACTCCTTTCCACGAGCATATTTATCATAAAAGTACTTCATCTTATCCTTGTACAAGGATGAACTGGAGTAGGCATGGAATCAGAATTCATCAAGTTCATTAAGCTGCTCCACACGAAGATTTGCTGCAATATCCCATTCAAGATTCAGCTTCCTCAAAGCCCACATGGCTTTGTGCTCTAACTCAACCGGTAGATTGCAGGCTTCCCCAAACACCAACTGATACGGAGACATACAAATCGAAGTCTTGTAAGCAGTCCTATAAGCCCATAGAGCATCATCCAACGTCTTTGACCAATCGGTCCTATTTGCATTGACCGTCTTTGACAATATACTCTTGATTTCCCTGTTTGAGACTTCAACTTGGCCACTCGCTTGAGTATGATAAGGAGTAGTAACTTTGTGGTTGACACCATACTTTGCAAGGAAAATGTCAAAAGCTCTATTACAAAAATGAGACCCCCCATCACTTATGATTGCACGAGGAGTGCCAAACCTTGTAAAAATGCTCTTCTTGAGAAATGCAACAACACTCCGTCCTCATTGTTGGGTAGAGCTACGGATTCAACCCACTTTGATACATAGTCAACCGCCACAAGAATATATGTGTTCCCACACGAGCTAACAAACGGGCCCATAAAATCAATGCCTCATACATCAAAAATATCAACTTCAAGAACGGTATTGAGAGGCATCTCATCTTTCTTCAAAATTCCACCCGTTCTTTGACATTCATCACACCTCTTCACAAGTTCACTTGCATCTTTTTACAAAGTTTGCCAATAAAACCCACAACTAAGAACTTTAGAAGCCGTCCTCGCCCTGCCATGATGGCCACCATGGGTAGAGGAATGAAAAGCCTCTAAGATTCTCAATTGCTCATCCTCCGGTACACACCTTCGGATCACACCATCTGTGAAAATCTTGAACAAGTGTGGCTCATCCCAATAGAAATCCAAACTATCCCATTTGAGCTTCTTCCTTTGGTTAGAAGAGAGCTCACATGGGATTATGCCAGTCATAAGGAAATTAGCAACGTCCGCAAACCATGGCGTAACATTCACCAACACCGAAAGGAGTTATTCGTCGGGAAATGTATCATTGATCTCTAGTCCATAACGAATCCTCCCCTCCTCATCCAAGCGGGACAAGTGGTCCGCCATTTGGTTTTCACTACCCTTTCAGTCCACAATCTCCAAATTAAACTCTTGAAGTAACAAGACCCATCGCATCAGCCTAGCTTTGGAATCCTTCTTCGTCATCAAGTACCGGAGTACGACATGATCGGTATTGACTATGACCTTGGCACCCATAAGATACGGCCAAAATTTCTCCATTGAAAACACAATATTCAAAAGTTCTTTCTCGGTCACCGTGTAGTTCACTTGAGCATCATTTATTGTCTTGCTCACATAATACACCGGAGAAAACATTTTGTTAACTCTTTGACCCAAAACTGCCCCAACTGCAACATCGCTCGCATCACACATGAGCTCGAAAGGAAAGCTCCAATTAAGTGTGGTAATAATAGGAGTGGTGGTCAACTAGTGCTTGAGAAGTTCAAAGGCTTGCATACATCTCTCATCGAACATGAACTTGGCATCTTTTTCCAATAACTTGCATAAGGGATTCACTACCTTAGAAAAGTCTTTGATAAATCTCCGGTAGAACCCTGCATACCCAAGAAATCACATCAATTTTTGCTTTGTCCACCTCTATACCATGCTTTGAAATTTTATGCCCAAGAACTACGCCTTCCTCCACCATGAAGTGGCATTTCTCCCAATTTTTCCACCATCGGGAGTGGTGATGGTGTTGATACCCAATTTTTCCCTATGAATTTTTATGCTCAAAATACTTTCAAAATATCATGTATATACATATACAAGCATCCCCAAAGGCTTTGGTATTTTTCCCAAATTTTTAAAGATTTTTAAAACCAATTTATGGCCTATTTTGCACTATAAAATCCAATAATTATTCCCAAAACTTGTCATTTTGGTGAATAATTTATTTTATTCTCACATTTACACAAAAAAATAATTTACATGATTTTTACATAATTTTACAAGTCCATTTGGTATTTTAAGCTAAAATTGCATAAAATTGTAATTTTATCCTATTTCTCGATTTAATAGTATTGTTAATCACAAAATCATTTCTAATATTTTTAAATTAATACTTATGTATTGTTTATTAACTCAGTATTTTTAATTTGATTTTTGAACACCATTTACTATTTTTATAAATTCAAAATGGGGAAAATTGGCTATTTAAATTGTAGCCTCTTTACTTTCAATTATAGCCTAAATTAAACTCAAATCCCAGCCCAAATTGAACCCAATTATACGACCCAATTTCAACAATTACCCTACCTAGACCCTATTAAATAAACTCGCCCAAATCCTTTCTTTAATGTGGCCGTTGATTATTCTAATCAACGGCCCTCATTCGCCTTGCCTTAATTAAACCCACAAGCCCCCAAACCCTAATCATTTCTCTTCAGCAGCTGCCCTTGTATCCCCTTCGTCTCTCAAAATCTCCCAAGCCCCTCCGAAACCCTAGCCTATTTCACCGGTCTCCGACCTTATTCCACCGGAAATCATGGCATCTCAGACCCTGAGCAGCCTGTACCTACCCCCACATACCCCTATGCTCCTTTTGCTCGAGGTTTCAGAATTTGACTTTGAAGACCCCGGCTCAGAATCTTTCCGATTCAAGTTCTATGGCCCTTTCCGGCTCATCTCCGGCGAGTCCTAGCCCTGTGGTCCATCTCCGACTCAGGACCAGTCCATTCCAAGCCTTTCTCACTTTCTAGGGTTTTCTCTGAAACCCTAAGCCCTCGAGGTTTTCTTTGTTTCTCTCTAAGATCTACTTCAGATCCGTGTTATTTTCTAAGATATTAAAGTATTTTCCACATCTTTTCGAATTTTAGCTTTCAAAACTGTTCATCTTCTTAAAACTTAGGGTTTCTGTGATCTTTTAATTATTTTATTGCTATTTTTTATATTTTTACTTTGCTAAGTATTTTTACTATGGTTTTCTGTGTATTTTCTTTACTGTATTTTCCTAGGGTTTCTAAGGATTTCTTTTACTATGTTTGCTTCCATGAACTGTCTTTGTTCTTTGGGTTTTCCTGAGTTTATTTTCACTGATCTTCTATGCTTCGTCTTTGCATGTGAGCTGTAGGGAGAAACCCTAAATTTTGGGGGGTTTTCCAACCATCTGTGCACGATTGTTTGATTCTTGTGCTGCTTCTTGTCTGATTCCAAAACCATAAACTCGTCTCATGTTTCTGATTCTTGCTAAGCTTTGCAAGACCTCTTGATTTTCGCATGTCTATGTTTTTCTATTTGATCACATGACTACACCGTTCGTTTAATTCTAGCCTCGCATGTTTAAATTTATACACTCTTTATAATCAGACCTTTTCCTCTCTAAACAAACCTAAATTTTGGGATTGATTTCTATATGAGTTTATTTGATTCTCTCCCTGTTTGATTTGGACCTGTTTTCTGACTTAATTCATTATTTTCGAATCTTTGATTCCTGATTTACTATGTGATTGATTGATTTTACCCTTACCTTATTTATCTAACCGTGTATTTTTAAAAGGCTTCTCCTATGTATTTACCCTTTATTGCACCATGTGTTACTGATTTTCTTTCCTTAAATAAAACTCTGCCCTCTCCTATTCAAATTTGAATTCCTTAATTAAAGGAATTCCCCTCTTCTAATTGATTCTGATTGGTATTGAATTATAGTTTTGCCTTACTTACCACCTGTTTTCAAACTATAAATACCCTACTCCTTCTCTTCAAACTCACGAACAATTGAGTTCAAAAACATACACACACTCAAAGCTCTCTCTTCTTTACTATTACTTGTGCTATTATTCTAACTAGCCGGCTGAAAGCCAAGGCTAGACTTTGGAATCTCTTTGCTTTCCTCAAGTGTTTGCTAAAGAATTTCTAGCTGTTTCACCGCTCTATTTATTCTGTTGTTTGGAACTTGCAACTGGTAGGTCTCCACAATTTAAATATTGTTCTCTAAAACTATGCATTTACTTCTCCCTTCTACATGACCTCTCAACTACATGTTTTGTGGTACTAAATGGCTATACATTAGTCTGTCATGCCTCATGCTCCTGCATCTTTAAGTTCTATTATGCTTTTCTTGATGTTTATATGAATGCTTTCATGTGATCCCCTTCCCTTTAATCCCCTGTATGTGAGTATGTTTTAAGTTAAGGTAGCAGCCTATTGCTACCCTTGACTTAGGACCAGGTTCTCTTGAACCTTTCACTCAAACCAGTCCCATTCCCTTAACCCCTTTTATGTGTTGAGCCTTGACTAGGGTCTGGTAGTGTCCTAATCACCACCCAGACCCCTGTCTGACTTCTGAAAGTCTGCTCTTTTATTTGCTTGAATCAAGTAAAGGATTAGGGGTGTGCCAGTCTTACCCATGGCTGGGTATGACCATCCTTTGCTTTGATTTCCTCTAATCACCTCATTCTACACTCATTCTTAGTTTTTTAAGTTTTGCCCCCCTATGGTAAGCCATGATTAGGGACCCTAGAGTTCCCTCTGAACTTGGATGCCTAAGGGCTGGTAATTCCACACATTGCACTATTCTGTTACAATATTTACTCTTCAGAGTGTAAGCATTGTCTGGGCTCTTGAAGCTCCTTGGAACTTTGAAACACTCTGAATAAGAGAAGGCCTTGGATTCTGGAATCCGGATTTGGTGGAACACATGTTATTGGATATTAAGATTGAATTAGGCTGCTCGGAGCTAGCTGTAGGTTGTGATGTATTTTAATTATTTTCCTTTCTTTCTTCTGGTTCTGTAATATTTTTGTAAAAAAAGAACTTGGGGAGTATTAGTAAAAGGGTATGGGAGGGGGTTTATATTTACTTGCATATGTTAAAGGGTAGATACCATGCCTATAGGATCAATATTGTTGTTTAATCATTAAGATATCATGCCTATAGGTTAAACGTATAAATCACCTAGAAATTATGTCTATAGTTTTTGCATTCCTTTCATTCAATCACCTAGAGATCATGTCTATAGGCTTTTGCATTCCTTTCATTCAATCATTTAGAGATCATGTCTATAAGATTTCATGTTCAGTTGTATTGCAAATCATTAGAAATCCTACCTATAGGCCCTAATATTCATGTAACCAATTGCATATAGAAATCATGACTATAGGAAATACATAAACGCTAGGCAAACTATAGGGTAATCAAATACTCATTCCTTTACCGGTTTAATAACAGTAACAAGCCTTAAAAATTCAGTCACGTAGATACCATGCCTATAGGAGCTCAAACTCGCCTAATGTGTTTAAGTAGGAATAATCTGTCAATTGGCTTCAACTTTGTCAACAAAAACTCTTCCAAATCTATTTGGTTTTGAAACTCTTACAAATCTGCAATGCTCTTAAATTTTATAAACTTGCATCTTCTTCTTTTTTCTGAAACGGTTCCTTTAACCCTCCGCCTGAATTTATTCATCTCATGAAGCTACTATTTCAAAACAGCCTTTAACTCACTATTCCTTTAAGGTCTTTTCACTTTCGTAACTTTTCTTCATCACTCTACTGTAGTTTCACTTAAACAATTCTACTGATTTTCAAGTCATCTCTGAACCTCTGCAAATTTTCAACCTTCTGTCTTAAACTATTCTGTGTTAGGTCCTTTCTGAAAACAGTACTTTTTTGACTCGCTTAAAATACTTCAATTTCTGACAATTGGATCTGGGCTGCCAAATGCAGACTTTCTGTCCAAATATATGTGTTGAACCAGTCCGCTTGCCGCTTAATTTTTAACTTAAGACCAAATCAGTATGTGCTAAGACATGCTAAACTAAGTGTTGTCTGATTTTTGGGGTTTATTTGACCATTGTTTGCTTGTTTACTCATCCCTTTATTTGATATTTGTTTTGAATGTCGAAACTAGAATTTTATCCTTTAAACTCCATAAAGGCCCCATCCTTTTATTCCCTCTTAGGATTATAAGTCCTAATACCCCGGGACTGATAGGTCGGGATGGGTATTAGCAAGCAATAAGTAAACGAGACTAAACGCGCTTTAACACCTTAACGGGGTGGGAAGGACAGAATATGGATATGATGATCAGTGCGCTAATATATCGTGTGAGAATGATTGCTCGGTATTGCACCAAGGTGATCCATATTGTATTTAAACCTAGGATCTTTTTTTCTTTATTTATACGATGTGATGTATTCTTAGAAGTAATGTTTTCTTCAATCAATCTTTTCTTTCCAAAACCACTTATGTCTTTTTTCTCTCTTTTCTTTCAAAACTTTCAACTTATTTGTATTCCTTATGTGCAAACATTGTCTGTTACATCTACTCTTCTTAAAGTCACAACTAAGTACGGTCGGAAACCACACTAGTGGATCTTGAGGGGTGCCTAACACCTTCCCCTCGAGATAATCTCAAGCCCTTACCCGAACTCTGGTTTTCTTCCAAAAAATCTTCTTCTTCTCTCTAAAAGTGTCCTAATGCACTATAATCATTAGGTGGCGACTCTTCAAATTCCATAACCCGATTCCTCAAAAGGGAATAAGAGTTGTTTTGACCATAATGTCGTAAACCCGATTTCGCCTTCTTTTAGGAGGGAAAAGAGGGCGTCGACAGCATGGCGACTCTGCTGGGGAAACCTTTAAGGCTTTTACCATTACGTGCTTTGTGACTTTATTACTTCCTTAATTGCATTTACCTTCTGTCTTTAATTATTTCATCAAATTACTAACTTGGCTCTTCATGTTTTTCTTTCCTTTTAATTTTTCTTTTACTGCCTTATTATTTCAATTCTGTTGTAATTACTGAGCATTTATTTTAATCTTTACTTTATGAACGTGAAAATACATGCAATTTGTCTCATTGTTATAACTGCATTCCTCAACATCATTTTTCACTCGTGCCAAAACAAATCCTATAACAACGCTTATAATGAGTGGTTGCGCCCTTCCGATATTATAAACCCCCTAAATGTGGCAAAGGCATATTTGCGGTAAAACCAGTCAATCAATGGTGTAGTCGACGGTTCCGCGCCTTTCCGTCTTGAGTTGTCCGCTCAAGGGTACCTTGTCTAGCACTTCAAAAGTAGAAACCATATTCCCTTGAAACTGTTCATGCATCATGGTCAACCCTAGCCGAGTCAGTTATGTTGTCCACATAATGACTCCTTAAGATAGCCTAAACCAAAGTCTATCGGGTTTCCTGAAGCCCAAACGGACACCTCCACGTTATGTGCATTTATTTGGAGAACTAAATGCCTTTTGATAATTATTGATTCAAATAGTTGAGTCTGGTGGGGTTAAGGGCCTAACATTTTGTTTTGCAAAAAATGAGGCACGAGGTCCCCAGATTCGGTATGGTATCCAACATTCATCCAAGGCTGCTGAATTGGTGGGAAGATCTTCACTCCAGTGAGCAGACACTCGTACGCAAATACTTAGGGAATTTGCCCTCACTTCTGGAAATCCAGCCCAACAACAAGATCATTGAGGCTGCCACTTTGTTTTGGGATAGTGATCGATCAGTGTTCCGCTTCGGAGACTTGGAAATGACCCCTTTGCTAGAAGAGATAGGGGGCCTAGCTGGTATCCCCTGGGAGACTCCGGGTTTGCTTATGCCGGAAAACCGCAAAAGTAGAGGCTTTCTTAAGATGATGGGACTCAAGAAAAATCCCGACCTCTCTTGCTTGAAGGACTCCTACAAACCATTTGACTTCCTGTACGAGAGATATGGCCACAGCAAGTCCTATCGCACCTACATGGACGAGTTTGCCCTCACTTCTTTGGGACACATACATAGAAGGGTCTTTGTGTTCATGTTTTGCTTCTTGGGCATGATAATTTTCCCTATGAAGAAGGCTAGGATCCACACCAGACTAGCCATGGTGACCAAGACTTTAATGGAGGGTATGGATGGGTAAACTTTCAGCATAGTACCCATGATCGTTGCTGAAATATACCGGGTTTTGGAAAAGTGTCAACAAGGAGCCCCGTACTTTGAAGGGTGCAACTTGTTACTTCAACTTTGGCTCATAGAACACCTTCAGAAATGCGACTACAGATAGGAAATCATACGCAGGGATTGGGATGACCATATAGCTTTTCATCACCCAAAGCGAATGAACTTTATGCCCAATATGTTTGCTCAGCCAGAAGACGCCAATGGATGGGTAGAGCTGCTTGAGAATCTGAAAGAAGAGCATGTACAATGGATGTATGAGTGGTTCCCAACCGGGGAATTTATTGTTCGATCTCGGGATGCACCGTTCCTTATACTCGTTGGCTTGAGAGGAACTTACCCTTATGTCCCTCTCCGAGCTATGAGACAAGCAGGGAGGAAACAAATCATACCAAGGGTCGACAAGATAAGTTACTTTAGAGCCGACTTTCAGGATGATGATAGCCCACACAGGTGTCAAGTTCAGCACATGTGGCACTGCAAGCTTGTTTTGAGAAGGGAATCCCTAGAACCAGACAGGTATCATGCCGGATGTGTGCCGCACTATTTGGGTTGGTTGGAGGATGATCACATTGGTTTGGGTCACCCAGGGTTTCTCCATGGTCATAGGCTTATTGATGAAAGGACTGCAGCAAAGGTTAAATACAATCAACAGCGCAAAAGGATACGAGAATGCAAGAACGAGCACCGGGAAATACAGGAAGCCCGCGAGAAGCTGATCAATGAGTGGAAGGATATGGTTGTCAACGCCAACAACTAGCTGGGGTATCTGGAACGAGGCTTAGTGGAATTGGAAGGTAAATCTTTGAAGAGGATCGACGATTGTCAGAACGCTGAGGGTAATGAAGGTGGGCACCTGGCCCGAGCTTACTTGCTGTTGGGACTGCGCAAGCTGGTGCAGCTGTACGAGAGAGGCAAGAATACCGGATTTGGGGAAGGTCCGTCTGGGACCAAGTAGTTAGGAGTCTTTTATTTTGCTTCTAATGATGTAATAAGGCTGATGGCCACTAGTGACATTTTATTTTCCGTTATTTAGCGTTGCTTTGGAGTCATCTTATTTTTTATCAATAAAATGAGGCATTTAGAATTATAAGTTCTCCAAGTTAATTTGTCGCTAGGCCTACCTCAGGCACAACGAGGCACCCAAATTAGGACGCGATTTATATTCTTGCACAATGTATTTAAATATTGCAACATTTTCTTCTCACAACCCGCACTAACTTGTTACCTTTTTTGTTTTTCTTTATTTTTATTCCCCTCCCTAAAGGTTAGTTCATGCATTCTGGCACCATCAGCATACTCAACAATATCCAAGGGCCCTCCACCTCCTCCTCCTCCGCGTCCTACCAGAAACAGGAACAAAGGCAAAATGGGAGATACCAATGCTAGAAAGGAAATCGAGGAAACCTCTCAGAAGACTTCAATCACTAAGGAAACTGTTGCTCATCTTGAGCAAACTTTGCTGAGATTTTGAGAAGAATTGGAACAAGTTCGAAACCTGGCAAGTCTGTCAATCACTCTTGCCGCTGCTGATGCCAACAACCAGAACCATACTACACTACCACCAGCACAACCCGCTCATACCCAAGCCTGCAACACCTGCAACAACACTCCACTGCTCATTCCCGAACCCCAAAACACCACAAACAACCAGAACACTCCCATCTTTGTGGACACTGTACCCCACTATGCCCAGCCTATCTCAGATACACCTGAATCAGACAGCAAAGACTCTCTCATTCATAATTTAGCTGCTGAGCTCAAGAGGTTAACCATCCGGGTCCAGGGTGTCGAAGATAGCAAAGGTGTGGAAGGTTTGAACTATGAAGATCTTTGTGTTCAGCCAGATGTCGAACTCCCGGAGGGGTACAAACCTCCCAAGTTCGAAATGTTCGACGGTACAGGTAATCCCAAGGTCCTTCTCAGAATGTATTATGATAAGCTGGTAGGAATTGGAAGGGACGAGAAAATCCGCATGAAGCTGTTCATAAGGAGTTTGAAGGGTGATGCTTTATCATGGTATATTAGCCAGGATGCAAAGAAATGGACTAGTTGGGTGAACATGGCGTTTGACTTTATGGACCGGTTTAGGTTCAACATTGAGAACGCACTAGATGTGTTCTATATCCAGAATCTCAAGAAGAAGCCCACAGAGACCTTTCGCGAATATGCTACTCGTTGGAGGTCAGAAGCTGCTAAGGTCAGACCGGCCTTGGAGGAAGAACAAATGAACAAGTTTTTCGTCCGTGCTCAGGATCCGCAATACTACGAGAGGCTGATGCTAATAGAGGGCCAAAAGTTCTCCGACATCATCAAGTTGGGAGAAAGGATTGAAGAAGACATCAAAAATGGTATGGTCACTAATCTCGAAGCGTTGCAGGCCACCAACAAGGCTTTACAGTCTGGTGGCACGTCAAAGAAAAAGGACGAGAATTCCATGATGGCTGCGCAAAGAAACGATTCCCCTATGAACTACCAAACCTATCCCTCAACTCCACTCACATATCAACCTACCCTAAACTACCGAGCACCATCACCCACTTACCAAATTCCACCACCTGCTTACCAATCACCTCCACCACCTACGTATCAACCCACTTCACCCAGATATTCTCAACTCGCACTTGTATACCAAGCATACAACTCCCAACCTTCTCACTACCCATCAACTCCTACCCGCCAAAACTTTCCCCGACCTAGATTAAACTTCGACCGTAAACCTCCCAGACAATATACCGCCATAGCCGAGCCAATTGACCAATTATATGAAAAACTCAAAGCAGCCGGTTACATTACCCTTATTCCAGCCGTAACTCCAGAAAATCTTTCCCAATGGATCAACCCAAACAAGACTTGCGCATACCATTCTAGGATGAAGGGCCATACCATCGGCGAGTGTCACTCGTTGAAAGACAAGATTCAGAACATGATTGACAACAAGATCATTATAGAAAAGGAGCCCGCTCCTAATGTCCGTAACAACCCGCTGCCTGAATAGAAGGGTATGAGCATCCATATGATTGAGATTGAAGACGATTGGGACCTCAAAGGGTCAATCGGGTTGATAGCTGAAGGTGATGAACCTTAGAAGCCGGCGGTTACCCTCAATCCCATTGTTGTTCAGATTCAGCCTTCTAAGGAGCATGTGGTAAATGTGTCTGTGCCACTCGAGTTTGAAGCATCGCCTGCAAAGGTGCCAAATCCGATTGAGGTTGAGTTTGGGATTCCAAAGGCACCCGCACCGTTTGAAGTTGTTATGTTACCTCCAAGGGTGTCCATTCCGGTTTCCATTACAGATATGACCCCATTCAAGTCGAAAGCCATACCTTGGGATTGCACAGCTGAGGCTAGAAGGAAAGGGAAGACACATACCAGAGAAGCGGTCGCCGCACAGGGCATGACTAGAACAGGTAGGGTATACACCCCAGAACATTTAGCTGAGTCCAGCAAACAAGCCTCTGGACGTCCTGTCGAAACTAGGCCCAATGACCTTTGGAGAAAGATACAGGCCAAGGAGTACTCAATCGTTGAACAACTGAACAAAACACCGGCAAAAATTTCTATCTTGGCCCTTCTGCAAAGCTTTGAGACACATAAAAATGCCTTAATGAAGATACTAAGTGAAGCTTATGTTCCCAGCAACATAACAGGAGGCGAAATGGCGAATATGGTGGGACAGGTGTTGGAAAGCCACAAGATCACCTTCCACGAGGATGAGTTACCACCAGAAGGGCTTAGTCACAACAAGGCGTTGCATATCACTGTGCAATGTAAAGATCATTTAATCACCAGAATCTTGGTCGACGGGGGATCCAGCCTCAATATTTGTCCATTGATAACTCTCAAGACAATGGGTAAGGGCTTGCACGAGGTCAAAGACGGGGCTATCAGTGTCAAAACTTTTGATGGATCTCAGAGGTCCACCATTGGAGAAATTAGTCTATGCCTACAGATGGGACCCACGTGGTTTGATGTCGAGTTCCAAGTCATTGACGTACCAGCATCCTACAATTTGTTGATGGGACGACCCTGGATCCACACCGTTGGGGCTGTAGCATCAACTTTGCATCAAGCTGTAAAATTTGAATGGAATCATCAGGAAGTAATCATTCATGGTGATGGTAGCAACCCTATATACAGTCGCCAAACCATTCTGATGATCGGAGGCAGAAGAAGGATAGGAGGAGAAACGTACCACCACATCAAGCAGGTCAATGCTGTAGACAAAGACAAGTGGTGGGATAGCAAGATCAAAAGCATCTTGAATTTGAGCAGGTATGAACCCGGAAAAGGACTTGGCAAGAACCTGTAGGGTATCACCAAACCTATCAAGCTGAAGAAGCACGGTACCACTTTTGGCCTAGGGTATGAGTACACTTGGGAGGAGTTCAACCACTGGTCACCTCTATGGCGCGGACCATACTATCCGTTGGAGCACCCTATACCTCAGTTGGAGCAGACATTTCAGCCAGCCGACACTTTGTACGGATCAGAGGAAGACGAGGCACTAGCAGCAATAAAGAACCTGTTTCTGGAAGATGATATGGATTGTTGTGTTATCTTCGAGGAGGAAGGGGAGGAAGGCCCTTCCATTCAAGCCGTGAACCGAGGGGAACACCTCACCAATTGGTCATTCAGGACCACCAGTGCCCGGACATCTTCGGGGTAGCAAGGGTGAACGAGCATCATGCATCGCATCTTTATTTTCTTAGTCGTTTTTCCTTTCTGCATTGTCTTTACTTTCCAAAAGAGCTCTGATGTCACGAACAATTATGAATTTCAATCAAAGCATTTCAAATTCATTATAAATTGCACTCTTATTACTTTTCTCTATCATTTACTTCGTTTTACACAGCGTTGCTCTTACATATCTTGATGATGAACTAACAACTGTGACTTGCAACGAGGCAATGCAACAAACAGATATAGATTCAGAAGAGGATGATATACTAGAAGAGGTTGTCAGAGAGGTCGAAAACTTTGAGAATAGGCCTAAGTCTAATCAAGATGAGACCGAAGTCGTTAATTTGGGTGATACTGAGAATGTCAAGGAAACACGTATCAGTGCACATTTGTCTCCATCAGAAAAGAAAGAGTACACGGAGTTCCTAAAAGAGTATGAGGATAGCTTTGCATGGTCTTATGACGATATGACTGGCCTCAGCACATCCATTGTGGCTCATAAGTTGCCAATAGATCGTACATGTCCGCCGGTAAAGCAGAAGCTCAGAAAGTTCAAGCCAGACATGTGTTTGAAGATTAAAGAAGAGGTTACAAAGCAAGTCAAAGCCAGGGTTCTTAGGGTGGTAGAATATCCGACATGGTTAGCCAACATTGTGCCGGTACCAAAGAAGGATGGGAAGGTTAGAGTCTGTGTCGACTACCGGGATCTCAACCGGGCCAGTCCCAAAGACAACTTTCCTTTGCCGAATATACACATATTGATTGACAACTGCGCCAAGCATGAGCTGCAGTCATTCGTTAATTGTTTCGCTGGGTACCATCAGATATGGATGGATGAAGAAGATGCAGAGAAAACGGCATTTATCATGCCATAGGGGATGTACTGTTATAGAAGGATGTTGTTTGGATTGAAAAATGCTAGTGCTACCTACATGAGAGCCATGACTACCATCTTTCACGACATGATACACAAAGAGATCGAGGTGTATGTGGATGACGTCATCATCAAATCCAGGAAAGCTGCAGATCATATGGAAGACTTGCGAAAGTTCTTCAACAGGTTGAGAAGGTACAATTTGAAACTGAATCCCGCCAAGTGTGCATTCGGGGTTCCTGCTGCAAAATTATTGGGTTTCATCATGAGTCGTCGAGGAATAGAATTGGATCCATCAAAGGTCAAAGCTATCCAAGAATTGCCGCCGCCAAAGAACAAGAAGGACGTGATGAGTTTCCTGGGAAGGCTCAACTATATCAGTCGATTCATAGCTCAGTCCACTGTCATTTGTGAACCCATCTTCAAAATGCTGAAGAAGGATGCCGCCACTAAATGGACCGATGAATGTCAAAAGACTTTTGACAGAATCAAGGAATACTTGTCTACGCTACCAATCTTGGTTCCTCCTGAACCAGGGAGACCCCTCTTGCTCTATCTCGCAGTGTTGGATGGAGCATTTGGTTGTGTTTTGGGGCAACAAGCTAGAACAGGGAGAAAGGAGCAAGCCATCTACTATCTCAGTAAGAAGTTCACATCGTACGAGGCCCGGTATTCTCTTTTAGAATGCGCTTGCTGTGCTCTGACTTGGGTCGCGCAGAAGTTGAGGCATTACTTATGTGCTTACACTACTTATCTCATATCCAGAATGAACCCTCTGAAGTATATCTTCTAGTAGCCCATGCCCAATGGCAAGCTCGCCAAGTGGCAGATCCTGATAAGTGAATTCGACATTATTTACGTAACCCAGAAAGCAATCAAAGGGCAAGACTTGGCGGCCATCTCACCGAGAATCCCATAGACAGAGAATATGAGCCCTAAAAATGTATTTTCCCGATGAAGATGTATCTTTCATAGGAGAAGATATTGCAGAAACCTATGATGGTTGGAGGTTGTTTTTCGACGGAGCTGCAAATTTCAAAGGAGTTGGCATAGGAGCAGTCCTGGTATCAGAAACAGGTCAGCATTACCCAGTATCCGCCAAGCTCAGGTTCCCATGTACCAATAATATGGCCGAATATGAAGCCTGCATTCTAGGGATTAAACTGGCCATTGATATGAACATTCAGGAGTTACTAGTAATCGGAGACTCGGACCTACTCATACATCAGGTTCGAGAAGAATGGGCAACCAAGAATCCTAAGATACTCCCTTATCTGCATCACATACAGGAATTGAGAAAGAGGTTCAGAAAGACGGAATTCCAGCATATTCCTAGGGTACAGAATGAGTTCGTCGATGCACTTGCCACTTTGTCATCTATGATTCAGCATCCAGATACAAATTTCATTGACCCCATCCAGGTCAATATTCATGACCAACCAGCTTATTGTGCTCAGGTTGAGGAAGAAGCCGACGGGAAACCATGGTTCCACGACATCAAAGAGTATTTGACCAAAGGAGAATATCCAGAGCTTGCCAATGCTATCAAGAAACGCACGCTTCGGAGACTATCCAATAATTTCTTTCACAACGGAGGAATCCTGTACAGGAAGACTCCTGATTTGGGTTTGCTAAGGTGTGTCGATGCAAGGGAAGCAACCAAGTTATTGGAGGAAGTACATTCAAGGACCTGCAGACCATACATGAATGGTTTTGTTTTAGCAAAGAAGATACTCCGAGCAGGATATTTCTGGATGACTATGGAAATAGACTGCATCCAGTATGTTCGAAAGTGCCATCGCTGTCAGATACATGCAGATATGATAAAAGTGCCTTCCAAACGAGCTTAATGCAACAAGCTCACCATGGCCGTTCGCCGCTTGGGGAATGGATGTTATCGGTCCAATCGAGCCTGCCGCGTCAAACGGGCACAGGTTCATCTTGGTAGCAATTGATTATTTTACTAAATGGGTTGAAGCAGCATCATACAAAGCAGTTACCAAGAAGGTGGTAGCAGATTTCGTCCACGACCGTATTGTTTGTCGGTTCGGAATTCCAGAGTCAATCATCACCGACAATGGTTCCAATCTTAACAACGACCTGATGAAAACAATGTGTGAGACTTTCAAGATCAGACACAAAAACTCTACGGCTTATAGACCACAGATGAATGGAGTCGTAGAAGCGGCCAACAAAAACATCAAGAAGATACTAAGGAAGATGATCGAGAGGCACAAACAATGGCATGAGAAGTTGCCATTCACCTTATTGGGTTATCGTACCACAGTCCGCACATCAACCGGGGCAACTCCCTACATGCTAGTTTATGGTAAAGAGGTGGTCATTCTCGCTGAGGTAGCAATTCCCTTATTAAGGATCATACAAGAAGCCGAGTTAGATGACGCAGAATGAGTAAAAGGTCGCTACGAGCAGTTAGCCCTCATAGATGGAAAGAGGATGAATGCAGTCTGTCACGGTTAGCTATACTAGAATAGAATGTCCAAAGCCTTCAACAAGAGAGTTAAACCAAGGAAGTTTACACCAGGACAGCTGGTGTTGAAGAAGATATTTCCACATCAAGACGAAGACAAAGGGAAATTCTCTACCAATTTGCAGGGTCCATACATGGTTCACCGAGTTCTAACCGGAGGAGCCCTTATTCTTGCAGAAATGGACGGAGACGTCTGGCCGAAGCCGATCAACTCAGACGCAGTAAAGAGATACTACATTTGATCGTATGCTTTTCTTTATGATGTAATTTGAACTACGACTGACCTGATTCTCGTTTAAGAGGGGATACGTAGGCAGCCCTATGGGTTCGATCATATTTTAATTCCATTTTCCCCGCTATTGGAACTGGGGCAGAATTTTGAGGAGGATCCTCAAAATTCCAAAGTCAGTTTGTCGGCTTTCGCATCAACATCAACCCAGTAAACTAGGGCAGAATTTTGAGGAGGACCCTCAAAATTCTGGAATCGATCCGCTTTCAGTTATTCAGCACAGCCGTCAGCAGCGCCAGCCCAGTGAACTGGGGAAGGATTTTGAGGAGGACCCTCAAAATTTCAGAGCAAGAAAGGTTGTCGTGTCTTGAACCACGTTGCAGTTGTTGGTTCATCCAAAATAAAATCATTTTTTTCAAAATATATATACTTACATTACATTTACTGAATCATGCATAAACATCATTTGCATCACCATCGTTTAGCAATGCTACCCCAATGATACGTAATGTCAGGGAGCAAGGGATACGAACGAACCTTTCCCCTCTACAGAACTCACAATTTTTCTTTGGATGAAGGAACTCAGATCGCAATGCAAAACGCATTCACTCTTCAAAGTCGAAACCCTCGAAACAATCACTCAACTCACAAAGGTCTACTATTTACACCCAACATTCCCCAGCAGTCATGATATCGCAACCGCCTATCAGCTAAGAAAATTACTACTATTTGCTCCTTTACATTCCTGCACTGCATAAGGCTACTTTCTGCCTTTCGAGACTAAGTTCTGTCTCTATCTGCATTCTTGCATAAGGCTACTTTTCTGCCTTCTGAGGTTAAGCTCTACCTCCATCATCACCTGCATAAGGCTACTTTTCTGCCTTCCGAGGTTAAGCTCTACCTCCATATTGCATAAGGCTATCTATCTGCCTTCCGAGACTAAGCTCTGTGTCTATCTGCATTTTGCATAAGGCTACTCCCTGCCTTTCGAGGTTAAGCTCTACCTCCATATTGCATAAGGCTATCTATCTGCCTTCCGAGGTTAAGCTCTACCTCCATCATCACCTGCATAAGGCTATTTTTTTCCCCTTCCGAGGTTAAGCTCTACCTCCATATTGCATAAGGCTATCTATCTGCCTTCCGAGACTAAGCTCTGTCTCCATCTGCATTTTGCATAAGGTTACTCCTTGCCTTTCGAGGTTAAGTTCTACCTCCATATTGCATAAGGCTATCTATCTTCCTTTCGAGACTAAGCTCTGTCTCCGTCCATATTGCATAAGGCTACTCTCTGCCTTCCGAGGTTAAGCTCTACCTCCATAAGGCTATCTATCTGCCTTCCGAGACTAAGCGTTGTCTCCATCTATATTTTGCATAAGGCTATTCTCTGCCTTTCGAGGTTAAGCTCTACCTCCATATTGCATAAGGCTATCTATCTGTCTTTCGAGACTAAGATCTGTCTCCATCCCGCATGGCTGAAATATCGCCACTTTATTTAATTTCTCGCTTCAGCTGAAATATCGCCACCTGCATTCAAATTCATGCCTTGGCTGAAAAATTACCACTCTTTGCATTCATTCGGCTGAAAGATTGCCACCTTCTCATGGGCTGAAAAATCGCCAAATTATTCGAAGGCTTCATAGTTCGGAGGCACCATCTGCATAGCTCGAGAACACCATTTCATGGCCTGCGAATCTTTATTTTATGCTCTTCATGGCCCAGGACATCATAGTCTGAGGACGTCATCCAAACCGTCCAAAAACAGCATTCATGGTCCAACGGGAATTTGCATCATGTTTAAATTACGCACAATATGTGCATCTGCTCATCTACAGGTACATCGGTTAGCGAACAGCCATCTCAGCAGAAGCGATCCCGCTCCGGTTCTCCGTAATCTATTCGATTCCAGACACCCTCTCAAATCTAACCATCACGTCCGTTTTTCAAATTTCCATCGGCATATTCCGTCGATGGTACCTGAACTACATATGGCCTGATTCCTGTAAAACCAGGGATATTTAGGCAGCTCGGAAGCCAAAGCGTGGTCCAAATCCGTTTACAATTGTCGTCTCCGGTCAAAATTTGCCATCTTATCTTTACCTGACAACTCTTTCATCCTCTCCGGGTAAAGAGGGGCAGCTGTTGACAACCAATTTTTCCCTATGAATATTTTTGCTCAAAATACTTTCAAAATAGCATGTATATATATATACAAGCATCCCCAAAGGCTTTGGTATTTTTTCCAAATTTTTAAAGATTTTTAAAACCAATTTATGGCCTATTTTGCACTATAAAATCCAATAATTATTCCCAAAACTTGTCATTTTGGTGAATAATTTATTTTATTCTCAGATTTACACAAAACAATAATTTACATGATTTTTACATAATTTTACAAGTCCATTTGGTATTTTAAGCTAAAATTGCATAAAATTGTAATTTTAGCCTATTTCTCGATTTAATATCATTTTTAATCGCAAAATCATTTATAATATTTTTAAATTAATACTTATGCATTGTTTATTAACTCAGTATTTTTAATTTGATTTTTGAACACCATTTACTATTTTTATAAATTCAAAATGGGGAAATTGGCTATTTAAATTATAGCCTCTTCACTTTCAATTATAGCCTAAATTAAACCCAAATCCCAACCCAAATTGAACCCAAATATACGACCCAATTTCAATAATTACCCGACCCAGATCCTATTAAATAAACCCGCCCAGATCCTTTCTTTAATCGTGGCCGTTGATTATTCTAATCAACTGCTCTCATCCGCCTTGCCTTAATTAAACCCACAAGCCCCCCTAACCCTAATCATTTCTCTTCAGCAGCCTCCCTTGTATCCCCTTCGTCTCTCAAACGCTCCCAAGCCCCTCCAAAACCTTAGCCTATTTCACCGGTCTCCGACCTTATTCCACCGGAAATCATGGCCTCTCAGACCCTGAGCAGTGTGTATCTACCCCCACATACCCCTATGCTCCTTTTTCTCGAGGTTTCAGAATCCGACTTTGAAGACCCCAGCTCAGAATCTTTCTGATTCAACTTCTATGGCCTTTTCCGGCTCATCTCCGGCGAGTCCTAGCCCTGTGAGTCCATCTCCGACTCAGGACCAGTCCGTTCCAGGCCTTTCTCACTTTCTAGGGTTTTCTCTGAAACCCTAAGCCCTTGAGGTTTTCTTTGTTTCTCTCTAAGATCTACTTCAGATCCGTGTTATTTTCTAAGATTTTAAAGTATTTTCCACATCTTTTCGATTTTTTGGCTTTCAAAACTGTTCATCTTCTTAAAACTTAGGGTTTCCGTGATCTTTTACTTGTTTTACTGCTATTTTTTATATTTTTACTTTACTAAGTGTTTTTACTATGGTTTTCTGTGTATTTTATTTACTGTATTTTCCTAGGGTTTCTAAGGATTTCTTTTACTGTGTTTGCTTCCATGAATTGTCTGTGTTCTTTGGGTTTTCCTGAGTTTATTTTGACTGATCTTCTATGCTTCGTCTTTGCATGTGAGCTGTGGGGAGAAACCCTAAATTTTGGGGGGTTTTCCAACTATCTCTGCACGATTGTTTGATTCTTGTGCTGCTTCTTGTCTGATTCCAAAACCCTAAACTCGTCTCATGTTTTTAATTCTTGCTAAGCTTTGCAAGACCTCTTGATTTTCGCATGTCTATGTTTTTCTATTTGATCACATGACTGCACTGTTCGTTTAGTTCTAGCCTCGCATGTTTAAATTTATACACTCTTTATAATCAGACATTTTCCTCTCTAAACAACCCTAATTTTTGGGATTGATTTCTATATGAGTTTATTTGATTCTCTCCCTGTTTGATTTGGACCTGTTTTCTGACTTAATTCATTATTTTCGAATCTTTGATTCCTGATTTACTATGTGATTGATTGATTTTACCCTTACCTTATTTATCTAACCGTGTATTTTTAAAAGGCTTCTCCTATGTATTTACCCTTTATTGCACCATGTGTTACTGATTTTCTTTCCTTAAATACAACTCTGCCCTCTCCTATTCAAATTCGAATTCCTTAATTAAAGGAATTCCCCTCTTCTAATTGATTCTGATTGGTATTGAATTATATTTTTGCCTTACTTACCACCTGTTTTCAAACTATAAATACCCTACTCCTTCTCTTCAAGCTCATTAACAACTGAGTTCAAAAACACACACACACACTCAAAGCTCTCTCTTCTTTACTATTACTTGTGCTATTGTTCTGACTAGCCGGCTGAAAGCCAAGGCTAGACTTTGGAATCTCTTTGCTTTCCTCAAGTGTTTGCTAAAGGATTTCAGGTTGTTTCATTGCTCTATTTATTCTGTTGTTTGGAACATGCAACTGGTAGGTCTCCACAATTTAAATATTGTTAGCTAAAACTATGCATTTATTTCTCCTTTCTACATGACCTCTCAACTACATGTTTTCTGGTACTAAATGGCTATACATTAGTCTGTCATACCGCATGCTTCTGCATCTTTAAGTTTTGTTATGATTTTCTTGATGTTTATATGAATGCTTTCATGTAATCCCCTTCCCTTTAATCCCTTGTATGTGAGTATGTTTTAAGTTAAGGTAGCAGCCTATTGCTACCCTTGACTTAGGACCAGGTTCTCTTGAACCTTTCACTCAAACCAGTCCTTTTCCCTTAACCCCTTTTATGAGTTGAGCCTTGACTAGGGTCTGGTAGTGTCCTAATCACCACCCAGACCCCTGTCTGACTTCTGAAAGTCTGTTCTTTTATTTGCTTGAATCAAGTAAAGGATTAGGGGTGTGCCAGTCTTACCCATGGCTGGGTATGACCATCCTTTGCTTTGATTTCCTCTAATCACCTCATTCTATACTCATTCTTAGTTCTTTAAGTTCTGCCTACCTATGGTAAGCCATGCTTAGGGACCCTAGAGTTCCCTCTGAACTTGGATGCCTAAGGGCTGGTAATTCCACACATTGCACTATTCTGTTACAATATTTACTCTTCAGAGTGTAAGCATTGCTTGGGCTCTTGAAGCTCCTTGGAACTTTGAAACACTCTGAATAAGAGAAGGCCTTGGATTCTGGAATCCAGATTTGGTGGAACACATGTTATTGGATATTAAGATTGAATTAGGCTGCTCGGAGCTAGCTGTAGGTTGTGATGTATTATAATTATTTTCCTTTCTTTCTTCTGGTTCTGTAATATTTTTGTAAAAAAAGAACTTGGGGAGTATTAGTAAAAGGGTATGGGAGGGGGTTTATATTTACTTGCATATGTTAAAGGATAGATACCATGCCTATAGGATCAATATTGTTGTTTAATCACTTAGATATCATGCGTATAGGTTAAACGTATAAATCACCTAGAAATTATGTCTATAGTTTTTGCATTCATTTCATTCAATCACCTAGAGATCATGTCTATAGGCTTTTGCATTCCTTTCATTCAATCATTTAGAGATCATGTCTATAAGATTTCATGTTCAGTCGTATTGCAAATCATTAGAAATCCTGCCTATAGGCCCTAATATTCATGTAACTAATTGCATATAGAAATCATGACTATAGGAAATGCATAAACGCTAGGCAAACTGTAGGGTAATCAAATACTCATTCCTTTACCGGTTTAATAACAGTAACAAGCCTTAAAAATTCAGTCACGTAGATACCATGCCTATAGGAGCTCAAACTCGCCTAATGTGTTTAAGTAGGAATAATCTGTCAATTGGCTTCAACTTTGTCAACAAAAACTCTTCCAAATCTATTTGGTTTTGAAACTCTTACAAATCTGCAATGCTCTTAAATTTTATAAACTTGCATCTTCTTCTTTTTTCTGAAACGGTTCCTTTAACCCTCTGCCTGAATTTATTCATCTCATGAAGCTACTATTTCAAAACAGCCTTTAACTCACTATTCCTTTAAGGTCTTTTCACTTTCGTAAATTTTTCTTCATCGCTCTATTGTAGTTTCACTTAAACAATTCTGCTGATTTTCAAGTCATCCCTGAACCTCTGTAAATTTTCAACCTTCTGTCTTAAACTATTCTGCGTTAGGTCCTTTCTGAAAACAATGCTTTTTGACTCGCTTAAAATACTTCAATTTCTGACAATTGGATCGGGGCTGCCTAATGCAGACTTTCTGTTAAATATATGTGTTGAACCAGTCCGCTCGCCGCTTAATTTTTAACTTAAGACCAAATCAGTATATGCTAAGACATGCTAAACTAAGTGTTGTCTGATTTTAGGAGTTTATTTGAGCCTTGTTTGCTTGTTTACTCATCCCTTTATTTGATATTTGTTTTGAATGTCGAAACTAGAATTTTATCCTTTAAACTCCATAAAGGCCCAATACTTTTATTCCCTCTTAGGATTAGAAGTCCTAATACCCCGGGACTGATAGGTCGGGGCGGGTATTAGCATGCAATAAGTAAACGAGACTAAACGCGCTTTAACCCCTTAATGGGGTGGGAAGGGCAGAATATGGATATGATGACCGGTGCGCTAATATCTCGTGTGAGAATGATTGTTGGGTATTGCACCAAGGTGATCCATATTGTATTTAAACCTAGGATCTTTTTTCTTTATTTATACGATGTGATATATTCTTAGAAGTAATGTTTTCTTCAATCAATCTTTTCTTTCCAAAACCACTTATGTCTTTTTTCTCTCTTTTCTTTCAAAACTTTCAACTTATTTGTATTCCTTATGTGCAAACATTGTCTGTTACTTCTACTCTTCTTAAAGTCACAACCAAATACGGTCGGGAACCACACTAGTGGATCTTGAGGGGTGCCTAACACCTTCCCCTCGAGATAATCTCAAGCCCTTACCCGAACTCTGGTTTTCTTCCAAAAAATCTTCTTCTTCTCTCTAAAAGTGTCATAATGCACTATAATCATTAGGTGGCGCCATAACCCAATTCCTCAAAAGGGAATAAGAGTTGTTTTGCCCATAATGTCGTAAACCCGATTTTGCCTTCTTTTAGGAGGGAAAAAGGGGGCGTCGACACCGGGCCAACACCCTCTCAAGATTTTTCAAATATTCATCAAATGAATAACCCACAATACTAATGTCGTCCATGAACACCTCCAAAATATCTTCCACCATATCAGTGAAAATGGCCATCATATACCACTGAAATATAGTTGGTGCATTACAGAACCCAAAAGGTATCCTCGAAAAGGCAAAAGTGCCATATGGACAAGTGAATGTGGTTTTCTCATGATCTTCCGAAGCAATCAAGATTTGGTTGTATCTAGAATACTCATCCAAGAAAAAGTAGAAGGCGCGCCCAGAAAATCGATCTAACATCTGATCAAGAAAAGGCAATGGAAAGTGATTCTTGCGGGTCACTTTATTCAACTTGCGGTAGTCCATGCATACCCTCCAACCGGTGACGGTCCTAGTAGGAATCAACTCATTTTGTGAATTTGCAACTATAGTCATGCCACCCTTCTTCGGTACACATTGCACCGGCAAAGTCTAAGAGCTATCAGAGATAGGGTACACAACCCGGGCATCCAACCACTTGATCACCTCCTTTTTCACAACTTCTTGCATTGCCTCGTTCAACATCCTTTGATGTTCCAAGGAGGGTTTTGCATCATCTTCCAGAATAATCTTGTGCATACAAAATGCGAGGCTTATTCCTCGAATATCAGCTAAGGTCCATCCAATTGCCTTCTTTCGCTTTTGAAGCACCGCCAATATAGCATCAACCTGCATGTTAGTAAGACAAGAGGAAAGAATAACTAGCAAAGTAGAACTAGGACCTAAGAACTCATACCTAAGGTGTGGAGGTAGCAGATTCAACTCCAACACTGGAGGTTCCTCAATTGAAGGTTTTGTTGGTGGAGTCTTCCTATTCTCAAGGTCCAAAGATAGTTTCCTAGGCTCATAAGAGTAAGAGTTCATCCCATGTAAAGCATTCACACACTTCACTCAGCCTTCATCATCATTGACATCAAGATTTAACAATACGACCTCTAAAGGGTCCTCCACATTGATCATTGCACTTGTATCATCAACTATCACTGCCGTGACACGGTCCACAAAAGAGCACACCTCAAAACTGTTGGGCTGCTTCATTGACTTGCACATATGAAAGACCACTTTCTCATCACCCACCCAGAAGGTGAGTTCCCCTGCTTCTACATCAACTAAGGCCTTTCCAGTAGCAAGTAAAGGTCTTCCCAATATGATTGGAACTTCATAATCTACCTCACAGTCCAAGATCACAAAATCAGCTGGCAAGATAAATTTGTCCACCCGAACAAGGACATCATCAATAATACCCAATGGTCTCTTCATAGTTCTATCCGCCATTTGCAATCACATGAAAGTCGGCCTTGGTTGCCCAATACCCAATGTCTTGAAAACTGAGTAGGGCATCAAGTTGATACTTGCCCCCAAATCACATAGAGTGTTAGCAAATTCTGCACTCCCAATGGTGAAAGGAATGGTGAAAGCACCGGGATCTTCTAGCTTCGGGGCTATTGAATGCACTATTGTGCTAACTTGGTGGGTCATCTTTATAGTTTCACAATCCATGGATATTTTCTTTGTCACCAAGTCCTTCATGAATTTAGCATAGCCCGGCATTTGTTCAAGATCCTCCACCAAAGGCACATTAATGGATAAGCTCTTCATCATGTCAATAAACTTCTTAAACTAATTCTCAATTTTTTTCTTCGCGAGCCTTTGAGGATAAGGTGGAGGTGGCCTTGAAAAATGAGCCTTGTCTTTAGGCACAACCGGCTACGGCATGTCTATTACGTATTCCCTAGACGGGTTCACATCATTCTGAGTTTCCACCTCGGCATCTTGAATATCAATCCTCACTTCTTTATTCACATTCTCAGCAATCACATTTTCAACCACCAAAGGAACTTCATCTTCTTGCAGCTCAACTTCATCACTCAAATTGCTTTTGTTTGGAGGCATTCACATCACTGCCTCGTCTACTCCTTGTAGTTACCGCCATAACATGATTGTGCCCACCCTTCGGGTTAACTACCATTTCACTTGCTAGATCCTCTTAGGGTGAGTATTCAAGGACTGTGAGATTTGGCCTAATTGAACCTCCAAATTTCTAATTGAAGTATTGTGGGAAGACAATTGAGCATCAGAGTCTGCATTCTTTTTCATCATCTGTTCAAACAACATTTCAATTATCCCCATATCATTGTTGGAAGAACTAGGATCTTGGGATGGAAATGGGGGTGTATTGTTTGGTTGTTGATACATTGGGGGCCATTGAAAGCCTTGCCCCCGGTTTCTTTAATTTCCATTGTTCCAACCACCCTGATTGTTGTTACCACCCCAGTTGTTGTTGTTGCCATTCCAATTACCCTAATTGTTCTGATTATTGTTCCTATTGCCCCAATTGGAATTTTGGTTGTTGTTCCCCCAATTACCATTGCTTTGTTGTTGTTGATTTCCACAATTGCCTTGGGGTCTCCATTGTTGTTGCTTGGAAGAATTGCCCATTTGGACTTGATAGTTGTTCACGTATTGCACCTCTTCATTCTGCCCATCATAACCATCATCTTGGAATCCACCACAATCATTGTCATATTGCTCCGAACTCCCTTGGTTCTGTTGACCTCTTTATCTTATTTTGTTCACTAGCATGTTGACATCCTTCATGGCATTCACTTGGCATGGATTTTGAACCTGTTGTAATTGTACCTTTGCTAGCTGGTTCATTGTAGTTATCAGCTCTGCTATAGCCTGCCCATAGTCATATAATGCTTTGTGTAAATGAGTGACCGTGGGGTCACCTTGGGGAACATTGGCTCTACTTTGCCAAGCGGAGGAAGTGTCAGCCATCTCGTCAAGAATGTCACAAGCGTTATCATAAGACAGCTTCATAAAGTTGCCCCCAACAAGTTGGTTCACTATGCACTAATTTGTTGTGTTAATACCCTGGTAGAAAGTCTGTTGGATCATTGCCTCAGTCATATCATTTTTGGGGTATTCCTTTACCATGGTCCTATATCTCTCCCAAATCTCATGTAACATTTCGGTAGGCTCCTTCTTGAAAGCTAAGATCTCATCTCCCAATGCTACCATATGCCCCAGTGAGAAAAACTTTGCAATGAACTTATCCACCAACTCATCCCAAATAATGATGGAATAGTTAGGTATCGCTTAATCCAATCCAATGTTTTCCCTCTAAGTGAAAATGGAAAGAGTCTCAACCGAAGTGCATCGACGGACACATTAGTTTGTTTACTCCCCCAACAGGTATCCACGAAACCTTTGAGATGTTTGTAAGCATTTGATTGGCAGCGCCCGTGAAATACCCACGCTGCTCCAGCAGTGTTAGCATCACATTGGTAATTTGAAAATTGCTTGCCCGGATCCGAGATGGGACAATTGCACTTGCATAGCCTTGGTTTGGAAGCACTCAAGGAGCCACTCTTGGAGGTGGCGGGGGAGGGTTTGTAATATTTTCATTGGCCTGTTAGCCTCTCCTCTAAGATTGAGGTACTATAGGAACCTCATCATCAATATTGTCATCTACCTCCTCCCCCAACAGAATATCTCGAAGAGGTGCGTTGTTTGCTGCCATTTAGTACTTGAAGTTGTGACACGCACAAATTAGTAACACATAAGGAAAGAAGAACAATAAACAAAATTATTTAGATATATAGCCAAAACTGTTAGCTCCCCGGCAACGGCTCCAAAAAGTGATCGAGGCCAACCCTGCACCACAACAAAGTAGCAAGAGTGGTCGAAGCAGCTTTTATCCGAGAAGGTCGGGATCGATTTCCACAAGGAGGTAGAAATGGGAATTGAGTTTCTATCTAAATTAGAGATCCGTAATGTTCCTAATTGCACTTCTAATAATAGTTGATTTTGATATTACTTCTAAATTTATACTACTAAGATGCAAAATTAAGATAAGTTAAGCTAAGAGTAAACTATTGAAGGTGGTCTAAATAATTAAAAGCACTAGGGAAGTGACTTTCTCCTAGGTGGATACTTGACAGGTTCTTGAGTCTAAGGCTAGGTTGTCATGTTGGGGATTACGATATAACCATTGCACAATACTACTCACTCTATACCTCTCGGTAGTTTGAGTGATTTTGCCCTAATTGACTTTCTCAAGACCAATTGGGTATGATACTTTGTGCAAGCAAATGAGGTTCAAGTCGGGTATTACTATCTCTAGGTTTAACCCTTTAATTGGGTCTATCAATCTCTTGAATACACCCCAATTCCTTATTAGAATAATTTTCCTAGACTTAGATTCTCTTTCTCAAGAAGAGCCCAAGTCAAATAGGCACAAATTAGTGTTTACAACCTCTAATTCAACATTAAAACCATAATTAGTCCAAATATCAAACACTCATAGACATTCAAGCCTTAAAACACAAGACCCATCAAATACCCACACTATGGTTGAGCCACAACTCTAGCTAATGGGTCTAGCGACTCATGATAATAGAAGAAAATAAAGAAATAGATGAAGAAAAATCCATAATATTTAATTACTAGCTAAAACTTGAAGATTCAATGATAAAACTATCGTAAAATTACTCAAAATAGTAAAAGAACACTGTTCACGAGCGCAACTCTGCTTAAAATTACAACTCATGACCTAAAAATGGGAAGATAAACTATTTATACTAGGCAGAATTTTCTGGACAAAAATACCCATGTGGGGATAGTCCGGACCGCACAAAATCAAGTGCAGCCGCACTGAGGATCTTGGCTTTAAACTTCTACTCTCTGAACGTGGCCACCGTGGGACGCACAAAATGCACAGCAGCCGCAGTGGCTTTTGTTGTGGTCCGCATAAAAAGGACCGCGGACCGCATTGGTAATTGGCTCCAAATCTTCAACACTCTGAACTCTTCCTTTGCGGACAACACAATATCGAGCCCGGCCACATTGAGTCCATTGCGGTTCGCACAAATTACTTTGTGGCCGTAATGCTTGAGTCTCTGAAATACCACCTCTCTTACCGCACAGAGTGGAGTACGGACGTATTGGTCCTTTTACATTGTGCTTGGACTTGTTCTTGGTACTTGTGCATGTTTCACTCCTTTTTGAGCTGGTTTTAATGAATTGTCACCTTATTGACCAAACCCTGCAATCAAGTACAACATGTAAGCCTTTGGGACTATTTTGTACACATTTCTAATAAAAATTCAAGTAATAAGGAGTGTTAAATGTATTATAATCCCTAGTTATCATGTGCTCATACTACACTTTTGCACATTTTTTTATGCAGATACCGGTATTGTTCGCTAGTAGTTGTGCGGTTTCTTGCTGAGGAGACTCAAGGTAAACCTGTTGCTGCGTTCGTAGGCTTCGAAGTGTTCCTATGTTATTTTCACACTGTTATACCTATTTCCATACGGTTGTGTTTAGAAGTTGTAGCGAAAACTCTATAGAGCTTATGACTTGTACTACCGGGTTTTGGGAAGATGTTCATTGTATAAAGGATTTATTTCAGAAGAATTTTAGATGTTATTATGTATTGTTGTTATTCCGCAATTGTTAGGCTTACCTAGTTCTTAAGATTAGGTTCCATCACGATACCCAAACGGAGGTAGTGTTGGGGTGTGACAATACATATATCCTTCTCCAACAGTAACCCAGTACCCGAGGAAGGCCAATGCAGCCTTGTGGCGAAGATCCATCTCCAGGTATCAAATGCTTCGAACATGATCCATGTCCAGTGAAGATCCATTCCTTAATGATATCAACTACGCTCACTAGGGGCGTGTTACAGACTCCGAATGGGCTCCTATATCCCAAGCGCTATCACAAATCAATATAATTGTTGCATCTTGATCCCATAACTGTCACTCATAATCAGACTCTCGGCCTCACTCAGTCATCAATCTCTCCAGTCTCACCACGGGCTCACAATGTCATGAAGACTAACCCAGAAAAAGGATATGATGTATCAATAAATAACTGAGAATGAGATATGATATAAAAATGTATGAATATGACTGAGTACAGAATAAAAAAAATATCAGTAAGATGATAGCAAGAAACGACCTCTAAGGAGTCCCAACAGAACCAACATTATGCCTAAACATGATATCTAGCATGATTTACAACTTAATTATTTTATCACATAATGAAACACGTATATAAACAAGATAGATTCACTATACAGTGCCATGGAATCAACTAGGTCACAATCCTCATAGTGCATGCCCACACGCTATCACGTTGCATGTGCGTCACCTCAATACCATACACATAACAAATAATTCAGGGTTTGTAACCCTCAGAACCAAGTTTGAAAGTGTTACTTACCTCAAACCGAGCAAAATCCTACTCCACAATGCCTTTGCCTCTCAAATCGACCTCTAAACGCCCCGAATCTAGCCACAAGCAATACAACGCAATCAATTAAGGCTAAAGGGATCAATTCCACAAGAAAACTACTAAACCCGACCCTTGAGCCCACATTTTGAAATCCAACAAATGTCACAAAACTTGAAAGCCCATTCACTCATGTTTACCGTGAAAATGATAACAACAATTAAATTTGTAAATGGGATTCTAAAAATACGTGATCTATTCCCGAGCTAGTTGTTAGAGCAGTTGATGCTAAGAGCGTGAAGCTTAACAATGAAATGAGAGCTAAAACAAGACAGTAATCAAACCAAAGGGGCATGTTTCTCGGATGCAAAGCCGGTCAATAAGGACCTCGGGGTCAGGACTCGAATTGAGCTCGAGCTATCGGGGCAACCGGGAATAGGATAACAATTAAGGATATGATCAAGAAAGTCTCTTTACAACCAAAGTTGTGTAATATAGCATGAAATAAGTAAGAAGACAATAGATGTTAAAGCGGCCTCGAGCCAGTGAGAACGAACAAAATAGGAGAAAGAGAAAGAGATATTATTTCTTTAGTGGAAATGGAGCAACATCAGCCCTTAACAAAGTGGTATGGGTTCCCCTTATATAGGCGAGGGAACACGGTATGGTACAAATATGTGGAGATTAAACACAAAGTATGGAGATGGGATGGTTTGACGTGATGCCTCAGTATAGGCTCTGGATAGGCCGGGCCTGTCAGATGTAGCCATATGCCTTGGGGGCTTCCCCCTCCATCCTGGCTTCGGTGTTCGTTTCCTCTAAGTCGGGCTCTGACGAGTCCCGAGGTTGGGAACTTGGTCGCGGCCTCTTTCCCTCGGGGTCCCGAAGCATGCTTCCGAAATGTCCTGACAGCGAGAAATCAAGTCTTCTGATTTTGCCGTATACATATAGTCTCCGTATTTCCTATAATGAAGAGATGGGAAATGATTCTGACACTTGACTCCTCGAGCTTCTTTCGACGATGACGTACCAATGATGCAACTCCTGGCCTGAGCTTCGTGGTGATTGGACATCCATGGGCTCGTGCTTTTCAACTTCATTCATTGCACTCCTGATTCTTGTTTTTCAAGGTAAAGGTACCGTCGTCGACTCGATTTTCCATGGATGGATTAGCTGCATCCATCGGTCAGACTTCCAAATCCTAGATGACCGTGTCGTAATCTCCTATAAATAGGGGTGCCTTGGCTTTGCGTTTCCTATCCCAGTGCTTCTGTTGGCTCGCTTGCCTTTCCCTTCTTATCATCTTCTTTCACCCCTGAACATCATGCTAGGGGCTCTTAACCTTAAAGCCGTTTGGAGGAGTTTCCTTAGACTATGTTGTGGCCTTCTGTCGGGGCTTCCCTTCGTCAAACATAAACGTGTCGTTCAGCTATTGTTGTGGTCATCGGTATGCTGGCTCTTGATGTTGCTGCTAGGCCAAGGTGATGATGGAAGGGGAGTCGGTCTCTCCCTTATGTAGATAGATGTTGGAATTATGCACAGCTTCTCACTCTCCTACTCGGGCCTAGTGTGGCACTTTATCCCTAGGGCTTTTTCTTTCCCAACGGATAAAGTGGCACTACCGGCGGCTGAGGCTGGGGCCCACCTAATCTTCAACCTTTGGCTTCGGCATGCCATGTCTCTTTTCTCTACCTCCTCTGCATCCCCTCCTTTTCCTCTTCTTCATCTTCTCCGGTGGGGATCCCTCGAGGGATTGAGCTGGGAACCTATGGGAGGTGTAGATCGAAGGAGTCATCCTTGAGGATACGTGCTCGAGGGTGCAGCGCCCGAGGATGCTGATACTGGAGATGGACTCTCGAGGGCGGACCGCCCACCGGGTTTCATCGCATGCACATCCTTTTGTTCCTCCGCTTTCGGCGTAGACTACTGTAGGCTTTTGTAAGTTGTATGTAACGACCCCTCGAGGGTTGCTTGTACACAAACTTTTATGAATAAGAATATACCCCGTTGATTTTTGCTTTCGAACTTTGCTTTGTTTCTGTATGCTCTCATTACCTTCAGGGCCCTCTGCATCAGCAAAGAGGAATAGGTAGAGCAGACTATGAACAAAATCAGGATTTATAGCATTATATGCAGCAGAGTTATAGCAAAACAACCAGAACAAAAACAAAAAAAAACAAAAAAGTTCATCCAACGATTAATTTAACAGTCCAAAAATAGCATAGTAAAAAAATGTCTTAAACATCCACATTAACGACGCAGAAAGTAGGTGAGAGTATTGCAGATTGCCTCCTTCAGTTGGTCAAAGCTGGCATTGGCTGAAACACTCATTCCATCAAACCTGTCATGAACCTCCTTGAATGCCTTGACAGCATTCTTTCGTATTCTGCGAACATCAAATCTTATCTTGGATACATCAGAGCTTGTTTCTTTGGAGATGTCATGAATGTCACCAATAGTAGACTGGGTGACTGTGAGGAGATCTTTAATTGCAGAGAGTTGATTATCAATGGCATGAAGCTTTTCAGCAAGTTCAGGATCACTAGGGTTGGGAGGAGAAGCAGAAGGTTTGGGTTTGGAATCCATTGGAGCATGCTTGACTTTACCTTCTTGTTTCTTACCCATGAGCCTTTCACACTCACATACCCCATACTTGCAAAGGCTCTGGAATTGTAAGACTTCGAAATAGAGATTTTGTTTTTGCAGATAGGGAAATATTGTGAGCTTTTAGGATGTGAGTAATGGCCATACCATAGGGTAGACTGGTGGGATCTTCTGCACTTTCAATCATAAAGTTGATCACCCACGAGGATAGCTTGACTTTGAGTTTGGTCATAAGACAATAGACCAGAAAGGTGTCTCTTTGAGAGAAGGTGGAGAAGGAACCAGTGCGAGGAAGTAGAGTAGTTGCTACAATATGAGCCAAGACTCGAGTTTCGAAACTAACATCACTGGGGCCTAACTAGCTGGGGAGGGATTCAGAAGAACACTCAGTAATACACCATTTATATTGATTAAAGGAAATTTCAAAATCATCGGGCCAGGTATTTTTGAAAAGCATAGGGAAACCAGAACACTTACACTAAAAGATTGAATCAAACATGGCAGAGTCAAGATCAATGCGCTTACCTAACACTAAGGACTCCAGCTTATCAGGTTTACTAGAGAGAAGATTAGCATAAAACATCTTTACTAGGGGTTCATAAAATTTAGGTAGAGGAGCAGAGAGGAACTTTGACCACCCTTGATAAACGAAAAGATCTTTTACCTTACAATTAAGGGCTTCCTTTTGTTAAGGTCGACTACCCTTCCATGAGCAATGGGCTTGTCTTTCAAGGCAATAAAAAAATCCCTATTTGGAGAATCCTAGAAATTCAAGTCAGACTCTAAAGAACTAGAAAGATCTATCTTGGATTTCTTTGGAGTGGAGGAAACAAGGGGGTATTCCATAGGTAGTTTTCCTAAAGATTTTTCTCCTGAGATCCGAGAATGGTCAGACAAATCGCCTTACGAGGAAGCAAAACCTTCAGAATTATCAGACCCTAGGTCTACTTGTTTTGGGGGCATAGTGTCATGATCCAAACCGATAGGCCGCGACGGGCACCCGGTACCTTACTCGACCGAGTACCAACGTAATGTATCTTTCTTATTACATCATCATACACATGTGACATACGTGCCTAACATGCCAACATAATCATTTATAAACTTAAAACATAGGCCGACAAGGTCGTACAATCATTCATGTACACGACATATGTCTACAAGCCTCTGAGAGTACATAAATGTCATAAAGGTCGAAATAGAGTCCCGCCATACCAAACAATACACGTCTAAATCATACTAACCAAACAAGCAACTCCGAAGCAAATGGAGCACACCAACATCTTCCACTAAGCTGATAGCCTACTTGGAGGGCTCTCGACCTGTCTATCGGGACCTACGAGCATGAAACACAGTATCCCCAGGCAAAAGGGACGACAGTGCAAATAATGTACTGAGTATGTAAGGCACATACATAAATACATATGAGACATGGAAGACATATAGAGTACATGACTCAACCTGTAAGTTTGAATAAATTTGTAAATCATAAATTACTTTTAGTATTATGCATATGCGTATGAATATCATGTCGTGCATAGGTACATGTTTCATAACATCATCAGCCTCTGAGGGCATCCCATCATATCATATCAGCCATTGTGGGCAAAATCATCATCGTATATCAGCTGATCAGGTGGTGGTGCATATATAACGCCATAACATTTCCCATATCCCATATAAATATATATATATATATATATATATATATATATATATATATATATATATATATATATATATATATATACGCGTATATAATGTCGTTTGAATCATATTTCAGTCATTGTGGGCAACATCATCATCATATACCAGCTGATCAGGTGGTGGTGCGTATATAATGTTGTAACTTTTCCCATATCCCATATACATATATATACATACATATATATGCATATATAACGTCATCTGGTCATGGGTCATTGCACATGAATGCAATGCATGAAAAGTACGTTAATAAAATCTTTCGGAGCTTTATAAGACCATTTTGCCTTTGAGTAATATCATAAAGTAAACTCTTTTTAACTTTCATATTTTTCTGAGACCCATGAACAGCTGATAAAATATTATGGCACATGAAAAGTCAAGAACATAGATATCTCTAATACTTCTATGAATAGAGTCATTTATAAATTTTGTGCATTTGTACATTTTGTTCGTATTGTAGGATCATGCCAAAATAAAGAAGGAATAGCATTAACATACCTAAGCATCACCAGATGTAATTACTATTTTACGATCATCGGTGAAGGGCAAGAACTTTGCTCGAAAAATATTGTCCATGTGACCTGATGGATAAGATAGCTTTGAGGTTTTCGTTGCCCGCCCATAGCATTATCCATCTATCATCAGAACCAGAGACAAGAACATCACCAGTGGCATTGAAGTTTATTGTCCTTCATGACCGGTTAACTTGCCATATAAATCCGACCGCTTGACCATGGCCGCAGAAGCAGAGATTCGACAAAAGAAAGCCCAATTTCTCTTTTATAAAACTCAATTAAATCATCTCCACCAAAAATCTTATACAGATTTTCCATGTCTCCTTATTCAATCTACTGTGCCGAAATAAAATCCTTAAAATCCTTTCCTACTATAGAAATTGAAGTTTTTTTTGGGATTTGGTAGAGAAGAAGAAAGTACTAAAACCATGACATTTTCTTAATAGCTAGGAAATTATGTGTATATTTTGCTATTTTTTAGGAGAAACAGCAAAAGTTGTAACACTTCGGTAACTGACACATTGGCACACTTAAACAGAATGCAAGTTTTCTAATAAATAAAAAAATGAAAAATGAACATGCGTTTGTATTGAAGAATCTTTTTTTGAATTGGAGTGTCTCTTAATTATTATTATAGGTTGTCACCTAAGGAAAACTTACTAAGAGTAATAGTTTTAGAATGTGGCTAGCTGCCACATTTGGAGGGAAAGGGGATTTAATCTTATCCACTTATTAGTTGATCGGGTAATGTCCCGTTACCCAATAATTAATCAATTACCCAAAAAATTAAGAATTATTCCCACTTACTTAAAATATTACTCACTTTTAACATACCTTGTACACTTTACTATCATGTCCATGTAGTACCTTGTATGGCGCTAGTCCATAAATATCGGGTATTTTAGCTCGGGCCGTATTTTATCCCAAAATGCCAAACTTTTACAAAATTCATTTTCTTAGACTTCCTCCCCCTTTCACCTTCATGAATTTACTAATCACTTGTGAAATAGAATAATCCTTATAATCCCCAAATAATCTTTTCCTTGGATTGATGTCAATTACCTTACGATAATTCAACGTAAAATATTGCAGGGTGCAATACTGTCGTAACTTATTACTGCGAAGCCTAATATCTCCGTAATATAATACTGCTGGGTAGAACACTGTCATAAATTAATACTGCAGAGCATAACATTGTCATAATATAATACTGCGGAACGTAATATTGACGTAATACTGCAGGGTGTAACATCATTCCCCCGTTTGAAACATTCGTCCTCGAATGTTGACTGATGCTCTTTTAATTTTCGTAACTTATAGCTCTTGTGAATACATGAATACTCTTCTTGTCATTCAAGAAGTTGCTATGTGAATAAATCCAAAGTCTAGGGTATTCCCCCCTTTAGTCTTGTTGCTCATATCATGACCTGTGGTCGAAATCTTCCTAATCTTGCAACTTATGTTACCTCTTGTCATGTGGCATGTATGACCCTGGCTTTGTAGGTGCACTTATGCGATTCATCTTTCCTTTTTCCTTTTTCCTTTTAGTCGATCTGTAGGCCTTACTTTGTATATACAAGGCTTAATAGGATGCCTCTCTAGGCTTCTATAGGTATATTGAAGTCCTTTGCTCGATACTTTGTTGGATTTACGAATATTGCTATATCTCATCGCATAGGTCCGTTTAACTATCCGTATGAATTTACTACCATAACTCTTACTTTAATTTATCATTGCTAAGGTCTGCTACAAAGTCCCAGCTCACTCTCGTTGCTCAGTTCCATATGTATAAATTTAAGTCCTTTAATGCTTCCTCATTATTGTTCATCTTTAGAATGTCGGCCTAATCTTATCTCATACTTTGTAACTTTTGTCCATCCATTATTGATTCACCTCAATATTGATCTACAATATACTACTAATAACTTAACCTTTTATGTAATATTGCTACTAGAATTCACGTTTTATTGGGGAACGTATGAAATGATTAGATTGATCCACCTGGGGCGATACCCTATTTTCATAACTGTACCTCACAGCATCTCAATGCGATTCACCTTGCATGGGTACTTTAATCCTGTCCAATTCATAAGATCCGTTTCTTTTCTTCGTTGAATCATTACTTAATCGAAGGCCCAAACGTTATCTTTTATCTATCACAATTACACCCTCATTCTATTACCAGGGTGGCATTCTAAATGTTATTAGTCTTAGACTCCTTTGAGTTCATTCAGGCTATAGTGAGCTTTGTATAATTTAGAGAAACCATCTGCTCTTCTTGTTTTCATGGGTTTAATCCTGAGGACTTATCCATTTGTTACTTTCCCATTCGCATATTCTTATCCTTGCTCCTGTCTTCTAAAACCTTGTCGCTTCACCATACAATAACTTGTGACCTACACATCTCTATTTATATTACTTGTAACCTTTCAACTTGCTTGCATCATAGATTTTCTTTTGTCATTTGGAACATCAAGCGAGACATCACATCCTCTCTAACTCTTCTTTACTCTTTTAGTCAAGCTCTTCGATACCTAGACCATAGGTTGTAAGGTATGCTACTGACGATGCTGTTATTATTCCTAGATAATGAATCCCAGCACTTCTAGCCTTCTATCCAAAGTATGGACTATTCACATATTCTGCCTTGAGTATCTCGTACGTTGTTCACCTTTACCTTTCTTACCTTAAAATCTCGCATTGTATCTTCTATCTTTTTCATGACCTCCCTTTCACATAGGTATAATTCACGTCCATAACTTGAAGCTCTATTATAATTCTTACATCTCTGGTGCATATACAATCTGGTGGGAGCTTCGTACTGACTTCTTATGAGGCTGGTACTCTTCAGTTGGCTTCATCATAGAGCTATTATAAAATATGGCTACTGTACTATCTTTCTTATACCTCTGCTACTTAAGAGTGATCCTGAGTTCTATAATTCTCTTGGTCCCTCCTATTTTGCTTAGTCGATGTAACTCTTTAGTCTCATCTTCTTTCTGATCAGCCTCTATGAAGGCTTAAGATATCTTCCGACTTGCGGCTCCTGGTACTAGTTATTACTTTAGCCTTTTATAGGCGCTGAGGGATATTCATGATTAATCCTTTAACAATTCAATCATTCATCTATGACTTGGGCTCAATTCTTTCTTTTAACGTATGCCAGAATCTTCTATGGTTGTATATGATGTATGTATAAAACTTTGAACCCTTAAGTGAGTTCGTAACGAACCAACTCTAGATCATTGATCGAATAATTTCTTTCGTTCCATTTTAGCTTTCTTTCAACGTAAGCTATTACTTTTTTTGGTCCTTCTGCCCCCTTGTTACGTCCATACTTAGATCATCTTAGTGCCTATATATGCTAGAGTTTTCGTGAAACTCATATGATCTCGAATATTACTTTTAATTTTACTTCTCATTCATTAGTCATGGTAGGTTCCACTTTCCTTTGGAGTGCTTATAATGTTGTTGTGAGATTGTTGTTATAAGGCCCTTTCCTCTTTAGGTCGTTGTGCTTAGGTTGAAGCCTTCCTTCTTATCTCCTCAGCTAGTCTTTCGTTGTAGTACTTAGGGAGAACCCTTGACTCTCATAAAGTTGTGAGCTTATTACGGACCTTTTTGATGTCCTTACTTGCCTATAATCATTTGTAGTTGCTTACTTCCATGCCCTTGTACTTGTATGGTTGCTTCTAAACTGATATTTTGACTGCCTTCCCAGTGGCACTTTCTTTTATCCCCGTAACACTCATACGGTACCTTTAACTACCCCAACTCTTGTTTGAATATATCTTAAAATGATATTCTCCGAGGCTGAATTCTCCATGTTGGGTTCTACTATGTTTATCTTACACGATCTAATGACTCGTCTGTAACCTCCTGTTTAGCCATAACTGAGATTTTCCTGACCAATTACTAACTACTCGTTGGCTCATTCTCATATCAATATTCCTCGTAATTTTTCTTGGGTTATTTACTTTGTTTTAACTTACATCTTGCACTGGCTCCTTATTTATTAATAACAGCTCGGGTAGGAACATTTACTTCCTCTCATTAACGTCGTGCTTGCACAATATTCTTGAATTGTAGCTTATATATAAGATTTGGATAAGTGTCATATCATTCCTCTTTCATTTATCGCATTCTTACTTTACCATTTCATAGTCACTAGAACCATTTAATTCTGACTTAATGCCACATCACTCCATATTCCCCCTTTTAGGGGTCTACTAAAAGCTGAAGCCACGAGGATCTACCTATAGATGTTTTCCCTCTTCATCTTTGGCATTGTTTCTCAAAATCAATGATCCTTACTCGCCTTGCGACAATCCTTTCTGTACCAAGTATAACAAAATTCCTCACTCACGAGGGTGATACTTAGTGTAAGTGGCACATACAATCCCTTAAGCTTAACTTTGCTCACATTGCTTGCTTTAGGGAAGCGTCTTCCAGAATAACCATTCTCTGAGTTTCTCATGAATCTTCCTCTATGGTCCATTCTATTATCGCCGGAATTCAATATGAAGTTCTCATGATTCCAACCACCAACAAATCACCCAGTCCCTAATTCATGTTTAGTTTATCTTTTTCCACCAGTCCATGCTAACTTCTATTACTTTGGGGTCTAACAGTTTCTTCTGAATCACGTTAGCGTCACGAACTTGTTTCTTGAAGTGAGGATATAACTTTATGTCCTATACTCTTTTGTTACCTCAAGGGCGGTCACTTCTAGTCTTTTCCTTCACTTGACTATAGACTCTAGAATACTGTCATCTTTTTGGCATATCGTTGTCATCCATGTATCACATCTTACTCTTAATGCTTCATTAGCTCTCTTCTTATTTCCTGCGAACATTTCTGTCTATCACTTTATTCTGAAAACTTCAACAAAATATTCTTTTGCTTTTAGCTCCCCTTTGCACCATCCACTGGCTCATTGGGTTGCCTAGCATTAATTCTCTACTAGGGATGGGAGCCATACTAAGATAGTATTTATCCTTTTTAGGCTTCTAGTGCCTGTCTTTGTAGTACCCATGTCTAGTTGTACTATTTTAGAGTACACCACCTAGGTATCTCATAAGGAGATCTATTATCACCTTTTTAATATCCTTCCGAAATGTAAATTAGTGCAAACTATCCATCCACCATTTTGGGTTACTCTAACCCCAGCCGGATCATGCTATTCTATCCTTCTCTTAAACCATATCTGTTAGCTGCCATAGGGCATGACTGAGATAGGTGTGACTGATTGTACGTACATCTATTACTATTGAAAGTAACTTAAAATGCATATATCTTGCTTCCTGAATGATAAATAATGATAATCTTTATTAACTAGGTACCTCGTACCCTTTTTCACCTTATTTCTTTTACTTACTGAAACTTGTGTCTAACTTCCAATTTCATTATTCCTTTTTGCTTTTTACCGTAAAAGCGGATAAGTACTCTTTCCTTAAAGCTCCTTATCAAGAACCTTACACCTTTTAGTACACGCATGATCTGCTGAAGACCTCACATTTATTGATCATAAGCAAGATGCAAAATCGAGTTCCTCTAACTCAATACTTCCACGGTTATATCCCTTATCGACCATCTTTCTGAATATAGGCATCACCTTATTATGAATAAAATAGAATTTCAAAATTTGAATACTTATAAGTGAGTTCTACCACACAATCTAGCGTAAGAAGAAAGAGTGACAATCCTAAATGCCCTGTAGCCTCCTACTTATAAGTGTGGTGCATGACACACCCATAAACAAGACTCTACTAGACACAGCTTGTAGACCCTCTAGGACAGAACTGCTCTGATACCACTTTTGTCATGACCCAAACTAATGCGCCGCGATGGAAACCCGGTACCTTACTCGACCGAGTACCAACGTAATGTATCTTTCTTATTACATCATCATATACATGTGACATACGGGCCTAATAGGCTAACATAATCATTTATAAACTCAAAACATAGGCCGACAAATCTTTCATGTTCACGACATATGTCTATAAGCCTCTGAGAGTAAACAAATGTCATAAAGGTCAAGATAGAGTCCTGTCATACCAAACAATACACGTCTAAATCATACTAACCAAACAAGCAACTCCGAAGCAAATGGTGCACACCAACATCTTCCGCTGAGCTGATAGCCTACTTGGAGTGATCTCGACCTGTCTATCGGGACCTGCGAGCATGAAATGCAGCATCCCCAATAAAAGGGACGTCAGTACGAATAATGTACCGAGTATGTAAGGCACATACATAAATACATATGAGACATGGAAGACATATATAGTACATGACTCAACCTGTAAGTCTGAATAACTTTGTAAATCATAAATTACTTTTAGCGTCATGCATATGCGTATGAATATCATGTCATGCATAGGTACATGTTTCATAACATCATCAGCCTCTGAGTGCATCCCATCATATCATATCGGCCACTGTGGGCAAAATTATCATTGTATACTAGCTGATCAGGTGGTGGTGCGTATATAACGTCATACCCTTTCTCATATCCCATATACATATATATACATACATATATACGTGTATATAATGCCATTTTAACCATATTTTAGCCACTGTTTGGCAACATCATCATCATATACCAACTGATCAGGTGGTGGTGCATATATAATACCGTAACCTTAACGCCGTAACCTTTCCCATATCCCATATACATATATATACATATATACGCGTATATAACGCCATCTGGTCATGGGTCAATGCACATGAATGCAATGCATGAAAAGTACGTTAATAAAATCTTTCGGAGCTTCATAAGACCATTTTTCCTTTGAGTAATATCATAAAGTAAACTCTTTTTAATTTTCGTATTTTTCTGAGACCCATGAACAGATGATAAAATATTATGACACATGAAAATTCAAGAACATAGATATCTCTAATACTTCTATGAATAGAGTCATTTATAAAATTTGTGCATTTGCACATTTTGTTCGTATCGTATGGATCATGACAAAAGAAAGAAGGGATAGCCTTAACATACCTAAGCATCACCGAATGCAGTTACTATTTTACGATCATCGGTGAAGGGCACGAACTTTTCCCGGAAAATATTGTCCATGTGACCTGATGGATAAGATAGCTTTGAGGTTCTCGTTGCCCAGTCCCATAGCATTACCCTTCTATCATCAGAACCAGAGACAAGAACATCACCGGTGGCATTGAAGTTTATTGTCCTTCATGACCGGTTAACTTGCAATATAAATCCGGCTGCTTGACCATGGCCGCAGAAGCAGAGATTCGACGAGAGAAAGCCCAATTTCTCTTTTATAAAACTCCATTAAATCATCTCCACCCAAAACCTTATACAGCTTTTCCATGTCTCCTTATTCAATCTACTGTGCTGAAATTAAATCCTTTCCTTCTATAGAAATTGAAGTTTTTTTTTTTGGAATTTGGTAGAGAAGAAGAAAGTAGTAAAACCATGACCTTTTCTTAATAGCTAGGAAATTATGTGTATATTTTGCTATTTTTTTAATAGAAACAGCAAAAGTTGTAACACTTGGATAACTCATGACACATTGGCACTCTTAAACAGAATGCAAAAGTTTTCTAATAAATAAAATAAAAAAAGGAAAAATGAACATATAGAAACTAGCTAGCTGTGTTTGTATTGAAGAATCTTTTTTTGAATTGGAGTGTCTCTTAAATATTATTATAGGTTGCCACCTAAGGAAAACTTACTAAGAGTCATAGTTTTAGAATGTGGCTAGCTGCAACGTTTGGGGGAAAAGGGATTTAATCTTATCCATTTATTAGTTAATCGGGTAATGTCCCGTTACCTGGTAATTAATCAATTACCCAAAAAATTGAGAATTATTCCCACTTACTTAAAATATTACTCACTTTTAACATACATTGTACACCTTACTATCATGGCCATGTAGTACCTTGTATGGCGCTAGTCCATAAATATCGGGTATTTTAGCTCGGGCCGTATTTTATCCCAAAATGTCAAACTTTGACAAAATTCATTTTCTTAAACTTGCTCCCCCTTTCACTTTCATGAATTTACTAATCACTTGTGAAATAGCATAATCCTTATAATCCCCAAATAATCTTTTCCTTGGACTGATGTCAATTACCTTACAACAAATTCAACGTAAAATAGTATAGAGTGCAACACTGTCGTAACTTATTACTGCAAAGCGTAACATTTCTGTAATGTAATACTACTGGGTAGAACACTGTAGTAACTTAATACTGTAGAGCATAACATTGTCGTAATATAATACTGCGGAATGTAATATTGACGTAATATTGTGGGGTGTAACACATAGAAGGGGGTTTTGCTCTAGAGCGGGTACTTTTTCTAGTGGAGGCGGAGGGATTTTTGGGGTGTTTAGCCATTGAAAGATTTTGGTTTGGGCAGAGCTTCTGAGAAGGGTTTTCTAGGTGATAGAGACGATGGAGATTGAAAAGAGATTTCTGCCTTGAAAAGAGGGATTTTGAAAATTCTGACGATTGAGTACAGAAAAGGAAAAGGCGTCAGTTGTGCAGACGCGATGATTGGCTTTCCATCTTTGAAAATCCCAACTGATGTGAAAAGAGAGGGAAAACGGGGGCGCAATTAATGATAAAATAAGAAATAAAATATTAGGCATACAAATCAACCTGATTGCACATAAGTCCTAAAATTTATTATTAATGCAAAATAATGCCAAGTAATTCTCTTAAAGAACAAAACCTATCTTTAATAAAGGCTTAGTAAAAATGTCTGCTAATTGATCAGTTGTTCCAACAAAAGATATTTCTATGTTTCCTTTAAGAACATGATCTCTAATAAAATAATGTTTGATGTCTATATGTTTTGCTCTAGAATGATGTACATGATTTTTTGAAAGACATATAGCACTAGAATTATCACAGAAATTTGAATAAGCTTAAAAATAATTCACAGTCACCAAGTTGATGAGACATCCACAGTAGTTGTGCACAACATTTAGCAATATATTCAGCTTCAGTCGTGGATAGTGCAACTGATCCTTGTTTTTTACTGTTCCAAGATATCAATGCTTTGCCAAGTAATTGACATGTTCCAGTTGTGCTTTTTCTATCTTCCTTATCACCTGCAAGATCAGTATCTGAAAAACCTTCTAATTTAAATATATTAGAACGAGGATACCATAATCCATGAGAGACACTTCCAATAAGATATCAAATAATTCTTTTTACTACAGTTAGGTGAGATTCCTTAAGAGCTACTAAAACCTAGCACATTTACAAATACTAAACATAATATCCGGTCGACTAGCAGTTAGATAAAGAAGAGAAACAATCATTCTACGATACTTAGTTTAATCAACAGAATTTCCCTATTCATCTTTGTCGAGACTTGTTGAGGGACTCATTGGTGTGCTAATAGCTTTGGTATTTCTCATAACAAATTTTTGGATCAATTCCTTTGTGTATTTATTCTGACATATGAATGTTCCTTCTTCAGATTATTGAATTTGGAGTCCAAGGAAAAACGTTAGTTCTCCCGTCATGCTCATTTCGAACTCACTTTGCATAAGATTTGAAAATTCCTTGCACATAAGAGGATTAGTACTGCCAAATATAATATCAACAATATAATTTTGAATAATGAGATTACCTTCTGATGATCTTTTAATAAACAGAGTAGTGTCTACTTTACCTTTTATAAACCCATGATCAATAAGAAAAAAGTTTAATCTTCTGTACCATGCTTGTGGATCTTGCTTCAGTCCGTACTGTGCTTTAGTTAGCTTATACACATTATAGGGAAACTTTGAGTCTACAAACCCAGGGGGTTGCTTCACATATACTTCATCTTCAATGAAACCATTTAAAAAGACACTTTTAATATCCATCTAAAATAACTTGAATCCTTTAAAGGATGCATATGCCAAAAGAATTCGTATAGATTCCAGTCGAGCTACTGGGGAAAAGGTTTCGTCATAGTCGACTCCTTCTTGTTGTGAATATCCTTGACCAACTAATTTGGCTTTGTTTCTTACAACTTTTCCATCCTCATTGAGCTTATTTCTGAAGACCCACTTTTTTCCTATTACAGGAACGTTTTCAGGTTTGGGTATCAATTTCCATACTTGATTTTTGTCATATTGATCTAGCTCTTCCTGCATTGCTTGCATCCAGCTTGAGTCTTTAAGAGCTTCCTCTATTTTCTTTGGCTTAATCTAAGAGATTTGTGCTATGTTTGCTTTCTTCTTGAGAGCTCTCCTGGCATTTTATTCCTTCATTTGGATCTCCTATGATGAATTTTTTAGGGTATTCAGGTTCACTTCTCCATTTATTTGGGTGAACTGTATAGACAACTCCTTTTGGAGGTTATAGTGGATTGTTGCTGGTTTCATTAGTTGACTCTATCACAGTGTCAGATCCATCAGTCGACTTTTGTGATTAGCTTGTCTCCTGACTTTCTTGAATTTGATCTTCATCACCTTTCCACAGTTAATAAGGAGTTTTCTTCAGAATAGACCTTATGAGACATCGGTTGAGAATGTAACATGATGTACTTACTCATTCTGCCAAGAAATGGTTTGGTAGTGAATGGTTTAGTAACATCGTTCTTACCATATCTTGTATTGTTCTATCTTTCCTTTCCACGGCTCCATTCTATTGGGATGATCTTGGTGCAGAGAAATTATGAGTATATCCTTGATCATTACAAAAGTCTTCGAATGCTCTGCTTTCAAATTCTCCTCCATGATCACTTTGGATTGTTGTAATCAGGTACCCCTTTTCTCTTTCAACCTTCTTACAGAAAACTTCAAAGTTTTTTAACGCTTCCTCTTTTATGAGATAAGAAAATCGCCCATGTAAAATGCGAGTAATCATCAACAATAACAAAAGCATATCGTTTTCTTCCTATGTTAGCAGTTTTAGTAGGCCCAAATAAATCCATATGAAGCGGTTGCAGATATTTAGAAGTAGATACAATATCCTTATTTTTGAAAGAGTTTCTAGTTTGTTTTCCAATTTGACAAGCATCACATATATGATTTCTAGAGAAATTCAGTTTGGGTAAGCCAATAACTAACACATGCTTGGAAAGTTTTTCTATCAAATGCATGTTTGCATGACCAAGTTTCCTATGCCATAACCAGGGATCATCAGATATGGAAGTTAAACAGATATGACCATCTATATTTTCAAAACCATCGAGAATGTAAACGTTTCCATACCTTTTACCTAGGAGGATTGTTTTACCTGTCTCATCTTCAATACCACAACCTGTTTTCTTAAACTTTACCTCATATCCTGAGTCACATAGCTGACTTATGCTCTGAAGATTGTAATTAATCCCATCAACTAGATAAACCTCAATGATATCATAGTTGTTATTGAAGGGAATTGTTCCGGTACCAATTATTTTTCCTTTCGAGTCATCACCAAACTTAACGCTTCCTTCATCTATTTTTGTAACTTCCTTGAACAGGTTTTTATCACCTGTCATGTGACTGGAACACGCACTGTCTAAGTACTATTTTCCTTTGAGACTTATTCTGTGGTGTTCCTGCAAAACATAGTGTTTACTTTCTTTTAGGTACCTAAGCTTGCTTGGGTCCTGGTTAGTTAGTGTTACTAGGTTCAGAATTATTTTTGGGTTTCCAAATCCATCCTGAAATATTTGACTTACAAAATCGACAAAAAGAATATTTATGTCCATTTTTATTGCAGTGGTGACACGTAATTCCTGACCCATTTTTGGGTCTTTCATTAGTGTTAGTACTAGCGGACTCGGTTCTGGCTGGTCCTTTTCCAGTTGACTTGAAAATCGCCTGGTTTGACCTAATTGAACTATGACTTATGGATTTGCGCATGCCATTGAGTTGCATTTGCAATTCCTCAAACTCTTCTTGAAGTACTTCTTTTTCGATTTCACATACTTCATGTTTGAGTTTCCAGTCTTTTACTTCTTTGTTGAGTCTCTTTAGTTCATTCATTATTTTTTGAGACTCTTTCAAAGTGAGATCAAGAATATCCTACAATTCATTACATCTTTCACAATTATAAGACCTTACCTTGCTTGTTTCACCTCGAGTCATGAAACAGTTTTCATTGTTATCTTTGCATTTTTCGTCTGAAGTATCCTCATCTGTCCAGCATCCTAAAAGTTTGTTCATATCGTTTTCAAGAATTGTCATAAAGCAAATATTTGCTATTTATTCGTGTTCTGAACTGTCTTCATCACTCCAACTTCCAAATGATTTATTTTTGTTGAAACCTCTGGAGATTTTTCTTTTTAGATCTGGACACTCGGCTTGAATATGTCTAAATATTCCACCCTCATAGCATTTTCCATCATTCTTATCTTGTTCGTTGTATTGCCTGGTTCCCCTAGGTGGGATCATTCCTCTTCTCGTATTCCTGAATCTTCTCATTAAACCATCCATGTTTTTTGACATCATAGCAATTTCTTCTGAAGAGCTTCAGGATCATCATCGATATCATTCTCAGCTATCTCAGTTGTGGCCTTGAATGCAACTGTTTTCTTCTTTTCTTCTTAGTTTGTTTTCTTAAGATATGTCTTTTTGAAAGCTATGAGTCTCCATGAAGTTCATCATAAGACAATTTATTCAGATCATATGATTCAAGTATGACTACTTTAGTTTGCTAAGTGGTTGGTAAGCTTCTATGAATCTTTCTAACTTGATCACCACTTGAGTATGGTTTGCCGAAAGCTTTTAGATCTCTAATGATTTTACTGAATTTGGCAAGCATTTACTCAATAGATTCTCTTTCTTCCATCTGGAAGAGTTCATAATCGTTAACCAACATGTTGATATGTGTTTCCTTTACTTTGTCGGTTCCTTCGTTTTTGACTTCAAGCTTTTCCCACATTTCTTTGGTTGTATCACAACTGGAGATTTTTTCATATTCTTCACCACTTATAGCATTATAGAGCAAATTTCTTGCCTTGTTGTTGACTTGCGCAACCGCCATTTGCTCATCTGTATATGAGTTTATATCTTCAGGATTAGTAAGAGGTTGAGCAGCAGCCGGCAGAGGATAGTTTCCCTTTTTGATAACTCTCCACACTTTAACATCATACGCCTTTGCATATATTTCCATACGTGCTTTCCAGTGGGAGAAATGTTGTCTATTGAAGTATGGTGGCCTTACTTGGGAAGTTCCTTCTTGAAAGAGTGATGCTATGATAACTTGATTTGCCATGATCTTTTCTCACAAGTTGTTAAGCAAAAGAAAAGTACGAGTCTCACTCTGATACCAATTGAAAGTACTAGAGGGGGTGAATTATTTATTTTTAAACTTAATAGTTATTAGTTGACTAGTTTTACAATTAGTCGACTAGATGTAAGAACTTGATACTAATAAGGACAGAATTTAAAATGCAGAAATTAAACGCAGGAATTAAAGACATCGAAGTTTTTATACTGGTTCGGATTCAATGTGAATCCTAGTCCAGTCCCTTTGGGTTGCAAGGGGGTTCTCTTTCAGTGAATGAGTTTCTTCGAGTACACAGAGAATGGTGTGATCTACATTGATAGCTTAGTTTCTATATCACTTGTTTCTTTTGATACAATGCCTCACCAAAGTTGCTCTCTCTTTCTTCTCTAACTTGTTACACAGCAGATTTAGTAAAGCTACAATGTTTGTTTGCAGTAGAACAAAGAGAAGGTATTTGGTTCGATCAAAGAATATGGCTCTAGGGTACAGATACAAGTTTAAATACTTTGAGAGAGGCTTCGTTTCTGGAGAGATTTGATCCTTGGAAAGAAATTAATTCTTTCCAAGAATAAGCTTATACAACAACGGCTATGCTTGACGAGAGACTTGAATGATTTTCCATATATGCTTCCCAAAATCTTGCTCCTTCTAGATTTGGATATGCTAGATTTATTTGATTCCTTAAGTCTAGGCTTTGATTGATTCCGTCTTGGCTTTGATTGATTTCTCTAATTTCGAATTGCTTTCCTTGATTTCCCTAATTGATTCCTTTCATCTTGTAGCTATCCATTGATTCCTTGATTTTCTCTAATTGATTCCTTCGATCTTTGAATGTTATCCATGAGTTCCTACACATAAAACAGATATATTATTTGCATTATTAAAATCATATCTAACAAATTGGACAGATGTAGCACCTCCAAATATGCACATGACAAATAGGGAGGACTTGGAATATGTTTAAAAGTAGACAAATATCTTGCCTTTATTTGCTCTTTACGTGATTGTTTAGATATTCTTAGAAATTAGCTGCCTTTCGTTTCTAAACTGAACATCTATATCTACATTATATTAAAAGGAGAGTAGTATGCATTATGGTTAAGCCAAGTGGCAAGCTAAAATGAAGCCACTTGGCAATTGTATGACAACGTTAATTATTAGAAATTATAAATGGAAACATATTAAAGGAAGTAATTTAATGAATCTTATACATAATCTAAATATATCTATTTCTCTATTGATCCACTCATAGATTTTCTTCTAAATTAGCTAGAAATATGGAGATAAAAATTTAATTAAAAACTAAAATGGGAAAAAAATAAAAAAATATAGAAAGACATAAATTGAGATAACCTATGACTATTTATACTTTGAAGTAAGTTAAAACATAAAATAAAACTTACTTAAGATATTAAAGATTTATTGACTTCAAAAATTAAAAAAATTCAAGCAGTAAAATAAGATCTTACATAAAGTATAAAGTTATTTATAAGATAAGAAAAAACTTAAATATTATATATATATTAAAATGAATGTAGTGATGCATGACATTAAGCCAAGTGGCATATTCAGAAAATGTCACCTAGAAATAGTACGGAGAAATAATCTAAATAGAAATATTTCTACTTTGCATTTTTAAGACATAATCTAAATAAATTTTTAGACAAATTTAATAAGGATTAAAACAACTTAGATTTGATCAAATTTAATTTATGGTAGAAATCAATTAAAATTGACTCACATTCTTATACTAAATAAATTTTGATAGCTTTCCAAATATAATTATTAACTAACCACTTGATCTGCTTTCTTTCATTTTATTATTTTATTATTTTTAGAAATAGTACATGGAGAAATAAAATGATAGTGAAAATATTACCATTACATATAATGTGTTCAAACAAATAAAAAATTAACTTTTATGATTAATAATAAAATGAGTGTGGTAGAAATAGATATTAAATTAAACAAGCTAATGAAAGCCACATAACAATGTAATAATATTATGTATTGAATAATAAAATAGCAAAAATAAGGAATAAATAGAGAGAAATTAATCAAAACTTTCATCATAAAGAAAAATGATAAAACTTATTTAAATTTGAGGTGAGAAAGTTGTTATTTATCTATTAAGAGATTTGCAAAATGGTTTTATGTCTTGCTTCTTAATTAATATCTAATGATTATCTATAAATTTTATCTGGAAGGTTTATATTTTAAAGTTATTTATACATAATTCAAATAATCCAAATCATAATCTGACATGATCAATGGTGGATCTACATGCTGTTTTTGGGTGCTCAAGCACCCATTATCTTTGACAAGATTTAGTAAATTTGTATAGGTAATTATAAAAATATTTAGATAAATATTGAGTAAGCACCCATAATTAAACTCTTTTTTTCTCTTCTTTTACAATTTTTATCAGTGAGCACCCACGACTTTAAAATCATGGATTCGCCACTGAACATGATTTGTGTCCGTGCGCGAGTACTAATACTAATTTATAACTAACACTGTTATATATATATGTGAGTACTTTAGTATAGTAGAACTAGAAGATATCGACCTGGATTAAAGAGAGCAGATATTTTGTAAGAATCTCATCTCATCCTAAGCACAAAAGTATATGTCACGTAGTGCTAGTTTATTGGTTAGTATTTATGACTGCATCAGATTCCCTAAGGGAAAAAGGATAAAGAACCAATTAAGTAGCAGTACATTCTTGTCAAAATTCACTACAAAATTAGACGGTCAGATTTGAGCACATAACCAGATTGGATGGTTTGATTTATGACATGGGAAAATAAGCTGCTGAAATAAATGTGTACATATATAGAGGAAGTGCCTATTTTAGGAAGCATTGAAATTAGCTATAAAGGAAAGAAAAGATCTTGCGTTGAAACAACAACGAATATCCCTAAAATAGACCTACAAAAGCAAGCACTTAATTTCAAAAAATGACAAGGCCAAGAAGATTTAATATGTGTATTTTTATTTATAAAATAATTAATTAATAAAAACGAATTGGTGAAAAATACAAATAGATTGTGAGAAAAATAAAAATAGAGGGTAAAATGATTGAAGAAAGCACAAACTAATTCGAATATTATATTATTAAAATTATAAATAAATATCAATTACGACTTTTAGTAGGATTACTTCCCGAAATGATGTATAACCAAAAAAAATCATTTATTAAATTACTTAAATAAATAAATAAATATGATTATCACACAATTTCTCAATCAAACAAAAATAATATATCAAATAATTTTGAAATAAGGGTGGGTCGGGTCCTAACGGATCATGTGAGCAGATTAATGCAAATTTGTTTGCAGAAATATAGGAATCCAAATAAAGATAACATCATGATTAATGTAATTATGTGTTCTTACAGACATATGAAGTATGCTCTATTGGTCAAAATAACAGCAAAAGGAAGAAATTAATAAAAACTGAAAATAAAAGGAGTTTCAATGCATGATGATGGTATGGGAGGTTTGTCTTTAATATATTACCTGTATACTTGAATTTAGAAGTGCGGGTCAATTTGCACTAAATAATATGTTTTAACCTAACTCACGCAATTTTTTTTTAATTATATATATAATTTATATAATCTATATATACTGTTACGAAAACTAAGGGTAAATACAATCAATAGATCGCCTATATATATAGTTGATTGTATTTACACTTACTTTTCGTAACCGGTATATATAGATTATATACCGATTATACACGGTTATCCATATATTATGTATGAATTATACATATCTTATATATCCAACCAATTATTTTTAGTTTAAAGAGTGGAGTGGGTGTACGGCTAATTCTTTATGTAGCAGGGAATATATGCACAACCAAATCCACTCAAACTTAGGCGGGTTGGATGTGTTATATTATAATAGGCTGAATTTGACATCCTGATCGTCGAAAAAAATATCGCAAATGATAAGGTAACATTGATTAGATCATCCAAAGATAACAGTACTATAATTCTTTTGTTTTGTGTTACCTAGCAAAAATAATGAGGGAATATCCATCTCTTTTAATGGCAGGTTGCATGCACTTGCAGTCCCGCATCTTTTTGTAGCAAAGATAAGATAGAAATTTGAGAACTTTAGTGCCAAGTATAGTAACTACACTACACTGCTTATCATAATTTTCTCGACTCAAAAGCTTAATTAGTATGATTTGACTTGCCAACCAAGGTTTTGGTGAGCCGTATAGGATCCTTTCATTCTTAACAGAGGTCTCGGGTTCGAATTCTTGGAATAAAAAGAAATTCAAGCGCTTCCTCCCTTAGTTGGTCTATGCACTGTGAATCCGGATTAGTTTGGCCCTAATGCAGTTGCCGGACACTAGGCGGGAACAAAAGAAGTATGAATTTGACTAATTACACTATTAGTGTAACAGCTGGTAATAATTGTCTTGTTTCTCAGGCTACTAATCTCTTTTTCTTGGACTTTAGCGTAATTATCTTTAAGGTGACCATACTAGATAGAAGTTAAACACAATTAGTATTAGCAGCAGAACAACTATTTTACATTTCCTGAGTCGAAGGTTCTATTGAAAACAACCTCTCTCTACGTACACACTCTATTTTCCCCAAACCCACTATGTAGGATTAAATACAATTCGTATTAACAGCAGAACAGCTACTTACAGAGCGGCAGGACCACAAATGGGGAGTCATCTGATTCCAGAATTGCTATTATAAGAAGAGTGCTAGGATAGGAAAACTAGAGCAAAGAGATGAGGTTGGTGAGCTAGGAAATTTCTATGGAGTAGCACTCCATATAACGAGCTGCATTAGGGTTAGCATGCAGTTTGTATTGCTCAAACATCTCTTATTTTTCTTTAACAATTTCTGGTTTTAGTTGATTTTGTTTATAGAATATAATTATCCACATTGCAACTAAAGGTGAACTCAAATTTTAATGGGTTCAGAATGTCTCTAGATACTTATTAATATTCTTTTTATACATGTATATAGGATCAATCGAGTCATAAGCAATAGTTTCAGTTGAACTCGTAGAATCAGTATATATCCTCCTCTGACTGCAACTACGCACAACCGGGAGAATATGGAGGGAAGCAGCAAGGAGCAAAAGAGTGAAGAAACATCTGAAAAAGCCGTCGTCCCAAGTCATGATCTGAACAGAAAACCAAGGTTTAGGTGGACAGTGGAGGTCCATGATCACTTTGTTGAAGCAGTGAATGAATTAGGAGGTCCATTTGGTCTGTCTTACTATATATATTACGCGATGAACATAATATATTTGGTATGTATATTACAATAGGAATAAACATACATGTTTTAAAATTTTTGAATGAGCAGAAGCAACTCCGAAGAATATAATGAAACTCATGGATGATGAAGATATCACTTCAGACCATATCAAAAGCCATCTCCAGGTACTCGGAGACTCGAACCCAGGGCTTCTGCCTGTTCTGATACCCATGTTGAAGTGTGTAATCATCTCATCTAAAAGTTTAAGCTGTTAGTGAGAGCACATTTTTATTTACTTAATGATATCTTCAACAACAAGTTTATACAAGTTTCAAGTACTCTTGCATTTTTTGTTATGATGAAGTAATTCAACACTTAACTAATATTTGAGTTCATGCTGTTTTCAGAAGTACAGACAGAGTAAAGACATCATCAGCACCCCTAACACTAGTAAAGGCAAGTTTTTAATAACTTATAGTATAACTATATATGGACAGTACTGAATTCTTTTGGTACATATATATATAAAGGTACAATTAATTTTTAGAGGTTCTGTCCTCCTTGTTTCTCTTGGAATTTTGAGCAGTTAAGAGAAGTGAAAAGAATGAAGCTGCTGTACATATGCTGCATGATAAAGGGTAAGTGGACAGCACGAGTTTATTAAATCTCTGTTTATTGTCTTGAATTAATTAATGGCAATTCTAAAATGTTATTTAACAAACTATGGAGAGAAATGCAGATCCGCGAATCACTAAACGCGGAGATTGATATGCAAGAAATATCTCTGTCACCTAAGGTCTGTACAATCTGTTGCACCAACAAATAAAGATATATATATATATATATATATATATATATATATATATTTACAATAAATGTGTCAATTTTTATTCTTAATTACCTTTTTGACACAATTGGGGCCTATAATAACAGGTGACAAAAGGGGCAGAACAAAAGGAGAATTTAGAAGCTGAAGAAATTGCAAGACAGGAAATGCAAGCTGATGCAGCAGCAAGGATTGAGCTTCAAATGAAAGAAGGAAAAGAACATTTGGACTTGAATTTTCCAGCAGCAGCTCCAGATCAAGATTCTGGAAACAGAGAACCAAAATCAAGTGGATCTAAGAATGCCTAAAGTGTAAAAATTGTAGGTTACCTCGCAAATTACAAAAGTAAAAACTTTTTGTAAAATAAAATAATTTCAAGAAAGGTGAAAGAAATGATTTAATGTACTATATCTAATGATAATAATCCTCTCTGCAATATTCACGAAGTAGTGAAACACACTACAAAAATCGTTGTTTACGGTAAATCTTGCAGACGTTGCTGAGCTTAGTAATAAAAACTAGTAGAATGTATTATTCGGATATTTGAAGAAGCATATATGGGATGTACATTTTCTTAAAATATTGTGCACTAAGGGGCCAGCGAAAAATAATACATGTATTAGCTTTGTATTACCGAATACCTTGTTTGGTTGTGTTTCTTTAATGTATGTATAAGTAATACATGTATTACTTATACACCTTATTTGGTATTATCCTATGTATAATTATTAATACATAGCAAATTATGGTTTTAGTAATACTAAGGTTTTTAATACATGGATAAGCATGTATACACCCCTATGCAATGCATATTATTTTTAATACATGGATAAGCATGTATACACCCTTATGCAATGAATATTATTTTTAATACACCTAATCAAATAGTGGATAAGAAATAATATCAGCATAACAAATCCTAGCATAACTAATCTCAGCATTACTAATCCCAATATTACTAGTACTATTCTTATACATCCTATCAAATGACCTCTAGGTGGCATAGTTTAGTTTCGCACATTTTATTTTGGGCGACAATAAGTGTGAGCACGTGATTTTTGCCTCTCGAAAATAACTCCAAAATAAATCAAAAATAAATAAAATAAATCTCTTTTAGTGTGCAATTTTTAGAATTTGTGTGGTGTTTGTTAATTATTTGTGTTGTCCGTAAATGTTGGCTTTGTTATAATTAAACAAAATAAAAATAAAAATATATGTTTCATGCAAATCTAGGATTTAATTATGCATTTAATAATTGATTAAAAAATAAAATCACAAAAATATGCATTGGTTCTATTTTAAATGTTTCACTGTGTGATTAATGTTTTGTCTATGTGTTAATAATTGTTAAAAGTAATCAGTATTTTTTATAATGATAATTTTTGTTTTTATAATTTTAATTAGGATTTTAATAAATTGAAGAAATAAATTGGAAATTAAAAAAAAAAGAGTGGAAATTAAATGGATAAAACGGATCTGGGCCAAAAAATTCTAAACAAAATCAGGCCCAACCAAACTAATCCCCTCCACAGCCCAATCCCAACACTCCCATGTCCGGTCCAATTTAAACGAACCAAAACGACAGCGTTTGGTCGTATTTCATCAATGGCCGTTGGATCAAATCCATCCAACGGCTGAGATCTCATCACCCTAACCCGTGATCCTTACCCGACCCACTGCCCCGACTCAGCCCGACCCTGGCATTAAACCAAACGACATCGTTTGGTTTAATGAACGGATCTTGACCGTGTATCCTGCTTGATCTAACGGTCAAGATTGATCCACCCTTCCCCTATATAAAGTCCAAACCCCTACCCCGGCCCCCTAACTAAGCACCCCCCTTCCTTACTATTCATCATCTTCCCCGAACCAAACCCCTAACCCTAGCCGCCCTCATTCCCCACCGCCTGAAACCCGGCGGCAACAACGCCGCCGGTCACCACCTTAACACCTCAGACTCCTCACAACTTCCTCTTTACGGATCTGGCATTGGTTTCCTTCAAATCAGGCCCCAACTCTTCGAATCTTAAATCGTAGGTTGGCCTGAAAACTTTATCTTCTCCGATGGCCTCCAAAATAACACCTCAGCTTCCCCTAGATACCCTCATCACGGATCTGTTAGTTGCATGGCTTGAATCCTACTGGAACTGCTCGAATCTTCATTTGAAGATTCGAGTGAAACCTGACCCTATCCCAACTTACCTCAAACTAACACCAAATGACCCCTAGGCCTCCCTCACCCTTGTGTCATCTTTGGTTCCCTTCGAATCTGCCCAGAAGTGTTTGGATTTAAGATCCAAGAATCTGAAACCCTAAAAAAATTCCAATCTTGGAATTTTTCCGATTCGAGTGAAGGATTGAGGGCTAAGAGACTTTAATCGAGGTATTCTCAACTAAGAATACTTCGAATAAAGTCTGTTCAACCTAAAAAATGTCCAAATTCAAGTTGAGTCTGTGTCTGAATAAATTTGAAGATTCAGAGGTATTTTTTCTATTTCTTTTGTTTATTCTACGTGTATTTTATGTTTGTTTCATTAGTCTGTGTAATTTTTCCATCTTTTATTGTTATACTGTCTCATACTCGTCTATATGATCAAAATATGAAATTGTTTCTGTTGGTTATGATTATTTACAATGTGAGTAATCGACTCGATTAAGTTCGTCGATTAGTTATATTATGAATTCTCGTTTATGATAATACTGATTGAAACAACCTGTTTCTATTTTTATGGACTGTTTGTTGACAGATGTTGTAGATAATCATTTTAATTAATACTCGTCAGTTAAATCATTCTGGTTTATATGAATCTGTCAAAATAAGTGTTGTGTATATGTTATTGTCTGAACATTAAGTTTAGGGCATTGTCAATATATTGACAATGCTCCTGTGTTTGTTTGATTTTAGTTCAAAGTTGAAGTTCAGTATAATTTGTTATGTTGAAATTCAGTATAATGTTGTTGAGATGTTGAGTTGAATTCAAGTTTACAAGGGTTGGGTGAATACAATTGTATTAGGAGGTTAATCATAGGATTGGTTATAGCTGCTTGAACAGATTTTAAAATCTGTTTGGTATCAGATTCTGATTTTTAGTTTAAAGACAGTAATAACAGTAGGATTTCAGGGCATTTATGGGAATGAAACAGTAAAAAATAGTGTTAGTGCTAGTGTGCTGGAAGTGGAATGTTAGTGGCTATTAATCTAATAGGATAATAGGAAACCAAAGGAAGTGGAGGAGCTGAAAATAAAGTAAAGGTATCCTTAGTGCTGTTTGAATAAGAAAAAGCAGTTCAGTGGCAAATTTTAAGGGAAAATCTGCCTTAGATAACAAAAGGGGGGTCCAGGCAGCACTTAAAAAGAAAGGGGCAGACCTGTATAAATACAGGAAGCAGGACAGATTTTAGAGGACAGATTTTGAGAGAGATTTTAAGAGAGAAAAGATCAGTTTTAGAAAGAGATTTGAAGAAAAGAAAGGAATTCAGATTTTTAAAAGAAAAGGAAAGAGAGGAAGAAAACAGAAAAAGAAATAGAAAAGAGAACATTCACACACACACACACACAATCTGAAACAGATACAAAAGCAGAAACAGAAAAATCAGAAATAGGAATCTGAAACAGATAGAGGAAAGAAACTGAAATCTGAAATGTTATTTTTCTAGAATCTGTCCGTTGTTTGTTTGTGGATATTGTTCGGTTTAAATCTGAAATTTTTCTCAAGTTTCTGTTACTGTTCATCTGGGTTAACGGGTCTTGTTCAGACTTGCTGTGTTATTGGTATATTCTGTCGGTGTTTTGTTGCTGATATTATTGCTGAAATTTACTCCTTCTACCTTCATTTCCAGGTACATATCTTTAAAACTCATGTTGTGAAGAACTTCAACATGACAAATAAATGAAGCTTGAATTGTAATTCTGTCTTCTATTCGTTTAAGTTCATTAGTTTAAATTTCAGCTTTGTTTCATGTTGGTTAACTAGTAGTGAGTTCGACACGATGGCTATAAGTTAATTGTCTTATTTTGAAATTCGTATAAAAGCTTTGTAATAATGTTATCCATTTCGAAATCTCATTAGTTTAGTTATATTTGAATTGTCAAAAATAGGGAACATGGCAGAAAGTTGGCCATTATTCAAACTTTATGGTATTGTTAGTTAGGTATAGCATAATATGGAAATATCAAGGAAAAATACGTTATTAGTTTATTTTGTTAGTTAGTTAGTTGTTGTTTAAAGCTAGATGATGTTGGTTGCAATTTGCTATATTTTGGCATAACAATGGTTATGTTTATAATCAATAGTTGAAAGATGCATTAGTAAAATCCGCTATGTTCACAATGTCAAAATATGGCGAATAATGTTGTATGCAATATCATTTTATTAAGTCAACAGGTAGACTTGTTCTCTTTCTTAATAACAAATGGCCTAGGAATTTATACAATGCGAAAGTTAGTGTTTAGCAATAATTCACATAGATTGAGAATCAAATTGGTTTGATTAAGTATATCTCGAATTCAATCAATAGCAATTAATCAAAATAATTAGGCCTATTAGATTAGGAACAAGCAATGTAGAAAGAGATTAGATTTATAATGTGTAACAAGTTTAAGAATGTAAAAATAACATTCGTTGCAAAAATGGAATAATAAGAATTCTTCAAAAAATATCATTTCCTTCCAAGAATTGATTTTTTTTTTTTTAGTTTCATACGCTATTCACATTTTAGTATACATATGTTGTATTTACTCAAAATAGTGTTAATCATATGTTTATTCTTTTCTTTAAATTTGAATAGTCTAGAGGAATATAATTCATACGCGAAAAAATATAATTAGCGGTCACAATTTAATAAATTGTGAATTCTTTTCAAAGAATTTAAGGGCACCTTAAATGTGAATTTCTCAGGATTTTCACATAAAAATGTGTAGATATAATAAACAATTTGTGGAAAATCCATAATACCATTACGAATATTTTGCGTAATTAGGGATGCGTTCGCGTAACCTGATTATATTTCTAAAAGCAATTCGAATTATGCTTTCGCGCAACTTCGAGCAAACATTTTTTTTTAAAAAAAAAGGGTTTCTCCGACGATGTTCTTAATTTATTTCTAACTTCGAACGTATGATTTTTATAATAAAAAATATAAAAAAATATTATCAACTTTTTTATGTACACGTATGCGTGACATGATTCTTTATGATTATAAAAGGTATATAATATGAGTATACGTACGCGTAATTCGTTTATATAATTGTAAACAATCTAAATAAAAGCGGTAATAAAATCATGCAATAAAAACGTATTTAGTAAAATCAAGATAATTAAGCCAAGAATAAAAACAGTTGAGCGACCGTGCTAGAACCACGGAATTCGGAAATGCCTAACACCTTCTTCCGGATTTACAGAATTCCTTACTCAGGATTTCTGGTTCGCAGAATAACAAACAGAATCATATTCTCCTCGATTCAGGGATTAAAACCGGTGACTTGGGACGCCTTAAAATTCTCAGGTGGCGACTCTGAAACAATTAAATAAATCCCGTTTTGACTGTCCTTCAATTGGAGAAAACTCCCTAAGCGCCCCGCGGGTGCGGAAATAGGAGGTGTGACAATAAGCTCCAATACTCTATTTATTATACCTTACAAATTATTAAAATGATTACCTAATAGCCAAAACACTTGCAAATTTAAATTCGTTTAATTGTTTTAATTATTAAAAATAATTTAACTTGGAACGATACAAAGAAGATCACGTACAAATCGAGACTGTTTACTCTTAAAATAGATAATAATTGAATTTATACGCAATTTTAAAGATATGTGGATTGATTCAATATAAATGACCAAAAATGTTGGATAGATGAGTTAAAGACACAATGAACAATCAATCCAATCGTGACGTAATGGCCTAGCTTGAACTTGGATTGGGCAATGATTTCTTCCCTCGGTTGGGTCTTGGGTTTGAAGCCAATCAAGAACAAAGAATAAAAGTAAAGTAAAGACTTTGCAGTAGCTAGAAAGCAGAGAAATAACTTCGTATTTCCTTGGTATGCGTGTTACAATGAGTCTCATTGAAATAAAAGCTTCCCCTTTATATAGTAGGAGAGTTTCACCCCTCGTACAAGTCTATAAAAGGTAAAAATCTTCCTTTCTCGTTATTCATGGATCCATTACCGATATCGGGCGAGATCAGCGCCTTGATATCCAGTCGGACACAGATATCACGGTCTTTCGTTAGTTGTGTGCAACCATTCATGCGCTTCCCGAAGTCTCAAAACCCCTCCCGGGTCCGGGATGCGTTGTTTTATCAAGTCCGATGGCTAGCATTTTGTTCATCCCTTAGTACAAGAAGTTCCTAGCTTCGATTCTGATCTCGTATAATCATGTCCTTGCTTCGTTTGACCCTCCAGGAAACTAGGGTATATGTTACCCCCAGGTTCACCCGTATACAGATAGTCCCCTCATTTTTTAGAGAGTAGGTTTGCCGAAATAATGGAAACTGATAGATGAACCTCGGTTCCTTCCGTTGCATGTTACAACCAAGATGACGGATAAGCCGAAACTTCCCATCAGTCGCATTGTTCTGACTTCGGACACGTGTCGTTCATCGGTTGGTCACCTTCGAATGAAAAATGTTGCTTATTTCCCCTATAAAAGCTTTCCCCCCTTCACTTCTTATTTTCTGATCCTAGCTCTTACCTTCGAACTCTACAAAGGCTTTATGCTTTCTCAAATCTCCATACCTCGCTTCTTGAACCTTCACATCTTCATCTTCAACCTCCAAACTTTCATATATTTTCTTGGATTTTCAACCCAAAAATTCATATCTTCACTTCTAACCTTCAAATCTTCATACGCCTTCTTCAAACCTTCTTATATTTCCAGATTCACGATGGACAAAATCTCCAAATTGATACCACAGCAAGCAACCCCTTCGTCTTCTCACCCGGCCGCAGATGTCGAGGTAGATGCTCCCAAGGCGCTCCCCGAGCTTCCAATGAAAAGCTTCATACCCGGGGGTTGTTCACTCGGGGATGACTTCAAGGTAGAGAAGACCTCCATCAAACAAGGCCGAGGCGAAGGATCATAAAGATATATATTCTCTATTAATGAAGATACCCTTCCCATAGTCCAAGAGGACTATAGATGGGAATGCAAGGACGTGGTTGTCCCCGGACCTGAATAAGATATTACTACCCATGTGGAGGGGTATTTAAGTGTTTACACTTATCTCTTTACGTTGGGCCTGGTTGACCCGGTAATCTTGGCCTTTTGCAAGAGGTACGAAGTGTGCCTTGGAAAAATCCACCTGTCTCTGTAGAGGATCCTGATCCTCTTACGCCACTTTGTGAACAACACCGAATCTCTTAGGTTCACCCTCAACCACTTACTCCATCTGTACCGCCCTCGAATTTTCTGAGGAGGACTAATCAAGATCGTTCGCCGAGCCAGCAAGGACCCTTTTTTTAGCATTGACACGGATCGAGATCGAGGCAAGCAGGGGCATTTTGTTCGGGTGAAAATTGAAGACTTGATCCCTCCCGAGTTCCTGCCATTCCCCGAGAAGTGGAACGCATCTCGTAAGTCTAGTTTTTCCTTAAGTGTCAATTTCCCTTTATTTCATCTCTCACCTCCAGTATTTATAGTCGTTCAGTTATTGCCTGGGTTCCTAATGCGGTCCCTCAGCTCAAGGAGTGGATCGAAGGGATCTGCCAGCATATGTCATACTACGAGCGCATGTGGCACAAACTTTTGAAGGGAAAATGGGAGACTCATCCTCATGGTAAGGCTTTCTCCTGAATAGTTATTAATATGCCCCAAGCTTACATGGTGTTGACCTTCTCTTTTCCCTCATAGGTTTGCCTATGACCACCGAACTTAGGCCGATGGATGGTGATGAGGACACGCCCTTACCCATCGAACACTCCATTTCACGACAACCCCAGGCTGTTGTGGAGGAGAAGAAGAGGAAAAGGAAGTCCTCAGGTTCCGAGGATCCCGAGGTGATGATAAAAAAGAGGGCAGCCACCCGGGATCGCAAGCCCAAAAAGAATACTAAGTCCAGGGTACCGGACTTTGATATGCTTTACCGGCTCAGGGATGAGCCTGAAGAAGACGACATATTTTGTCGCTCATAGATCGACCACTACCAGGGAGCAAGCAGCAACCAAGGAAAAGGGCCACCAGACCGATCCCCTTCTGACTCGAGAGGCCGAAGTAGAGACGGGGTCTGTGACCTCCCGAGAAGTCATTCCTATTCTGAAGGAGGTAATTGGTGTGATAGACATCATCGAGATGCCCTCCTATACCGAGTACATGCTAGAAGAAGCCCAAGTAAAGGTGTTAAACGGGCTGGGTTGGATCGGTTCCGGACCGGCCCAGACCGGTAGAACCTAGAACCGGCTCGGATCGGTAATAGGGGCTGGGATGGGCTGGGTAGGGGGTTTTGGGGGGTTGGCTTGGTTTAGTTGTCCCAAACGGGTAACCGGAACCGGTTGAACCCGGTAGAGTGAATAGTACTCTTACCGGCCCAGTTCAAACGGCTATATTTTGTTTTTTAATTTTTTGAACCGGTGGGCCCCACAAACCGTTGGCAACAGTCAGACCATGTTTTGGTCTGTTGGCCAACGGAAATATTGCACAAATAGCCTATTTTTTATTTTTTATTTTTAACCTTTTTCAATTTACAAAACTAACCTTCTCTAAAACTATAAATACCCCCCCCCCCCTCTTCTTCATTTCTTCACTCAATACTCATTTCTCAATCTCAATTTCTCTCATTCTCCAATTTGCAAGACTTCAAATCTTCAATATAATTTTATTTGGCTCTCTTTTCTTGAATTTAATTTATCGTGTTTTGTCATTCGGAATTTGAAGTTTGAACTTTGAACAATTGAAGTTTTGCTTGACGTTTGTTCGTGATAACATCGGAATTGCCTAATCAAGTGCTCAATTTATTATCGAATTCGGTGCACTCCCTCCAACTCTTTATCTTATTTACTATTTTAATTGCATATTTAATTTTAGCTTATACTTTAATTTTTACAATATGTTTAATGCTGCTAAAAGAGCGTGTAAAAGAGCTACTGGTAAGGGAAATAAAAAAAGAGGTAGTCCTTCAACATCTGGTAGTAATAGTAATAACCCATTATCATTTACACATGTTTCTGAATCATCACCTAATGATAATTTAGATATAGATTATGAACAATTACAAGAAGTTTTTGGAATAGAAGATAATGAAATAGGAATGGAAGATGAGATACAAGCTACACCTACTAGTGTTGGAGTTGGTAGTGTTGGGGTTGCTAAAAGGGGTGGTGGTCGTGGCACTAGAAATAGACCACATGTGGCTCCGACTACTAATCGTAGAAAAAGAAGTAAGGTTTGGAATTTTTTTTGACATAACAGAAGGTACTGATAGAGTTAAATGCAAACTTTGTAAAGTTGATTTTAAACTTTGTAAATAGGGGGGACCGGGATGCTTAGTAGACATATGAGAACTGAGCATCCCATAGAATGGGGCGCTGATGGTGATGGAAATCAAATAACTCTTAACCCTACTAATGGAGGTCTAGTGAAATATGATAAAATGAAGGATCGTGAGGAGTTAGCAAAAATGATTGCTTTGGGTTGTCTACCTTTTTCTTTTGCTTCTTCATCATATCTTATTATGTATATTCAAAGGATTTACAATCCTTTATTTAAAGGTATCCCTAGAAGTACTTGTAGAGCTGATATCTTTAGACTTCATGGACAATATCAAGCATACATACGTTATTTGTTTAGCCACCTTCCTTGTAGATTTTGTCTAACTTCTGATATTGGCCATGCTGTTAATGGAAATAATTATTTGACAATTACATGTCATTGGATAGATGATACTACTTGTATGCAAAAACGTATTATCGCTTTTAGATATGATGAAGATCAGAGTCATACTGCTGCGTTTATAAGTAGTACTATTTGTGAAGTTGTTGAATTTTATAATCTAAAGCAAAAAGTATTGTGTATGTTTTTTGATAATGCTTCTAACAATAATGCCGCAATTTCAATATTAAAATTGCATTTGCAACCACCTCTTGCTGAAATTTTTCATGTTAAGTGTGCATGTCATGTTTATAATTTAATTGTTAAAAGTATACTTGATTTATTTTCAACTGAGATTACTCATGTTAGAAGAGTAGTTGGTGTTATTCAAGGAAATAATAGACAATCTAGAATAAAGGAATTTAAGAATAAGTGTGTCCAGTATAACCTTAAACCCAGATTCATGCCAGACGAAATTGTTACTAGATGGAATTATACATATATATTTTTAAAATGTTGCTACAAATATAGATTCCCAATAACTGAAGTTGCTAATGCGCATTGTACTGATCCAAACCGTATGTTAACAGCTAGTACTTGGGAGGTCATTAATGATGTTGTTAAATTTTTACATAAATTTTATACAGCTACTGTTGAGTTTTCTGGAGCATATTACCCTACTGTTACTATGGCTTTAGTACATATAGCTGAAATTTCTTTTCTACTCTTTGAATTTAAGAAGAAAGAAAAATATAGGGATGTTGTTGAAAAAATGCAAGCAAAATTCAAAAAATATTTCTTTCCAATTCCTCCGATTTACTTAATTGGTGTTGTTTTAAATCATTCTATTAAGATGTTTGATTGTCACCAATTAATGAATGCTTTATATACTTATATGGAGATTGGACCAACTGAAACCCCAGATTTATATACTTGTATGAACAAGTTAAATGAATATTTACAACAATTATATAATTATTATGCAAATGTAATTGATGATGATGCTCGTACTGTAGGCAATGCTAATCCAACTATGCATTGTACCACTTCTGCTACTATGGATGATGAAGAAGGCCTTGATAGTTTTAATATTTTTTCTACATTTTCTAACACTCAAACCAGTAGCAGGAACATTGATGAACTTCAATTTTAATTGAAGAAGCAAAAAGAGCCTCGCACAAAGGAATTTTCACCATTGGGATGGTGGCATGAGAATGGAAAGCAATTTCATGTTCTTTTCGCTATGGCTCGAGACGTGTTGAATGTACCAATTTCTACTGTTGCATCGGAGAGTGCATTTAGCCAAGCAAGACAACAACTTGGAGACACCCGCCACTCATTGGGAAGCAATGCTTTGGAAGTTTTAGTATGTTTCAGTAATTGGATTAGATCGGAACGAAGAAATCAAGAACGTGAAGATGTTGATAGCCCAGAAGACGAGGAACTTGAAGATATATTAACACATGGTAACCCATCCGAATTTAACACTCCAGAAGAAGGTCAATCGATTCATATTGATTATGATGAACTTACTAAGGCAATGCAAAACCTTTGAATTTACTATTTTACTTGTTGAAAAAAATGTAAACCTTTCAATTTGTAAGTTTGAAACTTTGAATTAAGAAATAAAAGTAGCACTTGAAATAAGTGCATTTTTTCCCATCTCCCTTGTATTCTTTATGTTAGTACTTTGTATTGCACTTATTACAATATTTATACAAAATTCCAAAAAAAAAAATTACACTAAACCCGGCCCGGCCCCCTCAACCCATAACCCGATGGTTCAGTTTTTACCCGGATGAACCCGAACCCGTTAAACCTGTTAAGGACCAACCCGGAACCGGCCCGGACTATAAACCGTACGGGTCCAAAAAATGGAGGCCCGGACCGGCCAGGTTAGCCCGTTAAATACCTCTAGGCCCAAGCGGCCCAGGAAAATTCAAGTGAAGAAGCTCAAGGTATAGAGGATCCTCTCCACTCCTTCGATGGCCAGGACATGTCTACACTGGAAGATTTCTCCGGGTTGGGCCACCTGGAGATATCGAAGAAGGACGTGCCTTCGGGAGCTGATGGGCCGAGTACGAGCCCAAGATTGGTGAATCAATTCCCTGCACCGAGTATGGACCCCAAGCGCAAGAGGAAGGTTGTTCTTATAGTCCCACTGGATGTCCGGGTCTTGTACACTCCGGTAGGCATAGCCAGCTACCTCTCCGATGCCTGGTGACCGAGGAGGAACAGACAAAGAAGAATGTGGTAGGCACATCAAGTCTCTTCAACGAGGCACAACAGATGCTGAACCGGGTAAGGCTCTAACACCTTCAAACTCCCTTATGAATCATTTAAGTTTTCCTTTGATTTCTCTTACTTAATTCCAATTCTTTATAGGCTTCAGTGCTTCACCACGAGTGCTTCCTCCGATACCGCTTAGAAACTAGCCAGCTTGAGTTCGAGCTCAAGGAGCATGTCCGAAAAATAGAAATGTACATGTTTCTGAGTGAGCAACATGACTAGGCCCTTAAGGACCTCCTGATTCTACAGGCCGAGCCAGAAAAAACTCGTAAGGAAGCCTTGACCTAAAATGGGAACACGCCAACCTGGTTGAAAAGGTAAAGATCTTTGAAGATAAGAACGAGTTGCTAGTCGCAATGACTAACAACACAACTTCGCAGGTCCAATAGAAGATGGATCTGATTGGCAAGCTGCAGGTCGAGATGGACGAGTTCAAGGCCTAGATCGAAGTATGGAAGGGTAGGATGGACCGACTAGCGTCGAAAAAGGAAGTTGCAAAGACGGAACTGGCATCGGTTGAGAACCAACTCTGGTGGCGAAAGACAATTCAATGCTCAAGTCAAAGGGGGGAGTCCAGCTGAATGACGGTCTTCGAGCACGATTGAGCTCGGCTGTCGCAGAGCGGGATGCCCTCGGTAGAGAATATGAGGCACTGAAGTCCAAGCTGGACATAACCTCCGCTGATGCCGAAACAATGGTGCCCCAGTACAAGGCCGATGTGGAGGCAATTGAGATCCGCCTAAAGACAGGCTGAGTACATGAAGCAGTTGTCTTGAAAGGAGACCCTCAAAGATATCCACGCCCGAGGCTTGATTCGAGGAAGTGAAGAAGCTTGAATCCAAGGAAAAGAAGCTTTACTAGCCTAAGCGTGTCAAAGGATCTGAGAGCTCTGACGGTTCTGGTGATAAGTCGGGCCCTGACGAAGACCAGGCGTAGATACCTCAGTACCTTTTTTGTCTTTTCTTCTGTATATTTTTGTTTTTGTTTATTTTGAGGCCATTTTTATTCGGCCTTTGTAAATATATTTCGGAATATATGTGAAATTTTCCCTTTCCGGCAATATTGTGTCTTTACTTTTCAAGAATCTTTTGATAATTTCTATCTATGTAGTGTTTTTATGCCTTAGTATAGAATCGAATATAGTTATAGGGCATTCATTTTTTGGTGGTCCGAACGGAGCCCGAATTCGATACAAATTTGTTTGCTCAAAGTTTTAAGACCTCGGTGTGACCGGAAGCTTTCAAGATGCTTAAGTGATTTTAGATGATACTTTTGTCGTGGGTAATCTTTTTGCAGGTTTCGAGTTTTTATAAAGGCCTTATTTTCTGATTACAAGCTTAGGGTGTCTCTGAGCCGTTTTTAAGATGGCCATAGCCTTTGTATTTGGGCACCGCCTAATAGGCTTGGTGCATCCAGGATTCGCTAGCCCGGGTTGTCCGAATGTTCCTCGGGTGGCTGTCCCCAAGTAGGGGTAGATCACGGGCTCGATAGTCCCCGAGTAGGGGCAGCCCAAGGGCTTTTAGGATCCGAAATTGAAGAATCAAGAAAATGCTTAGTAGCAAGGCAGAACTTTCTTTCATTTCAGTGTGTAAAGTACATGATCGAAAGCACGTAAAAGCTTATATCATGGCTAAAGTGTACTCTGTGGGCACGGTTCATACGACCGTTTGGCCCTTACAATGAATCCTAACCACCGAGCCTTAGCTTCTAACATACAAGATTTTCTTTTTTCCTTGCTAAAAACCTTAACCGAGGGTAATGGCACCAGTATTCAAGGTCGAGCTTGAGAAGGCTCGGATACTGTTGATGCGAAGTGAACGCCCGTTGACTCCGGTTTGAGACCGAACTTCGAATCTAAGTTACCACATTTTATTGTTGCCTCATTAAAAACCTTGCCGAAAAATCCATTTTGGGACAAAACCGGTTCAAGGGAAAAAGAGAACAACGCGAGCTTTCAGACATAACATCCATATCCATCCTTGGTCGTTTACCTGCAAATGTTAGTACAATTCATAACATGATTATGGAGTAATTGAGTTTGTACCTTAGCATTAGTACTACTCTAAGTGCGTCGTGTTCTAGTTATTTGGTAGTTGCATACCGTTTCCTGCATCATGTTTGTACGAGCCTTTGCCGGTAATTCTAACGACTCGGTATGGTCCTTCCCAATTTGGTCTCAACTTCCCCTTGTTCGGGTTCCGGGTGTATAATGTTACTTTTTTCAACACTAAGTCCTCGATCTTAAAGTGTCAGAGGTTGGCTATTAGGTTGTAGTATCTTTCTATTCATTGTTTATGGGCGGTCAATCGGACTAGGGAGGACACCCGCCTTTCATCCAATAGTTCTAGGCTCGTGATCATGGCCTCTCCATTTGACCCTTCTTTCGTATATTGGAACCTGAGGCTCGGTTCTCCCACTTTGATTGGTATTAAGGCTTCGGCCCCGTAGACCAGTGGAAATAGGGTAGCCCCGATACTAGACTTCGAGGTTGTACGGTATGCCCACAGGACTTTGGGCAGGATTTCCTTCCATTTCCCTTTGGCATCGATCAACCTCTTTTTTAGGTTTTGAGATATGGTCTTATTTGTAGATTTTTCTTGTCCATTTCCACTAGGGTGGTAAGCTGTTGATACTATTTTCTTAATTTTGTGATCTTCGAAGAACTTATTTACCACGTCGTCGATGAATTGTTTCCCATTTTCGCAACGATTTCGGACGGTATGCCGAATCGGCATATTATGTGGTCCTAGATGAAGTCAATAACTTCTTTTTCTCGAACTTTCTCGAACGTTTGAGCTTTGACCCATTATGTCTCTATTCCCCATTTCAAAATTGGCCACGGGGACAAGACTGAGTGGAGTCGCTCTCCAGGTTGATGGATCATCGGTGTGTGTCTCTAACAGTTGTCGCATTTTCGTACGAATTCCTTCTCACCCTTCTCCATTTCGGTCCTGTAATAGCCAACCCTGATTAATTTCTGAACTAAAGATTCCACCCCCAAAGTGTTCGTGCAAGTGCCTTTTTGAACTTCTCTCAAGGTATATTCGATATCTCCCAACCCCAAGCATCTGTCTAACGGGCCGTTGAATGTTCTTTTGAACAATGTCCCTTTGACCAAGCTAAATCTAGCAGCCTTTGTATGCAGGGCACTCGATTCTTTGGGATCCGAAGGCAATTTTTTGGTTTTCAAGTAGTCTATGTATTTGTTCCTCAATCCCAAGTTAAACTCGTCAAATTTACTTCGGTGTGGCCTTATTCTATTACCTACGAACCCAAGTTAGCTAGAGCATCAGCCTCGCTATTTTGATCTCGGGGCACGTGCTACAAGGTCTGTTCCCTGAATTGATGCAATGTCACCTGTAACTTGTCTAAGTATTTTCGCATACGTTCCTCCTTCACTTTGAATGTCCTATTAACTTGATTCACCACGATGAGGGAGTCGCACTTAGCTTTGATCACCTCAGCCCCAAGGCCTTTAGCCAATTCGAGACCTGCAATTATAGCCTCATACTTGGCCTTATTGGTAGTCAATTTCACAGTTCTAATAGATTGTCTAACTACATTCCCTTTAGGAGGCTTTAACACGATGCCGAGCCTGAACCCCTTTGTGTTCGAGGCACTGTGAGCACGTGATTTTTTCTTCACGAAAACTACTCCCAAAGAAATCGAAAAATAAAATAAATTGCCTTTGGGTACAATTTTGAGAACTTTGCGTGACATTTTGGATAATTATTTTTGTCTGTGAATGTTTAGTTTGTTTTAATTAATTAAAAATACAAAAAATTATATGTTGCATGCACATTTAAGATTTAATTGTGCACTTAGGAATTAATTGAACCATGTTTTGTTTTTAAGAGAAAGAAAATCACAAAATAATGTATTTCTTTTTCATTTTTAGCATTTCATGTCCAAGTTATGTGATTTTATTTGATTGTGTGTGTTAATTGTTATTAAAAAGTTAGTAGTACTTTTGTAAATTAATCTAGTCCTATAAGCTAATTTAGGATTTTTGGAATTTTTAGTTTTATTAGTTTAAGAAAAGATAGACAAAATAAAGGAGTGTTAAGTCATATTTGGGCCAAATCAATTTAAAGTCCAAACAATTTTTCTTCCCCTTTGAAATTGAAACCCGGATACCCAGCCCATACCCCATCCCCGTCCCGGTCTGCCCCATAGCCCAAACAACCACCCCCCCTTCTTCCATTTTTCATTTCTCATTTCCAACCCCTAAACCTTAAACCACCCGCCCCCTCTCCTCTTTATCTTCTCCAAACGACCCCCCCTTCCCCCGCACCTCCATGGTTGCCCTTCTTCTTCTTCTTTGAACCCACGACCCCTCCCCTCTTCCCCTCCAGCTCCAAACGACCACGTCCATGGCCAGGCTTCTTCATCTTCGTCCAAACGACCACCCCCTAGGGCTGCCCTCTCCTCTTCATTTACCCCAAACGAACCCTCCAACTCCAAACGACCACCCCCATGGTTGTCTTCTTCTTCATCTTCGTCCAAACGACCACCCCCCATGGCTGCCCTCTCCTCTTCATCTTCCCCAAACGACCACGTCCATGGCTGCCCTCCGTCTTCATCTTCCCCAAACAACCACTACAGCTCCAAACGACCACGTCCATGGCTGCCCTCCGCCTCACGCTCACCACGACCACATCCAGCAGCTGCCCTCCAGTCCAAAACGAGACCAACCATCCGAGGTCGTGATCAGTCGTGCGTTGAGGCAGTGCATCGAGGTTTCGTATGAGTCCATGTTTGTTAGTCAAGCGTCGAAATAGTGTTGTGAACGAAGCTGTGTTTCATCGGAAGTCCAACAATGTTCGACGTCGGATCGTTAGCATAAAGGTCAGCCATAGCTCGTTCACGGATTTTTTTTTTGTTTTTCTTTCTTTTGAGTTTCGTTTTCACTGTGCATAACGGAGCAAGAAAGTGCAGTAGTAAAGGTCATATTTCTTACCTCGAATCTATGCTACTCACGGATCTATTTGTGGTTTCGTTTTAATGTGGGTTCATTTTGATAAAGCTTTCGCATGAAGTATCCTACTGCATATTTGTTGAAATTATATGTGCATATGTTTTGACGACTTTCCTACTGTTTTGAGTTCAATTGATGGTTGTGTTTAGTGATTTGGATATACTTGGTTGTTCTGTTAAGTTTGTTCTGATATGAATTTGGCCTTGTTGAATTGTCCTAATGTTGTTGTTTGGGAGTTAGTTTCATGTGTTTTATTAGTCAATTGTTAAGATTTCTCAATTAAGATTGGTTATAGCTGTTATAGTTTGGTTAATTGATTAGGAGGATTGGATATAGCTGATGGGGCAGAATGGTAATTTCAATAGTTTCAGAGGTATTTTGGGATTTAAAGTTGTAAAAATGATTAATTTGAGTGCTCTGTCCACTAAGCACTAATAATATTAAAATAAGGCATTATTTAATACATAGTGGGGGACAAGACATTTGCTAGTGGGGAACAAGGCATGCATGTGTGGGGAACAAGGCATGCAAGTATGGGGAACAAAACATAATGGTATGAAAAGCTTAAAAAGGATTGATTAAAATATGTTGCCCATACCTGTTTTTGGATTATAAATAGGGTCATTTCAAGACAGAAAAGGGGCTGGGTTTTTTGGAGGAGAAAAAATCAGTTTTCTTTCAGTCTTTTTTCAGAGAGTCTAGGCTGGATTTTTGACATTTAAAAGTTCAGTAATTTGAGAGTAAAAAACAGGCTGGTTTTTAATCCAAAAGGTTCAGTGTTTGGAGAGCTAAGAAACTGAAAAGTGGGTCTTTTCTTTTACTGCTGAATATCAGAACTAGTACTGTTGTTGTTTCATTGGTGTTGATGTTTGGTATTTCTAGGGTTTCAATTGGTTCTTCCTGAGTTTGCTATTGGTTATTGGCTACTGTTTTCATTGGGTGTTGCTGGAACTCTGCTGGTTCATTCCTTTTTTTAATCTGCCACTGGGTTGTTCTGTCACTGCGTTGCTGTGTTATTACTGTTGCTGACTGCTCCTTCATCTTCTTGTATTTCCGTTATCTAGGTACACGTTCTACAGCTCTCAAATCTAAAGGAAAGGAAGTAAAGAGTTGTTGGAATGAATTTCTGAAAATAACTGTTTCTTTGTGTTTAATTTGATGTATAAGCAGTAGTTCACTTGATATTTCATAGTATGTATTGGCATAACTTTGAAATGCATAAACTGGACTGATTGAATCTATTTCCACAAACATGGAATATCAATTGTAATTAATCTTGGTTGGTGATTACTAGTTATGAAATATACTGTATTTAATTCTTTTTTTTTCAGTAGTCACGAAATAGTTTCAAATAGTTTATGTCACAAAGCAGGTTCAAATAGTTTATGGAAATCAGCATGTTGGATTAATAGGTCTAATTCTGAAATTGCGAGTTCACTTGAGTAAATAACATCATTTTAAATAGCAACGTAAATAATGTTAGTAACTAATGTTAGTTCTCAAATGTTAGTGATTAATGTTAGCTTGATGATAGTTTTTAAGCATTGATGCATTTTTCAACAAATCGTGAAAGGAGCTCAAAAAATGGCTTTGTATTTCACATAGTTAACTCCAATAATCCAATTCATATAATAAAGCTAAAGTTGAACTGGATCGAAATGGTAGCTGGTTTGTTAATATTATAACGGCAGGCGGCGGATCTTAAGTTAGGTAGCGGGTTCAAACTAGAAGGTGTTTCCTTTTGTTTGGACCCGGATTTGAACTTGAAGCCCGAACTTTTAATGCTAATTGATTAGGATTTTTCTTTATTCTTAGAGACCAATAAATAGAAAATCATAGTCGCTTTAGGATATCCTTGGATAAAAATGAGATGAGCCTCGCTGAATGAAAAAAAAATACAAAAATTGCGGGGCCCTCAATAAATATTTGTTTTTAAAATACTTAGACTTAGGGACGGGCCGTTTAGCGAATTTCACGGCCTTCCCCAAAAGATAATAATGCGCAAGTCACTTCCGCCGCGCTTTTAATAATTTACTCTCTTAAACTCGGGTGCACATTTATGTGACCCAAATCCAAATCTCAACGAAGTCGAAATGTGTCGCTAATCACGGGTATATTGATTGTGACGTGGTTCGAGATGCATTTTCACGACGTTGCAAATTCCTTTTAAAAATAATGAATGAGACGAGCCTCGACAAACAAAAATACACAAGATGTGGGGCCCTCTATACGTGCTGGTAAAATTACTTAGACTTCGGGATGGGCCGTTTAGCAAAATTTCACGGCCCTACCCAAAATAATGACACGCTAGTCGCTTTAGGCGCGTATTTAATAATGTTATCTTCTTAAACTCGGGTGCACATTTATGTGACCCAAATCCAAATCTCAATAGAGTTGAAATGTGTCAATAACCACGGGTGCATTGATGTGACGTGGTTCGAGATGTATTTTCACGATATTGCAATTCTCGGTAAAAATAATAATAATAAAAGCGGTACATAGTTAAAATTTGCACATAGGTTCAACATGTATTAAAATCAGATAAATAAGCCGAATATGACAGTTGAGCGACCGTGCTAGAACCACGGAACTCGGTAATGCCTAACACCTTCTCCCGGGTTAACAGAATTCTTTGCTTGGATTTCTTGTTCGCGGACTGTAATACAGAGTCAATCTTTTCCTCGATTCGGGATTCAACATGTGACTTGGGACACCATAAATCTCCTAAGTGGCGACTCTGAATTAAATAATAAATCCCGTTTCGATTGTCCCTTAATTGGAAAAACTCCTTTTTACGCCCCTTTGCGGGGTGTATCTAAAAAAGGAGGTGTGACAGCTCTAGCAACTCTGCTGGGAATTGGAGCCAGAATCTCTGGTTCAGGGTTCAAAATTCGAGCTTAGATAAATTGTTATATTTAGCTTTATCTGATTTTGTTACATGTTTGGGCCTAATGTGCTAAATGATGCTTTTACCGCTTTGATATTATCCAAACTGTGTATAAACTATGCCGAACCCTTCTCTTCTTGCCTCCAGGGATGTGCTTACTGGTTGAGACTCCCTATTCTGTTAGTGTCATACCCTGAAATAAGAAAGAGGCCGGACAAGTTACTAAGCCGGATGGCCTTTTGGTTCCCGGTACGTAGCCCCCTCCTCGACTCGAGTTGTCCGCTCGGGTACACAGTCTAGAACAAATACCCAGGTTAAAAACCTAGAATAACTCAGCATCATGTCGGATCCCTAGTAGGAACGTTTGTTTGCATCACGTGCATTTGATTTTGGAGGCTCAACACAGGGGTTGGGTCTGTCTTGGACAGGTGTACCAAAAAATGACAAAAGACCATCCTGATGCATCTTATTTGCTACTTGTGCATTTGTTTGCTTCGGACTTGCATGTTGACCGGCTTTTGAATATTTTGAGGAAAGAGAGATAGAGGTACGAGGGTTAAAGAGAGTTAATCGCCTATTTTGAAAAGAAAAAAAACAATGTCCAAATAGTGTCGAAACTCTGCCAAATTTTTGAGGAAATGAAAAGAAAAGACAAAAAAATAGTTTTATTTGCCAATAAAAAAGGAGTTTCGTTTTCAAAGAAGTTTGTTTTATCGACCCGAACTACGCCAGTTTGATTCTCACAGGGTGTGAGATACGTAGGCAACCCCCATCGGGTTCAACTCCACTTTTTGCGAAAATAACCAAAAGAACAAAGTTTTAAAAATAATTAGGATGGTGTCATTCTTGTTAGGAATAGCCGAATGTCCCTAAAAGGGCGCCGGAAGACTATTTTTGCAAGAACAACCGCCTGTGGTCATGTTTTAGGTCACTTCTCGGATTTTGAACTTACCCCAACATTGGAAGAAATAGCCGGATACATTGGGGGTCCCAAAATTCCTTTGAGACACCAGTACCTGATTGCTCCAAGGGCCGTAGCCGTACACAGGTTCCTAGACTCTTTGAAAATAAGCAGGGGGGTCCACAATCCAGACTTGGCAGCTAGTTTTTGTACTTTGCGGTTTATATACAACAGGTATGGCCACATAGGGGGGTTCAACAAGCCGGAAAACAAAATCTGTAGCAAAGGAAACTGCCTTAAGTGGGAAGAACATAGGTGTTTTGCATTCATGGTAGCCTTTCTGGGACTTCTGGTGTTTCCTAGAAAAGACGGGAACATTGACATACGAGTATCCGGGGTTGTCAGCACTTTACTCACTTAGGCCAACAGCACCCTCGCACCCATGATAGTAGCTGAAATCTTCCGCGCTCTCACAGCCTGCAAAGCCGGGGAAACTTTTTTGAGGGATGCAATGTGTTACTGCAGATGTGGATGATTGAACACCTATGTCGTCGTCCTCAATTTATGAGTTATGGGTCGACAGAGAAAACATGCATAGAGGAATTTTCCACAAGGATTGACAGAATCAGCTTACCATAAGGGATCACAGAATGGATAGCACGCCTCCGTTCTGTCACTGCGGGCCAAATAGAATGGACATTTGGATGGTTGCCTGCGGATGAAATCATATATATGCCCGCCACTGGACCCTATTTCCTTTTGATGGGACTCTAGAGTATTCAGCCCTATGCCCCGTATCGAGTTTTGAGACAGTTGGGGAGATGCCAAATAGTTCTGAAAGATGAAGATCTTAGTGGCCAAGTAGTCGAGATCGGGCCCAGCGGACAGTTTCCTGAAGCAGCCGTCCGACAAATTTGGAGCGAGTGTCAATACTTAACAGCCAATACATGTGTATGTGATCGGTCCAAGGGTGAAGTTTCGCCAGGATACCTTGCTTGGTATAGGAAAAAAATCGAGTTTGGGAGACCGGCCAAAAGGCCCCATCTCCAAGAGTTCGTCCAGGCATCACAAGAACAGTGAGATTGGTTGCCTAAAGAAGAGAGTTACAGGGCAGAAATAGGCAAGCGGAGGCAACAGATTAGAGACCTGGAATTTGAAAATAGTCTGCAAATTGATGCCGATCGGGGAGAAAAGAGCAAATTGGCCCAAGAAAATGAGGCACTGAAAGCCCAAATCCGACAAATGAGGAGAGATGCTGACAAACAACAAAGGAGTCGGTCGGATGAGCGGTTAATAAAAGGATTGAAAAAGGAAATCGGTGAGTGTCGGGATGATTTGAAGAAATCTGAGGATACCATAGCACAACTCCAGGCACAATGGGTAAAGAGAACGAAAGAGCGCACACAGTACTTACAGCAGGCAGGGAAAGATTATGAAAAGACCATTGTCAGTCTAAAAAGGAAGGTGACCACCCTAGAGAGCAAGGCGGCTAAACAAGCCAAGGCTTTTGAAACCGAGAGTAAACATTGTTGTAATCTGATGGCCTCGATGGAAGATGAAATACACCAGTTATGGAAACAACATCTGCATGATTCTCGGGTTTTTAAGGCTAGAGGGGATCAGATAGAATGCCTACTCCTAGAGAAAGACCGAACCAGGAACAAGATTCTGACTATTGCTCGTGCTATCAACAGGAAATCTCAGGAGTGCGAAAACATGACCCGTACTACTTTCTTCTCGGCGGTGATGATATTTGTGAAGCAAATCATGTATGAATTGGAACAGTTGGAAAGGAACCTTACACCTAAACCCGCAGCGAGGCCAAATGACGTCCCGCGGGCACCCAAGTTTAAAACTTTAATGTGTTCATAGTTTGAATCTGCATTTTCTTTTTCTTAGAGTCTGTTGTCTGTTAGAGTCTGTCTTTATTTCGCATCAGAGTATGTCAGTTAGTTATTGAGTTCGTACTTGGTTTGGTTTTGAGTCTGTTATTTTCCTTTCCAAAAAGCGTCTGGTTTGTAATAGAATGTTTATTAATGAAAGATCAAAAATTACCAAAAATTATCTTTTTCTTTTCGCACTTATGTGGTAGAACTACACGTGGTCTGATTCATGCGGGGACATTATACGTAGGCAATCCACATAAGATTCGACCACCACTAAAAAGAAAAAAGAAAAGGCAAAGTGAATAAAAGAAAGGAAAATAAAGAAATAAAAAGAGAGATAAAGAAAGTTTCAGAGGCACAAACAAAGTAAGCCGGAATGACGCATGTAGTCGAAGCAGAGACATGTTAGAAATGGTTAAACTGCCTAGGAACATTGCATCCCCCAACGTGAAATTGCAATATGTGTTAAACTATAACGCTAACAAGTTTGTTGTTTATCGAGAGAGAGATTTCGAACCAGTTAGTGTGTTAGATCGTTCTGGCAGATTACCATTACCAAACAAGATCCAAAGGGCCCGTACTAAAAAGCATGACTAGTTCAAACCAAAGTGTCGAGGATGAAAGGACGGAGAATCAAATGTTGAAGGAGGAAATGGATAAGTGTTGGAAGTTGAAGACTGCCATACAAGATCTTATTGACACAAATAGGATCGAGGTCCAGGAGCCAGAGGCACCCAACATCAATCAGAACCCTTTGCCAGCACACCGTGAAACCCATATGATCGAACTCATGCACGAAGAAGGGGAGCTAAAGAAACCCTCATAGACAGTGATGATGATCCGTGCCAGTCTAAAAGAAAAGTCGACAGGTGGAGAAGAGGTGGTACAGTTGGAAAAGGTAGATGCCAAGCCAGTAGTGGTGATGGAGAAGAGTTCGCCTATTGTTACAAAGAATCTAGAGCCGGTCAAAATAACGGTGCGAGGGGTACCAAGCAAGCCAGCATGCATAGGGCCAATTGTTATCAGGCCAATAATGCAGATGTCGATAACCAGTGAGAAAGCCGTGCCATGGAGCTATAGTAAAGCGATGGTAATGTACAAAGGGAAGGAGGTTGTGGAAGAAGTATGTGAGGCCCAGGGCTTAACTCGTTCGGGAAGGTGTTTTGCTCCTGTAGAGTTAAGAAGGTCCAACCCAGCGGTAGTAAAGAAGCCAGTGACGGAGGAAGAGGTTGAGGAGTTTTTGAAGAAAATGAAGGCACAAGACTACTCCATTATGAAGCAGTTAAGAAAGACCCCGGCATAGATTTCGTTGCTATCCTAGTTAATCCATTCCGGCGATCATTGCCAGGCACTGATGAAAATCCTGAACGAGGCCCATGTTCCGGATAAAATCTCCGTAAATCACTTGGAGAAGATAGTGCACAAAATCTTCGAGGTAAACCGAGTGACGTTTTCTGATGATGAATTACCGACAGAAGGTACAGAACACAACAAAGCCCTCTACTTGGCCGTGAAATGCGAAGACTCGGTGGTCACCCGGGTATTGATTGATAATGGGTCAAGCACAAACATCTGTACTTTGAGTACTCTGAACAAGCTGAAGGTTGATCATGACCGGATTCACAGGACCAGCGTCTGCGTTCGAGGTTTTAATGGGGGCGGTACTGACACGGTGGGTGATATCATACTGGAATTAACCATTGGTCCAGTCGAATTCACCATGAAATTCCAAGTGGTAGACGTGGTAGTATTATACAACCTTCTATTGGGGCGACCCTGGATCCATGCCACCAAAGAAGTGCCTCTACATTGCACCAGATGGTGAAATTTGAGTGGGACAGGCAAGAGATAGTGGTGCACGGGGATGACGGTAGAGGCATTGTGAGTGATGTCGTTGTGCCATTCATAGAAACTGATGACGACAAAGGTCCATGGGTGTACCAGGTGTTCGACGCGGTTTTAGTGGATAAAATTTCTAAAGGCGAGGACCTTCCACTTCCCAGGATCGCAGCTGCGACCTTCATGGTAGCCTCGGAAATGCTGAACAACGGGTTTGTACCAGGAAAAGGTTTGAGGGTTGATCTGCAAGGTATGGTCCAGCCAGTTTCTTTGCCCAAGAACTTGGACACTTTCGGGCTAGGATTCAAGCCTACGGCAGTAGATGTAAGGCGGGCCCGAAAGTTGAAGAAGAAAGTTTGGGTTCTTCCCAAGCCAGTTCCACGTCTTTCCAGATCCTTTGTCAGAGCAAGCATCAGAAAGTTGTCGGTACCGAAAGTTCTCGGACCACTGATTGGGCCAGATGGAGATTTGAAATGAGGGCTTTGAAAGACTGTTCACCGATGTCAACATGATAGAAGCTGGAGAGGGGTCCAGTAGAGCAGATATATAGTTTGTGGGACCAAGGGCCAATATCAACAATTGGGCAGTTACTCCTCTTCCTACCCGGAAGGAGTCGTGGTAGTGGGCTCTGATTTTTCTTTTTGGTTTTTAGATTATTCCAGGGATATAATCCAGTTTTGTTTTGTATTCGGCAAAGTGTGAAACTCTGTTATCCCGTATTTTAATAAAGTGAAAGCTTTTCTTTTCTTATTTTGTTCTAATTTTGTTTTCTTCTTTTCTCTTTCTGAATAGTTCTCTTTATATTGGTTCTAATGACATGGCATGTACAAAGGATCTTCAACCCAGTCTAAAAAATCGATCTAATTCCGAACAAATTGTACAAGAGGTCGATTATGATGATGAATCGGAATACGATGAGGATGAAGCCTTCGAAGAGATAAACAGGGAGTTAAGCCAGTTTGAAGAGAAATCCAAGCCCAACTTAAATGACACAGAAGCCATCAATTTAGGGGATGCAGATGATATCAGAGAAACTAAAATAAGCATCCACATTGCACCGAATATCAGAGAAGAACTAATCAAAGCATTTATTGAGTTCAAAGATGTTTTTGCATGGTCGTATGATGACATGCCGGGGTTAAGCACGGATTTAGTGGTTCACAAATTGCCCATTAACCCGGCATGCCCTCCCATCAAGCATAAATTGAGGAAGTTCAAAACAGACATGAGTGTGAAGATTAAAGAGGAAGTAACCAAGCAGCTGCAAGCAAAGGTTATTCGGGTCACTCGATATCCTGATTGGTTGGCAAATGTGGTGCCAGTGCCGAAGAAAGATAGGAAGATCAGAGTGTGTGTCGATTACCGCAATTTGAACAGGGCAAGCCCCAAGGACAACTTCCCATTACCCAACATCCATATCTTGATCGATAATTGTGCCGGACATGAGATCGGGTCTTTTGTAGATTGCTATGTTGGGTATCATCAGATTCTGATGGATGAAGAAGATGCGGAAAAGACGGCGTTCATTACGCCATGGGGGACTTATTGCTACCGGGTAATGCCATTTGGTTTCAAGAATGCTGGGGCAACGTACATGAGAGCAATGACTACTGTGTTTCATGACATGATACACAAAGAGATTGAGGTATACACGGACGATATGATCATAAAATCCAAGCATCAGGAAGACCACGTAGCAGACCTAAGGAAGTTTTTCCAAAGACTTCGAAGGTACGATATTAAGCTCAACCCGGTCAAATGTGTATTTGGCATTCCATCTAGAAAGCTGTTGGGATTCATCGTCAGTCGGCGAGGCATTGAGTTGGACCCGTCAAAGATCAAATCCATCCAAGATTTACCACCGCCGAAGAACAAGACAAAAGTAATGAGTATGTTGGGAAGGTTGAATTATATCAACAGGTTTATTGCACAACTCACAGCAACCTGTGAACCCATTTTTCGGCTACTGAAGAAAGATGCTGCGGTAGAATGGATGGCAGAATGTCAGAAGGCATTTGACCAAATCAAAGGATATTTATCAAATCCACCTGTGTTGGTTCCACCTGAGCCGGAGAGACCATTAATTCTTTATCTAACGGCCCTTGAGAATTTGTTTGGCTGCATAATGGGGCAACACGACATTACAGGAAGGAAGGAGCAAGCCATCTATTATCTCAGCAAAAAGTTTACAGGTTGTGAGGTTAAGTACACTCAACTCGAGAAGACATGTTGCGCCCTAACTTGGGTGGCCCAGAAATTGAAGCATTATCTGTCATCATATACTACTTATCTCATTTCACGTTTGGATCCACTAAAGTATATTTTCCAGAAGCCTATGCCCATAGGGAGATTGACGAAATGGCAGATATTACTCACAGAATTCGACATCGTCTATGTGACGAGGACGGCCATGAAGGCCCAAGCATTGGCCGATCACTTGGCTGAGAATCCTGTTGATGAGGAATACGAGGCACTGAGGACGTATTTTCCTGATGAAGAAGTGATGTATATAGATGAGTTGGAAATGACCAAGGAACCAGGTTGGAAGCTCTTCTTTGATGGAGCCACAAATGCAAAGGGAGTTGGAATAGGAGCGGTACTTATTTCTGAAACAGGACATCATTATCCTGTTACATCTCAGCTATGTTTCTATTGTACCAACAACATGGCTGAGTATGAGGCATGCATTCTGGGATTACGGTTAGATGCAGACATGGATGTCCAGGACGTCTTGGTCTTGGGAGACTCAGACCTCCTGGTGCATCAAATCCAAGGTGAATGGGAAACACGGGATTTAAAGCTTGTATCATATCGACAATGTTTGCACGATCTGAGCAAGCGATTTTGATCAGTGGAGTTCAAACACATCCCAAGAGTTCATAATGAGGTTGACGATGCTTTGGCCACTTTAGCATCGATGTTGCACCACCCAGTCAAAATTCATGTTGACTCATTGTATATTCAGGTTCGTGATCAGCATGCTTATTGCAACATGATAGAGGAAGAAATGGATGGCGAACCATGGTTTTATGATGTCAAGGAATACCTCAGGATGGGGATATACCCGGAACAGGCCACCGGAGATCAAAAGAGAGCCATTCGGCGATTGGCAAATGGATTTTTCCTCAGTGGAGGAGTGTTGTACAAAAGAACCCCAGATTTGGAATTGCTGAGATGTATAGATACTAGTCAAGCCACGATAGATATGACAGAGGTACATGCTGGAGTTTATGGGCCACATATGAGCGGATATGTGTTGGCGAAGAAGATTCTCCGAGCAGGGTACTATTGGCTCACTATGGAGCATGATTGTATCAATTTCGTGCGAAAATGCCATCAGTGTCAGATACACGGAGATTTGATTCATTCTCCGCCGACAGAATTGCATACAATGTCAACACCATGGCCATTTGTTGCCTGGGGCATGGATGTCATTGGACCTATTGAGCCGGCAGCTACCAACGGTCATAGGTTCATTCTGGTGACCATCGATTATTTCACTAAGTGGGTTGAAGCTAAAACTTTCAAGTCGGTAACCAAGAAGGCAGTGGTAGATTTTGTTCATTCCCATATCATCTGTAGATTTGGGATCCCAAAAGTGATCATCACGGACAATGGTGCTAATCTTAACAGCGGTTTGATGAAAGAAGTATGTCAGCAGTTCAAGATTACACACCGCAATTCCACCCCATATCGTCCCAAGGCGAATGGAGCAGTTGAAGCGGCCAACAAAAACATAAAAAAGATACTTCGGAAAATGGTAGAAGGTTCGAGGCAATGCCATGAAATATTACCATTTGCATTGTTGGGTTATCGCACTACTATCCGTACTTCGATAGGGGCAACTCCTTATTTTGGTATACAGAACTGAAGCAGTGATACCGACGGAAGTTGAAATTCCATCCCTTCGGATTGTCGCTGAAGTTGAGATTGATGATGACGAGTGGGTCAAAACCCGTTTGGAGCAGTTGAACTTGATTGATGAAAAGAGATTGACAGTTGTGTGTCATGGCCAGTAATATCAAAAGAGAATGGCAAGATCATACAACAAAAAGGTGCATCCCCGGAAGTTTGAAGTGGGCCAGCAAGTGCTGAAACGCATCCTCCCACATCAAGCTGAGGCAAAGGGCAAGTTCGCCCCGAATTGGCAAGGGCCATTCATTGTAACCAGAGTGTTGTCCAATGGCGCTTTATGTTTAACAGATATCGAAGGGAAATGCGTCGACATGGCTATCAATTCTGACGCAGTTAAGAGATATTATGTATGATTTCTTTTAATTGTAATTGTTATTTGTTTGTACTTGGCATTTATCGGAGAATGAAATGATGAAGGCAATTCTTTCTTCTATCCAAACACTTTGACCTTTGCTTCCCCTTTTGAGCCTTATTTAATCTTTCATACCCCTATTTTGGGATCAATAATGAAAATGAAGGAAAAAAAGAAGAAAAAATAACGGTAATAAAGACAAAATAAAAGTCACAAGAAAAAAAAACAAAGGAATGGGAACTACGTTTGACCTGATTCCTCAAAGAAGGATACGTAGGCGCCTCACGGCTCGGTCATAGTGTAACAAAAAAATAATAAAAATAAAAATCCCCAAGCAAGAAAAACTGGGGCAAAAGTTTGTGTTTGTAATTTTGGAAAAAAAGTTTGATTCCAAGAGTTGTACTGTTTTACCCATCAAAATTATTTTGAACTTTTGATACCCCTTTTTCCTTTTAGCCATACACGAAAACCCATATTGATGTCCAAAAAAGACCTCTCGATCAGTATCCGAGAAGTGCCAAGTCATGCAAACGGAAGTTGGGGATAACACCCCGATCCCCAGCAGAGAAGAGGATCATAAACTGGAAATGAATTGATAGCCAAAAAGAATCCCCAACAGATCGGTAACACTCCAATCCCCAACTGAAAAATAAAATAAAATGAGAGAGTCTTATCGGTGAAAACCTCCACAGGCACCATAAGGCGACAGAAGTTGAGAGAAATAAAATGAGAGAGTCTTATCGGTGAAAACCCTCACAGGCACTATAAGACGACGGAAGTCGAGAGAAATAAAATGAGAGAGTCTTATCGGTGAAAACCTTCACAGGCACCATAAGGCAACGGGAGTTTGAGAGAAATAAGAGAGTCTTATTAGTGAAAACCCCTCGAAGGGCACTATGAGACGACAAGACAAGATTGGCTGAAAGGATCCGCATTTGGCAAAGAGTTGAGTGCCTATTTATCCCCAGTAAGATGAGGCCATCCGAAAATTGATTGATACTACTAGACTGGGTTGATTAATCCAGAATGCACGACGTGATCGTTGGGATCGGTTATATCATTTAGATAAGTTCTTTTCTATACTTTTCCCCAACATTTGTTCAGAAAGTCTTCTTCTTTTTATATCTTTTGAAATCATCACTTTTTCATTTCTTGGTTTAAAGACTTTACCTCCCCAGCAGTTTGCTTTTGAAAAGGACTTTCAGAGCTTACTACCAGTTGCCAAAACGGTGCAAAGCAAAAGGCGAATAGGATAGGCCAAAAATAAGGCGACAAAGCGAAAAGAAGTTTGTTGTAAGACCAAATGATGAATGGGTCTAGATTCCAAGAGGACCAAATTTCCAGGGGATGTTGGAGAAAAACAGGAAAAAAAACAGTTGAGAAGTTATGGATCAAATTCCAAGAGGATCCCCATCAGATTTGCGAGATGCAGGAACAACTCCGACAGATTATCAACCAAGTTCCGTGATGGTCGGACAACACAGAGCGGGGAAGGAAGAGAAAAGAAAAGCCATCCCCAGCAGGAATATCATCCCCAACAAATAATACCATCCCCATCAAGTTTTGTAATAAAACGCAAAGCATGGAAAGGAAAAAGGAAAAAACCATCCCCGACAGAAGTGGAACGACCACTCTCCACGTTTTAAACTAACAAATTTTTCTTTGATTTGAAGCAGAGAAAGGAAATATTATTTACAGCAGGAAGACATGGCCACAAAGAAGATTATCAAACTGGGGCAGAAAATTTTCTCTCATTGCGAAAATTTTCTTGAAATCAGATAGCCATTTGGGGAAGAGGGAAGATAACACAAGTTTTGAAGGAAGTGAAATCCCCAGCAGTATACGAGAGAAGGCGATACAAGTTTTAAAGAAAGCAATCTTGGAAGAAGCGAGATAACCCGAGTTTTAAGAGTAGTGGTCTTTGAATCAGTGCCACCCCCACCATTGTTAAAAGGAGAAAAGTAACTAGTCTTGAAGAAGGAAGATAATTCCCCAGCAGTGTTATCCCCGTCAGGTTTCAGAGAAGTGAAAACACCAGTTGGAGGGAAGTAATTCCAGTGGAAGGAAAGCGCCAGCTTTAAAGGAAGTAGTCTTTGAAGAAGGAAAATAATGTATTTTTGGATAAAACATTGGTGTTATCCCCAGCAGTTTTCGGAGGAATAAAAAACTAGTTTTGAGGGAAGCAGTTCTGAAAAAAGATGATTCAAGTTAGAAGGAAAAATTGTTCGGGAGGCAAAAAGGAACAACATCGATAAAACACATTTTTAAGAATTAGTTGAAGTCAAGAGCTCGCCTGGAGAATGGAGATGTTATGTTTTAAGGTTTATTGAAGTCAGGAGCCCGCCTGGAGAATGGAGGTATTATATTTTTAAGAAGTAGTTGAAGTCAGGAGCCCGCCTGGAGAATGGAGGTGTTATGTTTTTAGAAGTAGTTGAAGTCAGGAGCCCGCCTGGAGAATGGAGGTGTTGTATTATTAAGTAGTAGTTAAAGTCAGGAGCCCGCCTGGAGAATGGAGGTGTTATATTTCTAAGAAGTAGTTGAAGTCAGGAGCCCGCCTGGAGAATGGAGGTGTTATATTTTAAGGTTTATTGAAGTCAGGAGCCCGCTTGGAGAATGGAGGTATTACATTTTAAGAAGTTGTTGAAGTCAAGAGCCCGCCTGGAGAATGGAGGTGTTATGTTTTTAAGAATCAGTTGAAGTCAGGAGCCCGCCTGGAGAATGGAGGTGTTATGTTTTAAGAAATAGTCGAAGTCAGGAGCCCGCCTGGAGAATGGAGGTGTTATGTTTTAAGAAATAGTCGAAGTCAGGAGCCGGTTTGGAGAATGGAGGTGTTATAGTTTAAGAAGTAGTTGAAGTCAGGAGCCCGCCTGGAGAATTGAGGCATTATATTTTAAATTATAGTTGAAGTCAGAAACCCGCCAGGAGAATTGAGGTATTATATTTTAAGGTTTATTGAAGTCAGGAGCCCGCCTGGAGAATGGAGGTTGTTATATTTTTAAGTCGTTGACGAAGTCAGGAGCCCGCTTGGAGAATGGAGGTGTTATATTTTTAAGAAGTTGTTGAAGTTAGGAGCCCGCCCGGAGAGCGAAGGGTTACAACAAAGATCCCCAGCATAAATTAAAGTTCAGAAGTCGGAAGGAAGGCAACACTAGTCAGAAGAAGGCGGTTCAAGCTTCGAAGGAAAAATAATTTGAAGCTCACAAGAAGGAAATAAGCAGTTCAAATTCGGCAATCAAGAGAAGACTACGAGTCAAGACAGAAAGAAAGAAACATCAGAGGAAACACCAGTCACCGAGACATCAGAGCAACAAGAGACACAAGAGCACGGCTGAAGATCTAGATAAGATTTTGTAATTCATAGACTATAATTTAGTCTAGCTTCTTGTTTTCTTTCAGCATGGTGTAATAAGGAGGTCGGAAAGCAGTAATAACAACATGCAACAGCAATAACATTGCAGTCCCATAGTAGGCTCAGCTACCAAAATTTCCCGAACTACATTAACTTGATTCCCTTTTAGCCAGGGATATGTAGGAAACCTGTGAAGAAAAGGTTCGGTTAAATCTTTTTCAAAAAATGCTTCACACGGAGTATTCCAGCAAGCAAAAAATCGCTCGTATCCGCTCACTTTATCTTTGCACGAAAACTCTTTGTGTTTTCGGACAATGAGGGGCAGTTGTGAGCACGTGATTTTTGCTTCACGAAAACTACTCCCAAAGAAATCGAAAAATAAAATAAATTGCCTTTGTGTACAATTTTGAGAACTTTGCGTGACATTTTGGATAATTATTTTTGTCTGTGAATGTTTAGTTTGTTTTAATTAATTAAAAATACAACAAATATATGTTGCATGCACATTTAAGATTTAATTGTGCACTTAGGAATTAATTGAACCATATTTTGTTTTTAAGAGAAAGAAAATCACAAAATAATGTATTTTTTTTATTTTTAGCATTTCATATCCAAGTTATGTGATTTTATTTGATTGTGTGTGTTAATTGTTATTAAAAAGTTAGTAGTACTTTTGTAAATTAATCTAGTCCTATAAGCTAATTTAGGATTTTTGGAATTATTAGTTTAAGAAAAGAAAGACAAAATAAAGGAGTGTTAAGTCATATTTGGGCCAAATCAATTTAAAGTCCAAACAATTTTTCTACCCCTTTGAAATTGAAACCCGGATACCCAGCCCATACCCCATCCCCGACCCGGTCTGCCCCATAGCCCAAACAACCACCCCTCCCCCCTCTTCCATTTTTCATTTCTCATTTCCAACCCCTAAACCCTAAACCACCCGCCCCCGCTCCTCTTCATCTTCTCCAAACGACCTCCCCTTCCCTTTCACCTTCATGGCTGCCCTTCTTCTTCCTCTTTGAACCCACGACCCCCCCCCCTTTGCCCCTCCAGCTCCAAACGACCACGTCCATGGCCAGCCTTCTTCATCTTCACCCCCCGACAACCCCCAGGGCTGCCCTCTCCTCTTCATCTACCCCAAACGACCCCTCCAGCTCCAAACGACCACCCCCATGGCTTCTTTCTTCTTCATCTTCGTCCAAACGACCACCCCCATGGCTGCCCTCTCCTTTTCATCTTCCCCAAACGATCCCTCCAGCTCCAAACGACCACGTCCATGGCTGCTCTCCGTCTTCATCTTCCCCAAACGACCCCTCCAGCTCTAAACGACCACGTCCATGGCTGACCTCCGCCTCACACTCACCACGACCACGTCCAGCAACTACCCTCCAGTCCAAAATGAGACCAGCCATCCGAGGTCTTGATCAGTCATGCGTCGAGGCAGTGCATCGAGGTTCCGTCTGAGTTTGTGTTTGTTAGTCAAGCGTCGAAACAGTGTTGTGAACGAAGCTGTGTTTCATCGGAAGTCCAGCAATGTTCGACGTCAGATCGTTAGCATAAAGGTCAGCCATAGCTCGTTCACGGATTTTTTTTTGTTTTTCTTTCTTTTGAGTTTCGTTTTCACTGTGCGTAATGGAGCAAGAAAGTGTAGTAGTAAAGGTCATATTTCTTACCTCGAATCTATGCTACTCACGGATCTATTTGTGGTTTCGTTTTAATGTGGGTTCATTTTGATAAAGCTTTTGCATGAAGTATCCTACTGTATATTCGTTGAAATTGTATGTGTATGTGTTTTGACGACTTTCCTACTGTTTTGAGTTCAATTGATGATTGTGTTTAGTGATTTGGATATACTTGGTTGTTCTGTTAAGTTTGTTCTGATATGAATTTGGCCTTGTTGAATTGTCCTAATGTTGTTGATTGGGAGTTAGTTTTATGTGTTTTATTAGTCAATTGTTAGGATTTCTCAATTAAGATTGGTTATAGATGTTATAGTTTGGTTAATTGATTAGGAGGATTGGATATAGCTGATGGGGCAGAATGGTAATTTCAATAGTTTCAGAGGTATTTTGGGATTTAAAGTTGTAAAAATGATTAATTTGAGTGCTCTGTCCACTAAGCACTAATAATATTAAAATAAGGCATTATTTAATACATAGTGGGGGACAAGACATTTGCTAGTGGGGAACAAGGCATGCAAGTGAGGGGAACAAGGCATGCAAGCGTGGGGAACAAAACATAATGGTATGAAAATCTTAAAAAGGATTGATTAAAATATGTTGCCCATACCTGTTTTTGGGTTATAAATAGGGTCATTTCAAGACAGAAAAGGGGCTGGGTTTATTGGAGGAGAAAAAATTAGTTCTCTTTCAGTCTTTTTTCAGAGAGTCTAGGTTGGATTTTTAACATTTAAAAGTTCAGTAATTTGAGAGTAAAAAACAGGCTGGTTTTTTATCCAAAAGGTTCCGTGTTTGGAGAGCTAAGAAACTAAAAAGTGGGTCTTTTCTTTTACTGCTGAATATTAGAACTAGTACTGTTGTTGTTTGGTATTTCTGGGGTTTCAATTGGTTCTTCCTGAGTTTGCTATTGGTTATTGGCTACTGTTTTCATTGGGTGTTGCTGGAACTCTGCTGGTTGATTCCTTTTTTTAATCTGCCACTTGGTTGTTCTGTCACTGCATTGTTGTGTTATTACTGTTGTTGACTGCTCCTTCATCTTCTTGTATTTCCGTTATCCAGGTACACGTTCTACAGCTCTCAAATCTAAAGGAAAGGAAGTAAAGAGTTGTTGGAATGGATTTCTGAAAATAACTGTTTCTTTGTGTTTAATTTGATGTATAAGCAGTAGTTCACTTGATATTTCATAGTATGTATTGGAATGACTTTGAAATGCATAAACTGGACTGATTGAATCTATTTCCACAAACATGGAATATCAATTGTAATTAATCTTGGTTGGTGATTACTAGTTATGAAATATACTATATTTAATTCTTTTTTTTCAGTAGTCACGAAATAGTTTCAAATAGTTTATGTCACAAAGCAGGTTCAAATAGTTTATGGAAATCAGCATGTTGGTTTAATAGGTCTAATTCTGAAATTGCGAGTTCACTTGAGTAAATAACATCATTTTAAATAGCAATGTAAATAATGTTAGTAACTAATGTTAGTTCTCAAATGTTAGTGATTAATGTTAGCTTGATGACAGTTTTTAAGCATTGATGCATTTTTCAACAAATCGTGAAAGGAGCTCAAAAAATGGCTTTGTATTTCACATAGTTAACTCCAATAATCCAATTCATATAATAAAGCTAAAGTTGAACTAGATCGAAATGGTAGCTGGTTTGTTAATATTTACAACGGCATGCGACAGATCTTAAGTTAGGTAGCGGGTTCAAACTAGAAGGTGTTTCCTTTTGTTTGGACCCGGATTTGAACTTGAAGCCCGAACTTTTAATGCTAATTGATTAGGATTTTTCTTTATTCTTAGAGACCAATAAATAGAAAATCATAGTCGCTTTAGGATATCCTTGGATAAAAATGAGATGAGCCTCGCGGAATGAAAAAAAATACAAAAATTGCGGGGCTCTCAATAAATATTTATTTTTAAAATATTTAGACTTAGGAACGGGACGTTTAGCGAATTTCACGGCCTTCCCCAAAAGATAATAACACGCAAGTCACTTCCGGCGCGCTTTAAATAATTTACTCTCTTAAACTCGGGTGCACATTTATGTGACCCAAATCCAAATCTCAACGAAGTCGAAATGTGTCGCTAATCACGGGTACATTGATTGTGACGTGGTTCGAGATGCATTTCCACGACGTAGCAAATTCCTTTTAAAAATAATGAATGAGACGAGCCTCGACAAACAAAAATACACAAGCTGCGGGGCCCTCTATACGTGTTGGTAAAATTACTTAGACTTCGGGATGGGCCGTTTAGCAAAATTTCACGGCCTTACCCAAAATAATGACACGCTAATCGCTTTAGGCGCGTATTTAATAATGTTATCTTCTTAAATTCGGGTGCACATTTATGTGACCCAAATCCAAATCTCAACAGAGTTGAAATGTGTCAATAACCACGTGTGCATTGATGTGACGTGGTTCGAGATGTATTTTCACGATGTTGCAATTCTCGGTAAAAATAAAAATAATAAAAGCGGTACACAGTTAAAATTTGCACATAGGTTCAACATGTATTAAAATCAGGTAAATAAGCCGAATATGACAGTTGAGCGACCGTGCTAGAACCACGGAACTCAGGAATGCCTAACACCTTCTCCCGGGTTAACAGAATTCCTTACTTGGATTTCTGGGTCGCGGACTGTAATACAGAGTCAATCTTTTCCTCGATTCGGGATTCAATCGGTGACTTGGGACACCATAAATCTCCTAAGTGGCAACTCTGAATTAAATAATAAATCTCGTTTCGATTGTCCCTTAATTGGAAAAACTCCCTTTTACGCCCCTTTGCGGGGTGTATCTGAAAAAGGAGGTGTGACAGGCACCATCCGTGAAAAGAGTCCAAATTCTCGAGGTGGTCCTTGAGGTTAGCAATAATTCCCTTTCTACTTTGGGTATTAAGGCCGGCGTAAAGTCGGCCACGAAGTCTGCCAAAATTTAAGATTTTATGGCGGTTCGGGATCAATACTCGATATCATACCCGCTGAGTTCGACGGCCCATTTGGTCAACCGGCCCGAGAGCTCGGGTTTGTGCACGATATTCCTCAGTGGGTAAGAGGTCACGACACATATGGGGTGGCATTGAAAGTACGATTTTAACTTTATGAAGGCGCTTAGCAAAGCGAGCGCCAGCTTTTTCAAGTGAGTATTGTTATACCCCATTTTAAACTGGTTAAACTAAGGTACAACGTATTAGGCGATTCTGAATTTGATTAAAGTTAAGAGTCACCACCTAATTATTTCTAAGGAGAATTAGGGCACCTAAATTGATTAAAGTAATTTAATAAAGTATAACTTTGTTAATGGTCTACTTAACCTAAAAATTCTAGGTAAGGGTTCAATTAATCTAAAGGGAAGGTTTTTAAGGCACCCTTTAAGATCCATATTAAAATGGTTAATCGACCGAACTAAAATTTATTAAGGCAAAGTGTTGAGATAAGTAAAGTGATTGATTAAATTAATTAAAATAGTAACTTTCATTTGCGAAATCAAATGGTAGAGGCCTTGAAAAAGGACGATTTGAAGGATTTCAAATGATAAGAGCTGCAAAATTATTTTTTCAAAAGAAAGTTATCAACTTACTACAAAAGTGAGTAAAGGCCAAAATGCTTTCATCTTTGTCACACAAACGGATTAAGGATCAAATGTTAAATCAAACGTGATTTGTGGAAGACTTAAATGTCAATTTTTATTAAAACATTATTATTTAAAGTCACTCTATCTTCTAACGTATCTAAAGCTCAAGAAAACAAGTATAGATTATATAAAATAGTGAACTCATTTTTTGGTCAAATAGTATCCCAAAATTACGTGCTTGTCCCTTATCCTCGCATTGTAAGGTGCTATTAAGACAAATTAAAAGAGGGAGTAGGTAAAGGAGTTGGCTAGACCATTGATTTTAAAGTCCTCAACCGTTGCCATATCTCCATGTAACAAGTAATCCCATTATTAGCTTGAATATAAGTCCTAAGTGAGACTAATCGAAAGTTTTTTAATTAAAAAAAAAAAAGGACTACAATCTTATACCCAAAAAAGAACAGATTCGCAATATAGAGATCAAGGGAGAAACTAGCAAAGTAAAGATTAAAGTAGCATAATGGGTAGTCCCCACCGATATCCCATAAGGATGAATTTATGGTTTTCCGCCGTGAGATTCGACAATAGGATAGCACAAATAACGATGACTCCATGTGGTGCTACGCGGTCGTTCAGTCTTAAAAGTAAAACTTTCGGCTTCCGTGTTCATGCAAAAACAAAGAAAGAGCAGAAGAGTTAGAGAAGAACATATGCTTTTTAACAGACATGAAAGTCAGATAGGAAATATTGATCTTTCCAACTTGTATTAAAATAAATATGCTCACATGCCATGGTGACCAAAATATGAAGAATCAACTCCTACTAATAGAAAATAGCTTCTTAAGTAATATTTCAAGTTAAGATATAATTTATCTTCTATTGAGTATTATCCTAAAGTGTCTAAATTAAATGGGCAGACAAGGATATATTCTACAGTTTCTAAGGCCACTTTTAGATTATTAACCGAAGGATGTTAACAACAAAAAAGACTTGCAAGTTCTCATCAGTAGCATTCACTTCGTTAGCAAGAGTCTATTTCAAATGAGATATCAAATTCTATTGTTGTGGTTTCTTAGTGTTAAAAAAGGGTTGCAGAAAACTTGTTACTGGTGTATCTACATAGAAAAAGAAACAGAAAGCTAACACATACCCACAACTAGCCAACGCCATACTTTGAACAAAGTTTGTAAAAGAAAGCTAATGGCATGGTATTTCAGTTATCAAAAGTAAAAAAATGTAGAGTCATGTAATTTGTTATTTAGAGATACAATAGATCACCTTAAATATCTTAACAGATTATACCCTTTTTATATCCGTTATCTAAACAAGTGAAACAGTGGTCAGCTCCTATTAGTACTACTGACAGCAAAAACCAAAATCATAGAGAAGTACTTAAACTAAGCATGAATATTATTGTTGCCCACTGTCGTCATCTCTATAATTACCAAAATAACCCACAGGCTATGCTTTCTACCATTATTTTTACACTTCAAGAATATAGTTTTAAAAGTATTTTAGAACAAGATGGTTGTTAAGACATGAAATCCTAAAGAACATGGTTTATATTACATTTGAACAACGTCACTTCTTGTTGGGAACTGATTCAATTACTCTTTTAAGTTTATTGGCTGGATGAAGTTATTTACTGTGAGTTGAATAAGTCTTTTACTAGAGTTTACAGAGTCTTTAGGTTAGTTGCTATTTTTTCTAATTTGGTTGCTGTTTTTCTGGTCATTTCCTAGATTTTAGTTAAGTGGGTGTTATGGATAGATATTATCTTTCCGAGCTTGTAAGCCTATAAAAGGCACACCACTTTCCGTTAATAAAATAAGTCCTTCTACATAATATCTCTTTTAGCTTCCCTGCATCTTTAAGTTTTCTAGTTAAAGACAATCTCTTTTTCTACACTTCTTTGAATAGTCAAGAAAACAATAGCAAATAGCATGGTTTGATCAATAAAGTTTTAACACAGCCAACTTGAATACAACATAACTTAAAACGTTGATTCTTCACATCACTTTAGTATAAAAAAAATATCATCTGTACATTACACTACAACAGATAAAACATAAACCTAAGACATGTTTTTTCTAAGCAAATACAATTTCCTTAAGGGAAAGATCAGAACTAAAAAAAAGTTAGATTTTACCTGTTGTAGGGCAGTGAACTAGGACGATGTTGGCCTCGAATCTACTCTCTCATTATGGAAAAGATTCGAACCTCGATCGGAATGGTTCCAAAATCTCTGTCACGGCTAAAGTTCACCGAGACAGAAAAGAAAAGTTTTGTAAGAGAGTCTTGAGTTATTTGAGACTATATCAAATGTGATAGTGATAATGTAGTGTTCAAGAGGTGGCTAATTCTTATGTCTAGTCTAGGCGGCTAAAAAACCCCTCCTAAATGGGTTCTAACAGGACATATTTATAGTAGAAGAACTAGGGTCACAAATTTTGAGCAGGAATTTGAAATCAAGGGTTTGAATTATAGTCAAAATACCCGTTTGAATCGGAACGTTGCGATTCGGACAAGCCCTCATGTGATTTGGTCAAACAACTCGTGATTCGCCTCAGGCCTTGCCCGAAATTGTAATATTTGGTCTTACTTTTGAAGATTCACGGGTTGTAAGACACCAAAATACCTAGCCTGATTATAGAGCGACGAGATTGCACGAAATAGGGCGGATACTATATGTTCGAGGCTGATAAAGACCAATTCTTTAGCCACAAATAAACTTGGAGACAGAATAGAAATCTGCCATGGAAGAGGGGGGACTGTGCGCTGGAGAGAGAGAGAGGGGGAGAGAAAGACTTATTTTGTTCAATGTGTATTTTGGGTTTCAGTTGATGCCTGAAATTTGGGCTAAGATTGATTAATTCTAGTGGGTTCATCCGCTGGAAAATAGGTGAGAAAACTACCATGTATAACCCTTCAAAATTTTATTAGCCCATATTTTTTCACATGGACCCAAAATAGCCTTTAGGCCCAATGTATTAACAAGTTATAGTCACTATTTCCAATACATTTTCACTCTCTTTCAACCGCCTGCTTCTCCTCTCTTTTTTCATCTTCTCCGATCTTCAATCTTCCATCTTTTCCTTTCTTCTTATCTTTCCCTTCTTCACTCCCTCCTTTTTTTTCTTTTTTCTTTTCCTAGTGGGTTCATCCGCGGGAAAATAGGTTGGTTAAGTTAGATGTGTTTGGGCTATAAAATAGCTCAGAATAGATGGCATTTCCTTTCTTCCTCTGTATATTTCTTTTAAGCTTCTAATTTGGATTATATAATTTTAATGATCACTAGTAGTAGTAGTAGTAGTAGTAGTAGTTAATGGAAAATAGTATTGAAAAAAATAAGTATTTGATGTATTAATAACTTTGAAGCTCAAAGAAATTAATTGGAAGAAAGGAAGGACAAAATTGGATGTCAACAAGGATACTTTGTTTCGGCCTCGCCTAGAGTTCTACTGATATAGTAAATAGAAAATTGCGTACCTTCCTCGTCCTATGATGACCCAATTGGTCATCTTATAATTTAAAATCATATTCCGTATTTTGAGGACCTTAAAACCTTATTTTATCCCTCCTCGATTTGTGTGCGCAGTCCGGGCATGTTTCCGAAAAGCTTTTATGTTGAAGGTTGATGAAAATAATAATTTTTGCCTTTAAAAGTTGATTTAGTTGACTTCGATCAAAACGGGCTCGGATTCGTATTTTGACAGTCCTGGTGGGTCAGTATCAAAATATGGGACCTGGGTGTATGCCTGAAATTGAATTCGGAGGTCCCTAGCCCGAGTTATGATTTTTTGTTAAAAATTGTAAGTCTGAAAATTTAATGATTTTTAAGAAATTGTCAATGTTTGATCTTGTTGGTATCAGGTCCGTATTTTGGTTCTAGATTCCAGTATAGGTTCAATATAATATTTAAGTCATGTCTGTGAAATTTGGTGAGAAACGAAGTTCGTTTGACGTGATTCGGACGTCCGGTGGAGAAAATAGAAATTTCAAAGTTTTCTTGAGAATTTCATTTGATTTGATGCTAAATTCGTAGTTCTAGGTGTTATTTGGCGATTGGATCGCGCGAGCAAGTTCGTATGATGTTTTAAGACTTGTGTGCATATTTGGTTTGGAGCCTCGAGGGCTCGGGTGAGTTTTGGATAGGCTACGGAATGAAGTTGGACTTAAACATTGCTGATATTTGCAACTTCTGGGAACTGGCCTTAGATCTCGCATTTGTAAGACCAGGGTTTGCATTTACGAGCTACTCATCGCAAATGTGAAGAGTAGATGGGCCAGGCAGTCCTCGCATTTGCAAGAAAATCTTCGTATTTGCAAAGTTGATCTGGGGAAGGGGTTCTTCGCATTTGCGAAGAAGGTGGTCGCAATTGCGATCCCAGTTTCGCATTTGCGAACAATATGTTCGCATTTGCGACAGAAGCAGAAATGCGACAAGTTCGCATTTGTGATGCCTTTCTCGCATTTGCGAGCTTCGCAATTGTGAAGCTCAGGTCGCAAATGAGACATCAACAATTGTTAAAAGGGACTTAGACAGGATTTTTCATTAATTCTTTAAATTTTCAAAATCTAAGAGGTGATTTACCGAAGACCATTTCTTCCCCAAATCATATGTAAGTGATTCTAAACTAGTTTCTTTCAATCTTTCACTTCATTTTACAAGATTTCAACCTAGAATCTAAGATTTTCATGGAAAAATTGGGGATTTTTGGGTAGAAACTAGGGATTTCGAAATTTGGGGATTTATACCTCAAATTGAGGTCGTATTCCAAAACCAATTATATATCCAGGCTCGAGGGTGAATGAATAATCGGGTTTTGGTCCGAATTTTGGATTTGGACCAAGCGGGCCCGGGTGTTGACTTTTGTTCCCTTTTTCAAAAGTGACCTAAATTGAATTCCTTACAATTGTGGGTAGTTCCTAAGGCTTAAATTGAATTGTTTGGTTGGTAATTTGCTAGGTTCTATTGATCCGAAGGCTTGTAAGAAGGAAAAATCGGTGATTGAGCTTTAAATTTGGTCGTTGGAGTGAGGTAAGTGTCGTGGTTAACCTTGGCTTGAGGGATTAGGTATTATTTTCCAACTACCTACGTGTTTGGATGCTGAGTACAACGTATAGGTGAGGTGACGAGTACCTATGCGTTGTTGCCGAGTTATGGCATGTGAGTGAGTCTTATTCTTATAAATGTTGTATTCTTTGATCACATTGTTCATGTTTAGACTAGCTATTCGATGTGTTGAGCAATTTCTTATCATGTTTTACTGAATTTGGTATTGATAGAGTATTGCCTCAAAGTTGAGGTTGGTATTGTAGAACTAAGTGTTGAAGTAAGATTTGTTCTTGATATTCCTATCTCCCCATGTTCATTGTTTTGGTGAGGGAGAGTGTTAAAGCACGAAGGGTCATGCCGTGCAATATTTTGTGAGTGGGTGATAAATCACGAAGGATGGTGTCGTGCACGTTTTTATTATTTATTATGGTGAGGTTGAGTGTAAAATCACGAAGGGTGATGTCGTGCATATTTCTATTATTTTATCTGGTGAGGTTGAGAGTAAAAGCACGAAGGGTGATGTCATGCACTTTCTTTTACTATGTTTATCCATTTCTATCTGTTTAAGGTATATTGATTGTCCATGTTCTTAGTTCCGTTGTAATTCTTTGTCTTGTAATCCCCTCAGCATGCCCCCTTACCAATACTTCGTGCCTTATTTATTTAGTTGTTGTTATTAGTGTATATGTATTGATAAACTGCACAGGTTTGTTTGGGAGTGTCTTGTCCTAGCCTCGTCACTACTTTGTCGAGGTTAGACTCGACACTTACCAGTACATGGGGTCAGTTGTATTGATACTGCACTCTGCACTTTTTGTGCAGATTTCAGTACTAGAACATATTGACCCGAGTTGAGCTGCTGACTTCAAACCCACATGAGACCCAAGGTAGATCTGTCGGCATTCGCAGACCCTGGAGTCCCTTTCAGTTATTTCAGTTTACTGTTTCTTTTAGCTCAAAAACAATTGTACGTTTTTTCAGCCAGTATTTGTAGTGACTCTTAGAAGTTCGTGAATTGTGACACCAGATTCTGGGTAGTTGTGTATAATTATTTGGGTTATTATAAAATTCTGCACTCTTTTAATCTGTTATGGTTTAATTGTTGTTATTTACTGGATTGTTTAAGAGTTAGTGTATTAATCTCTAATTGTTGGCTTGCCTAGCAACTGAAAGGTTAGGCGTCATCACGGTCCCGACGATGGAAAATTCGGGTCGTGACACTTCCCTATCTAAGACACCACTTACCGCCACCTGAGAAATCGCCAATTAAAGGCATATCTGTTCGTCCGACTTCGGAGTATGTAGTAGGGGCGGACTTGATAGGTATCATTTGAGTTCTTCCAAAGCTTGTTGGCATTCCGGGGTCCAGGAAAAATTATTCTTCTTCTTCAACAGTGAGAAGAACTGATAGCTTTTGTCTTAAGACCTCGATATGAACCGGCCAGGGCGCTACCCGCCCGGTCGGCCTCTGAACTTCCTTGACATTGTCTACTACGGTGATGTCTTCTATGACTTTGATTTTTTCGGGATTGATCTCGATCCCCCGATTGGATACTATGAACCCAAAGAATTTTCCCAATGGACCCTGAATGCTCACTTCTTTGGGTTCAGCTTCATATTGAATTTCTTCAATATGTCAAAGGCTTCCTGTAAATGTTTCAAATGGTCCTCTGCTAGCAGGGACTTGACTAACATGTCATCAATATAAACTTCTATTGATTTTCATATTGTTCTTCGAACATCCGATTTACTATGCATTGATAGGTGGCACCAACGTTCTTTAATTCGAATGGCACTACATTATAACAATAGGTGCCGAATTTAGTGATAAAAGAAGTCTTTTTTGGTCATCCGGGTCCAGCTGAATTTGGTTGTACCCAGAATAGGCATCGAGAAAGCTGAGTATCACGTGCCCGGCCGTCGCGTCGATCATTTGATCGATGTTAGGCTAAGGAAAAGAATCCTTAGGGCATGCCTTGTTCAGATCTTTATAATCTACACACATTCTTAGCTTATTTCCTTTTTAGGTACTACCACTACGTTAGTTAACCAATCTGGGTACTTAACTTCCCGAATGGACCCTATTTTATGGAGCTTAGATACCTCATCCTTGATGAATACATGTTTTACCTCGGATTGAGGTCTCCTCTTCTGTTTAACCGGGTGGAACTTCGGATCCAAACTAAGCTTATGAGTGGTTAACTCCAGCAGGATACCTGTCATGTCAAGATGGGACCAAGCAAAACAAGTTATGTAAGCTTTAAGAAAATTAATGTTTTTTTTCGAGCTCAGGGGTTAACCCCGTGCCCATGTATACATACTGATCCGGTAGGTGTTCGATCAATATAACTTGCTCCGGCTCTTCAACTGTCGATTTGGTGGCATCGGTATTATCAGGAGCTACAAATGACCTCGGAATTCTGTGATCATCCTCCTCGTCGACTCTTCGTTCCTCTGGTCCAGCCGGGACCGGCATCGGTGGTTGCTATTTAACTTAGGCCTTTATGGTCGGCTCAGTGTTCCTTAATGTCAAGACGGCAGGCATCGGGAGTACTTTATCGACTACGAACATCTCCTTTGCAGCCAGTTGTTCTCCGTATACCGTCTTGATTCCTCCTGGTGTAGGGAACTTCAATGTCTGGTGTAAGTTCGAAGGCACCGCCCTCACGTTGTGAACCCGTGGTCTTTTGAATAGATCATTATATCTCATGTCCCCTTCCATCACATAGAACTTTGTTTCTTGGATGGTCCCGGCAATGTTCACTGGTAGGGTTATCACCCCTTTGGTGGTTTCTTATGCCATGTTAAATCCGTTCAGCACTCGGACTACTGGCACTATTTGATCCTGTAACCCCAATTGCTCTACGACGCTTGATCTGATGATATTAGCTGAGTTACCTAGATCAATCAACACACGTTTTACTCGAGATTTATTGATAAGTACAGATATTACGAGTGCATCATTATGAGGTAGTACGATTCCTTTGGCGTCCTCGTCACTGAACGAAATGATTCCCTTCGGGATATAATCTCGTGTGCATTTCTCCCTTGTGATAGATACTTTAGTGTGTTTTATCATCGGCCCTTGAGGGACATCGACCCTTCCAATGATCATATTGATGACGTTTTGAGGTTCCTTTTGTTTGGTCTGTTTGTTGGTATCCCTATTTCTAAAGTGGTTATTGGATCGATCACTCAAATATTCTCATAGGTGCCCGTTATTAAACAACCGGGAAACTTCTTCTCTCAATTTCCAGTAATCTTCGTTCCTGTGGCCATGAGTGCCATGATATTTATACATCAAGTTAGGATCTCTCTAGGTAGGGTCGGACTGCAACAGTCGAGGTCACTTAGTTTCCTTGATGCACCCAATGGATGATACGATACTGGCAGCATCGACGTTAAAGTTATATTCCGATAATCTTGGTGCCTCCCTGGCCTCGAGCGGCTGGTCGAAACCATTATTGCTCATCAGACCTCGACTATTGGGCCCTCGATCACTTCTCTTTTCGTTCCTCGTAAGGTGACGCCCAGACCCGTTTCCCCTTCGATCTTCATTATGTGGTTGATACCAGTCTCGAATCAATCTTGGTTCATAATCGACGACTCTCTTAGACCTATCATTGGTTCTAACAGGATAAACGGACCCAGAGAGGGCTCTGAGTTGGTCTTCCTCGACTCTAATTTTTGACTGGTACATGTTGTGGACATCATCCCAAGTTACAGTCGGGTATTCTACTAAATTTTGTTTTAGCTCCTATGAAGCTAAGGAACTTCGGGGGTTAAATTCTTGAGTAAATGCCTGAACAGCCCAATCATCCACAACCGGAGGAAGATCCATCTGTTCCATTTGAAATCTTGATACGAACTCCCTAAGCATATCATTTTCCCTTTTCTTAACCTTGAAAAGGTCCGATTTCTTGGTCTCGACCTTGATGGCGCCGTCATGAGCCTTCACAAAGGCATCTACAAGCATAGCATATGAATCAATAGAATTTGGGGGTAAGTTGTGATACCATATCATTGCTTTTTTTGATAGAGTTTCCCCGAACTTCTTTTGCAATACCGACTCGATTTCATCATCTTCCAAGTCATTCCCCTTGACAACACATGTATAGGAGGTCACATGCTCGTTTGGATCCGTGGTTCCGTTGTACTTTAGAATATCGGGCATACGAAACCTCGTCGGGATCGACTTCGGTGCAATGCTCGGAGGGAAAGGATTTTGGATAAATTTCTTAGAATTCGATCCTTTTAATATTAGAGGTGCTCTCGGAATTTGATCGACCCTAGAGTTATATGTCTCTGCCTTTTGGTCGTTAGCCTCAATTTTCTTCTCACCTGATTCCACCTATTTCGTCAATGTTTCAAGCATTTTTATTATCTCGGGGTTGGCCCCAGGCTCAGCTTCATCTGACCTCTCGGTGGTTTGCTCGTTTCTTCGGGTATTCTCCCAGGATTGTTCGGGCTCAACCCTACCGGGAGGGTGGCCCTAATTCTGTAGTTGTGCTATCGCCACCTGTTGATCTTGCAGCATTTTGAAGATTAGCTGCATGCTTATCCCATCACCTTCGCCTTCGGGCGTTTCTCGAACTGTTGATTGAAGGCCTCCACGAATGTTGTTTTTGAAGTCAGTTGGCAGGTGGGCTTCAATAGCAACCTGTTAATTGGCATGGATTAGATCGGCAGTTGGGGCTCCGTTAGGGTTAGTAGGGGACACCTCATTGCTAGGCACCAGGTTGTTATTTTCACCATGATGGCCAGACACAGCCTCAACGTTCAAGTGAGCAGACTGAGAATTTGACATTTTTTAGCTGACCTGAAATTGAAACTTTAAAGAACAAGCGTAAAATAAAGTGTGTTATGGAAATTTGTATCAAACCACCACTATTATCCTTATCCCTATGGTGGGCACCAAACTGTTTACCCTTAAAATAAATAATAATTGAATTTATACACAATTTTAAAGATATGCGGATTGAACAAATGACCAAGAATGTTAGATAGATGAGTTAAAGACACAATGAATAATCAAACCAGTCGTGCGTAATGGCCTAGCTTGAATTTGGACTGGACAATGGTTTCTTCCATCGGTTGGGTCTTGGGTTCAAAGCCAATCAAGAATAAAGAACAAAATTAAAGTAAAGACTTTGCAGTAGCTAGAAAGCAGAGAAATAACTTTGTATTTCCTTGGTATGCGTGTTACAATATATCTCATTGAAATAAAAAATTTCCCTTTATATAGTAGGAGAGTTTTACCCCTAGTACAAGTCTAAAAAAGATAAAAATCTTCCTTTCTCATTAATTATGGATCTGTTACCGACATCGGGCAAGATCTGCACTGTGATATCCGGTCGGATGCGGATATCATGGCTCTCTGTTAGCCGTGTGCAATCGTTCATGCGCTTTCCGAAGTATCAGAACCCCTCTAGGATCCGGGGTGCATCGTTTTATCTAGTCCGATGGCGGGCATTTTGTTCGGGCCTTGGTACAAGAAGTTCTTAGCTTTGATTCTGATACTGTATAATCATATCCTTTCTTTGTTTGACCCTCCGGAAAATCGGGGTATATGTTACCCCCGGTTTCACCCGAATACAGAGACCACTCTTTCCTTGTGATCATTTTGCACCGGATAGAGTCAGCGCCTAACTGAATTATGTATTGAAGTAATTTGTAAGAACAACTTCATAAAAGGACTAACCTATTAATGAAAAATATTTTAAATGAACTTTAACTAGATTTAATAAGTTATGTCACACATGACATACTTAAGTTATAGGTCAAGAAAATAAAATATTGTATATAACAGAAAAATATAGAGGAAGAAATTGCAAAATATCAAGGGTAAAATAGGCATTGCGCAGAGTATGAGGGTAAAAAGTTTTTAGTATTAATTTGTGTTGATGAAATATTTTAAAATATGTCATATTTGAATTATTTGAGGAAAGTTTTGATTTCCTCAGATACTAACATTTTTCAGTCATCTTTTAGATTAATATTTTGTTTAATTTTGGTAATAAATGTGAATATTACCATAACAATCCAAATGCTTTACATCCTAAGAGCATCAAGTGTACTAGCTAGCTCTTCCAGTACAACAAGACCTCAAAAAAATAGAATCTTCTAAGTACAAAATGCCATCTACTTTAGAAGAAAGAAATAAAATCAATCAACAGAGTACAACCTAACTACATAATCTTTGTACCAACAATGGACATTGTTTGGCTTTTTTAGACTCTGCATACATACTCATTCTATCAACAAGCTCCTTCTTAATTTGCCCAACACAGAATTTCAAGTTCAAGTTAATTTGTTTAAAAATTCTGCAGTTTCTCGCTTACCAAGTATGATATACAATTGCTCCTATGATTGTTGTTGCAACTTCCTTTCTGAATTGCTTCCAATTCCTCTTTCTAATCCACTGTATCATCTCTGGTATTGCCATATTTAGTAGTCTGATGTCTGCCCAACTAGTCAGTGAATCTCTCATATTTTTTACCTAACAACAGTCCCCAAAGAGATGTTGTTGTGTCTCTAATACTCCCATAGTACACATGCAACACTCTGCATCTCCTATGATAGGGATGTGTAATTGTACTAGTCTTCCCTTTGTTTGTATTTTTTGTTGATACGCCAGCCATAATACAAATCTATGCCTTGGTAACATCATCCAGTTCCATACCAAATCCATTTCCCAACATCTTAACATATGCCGTATCATTACATTATAACTACTAGAGATAGAATAACTTCCATTGCTAGTCAGCCTGTATGTATTTCCATTGTACCATTGTATCATGTTATGTTTTAAGCCATTAATTTTTTTCCAATACCAACTGCAATCAGAGGGTGGATTGTGATCCCAAATGTTCCTGCACGACTTCATATACACACTATGTACCCATCTCACCCGCAATACTTCCTTGTTTGTCACTAATTGCCATAACAGTTTGCCTACAGATGCTATATTCCAATTTTTACATCCCTTAATATTTAGACCTCCATATTTCTTTAGTCTACATAGTACATCCCATGACACCAATGCCATCTTTCTATGCCCTTCTGTACTGACCCATAAGTACTCCCTACATTTCTTGTCTACTGCTTTAATAACACTTTGAGGGAGTATAAAGACATCCCCCAGAAGTTGTATATTGCAAACAACACTGAATTAATAACTTGCAGTCTACCTGTATATGATAACTGTTTTGCATAACCTGACTGAATGTTTATTGTAATCTTCTCCACTAGCTGATGATATTCTACTTTGCTCCACTTCTTTGATGTTAAAGGCATCCCCAGGTATCTCATAGGCAATGTACACTGATAACCCTGTATCCCTCACAATAACCTGTTTAGTAGCCTCATCCATCCCTGCTAAGAATATGTTTGATTTCTCCATATTAGCTACCATTCCTGACACTTCACTGAAATGGTTCACTACTTCCATTATTCTATGGATAGACTGAATGTTACCTTTGCAAAATAACATCAAATCATCTGCAATTATTAGGTGTGTCAGTTTGGTATTCTTGCACATGGGGTGAAATTGAAAGTCTGGAAGCTCACTCATTTTATTCAATCCCCTAGATAGGTACTCTATAACCAGAACAAACAATAATAGAGACATAGGATCTCCCTGTTTCAACCCTCCCTTTCCTTCAAAATAACCATACCCTGCACCATTCACTTTTATTGTGAATGTAATTGTTGTAACACACATCATAATCAGTTGGATGAAAGGCATTGGAAAGCCATAACCTTTAAGAACATCCTCCAGGAATTCCCATCTAACCATATTGTATGCTTTCTTTAGGTCAATCTTCATCAAACATCTTGGAGTAGTCTTCCTGTTATAATGCCTCAATAGATCATGGCATATAAGTACATTATGAATAAGTGACCTTCCTTCTATAAATGCTGCTTGATTGTCAGCTACAATCATAGGGATAGCTTTCCTTAGTCTCTTACAAATGATCTTAGAAATATATTTGTAGATAACATTACAGCATGAAATAGGCCTGAATTGGCTAGCCTGCAAGGGATTCTTCACTTTTGGTATAAGAGTTATACTAGTTGAGTTTATCTGGGAAAGTATTTGCCCATTCTCAAGAAATTCTAACACTTCTTTGGTCACCTCCTCTCCAATAATTGACCAAGATGCTTTATAAAATCCACTTTCATAGCCATCTGGACTTGGACTTTTAGTTTCATTAATATTGAACATAGCAATCTTCACTTTTGGAGCTGTGTATGGTCTTACCAACTGCATTTGTTGAGCAGTTGACAGTACTTTCCCATTCTTCATAAAACCCTTAATTGCATGATCTCTGAACCTTCCCTTTATTCCCAATAGTTCTTGATAATACTCCGCAAATATCCCTGTTATCTCATCCTGATCAAATTTCAGGCATCCAACCTTATTAGTTAGTTGGATAATGGCTTCTTGCAATCTTTTGTGCTTTATCACTAAAAAAAATATCTATTGTTATCATCTCCCAACTTGATCCAAGTAGCTTTGCTCCTCTGTTGAAGGAATACTTCTGCCAAATAAGAAGATCTCTTGAATTTTGAAAACTTCTGCAATTCTTCTACTTGCAACCCAATATCCAGTGGATTTCTATAAAGCTCTGCTTGAGCTGAAGCCAAAGCCATTCTGTCTGCATCAGCTTCTTCAATGATATTGCTGAAGTATCTTCTATTTAGCACCTTTAGTTTGTGCTTTAACATTTTTAGTTTCTTAACCACTTTGAATATACTGCAACCAACTACATTCTATCCCCAACCCTCTTTAACTATATCTAAAAAATTGGGATGAGTAGCCCAAACATTACTGAATTTAAAAGAAGTTTTAGCCCTCCTAGGTGAGTTTGTACTTGATAGCTTGAGTGGACAGTGATCACTTATCCCCTCTTCTAAATAGTGAGCCATATATACTAGCATTGAATTGAGCCATGATGTATTGATGAATACCCAGTCAATCTTTGATAAGATCCTATCATCTCCATGCCTGTCATTCCAAGTATACCTGCTCCCACTAGTTGGTAATTCAATCAGCTCACATTGTTCTATACACCGATGAAACTCTGCTATTTCAGCCAGAGTTATAGGATTACCTCCCACTCTATCTTCAGTATGCAGCATAGAGTTAAAGTCTCCCATAACTATCCATAGACCCCCCATATTCTTGCTCACAGTGTCTAAGTAGCTCCAGAGATTTCTTCTTCGTTCCTTCGTGTATAAGCATAGACTATAGTCATCATAAATATGATCTGCAACCTATTATGAGTCACCACACATATTACTATTTGATTAGTCATAGACCTCAGAATGATGTTAAAACATTCTTGTCTCCATGCCAGCCAAATTCTACCATTATAATGTTCCCTCAAATTTGTTATACTCCCCCATCCACCAAATAGCTTATTAGCCACTTGATTAATTTTCTCCGACTTTATTTTTGTTTCCAACATACCTATCAACCCTATCTCTTCTTTGTTACAAAGGAGTTTCACTCCTTTTGTTTGTTAGGGGCATTCATACCCCTAACATTCCAACATAAAATGTTATCCATGACCACTAGGAGGTGTTTCTTTCCCTCCCACATTCCTCTCCCCTTTACTGTTACTACTATCAGTTACAACAATATCGTCTATCTCCAACACCTGAAAGTTGTTATGATAACTCCTATCTCCAACTCTCTTCCCTTGTTGTACTTGTCTACCAGTTGTTCTTGTTACATTACTAGGTGTTATCCAACCTGCATTGTCCTGTCTATCCTGCATCTTTTGCTTTCCATTCTCAATTATGTTCCCTTGCTTGTTTCTGATTTCTTCCCCTTCCTTGTTATCATTTGATTGAGTCACATGATCTGTTACTCTTTCATCCTTTTTTCCACTAACTTCCTCTGTTGGTTTAGGCGTTGCAGCTTGATTCTTTGCTTTACAAACTTGTTCATCATGGCCATATTTACTGCATGCTTTACACAAAGTTGGATTCCAATCATATTGCATTTTCTACTCCATTAGCAGCCCTCTTTCATTCTTAATGAACACTTTGTCAGGCAATTTGGTATTCATCTCAACCTCAACTAGGAAGCATGAAAAACTCAGCCCCGCCTTCCTTTCTGTGTGATTGTCTACCATCAATGATCGACCTATTAAACTCTCAATTTTGCTTAAGCCTTTAGGACTCCAGTACTTGAAGTCCAGCCCAAGCAGTTTTACCCATATGGGGACTGTATACAACTCCTCTTTAGTGAATTCTATGTCTATATGCCAAGCTTTTACAATGACTGGCTTGTTATCAAAGTGGTATATACCACCTTGTAGAACCTCATTCTTTCCTATGATTAAATCAAATCGCACTATTACTATCACATTTTTTAACATGGATACCTTGTTTATGCCATGTTTACCCCATATTCTACGAACATACGCATTAAGCACCGTGAACAGAGGGTGAGCTCCCAAAACATAGCACACTATTGTTGTTTTCCAGTATTCAATTTCAGAACTTATGTCCTCAGTCTCAATTTCACAAACAAGTGCCTCGTCATGCATCTCAGGCTCTACAAATTCAAGTTTAAAGCCAACATTAGTTACTTTTGTTATATCAAAATTGTCTCAAATTGAACCCCTTGCGTTCGATTCTGGTGGACCTTCTGCTTCATCTGCCCACGAAAATTTCCCGCTCCCAGCTCTAGAGTTTAACAGCTTTGGCGATGTCATCGATGAACCTTCTCCCAATTCCCTAGCCATCGTACCAAATTGACTTACAATTGGTGAAATTTCACTCTCTAGCTCATCAATTTCCTCTTGTTCGATCAGATCATCCTTGCATGGAACTATTCCATTGACTTCTTCCTCAAGCTGGTTTCCTGGATTTTGAACTTCTTTCAACTTATCGTCCTTCTTCCTTTGCTGAAATGCAATGGTTTCTCGTGCCAAAATCACCTTCTGCGAGGGATTCCGAGCTCTCTTCCCCATGGTGGCGCACGTTATGCTAACATGCGCTGAGAGAGAAAACCAGAGAGAAGGCTTTTTACTAAAAATGTTATTATTTTGTTTAATTAAAATGTATCTTTAACAAGTTTTAATTCAAAAGGTGAGGGTTAAGTTTTAAAATGTGTTGTTGGTAAGGGTTTATTCTGATAATTCCAATAAACTTGTAGGGCTGTTAGAAATACATTTTTCCTCTCCAAAAAAACGGATATAATACACAAAAACCAAAACTCTCATCTCTTCTCTCTTCTTTCTAAAATTTACGATCTTGTTTCTGGAGAAAAATGAAATTTATTGCTGAAACTAGAATTTCAGTTAGGCATTGTGAAATTTTGGATGATTTCTGTCAATAATTTCAGCAACAAGAAAGTGGGAAGACTAAATTCCTTAAGAACAAGAATTGTTTTATCAAAGCCGATTTCTGTTGCCTCACTTTATTTTACGAATAAAAAGTTTATTTGTTCATAGTTGAAGAGAATTTGATTCTCTCTCCATTTATGTATTGTGAATACTTGAATTGCAGCGGTTGTAATCATGAAGGATGTAATTTTGAGGGACGGGATTATCGTGCCGTAGTTATTAGCCGGAACAAGAGTTTGTGGTCGTGAGTTTTGACAAGGGTGAGCGTATAGTTCATGGTTTTTAACTTTTTATTCTTCTTAATTGCAGTGCTTGTCGTCATCTTATATAATATTTTAATTTTTTAAAAATTGTGGTATTCGGACGCGCATTTCGACCGTAGCCAGACACACCTTATAATGTGAGTTTCGTTGGAAAATTTTAATAAATATGAAAAAAACAAATATTAATAAAAGGAATATAAATGACATTGCTGGATAGTAACAGCTTGATGGTCCACTGGCGAACAGGCGAAGTGCCTTATTTCTTTAGATAGAAGAGTTTGAGGATTCAAACCTTAGTAACTGAATTTCATTTAAACTGTTCAAAAATAGGTTTCAACGAGATTTGAAGTTTGAATCCATGACCCCTTACCCATCAAATGCTAAATCAACCAGTGGACCTAGAATCGATTTTCATAAACGAATCAACAATTTCAATCTCTAGAATGGGATATTTAAGCACAGTGTAGCCTAATTTCGGCACCGATTAAGAAAATTCCAGCGACAAATCTCACGAGGTATTACTACCTTTCACAAACACAAATATCAAGTAACTCGGTCCACCAAGACTTAAATAAATAGAACAAGATTACGTAATATTTTTGCCTCCATTAAAATTTAAACCTGAAACCTCATCATTTTCGACTCACTTCATTAGCTGACGGTGCACCCTTGGGTGCGTCCTCTTATATCATCTCCAACAACTCTTATCTTATGAACTAATATTTTGCATCAAGTGAGAACGACTGTTCATTATTTTTTCACATACATGTCCTTGTATTTGGTAAAGTTTGGCATATAAAAGTTGGTGTCATGTAACCAACAAGTCACGGGTTCAAACCATAGAAACATCTTCTTGTAAAAATGTAAGATGTAAGGTATACAATAAATTTTTGTGGTCCGACACTTCCCCAAATCTCGCGCATAGCGGGAGCTTAGTGCATTGGTCTGCCCCTTTTCACGTCCTTGTATCATCAACTTAAAGAAGCCATATCAATATTTAAATCTGGTGGTAGAGAATTAATGGCGTCGAAATCCCATAGAAAAAGGGTAGCAGGCAAATAACGGCGTCAAATTGGACATTCATCTTTTTGATTGCAGAAATGAATAGTTTCACTGAGTATGTTGCTTTCTTATGCATCTGGCGAGGGATAGTTTGCCTCTTTGTGACTACTATATGGACCTTAGCTCTGTGAAGGTATGTCCAATATCATATCTTCCATTATCAACTGAAAATGCATTAAACTTTCTTTATTTAATTTATATACGTTAATAATGTAAAAAAATTCATGCCATCAAATGTAATTTTACTGCCTATAATAAATGAAATTACATCTTTTATAGGCAAGTATTTTTAAGTGAACTGACAGTGTCTTTAGCAACAAAAAAAAAAGTGTCTTTATTATTTTAGTGTATATTTAAAAATATTATATTTTATATAGCTCGTTCGATCATGTCACCTATTTTTTTCCTTTCAAGGATCCATAGTGGTGCACCACTAATTCTCATGTCCTTTTTCCGAATTCCAGTCTGTGCACCCTCTCCATATGGCTAATGGCCCGTGAGTTTATAGTATGACAATTTCAATTTGCTTTCAAGGGTATCCGAAAAAATACAATGTTTAAATCTACAAATATTACTTTTTATTTATGTACATATACTATATATGGACCCCCTTAACTTTTTTGTATATTTAACTCTAAATTTTGACCCCTTAATAAAAATCTTAGTTCATTATTGCTCACATTTAAATGCAGCTTGAAAAATAGGATTTCAAAATGCAGCTCTTGCTTAAAATAACTTTTTCCCCTGAAAATCCACTTTTCTCCTGGCTTAGTGGCTTTTGGATCATTTGTAAGAAAAGCAATGTCCAAAATCATCTTACTATGTACCTCAGAGGTCCACCATGTGAACTGTTCTATGCTATTTTTGTAACCATAAAGATTTATAGATCCTACTTACTGTCGGTAGAGTTATTAAACACCTAACTTTACTGATTAACTAAAATCTTAAACACTAATCTATTTAGAGTTCAATTTCAAATCATTAAAGCCGCTCATCAAGGAATTTGAATGATTGTTTCACATGTATCACATATACTGACATACATACAAAACCAAGAAAAAAAGACTAAAAGGTGAAAGGAAAAACAACAAAAAACCAAAACAAAGGTGCTAATTCCATAAATTAATAGCCACTATTAATCAAACAGGCTGAGAAAACATCAAATTTCTTTCAACATTCTTGCATCTTTTAACCAACAAAAATACAACTAACAACAAACCAATATATGTAATTTCACAAGTGGAGTTTGATTAGGATTGTGTAAACAAACTCAGAAATGGATCCAGGATTTAAATTTATTTGTAATTCTATTATTCTATTAATAATTTGTACATATCTAATTTAATGAGTTTCCGATACACCGCCGCCACAGGAATAGCAACAAAAGATAATGGAAACTAAATAGTGGACTAATCAGGAAGTTCAAGCCTATCTGAATCTTGCACAACAATGAAATTTTACACTTAAAAAGATATAAATCTACATCACACAGTCAACAATAAAGTAGTAACAAATATATCAAGATCTATTTGTCTTTAAGGTAGGTCTTAAACATATCCATACAAAACATTAAAAGCTGCAATTTTACACATATTCGGAAACAAATTAAACTCAAAAGAGGCTAAGATTTAAATATCAGAGAAACACCGGTACCTAATTGTAGATTCTCCGGTACAACTTCCGATCACTTTAGATACTCTTCTATCACGCCCAACTACTATTCGATTTATTGTAGCTGCAGTACAAAGACACTCCTTCAAATCAAAGTGCTGTTCGGATTCAGAAACAGAGGTTACAGATTTAACAAGTTCACAGCACAAATCTTCGGAAACTAAAGGAGATTCCTCTGTCGGAAAACAAGCAGAAGCAAGATGCATAAGTTCAGATGGTAAACAGTTTAAGACTTTTTTCGCCGGAGTTGTTGTTGTTGTTGCAGCTTGTAGGCTGAAGAAAAATGAAAGTGCTAAAAGAGAAATCAAAAGTGAGTTTTTTTGAAAATCCATATTCTTGAATTTTTGATGAAACAGAAGATTTATGGAAGTAGTAATGAAAGAGAGTAAAGTCAGCCAACCACCAGTCCAGCTACTTACCCTTTGGGTTTAGGAAAGTAGAATATGAGGAAGAAGAGATGTTTGACAAAAAGGGGGTAGTAAGGAGCGCGGGGAGAGGGGGGGGGGGGCGGGGAGGTGTAGATGAGAAAGATTATCACTTTTAGTCCTCCGCTTATAACACTACTCCTATTTAGTCTCCAAATTTTAATGCTAGGCACATGGGAACTTTTTAAGTTTATTTAATAACCTATTTGGCCGTGCTTCTAAAATTAATTTATGTTGAAAAGTATTTGTTGTGAGGAGTTTTATATTTAACAAATTAATTTAAAAATATTTTAAAATAGTAATTAATATTTTCTCAAGCTTTTAAAAAATATATTAAGTATATTTTTTTTAAAAATATTTTTAAATTTTTTGGAGATAATCTATTTTTTTTTTGTTTTCTCAAAAATTATTTTTGATTTTAATTAAAACTATTTATTTTATTATAAATTCTTGACCAAACACATTAATTTAAAAAGAAAATACGTTTGAAAAAAAAAATAGAAGAACACCGGCAAACATGCTATTATGAAAATTGCATAAAATTGAAACTTGTGTACTGGAGTGAATCGACAAAATCCAAAGGAGATAAAAAATCATGTTGGTTTTGATTAATCGTATCTTCCTCAAAATATCAAAAAACTATATCTCTATGTCATGCAAATTTGAAATTTCAAATTAACTCCCAAAACTATCACATTGAGTAACATACCGAGATACATCAATATTATAGGTTATACTGATTCGAATAACAACATAGTGGAGAAGATTGTTACTGTGATTAGAGATTGATTCGATCTAGGGTGTGTTTGGCAGGAACGAAAATATTTTTTAATATTTTCATATTTAGTTGACTTAAATATTTTGGAAAATATTTTTCTCAAGAACTCAATTTTCTTTAATTGGATGAAAATGTTTTCTCTATCAAAAGAAACGAAAATATTTTTCAAAATCCTTTTTCATCTTACTCCCATTCCCCATCCTCACTAACCACCTCCCCCCACCCTTTCCCCACCCCATCCTAAATAAAAATATTATTAATATTACTTTCTTTTATGTTATAGATAGAGGATTTTTTTTCATTTTAACAAATGAGAATTTTCTTTTCACGATGTAAAAATATTTTTTTCATTTTAATAAAAAAGTACTTTCTTTCATGAAGTAGAAAAATATTTTCTTTTATTTCAACAAAATGATGTAGTAAAATGTATTTTCTTTCATTTCAAATAAATAATACAGTAAAAAGTATTTTCTTTTATTGCATCAAAAAGAGTATTATTTTTTTTCATGACGTAGAAATAGTATTTTCTTTCATTTCAACAAAATGAGTATTTTCTTTTCATGATGTATAAAAAGTGTTTTCTATCATTTCAACAAATGAATATTTTCTTTTCATGATATATAAATAGTTTTCTTTTTCTATTTTAACAAAAAATGTATTTTCTTTTCATGACGTAAAAGTAGAATTATTTTTTATTTCAATAAAATGATGTAGTAAAAAGTATTTTCTTCATTTCAAACAAATGATATAGTAAAAAGTATTTTCTTTTATTGCAACAAAAAGAGTATTTTCTTTTCATGATATAGAAAAAAAAAATTCTTTCATTTCAACAAATGAGTACTATAATTTCATGTTGCAAAAATAGAAAAATAGTACTTTTTTTTCCAACCAAAAAAAGAATATTTTTTTAAAGTTATGGAATACAAATTTCAATGTTATTTTGTATAAAAAGGTAAAGCAACCACATTAATTCTTTTGGGTTTGCATGAATTTTTAGAAGAATAATTAAATTATTAAAGAAAATAGAATCATGAAAATGTTGGGTATTTGGGGGGAGGAGGGAGGGGAGGAGAGCACACGAAAAATAGGGACTTAGGGGAAGGGGGTGAGAAGAATATCATAAAAAATTATTTTCCTAAAAAATATTTTCTACTCTCTAACCAAATATTAGAAAATATTTTCCGGAAAAATATTTTCACTCATCAATAAAACAAGAGAAAATAAGTGATAAAATCACTCATTTTTCTTGAAAATATTTTCTATGAAAATATTTTTCTTTATACCAAACACACCCTTAATCTTAATATATAATCAAGATCTAGATTAAACTTAGTAAAACTTAGAACTTTCTAAAATACCGATATGGTAAATGAAAACAAAAGAATATTAACAAAATCGTTTTTACAGTTCAGACATCTTGTCCCTAATATCGTGCTGTCATGTTTACACTTACACTGCGGTGCTTTCTCAGCAACTTCCAGATTCCTTTGCCAGTATTTTGTTTGATTTATTAATTACTTGTGCCAAGGTTTGCTAATTCCTAGAAGAACTATATAGTACTCTACTATATTTTAATCCGGGGACAAAAAATTTAAAAAAAAAAAGATTGAAAGAAATTTGATACTAATATCTTCAACTATTATGAAACTTCCATTAGGTCAATTGCTTAAAACGCACTCCAACCATCTTCTTAACTAAGGATAAAGCTAGGAGTTGGAAGGAAGGTTATCAGCAATGTGAGCTTGGCGAAGTACTGGGGACGCAAATACAATGTGGTCGACGACGGCGGACTGTATAAGAAAGGCAGCGAGAGAGGTGTTAGGGATATCTACGGGCCATAATGGTGGCCACAAAGGAGATTGGTGGTGGAATGCAGTTGTCCAAGGTAAAGTGGAAGCAAAGAAGGCAGCTTACCTACGGTTAGTAGGGAGCACTGACGAGGAGGAGAAGAGAGAAAACAGTCAAAGGTATAAGGTAGCTAGGAAGGAGGCGAAGATGGCAGTGACGGAGGCTAAGACGACAACTTTTGCTCGTCTGTATGAGGAACTAAGGAACAAAGGTGGGGAGAAGAAGTTATTCCGACTCGCTAAGGCGAGAGAGAGGACAACTCGGGATCTGGACCAAGTGAGGTGCATAAAAGATGATGACGGCAAAGTTTTGATGGGAGATGACCAGATTAAGAGGAGGTGACAGACCTACTTTCATAAACTTCTAAGTGAATAAGGGGATCAGGATATTATACTTGGGGAAGTGAGGAATGCCGACAGTCACCATGAATTAAGTAATTGTAGGGACATTGAGATCGATGAAGTCATGGAGGCAATGCGTAAGATGAGAAGGGCCAGAGCTACCAGGTCAGACGAAATTCTGGTTGAACTGTAGAGGTGTGTGGGTAGAGCAGGCTTGGAATGACTTACTGGATTGTTTAGTGTTATATTCAAGACTAATAGGATGCCTGAAGAGTGGAGGTGGAGTACAATGGTCCCGTTGTATAAGAACAAAGGTGATGTCCAGAGCTGTAACAACTATAGGGGCATCAAATTACTAAGTCATACCATGAAAGTTTGGGAGAGAGTGGTAGAAATGAGAGTGCGAAGGACAATGTCTATTTCAGACAACCAGTTCGGGTTCATGCCGGGGCGATCTACCACAGAAACTATCCACCTTATTAGGAGGATGGTGGAACAGTACAGGGATAGGAAGAAGGATCTCCACATGGTGTTTATTGATCTGGAGAAAGTGTACGATAGGGTTCCTAGGGAGGTCTTATGGAGCTGCTTAAAGGATAAAGGGGTCCCGGTTGACTATATTAGGGTGATTAAAGACATGTATGCTGGAGCTAAGACTCGGGTTAGGACAGTAAGAGGCAACTCTAAACACTTTCCAGTTATTACGGGGTTGCACCAAGGGTCTGCGCTCAGCCCATTCCTATTTGCCCTGGTGATGGATGCACTGACTCATCATATTCAAGGGGAGGTGCCATGGTGCATGCTATTTTCTGATGACATTATTCTAATTGACGAGACACGAGGCGGCGTAAACGAGAGGCTAGAGATTTGGAGACATGCTCTTGAGTCTAAAGGTTTCAAGTTGAGCAGGACGAAGACGGAATACCTCGAGTGCAAATTTGGAGTTGAGCCGACGGAAGCGGGAGTTGAAGTGAGGCTTGACTCTCAAGTCATTCCCAAGAGGGGTAGTTTCAAGTACATTGGATCGGTTATTCAGGGGATCGGGGAGATTGACAAGGATGTCACACACCGTATAGGGGTGGGGTGGATGAAGTGGAGGTTAGCGTCGGGAGTCTTGTGTGACAAGAAAGTGCCACTGTTACTAAAAGGTAAGTTTTATAGAGTAGTGGTTAGGCCTGTCATGTTATATGGAACTGAATGTTGGCCAGTAAAGAACTCACACATCCAGAAGATGAAAGTAGCAGAGATGAGGATGTTGATGTGGATGTGCGGGCATACAAGGATGGATAAGATTAGGAATGAAGATATTCGAGAGAAGGTGGGCGTGGCCCCATGGAGGACAAGATGTGGGAAGTAAGACTCAGATGGTTCAGGCACATTCAGAGGAGGAGCATTGATGCACCGGTGAGGAGGTGTGAGCGACTGGCTGTAGTGGGCACGCGGAGAGGTAGAGGGCGACCTATGAAGTATTGGGGAGAGGTGATCAGACAGGACATGGCGCGACTTAGGATTACTGAGGACATGGCCCTTGACAGGGAATTATGGAGGTCGAGCATTAAGGTTGTAGGTTAGGGGAAAGTTGTGAATATTTCTACAGCACAATAGAGTGAGACTAGCCAGTTAGGAGTTAGACTAAGAATGTCATTGGTCGTCTATTGATGCAGGGCTTTACCTGCTAGTTTTTACTATACCAACCATCTATTTCGTATTTCGTATTCTGTATTTCATATCTCTTATATTGCTATTATTTTATTATGCATTTTATGGTACTAATATATCGTCTCCTATTGCTTTTTTTAGCCGAGGGTCTCCTGGAAACAGCCTCTCTACCCTTCGAGGTAGGGGTAAGGTCTGCGTACATATTACCCTCCCCAGACCCCACTTGTGGGATTATACTGGGTCGTTGTTGTTGTTGTTGTTGTTGTATATCTTGCCAACTATCATTAGTCTTTTTCCTTCTCTCCCAGCGACTGAGTTTGGATTTAAAGGTTATGGATTTTGAACCTAATGTTTTATACTTCAATGCCATATAAGAGGGGTGATTTGTGTGGTATATAATTTTTTGCGTGTACAAATTATGAAAGGACTTGGTTTTTCTACGTTTTCCGTGTACTATAATTGCAGAATAGTAAATGCATAAAGTAAAGAACACAAGTATTTTTACGTGAAAAATACCTTGCTCAAAAGGAGAAAAAATCACGACCTACTTTTCAGTAGGATTTTTTCCAACACTCCACTAAATCACTAAACCAAAAACAACGTTCACAAAACTTTTGTAAACCTAAAGATTACCTCTAATCCTTTGTGGCAACCAGCCTCAGGCTGTTGCGACAATTTCAAGTTAACTCTAACTTGAACAATGCACTCAAAGTACCTAGTACAAATATTTCTAGAGAAAAACTTAAAGGTACAGCCCAAACGCCATACTACAATGAAACTAGAATAAAATACAGATACTTGGAACTGGTTCTTCTATCTGGTTCATGTAGATTCAGGTAGGGCTGTGCATTTGGATCGGATATCCGAAATCCGATCTGATCCGCTCAATTTCGGATTTCGGAATTCGGATTTTGGATATTTGGATCGGATTCAGATTTGATTTTTTAAAATTTCGGATTTTCGGATTGGATTCTGATTTGTATAGTTTGAACCCAATCCGATCCGAAATCCGAATTTATTAGGTCTAAACATCAATGGCTTCTTCTTCTACTTTCTTGAGTTTCTTCTTGTTGTTTTCTTCTTTCTTTATCTTATGTTTTAAACTATGTGTAGCATAGTCAGTGCCAGCAGCGTACATGTTTGGTGACTCCCTTGTAGACGTTGGAAATAACAACCATTTTGGTACAGTTATTAAAGCTAATTTCCCTTACAATAGTGTTGATTATCCTGGTGGAAAATCTACTAGAAGATTTTGCAATGGGAAAAAACATTGCTGATTTTATAGGTAATTAAGCAAACACTCATCCTATGTTAATATTTCACTACTGTACAATCAATGGTAGTAATTTGTAGGTAATTATCCTCCTATACAGTTCCATCCGCAGGCAACTATATAAAGAATCATCCTACTGATGTGCATAATCTGTAGGGAAGAGGTGAGGTACGTTTTGGGGGATGGTGGGGGGAATAAGAAGTTAGCAAATATTAGGAAGATGTTTAATAAAATCAAAGCTTATATAGATTAAAAGAGCAAACATATATTAAGACTTAACTACCACTACAATCCGATCCGAAAATCCGATCACCAAACCGATCTAAACTTTAAAATCCGATCCAATCCGATAGAATTCGGATCGGATTCGGATTGCATTTTGTAGAATCCGAAATCCGAAATTTCAATCTGAAATATACTAAATCCGATCCGATCCGATCCATGCACAGCCCTATCTTCAGGTTCGCACACTTGAAACACACAGGAAGTGCTTGCAAAATGCCTTGCTATTTTGCTCCCAACTCTTGTTTAACTTCAGCATTTGTACGTTCTTATAAAAGGGAACATCTTGAAATATATAAAGTTAGTAGAATAGGATCAACTAGAGTTCTAATGTTATACTCTTCCATGGTGGAAGAGTTCTAGTTATTTTCAACTTCTAACTCCTCTTTTATCTAAGATAGAATTATTTTCAAGTAAAGAGTGATGCTCCTTATCAATTATGCAACCTTTTCGTTTAGGAGATATCATATATAAGTACTTTTACTCATCCCCTTCAGGTGCATGCCTTGTGCTTGAATCTGCCTGTGCCATGTGTATATTGTGTATGGACATGATTCATGCATGTGTTTCTTTGTCAATTATCAAAACAACCTTAATTAGGACAACAAATTTTCCCTTTTTGATGATGACAAATTCTGTGCTTTTCATAAGCATGAAACATGTTTCAACTCAGCTCAACGTCAACACAATGTTAGAACAATTTCCATTTTAAAGTCACAAATCATCAAGGACCAGGTTCATTAGGTTATAAATATCACAGTCTAAAATAAAAAAACACAACCTATCTTTCCCCTTTTGGCATCATCGAAAAGTTGCATAATTATATTAGATTACCAGATTTTAGCAGATCTTATTCATGGCCATTTAGGCTACCTCAAATGTAATCATGGAGTCGGGTATCACTTATCAATCTAAGGATATTAGCGATCTAAGAAACATCAACAAACAATTAGCAAAAGCAGTGATTATCATTGATAAGAGCCATCCACAAAGCATAGAAGGAAATAAAAGTACTGCACCATGAGCAAAAAGACAAAAGAAAAACATCTCACTTAGGCCATTGATTTTCTAACTAGGCTAGGAAGGGTTTAAGGCTGGGAAGGACTAGGTTCTTGGTGTCTGGGTTGAAGCAGCTTCAACATGTCATGAAGAATGCCTTCATTCTTCTCTTTCTCATTTGCAAGCTCAGACCTGAGAGCATCCCTCTCAGTTTCTACTTCAGCCAGCCTCTTGTTTAGCCTCTTAATCTCAGCATCCTTAGACCCACTTGCACTTTCCTAGATATCTTGGCAGACCTGGTCCTTTTTGCCAAAGCAGAAGGCTCTGTATCAACAGGCTTTGAAGGAGACTTCTTTTTGGAAGTTTTTCTTTTCTTCGCTTTTGGAGTCACAACCTCCACCTCTTCTGTATCGTCTTCATCATGAAGGACGAGGTCCATCTTCTCAATCTCAATTGCTTCAACTGGTTCACTCATTTTCTTCTTTCCCTTTGCAGCAACTTTTCTTCTACTCACTTCTAAGGCTCTTTCAAGTTTAGTCTCGCTCTACTTCCGCTGACTCCTTGTAGCTCTTCCTCTTGTAGGAGGAGTCCCTACAAGGTTAGAAGAGGCAACCTTTCTTTTCTTGTGTGCCCTACTAGTTCCAGGGACCTTGACACCTGAACTTTTATTCTTCTTTGGATTGTAGCTATCTGACACTCTTTTTAGTAGATCTTCGATGGGTTCCTTCATAGCTGGAACAAGTTCTTGGAACCTCTTCCTCAGCCTAACCAGCCCCTCAGCTACACTTGCATCCCCAAATCCATAACCTCATTATTTTCTCTAACTTTTTTCCTCCTCAACAACTTCCTTACTACATAACGCCATCGCCCATGTCTCTTCAATCAACCCAACAGCAGTAGTGCAGATTCAATCGCTCCTTCTTTTCCCTTTTCCCTTACATCTCCTTAAACACCCTCACTCTCTTTTTCTTTTTTCTTTTTATTTGTACCACTAATTTTACCAGGCTCAATAGTCTCTACCCCAACAATAGTACCAACCAGAGAAAATCTATTCTCTAGATTTTCAGCCATTTCAGAAATGACCTCAGATGCAATATTTAGACCAGAGGTTACATGTTCTTTTTCAGATGAAATAGCCCCCCCCCCCCCTTAGTTGCATACTTGAAAGATTCTTCTGATTTTTGGGGTTCTTCTACTTGGCTTGCTTTTAATTGCTCATTTATTTTCTTGATTTGTTCACTGCCAGCGACTGTCTTACGAGCAAGCATCCTGAACCGTCCTTTCTTAGAGGTAAGTGTGGATAAAGGTGTGGTCGAAGGTGTAGGTGATGGTTCGTTGGGTGGTGAAAAAGGTTTTTCATTGTTGTGTGTGTAGAAGAGATAAGAGAAGATAGAGAGAATTTTGGCGGTTGCAAAGATTAGAAGTGAAGAAGTCGTTAAGGCCTAATCAATTTAAAGAAGGAGAGTTGGAGTGGATAACGTTTGCTTTTTGAAGTTCAGAAGTCTAATCAGACTAGGAAAGTCAGTTTGAATGGACGTTGGACTCTTTCCTAGATGTGTGGGACTCCTTTTTGGTGAAACTAGTTCGTTTGTAACGGATAGACTTGAGAGAGATTGGGATTAAATGAGACTCTCCTTTTGATCATGATCCAAATACAATTATTTCAAAACATACAGAGTGGATAGTACATACCATATAATCTTGATGAATCAGGTTCTTCACTGAGAATTCTCTTGTGTAAGTCTGAATTTTCCAAGAAAATAAAGATAATATCATTAGAGATTAATAAGTCATTTTATCACATGGCACAAGAGTATACTAATGAAAGTATGAGACTGGACAAATCTAATCTAATTATTTACGAAATTCACAAATTATCTAACCAATTATTGACTTAGAACTGGTTCCTTTTAGGTGATCTTAGTCATCCTTAATTCTAACATGTTCCTTTCAAAGTGATCTCTACTTAGAGCTTTTGTGAAGATGTCAGCTATTTGCTTGTTAGTAGCATATAATTCCACAGTAATCAAACCTTTCTTATAGTTTTCCTTCAAAAATTAATGCATAACATCTATGTGCTTAGTTCTTTTGTGATGAACTCGGTTCTTGATCATACTAATTGCACTGGTGTTATAACAAAAAATGGGGATACAATCTACATCAATTTCAAAGTCCATTAATTGTTGTTTGACCTATAACAATCGAGCACAACATGAGACAGCAACCACATACTCAACTTCAACAGTAGATAAGGCCACAAAATTTTGCTTTTTGGTGGCCCAAAACACAAGACATGAGCTAAGAAAGTGTGTCATAGCTAAAGTGCCATTTCTATCCACAAGAAAATCTGAATAATCATCATCAGCATATCGTACTAAGTTGAAATTACTATCTTTTGGATACCATAGACAGAGATCAGTGGTGCCTTTTAGGTATCTCAAGATCCTCTTGAATGCTGTCAAGTGAGATTCCTTTGGATTTGCCTAAAATCTAGCATAAAGGCCTACACTGAAAATAATGTCAGGTCTACTAATGGTGAGATATATCAAAAACCTAATCATTCCCCTATACATCTTCTGATCAACAAATGAACCAGGTTCATCTACATCTAATATTGTGGTTGTTGCTATAGAGGTGTCAATTTCTTTGGACTCTTCCATTTTAAACCTTTTAAGAAACTCCTTCACATATTTCCGTTGATAGATCATAGTTCCATTTGATTTTTATTTAATTTGTAAGCCTAAAAAGAATTTAAGCTCACCCATCATACTCATGTCAAATTCACACCTCATTAGCTTAGCAAATTCTTTACTTAACCTATCTGTAGTTGCTCCAAAGATTATATCATCAACATATATCTAAACTACCAAGAGATATTTACCTTTTTCTTTCAAGAACAAAGTATTGTCAATTTTACATCTCTTTTACCCATGCTCAAGTAAGAAGTTATACAATCTTTCATACCATGCTCGTAGAGTCTGCTTGAGCCCATAAAGTGTCTTGTCAAGCTTGTACACATGATCAGGACATTCTTTGCTTTCAAAACCAGGAGGTTGCTTGACAAACACTTCTTCCTTTAGATAGCCATTGAGGAAGGCACTCTTGACATCCATCTGATGGAGAGTGAATTCCATGTAAGCAATAAAAGCTATAAGGATTCTAATTGTTTCCAATCTTGCACTAGAGTAAAAGTCTCATCATAGTTTATGCCCTCATCTTGACTATATCCTTGAACCACCAATCTTGTCTTGATCCTTGTAACTGTTCCATCATCATCAAGTTAGTTTTTGAAGACCCATTTAGTGCCAATTAATGATCTGTCCTTAGGTCTTGGTACCAGAGGCCAAACTTGAGTTCTCTCAAATTGGTTAAGTTCGTTTTGCATTGCATTCACCCTGTCTGTATCCTACAAAGCCTCGATAATATTTTTAGGTTCAATAAGAGATAAAAAATATCAAAAGTACAGAGGTTCTTCAAAGAAAATTTGGTTTTGATTCCAAATGTTAGATTAGTGATTTTGTTCCCAATGGGATGAGAACTTTGATACTTGTAAGGTTTTACAATCAGCTAGTTTCCCTTAGATGTTCCTTCAATATTTTGTTGCTGAGGAACAAGTTCATGGACAGGTTCCCTCGAGGTTTGAGGATTAGTTCCTCTCTGTTCAGTTCTCCATGTCAGGTTACCCTAGGTGGAAGAACTTGTTCTATCACCTGTTCCTTCCTCTGGTGCAGCTTCGGTCTGGGGTGTGGTTTCATTTGAGTTTCTTACTAGCACAATTGCTTCATCATCTTGTTCCTGCCTCTTAGATAGAATGTTAGTTTCATCAAAAATCATATGTACAATTTCTTATACACACATAGTTCTTTGTTATTAATCTTATAAGTTTTACTATGTGAAGAATAAACCAAGAATACTCCCTCATCACTTCTGAGATAAAACTTACCTAGGGAGTTTTTTCCATTATTATGCACAAAACACTTGCATCCAAATGCCCTAAGGTGCGATATATTTGGCTTTCTCCCTTTAAATAACTTATAGGGAGTCTTCTGAACAAGAGGTCTAGTCATGCACCTATTTATGATGTAGCATACAATGTTCACAGTTTCTGCCCACAAACTATAGGGCAATTTACTAGTGAGTAGCATAGCCCTAGCCATTTCCTCCAATATCCTATTCTTTCTTTCAACTACTCCATTTTGTTATGGAGTCCTAAGAGCAGAAAAGTTATGATCTATGCCTTGCTCATCATAAAATTCAACAAATTTAACATTCTCAAATTCAGTACCATGATCAGACCTAATTGATATAAGTTGACTACCTAGTTGTTTCTGAGTTTTTCTAACAAATGAGGTGAACATGTAAAATGCTTAATCTTTAGATGTTAAAAACAGTGTCCAAGTAAACTTAGAGTAATCATCAACAAGCACCATAATATATCTCTTACCACCTTAGCTCAATGTTCTCATTGGTCCACAATGATTCATATGGACCGGTTCCATCTCCCTAGTAGTACTTACCATTTTCTTGCTTTTAAAAAAGGATATTACCTGCTTCCCCCTAGCACAAGCCTCACAAACTTTATTTTCCTTGGACTTAATGTTAGGCAACCCTATCATCAAGTCCTTGGAGACTAGTTTGTTGAGTTGGCTTAGACTGTCATGTCTAGGTCTCTTGTGCCAAAAGAGGGGATTATTGTCTAACACACTTAGCAAGTGAGTTTATTATCTGATAGTGTGGACAGATCCATCACATATATGTTATTCGCTTTTTTTCCCTGCAAAACTATCTTGTTAGTGGTAAGATTAATCACAAAGTATTTTGTAGAGGTGAAATTTACCATGTTTCCTATATCACACAATTGTGATACACTTATTAGACTGTTCATCTATCTAGTAGACATTCTCAATAGAGTGAGAATTAGTCTTACCTACCTTTCAAACCCTAATGATCTCACCTTTCTTCTGTTTCCAAACAATACATTACCTCTTTTAAGATCCTCAAGTGAAAGAAACTGGTTCTTGCTTCCTATCATGTGCTTAGAGCAGCCACTATCCATGTACCATATTTGGTTGTTTCCCTTCACTTGGACTTGCAAAAAGAAATCAGGGGTTAGTCTTGGGAACTCAAACTAGTTTGGGTCCCTTTGTATAGGCAAAAGGATAAATCAAGTTCTTTTTAGCCCAACTTGGCAACCTATTTTGCCCTAGAACAAAATTTGTGTTCTTTTGATCTGCCTTTTCGTTTGCAGTGCAATCACTCTTGTAATGACCAGTGTTTCCACAGTGTGTGCAAATCATATTCTCAGTGAGTGTAAGGTACTTGCTTTTGGGATCCCACTTAGGTGTAGAGTTCCCAAAGCCAAGTCCTCTACTGTTGCTACTATGATTTTCTTGTAGCCATGAAAGTGCATCAGAGGACCTGTTCTATTTACAAGTTCTGTCTAGATCATGCATGACCTATTTCAAATCCTTATTTAAGCCTCTTACCAGTTCATCCCTCTTATACAACTCATCTTTCATTTTTTTCTAAAGTGAGTTATGTGTGATCAGCTGTCTTTTTACCTGTTACTAATTTCAATTTTAGATTTTTATATCTAAGTTCTAGGACAATTGTATCGAGTACATAATCCTGGTTCTTCAACATAGTATTTTCATATTCAGTTTCACAAGCCCTAATTTCTAGGTTTTTGCACTTAGCTTTCAAAATCACTCATTTTTTTGATAGTTGATCTTTTTTATTATTCACATCCTCAAATTCATCAATTAGTTCTAGTAATAACTCAGATAATCTTTCTTTAGACAAAAACTTAATCTTGTCTTTGGGATGACGGACACTTACCTCAATTTCTTCATCAGATTCTCCAACAACCATTAGTACGCATTCATCATCATCATCATCATCATCATCTGAGCTTTCTCCCCAAGAAGGAACCATAGCCTTGGTTGATCTTTTATTGTTGCCTTTCTTGGGATGAACATATTTCTTCTTCCTGTTCATTCGTTCAGCTCTTTCCTTCTTACATACAATTTCCCACAAAGGACAGTTTTTGATCATGTGATTAGTCTTTCCACACTTGTATCAGCCATCATTGGTTTGCTTCATCAGAGCTCTTGCCTTATTGTAGCTTCCACTTCTTGAAGAACCTTTTCCTCTCCTTAGGTAATTCTTGAAGTCTTTTGTGATCATTGTCATTTCATCATCTTCCATATTAGAACCTTTAGCGATTCTGAGTGCAAACTCTTTTCCTTTATAAGTACATCCATTTTCATAGTTTATCTTCTAAGTTCATAGGCAGTGAGATGATTAATCAATTCATCTAGTGGGAGAGTGGTAATATTCTTTGATTCCTAGATATTAGTGATCTTGCTCTCCCAAGTAATTGGCAATACCCTAGTGAGTATTTTCTTAACTCTTTCTTCTTCAGGGATAATCCTTCCAAGAGATTTTAGTTCATTTGTCAATGTAGTGAACCTTGTGTACATCTTCTGAATGGTTTATCCATCCTTCATGGCCAAGTTATCATACTGAGAGTACAAAAGAGTTCCTTATGATTTCTTCACCTAAGTTCTTCCTTCATGGTCCACTTGCAGTGTGTCCCAAATTTGTTTAGTAGTAGAACAACCTTGGATTCTGCTGTACTCATTTGGACCAAGTCCACAAACAAGCCACTTCTTGGCTTTGGCATTCTTTTCTCACTTCTTCAGATCCTAAGCATTACAATCAGGTCTTGTCTTTGGCATATCTACTCCTTCAGCATTTTTCTTCAAAGTAGCCAGTGGACCATCAGTGACAATGTCTCATAGCTCGTAGTCCTCTCCATGTATGTGATCTCTCATTATTGACTTCCACCAAGAGTAATACTGCCATTAAAAAGTGGTGGCCTAGAAATAGATTGCCCTTCCCAATTTTCAGGTGGTGCACTCATCTTGATCTTCTCCTAAGGTGTTAGCCTCTTCAAGGATAACCCGCTTTGATACCAATTGATGTTTTATACTTCAATATCACACAAGTGGGGGGTGATTTGTGTAGTATCCAATTTTTGCATGCACCGATTATAGAAGGACCTGATTCTTCTATGTATTCCTTATACTACATTGTAGAATAGTAAATGCATAAAGTAAATAACACAAGTATTATTTTGTCGAAAACACATGGCTCAAAAGGTGAAAAAACCACGACCTATTTCCCAGTAGGATTTTTCTTAACACTCCACTAAATCAATGAGCCAAAAACAACATTTACAGAACTTTTATAAACCTAAGGATTAACTCTAACCCTTTGTGGCAACCAACCTCAAACTGTTGCGATAATTTCAAGTTAACTCTAACTTGAATAATACACTTAAAGTACCTAGTACAAATGCTTCTCGAGAAAGCTAAAAGGTAAAACTCAAAAGCCCTACTATAATGAAACTAAAATAAAAGACAGACACTAGGAACTCGTTCTTCTATCTGGTTCATGTAGCTTCAGGTTCACACACTTGAAACACATATGAATTGCTTGCAAAATGCCTTGTTATTTTGCTTTTAACTCTTGTTTAACTTCAGCATTTATGTGTGTCTGTAAAAGAGAACATCCTGAAATATATAGAGTTAGTAGAATACGATCAACTAGAGTTTTAATTCTATACTCTTCCATGGTGGAAGAGTTCTAGTTATCTTCAACTTCTAACTCCTCCCTTATCTAAGATAGAGTTCTCTACAAGTAAGAAGTCCTGCTCCTTATGTAATGACCCGACCGGTTATTTTGAGCATTTGCACTTTGCTTGGCAGTTTACGGGCGTGAGTAGCTCCATATGATGTATTTTGACTTGTGTGAATCTTCGATTTTGGTTTTCAAGTTATTCAGGGTTGATTTGGAAGAATGATTCTCAACTAGGAAGCTTTAAATTTGAAAGAGTTGACCAAGTTTGAATTTTTAGTATTTGACCTCAGATTGGACTTTTGATGGTTATGTTAGCTCCATTGGGTGATTTTGGACTTAGAAGTATGTACAGATTGTGATTTGGAGGCCCTCAGTAGAATTAGGCTTGAAATAACGAAAGTTGAAATTTGGAAAGTTTGATCGGGAGTGGACTTTTTGATATCGGGGTCAGATTCCCATTCCAGAAGTTAGAACATGTCTGTAATGTCAAATGTACCTTGTGTGCAAAATTTAAGGTCAATCGGATGTGATTTGATAGGTTTTGGCATCGGTTACAGAAGTTTGAAGTTTCAAAGTTCATTGATTTCGAATTGAGGTGTGATTCGTCGTTTCGACGTTGTTATGTATGTTTTGAGTCCTTGAGTAGGTTCGTGTTATGATATGGGACTGTTGGGATGTTCCAGCGTGGTCCCGAGGGGCTCAGGTGTGTTTCAGATGGATTTTAGGCTATATTTCTTCATGTTTTCAGTGCTGGTGTATTCTCATATCCAGTGTGATGTTTCTTCGTCACGATCAAGGAATGAGGAATGTGATTGCATAAGGGAATAATCTGAGGCTGAGTGTTTCTCCTTCGCGTTCGCGAACATGGGTTTACGTTCGCATATGTTGTGGCAGATTGAGCATCGTGCCCGCGTTCGCAAAGGCTTGAGGTAGTGTTGCTCGCGTTCGCGTGGCCTGTTTTGCGATTACGTAGTGTATTCTGGGAGGATTGTGTTTGTTCTTCGCGTTAGAAGTGTCTTGTCCGCGTTCGCGTAGAGCCTTCTTAGGGAAGTGCATTTTTGTTCATCTCGAATGCGATGACTTTTCCACGTTCGCATTAGAGGATTCCTGGGCAGATAATAAAGTACTCTATTTCGAGGGTTTCAGCCATTTTTTCATTTTGGGAGGTATGGAGCTCAGATTGAGGCGATTCTTGAAGTAATTTTCACCATAAGAATTGGGAAAAGTGTTCTCTACTCGGTTTTGGTTATATTTCATGAATCTATCTTCGATTTTAGCTTTTGGTTGATGAATTTTAAAGAGGAAATTGGGGGTTTTGGCCTAAAGTTTTATATTGTGAATTTTTGAGTTTTGAACATCGATTCGGAGTCGGATTTGAGTGAACTAGTATGGTTAGACTCGTAATTGAATGAGTTATCGGATTTTGTGAGTTTTGTCGGGTTCCGAGGCTGAGTGTAATTTTTGGCCAGTTCTGGGTTTTGATTAAGGATTCGATCTTTAATGTTTGGAATTATTTACTTGGGATTTATTTGATGTATTTGAGTTGCTTTTGGCTAGTTTTGAGATGTTCCGAGGTTGCACGCGCGTGATGGCATTTTTGGAGCATCGCTTAGCTTGCTCGTTGTTGGAATTGGCTTGTTCGAGGTAAGTAACTCTTCTAAACTTTGTGCTGAGGATATGAAACCCCAAATTACGTGCTATGTGATTGGTGTTGAGGTGACGCACGTGCTAGATGACGGGCGTGTGGGCATGCGCTATGTGAATTGTGACTTAGTCATTTCTGTGGCACTGTGTAGTTACCTAATCTTACCTGTAACCATGAATTTATATGTACTTGAGCTATTGAGTTGTGATACATGTCAAAAACTATGTCTAGGCTACATGGTTATCCGGTTGGGACCCACTGAGGTCATTTTTGCGATTGAGTTATTTGACTTTATTGCTTTATATACTCAGTCATACGCATTCATATGCATATCATATCTCAGTCTCTGTTGTTATTTATTGATGCGTTATATCATCATTTTTGGGCTAGTTTCATGACATTGTGAGCCCGAGAGAGAGACTGGAGAGATTGATGACTGAATGAGGCCGATGGCCTGATTGTGAGGATATTGATACTATAACACATGGGTTATCCGTGTGGATTCTGATATTGATACTAAAGCACGCGAGTTGTCTGTTCGGATTCTGATATTGATACTATGGAATATGAGTAATACGTGTAGATTATAGCACTTGGGCTGTAGGAGCCCCTCCGGAGTCTGTACACACCCCTAGTGAGTACGGTTGATTATATTGATGGATATATCTTCCTTGGACATGTATCTTGTCCGAAGAATTACATACCTAGAGATGGATCCTCTCCATGGGCTGGATTGGCCCCACTCAGTGCTGAGTGACCGTTGGTTAGTTGATGTATATATTCCGGGATAGATCTTTCCTGGGCCGGATTGGCCATATACGATACTGAGTGAATGGGCATGATAAGCATAAAATGTGAGACAGTGAGATTGAGTACTCTGAGAGTGTGAGTACATGATTCATCTCTGAGATATATGGCATTGGCATGCACACATGACATACATGCATAGAGATGCATTTTCCTCATGCTGTACGGTATCACGACATTCATGACTTTTCACACATATTGATATGTGGGCATAGAGAGATATTTCACACTTGCTATCTGGAAAGAAAATGAAATATCTTATTTATTGTGGAAAGGACTTTTTTATATAAAAATAATAGTTTTCAAACTATCTCATATTTTTTGACGATTTCGGTAAATGATTTTGGTTTTCACTGATATACTTGAAAGGCGAAACTATTTTTGGGAATTATGAAAAAGCTGAGCAGTTTAAATTTCAAGTTACTTCTTTATTTATTTGTTTTACATTATTATGAATTGCGGTTGGTTATTGATGTTAGACACGACCTATGTTCCAGCTCGCCACTACTTTCAACCTAAAGTTAGGTTTGTTACTTATTGAGTACATGAGGTTGGTTGTACTCATACTACACTTCTACACCTTGTGTGCAGATATTGACTGGTGATGTTGCTGTGGTCGATGGGAGTTGAGATTGAAGATGTACATGTGCTTTTTGTTCATGGTAGCCTTAGTAAAACTCTGTTTATGTACTTTTCCAATAGATGATGTATTTGCTTCATATACCAGCTTTGTAAACTCTATTCTTAGAAGCCCATGATTGTACTACCAGTCCTTGGAAAATGTATAAGATTTCAAAAATTTCCTTTTGTTTAATTATCTTATTAATATTATTGAAATTGGATAGTAATTAGTTGGCTTACATAGCGGATTAGGTTAGGTGCCATCACGACTAGTGAATTTTGGGTCGTGACAGATTGGTATCAGAGCTCTAGGTTCATAGGTTCTACAAGTCATGAGCAAGTGTCTAGTAGAGTCTTGTAGATCAGTGTGATGACGTCCATACCTATCTTCGAGAGTTTACAGGGAATTTAGGATATACTTCCCATCTTTCTTTCCTTATCATGTGGCATCAATTCAGCTTGAATTGTAATCCTTTGAATTCCTTCCACGCATTCGTATGCGCACATAAATGTTTAGTATTAGTTGTGCATCGACGACTTGTGATTCTATAGATGAGGTGCGAGATGTGATTTCAGTATGCTGATGATGGGCCAGTCTAGAGGACTTGAGGTCGGGTTTTGACTGTAGCTTGAGCGCAGTGATGTTGATTGTGTGAGCATGTGCTTTTGGATTTATATGTTTGGTAGTGTCCCTATTAGTGGAATTTATCACTGGACAACTACGTGATGAGTATGATATGACTGTGAGATGTGTTCATATTGTTTGAATGTGACGATGAGGGTTTGCTTGAGGTGGTATAGAAAGGACTATCGGGTGCTTGATATCTGTCTTGACGTGATGCATAGTCTCGAGTTATTAGTGTATTGGAATATCTTTCATGTTGTTCAATTATGGAATGAATTAGATTCTCATGTCTTGCTGATGAGTTTAGAATCAGGAAGATTAACTGATTACGTAGTAGTAAATGTGGAAGGGTATAGAGAGATGTCAGCTTGAGGCAAAGCAAGTGGGTTATAACCTGCGAGGTAATCTACAGGTGCATGATTTTATGATGTTGTGTGGAGGCTTTCTTTTCTACCAGTGGGTTATATTTGTGCAATTTGAGGTATTATATGGGTTGTGTTACACGAACTTATGAACGATTTAGTTGAATTTCAGTGAGGGATTTTGGCAGCAACAGAGTATGGGTATTGTAAGTTATCAAATATTTTATTCCTTGACTTTGACCCAAGTGGGGGAGTCTGCTATCGATGGGTTAATTGCACAGTTATGTGTTGTCTTGGTTTCAGTTTGAAGTATACTAGTGTATTAGTTATGACTTGCAGAGGTTGAGTTCGAGAATGACTCGAGTAAGGAAATTTCTAGATATGGATTGTATTACACTCAATGGGTATATGGGAATCATGGAATGAATCAAGTTTGTTATTCGTAACAGATGTAGTGTGCTAGGAGTAGGGGTCTACTCGGTTGCTTAGAGGTGTGAATTACTTCTTAGGGTGTTGGTATGCAAATGGGGCACAGATCGTTCGGTCCGTTTGGTCGATTTGGTTGAGAGTTGAGCAGATTGGAAGACTCTTGAGAATGGTCCAAATAGATTCAAGATTTAAATGTAGAAATTGGAAATTTTCGGGATTGGTATATGGCTAAGGTCTGAGATTTTTCATTGGATGGTGTCGAGACTTGTGACATTTCTATATCCTTATGGATTCTACATTTCAATATCAGGAAGGTGAAGAAAATGGATTTAGATTTGCAGAAGGTATCTTTAGAGTGGGTGTCTCAGTTGTGGTACCTTTGGGGTGCTTAAGAAGGAATACATCGGCTTATGGGCCTTAGGGCAGTGTGGTTTTATGCTAGGATCTCTTGTGGCGAGCTTTGGGTTAAGAGTCGTAGTCTATTGGTAAGGAGAAATATCAATTTAAAGGCAATTCGGAAGGTACTCGGAGAATTAGGACAACTTGGTAGTAGATTGGATCAGCACAGTAATGGATATAATCAGTTCCTTGGGTACTTATAATGTGGCAAGTCTCTACAGGTATCTCGTGATAATGCTCTTGGGTTTTTGGTGATCTGCGTGGCTTGGTTGAGTTAAAGAGATTTAGTTCTGATGGATTGATTATGTGCAAATGGGTTTTGAAGAGTTTTCAATGGTTACCACGGTTCGAGGAGTATATTTTCTACTGGCGTGATGAGCATATAATGTATAGTGATTTTCTCCGGATGAAATCAAGTGGAAAGTTCTTGGCTAATTGAATATGTAGTTTCTTGTGACTCAGCGTGGATTATGAAGTTCTCGTATTTTTCATATGATGGCATGCTATATGCGGTGTGTTGTGTGGGATCGAGATTTGCATGTGCAAAGGTCACGATCAGTTTTGAAGGGAAGGACATGAATTCTTAGGTAGCATGGACGATTTCATATGACTAGGTAAATGATATTACTAATTTGGTATTGCCGATGAGAGTGTACATTTCATAAGGAACAATGTGTTTTGATTTATGGATACTTCACTGGTACTGCGACACTCTCTTGGTTAATCGACTGTTGATATTCAAATTTTGCTATGTGGCATGGAAGAATTATAAAAGTATCCCTCGTGGGATGATCGTATATGAGAAATGTGTTAGATATTCGGGCAATGGAGTTGAGATCAGATATGGTGATTTATGTGTTCTATGGATTTGGAGACTGAGAGTTCTCATGAGTCGATTGTTTTGTGGTTTTGGACTGTGAAAATATGACCAAACTAGAGGATGGTATGTGTTATGGTTAGGTCATTGTGGATCTTCAGAGGGTTATTTATCTATTTGTGGATGGCCAGAGTTGATTTGGGGGTCCATTGGTAGGCCCAATTAGGATGTGTATCCTACACCACGTCAGATTGGTTAGCTACATACTACTATTGTTGAGAGATGTGTCATTCAGTTGTTGTTGAGCTTATTCGTGTTCTGAAATAATATGTTGGTTACTCTTCTATGTTACGAGGAGTTGTGATTCGTTGGTTATATGAACACATTGTGCGGTTCTATTTGGGCCTTATAACGGAATCTGAGCGAGATAGGTATTTGGGTGATGCATGGTTGTTGCGCATTAGCTATGACCTTTCGGGTTTTGTGTGGCATTACGTCATTTGCATCTCCATGGTTATGGTAATGCACTTTGGGTACTTGATGTCAAATTTCATGTGGTTATTGATTTTGATCAGGGTGGCTCGAGGTATAGTATGGACCATCATTTGGATGGGGTCATACATTGCAACGGAGTTATGTAGAGATATGACCCTTTGTGTTAGATCGATGTGTTTGGTTCTGTGGTGTATGATAGGTTCTTAACATTGCATTGTGGTGGTACCTATTGAGCTTGCGACAGTTCTCTCGTCTGAGTCATTTTCCATGATTGAGTACATTTGGAATGTTGCTTATTAGTGCACGGATTGCACGGTTTGTGGTTTTAGATTGTATTGATGTAGCATATCACTAGAATGGTCGTGTTGGATGAGATAAGGTCATTGGACCTAGAATGGGTTCTATCAGAATTGATTATAGCATGGTTGGAAGGATAATATCGAAAGTCGACTTAGAAAGTTGCTATAGTCCTTATCAAATGGGAGGGAGTTCCACAATTGGCTGATCTGATGAATGGTTATGAGTTCTGCGTGTTTCTTACATCATTGGCAATGTATGAAGGTTTTAGAATGAGGCTTTGTTTGATATGAGGTTTATTACTGGTATTGGGTTGTTTTGGACAGCTATTATGATTAGAAATTATTGCTATGAGTATTTGAGTTATGTGGTATATCATGTGATTACATCTTGGGTTATGGTAAAGGCTTGATACAACTTGTTCAGACTTATGCAGTGTGTAGATGCAAGATTCTGATCTTATAGAAAATTTCGGATGTTGGAAATTGGATTCTAAGGCTTATGGGCTCAGATTGAAGTAACGATCTTCGGTTATATTATGTTATTGGGCCTATATGGAATAGGGTAATGTGGGATCACCCCCGAGTATATGCATGGTAAGGTTACACGGCGATTTGATGACTTTTGAAACAACTCTTGGCATGTCCGAGGACGAATGCATGTTTAAGTGGGTGGGATGTAACGACCTGACCAGTCATTTTGAGCATTTCTGCTTCACTCGGTAGTTTACGGGCGTGAGTAGCTCTGTATGATATATTTTGACTTGTGTGAATTGCCGATTTTGGTTTTCAAGATATTCACGGTTGATCTGGAAGAATGATTCTCAACTAGAAAATTTTAAATTTGAAAGAGTTGACCAACTTTAACTTTGTAGTATTTGACCTCGGATTGGATTTTTGATGGTTTTGTTAGCTCCGTTGAGTGATTATGGAGTTAAGAGCGCGTTCGAATTGTGATTTGAAAGTCCGTATGAGAATTAGGCTTGAAATGGCGAAAGTTGAAATTTTGGAAAGTTTGACTGGGAGTGGACTTTTTGATATCAGGGTCGGATTCCAATTTCGGAAGTTGGAACAGATCTGTAATATTAAATGTGACTTGTGTACAAAATTTGAGGTCAATTGTACGTGATTTGATAGGTTTTGGCATCGGTTGTGGAAGTTTGAAGTTTTAAAGTTCATTGATTTCGAATTGAGGTGTGATTCATCGTTTCGATGTTGTTATGCATGTTTTGAGGTCTTGAGTAGGTCCATGTTATGTTATGGGACTTTTTGGGATGTTCGGACGTGGTCCCAAGGGGCTCGGGCGTATTTCGAATTGATTTCAGGCTATATTTCTTCATGTTTTCAGTATTGGTGTATTCTGACGTCTGGTGTCACTCTTCTTTAACGCGATCGTGAAATGAGGAATGTGATCGCATAAGGGAAAAATCTTAGGCTGAGTGTTTCTCCTTCGCGTTCGCGAAGATGGGTCTACATTCGCATATGTTGTGGCAGATTGAGCATCGTGTCCGCGTCGGTGAGCACGCATTCGCGTAGTCGTTTGGACTGAGCTGGGACTAGAGTAATTCTTCAGCGCATTCGTGTGAGGTGAGATGCATTCGCGAAGGCTTGAGGTAGTGGTGCTCGCATTCGCGTGGTCTATTTTGCGATCGCGTAGTGTATTCCGGGAAACGAATGTGTTTGTTCTTCACGTTACTAGTGTCTTGTTCGTGTTCGCGTAGAGCCTTCTTATGGAAGTGCACTTTTGTTCATCGCGAACGCGATGATTTTTCCGCATTCGCATAAGACAATGCCTGTGCAGATTATAAATTACTCTATTTTGAGGGTTTTGACCATTTTATATTTTGGGAGCTATGGAGCTCGGACTGAGGCGATTCTTGAAGCAATTTTCACCATAAAAATTGGGGTAAGTGTTCTCTACTCGATTTAGGTTATATTTCATGGATCTATCTTCGAGTCTAGTTTTTGGTTTATGAATTTTAAATAGGAAATTGGGGGGGGGGGGTTGGCCTAAAGTTTTATAATGTGAATTTTTGAATTTTGAACATCGATTCGGAGTCAGATTTGAGTGAAACTAGTATGGTTGGACTCGTAATTGAATGGGTTGTCAAATTTTTTGAGTTTTGTCGGGTTCCGAGGCGCGGGCCTGGATGTAATATTTGGTCGATTTTGGGTTTTGATTAAGGATTCGATCTTTATCGTTTGAAATTATTTCCTTGGGATTTATTTGATGTATTTGAGTTGCTTTTGGCTAGTTTTGAGATGTACGGAGGTCGCTACGCGCCTGATGTATTTTTGGATCATCGCTTGGCTTGCTCGGTATTGAAATTAGCTTGTTCGTGGTAAGTAACTCTTTTAAACTTAGTGTTGACGATATGAAACCCCAAATTACGTGTTATGTGATTGGTGTTGAGGTGACACACATGCTAGGTGATGGACGTGTGAACGTGCCCCGTGTGAATTGTGACTCCGTCATTTCTGTGGTACTATGCAGTTACCTGATATTACCTGTAACCATGAAATTTCTACGTACTTGAGCTATTGAGCTGTGATTCATGTCAGACACCATGTCTAGGCTGCATGCTTATCCGGTTGGGACCCACTGAGGTCATTTCCGTTGTTGAGTTATTTGCTTTCTCTGATTTATATACTCAGTCATACATATTCATATGCATATCATATATCAGTCTCTATTGTTATTTATTGATGCATCATATCATCATTTTTGGGCTTGTTTCATGGCATTGTGAGCCCGAGAAAGAGAGAGACTGGAAAGAATGATGACTGAGTGAGTGAGGTCGAGGGCCTGATTGTGAGGATATTGATACTATAACACGTGAGTTGTCCGTACGGATTCTGATATTGATACTATAACACATGAGTTGTCAGTGCGGATTCTGATATTGATAGTATGGCATATGAGTCGTCCGTGCAGAATATAGCGCTTGGGTTGTAGGAGCCCCTCCGGAATCTGTACACATACCCAGTTAGTACGGTTGATTATATTGAGGGATGGATCTTCCCTGGACATGGATCTTGTCCGAAGTATTATATACCTGAAGATGGATCTTCTCCATGGGCTGGATTGGCCCTACTCAGAACTGAGTGACTGTTGGTCAGTTGATGTATATATTCCAGGATGAATCTTCCATGGGCCGGATTGGCCATATACGACATTGAGTGATTGAGCATGATGAGCAGAAAGTATGAGACAGTGAGATTAAGTACTCTGAAAGTGTGAGTACATGATTCATCTCTGAGATATATGGCATTGGCATGCACACATGACATACATGCATAGAGATGCATTTTCCTCATGTTGTACGGTATCACATCATTTATGGCTTTTCACACATATTGATATGTGGGCATAGAGAGGTATTTCACACTTGTTATCTGGAAAGAAAATGAAATATCTTATTTATTGTGGAAATGATTTGTTTTTAGAAAAATTACAGTTTTCAAACTATCTCATATTTTTCGACGATTTCGGTAAAGGATTTGGATTTTCACTGATATACTTGAAAAGCAGAACTATTTTCGGAAATTAAGAAAAAGCTGAGTAGTTTAAATTCCGAGTTACTTCTTTTATTATTTGCTTTACATTATTATGAATTGTTGTTGGTTATTGGTGTTGGAGCCGACCTATGTTCCAGCTCGTCACTACTTTCAACCTAAGGTTAGGTTTGTTACTTATTGAGTACATAGGGTCGGTTGTACTCATACTACACTTCTGCACCTTGCGTGCATACGTTGACTGATGAAGTTGATGTGATCGACGGGAGCTGGGATTGAAGATGTACTTGCGTTTCGGTTGTAGCTGTCTCTTGTTCATGGTAGCCTTAAATTTATAAAATATTGTTTATGTACTTTTCGAACAGATGATGTATTTGCTTCATACCAACTTTGTGAACTCTATTCTTAGAAGCTCATGATTTGTACTACCAGTCCTTGGGAAATGTATAAGATTCCGAAAATTTCATTTTGTTTAATTATCTTATTTATATTGTTGGAATTGGATAGCTATTAGTTGGCTTACCTAACGGGTTGGGTTAGGTGTCATCACGACTAGTGGATTTTGGGTCGTGACACCTTATCAATTATGCAACCTTTTTGTTAAGGAGATATCAGATATAACCACTTGTACTTATCCTTTCACGTGCATGTCTTGTGCTTGAATCTATCAGTGCCCTGTGTATACTGTGTATGGACATAGTTCATGCATGTGTTTCTTTGTCAATCATCAGAACAACCTTACTTGGGTCAACATAACTTTCCATCAAATTCATATTTCGTCTAGGTTATTGAATTTACAATTAAATAATTATATACATTTAACGAATTTTCTAATATAAATATAGTATTTACACAAAAATTATTGAGTTCGCCTGAACCTGTATCTAATACTCTAGCTCTGCTTCTGTCTCTCCCAAATCTCACTCTGAGATGCACACATTAATACTCCATTGATTAGATTTGGAGACTAAATTATCACAAGAATCTATAAGATATTTGTGGAAACAGGACAAGTCATGAGATGTAGACATTAGCCTGTAAAATGAGCACAGCTACTCTATCAAAAGTAGAAGAGTAAGAGTTACAATAAGAAAACAAATTGGCCAAGCCATAATTAGAGGAGTGTCTCATAGTTTTCTAGTGTCTACAAATATTAAAACTTTAAAAGATTTATGGGGAATAGCATTGTTTCTATCTAAAAGTTACAGCTAAGTTTAAGAAATAATCCCATTCTCATACTTATCTTATTTCCAACATTTTTATATTGTTTCCTTACTCAATCGGTAGAGTCAACTGCTAAGATTTCTCTTTGATTATCTAAGGGCTTAGGGCACACACGTTTATAAATGACAAGCCAGTTTTCTCAAGAATTTGTGATAGGCATATTTCAAGAATTTGTGGTAGAGGAGTGGCCACATATACTTGTATTTAAGGAATCATACGACGTGAAATCCACTCATATTTTCCATCGATTGGTCGAACAAAGTTGATTTTAGTTCTTCCTCTCAAATACAATGGAAAAGAGGAGGGGAGTTGTGGCATAGCAAATAATTCATACAAGAGGATTAAATAAAACTAGAATGTCACCTTCAACAAATACAAAAATTTATGACCCAAAATAATTCTTGATTCTCTTTGTTGTTATAGTAGATATATTTCCTTTTGTCAATGAAATTTAAAATGTCTATATAATACTTCCTTTATTTTATTTTATTTTATGTGGCAAGGATCAAAATATGAAGGTCAAAGTTTTTTATTTTGATCGTAAATTTAGATATAAGTTGTTCAAGATTTGAAAATAAAATATTGTGTTTTTGAAAATTATATATATATAAATCTATAAATCATAATAATTCATAATGTTTAAAAAAAATATGGTCAAAGAAGAACTTTTTTGACTCCCCATATAATAATATTGCCACATCATAAAACAGAAGAAGTATAAAAAAAAATTGTTGCCCTCTTTTTACAATATCATTTTTTGATGGAAGAATTCAATAGAACCTCGTACCATAACCTCTCTACTCCCATGACGGCAGGTTAGCTGTAAACTACTCCCTCCGTCTAAGTTCACTTGTTTATTATTGACTTGACATACTTTTTAACAAACAATAAATAATATGATAATTTTATTATATTATCCCTAATTATTATTGTTGAAAAATTAACTTTGATTATTATAAATTGAAAACGTTGGAAATAATCAGGGTAAAGTAGGCATAAAGTGATGAATTATCATTAATTTTTCAAACTAGACAAGTATATTTGGATATATGTTTACCCTTAAAATAGTATAATTGAATTTGTTCCATGGTTTATAGATAAACGAATTGATTTGATCCAAAACGATAATAAATTAGATTGAAAATAAGACTTAGCGTTAAAACCAAAAGAAATAGCAAGCCTGCCTTCGGGAGCTATGCTTCCGAGAACAACAATAAGAGCAATATCAAACAAAAGGTAAAGTTGTATTATTTAGCTTGCAAATAGAGTATAGCATAAGTTTTGCCAGAGATTTTTCGTGTCCCGTACAAGGTTGTTGAAGTCTCTATTTATAGTTACACCTAGGAAACAAGATTCTAGGATCAAGCTCATCTTAAATGATAATAATGGGGGTCATTGATGAATATGTAACGGCAAGTTATGAATGCAAATATTCTATGCAACAGTTGCCAAACTGTTTAATGCTGAGGAATATTCTTCATTAAATGTCATCTAGTGACAAATAATCGTTTGCCTCCGTTGACTGAGTTTCCTTCTGGATCTACCCTATACAACCGAAGTTGTTGTCCTCGATCTTGATTTTCACTCGATACATCTTCCGTTTGCCTCCGGTTATACGTGTCATGCAATCATTCGATCATTTAATATAAACAAATTTTACTCTATAAATATATATATTGTTATAAATGATAATAACAAGATGCATGATTAAATTTAAGTGATAAACTTATTTATCACAGACACTTATATCTCCTATCTTACTGTAAATACCATATAAGTTCCTGTTTCCAAATATTAATTGCTCGTACATGGTTTCCCGTGACATGAGCTTCTCGTTAGTCGTTAGAAATAAAAAAGTGGAGCACAAAATAGTTGGGTATATTCATGTGCCAACATGATTTCACATTTTTACTACTACTCTCACAATTTCCCACCTCCTTCCTATAAAAGGGAAAAAAGAAAGGGACTAAACAAAACAATCAAACGAATGTAGATTTATTATACTGTTTCAAAAGCAAAGACAGTGTGGTATTGTGTTCGTCTCCAGACATGTGCTCATCTGAACCCCTAAAGCTTATGAGATTTATAATTGCAGCATGTGATGTTGGTTTATAAAAACAGCTATGAGCTGGTTGCTTATCTGTCACTCAATTATGCTGTCCAAATGTTACAAATATAGGGTTATATCGCATTGTTTGCTATAAAATTTATGATGTCTATAGCTAAACAATTACCAGATCGTACCTACCAAAGAAATTTAATACAGGCACATTACAAAATCAAGAGTCATTATATTTTCCAAAATGCACTAGCTTTGTCCCTCTGAAAAAGGTTACCCATTGAAACTACTAAATAATAAATTGTTCCATTGTTACCTTAAAGGACATTATGAAATTTTATATTTTACCATTTATTTATTTAATTCCTCTTATGAAAACCATATTATGTTAGACTTTTACTTTTATACAACTATTATTTCACCTAAATAATATTACATGTAGATTATCGATTTTAGACGATCAATTCCATTGAGTCGTCCTTGTTCACTCCTTATGTTTCTATGAAAAGACTCAAATAAGAAATTTACCAAACTTTTACTTGCACTGCCCAACCCACATCGGATGCAAGTAAATTTTACCAAACTTTTATAAGAAGGGTCAAATATACTTGGAGCTCGTTTGGATTAGCGGATTGTAAATAGCAGATAAGTTTAAAATGCTGAAATTAATTTTCTTAATTAAGCATTTACGTGTCATGGGCTGCTTTCCAGACATGTCCCATGACTCCTTGGCCGCGCCCTATGGCGGCCTAGCAAGCCTAACAATTCCTAGCGTCATGGTCGGCCCCGTGGTCTTGGCTGCGCCAAGTGACAAGCGCGCATGCGCCTCAGTCGCCCCACCGATGCCTCTCACCAGCGCCCAAGGGCTGGCCAATGACAACAGCGTCGCGCGCCCTGACAATGCCGCACGCGCAGATCCTGATGCCTCGCCAGCGCCCAGCTGCAGGCCCATTCCAGCAACGCCTCGCGCACAGACCCTGATGCCAAGCACCAGCGTCCAACCTCAGGCCAGCACATCAAGTGTCGCGCGCGCAGACCCTGACCCACAAGACAAAGTTGCTGCCAACGGACTTAGTTCTACCTTGTAATAATCTAAGTCCTTTTCATTGTAATCATAGGCTAGTTTACATTATTTACATTTCAGTGTGCTTCTACAGCTTTATTAGGACTAGTCATGTAATGTTGGTTTATTTTTTTTAAGCATTATTAAGGGGAACCAAACAATCAAACATTTCAAGCAAGCCTTTTCTGGTGTCTCTCCCCCTCGACACCGCATCTTTGTAATCAGCATTTTCATTCATCAATAAAATCATCATCATCATTCAAAACCCAATTCTCTCTCAGCTTCCGCAATTGCTCACGACATTGGTTTTCCCGCACGGCACTGACAATCTAGTCTAGCGTGCGGAGGGGACCTCAATTGGCGGACAGCAACCGCACTGACATCGGTTGCTTAGCCTTACGTTGCCCTTCCAAAGAACATCAGGAAGGCGTTGCGTAACAGTTGGTATCAGAGCCTAGGCTCGACATCGGACGAGGGAACACATTTTCCATCATCACCATTTCTGACCATGGTGAATCATGGGGAGCGTCTAGCATCCCTAGAAGAGACGGTTGACCGATTACGACCCATCGTGGATACGGTGCCTGATCAAAACAACAACCTAGTGCAAAGGTTGGACGACCTGGACCACCGAATGCGGCAGGACGAAAATGACATTGCAAACATCAGTCGTGACTCTGACGATCCGACAAACGGCAGCCATTGAAACTGCCAATATTCATGGTAAATTTGAGGACCTCCAACAGGAGCGTGCCGACGATTTAGCCCATCAGCAACAAGAGGCAGATAGACTAACTGCCATGCAGCAAACCATAAACGACTTGACAGACAAGCTCAATGTTGTCAATGCTGCCTTACAGAGCTTACTTCGAGAAGGCGACAACCACATCAGGGGTGCAGCAAACCTCACCCCCATTCCACAAAAGCTTAAGATACCGGAGCCAAAGCCATACGACGGATCCCGGGATGCTAAAGAAGTGGAAAACTTCATCTTCGACATCGAACAATACTTCGATGTCGTGGGCCATTTGGAAGAATCCAAAAAGGTAGCGACTGCTGCCATGTATCTTCAGGGCGATGCCAAACTTTGGTGGCGAGTCAAATACGAAGCCATCAAGGCCGGTGAAGATACTCTTCAGACATGGGACGAATTGAAGGTAGCCATACGCCTGCAATTCTTCCCCGAAAATGTGGAATACAATGCAAGGAGAAAGCTACGGGACCTCCGCCACACCAAATCAGTGCGGGAGTACGTGCGCGAATTCTCCGCACTCATGCTAAACATACGTGACATGGGGGACAAATACAAACTCTTCGCATTCATAGAAGGTTTGAAACCTCATGCCCGTATGGAACTACAGCGACAACGGGTAGACACCCTGCCCAAGGCCATTCAAGCTGCAGAATGCCTTGGCGATTATCATTTGGGAACTCAGAACGACAGGCCCCAACCGTCTGTCCGAGGGGGATTCAACGGGCACCATCCCAGCAATGGTGGCCCAAGCAAAAGTGGGGGAGATCGGAGTGCATCCAAAACTAAGACTCCTCCCTCCAACAGCAACAGTGCTGCATCCCTCAACAACAATCAGGGGAGAAAGCCTCCCTCAGAATGACGTCATTGCGGCGGGGCACACTGGAACAATGAATGCCCAAACATCAAGGTTAATGCTCATCAGACTATCGAGGATGAGACAGATGCATCAGACACATCCGAAGACGACCAGGTAGGCGCCTTCAATGCAATTGTTGGCTCTATCCCACATGCCTTAGCGGGGACCAGTGTATGTCCTCCTAAGAAAACATCAGTCCCGATCACCAAGAAAGGGAAAGAAAAGATGGACGAGAGACCTCCTAAACAAGCGAGGACCCTAATGTTCGTCGAATTGAAAGTGAACGGCAAGCCCCTTCACGCCTTGATAGACACGGGTGCCACCCACAACTACTTGTCGTCAACGCAAGTAGAGCGCCTAGGTCTTGTTGTTCAAAAGAGCAAAGGCCGCGTCAAGGCTATCAACTCACCACCCCAGACATTGGGTGGAACAGCTACAAATATCCCAGTGAAACTTGGCCCATACAAAGGAAGCATCGACCTGCGCATCGCAATCATAGATGACTTCGACATCATAGTGGGTTTGGAGTTCATGAGGCAAACCAACACCATACCGGTACCATATGCCAACATGCTCCTGATGATGGGAGAAAAAGGGGCCAAGCCCTGCACCATACCATGTTTTCCCATAAAGATGGCAGCTGAAAACATCTCGGCCATGCAGTTGGAGAAGGTAGTCGACAGACATGAACCCCTGGTTCCGGCTACCCTTTGCAGCAACAATCAGCCATCATGCCATCGGCCTCAAAATACTGGTGACTCTCCTTATCGTGTGAAGACTTGTCAGCCATGCCACAAGGACAAGTCGGATCACTCATCACAGACGGGACCCTCGCAGCCATTACATGTCCCTCAGAGACCATGGGAAAGTGTTTCCCTCAAATTCATCACGGGATTGCCCCAAGTCGGTAATCTTGCATCCATCATGGTTGTCATAGATCAGTTCTCAAACTATGCAACTTTCATAGTAGCCCCACAAAACGCATCAGCAGAAGATACAGCTCGACTCTTCTTCTCGCACATTGTCAAACATTGGGGCCTGCCCAAAGACATTGTTAGTAGGCGCGACTCACGCTTCAATAGCAACTTTTGGACCCATCTCTTCAGGTGCTTTGGGTCAACATTGAGTCACAACTCAGACATCCATCCACCATCGGATAGCCAGACAGACCGGTTCGATGACATGCTGGAGGAATATCTCCGCAACTTCACAACCGGATCACAGAAGCATTGGGTGAAGCTCCTGGATGCTGCTCAATTGTGTTTCAATTCTCAAAAGAGCCATCATACAAACAAAAGCCCTTTTGAAATTGTTACCGGATAGCAACCGCTTCTCCCGCAAACGGTGAATGCATCAACCATGCCGAAATCTCCTCGAGCTGCCAACTTCTCGAGCGAATGGGAGCGCAACATGGGGATAGTGCGGAGCTATCTCATCAAAGCCCAAGAGCGGGCAAAAAGGTTCACCGAACAAAAACTTTGCTTTGCCCAACATCAACCAAGGGACAAAGTAATGTTATGCATCCCAAAGCGGTACTTGTTTGCAGAAAGGACCCATGACCCCCGCCTGCAACAAAAATACATCAGGCCCCTGCTCATTGAAAAACGCATTGGGAAGTCCACATACCAGGTAAAAACTCCATCCTGGTGGAAGATCCATCCAGTCTTCCATGTTAGCCGCATGAAATCATTGCATCACCACAACAACAAGCTCACAGAACAGAGGGGCGCAGACCTCCCATCCAACAACCATCAGTAACATCATCATCATCATCATCATAAGGCTCCGAGGACGGTGCCAACTCAGGTGGGGGAGAATGTCATGGGCTGATTTCTATACATGTCCCATGACCCCTTGGTCGCGCCCCATGGCGGCGTAGCAAGCCTCACATTGCCTAGCGCCATGGTCGGCCCCGTGGCCTTGGTTGCGCCAAGTGACAAGCGCGCATGCGCCTCTGTCGCCCCACTGATGCCTCTCGCCAGCGCCCAAGGGATGGCCAATGACAACAGCGTCGCGTGCCCTGACAATGTCGCGCGCGCAGATCCTGATGCCTCGCCAGCGCTCAGCCGCAGGCCCATTCCAGCAGCGCCTCACGCACAGATCCTGATGCCAAGCACCAGCGCCCAGCCTTAGGCCAGCACATCAAGTGTCGTGCGCGCCCACAGCAACGCGCGCGCAGACCCTGACCCGCAAGACAAAGTTGCTGCCATCAGACTTAGTTCTACCTTGTAATAATCTAAGTCCTTTTCATTGTAATCATAGGCTAGTTTACATCATTTACATTTCAGTGTGCTTCTACAGCTTTATTAGGACTAGTCATGTAATGTTGGTTTATTTTTTTAAGCATTATTAAGGGGGATCAAACAATCAAACATTTCAAGCAAGCCTTTTCTGGTGTCTCTCCCCCTCGACACCGTATCTTTGTAATCAACATTTTCATTCATCAATAAAATCATCATCATCATTCAAAACCCAATTATCTCTCAGCTTCCGCAATTGCTCACGATATTGGTTTTCCCGCACGGCACTGACAATCTAGTCTAGCATGCGGAGGGGACCTCAATTGGCGGACAGCAACTGCACTAACATCGGTTGCTTAGCCTTACGTTGCCCTTCCAAAGAACATCAGGAAGGCGTTGCGTAACAGGATAGACGTGTTGAAACTGATAGAAAGTAGCTGATGTGTTTGACAGAAAAGTGTTGATAAAATGTTTTTTATTAAAATGACTATAATACCCCCCCCTTTTTTATAAAAGATCATGAATTAAAAGTTTCTTTATAAAGAAAAAGATGAACAACGAATATGGAACGAAGGGAAAGTTAGGAAATTTATTTTGGTAAAAATATTTTGAGAATTAAAAAATTTTGTTAAGGATAAACTAGTAAAAGCCTTGGTCAAACTAAAAGTGCTTATAAGTTGAAAAGCTATAAGTTGGGGGAGACCAACTTATGACTTATGGCTTATTTTAGCTTATAAGCACTTGACTTATAAGCACTTTGAATGTTTACCAAACGTATAAATAAGCCAAAACGTGCTTATAAGCTTATTCAAACACCCTCTTAATAAAACTAGCTTTTGTATACACCACATGTGCTTCTTTTTCATGGTACGTGTATCTTGTCCCTCTCACATATATCCCGTATCAATTAAAAAATTTATAATTATGTACGGTCAAAATCGGGCTCGTCTGTTGTATGACAGATCGGGATTGAAACGTGGTGGATTAAAGATCGGCCTCGGGTTTCATCGAACCAAGATACGAGGGCAGAATACCCGTTCTCGGTAATATCGAGTCCATGATCCCAGAATCTACCCCGACCCCAACCCCGAATGAGCTCGAGAAAATATTGTCAAGCCAGATAACGGAAGGCGAAATATTCGTAATTGTTCGGATATCATGGCGGGAATCTCGACACGTATCAATGAGAAACCGAATAATCAGTAAATCATGAGATTCTTACCTTTTATATAATTGTACCTAAAGTAGGACTCCCCTACTATATAACGGGTATATGATTATTTGTAAAGAATATTGTAACATGCATCCCAAAGCATTGTAATATTAATTCTTTCTGCAAGCTACTGTTCTTCTGTATCAAATTTCATTTGAATCATATCCAATTCAAACGAGACTTACTTTTCAGGGCTATAACTGTTCAAGTCACACAATTTGAATTTAGTTTATGATTGTTCTCTTTACTTATAACTCAATATTCGCTTTGTGTCAAAATTAATCCATGTATCCTTAAAATCACTTATAAATTTAATTATTATCCGATTTTGAGGGTAAACAGTTTGGCGCCCATCGTGGGGCTAAGGATAATAGCGGTTATTTGATACAAATTTTTATAACACATATTATTTTACACTTGTTCTTTGAAGTGTCTCTGATTTCAGGCTTAAGCTGAAAATGTCAAACTCACAATTAGCACCTCTACCTGTTGACAATGAGTCTGGTCACCACAGTGAAAATAATAACATTTCACCCGATAACGAGGTACCACCCGTTGATCCCATCGAAATTCCAATTGTGGACCCGTTGGATGCTAATTCGCATGTAGCTATCGACACAAGCCTACCTACTGATCTCGAGAATAGTATCCGCGGTGGACCCCGGTCGACAACACAGAATACTCAAAATAATAGAGGAGACGGGATTAATCTACGAATGATCTTAGAAATGTTATAGGCTCAACATGCGACGATAGCTCAGTTACAAAATTAGAGCCGCATACCGAGCAGAGTCGATCTCGATCCGTCTCGAGAGATCACCCACAAGGAGGAACTGGTCGCGGATAGGTCGAGTGGGAATGAGTCGGGTAATAACCCCGAGATCATAAAAATGCTCGATGATTTTACAAAACGAATAGAATCAAGGGAGAAGAAAATTGAATCAAACGACAAAAAGGTGGAAACCTACAATTCCAGGGGCGACCAAATCCTGTGAGCACCACCAATACTGAAAGGCTTGGATTCCAAAAAGTTTGTATAGAAACCTTTCCTTCCAAGTGCGGCTCTAAAGCCGATTCCCAAAAAGTTTTGCATGCCCGAGATTCCTAAGTACAATGGAATGACTGACCCAAATGAGCATGTTACTTTATACACATGCTCTATCAAAGGAAACGACTTGGAGGATGATGAGATCGAGTCTGTCTTGCTGAAGAAATTTGGAGAAACCCTGTCAAAGGGAGCTATGATATAGTATCACAACTTACCCCATAATTCTATTGACTCATTTGCTATGCTTGCAGACTCTTTTGTGAAAGCACACACTGGGTATATCAAGGTCGAAACCAGGAAGTCGCACCTCTTCAAAGTAAGGCAAAAGGATAATAAAATGCTCAGAGAGTTCGTGTCTCGGTTTCAAATGGAATGGATGGACCTGCCACCGGTCGCTGATGATTGGGTCGTTCAAGTTTTTACCCAAAGGCTCAATGTTCGTAGTTCGATGGCTTCACAATAATTGAAGCAGAATCTGATAGAATATCCGTCCATCACCTGGGGTGATATGCATAACCAATATCAGTCAAAGATTAGAGTCGAAGATGATAAACTAGGGGCTCCTTCTGGGTCCATTTATCCTGTTAGACCCATCGACAGAGTCAAGAGAGATATCGATCGTGAACCAAGGCCGAACAGGGATCGATATTAGCCATACAATGAGGATCGAAGAAGTTGTGGGTTCGGACGAAGTTCTATACGAAACGAAAGGAGAAATGACCGAGGCCAGAGCAGTCAGGGACTCATGAGCAAGAACGATTTCGACAGGCCTATTGGACCTAAAGAAGCACCAAGATTATCAGAATATAACTTTAACGTTGATGTTTCTGCCATTATATCGGCTATCGGATGTATCAAAGATATCAAATGGCCTCGACCCCTACAGTCTGACCCATCCCAAAGGGATCCAAACTAGATATGCAAATATCATGGCACTCACGGCCACAGAACAGAGGATTGCCGACAGCTGAGGGAGGAGGTAGACAGTTTATTCAACAATGGGCATCTTCGAGAATTCCTGAGTAACCGAGCCAAGAATCATTTCAGAAATGGGGACTCTAATAAACAAATCGAACAAGAAAAACCTCAACACATCATTAACATGATCATCGGAGGGATCGATGTTCCTCAAGGTCCAATGTTAAAGCACACCAAATTATCCATCACAAGGGAAAAACGAACTCCAGATTACATACCAGAAGGAACTTTGTCTTTCAGCGACGGGGACGCAGAAGGAATCGTGCAGTCCCACAATGATGCACTGGTAATATCTATACTCATGAATAAATCTCGATTTAAACGTGTGTTAATTGATCCAGCTAGCTCGGCCAATATCATTCGATTAAGGGTCGTAGAACAACTCGGCCTACAAGACCAAATTGTGCCTGAATCCTAAGTTCTAAACGGATTCAATATGGCATGTAAAACTACTAAGGGAGAAATAACGTTACTAGTAAACGCCACCGGGACCATCCAAGAAACCAAGTGCTCGACCAATATCATTCGATCAAGGGTCGTAGAACAACTCGACCTACAAGACCAAATCGTGCCTGCATCCTGAGTTCTAAACGGATTCAATATGGCATGTAAAACTACTAAGGGAGAAATAACGTGTCACGACCCAACCGAAGGGCCGCGACAGGCACCCGATGCCTTACTCAACCGAGTACCAACGCAACATATCTTTCTTATCATATTATCATGAGTAAATGAGCCAGAAAACCCATCATGAGATAACAAGAATAAAACATAAGGGAATACTTAACATATGAAGACCCAACATGATAAACAAACTTATATATGTGACATACGGGCCTATAAGGCCGACATGACCATTAGTAAACTCGAAACATAGGCCGACAAGGCCATACAAGTATCCATACACCTGATATCTGTCTACAAGCCTCTAAGAGTACATAAAATCATAAAGGTCGGGATAGAGCCCCGCCATACCAATCAATACATATCCAAAACATACTGACCAAATAGGCAACTCCGGAGCAAGTGGAGTGCACCAACACCTTCGCTGAGCTGATAGCCTACTAGGAGGACTGTCAACCTATCAATCGGGACCTGCGGGCATGAAACGCAGCGTCCCTGGGCAAAAGCAATGTCAGTACAAATAAAGTACCGAGTATGTTAGGCAGGAAAGCATAAACAAGAACAGTAATGTAAAGAGAGAGATAGAGGAGATACAACATGTAACATCTGAGTGCCTCTAGGGGTTACTGATATGAAATGCATAATACATATATCTACATAAACGTTTTAAAATATTCACCTCTGTGGGCATCATCATCATATCGTACCCGACCTCAAAGAGGACTCGGTAAAAGTGTACCCGACCATCATAAGGTTCGGTAGAATCGTACCCGGCCACGTGGAGCTCGGTAAACCCAACTGATCAGTGGTTGCATAATAGGTGCCGTACCTGGACCGACTATAGCGTGGCTCGGTAGAGTAAAATAGATACATATATATAATGCATGCTCAACTCATGGAATCACATTCTAAACCTTTTGGAGTGACTTAAGAACATTATGGACATCCCTACCATCAATATAAACCTTAGTAGTATTTAAGGATCATACACACTTGTTTAGAATAATTTTATAAGGAAAGAACAACATGGACAACCTTAGTTGCTAGGAGTAGAGTCATTATGAAATAACGTATCGTTTATGTTCATTTCATTTTAGATCATGCCAAAAGAAAGAAGAAAGTGTCTTTACATACCTTAAACCCGTTGAGTCCTTAATCCCTTCCAAGCAACGCTTCAAACAAGTCAATTCAATCTATCATAGTATAAGGAGATTAAAAATCAGTGCTGAGCAAAGGCTAAGTCTATAACTTAAGCTAGTAGCTCGTTTACGTAAATTTGGGCAGCATCTCCCTTGTAACAAGGGCCTCCTCCAATACCATATACCAACAACAATGACCAGAGAAATCCATCAATACATAATTATCAATATCAAGACACCATATAACAACAACAAGTCACAACTACATTACGACGAGCGGCAAGCTCCGATTGGAATCCGTATACCCCTTATCAATCCTTATAGACTTCTTACTTCAACATAAAAGTATCAGTAACATGATAATAAAGTCATTAATCAATGATTCCAGCCTTATACCATATATTTATAACAACGAAAATAATCCAAAACTTCAACTATCCCCAATTAACAACTTTATTCACTAGTTCATGTCTAGCCCATCCATTTAACTTAATCAACATCAAGATAACCTTAGGCACAAGCAAGAACACAATATAAATACCTCCTACAGTAACTTCAAGTCAAAATACAAGTTATATTCAATTTACAACAATCCTTAATAGCAATACAACACCATAGAAGTGACTTAAGCTAATCCAAGTATTATCTTGTAGTTGATCATCCTAACAACTTAATCAACATACAAGAAAGCTTAAGCACAATTAGTAGGATGTTATACTCACCTTAGACAGCAGCAATAACTTGGAATTTCATCCAAATACAACCCACAACAATCCTCAATGACAACACAACCTCAAAGAGGTGTTGTTCTTCACTAGAACTAAGTTTTGATGTTGAAATATGGTGTAATCACTTTGGAATCACTTCAAACCCTTGTGGTATATGTTTACGAGGGTTAGGAGAAGTTTGGATACGAATTTTAGTTGAAAAATGAGCAAAAATAGGCGTCCAAATCGTTTATAAATTGAAGTAGGTCAACCACCGCCTAAGTGGGTCCTATTGGGAGCTGCTTGTGCGGCCTCGCAAAAATACGAATATCTCTCTACTCCGATGTCGTATTGACAAACGGTTTAATGCTTTAGAAACTAGACTTGTAGACCTTCAATTTGGTAGGTAGAACACCCCATGATTCCAAGTATATTTGGAGAAATTCTCAGATATATTTGACCTAAATTTCAGCAAATTTATGAATGTAACTTGTGATGACCTTTGCCAACTCTTGTTCCACAACTTGCTTGCTTTCAAAATGTAGAAAATGAATATCATATGACTAAAATAACTCATAGAATAACCTCCTTATCATGTTAAGAACCCTAGTCTCACCCCAAAGTACATGTGATAACATTCCAAACTTGTCGACTTTTGACGAAACTTATTTTCTTCAATTGGTTTAGCTTCTAAGATTTCCAACCCTCTTGGTACTCGTTATTAATGATCTTAAATATTTGTAACCTCCAAGGTAACATGATTAACTTACTTTATTTTCTTCCAAATATAATCTCATTTCCTAGCTTACATTAATGACTTACGACGTACTCTCACGTATGAAAACTTGGGGTGTAACATAACGTTACCAGTAAACACCACCAGGACCATCCAAAAAACCATGTTTTATGTGATTGAGGGAGACATAAGGTACAACACCCTGTTCGGGAGGCCATAGATCCACAACATAAGGGCAGTGCCCTCAACTCTTCACCAAGTGTTAAAATTCCCAACGCTAGGAGGGATTAAAACGATCTACGGGGAGCAAATGGCCACAAATGAAATGTTTGCAGTCGAAGAAGTGATTCTGGTATCAACACTGGCGACATCAAAGGAACCGAGTTTGGATACAAAGCAGGAAGCTAAATAGCAATTATCGACACCAGCCACGACTCAATTGGATAAATAGGGGACCGATGAAGACGATGATTATGGGGTTCCCAGATCTTTTATAGTCCCCGATGATTTGGATGATACAAAATCAACGGTTGAAGAGCTGGAACAAGTCACATTGATCGAACATATACCCAATCAGAAGGTATACCTGGGCACGGGGTTAACCCCCGAGCTCAGGAAAAAAGTCATTTAATTTCTTATAGCTAACATAAATTGTTTTGCTTGGTCCCACCTTGATATGGCAGGGATCCCGCCGGAGATTACCACTCACAAGTTAAGCCTAGACCCGAAATTTCACCCGATCAAATATAAGAGGAGACCCCAGACTGAGATCAAACATGCTTTCATCAAGGACGAGGTAATTAAACTCCTTAAAATAGGGTCAATTCAGGAAGTTAAATACCTAGAATGGTTAGCAAACGTAGTGGTAGTCCCTAAAAAGGGGAACAAACTGAGAATGTGTGTAGATTATAAAGATTTAAATAAGGCATGTCCCAAGGACTCTTTCCCTTTTCCCAACATCGATCGCATGATCGATGCTACGGGCGGCTATAAGATTCTCAGTTTTCTCGATGCCTACTGCGGGTACAACCAAATACGGATGAACCCGGATGATCAGGAAAAAACCTCCTTCATCACTAAGTATGGCACATATGGCTATAACATGATTCCATTTGGGTTAAAAAATGCCAGTTCCACTTACCAACGCCTAGTAAACCGGATGTTCGAAGAATAAAAAGGAAAATCCATGGAAGTTTACATTGACGATATGTTGGTTAAGTCCTTGCGAGTAGAGGACCATTTAAAGCATTTGTAGGAAACCTTAAGTATATTGAAGAAGTACAATATGAAGCTGAATCCGTAGAAATGTGCGTTCGGAGTCGGATCAGGTAATTTTCTCCGGTTCATTGTATCCAACTGAGGAATCGAGATCAACCCCGACAAGATCAAAGCTATCAAGGATATCACGGTAGTAGACAACGTGAAGGCTGTGCAAAGGCTAACCGGGCGCATAGCCGCCCTGGGGCGATTCATCTCGAGGTCCTCCGATAAGAGTCATCAGATATTTCTCGCTACCGAAGAAGAAAAACAACTTCTTATGGACCCCAGAATGCCAACGAGCCTTAAAAGAACTCAAGCGATACCTATCGATCCCACCACTGCTTCAACACCCTGAAGGCAGACGAACAACTATACTTGTACTTGACAGTATCGGAGATAGCGATGAGTGGAGTCCTGGTTCGGAAGAGAGCAAGGTATGAAATTTCCAATTTACTACGTTAGCAGGACCCTAGGTGAGGCCGAAACTAGGTACCCTCACTTAGAAAAATTGGTGCTCGCTTTGCTAATTACCTCTAGGAAACTGAAACCATAGTTTCAGTGCCATCCTATATGTGTTGTGACTACTTACCCATTGCGAAATATAATGCATAAACCCGAACTCTTGGGACGATTGGCCAAATGGGCTGTGGAAATTAGTGGGTACGATATTGAGTATCGACCCCGGACGGCCATTAAATCTCTAATTTTGACATATTTCATGGCCGACTTTACTCCGGCCTAATACCCGAGGTCGAAAGAGAGTTGTTGGTAAACTCGGGGACATCCTCAGGAATCTGGACCCTCTTTACGGACGATGCCTCGAACGCAAAGGGTCCGGACTTGGCATCGTATTGAATCCACCCTCAGGCAATGCAGTAAGACAATCTATTAGAATTGTGAAATTGACTAACAACGAGGCCGAATATGAGGCCATGATTGCAGGTCTCGAACTAGCCTAAAACTTGGGGGCGGAGGTGATCGAAGATAAGTGTGACTCCCTCCTTGTGGTGAACCAAGTTAATGGGACATTCAAAGTCAAAGAAGAATGAATGCAAAGGTACCTAGATAAGTTGCAGGTAATATTACATCGGTTCAAAGAAAGGATTTTTCAGCACGCACCTCGGGATCAAAATAGCGAGGCTAATGCCCTTGCGAACTTAGGGTCATCGGTCAAGGACAAGCTCAACTCGGGGGCAGTCGTACAACTCATGAGATTGGTAGTAGAAGAAGGTCACGCCAAAATAAACTCTACAAGCTTGACTTAGGATTGGAGAAACAAATATGTAGAATATTTGAAGACTGGGAAACTACCCTCAGACCCAAAAGAATCGAGGACCCTACATACAAAGGCAGCCCAATTTAGCTTGTCCGAAGATAGAAACTTGTTCAGAAGAACGTTCGATGGCCCACTAGCAATATGTATAGGGCCAGGAGATACCGAGTACATTCTGAGGAAAGTTTACGAGGGCACCTTCGGAAACCATCCAGGCACCGAATCTTTGGTTAGAAAGGTAATCAGAGCCGGTTACTACTGGATAGATATGGAAAAGGACGTAAAGAAGTTTGTACGAAAATGTGATGAATGTCAAAGACATTTTCCGGTGATACATCAACCTGGGGAGCTACTGCATTTGGTTTTGTCACCATGGTCGTTCATGAAGTGGGGGATGGATATCGTTGACCCCCTTCCATAGCTACCCGATAAGACTCAATTTTATTGTTTATGACTGATTATTTTTCTAAGTGGGTGGATGCCCAAGCATATGTGAAGGTCAAGGAAAAGGAAGTCATTGACTTCATTTGAGATCACGTCATATGTCGTTTCAGGATGTCGTCCGAAATCGTGTGCGACAACGGGAAATAATTTATCGGCAGCAAGGTGACCAAATTTCTCGTAGACCATAAGATCAAAAGGATCCTGTCAACACCTTATTACCCTAGTGGAAACGGACAAGCAGAATCGACCAATAAAACCATACTCCAGAACCTCAAAAAAGGTTAACCACCGCAAAAGGAAAATGGAAAGAAATCTTACCCGAAGTCCTATGGGCATACCGAACAACCTAGAAGTCCAGTACTGGGGCCACCCTATTCTTGTTGGTTTATGGCGCCGAAACTCTAATATTGGTCGAAGTTGGGGAACCGAGTATCAGATTCCGATATGCTACCGAGGAATCAAATGACGTTTCCATGAGTACGATCCTAGAGCTTGGATGAAAAGCGCGAAGTCACCCTTGTCCGGCTGTCCACCCAAAAGCACCGAATCTGTAATGACCCGACCGGTCGTTTTGAGCTTTTGCACTTTGCTCGCCAGTTCTCGGGCATAACTTGCCCCATGTGACATAATATGACTTATGTAAATTGTTGGTTTTGGTTTTCAGGATAATCGGAATAAACTTGGAAGAACAGCTCCCAGTTTAAAGCTTGAAACTTGAAAGGTTTGACCAATATTTGACTTGTTTGTATATGATCTCGAATTAGAATTTTTTATGATTTGGTTAGCTCCATTAGGTGATTTGGGACTTAAGAGCGTGATCGGAATGCATTTTGAAAGTCCGTGGAAGGTTTAGGCTTGGATTGGCGAAATTGAGATTTCAGCGCTTTCCGGTTGAAGTGAGATTTTGATATAGGGTTTGGAATGGAATTCCGAGAGTTGCAGTAGCTTTGTTGTGTCATTTGGGATGTGTGTGCAAAATTTTAGGTCATTTGAACGAGATTTGATAGACTTTTGTATCGAAAGCATAAGTTAAGAGTTCTTGGAGTTCTTAGGCTTGAATACTATGTTAAATTGGTGATTTGATGTTGTTGTGAGTGTTCCGAAGTTTTGAACAAGTTTGAACGATGTCATGGGATGTGTTGGTATAATTGCTTTGAAGTTCTGAGTAGGTTCCGGGATGTTTTAGGCCGAAAATCATAGCTGTAGTAGGTCCAGAAGGGTTGCAGGCCTCGGAACTCACCCACGCGGTCCTCACAAAATGATGTGCGTCCACGGTGAGTGCTGTGTGGATCGCACAAAATGGTGCGCGGCTGCGGTAGGTTGTGCGGACCGCACAATATGGTGTGCGGACGCGGTGAAGAACATTCCGCTGGTCCTAATTCGGAAGCACATATCTTTTGATCTACAAGGAATTTTGGGATGATTTAAAAACAAAAGTTGTAGCCCTTCGTGTCTAGTATCCAGAAAGGTAAAGATATCTCAATTTGGTCATCTATAGCGAAAGTTATGGCCAAAATATTAAAGCCTATCACTACAGAGAAAAGCATGTGCGGCCGCGATCGTTTTTGTGCGAACCACACTTGTTTTGTGCGGACCGCGGTCGATTTTGTGCGGTCCGTGGAGGTGGAAATCTGTGGGGTACTCTATAAATATGAGGTTTTGGGTTTTATTTGATATTTTGACCTAGAGAGCTCGGATTTTGGTGATTTTTTGAAGGTTTTTCAAGAAATTCATCGGGGTAAGTGATTCTAACTCAGATTTGGCTAGAGTACATGAATCTATCATTGAATTCATCATTTAATTCGTAATTTGGGATGAAATTTGGGAAGAAAATTGTGAAATCTTTCAAAAATGTAAAATGATGATTTGAAGGACCAAATGGTATCGGAATTGGATAATTTTTGTATGGTTGGACTCGTGAGAGTATAAGGATTCTAGTTTTGTGAATTTTGTCAAATTTCGAGATGTGGGCCTGGGGGTCGGGTTTGACCAAATTCTGGAATTTTGTGTTAATTCGATTGTTTTCGCTTGGGCCTTGTTCCCTTAGCATATTGTGACGTATTCGTTCTGATTTTGGATAGATTCGACGCACGTGGAGGCTGATTCGGGGGCAAAGGCATCGCGAGTTAGAGATTTAGCCGGTTCGAGGTGAGTAATGATTGTAAATGATATCCTGAGGGTTTGAAACCCTATATTTGCACATCGTAGTGCTATATTGAGATGAGACACACGCTGGATGATGAGCGTGGGGTCTTTTACTACTGGGGATTGTGACTTGGTCCGTCCCGATTGATGATTTTTACCGTGTTTTTGACTAAAATTTTATTTGTTATCATCATGATTTGGGCTGACTGCCATATTTGGGCTTTGTGCCAACTATCTGAACCCTTCAGGGATTTTGATTGATTTTCCTCGCTATACTTGTTAAAAATCATATCCTTAGTCATGTTTCTATCTGTTTTAAACGATTCGAGCTGGTTTTATCATACTATTCCTGAATGAGAGGAATTTCTGGGGTGAGATCCCTATCTCCTGTTATTGTGCCGAGAGACTGTAAGGTTAATGACTGAGAGGGGTTGAGAACCCAATGTTTAGGATATTATATATGTTATGAATCGGGCTACACGCCGCAACAATATAGCGCTTGGGCTGTAGGAGCCCCTCCGGAGTCTGCATACCCCTAGTGAGCGCAGTCGACTATCTATATGGATCGGGCTGCATGCCACAGTAATGTACGGATCGGGTTGCACGCCGCAACGGTTATTCTAATTGTTGTTATTATGAGAGATATATGGGTCGAGAGTTGAGAATGAGCACTAAGTGATGAGAGTGAGCCCGAGGAGCTGATACTATTTTGAGTGATTGATACTGTGCTGGAGGGGCAGATTTCTACTCATTATTTACATGCTAAATTACCTGTTTTACCTGATTTAAAGAGATTTCACTTGACTTCTTCACTGAATTACTACTTTAATGTGATTTTTACTACTTTGATATGGAATTACTTTGTGCCTTACGTGTTTTCATGCTTTCAGCCATTATTTATAATTATTACTCACTGGGTCGGAGTACTCATATTACTCCCTGCACCGTGTGTGCAGATTCAGGCATCGCTAAGTTCGCTCCTGAGTGCCGATCTTCCCATCCAGACAGTGTTTCGGAGATCACAAGGTAGCTATTGGCGTCCGCAGCCCCCATGCCTCCCTTATCTTATCATTTTATTGTTCTTAGAACTATTGTATCGGGTTTAGTGATTAGTAGACTGTATCAGGATTTTTCTTAGTTGCTCATGACTTGTGACACCCTGGTTTGGGCTGTGTCAGAATGGTTCTTACTGAGGTTATCGTTAATTCCACAAATTATGGATATTATATCATGCTTTAGAACTATATATGATATTTAACTATTTAAAAGAGGTGTTCTGTTTGGTCTGGCTGGCCTTGTCTTCATTAGAGGCACCATCACGACCGGATTCGGGAATTGGATCGTGACAGGATCGAGAGGTACTATAACTGAAGGGCCAACCTTTGGCACTTTAATATCAGGGACTTAGTACTAAGGAAGGTCACACTAACCACCCGAAACCCGAACGAAGGGAAATTAGGAACAAACTGGGAAGGACCATACCCGATCATCGAGATCACCGGAAAGAGATCATACAAACTTGGAACAATGAAGGGCGAGCAAATACCGAAGAATTGGAATATAACTCACTTGAAGCGGTACTATTGCTAAAGTACAACCCCATTCATTTCCTTTTTACTTATTTTTGAACTAACTCTTGCAGGTAACCAATAAGAAGCGATACAAATTTTTAGGTCTGAAAGCACGCGTTGCACTCTTTTTCCCTTGAACCGGTTTTGTCCCAAATGGGTATTCCGGCAAGGTTTTTAACAAGGCAATAATGGATGGTACTAACTTAGAATAGAAGGCCGATCATGAACCGGTTTCAAATATTGCATCAACAGTATCTGAGGCTTCTCCCTATGATCAGCCTCGAATATTGGGGGGCATTACCCTCGGATATCGACTTTAGCAAGGAACGAAACTTCGTGATTGAAGGGTCTTGATAGATAGAACTTATTGTAAGGGCGAAATGGTCAAACGAACCGTGCCCGCATAGACCACTCAAGCCCTACATGTACGCTTGTATAACTATTTTGCACAGGAATAAAAATAAGTCTTTTCCTGGCGGATAAATATTTTGTCCTTCTAATTTTTTTTCTTGCATTTTCTCAAGGAATTTCCTACATCCGACCCCCTAAATGTATCGAGCCGAAGGGCCACCTTAATATGAGTTCGAACAATCACTCTCGGGGACTACCATCTGAAAATAAACTCAGGTGGTCCGGGTTGTTGGAATTCGGGGGCACAAGACCAATTAGGCAAGCGCCCGAACTTTAGAGGGCATGACTATCCCCACTCGGGGACTATTATCCTAGGCAACTTGGATAACTCGGGGTGTCAAGCCTACTGGGCAACACCCGAACTAAAAAGGCTACGGGCAAATTAAAATGGCTAAGAGACGTCCGAGACCCGTAACAAAAACAACAAGGCCTCGAAATTTCCTAATCGGTTCTATCTACCCTTGGCAAACTATAATCTAAGAAAGTATAAGTACTTTGGGGAAAAAATTTCAGCCACACCGAAACCCCATAATGCCTTAAAAACAAAATAATGTTAAAGGCAAGGCTTGTTCGAACCTCAAGGCATAAACCTTACTATTTCATGCTAAGGCATGTTAATCTTTGCAAATATAAAAAAAAAGCAAAGAACTTAGAAATTGCTGAAGGAAAAAAAGGCTTTAGACATATCAATTTTTTTTACAAAGGCCGAAACAGCCTCAATACAAATTCTTTACAAAGGCCAAAACGGCCTCAACCAAAGATATAAACAAAAAAATTTAAAAGAGCCTAAGTGGCCTAGTCTTCGTCGGGGGCCGCCTCGTCACCCTCGATATCCCTCTGTCTTCGGACTCGCTTAAACCCTTGGAGTCATTATTATCTTCGGGATAAGCCAACTTTTTAGCCTTGTCTTCGAGCTCCTTGGCGCTTTCGATTTTGACCGACAAGTCAAAACCTCGAGCATGAATTTGCTCGATCGAAGACGGCCGAATTCAGCTGTGACTGAAGTTCCTCGATCTTTTTGGCCTACACTGAAGCCTTTTCCTTTACATTTCGAAGCTGGAACTCAGCCGAAGCCAGTTTTACCCGGGTAAACTCTTTTTTCGAGGCCAAACAATCCTTGTTGCCTTTCAACTCTTCGGCCTCAGCCTTCACCATATCTGCCTCTGCCTGGAGTTGCTCAATCTGATCAAGCTTCTGTTGGACCTACGGGTTGGGACCGTTAATTAGTCACCATGTCTGATTCGTCGTCACTAACTTCAAAAACTCTTCTTAAGTTCTAAACCAGGTTGGCATGCTCTTTCCGAACCACCTCTAATTCAACCCGGAGGCTCTTAGCCTCCCCTTCACTTTGTTCACTGAGAAGTTTGTAAGTATTTTTTTTCCTTAGTAAGCCATCGAATATCGGCGTCGTACTGTTCCAGCTCTTCCTGATAGCAGAAGAATATCTCGTGGTGAAGTACCGAGGCCTACAAGCACAGAGAAAGGAGTTATGATCACCTACAAACTAATCTAAGTACAAACTAGAAATTATTAAGAAGTATCTGAAGTTGCCCGACTTAATGCCTGTTGAGCTTCATTGAACAGGTAGGGGGCTTCCATATCGTTCATCTTAGCCCGGTCCTCCTCTGTCAGCAAGCATCGGAGGTAACTAGCTACCCCTACGGGGGTAGAAAGAACTCGGGCGTCTTTCGTGATGGACATAATGATCGACCGCTTCCGGTCAGGATTCATACTCGAAGCAGGGAACCAATTGACTAGTTTGGGACTTGAGGAAGGTCCACTCATCCCCGATTAAGGACTCTTCCTTGGAACCGGTAAATTACCCAACCTGGTGATGTCCTCTGTAGCAGTAGAGTCTACACCATCAAAAAAGTTTTAAAAAGGGTCTACCGCCCCTTGTGGCTCTTCGTTGGGGCATCCTTTCAGCATCTGAGCCTTGGTAAACATAGACTTAGTAAATAAAGGCGACCTAGAGAGGTCTATCACTCTGAGTATGCCCTTCGGGGAACTATCTGCTGTCTGGGAAGAACCGGCTACAACCTCATTATCAGCCTCCCTAACTCGAGGCAAAGTAACCTCGCCCCCTTCTGGTTCGGAAGCTTCGGCTAAATCTCCCTCATTGATCTCCACGAGTCGAGGCAATTTAGTTTCAGCTCTCACCAGTTTGGAGGCCCCTCGTACCTCGAGCCCTGACCGCACACGGGCGACCAATGCAACATTTTCTTCTTCTTCTTCTTCTTCTTACTCATCCTTTAGTCGATGGAGCGAATCCGAAGAGGGTGCTTGAGTGTTGGTGCTACCTTTAGATTTACGCACCAAATTCCTTTTTGTTCTCTTCTTTTCCAAGCTCAGAGAACTCGGGGCCCTCTTCCGTTTCTTCTTATCATCCTGCCTTGGAGTAGGGGATTCGACGGTTACATCCTCGTCACCGGATAGAGGCCTCATGGTAACATCCTTGGAAAGACCTACAAAGGGAAACGGAATGAATAAGAACTCAATGACACGAGGAAAAAATCAAATATTATTTCACTCGGGAAAGGAAACTCACCGTGAGAACGGACCTCCCACTGGCCTTTCAAAAGCTCGCACCATGCGCACTCGTAATATGGTTTTTGGGACACAAGGCCCTTGACACACTTCTTGAGTCGAGGAATTTCATCCAAAACCCGGGCAACAGTTGCATCGATACCTAACATCGATAAGAAAGGAGAAAGAAGAGAGTAAAAATAAATTTCGGGAAAAACTGAGCTTTACTTACGTTTTGTATTCCAGTCCTCGGGAATGGCATGTCCTTGGCCAGAATCAAATCCGAGGTCTTCACGCGGACAAATCGTCCTAGCCAACCCTGGTCTCAATTTCCATCGATGCTCGAGAACGGAGCTTTACTGGCCCGACGAGCAAGTTTGATAAGCCTCATGGATGAATCAGGGATTGTATAGGCGCATAAGGTGATCGACAGTAAACGGGCATCCGTCAATCTTGCTCACAATGAATGGAGGAGAATGACTATCCTCCAGAATGAGGGGAGGATATGACCAAGACCCACCTTGTACCTTTTACAAAATTAGATGATCACCGGGTCCAACGGACCCAACATAAAGGGATAAGTGTAAACACTTAAGTATCCCTTAACATGAGTAATGATGTCTTCTTCGGGGCTGGGGACCACCACTCTTTTTCTGGCCCAGTTACAGTCCTTTATGACTGTAGGGAGGATCTCTTCGGTGATCGAGCAAATATATCTCGATACCTTTTCACCCCGGCCCGAAACGGGTGAATGTTTTTCAACTTTAAAGTCGGCGGTCACCAAGCACCCGCCAGGAATAACCGCTTTAAGAGGAGGTTCTGCTTCTAGTTCCTCACCGGCCGGCAGTGATGAAGAAGAAGTTTCTTTTTTAGGAACTGTCTTAGAAGTCTTTGCCATTTTTATTTCAAATAAAGGGTAAAACATGAAAGAGAGGAAGTTAAAAGGGTACACTTGACTATGTGGAGCGAAGACAAGCAAGAGTTATTGCAAAGACCGCAAGAAATCTGGGTACAAGTGTTAGAGAATGCAAAAAGAAATTAAGACCAAGAATAGAAGAAGTTTGAACGTAAAGTTGAAATGAATGAAGGATGGAGTATTTATAATTTTCAAATAACGGTTCAAAATCAGGAGTATCCGACAAGCAACTAACGAGCATTTAATGCCATTAAGACGTGACTGACGAGATGTTTCGCTTATTTTTGTCGTTTCTGACGCGAGGAATTGAGGCAAGAATCGGGAGCTCATATCGTTTCTCGTGGTTTAATCTCCAAAAAATGAGGGGACTATCTGTGTACGGTTGGTAAGTGGCACCAGCATTTTTTAATCTGAATGACATTACGTTATAGCAGTTGTATGTGCCATAGTTAGTGATGAACGAGGTTTTTTCACTACTAGAAATCCGGTAAAAAGCGACCAAAAAGCGTCCAAACAGGCCTGGTCGCTATATTGCTGGTCCTTTTATTTTAGGGACCAAAGTTGGTCGCTAATTAGCGACCAACTTTGGTCTCTAAGGTAAAAAGACCGAATATTCCGGGTAAAGACTATAGCTTCCAACTTTGGTCGCTTTATTATTTTAATAATATAATTTTGGCGACCAAAGTTGGTCTCTAAATATAAAATACGTTTTTTTAATTTATTATTAATCATAAAAAAGCGACCAACTTTGGTCTCTAATCCAAATATTATATTTTAAAATCTGAAAAATAGAGACTAAGATTGGTCGCTTTTTTATTATTTTTTTAAAAAAATAAGCAACCATAGTTGGTCGCTAACTTCAAGAAATAATTTTTTTATTTAATTATAAGCGACCAACTTTGGTCGCTATATTTCCAGAAATTATTTTTTTAAAATGGAATAGCGACCAAAGTTGGTCGCTTTTGAGAAATTTGGGTTAAATAGCCTAGAAAATTATTTTTTTAAGGGAAAAGCGACCAACTAGCGACCAATGTTGGTCGCTTTTCTTGGTATATTTTTGGCAGAAACTGCGTGTTTTGGCAGCTACGCCACCTGCCAGCTTACCAAAAATCCTAAACAGGCATTTTATGCCAACAACAACAACAATAAAAAGCAACAAAGTATAAAGTTCAATAGAACTAACACATTAAGCTAACAAAACTAAGTTAACGCTTATTACAAGCCCATTCGAAAACTGGTTCTATTGTCTAGTTCAAAGTATATAAAGTACTCAAGGAGTGTTCTTTCAGTATCCTCGTTCGAAAGTTGGATTGCCTCGCCCGACTCATTAGGTGGCTGACTGCGTATGAATTCCCGCACATCAGTTGTGAAGCGAACCAATAAGAAAAATTACATTGAATTAGTATTTCAAAATTTATATAATAGTAAATCAAAATACTTAATGAAAAGTAAAAAACTTACATGTATAGTCGAGGCTCGACCCTCGACCCACCTTTCTGGATTAGTCTCTTTCTTCTTCTTTACAATACGAGTCTCATTGAATAGCTCATCTTGCTTCATTGGCATCATAAAGTTGTCTGGTGGCTTTGGTGATTATCCTCGTGGTACTATTACTCGGGATGAACTTGGATACAGAGAATAACTTAGATACAGTACCCGACAGGGTGTGTCTTTGATCAATTGTTGTTCTCATTAGCGACAATGATAATGAGAAGGCAATGGCATGTGTTTCAAACAGTGATGGTGTAGGTAGGAATTTAACATTTCCTAAGCAGATAAAAGAAGAGGTTATAGAGGAATTCTCTACTTCATTTTTCAAGAGGAAAAAAAGTTTAATTGAGAGTGACAAGGTGCATAGTCCAATTCTTTCCATTACCATCAACTTTGTCACTCTCAATTAAACTTCTTTTCCTCTTGGAAAATGAAGTAGAGAATTCCTCTATAACCTCTTCTTTTATCTACTTAGGAAATGTTAAATTCCTGCCTACACCATCACTATTTGAAACACATGACATTGCTTTCTCATCATCATTGTCGCTAATGAGAACAACAATTAAAGGCACGCTCTGCCAGATATTATGTCTAAGTTATTCTTGGTGGAAGTTCCATTGCATGTCTAATAAAGTCATCAACCCCTTCTACAAAATTCTCCCGCAATCCTAAATTTCAATTCATATCCACAAATGTTCAATTCATATCCTAAAGGCTCAATTCATATCCTAAAAGTTCAATTCATACACAAAAATTTCAATTCATATCCTGAATTGAAAGGTTCAATTCTTATCCTAAAAGTTCAATTCATACACAAAAATTTCAATTCATATCCTAAAGGTTCAATTCATATCCACAAAAGTTCAAGTCATATCCTAAAATTTCAATTTACAAACTAAAATTCCAATACATAAACCAAAAATTTCAATTCATATCCTAAAGGTTCAACTCATATCCACAAAAGTTCAAGTCATATCCTAAAATTTCAATTTATAAACTAAAATTCCAATACATAAACTAAAAGTCCAATTCATATCCTAAAGGTTCAATTCATATCCTAAAGGTTCAACTCATATCCATAAAAGTTCAAGTCATATCCTAAAATTTTAATTTATAAACTAAAAGTCCAATTCATATCCTAAATGTTCAATTCATATCCTAAAGGTTCAACTCATATCCACAAAAGTTCAAGTCATATACTAAAATTTCAATTTATAAACGAAAATTCCAATACATAAACTAATATTTCAATTCATATCCTAAAGGTTCAACTCATATCCACAAAAGTTCAAGTCATATCCTAAAATTTTAATTTATAAACTAAAATTCCAATACATAATTCTAAAGGTGCAACTCTTAGGGTTTCTTCTCTTCAAACAATTTCTTCCCCAAATTAGTAGGTAAAACTAAATATTTTGGACTAAATGTATTAATAAGAACCCTAAAAATTGCAAATAATATATAATTTTGAACCCTAACATGGAGAAATTAAACCGTAACATGGAGAAATTAACTTTGAACCCTAACATGGTTGAACAAATAAGATATAACTTTGAACCCTAACATGGAGAAATTAAACAAAATCTGTGTATTTCGAAAAAAACAAAGAAAGGAGAGAGAAACCTACCTTGGGAATGGAGGTCGCGGCGGTGGAGTTGCTGTCGTCGGTGGCCGTCGGTGGCGCGGGTGGCGCCGCTGCTGCTGGGAGTCGGGGGGTTGAGTGTGAGAGAGAAAAGAGAGATTTTGGGGAAATTTTTTGAAAGAATGGGAGGGGAAACCCGGTTTTGACACTAGAATTAAAAATAGCGACCAACTTTGGTCGCTATTTTGGTAGCTAAATAAGTTTTGACTTTTTGACCAAAATAGCGACCAAAGTTAGTCGCTATTTTTTGACCGTTTGACCTTGGTCGCTATTTCTAAAAAAAATTAAACTCCTTTTAATTCAATTTAAAATTATGTATTTCTAAAAAAAATTAAATTACTTTTAATTCAATTTAAAATTATGTACATATGTAGTATAAATTTAGGATTTTAATTCAATTTAAGCTATATATATATATAATAATTGATATAAGTCGAGACGTTTTAATTTATTGTTAATATATATACATGCATATGAGTAGGTTATAAGTCGATGAATCAATTTACAAGTGTATCAATACCTAAAAGAACCCGTCTCTGTGTTCCGAGCGCTTCATGTTCTTATATATATATTATATCGAATATAAATTTTATATATATAGCTTATATACTATATACTATATATATCGAATATACCTTGATATATAATACACTTAGTATATATACTATACTATACTATACTATACTATGCACTAAGTATTAGTGCATTAGCTAATATTATATCGAATATAGCTTATATATATATATTAATTGATATAAGTCAAGACGTTTTAATTTATTGTTAATATATATACATGCATATGAGTAGGTTATAAGTCGATGAATCAATTTACAAGTGTATCAATACCTAAAAGAACTCGTCCCTGTGTTCCGAGCGCTTCATGTTCTTATATATATATATACACACTATATACTATATATATACATATATTAATTGATATAAGTCAAGACGTTTTAATTTATTGTTAATATATATACATGCATATGAGTAGGTTATAAGTCGATGAATCAATTTACAAGTGTATCAATACCTAAAAGAACCCGTCCCTGTGTTCCGAGCGCTTCATGTTCTTATATATATATATATATATATAGACACACACGCACGCTTCGTTGTACTATATATATAGCTTATATACTATATACTATATTATACTATATATATCGAATATACCTTGATATATAATACACTATACTATATATATAGTATAGTGTATTATATAATACACTATACTATACACTTAGTATATATAATACACTTAGTATATATATACTATACTATACTATGCACTAAGTATTAGTGCATTAGCTAATATTATATCGAATATAGCTTATATATATATATATATATATATATATATATATATATATATATATATATATATATATATATATGTATATATATATATATATATATATATATACATATATATATATATATATATATATATATATATATATATATATATACATATACATACATACACATACATATTAATTGATATAAGTCGAGACGTTTTAATTTATTGTTAATATATATACATGCATATGAGTAGGTTATAAGTCGATGAATCAATTTACAAGTATATCAATACCTAAAAGAACTCGTTCCTGTGTTTCGAGCGCTTCATGTTCTTATATATACATATATACACATGTTCTTATATATATATATATATATACACACACACACACGCACGCACGCTTCGTAGTACTGCTTAACTGCATATATAGCATGTTAGAGTATATTTTAGTCTATTCATTCTTTGTATTACAAAAGTGTTAGCGGGTTACATTTATATTATTTAGATAGTAAATACAAAAGTGATTTTTAATTTTGACCATTGTTGACCTGAAAAGAGACCAACTTTGGTCGCTAAATATACATAAATTTAAATTAGCGACCAAAGTTGGTCGCTAAATTTAAATCAGATTTATTTATATTTTATATAATATTTAAAATAATAATATAATTGTTAAACGTTAGAACTGGGTCCTAGATTAGCGACCAAAGTTGGTCTCTATTTTTGTAAGCGACCAACTTTGGTCGCTAAATTTGAATTATATTTTTTTATATTTTATAATTTTTTTAAATAAAAATATAATTATTAAAATTTTATAACTGGGTCCCATTTTAGCAACCAAAGTTGGTCGCTATCTGCTTACCCCTTAATTAGCGACCAACTTTGGTCGCTAATTTTAAATTATATTTATTTATATTTTATAATTTTTTAAAATAATATTATAATTATTATAATTTTATAAGTGGGTCCCACTGTAGCGACCAACGTTGGTCGCTAATATCAATATACCTTTGACCAAGCAAGTCTGACCAGTCCGGTCAATATTTTGACGAATTTAGCGACCAAGTAGCGACCAACCTTGGTCGCTAATGTATATCAAATAATTATTTTATTATTTTCGCCAATTTAGCGACCAATTTTGGTCGCTTTTTCGGGAATTCTAGTAGTGGTAACATCGACTCCATGACCCCGGAATCGATCCCGACCCCGAAGGAGCTTGAGAAAACATTGTCAGACCGGATAACGGAAGATGAAATATCTGTAATTGGTCGGATATCACGGCGGGAATCTCGACAAGTATCAATAAGAAACTGAAGAATCAGTAAATCATGAGATTCTTACCTTTTTGAGGGTAAACAGTAATGTTACATATATATTATTAAAAACATTTCTGTGAGGTAGACAATAAAATTAGAAAGAAAAAAAAGGACCAAGATCAAAATGATAAAAGGTGATCCAATCATCGATCAACTTGGTAGTTATACTCAAAACTCGACCTCATCTAAACTTGTGAATTTAAACAATTATAAACGAGAGTATGTTGACTTTTATATTAGATAGGTTAAGTGGTTAAATAAATAGAAAAAAAATAATTATATATAACAATAATAATTATTGAAGCTTAAAATTTGTTAGGCTTAAAACAAATGCTTTGAGTCAAGCCTCGCAGAATGAAAAACATACACTCAAATCAGTCACACGTACTAAGTTTCTAGTAGTAGTTTAATAGACCAAGCTAGTTATATGCAAATCTTAGAAAGACGAAAAGGCTACTCCATTTCATAGTTCAAAACATAGGTCGTTCCTTCTAGTGTTAATTTCTTTGCAGCTACAATGGTGTTGAAAACCAAGAGATCCACTACTGACGAACATGATTTTTCAAAGAAAACCAAAGCCAATTTTGAGCTCAAACACGCCTTTCACTCAGTCAAATCTCAAATCCCTTTAAACCATTGCCTATGGCTTTTCATTACCATATTCCTTCAGATCCTCATCCTCTTCTTCCTCATCGGCTCCTATCCGCCGCACCCTCCGCCGTCAAACACCCAACAGTTGTTCGCTCTCGACCCCGACTGCCAATCCGGTTACGTTTACGTCTACGATCTCCCCGCAACATTCAATACGGAGTTCAATGACGAATGTGATGAATTAGACCCGTGGAAATCACGCTGCAGCGCGGTTTCCAATGGTGGGTTCGGGCCTAGAGCTACTGGGCTCGAACGCGTTGTACCAGCAAATCTTACTCTAACTTGGTACTGGACTGACATGTATGCTGCTGAAGTAATTTACCATAACAGAATGTTGAGTCACAAATGCAGAACTTTGGATCCAGAAAAAGCATCGGGGTTTTACATTCCGTTTTACGCTGGACTTGATATTGGTAAATTCTTATGGTTCAATTATACAGCTAAAGATCGAGATCGTAAAAGTGAAATGGTTCTTGATTGGTTAAAAAAGCAACCAACTTTTACTAGAGCTAAAGGAGTTGACCATTTTATTATGCTCGGTAGATTAACGTGGGATTTTCGAAGATTAAGTGATAAAGATTCAGAATGGGGGTCCAGTTTACTTTACATGTCGTTAATGAAAAACGTTTTCCGTTTATCCGTTGAGAAACATCAGAACGATGATTTAGAAGAAAGTGTTCCTTATCCTACAGCATTTCATCCAAGATCAGAATCCGACATAGTACAATGGCAAAATTACATTCGTAATTACGAACGTACGAAGATGTTTTCTTTCGTTGGTGCTAAACGTGAGAAAATCAAGAATGATTTTCGTGGGGTATTAATGGATTACTGTAAAAGTGAAGAAAATTGTCGTGCCGTTGATTGTGCAACCACCGTCTGTTCCGACGGAGCTCCGGCGATTATGGAAGCGTTTCTTGATTCAGATTTCTGCTTACAGCCAAGAGGTGACGGGTTGACTAGACGGTCAACGTTTGACTGTATGTTGGCCGGTTCAATTCCGGTTTATTTCTGGAGAGGAACATTTAAAGGTCAATATGAATGGCATTTGCCGTGGATGTCTGAGACTTATACTGTGTTTATTGATAATGATGATGTGAGAGATACAAATGGGTCATTGATTTTAAAGGTATTAGAAGGTATTCATAAAGATAAGGTAAAAGAAATGAGAGAAACTTTGATTAATCTGCTTCCTAAGTTTGTTTATGCGAGATCAGGTGAAGGTATAGGAGGTGTAAAAGATGCATTTGATACTAGCATTGATAAAGTATTGAAGAGGTTGAAGTCTCGTAGAGATCAACTTTTTTCACGGAGTCAAAGGATATTTTGAATAGTAAACATTGATGAACAATTGTTTTGAAACAATGATAAATTTATCTCTGTATAATTTATAAGTGATTAGTTTAAGCCGTAAATTTAGCCATTTATACTTATAGTTAAGGTAGTCTGACTCCATGAATACGGGAACTTTAAACAACGAGCTGCCCTTTTTCTTTACTTATTTTGATTGATGCATAGAAATAGTTAAATTTAGAAGGTGGAAATCAACTTTTTTCTCTTGTAAAAATCCTCACTTTTGAATAAAGTGAGACCACAATCAATATAGAATCATCATCGCATTTTCCTTTATATGTCGGGAGAAGTTGTAGTGTGACTCATGCAAATCTTTTTTGTACCTCAATCTTATATTTTTAGTTCCACAAAAATTTGGGTCCACAAAATTCTAAGATAAAAAAATTGCCTCATACAACTGACATTAGTTGTATGAGATACAAAATAAAAAATTTCATATGTCAGTAACCACCAGTAATTTTATCTGTTTCTTTTTTAGTACTCCCTCTATTTAAGTTTATGTGAACCTATTTCTTTTTTGGTCCGTTCCAAAAAGAATGACCCATTTCTAAATTTGGTAACAATTTAGCTTAAACTTACAATTCTACCCTTAATGAGAAGCTTTTATAACCACACAAATACTCTGGGCCCCTTTTTGATTTGTTTAGGACCACAAATTTTAAATTTTTTTTTTTTTTTAAATTTCGTGCCCAATCAAGCAAGTTCACGTAAATTAGAACAGGGAATATGTAATATGTTTTTTACCCGCTAACCCTGCTTTTTATTACTCTTCTTTTGAGGTAACTTTACTACCTTTAAAGGTTGAGAAAGTCATAAAGTTGTTTAAGTCATAGAATTTTACCTCTTTGAGAAATTCTTACTGCTGCAAATGATATTAGGTGATGTTCGTCTTGCCCTCCTATCGAGAAACAACCACTGTCGAATAATCAGGCGATATGGTCCAGGTATGGTATAAAGTTGGCATTATCCCGAGAAGGGTAAATAGATATTCTCTTTCGATATTTACATTAAAGCAATGTATTTTATTATAATTAATTAAGTACTCTATTCAGTAAAAATATAAATTAATTAACCAGAGTTAGATGAGAAAAGAATATGTGAAATACAAATGACATATTATTTGATATAAATTATGGACACCCCTTCCATAAATTTTACGGCAATCAATGAACAGCCACCTCTACTGTAGTACTCCCTTTCGGTCATGAATAAGTGATTTTTTAACTTTTTTTTGTGGTTTAAAATATATGATTTTTTTTAAAATTTTAAAAATGAATTAATTATATTTTTCCTAGATTGTCCTTTGAATAAATAGTGTTGGAGTATGTGTTAGAGTGTTTATGTAAGAGATAGTAAAGATTAATATGATTAATTTTATTGCTAATTAATGTTAAAAGATAAATTTTTTAATATGTATAAAAACAATAAAAAAAATTAAGTATTGTGAACCGGAAGAGTAATAAATTTTAATTACGGGCTCCCAAAAAAGTAGCCCCACTTCCTTTAGAGCAAACTTCCCCATATTTTATCCGGTAGCCCAAAAATTGTAACATACATTTTATAGCCTAAAAATAATTCTAGTGGCTAGCCCAAAAGTACTGAGGCTCACATCTGTAAAGACAGATCACGGAAAAGAGAGGCAACCACACTATGCTACAAAATCACCGATTGCATCCAATTCTCAAACGGCTGGAAAATGGCGTCCAAGTTTGGGTTAGTTGGTGGCATACCGGAGCGTAGAGTTCGACCCATTTGGGATGCCATTGATTCTCGCCAATTCAAAAATGCTCTCAAGCACTGCACCCCTCTCCTCTCCAAATACCTCAATTCCCCTTATGCTCTGGCACTTAAAGCTTTGGTTTTGGAAAGGATGGGTAAAACGGAAGAAGCATTTCCCTTAAAAAAAGAAATCACATATCTATGTTAGGGATAATTTACAGATAACTCTTTTATTAGTAAGGTGAAGGAGAGAAATGGTGAATGCTCTGAGTTTACTGAAAGATTCAACTATTACTGCTATTATTATGTGTATATTGTCCATCCAAATAATTATAAAGATAACTTCATGCCAAAATCAAGTGTTATTTTCAGCTTCTCATTGTGGCAGTTAGATGTTGGTAAACTTTAGTGGAAAGTCCTGTTTTTCTTGTGATAGCTTAGTAGGATTAGGCACTGAATCCTTACCTAACTATATAAAATATATACTAAATAGACTGTTACTATACAAAAATTATACAAAATAAATTGTCACTACACAAAGTAGACTGTCAATATAAAAAATTATACAAAACAGACTGTCACTATACAATTTATATACAAATAGAGTGTCATTATACAAAATATATACAAAAATAGAATGTCATTATACAAAAAATATACTAAATAGACTGTCATTATACAAAATATGTACAAAATAGACTATCACTATATAAAAATATACTAAATAGACTATCACTTTACAATTTATATACAATTAGCTCTCACTATACAAAATATATACAAAATAGACTGTCACTATACAAAATAGATTGTTACTATACAAAAATATACAAAATAGACTGTCACTATACAAATAGACTATTATTATACAAAAAATATATAAAATAGACAGTCACTATGCAAAAATATACAAAAATAGTCTGTTAATTTACAAAAAAATATACAAAAATAGACTGTTATTATACAAAAAATATACAAAAATAGACATTTCGTATATGACCTGCATTACATATTTCATTCAATTGTTAGCTAATATTTATAATATTCAGAAGTACATTTAAAAAGGCAAAAAGGGTTGCTATATCACACCAGGTGAGGGTTTAACCTGCGACCTTCAGCTTAGGAAACAGGCGCTCTAACCATTGAGCTACAGGCGCTTGTGTTGTCATGCTTATTCCTTTCGGCTACTATATGCAATACGTTTGGGTCGAAGGGCCATTTTTTGTAAGTAGGACAAATATGAGCTATTAAAATTTTGAAGGATTATAGAGGGTAGTTTTCTCCTTCCTTTACCCTATCTTTTTGAGATTTAACATTCTAGAGTGGTCCATACTCCATTGTTTGTTTTGTAATCCGAAATCACCCCGAGGCCCCCAGGACCTCAACCAAAAACACAAACATACCTCATAACCTTATTCAAACTTATATCAACCTTCAAAACACCTCAAACAACATCGAATCAACCAAAACACATCGGATTCAAGCCTAAGTTTCCGAAAATCTTTTGAATTTCGTTTTTGATCAAAAACCCAACCAAACCACGCCCGAATGACCTGAAATTTTTCGCACACATCCCAAATGACACAACAAAACTACTGCAACTCTTGAAATTCCATTCTGAGCCCTATATCAAAATCTCACCTATCAACCGGAAAACGCCAAAAATCCAATTTCGTCAATTCAAGCCTAAATCTACTCCAAACCTCAAAAACTCATTCCGATCACGCTCATAAGTCCCAAATCACCTCCCGAAGCTATCCAAACCATCGGAATTCACATCCGAGCCCTCTAACACATAAGTCAACATCCGGTTGACTTTTCCAGCTTAAGCTTCCTCAAAAGAGACTAAGTGTCTCAAACCTTACCAAAACCTTTCCGAGCCCTAGCCAACTAACTCGATCACATATAGAACCGATAGACAAAGCAATAAGAAGCAGAAATGGGAGAAACAGAGCGGTAACTCATAAGACGATTGGTCGGGTCGTCACAATTAAAACGATTAAAAAGTTAGAATGCACAATAGATTTTAGATATGTATTAAACCAGATAATTAGGCCAATTATTAATAGTTGAGTGACCGTGCTAAAACCAAAGAACTCGGGAGTGTCTCACACCTTCTCTCGAGTTAATAGAATTTCTTACCCGATTTTTTGTGTTCGCGGACCGTAAATAGAATTAATTTCCTCGATTTTAGATTTTAAAATAAATCGGTGACTTGGGACACCATAATAACTATCCCAAGTGGTGACTCTAATTAAATAAATAATTTTATTTCAAATAATGTCACTTTAATTGGGAAAACTCTCTTATCTTCGGAAAAAAGAGGTATGACAACTAGTCTTAGCTGAATGTCCCTAAAATTAGCGGTATTTAAAAATGGCCCTCGAGCTGCCCAAACAATTATTGCTTGTCAAGGTTTTTCTATTGTATTAGTAGAGCTTATGTTATATTTGCTCTATCTATCTATTTTGTTGTTTATCAAGTCTACCAAGTTGGCATGATGTTGCTCTTCAAGTATACCCGATTGGTAGAGTTTATGCTATATTTTCCCTTCAACTTCAATCAAACCATCCCAAATATGCTCCAAGTGGTACAAATTTGAAACAAAACTTCCAACAACTCGCACAGACAATTCTCAATCACTAATTTAGTTAAATAACACCAAATCAATTAGATTTATTTTGTCTTCTTCAGTACTTTCTAAGTTCAAATAATAGAGTTTAGAGCTTTTTTACAGAAAATTATTAAATTGGTGTTTGAACTACAACTTTAAGCATAAATTATAAATATTGAATAACTATGGTGTTCAAGTAAAAAAAACAGGAACATTTCGCTAAGATCGTAAAAATTAGGATATTTTGCCAAGACCAGTCCCATTGGTACTTTCTTTCGCATGTGGCGGTGGGTTTTTGTTAGAACCTGGGCATGGTCCTGAGCTTGACGTTGGTCCTTGATCCATATTTTAGAACCATATTCATCTTGTATAAATAAAGTCTTATATTTTTTATACACCTATGTATAAAAGGTAAATTAACACTATTAATATTTTGAGAAGCAAAATATATTTTCTTAAATAACAAATAAGTAGTATTAAAATTTTTAAGTCTAAAATTATCTTTTATATTATTTTTAAATAAGTAAATTTCACAACTCAATTACAAAATTATTCTTATTTACATTAACACCTAAATACCATGACTCTCATTTTTAAACTTAGATACACAAACTAATGATGGGGCAACTAAGTAAATTTCAAGATAAGTTGGGTTGAGATCCCTTTGTTTTGGGTGAGATTTATGGGATGTATTTGGGCTACTTCATGGGTCAGAATGAGCTATAAAAAATGATGGGTTAACTTGGGCTCAGCCTAAATAGACCCATGAGCTAAATATTTGTAGCCCGACCCATTAATCTCTGGGCGGGTTGGACGGGTAAATATTTTACTCTGCCTTGATAATCATGTAGAACAGTAAAGTCCCATTATTTCTTGTTATTTGATTAGCATGGTTACAACAACAAAAAAAAAATTAGTGTAATCCCATAAAGTAAGGTTTAGGGGGAGGGGTAGAGTGTACGCATACTTTACTCATGCCTTGTGTTGTTTCCGATAGATCCCTGAATTAAGATAAAAATAAAAGAAGCAGACACAACACATAATAACATCAACAAAATAAAGTGATAGGAAGACGGGATGATAGAATAATCGAAGCGGAAGGATCAACGAAAGGTAAAAGAAATCTATGGATACGAATGTATGTTGATTACTTTGTTTACATATCTTGTAAATATGGATTTCTATATTTTATCACAAACTTATGAAGATTTGAAAGCGTGGTTTAGGGACTATAATAACAACAACAATTATTATGCCTTACTGCCCAATAACAAATGGACACAAATATATAAATTAAACTAAGTGAGAAGTATAGAAATCTTCCCGTGAGGTTTTGACGTGTAACAAATACAATCCTTGTAGTTTTCACATTACATGTACCTCTCTTCTTTCATGTTTTGTTTAACAAATCCATATGTTATCATAAAGAGACAAATTTGCCTTTATGTGTTATTCTAATCCTTTCATAACATTCACCTACTTTATACATGCATTCAATAATTAAGGAAATAATTTCAATGGAAGAAGGTAGTGTAAGGAAAGTGTCGTATACAAAATATAAAAAAATAAAATTAACAAATTAAATAAGGGTAAATTTGTCCTTGTAGACATGTAAAATTTATTGGGTCTAATCCATACAAAATTTAAATTAAATTCAATTGGGTTAAATAATTAATTTGGGCTTTACAAGTTAAATTAGTCCATTTTATTATTTTCAAGCCCAAGGTCCATTCCATCTTAAGGCCCAGACTCATGCCATGTGTCAAGTGACATGTCATATCTAGTCAAACTGCAAGCCAAAAAGATAACGCCACGTGTTAAATGTTGTGGCAATCCAAGTAAAAAAGCAAGAACCAACCACAGGTCGCCAAGTAGCTAAAATGACATGAGCCAATCAGAATCAAATAAGAGAGTTCATATGTAGTTGGATTGTCCATCCTCTACAACTATAAATAGAGGGGTTACATAACTCTTAGGGGACATTCAGAGTTGGAGAAGAACACTCCGCAATTGGTGAAGGCATCAAGTGCTTAGTTCTCAACAAAGGAGTGATCAACAGAGTTCTTCCCGGAGATCAACCCGTAACAACAAAGTGTTGCTCGACGTTCTTGGCGATTAAATACATCACAAGGAAGTTTGCATCATCCTACATTCGAGAAAGACACTTCTCAAGCCCTCGAATTACGAAGAATTTTAGAGAGGAGAATCAAGGAATACATAGAATTGTACTAACAAATATTTATCAATAAAATCTCTTTTTCTTTATGTTATTTTTGTTGCAGTTTTTCGTCTTGCGAAAATTTGTTGCAAACAGTCCTTCCGTAGATAATAGTATCTGTAGTTTTTCATATGAACATGAAAGATGTTCTAGCGAATTTATTACTAGGAGTGTTCGTCATAATTTGATGCAGGGACGAAACTAGAAGCCAAAGTATGGGTTCATCTTATTAATTTTTGTCCAAATTCTATATGTATTAAGAAATTAATTTTTAATATGTACAAAATAAAATTTAGAACCCAATTACTAACATCTTATATTGCTATTTTAGAATTTAAAACTCATAAAGTTGAAATTCTGACTCATCTTTGAGAGGATGCAAATTTATATATTTTTCTAATGAAAGGAAAATGAAAATTGTGGACTTTCATGTCAAAGAGAACTTGTTGTATGATTAGTAGTGGAAATTTGATGGTTGGGGAAGACTATTCAGTTTTTTTTTTTCTTTCTCAAAAGAGATCTAAATAGAATAATATATCATATCATATCATCATACTATGTTATATTATAAGTGGGAAGGCCAAAAATAAAAATTGAATTACTATATTACCCAATTAAAACTAAGTGACAGTTTTACCCTTCTCTTAAACAATATTTTCATAATAATTTTATATCAAAAAGTAAATTCACGTTACTACCCTACCAAAGTACTCATGTAATGTTAATACACAAAAAGCAACCAGCAACAAATTAAGAATTTGAAGAGTTACAATTAATCATATAATATGAACCAAATTCTCTTAAATGCAAATTGTATTTCAATGGTCTTTCTTTGTACAAAAACGTACTCTACATATATGTCTCTTCAATTGCTATTTGTAATCTTTTAAGTTTAACTTGTATGAATTTCAATATCATCTTGGTTAACTAAATAGGAGAGCAAATGAAAGGACAGTAATCCCATTACCTATTTTGATATAATAATTAATACATTCATGAATTAACATCTTTTACGTTCCCTATGTTGCATGCTCAGTTTATCTCTCTCATTTCACTTATTGTCTTTTTTGATAAGATTATTTATTTAAAGATTTCATTAGAAAAGCCACGTTGTAAGATTATGTCTTTAGAATTCTTGGCAATAGCAGAGACGAAAAAATTAATATTCGACCACGTCTGATAGAATTTTTAATTCCACTACTTTCAAGAACGAGTAATATCAAGGTTAAATGATGCCATGCTTTTGGTGCAAACCTAATCTGCTGGGAAAATGAAAGTGAGTTTTCTATTTTCTGACCAAATATTCTATTCACATAATTCAAAATTAGTTGCTTTTATTGATGTAAATTGAATTATTCTTGTCCCTTCGGATATATTATTGTTAACCTTTTTTATAGTATAATTTTGTGGGAGATGCTAAACGACTACACTGGTGTGACCCAACTTTGGCCACACCAGTGAAAAGACATAAATGACCCTCTAATTAATTAGCCTACATTTTTTCCTCCAAAACACAAAATTAAATTTCAAGTCTTGAAGTATGGGAAAATTAAATGTTGGGAGATGAAGAGTCTTGTGTATTATATTTGTATTTCCATTGTATTTATGTGTATTTTATGTTTATACAAATTATACAATTTAGTGTGTATATAAATTATTGTATTTTATTCCTTTCTTAAAAACAAATATGGTATACGATTTATTATACTTCCTTCATATCAAACCAAGTCAAGTGGACACTTTACCCTATCTAAAAAATGGATTCAAACCAAGAAAATTCAGTGGTGCAAGAAAATATGAATCCATATCTACTTATTATTTATATTTCATAATTAAATTGCTAATTATATCCCAAAATATAACTATTGGTGTCAATTGACTAGTGGAACCATAGTAAATGTAATTATATGATCGTTATCAATATACGCATGACCTTAATGAATGAAATTATATGTTGGCTACTATACACATATATATAAACGTTCAATGTAACTATATATAAAGCGCAACAATGTAATTAACTAGTGTCAATATCTACTTATTATTTATATTTCATAATTAAATTGCTAATTAAATCCTAAAATATAACTGTCACGACCCGGATTTCACACCCTCGAAAGTCGTGATGACGTCTATTGGTGAAAGCTAGGCAAACCAAATTATCCTAATTACTTAACCTTTTCCAGTTTTAAACCATTATCAGTGATGAGTAGATAGCAAATAGCGAAAAATAATTAAGCGGAAGATAAAATCTAACAATTTATCTTAATACAAAATTGCGGAAGTCTAAATACAACTCTATCCAGAATTTGGTGTCACAGTTTCACAGACGGTCTAAGAATACTACATACAAAGTCTGAAAGATAAAATATACACTGTTTCTGAAATGAGTAAAGGAAACAGGATAAAGGAAAAGATAGGAGGTGATGCCAAGGCCCACGGATGTCTGCAGGACTACCTCGTGTCGCCTGTGTGGGCTGAAGACAGCACCCTCACTGCGGTCCAAGCACTCCGGTATCAGTATCTGCACATAGTGCAGAGTGTAGTATCAGCACAACCGACCCCATGTGCTGGTAAATTCCTAACCTAACCTCGGCGAAGTAGTGACGAGGCTAGGACCAGACTACCAAATAAACCTGTGGGTTATGGCATACAAAAATAATACGAAGTAGATAACAATGATGGCAACAATGATCAACCAGTGATATAGATAGTAGACAACAAGAACACCGTAAATGTTTCTCAACAAATAAAAGATACAAGTGCAATCAATTAATCAAGTCCTTCAAATATAAATCTCTAAGATAATATGTTTTTCAATGAATATATTTGCTTTAAATAAATATCTTTCGAATATAATTTTTTCGAATAAAGGTCACCTTGTGACGCCTCATTTCATAATCATAAATAATATAGGTCTCCGCCCACTTTCATATTTTCACGACACCTCGTGCCCATATTTATATCACAATCATACGGACAACTCACGTGCCATTAAATAAAAACATAATATTTTCCCCGGCACCACGTGTCCACATATTTCTATCTTACATTGCACAACAATATCTTCATGTTACTCAGTTCATAGGTTCCATAACCCAATACAATTAAGAATGTTCAAAGAGCCTCATTCACTTAACATAAAGTAGAGTACAGCTTCGAACCCAATTAGGAAACCAACAAGAAAAGATGAAGTTATATTTAGAAATCATTTGATAAAGAAAATACCTTTTCCAATTAAAGTACACTATCGAATGAATTATTACCTTTAATACGAGAAATTAATAAATCAAAACATAGTAGAAATTCCTTTTTAAGTAAAGTACAACCTCAAACGGTTTAAGGAAAATTTAATTGAGAAATCAATTGAGTTAAAAATGTAACAAATTCTAAAATTTAAAGTATTAAACATAAAAAAAATAAGGCGAGGTATTGTAAACACTATGGATTCCAACACAAAAGATCACAACATTAAAGGGATCTAAACAGTTAATACACTTGAATTGTTAATAACAAGTAAACACAACAAATAGAAAGTGCACGGCATCACCCTTCGTGCTTTAACACTCTCTCACCAAAACAATACACGACATCACTCTTCGTGCTTTACACTCTTCCTCACCCAAGCAACAATCACAAGAAATAAGGGTAAGGGAATCTATAACATCGAAATAAAATCAAGTAACAACATAAAATCAGTAATAAACGCAAAGGACAACATAACTCAATTAGAATTAGGAAAATTCAAGGACAAGTGCACGACATCACCCTTCGTGCTTTTACTCTCGTCCTCACCATAAGAATCAATATAAACTGCACGGCATCACCCTTCGTGCTTTTACTCTCATCCTCACCATAAAATCAATATAATCGGCATGGAATTGTACATCGTGCTGCACGACATCACCCTTCGTGCTTTACACTCTTCCTCACAAAATCATATACGGCATCACCTTTCGTGCTTTAACACTCTTCCTCACCAAATCATACATGGCATCACCCTTCGTGCTTTAACACTTTTCCTCACCTAAACAACAATCACAAGGAATAAGGGCAAGGAAATAAATGAAATCACAATAAAATCTCGGCAAGGGAACAATAGTACCACAATCAAATCGTGGTAAGGGAAAAAACATGAAAACAATAACATCCCGGCAAGGGAGACAATATCATGATTCTCTCTCTCTCCTTTCTTCTTTCACGTTTACTTAACAACTCAATTCACAACTTGAGCCAATGCTCTACAATGTTCAACAATTCAATTCTCAACTTGAGCCAATGCTCTACAATATTCAACAATTCAATTCTCAACTTGAGCCAATGCTCTACAATGTTCAACAATTCAATTCTCAACTTGAGCTAATGCTCTACCATGTTAAATTAACAATAATACTTCCACAAGTCATATTCCTCAATAGAAATTATCATATAAAGCATATACAATATGAAACGGAGTCACATTAATGAAAGTATAAGACTCACGGGTATGCTTGACACCAACGTATAGATACTCATCACCATGTCTATACGTCGTACTCAACAAATAACACATAACAAATAGGACACAACTCCTAATCCCTCAAGTTAAGGTTAGACCAAACACTTACCTCGCTTTGCAACCAATTCAAAATTCCAACAAGCCTTTGCCTCGCGAATTCGTGCCCGAAATTCCCAAATCTAATCATAAACAATTTGATTCAGTCAATAAAAATTATAAGAATTAATTCCATATGAAATTCTACATTTTCTATTAAAAATCCGAAATTGCACTAAAAATTTGCCCATGGGGCCCACGTCTCGGAATTTGACGAAAGTTGCGAAATATGAAACCTCATCCAACCCCGAGTCTAACCATACCAAAATTACTAAATTTCGATAATATTCGACCCTCAAATCCTCAAATCTATCCGAGAGGGTTTTCAAACTCTTCCAACTAAATTCACAGACTTAATGCCAAAACTAGTAATAGATTCGGGTAATCTAACCAAAATTAAGTTAAGAATATTTACCCCATTATTTTCTCTGAAAATCGCCCGAAAATTGCATCTCCCCGAGCTCCAATTTGATAAAAATGGAAAATGGGACGAGTCACATTTTCAGAACTTAAGAATCTGCCCAGAAAATGTTGAGGGCACTATTCACGCATTTGGGTACTGTTCACTACACTATTCACGGGGTACTATTCACGGGTACTGTTTACAGTCACTATTCACGGATACTGTTCACATGCTGTAGAAAAATCAGCAACTGTCCAAAGAGAAAAATTCAGTAGCTTTTTTTTTATCCGTTAACCTTTTGAAATCCACCCGAGGCCCTCGGGACTTCAACAAAATGCATCAACCAATCCTAAAACATGATACACAATTAGTCTAAACCTCAAATCGCATCAAATAATGCTAAAACCATGAATCACACCCCAATTCAAGCCTAATGAAACTAAGAACATTCAACTTCTATATTCGATGCAAAAACCTAGCGAATCAAATCTGATTGACTTCAAATTTTGCACACAAGTCATAAATGACATAACGAAGCTATGAAATATTTCAGAACTGGATTTCGACCCCGATATCAAAAAGTCAAATCTCCGGTCAAACTTAAGAAATCTTTAGCCTTAGATTTCTAGATTCTGCTAAATGGCGATAATTTGATCTAGGGACCTCCGAATTCGATTTCGGGCATATAACCAAGTAACACATCACGATACGGAACTACCGGAATGGTCAAAACTTTTATCCGGGTTCATTTGCTCAAAATATTGACCGAAGTCAACTCAGTTGAGTTTTAAAGCTCTAGTTCACAATTTAATCCATTTTCTTCACATAAAAACTTTTCGTAAAATTATACGAACTGTGCACGTAAGTCGAGAAATTATTGATACTCCTTTTCAAGTTCTTGAAATATCGAGATAATTATTTAATTTAAAGATGACATTTTGGGTCATCACAATAACGATTGGTGTCAATTGACTAGTGGAACCATAGTAAACGTAATTTATGGTCACTATCAATATATACTTATTATATATATAGTCATTAAATGTAACTATATAAAAAGCGCAACAATATAATTAACTAGCATCAATATCTACTTATTATTTATATTTCATAATTAAATTGCTAATTATATCCCAAAATATAACGATTGGTGTCAATTGACTAGTGGAACCATAGTAAACGTAATTTATGATCGCTATCAATATCTACTTGTTATATATATAGAGATTATATGTTGGCTACTATACACATATATATAGACGTTCAATGTAACTATATATAAAGCGCAACAATGTAATTAACTAGCATCAATATCTACTTATTAATTATATTTCATAATTAAATTGCTAATTATATTCCAAAATATAACGATTGTTGTCAATTGACTAGTGGAACTATAGTAAACGTAATTTATGGTCGCTATATATATATATATATATATATATATATATATATATATATTGTGATGACCAAAAATGTCATCTTTAAATTAAATAATTATCTCGGTATTTCAAGAACTTGAAAAAGAGTATCAATAATTTCTCGACTTGCGTGCGCAGTTCGTATAATTTTATGGAAGGTTTTTATGTGAAGAAAATGGATTAAATTGTGAATTAGAGCTTTAAAACTCAACTGAGTTGACTTCGGTCAACATTTTGAGAAAATAAACCCGGATAAAAGTTTTGACCATTCCGGTGGTTCCGTATCGTGATTTGGGACTTGGTTATATGCCCGAAATCGAATTCGGAGGTCACTAGATCAAATTATCGCCATTTAGCGGAATCTAGAAATTTAAGGCTAAAGATTTCTTAAGTTTGACCGGATATTTGACTTTTTGATATCGAGGTCGAAATCCAGTTCTGAAATATTTCATAGCTTCGTTATGTCATTTATGACTTGTGTGCAAAATTTGAAGTCAATCAGATTTGATTTGATAGGTTTTTGCATCGAATATAGAAGTTGAATGTTCTTAGTTTCGTTAGGCTTGAATGAGGATGTGATTCACGGTTTTAGCATTATTTGATGCGTAAAGCACGAAGGGTGATGTCGTACATTGTTTTGGTGAGGAAGAGCGTTAAAGCACGAAGGGTGATGCCGTGTATTGTCTTGGTGAGGAAGAGCGTTAAAGCACGAAGGGTGATGCCGTGTATTGTTTTGGTGAGAGAGAGTAAAAGCACGAAAGGTGATGCCGTGCATTTTCTACGGCTGTGTTTATTTGTTGTTATCAATTCAAGTGTTTAAACTGTTTGAATTCCTTTATTGTTATGATCCTTTGTGTTAGAACCTACAGTGTTTGCAATATCTCACCGCATTTATACATATATATATATATATATATACATTCCAATACTTCAAACTTCAATAGTTGTTACACCCTTAATTCAATTAGTTCCTCAACTATATCCCCTTAAACCGTTTGAGGTTGTACTTTACTTAAAAAAGACTTTCTACTATGTTTTAGTTTATTGATTTCTCGTATTAGAGGTAATGATTCATTCGATATTGTACTTTAATGGAAAAAGGGTATTTTCTTTATCGAATGATTTCTAAAATTAATTTCATATTTTCTTGTTGATTTCCTAATTGGGTTGGAAGTTGTACTCTACTTTATGTCAAGTAAATGATGCTCTTTGAACATTCTTAATTGTATTGGGTTATGGACCCTATGAATTGAGTAACATGAGAAGGTTGTTGCGAAATGTGAGACAGAAACATGTGGGCACAAGGTGCCGGGAAAAATATGATGATTTTATTAATGACAAATTATGATATAGGCACGAGGTGCCGGGAAAAATATTATGATTTTATTTAATAGCACGTGAGTTGTCCGTGCGGTTGTGATATAAATATGGGCACAAGATGTTGTAAAAATATGAAAGTGGGTTGAGACCTATATTATTTATGATTATGAAATGAGGCGTCACAAAGTGACCTTTACTCGAAAGAATTATATTCGAAAGATGCTTATTTGAAAGATATTTATTTGAAGGAAATATATTCAAAACATATTTATTGAAAAGCATATTATCTTAAAGATTATTACTTGAAGGAATTATAAGCGAAAGATTTATATTTGAAGGACTTGATTAATTGATTGCACTTGTATTTATTATTTGTTGAGAAACATTTATGGTGTTCTTGTTGCCTGCTAATTATATCACTGGTTGATCAGTGTTGCCATCATTGTTATCTGCTTCCTATTATTTTTGTACGCTATATTGTACAGGTTTATTTGGTAGTCTGGTCCTAGCCTCGTCACTACTTCGTCGAGGTTAGGCTAGGCACTTACCAGCACATGGGGTCGATTGTACTGATACTACACTTCTGTACATTTTTGTGTACAGATCCAGGTATTTGATCGATAGTAGCTATTCGTTGCGGTGGAGACTCAAGGTAAACCTGCTGCAGCATTCGCAGTCCTTGGAGTCACCTTCAATTGAGATTATTTCCATATGTTCCCTTGTTTCAGAATAGTGATGTATTTATGTTGTATGACTACTCCTAGAAAGGCTTATGACTTGTGCTACCGGTTTTGGGAATTGTAAATTGTTTAAGAAATTCCATTTAAAGTTGGTAATTTTCAATGTTATTTCAGTTAATGTTAGGCTTACCTAGTTTAGAGGCTAGGTGCCATCACGACTCCTTCGGAGGGATTTTTGGGTCGTGACATATATATATAGACGTTCAATGTAACTATATATAAAGCGCAACAATGTAATTAACTAGTATCAATATCTACTTATTATTTATAATTCATAATTAAATTGCTAATTATATCCCAAAATATAACGATTGGTGTTAATTGACTAGTGGAACCATAGTAAACGTAATTTATGGTCGCTATCAATATATATATATATATATATATGGACGTTCAATGTAACTATATTAAAAGCGCAACAATATCTACTTATTATTTATATTTCATAATTAAATTGCTAATTATATCCCAAAATATAATGATTGGTGTCAATTGACTAGTGGAACCATAGTAAATGTAATTACGTGGTCGCAATCAATATACGCATGACCTTAATGAATGAAATTATATGTTGGCTACTATACACATATATATAGACGTTCAATGTAACTATATATAAAGCGCAACAATGTAATTAACTAGCATCAATATCTACTTATTATTTATATTTCATAATTAAATTGCTAATTATATCCCAAAATATAACGATTGGTGTCAATTGGCTAGTGGAACCATAGTAAACGTAATTTATGGTCGCTATCAATATCTACTTATTATATATACATAGATATAGACGTTCAATGTAAAGCGCAACAATGTAATTAACTAGTGTCAATATCTACTTATTATTTATATTTCTTAATTAAATTGCTAATTAAATCCTAAAATATAACGATTGGTGTCAATTGACTAGTGGAACCATAGTAAACGTAATTTATGGTCGCTATCAATATCTACTTATTATATATATAGATTCAAACCAAGAAAATTCGGTGGTGCAAGAAAATATGAATCCAAATCTACTTATTATTTATATTTCATAATTAAATTGCTAATTATATCCCAAAATATAACGATTGGTGTCAATTGACTAGTGGAACCATAGTAAACGTAATTATATGGTCGCTATCAATATACGCATGACCTTAATGAATGAAATTATATGTTGGCTACTATACACATATATATAGACATTCAATGTAACTATATATAAAGCGCAACAATGTAATTAACTAGCATCAATAATATAATTAACTAGCATCAATATATATATATATATATATATATATATATATATATATATATATATATATATATATATATATATATATATATATATATATATATTTCATAATTAAATTGCTAATTATATCCCAAAATATAATGATTGGTGTCAATTGACTAGTGGAACCATTGTAAACATAATTTATGGTCGCTATCAATATCTACTTATCATAATATAGCCGTTCAATGTAAGTATATATAAAGCGCAACAATGTAATTAACTAGTATCAATATCTACTTATTATTTATATTTTATAATTAAATTGCTAATTATATCCCAAAATATAAAGATTGGTGTCAATTGACTAGTGGAACCATAGTAAATGTAAATATTTATGGTCGCTATCAATATCTACTTATCATAATTTGTGACGACCCGGCCAGTCGTCTCATGAGTTACCGATCCATTTCCCCCATTTCAGCTTCTTTACGCTTCGTTATCCGTGTTTTATCGGATCGAGATGATTAGTTCGAGTTCGGAGAGGATTTGGTAAGAAATGAGACACTTAGTCTCTTTTAAGAAGGCTTAAGTTGGAAAAGTCAACCGGATGTTGACTTATGTGTTAGAGGGTTCGGATGTGAGTTCTGATGGTTCGGTTAGTTTCGAGAGGTGATTTGTGACTTAGGAGAGTGATCAGAAGTGGTTTTGGAGGTACGGTGTAGAATTAGGCTTGAATTGGCGAAGTTAGTATTTTGGCGAATTCCGGTTGATAGGTGAGATTTTGATCCGAGGGTCGGAATGGAATTCCGAGAGTTTCTGTAGCTTCGTTATGTCATTTTGGACTTGTCTGCAAAATTTGAGGTCATTCGGACGTGGTTTGGTTGTGTTTTTGATCAAAAATGAAATTTGAAAGTTCTTGAGATTCATAGGCTTGAATTCGATGTGATTTAATGATTTTGGTGTTAGTCGAGGTGTTTTGATGATTGGAACGAGGTTGAATAATGTTTAGGATGCGTTGGTGCTTTTGGTTGAGGTCCCGGGGGCCTTGAGTGTGTTTCGGGTGTGTTTTGAGCGAGTACGGACACCCCGGAACTTAGAAAAATGGAGGGAGCAGCAGTTTTGGCGCGGACCGCGCTCCTTTTCGCGCTGGCCTAGTGCTGGCCGCGGCCGCGGTCGTGAAGATTGCAGGTTGCTGGTCCTACTTCGGAAGCTCATATCATTTGATACACAAGGAATTTTGAGGTGCTTCAAAAATGAAAGTTGTAGCCCTTCGTGTCTAGTTTCCAGAAAGGTAAAGATGTCGCAATTTGGACATCTATAGAGAAAGTTATGGCCAAAATACTAAAGTCTGTCCCTGCAGAGCAAGACCTGCGCGGCCGCGGTCGTTTTTGCGCGGACCCCGCTGGTTTTGAGCGGACCGCGGTCATTTTTGTGCGGTCAGCGGTGTCGGAATCCGAGGGGTACTTTATAAATACGAGGTTTTGAGTTTTATTTGATATTTTGACCTAGAGAGCTCGAATTTTGGCGATTTTTCGAAGGTTTTTCAAGAAATTGGTCGGGGTAAGTGATTCTAACTCAGATTTGGTTAGAGTACATGAATCTATCACTGAATTCATCATTTAATTCTTGATTTGATATGAAATTTGGGAAAAAAATTGTGGAACCTTTCAAAAATGTAAAATGATGATTTGAAGGACCAAATGATATCGGAATTGGATAATTTTGGTATGGTTAGACTCGTGAGGGTATGAGTATTTTGAAAATGTAAATTTTACCCGATTCCGAGACGTGGGCCCGGGGCTCGGGTTTTGCTAATTTCGAGATTTTTGATATTTTTCGAATGTTTTCGCTTGGGCTTTGTTCCCTTAGCATATTGTGACGTATTCGTTCTGATTTTGGATAGATTCGACGCGTGTGGAGGCCAATTCAAGGGGCAAAGGCGTCGTGAGCTAGAGATTTAGCCAGTTCGAAGTGAGTAATGGTTGTAAATGATGTTCTGAGGGTTTGAAACCCCAGATTGCACATCGTAGTGCTATATTGAGGCAAGATATGCGCTGGATGATGAGCGTGGGGTTTTCACTACTGGGGATTGTGACTTGGTCCATCATGATTGATGATCTTACCAAATATTTGACTGAAATTCATTTGTTACCATCATGATTTGGGCTGGTTGCCATATTTGGGCTTCGTGCCAACTATTTGGACCCTTCGGGGATTTTTATCACTGTTTCCTTACTGCTTGACTTATTATTTGAACTCAGTCCTGTTGATATCTACTGTTTTACAAACTCTGCCACTTTTACTTAGATTTGAAACTTAAATGATATTTCTACATCATGTTTTGGGCTGAGAACTATTATTTTACTAATGCCCAAGGGGCTTATGATGATTTCTAGACTGAGTGAGGCCGAGGGCCATATGTGAGGATATGCTGAGTGATATGAGGCCGAGGGCCTGAGATACTATTTATGCTATGCGGTGGCTTGAGTGATGTGAGGATATGCTGAGTGATGATGCCACGAGGTGGCTTGATATAGCGCTTGGGCCGTAAGGGGACCCTCCGGAGTCTGCACACCCACAGTGAGCGCGGGTACCCATGTGATTTGAAACAGTGGTAACAATGACACTGTTGGATGAAAGTTGGTCAGGTAACAATGACTGACCATTATGCTGAGTGATTGTGAGGTAGCCCGAGGGGCTGATACTGTATTGAGAGTGAGCCCGAGGGGCTGATACTATGCTGAGCGATTGATACTGTGCCCGAGGGGCGAATTTCTACTTGTTAATTACCTGTTAAATTACCTGTTTTACTTGTTTTAAAAAGGAATATCATTTGATTTCTTCACTGATTTACTACTTTAAGTGATTTTACCGCTTGATATGGAATTGCTTTGTACCTTTATGTGTTTTCATACTTTCGGCCATTATTTGTAATTATTACTCACTGGGTCGGAGTACTCACATTACTCCCTGCACCTTGCGTGCAGATCCAGGTACACCACAGGCTAAGTGAGGAATTGTTTAGCTGAGCAGGCAGTATCCGGGAGTATTGAGGTAGCTGCATGGCATTCGCAGCCTTGATTTCTCCCCTCTATCTCTATCTTTTATTCCGTATTTTTCCTAGACATACTTGTAATAGGTGGACATTCTGTATTAGAGGCTCATATTCGTGACACCGGATTCTGTTGGGCTATGGTGTGGTATTTTAATTGAACTTCCGCAGATTTTATTATTAATTATACACTTGAATGAAATGACTTAGTAAATTCTCTGTGATATTTATCTATAATCTGAACAAGAATTTGGGATAATATTGTCGAATGGTCGGGCTTGCCTAGCAGTGTATTGGGTGCCATCATGACTGGGGTTGGGGTCGTGACAAGTTGGTATCAGAGCCTAGGTTACTTGGTCTCGCGAGTCATGAGCCGGTTTAGTAGAGTCTCGCGGATCGGTACAGAGACGTCTGTATTTATCCTCGAGAGGCTGCAGAACCTTTAGGAAAGACTTCATATTCTTGAATTCTTATCGTGCGTCTTTGATTCAGCTTGAAAAAGTAACTCTTACAATTCCTTCCACGTGTTCGTATGCGCGAATGAGCGCTCAGTATTAGATGTGCCTTGATGGCTTGGGATTCCCTGATCGAAGGGAGAGATGTGTCCTCTGTGAGTTGATGTTGGGCCAATCTGAAGGACTTGAGGACGGATCTTTTGCCTATGGCTTGAGCACCGAGGTGCTAATTGTGCAAGCAAGTGTTTTGAGCTTATATGTCTGGTATTGTCCCTATTAGTGGGAATGATGGTTGGATAGCTACGTGATGAGTATGTTAGTACTGCGAGATGTATCTATATGACTTGGAAGTGACGAGAAAGGGCTGCAGGATGATAGATGAACTATTAAGTGTTTGATTTTCATTGTGATTAGATGTGTATCCTCGAGTTATGGGCGCGTGGAAAATATTTTCATGTCTCCTATTTGGAGTGAAGTAAATTTCATGTTACGGTATGAGTTTAGACTCAGGAAGATTAAGTGATCGTGTAATGTGTATGATAGTGGAAGGTATACAAAAATGTTAATTGGAGGTGAAACAAGTGGGTAATCTCCTGAGGAGTGTTCTAAGGTGGTGTGATCCTTATGTTGTCTATTAGAAGATCTCATTTACAAGTGAAGAATATGCATTGAAATCTAAATTGGGCCGCCTAAAGAGTGGGCTTAACAGTTGTGTGAGTAAATGCAAGAATTGCAGAAGAGTTAAAATTCCAGATGATTCGTGTTTCAACAAGCTTATGAAGGAGTGAGTTTAATCTCACTATGGTATTACGACAACAATAGAGTATATGCGTTGTGAATTATTGAGTGCGTTTTGATCTATGGCTTTGAGCCAAGTTGGGGAGTTTGCTATTAATTAAGTTGATTGCACGGTTATGTGCTATATTGGTTCCAGTTTGAGGCGTGTTGGTGAGTCAGTTATGGCTTACGAAGATTTAAGGTCAATCAGGCGGTGGTCGGGCCCGTTTTTATGCTATTCCAGGAAGGACAGATGTTATTGCTTCAGATGATGTCGTTCTAGGAATTGTTCCAGTCTGCCACAGAGATGCCTTTGTATTATTCGATCCCGGTTCCACCTATTCTTATGTATCCTCATATTTTGCTCATTATTTGGGTACGCCCCTGGAGTTTCTTTCTTTTTCTGTTCATGTATCTACCCCGGTGGGCGATACTGTTGTTGTGGACCGTGTGTACCGGTCATGTGTTATGATTATTGAGGGTTTGGAGACTCGAGTCGATCTATTGCTATTGAGCATGGTGGATTTTGATCTTATATTGGGCATGGATTGTTTATCTCCGTGTCATGTTATTCTAGACTGTCATGCTAAGACAGTTACTTTGGCTATGTCGGGTGTACCGCGGATTGAGTAGCGTGGTATGACTGATTATGTTCCTAGCAGAGTAATTTCTTTCTTGAAAGCCCAACATATGGTTGGGAAAGGTTGTCTGTCATATCTAGTTTTTGTGCGAGATGTTGGAGCTGAGACCCCTAGTATTGATTCTGTCATAGTTGTGAGGGATTTTCCCGATGTATTTCCTGCAGATCTTTCGGGCATGACACCGGATAGGGATATTGATTTCGATATCGACTTGGTGCCGGGCACTCAGCCCATTTCTATTCCACCGTACCGTATGGCACCAGCGGATCTGAAGAAATTGAAAGAGCAGCTTCAGGAACTCCTAGAAAAAAAAATGGGAAAGGGGGGGTTCATTCGGCCTAGTGTGTCACCTTGGGGTGCACCAGTCTTATTTGTGAAAAAGGAGGATGGCACAATGAGAATGTGCATTGATTACAGGCAATTGAATAAAGTAACAGTGAAGAACAAATACCCTTTGCCTCGTATTGATAGCTTGGTTATGTGCGAACAGATTTGAAAGTTTTCTTAATGGTTTTTACCATGGTTCGAGCCGGATATCTTCTACCGGTGCGCGGAACATATTGTATATTATGAACCCCTCCTAAATGGGAGCAAATAGAAGATTTCTAACTGCCGGAATGTAATTTTCCTATAGCCCGGAAATTCTAATGATATTCTTGCGTTTGCAAAATGATGGCATAATAGACGTGGTATGCTGTGCATGTTTAATATTTTCATGTACGAGGTGGCAGTTCATTCTTGAAGAAAAGGTCATGAATTCTGGATAGAGTAGTCAGTTTCAAATATTTAGATTGAATGTTATAACTGCTCGGTAAGGCCTGAGAAGGGTGCACATTATATTCTGATTAACAAATGTCTATTGGCGTTTCAACGCTCACTTGGTTGATCGACTACCAATATTTCAATCTTGTTATGTATTTAGAAAATTTTTGAAAATAATTATCTTGGGATGATCTTACTTGAGGGATGTGTCAGTCATTTGGGTGCTGATGTTGTGATCAGTTACAGTGATTTATGTGATCTATGAATTTGGAGACGGGGAATTCTCAAAAATATACTATTTCGGGATTGTGACATGTTGAGGAGAGTATTTTATCTAACTCATTAGATGCACTAGTCGAGCTAATTGATGGTGATAACTATACGCTGTGAGCGCGGATATATATGAGGTTTGAACCTGCGTGCAAGCACCGAGCCAATATTCATGCTCGGAAGATACGTAGGCTATGATATGCCTAGAGTGGGATATTGAGCTTAAAGGTATAATGTTTCTCGTATTCGTAACTTTGTTAAGAACTATCTGGACTATACTTGAGATTTCCAAGATGCTAAATTCCAGAACAAACTTGGTAATTACTAATTCTGTGTTAACTTGCTGATTTGAGCTATGACAGCGCAATTTGCTCATGCCTACGATAAAGAGTGTTATTCATGCTAGTCCAAGAGCATGAGAATCTTGTTTCACTTAGCATATACATGTGTACTTGTTGGATTACTTCTATATGATATGCTTGGATTGGAGGTTTGTGAGCGTGCCGGGTGGATTATTTTATTGGCAACTAAGTTGCTCGTGAAGTTAATGTCAATGTGAGCTATATGAGAGCCGGTTATTATTATTCTATTCAGGTATCTTGGTTCCACTGTGATTGACGAGCTCATATGATATCATTGGGGTGGTACTTGTGGAACTTGCAAAGCGGCTCTCTTCTTTGAGGTATTTTCCCTTTCTGGGGTAACCGAATGGTGCAATAGTGAGGTTTACTGGTATGGCATTGTATTATGTACTTCTTCGTGGGCATGATTATTCGTTGTGGTACTAGACATCAAATTGCGCTTGGTTGATATGGTAAATGGTTATGGTTTACCGCATGATTTAGTTATCATTGGCAGCATATGAAAGTGTGAGATGAGACTTTAGTTGATAAGAGTTTTTCTATCGGCATTCGGGTGTTGTGTGCAGCTTCTATGATTAGGAGTTATCACTACACGCATTTGAGTTATGTGGTCTATCATGTAATAGCAACTGAGGTTGCAGGTGTGGGTTATTACAGCTTGTTCGAGCTTATTCACAGTATAAATGTGGGATTCTGATCATATGAAAGATTTCAAAAGTGGAAACGTGGTCCTATGGATTATGGGCTAGATTGGATTGCAAAATTTCAGTTACAATGTGTTGTCGGACCTATATGAGATAGGGTGACGTGGGATCACCCCCGGGTATATGCGTGGCGAGGTTACTAAGCGATTGTTTAGGTTTTGGGACAACTTTGGGCACGTTCGAGGACGAACGTTTGTTTAAGTTGGGGAGGATGTGATGACCCGACCCGTCGTCTCATGGGTTACCGCTCCATTTTTTTTTCCCATTCTCATCTTCTTTATGCTTTATTATCCGTATCTTATGTGATCGAGTTGGTTTGGAGTGGTTTTGATAAGAAATGATACACTTAGTCTCTTTTAAGAAGGCTTAAGTTGGAAAAGTCAACCGGACATTGACTTATCAGTTAGAGGGCTCAGATGTGAATTCGGACGGTTCGGTTAGCTCCGGGAGGTGATTTGTGACTTAGGAGTGTGATCAAAAGTGGTTTTGGAGGTCCGGTGTAGAATTAGGCTTGAATTGGCGAAGTCAGTATTTTGGCGAATTCCGGTTGATAGGTGAGATTTTCATCCGAGGGTCATAATAGAATTCTGAGAGTTGTTGTAGCTTAGTTATGTCATTTCTGATGTTTGTACAAAATTTCAGGTTATTCGGACATCATTTGGTCGGGTTTTTGATCGAAAGTGTATTTCGGAAGTTTTTGGAAACTTAGGCTTGAATTCGATGAGTTTTGGGTAATTTGATGTTGTTTGAGGTGTTTTGATGATTGGAACATGTTTGAACGATGTTATGAGTTATGTTGACATGTTTGGTCGGGGTCCCATGAGGCTCGGATATGTTTTGGATGAGTTTTTGGAAGATTTTGGCATTTTGATTATGAGCATGTAATGATCCAAAGGTCCATTTTTAGTTTTAGAGATTGAAATTTAATTTTGAGACTTCCAAAATTTTTATAATGAATTATAGGAGTGATCTGGAAAGTTTGGTCTAATTTCATCAAGTCGCGATTGAGTTTTTGACGCGAAACATGAGTTAATTGTTTAACGAGCGAAATGGGTATTGAACTGAGCAAATGAGCTCTGAATTGAGTTTCGAATAAAGGGCTATATTCGTATTATTATTTGTGACTCATAGGAAAAATAATCATCGAATTCCAAGGTCCCAGGCCCGAGAAATGAATTATTGAGTAAAATTGTTTTCTGAAAATATTTAAGGAAAATGGAAATGAAATTTGATTAGAAAGTGATGGTATCGGGCCCGTATTTTGGTTCCGGTGCCCAGTACAGGTCTTATATATGGTCTAAGTACTTTCTGTAAAGTTTGGTTGAAAATGGACGTCGTTTGACGTGTTTCAGACGCAAAATGAAAAATTTGATGTTTTATGAAATTTGAAGGAATTCTTGGATTTTAAAGCTTAATTCATGGTATATGACATTATTTTGGCGATTTGATCGCACGGTTAAGTTCGTATTGTATTTTGGGACATGTTGGTATAATTGGTTAAGGTCCCGAGGGCCTCGGGTGGATTTCGGAAGGTTAACGGAATGGAAATCGGATAAAAGGATTGCTGGAATTTTCTGCTGCAGAAGTTGTCTTGGACAACAACTGCGCAATCGTGGAGCCTATTTTGGAAGCTTATATCTCAAAATACATAAAGAATATGTATATTTACAAAACATGAGAGTTGTAGCCCTTGCATACTAGTTTCCAGAAAGCTAAACCATTAATTATTCTGACATTTATACAGAAAGTTATGATCGATTGAATAAAGGTTGGTAAAGCTGTTTTGAAATTTTCCAGAAATGTTTGATGCGAGAGGGCTACTTTGGAATCTTATACCTTGAAATCCATAAGGAATCTGAAAATTTCCAAAACATGAAAGTTGTAGCCCTTGCATTCTAGTTTCCAGAAAATTAAACCATTCATCATTCCGATATTTGTACAGAAAGTTATGACAGATTTAGTGAAGGCTGGGACTGCCTTTTGTTTTGGCTGGAAATAAGTGCGCATTTCATAGATGCGACTTGCCTGGAAAACAGCTTATATTTGGGAATTAGCCATTTTTATTCATTTGTGACGATTGTAGAGCTTGGGAAAAGCGATTTTCAACAGATTTTTCAAGGGAAACATTTGGTGTAAGTGTTCTATATCCGAAAGTGATTAGATTTCATAAATACATAGTTATATTCATCGTTTAATTCGGATTTAAATGGAAGAAATTGGAATTTTTGCAAAACTTTTCAAAAATGAAAAAATTAAGATTTGGAGGTCGAGTTGTTGTCGGAATTTGATAATTTTGGTATGGTTGAACTCGTATCGGAATGGTTATCGGATTTTATGAGTTTCACCGGATTCCGAGACGTGGGCCCCACGGGCGAATTTTGAGTGTAATTTCGGATTTTTGATGGAAAATGTAGAATTCCATATGGAATTAATTCCTATAATTTTTATTAACTGAATCGAATCGTTATGGCTAGATTCGAGGCTTTCAGAGGTCAATAAGGAGCAAAGGCATCGCGAGCTAGAGAATTAGCTGGTTCGAGGTGAGTAATTGATGTAAATGATGTCATGAGGGTTTGAAACCTTGGAATTTCACATCGTAACGCTATATTGAGGTGACTTGCACGCCGAATAACGGGCGTGGGGTAGAGCACCGTTGGGGATTGTGACTTGGTCCGTCCCGAGAGATGTTTTTACCAGGTTTTCTACTTGAACTAAATTGAGAATCATCCTTACTTGGGTTTAATTGTTACATTTGGGCTTCTTGCCAATTATTTGAATCCTTCAGGGATTGATATTACTGCTTTCGCATATTTTGTATATCATTTGACCTCAGTCCAAGATTTTAAATACTGTTTTGCAAACTCAGCCATCTTTCTAAGATTTAAAAACTTAAATGATATTTCGGGCGGAGAACTACTGTTTTACAAATGCCCAGGGGGCTTATGATGGTTTTTGGACTGAGCATGGATCGGGCTGCGCGCCGCAGCAGTATTACATTGATATTGAGGCCGAGAGCCTGGTTGATTATACTGAGATTGATATGAGGCCGAGGGCCTAGATTTGATGCCACGAGATGGCTTGATATTGCGCTTGGGCTGTAGGAGCCCCTCCGGAGTCTGTACACACCCCCAGTGAGCGCCGTCGATGATAAATAAATGGATGGCTCGAGCTGCTCGCCGCAGTGGGTACTAGAGTGTACCATCATATGCATTGTATTGCACTCATGCATTTGTTTTTTTATCTGTTATACCTGTCTCAGTATTTGGTACTCTGACTTAATTGACTTGTTGCTTCACTATTTGTTGTTCTCAACAGCCAGTTATAGTTTACTTTGTATTTTTTTCATGATTTCTTATTCTCAGCCTTTATTTATGTTTATTACTCACTGGGTCGGAGTACTCACATTACTCCCTGCACCTTGCGTGCAGATCCAGGTACACCACAGGCTAAGTGAGGAATTGTTTAGCCGAGCAGGCAGTATCCGGGAGTATTGAGGTAGCTGCATGGCGTTCGCAGCCTTGATCTCTCCCCTCTATCTCTATCTTTTATTCCGTATTTTTCCTAGACATACTTGTAATAGGTGGACATTCTGTATTAGAGGCTCATATTCGTGACACCGGATTCTGTTGGGCTATGGTGTGGTATTTTAAATTGAACTTCCGCAGATTTTATTATTAATTATACACTTGAATGAAATGACTTAGTAAATTCTCTGTGATATTTATCTATAATCTGAATAAGAATTTGGGATAATGTTGTTGAATGGTCGGGCTTGCCTAGCAGTGTGTTGGGCGCCATCATAACCGGGGTTGGGGTCGTCACATGTATGGTCTTTCTAGTTGAAGTTTGTGGAACATACACGTGGCGAGTTTCAATAAGTTGGGCACAAGGTAGAACTTTTGCAATATTGTACTTTTAGAAGTGTATTTTTGGTTCGTCGATGACTAATTTATATAATTTATGTTTTGCTTTATTTTTCTTGGTTCCAAGATAAAAACATAATCTTATGACCAACTTTTTCCTTCAACTGACACCTGTAAAAGAAACTAAGATGATCATTAAAAAGGCCGGAGAATAACAAATGAGCAATTTGATATTGTAGCTATGCAATAACGAAAAAACCCAACCAACATAATGTAATTGGATATACACGAAGAATATTGTATGTGAGGAAATGTTAGGTAAGTCAAGATCAAGTGACATATTTTTACCTCATAAACTAAAATAATGTGATTATAAATAATAACTAAGTCAATATAATGGTTCATTTTTTTTTTCATATAGAGAAGGTTTTCAATTAAAATTTGAATTACTTTGAATTTGAGATATGGTCACTTAAGTAGCATGTATTCTCACTCAAATAAGCTAAAACTATTAATATGTATAATTTGTAATAGTATATCAAAAATACTCTTTGAACAATACGCATGTAATTTAAATTTATATATTTTATCTAAGTTTTATAAAAATAATTGGGGATACACGTGCAATGCACGTGTCCAGAAACTAGTAACTATAAAAGGTGTTATGGTTTGTCTGATTTTCTTACTCTATTTAGATTTTACCTTTTCTTGAAGGGAAAAAAATATTTATCCAATTGATTTTATTTTTTCTTAAATAAAAATATAGCAGATCTTTTTTCTGGAGGAGAAGTTTTGTACTTTTATAAATTGAGAATCCCTTCTTCACACAATAAAAACAATAGCATCTACAATGTAGTCAATCTTGTTTAGGGAGAGAACTTATTCTCTCTATAATTTTTTTTTCTTTTATATTAATAGATTGATGTGTTCAATTGATCAAACCATATTAAAATATTATATACCTCTTTTAATATAATTCTCTTTATCATTTGATTTATCGCCGCTAAAATTTATTTTGTTAGCTTCCGCGTAATGTCTTGTTATTTCGATACCAACCAAAGTCTGCATAACAAATATTACAGAAATCTGCTGTGTGATTGAAGTTGGAAATATATATTGAAATGGAGGTTGTATAATAGATGGATGAAGATAGCCAAAAATGTTTCACCTTTCATTGCCAAATACTCTAAAGTGTACAAATAAAAGAAGGCATATGTAGAAGCATGGGTCGCTTTAACTCTCAACGGGTTAACCCTATCCTTCAATTAATTGGTATAATCTTGTTTCTTTTCATTTTAATTTAATGCATGTGGGATCTTCTGAGTTCTGACCCCATATTGTGTCCCAACACAAAATGCAAGTTTGCAATAATAGGCCTACCACATGTAAAAGGAAAAATTCTGCGACACATTAAATATTTATATTATATTTATCATTCGTAATTATACTTTTAACAAATTTACTATTCATAGCGATATTTGAATTTTATAGCAAATTCATAAAATAAGAGATCAATTGTTTTAAACTGAAACAAAAGGGCAATTAGCTCGATTGGTTGGAGCTCCTACTTAGCTAGTGAAGGTCTTGAGTTCAAATTTCAAAAAGAACATTTTATTTTTCTGTGTTTCGCCTTAGTTGTAGCACGAATGAATACAGATGATACATGTTGTATTCATTATATATTATATTCGTTACACGAATGAATTCAATTACACGTTTGAATATAAGTGATTATTTATTCCATGCAGGTTCAATACTTACAAATATTAATTGTTAAAAATCAGTATTTACAAATATTGAACTTTAGTATTGATGAAAGCAACAACAACATTTGAGAAGGATAATGTATACTGTCACGACCCAATTCTATTATAGGCCGTGATGACGCCCAACATCGTTGTTAGGTAAGTCAACACCGATCAACTAGTGGTTTCCCGTTTAAGTAAATTATTAAGTAGTAATATTTTCTTAATTGTTAAAAAGATTTAGAACTTTGCAAGTGTAACATAAATAAGCGGAAGCAATAAGTGCTACTCGAAATCATGTAAATAAATCCAAAATCATAAGTCTACTAGTGTGTGTGCCAAGACCTGGTGTCACAAGTGTATGGACAATCTAGTAGAATATACAAAAGAATACTAGCCTACTGTTTGAAAGGAAATAGACAGAAAAGTAAAACATAAGGAAGACTCCAGCTGCTGCAGAACGACTCGGAAGGCAGCTTACCGTGAAGTCTCAAGGTGGGGATTAACTACGAGCGCCAGATGGGCAACCAGATGCACCTGGCTCAGATCCTGTAAAATTAAGTACAAAAGTGCAATATGAGTACATAAACAACATGTACCCAGTAAGTATCCAGTCTAATCTCGAAGAAGTAGTAACGAGGGGTCGACTTTGACATTTACTATGGGCTAACAATAATGTATTAAAATTTTATACTAGACATGGATTTCATGAATAATACTGAAAGCTCAATAATAGGAAATGATGAGTTCTTCTTACACAATTATAAGTTTCAAATTCAGTTTTATCATTTAACATCTTACACTTCAAGACATTTAAGCAGTATCAATCATGGAGAGTTCCAAATAATTAGCATGCGCAAATTTTGTCGAGGTCGTACGGTCCGATCCAATATAATATTTAAATTGTGCACTGCCGGAGGGTCGAACGACGCAAACCATAGATGCACCTATTTACTACCGAGATGTTCGGCCCAATCCACAAATAGCAATTTATTTCAAAAAACAAACCACAAAGTTCACATTTACAATCAAGTAATCCATGAAATCTTTCAAATACGTGAATTTAACCTTTTACACTTATTTATCAAGTTCCAACGACTTAAGTAATTGAATTAGCAAGTAAGGGTGCAAACATTTCAAGTAAAAAAGGATACAGGTCCTAAACTACCCGGACAATAGCATAATAGTTGCTACGTACGAACTCTCATCACCTCGTACGTACGTAGCCCCCAAAAGTAGGTACATACATTTATTTAATTCACCTATGGGGATAAATTCCCTCTTTCAAGGTTAGAAAAGAGATTTACCTCGTCTCAAGGCCTACTTCCCAAATCAAGAATGTGCTCAAACCTCCAAATACGATGTCAAATGACTCGAAACTAGTCAAATATTACATAAACTAATCAATTTATGCTCAAAAGTTTATATCTTCACTATTAAAGTGATTACTCACCCTAAATTGCAAGATTCCTAAAATTCACTTTGGGCCCACGTGCCCGGATTTCGAAAATTTTTGAAGAAAAGAAAGTTGTTACCCATAGCCTTAGGATCATAAATATATAATTTTTACTAAGTTCCATAACCAATTTCGTGGTCAAATCTCATTTTTATAAAAAACCTAGATTTTCATCTAAACCCTTGATTTTCACTAATTTTTGCATGTTAATCTACCTATAATCTATGCATTTAACTCATGTTGCGCAGAAATTACTTACCTCAAAGTGCTAAATGAAAACCCTCTTCCAAAAGCTCCAAAAATCGCCTAAGAGATGAAGTGAAATGAAATAAATGGCCTAAGTCCTGCATTAAAAGAGCTGGACACATCCCTCAGATGTCGCAAATGCGACAAAAGCCTAACAAATGCGAAGCCCGGGCTTCAGCTGCTGGGCTCGCAAATGGGACCAAAGAGTCGCAAATGCGACTTCTGCTGGGATCGCAAATGCGACATAAGTGTCGCAAATGCGAACACTGCCTGGATCGGGCTCCTTCGCAATTGCGACGCCCTCATTGCAAATGCGAGGTTTGCATTTGCGAACAATCTCTCGCATTTGTGAGACCTATAGCTGTTGCCAAGAACACCAGAAATCTGGTGTGTTTTCAATTCCTTCCACACGTTCGAAACTCACCCTAGCCCTTGGGGCTCCACACCAAATACTCACACAAGTCTAACAACATCATACAAACTTTCTCACGTGATCAGAACACCGAAATAACATCAAAAACCACGAATTGGACGCAAAACGCATGAATTTACTCATGAACTCTAAAAACGTCTAAAACACTTCCGCACGTCCGATTCCTATCAAATCAACTCGGAATGACTCTAAACTTTGCGTGAAAGGCTTAAATGAAATTACGGACCTATCCAACTTCCAGAACTGAAATCCGAACCCGATATCAAAAAGTCCACCTTCGGTCAAGCATTCCAAAAACTTCAAGTTCTAACTTTCGCCAAATGACTCTGAAATAACCTACAGACCTCTGAATCCACTTCCGGGCACGCTCCAGAATCACCATACGGGGCTACTCACAAGCTCGAAATCCCAAACGGATATCTAGAATGTAAAAGTCCATTTTAACCCAAACTTATGAATTTGCTCAAATTGCCAACTTTCACTATTAGGCGCCGAAACGCCCCTAGGTCATCCAAAACCCAATCCGAACATACGCTCAAGTCCAAAATCATCATACGAACCTATTGAAACCGTCAAATCCCGATTCCGAGGTCGTTTACTCAAAATGTTGACCAAAGTCAAACTTGACATTTTAAGTCATCCTTAAGGAACCAAGTGTTCCGATTTCAACCCAAATTCTTCCAAATTCCGAACTACCCATCCCCGCAAGTCATAAATCAATAAAAGCAAGTACGGGAGGTCATATTTAGGGGAACAGGGTTCTAGAAAGTAAAATGACCGGTCTGATCGTTACTTTCTCTACCTCTTAAACAAATGTTCGTCCTCAAACGAGTTTAGCTTCATACCTAAAGTGCTGAATAAGTGTGGATATATGCTCTGCATGTCCTCCTCCGACTCCCAGGTCGCCTCCTTGACTGGTTGGCCCCTTTACTGAACCTTCACCGCAGAAATCCTCTTGGACCTCAACTAGCGAGCCTGTCTAGTAACAATAGCAACTGGCTCCTCCTCATAACCCAAGATCTCATGTAGATGAATAGTGTCGAAGTCTAACACATGTGACAAGTCAGCGTGATACCTCCGGTGCATAGACACGTGAAATATTGGATGAACCCTTGATAGGCTGGGAAGTAAATCAAGCTCATAAGCAACTTCCCCAACTCGCCTCAACACCTCAAACGGGCCTATAAACCCGGGTCTTAGCTTGCCCTTCTTCCTGAATCTCATAATACCCTTTATCAGTGAGACATTCAAGAGAACCTTCTCACTGACCATAACTGATGTATCACGCGCCTTCTAATCCGCGTAACTCTTCTGTCTAAACTTGCTGGGCGAAGTCGCTCATGGATCAACTTTACCTTTTCCAAGGCATCCTTCACCAAGTTAGTACCATATAATTTAGCCTCGCTGGGCTCAAACCACCCAATGAGAGAACGATATCGCCGACCATATAAAGCCTCAAATGGAGCCATCTCGATGTTGGACTGATAACTGTTGTTGTAAGTAAACTCGACCAAGGGTAAGAACAAATCCCACTATTCACCAAAGTCAATCACACATGCTCTGAGCATGTCCTCCAATATCTGAACTGTCCACTCTGACTGCTCGTCGGTCTGTGGATGGAATGTTGTGCTGAGCTCCACACAAGTCCCCAACTCACTCTATACAGGCACGCCGTACAACCGAACTACCTCCCGAATATTAATATGGGCTAACTTCTCTAAAGTATATGTAGTCACAACTGGAATGAAGTGTGCTGACTTGGTCAACCTATCTACAATGACCCAAACTGCGTCAAACCTCCGCAAGGTCCGCAGAAACCCAAATACGAAGTTCATAGTAATGTGCTCCCATTTCCACTCAGGTATAGTCATCTGCTGAAGTAGGCCACCTGGACTCTGGTGCTCATACTTGACCTGCTGGTAATTTAGGCACCTAGACTCCACTATGTCTTTCTTCATCCGCTGCCACCAATAATGCTGCCTCAAGTCGCGATACATCATTGTAGCACCTGGATGAATGGAATACCGAGAACTGTGTGCCTCCTCTAGAATCCTCACCCTCAAGCCATCGATATTAGGAACAAATAAATGACCCTGAATTTGCAGAACACCATCCTCACCAATAGAAACCTCCTTGGCACCATCCTATAGTACCATCTCTTTGAGGGTTACCAAGTGCAGATTATCAAATTGTCCAGCCTTGATCTGCTCCAATAGTGAAGACTGGGCAACAACACATGCAAGAACTCGGCTGGGCTCTGAAATATCCAACCTCACAAGTCTATTAGCAAGGACTGAATGCCCAAAGCTAGTGGTCTCTCCTCTACTAAAATTGTCACGACCCCAGTTCACCCTCCGTAAACTGTCGTGAAGACACCTGGTCTCTACGACCAGGTAAGCCTAATGTCACGACCTTAACCCCGAACCCGGTCGTGATGTCGCCTCTCGTGAAGACAAGGCCAGCCAATTTACACAATTCACCCTCTTAAACAGTTAAATAACATAAAGATACTTCAAACATGATTCAATGGCAATATTTAGCGGAAATAGAGATAACAAAATGGAAACCCAACCCGACACAACCCTAACCGGGGTGTCACAAGTCACGAGCATCTGTTAGAGTATAAATACAACTATAATGTCTGAAATATACAAAAACATGACTGATGAGCAAAAAGGGAGAGAAAACGGTGCTGCGAATGCTGGCAGCCACCTTGCTAAACTCCGATAACTCTGCCACCGATTAGCCAAAACCCACTACCGGGTGTATGAATACCTGCATCTGCAAACAAGGTGCAGGGAGTAAAGTGAGTACTCCAACTCAGTGAGTGTAAGCACGTGATTTTTGCCCTATATGAGAATTACTCCCAAAAATTCAAAATAAAATGATTTTCCTTGGTGTGCAATTTTGTGATATTTTGAATAATTATTTGTATTTTTCTGTGCATGTTTATTTGTTAAATTAATAAAAATATACAAAAATATGTTGCATTTTGCATGTAGGATTTAATTCTACAATTGTTAGTAATTAAGTTTGTTTACAAAAAATGAAAATTACAAAAATAGGCATCTTTTGCATTTTTAGCATTTAATGTCCAAATATACAATTTTATGCTTAATTATTACTTAATTGTGCGTTAATTGTTATTGGTAGTTAATTTGCGCTTTCATAACTTAATTTAGTTCTTAATAATCATTTAAGTATTTTTATAATTTAGTTTTAGAAAAATAAAAGAAGAAAAGATAACAAAAATACAAAGAAAAATTGGATTGGGCCACTTCTTCAAATTTCAACCCCAGGCCCAAACAATTGTCCAATCTTCCCCACGACCCAGTCCACTTCAGACCGGGTCGACCCGTTCTGCCCCATTAACCCATTAACCCAACACCCACTCTTCATTTTGGCCTAACACAAAGCAAAACACAAAAACAAAAACCCTAAAAAAAACAAAAAGAACTCACCCGCCCCCATCCCTTCTCTTCTTCTTCACTTCTTCTCCAAAGCTCCAAGCACACAACCATGGCCGGCCTTACCTTATTCTTCGTCTACTCAGAACAACCAACGTCACCACCATCCACGTCGACCTCCCCGTCTGCTTCGCCGCTGCTTCGCCGGAAAACCCTCGGCCAAAATGGAAGGAAAACCCATCGCCATGGATGCCATGTTTTGTGTGTTGCTACTACTTCATCTTCTTCAGCCTGCTCCAGCAGCGTCACTGCTGTTGCTCCGTCGTCTCTGAGCTTTGCCATCGTCGTCCATGGCGGTGCTGCCTTCCCGCCATTGACGCTGCTTCAAGCTCGAGTTTTCTGCTTGCTGCGTCGACCACCTTCCTCCTCCTCGACGAACAGCTGCTCTTCGTCCAGTTCGAACCAAACAGACCCATGGCCAAACGACCTCCGTTACTGCTTCGTCCTCTTCGAGCTTGGGCATCACCATGGCCAAGCTGTCTTCACGCTACTGTTGCTTCCCTCATCTTCTTCGCGCGAACAAACCAAGCGCACCTCCAGCTGCTTCTGTCTCATCAATACTGTTCCAACGCCAACTAATTAGGTTCGTATTCATCATTGTTTGTTCGAACTTTGGTCGAGGCTCGTCGAGTTCGTCGTTGGTTAGTCGTTTGTTCGTCGTTTCGATCCGGTTAGTAGATTTTGAGTTTTTATTTTTGTCCGTATTTTATTTTGATATTTCTCGAATCTAAAATCGGCAAATGTTTGTTTTGTTCATGTCTATCGTTTGAATTAATTTTTTTTAGTTTGTTCATGTGCTTTGTTAAATTAATTTTTCAGATTTCAAATGAAAGATTAATTAGTTGTTTTTCATGTTTGTATTATCGTTTAAATATTTGTTAGTTTGTTAGATTCAAATTGAAATTTAATTAATTATTTCTTCAATTTGTTTCATGTGTTGTTATGTATTTTCCAGAAATTATTAATGTTGTTTGAATCGTTTTAATCCGTCATGTTTTGTTGTTTTTAGTTCATGTTCATCTTTGCTTGAAGTTCATGTTTAATCCAGTGATTTAATGTGAGTTTTATGTTTGTTTTTGATTTGTTGATTTAGTTTGAATCATGTATTTTGTTGTTTGTATTGTTGTATCCTTGCTCATCCATTGATGGTCTAAATTAACCAGGATTGATTCCCGATATGGTTGATTTATTTCCATTAATTTGGAGTTGTGTTGTTCATCGTGTTCATGTGATTTGTTGTTGAAGATTGTTGAGAAATTGGTCATCTTGGCTATATTTTGGTCAAGTTATGATTAATTGATTGTTTAGAGCTGATGGGGGTAGTTTGGTAAATTGCATTGCATTCAGGGGTAGAATTTGTAATTGCAATAACGTCGGAGGGGTAGTTTGGTAATTGAACATTATTTTGATTCTTTATGTTAAGCATGAGGGACAAAATATAATGGGGTGTGGGTGATATAATTGTTTAACATAATGGGGGACAAAACATAATGTAGTGGAGGAGAATATTGCATTTGTTTATGTAAGCATGGGGGACAAATTGTAATGGGTTGTGGTAGATGTATTTATTTAATGTAGGTATGAGGGACAAAGTTTAAAATAAAGAAAACATTAATAAGTGGGACAAAGCATGCCATTAAGGAATAATTTGGGGTTGGGAATTGAAGACTTGTCTTTCTATACATAGAGTCATTTCTTGACATTAAAGGAGGACTAGACTTGGAGAGAAAAAACTTGGACTTGAACATAAAGAGAGAAAAGGAAGACTTAAAGGGGGAGAGGATTATTATTTGGGAAAATATTTTTGAGAGTAATACTTTCTGAAAATCTGAAGAAGTGTGGTAGAGTTTTGAAGAAGAGAAAGACAACTTGAACTTCTACTTGAATAAATTCTGTTTGTCTTTTCTCGAGTGTTATTCAAAATCAGTAAACTACTGCATCTTGTATCCGTCTCTCTTCTGTTTTGACTGTGATTGCACTTTGGTATTGCTGATTTTTTCAATCCGTTGCTGGGTTATTCTACTGGTTATTACTGGTTTGCGGTGTTGCTGAACCTGCTGTTGCTGTGTTATTATTGCTGTTGACTTCTCCTTCTTTTGTTCTCGTACTGCCATTTCCAGGTACACATTTGTATATTCTCGGATTGAAGAGAAATGAAATATTAATCAGGCTTTGTTCCTGTTGAATCCCTCATGTTTAGATTTGTGTTTGAATATAATTTTCCTTTCTTTGTATAAAAATGTAGTTGATTGATTAAATGAGTAATGATGTCGCATATGTATAACTTATTCATCTAATAATGTTAGTTTAAATTAATCAGAGAATAGTTAATCTGTTTTGATATTATGGTGTGTCAATCTCACGTTTTAGTATTATTGAATAATAGAATATAGAATGAAAGCAGTTTTTCTTTGTACAAACTCAGTCGCAATTTTCCATTCGCATTAGCCGTAAACTAGTAACTAATAAGTTACGTTTTTAGCATGTAATTAATTAAGAGATTTTCTTTTATTTTAGAGATGAACTTAATAGAAAATATAGTCACTGTAGGTTTATCCTTTTAAATAAAAATGAGACGAGCCTCGACAAACGAAAATGCACAAGCTGCGGGGCCCTCTAAATGTATATATTAAAATACTTAGAATTCGGGACAGGCCGTTTAGCGAATTTTACGGCCTTCCCAAAATAACAATACGCTAGTTGCTTTAGGCGGACCTTTAATAATCTAACTTTCTTAAACACGGGTGCACATTGATGTGACCCAAATCCAAATCTCAACGGAGTCAAAATGTGTCGACGACCACGGGTGCATTGATTGTGACGTGGTTCGAGATGCATTTTCACGACGTTGCAATTCTATAAAAATAAATGATAATAATAAAAGCGGTTTAAACTTAATAAAAGCACATAAGTCACAACATGTATTTAAATCAGATATTTAGCCATTATAACAATTTAAGCGACCGTGCTAGAACCACGGGATTCGAGGGTGCCTAACACCTTCCCTCGGGTCAATAGAATTCCTTACTTAGAATTTCTGGTTCGCAGACTTCATTTGGAAAAGTCGAAAATTTCCTCGATTTGGGATTCAAGATAAACCGGTGACTTGGGACACCAAAAGCCAAACCTTCCCAAGTGGCGACTCTGAATTAAATAAATAATCCCATTTCGAATATTGTCACTTAAATTGAAAAAACTCCCTCGCGCTTTTATCCTTCGGGGCGGGCGCGCAAAAAGGAGGTGTGACAGCTCTGGCGACTCTGCTGGGGATTTAACCCAGAACCACTGGTTTAGGGTTCAAGAATTCGAGCTTAGAATAATTGTTATATTTGGCTTTATTATCTGATATTTATTACATGTTTTGACATAACGTGCTAAATGTTGTCTTTCACCGCTTTGATATTATCTGAACTGTATATAAATTGTGCCGAAACCCTTCTCTCTTCACCTCCGGGGAGAAGCTCGCTGGTCGAGGCTCCCTATTCTGTTAGCGTCAATACCTGAAATAAGAAAGAGGACGGATAAGTTACGAAGCCGGACGACCTTTTGGTTCCCGGTAAGTTGCCCCTCCTCGACTCGAGTTGTCCGCTCGGGTACACAGTCTAGAACATCTACCCAGGTTATAAACCTAGTATAACGAAACCTCATGCCAGATCCCTATGTAGGAACGCTTATTTGCATCATGTTGCATTTGACATAGGGGACTCAACACAGGGGTTGGGTCCGTCTAGGACAGGCAACCTGGAATGAAAAGACCATCCTGCTGCATCCCGTTTGTTTTGCGCATCTATTTGCTTTAGATCTGCATGTTGACCGATTTCCGAAAAATTTTCAAAAAAAGAATAGCAGGGTAGGGAGATAATTACTTATTCTTTTGGAAACCAATTTTCAAGTAATGTCAAAACCTCACCAGAATTTTCTTTAAAAAAAAATATATGTAAAAAAAAAATGAAAAAACAAAGCTTGTCTTTCAGTTTGACTATTCCTTTTAATCACTTTCAAAATCCAAAATATATATAAATATATAAATAAAAATCAAAAAAATTATTGTTCATTTGTAGTACTCTTTAAAAGATTTTCGAAATTTCAAAAAAAATGAAAAAAGGAAGTTTAAAATGTATAAGTATTTCCTTGGTTTCTTTTTAAAAAATAAATAATAAAATAAAATAAAAAAAACATATAAACAAAATTCCAGAAAAATAGTTATTTTTCTTTTCTTTAAAGGATTTTATTTTTGTTTCCCCTATTTTGATCCGACCGAACTACGCGAGTCTGATTCTCACCGGATGTGAGATACGTAGGCAAACCTCATCGGTTCCAGCCCCAATTTTTAAAAATCCAAAAAAATATATTTTTCTTTAGTTCTTTCTTTATAAATGTTTCTTTAGAAAATACAAAAAAAAAAGAAATAAAAAATAATATAGAAGTTTTCTTTAAACTCAAATAAAAAAAATAAAAAAAAATAGTCTCCTTCTTTCTGAAGTCTTTCATATGAAAAAATGAAATAAGAATTAAAAAGCAGCAACAAAAATCCAAAAAAAATACTCTTTGCTTTTTAGTCTCTTTTTTGTATAATGTCCAAAAAAAAAAAGATTTGAAAAATTGAATTTCAAAATATTAGGATTTTTCTTTAGAAGTGCTTTTGTGAATAAATAAAACTCAGAATTCCACATCATTTTCTTAAAAGTCCCTCTTTCAAAATTTAAAAGGCAACATCATATACATTTTTTCTTCCGTAGAAAAGGTAAAACAAACAAAAAAAAATCAACCAAACACATTTTCTTTTTGTTTAAAAAATAATAAAGAAAAAAAAACATTTCCAAAGTTCAAGTCAAAAGCAAATAAATTTTTAGAAGTCTTTCTTTAAAAAATAAAACAAAAATCAAAATAAACAAAATTTTCTTTCTTCTTTTAAAGCATTTCTTTCAAAAATTCCAAAAATAAGGGTTAGTCTAGTTACTCCATTTTCGATGCAAGAACTATGCCGGTTTGATTCTCGTAGGATGCGAGATACGTAGGCAACCTTCATCGGGTCCAACCTCACCTTTTTCTAAAATAGCCAAAAATCAATAAATAAATTAAAACGTGTCAAATTTTAAATTTTGCCATAAATAAGTTGGGTGGTGTCCAACCTTCCCTTTTGCTAAAAATAGCCAAAAATATATGTCAAATTTTAAATCTGTCATAAATAAGTCAGGTGATGTTGTTTTGTCATAAATAGCCAAATGTTCCCGAAAGGGACGCCGGAAGGCTGACTTTGCATAAACAGCCACCTTTGGGTCATTTTTTAAGGTTTGGTCCAGTTGACCCACACAGCCTTAAAATCTTCGTCACCGAGGCGTTGAAAGGCCGTGTTGGCAATATTGAGTTTTCTAATTTGAAAAAACGATAAAAAGAGTCATAAATAAGTCAGGTGATGCTGTTTTGTCATAAATAGCCGAATGTTCTCGAAAGGGACGCCGGAAGGCTGACTTTGCATAAACAGCCACCTTTGGGTCATTTTTTAAGGTTTGGTCCAGTTGACCCACACAGCCTTAAAATCCTCGTCACCGAGGCGTTGAAAGGCCGTGTTGGCAATATTGAGTTTTCTAATTTGAAAAAAAAACGATAAAAAGAGTCATAAATAAGTCAGGTGATGCTGTTTTGTCATAAATAGCCGAATGTTCCCGAAAGGGACGCCGGAAGGCTGACTTTGCATAAACAACCACCTTTGGGTCTTGTTTAGTATTTTTTATCCAGTTGACCCACACAGCCTTAAAAACCTTCGCCCTGAGGCGCTGAAGGGTCGTGTTTGCAACACCAGGTTTTTATTGTAATTTGAAAAAAAAACAAACAAAAAAAAAACAAAGAGTCAGCGGTCGGGTGAATACCGTTTGAATTTTGTCATAATAAGCCGAGCCAGCTTCGGTCGCGTCTTAAACCGTTCTTACCGAAGTAGCCTTAGAGTATCTTTCAGTTGTCGAAAGGTTATTTTCGTAAAAGAACGGACAAGTTTGTAAAATGATCCTCCCCGGCCTCAAAATTCATGTGAAATTTGGAAGGGGCCACGTTTGCAAAAAAATAACCGTTCGGTTGCATTTTGTGAGTGTTGCAACCCAATTTTTTATTATGAAGAAAAAAAAATGTTTCATTACTTTTACCTTTCATTTGGCCCGAACTACGCAAGATCTAATTCATGCGGGGTCATGATACGTAGGCAATCTCCATCGGATTCGATCATAGCTATAAAATAAATTGAAAAAAAAACTGAAAGAAAAGGAAAAAGAAAATCGAGTGAAAAAGAAAATAGAAAAAAAAGAAAAAGAAAAAAAGAGTGCAAAAAAATAAAAGAGCGGCAAAACAAGATCAAGAGTGACTAAAGAGAGGCAAGAATAAAAGAAAAGAGGTACATAGTGAAGAGGGCTAGTTTAGGATCGGGATGAAACATGCAACCCGTTCAAACACATGGTAAAAGCGTTTAACTGTTTAGGTGCATTGCATCCCATCGTGCGATTTCCTATATGTTAAATGCTTCAAAACTAACAAGGTTGTGTGTGTGAGTAAATTAGCCAGGTTCTGTTCAGGTGATTGGTTTTGTTGGTATGCAGTGATGAGCAGCCTTGCACGCGGCCACAACATTATACACAAAACTGAGCTCCACCTCCCAGAAACGCCCATCCTTACCAAGCTCCATATAGTCCCCCAATCAAATGTTCATCAGTACAATCGTCACCCAAGAGAGTCTTTCAAAAGGAATCAGTTCACCTCTATTGGTGAATCATACTCAGGCTTGTTCCAAAAGCTAGTCAGGCGAAGTCTGCTGTAGCCAGTGGCCCCAAATCGGCCAAACACTGAGTCCCCCCCTCCCTGCATCGAGCTGATACTAGATGTGAATACCACTCTGGAGCAGTGGGGCACGGTACAAAAGTCTGTTGGTCATTGGACCCTCAAAATAGCAGTTGAGGACTTGATTGAAGCTGAAAGAATCGTTCACTGGGACGAAAAGGTTCCTAATATGATGAACATTCCCTTGCCTACTCTCACAAATGGGCCAATAGACGGAATGATCTGTGAAGCTGAGGAATTTGATCCGGCACTGAAGGCTATTGCAGCCATTGCCGAGACAGAAGAAAAGCCAAAAAATGATTGTCAAGCCTGAAAGTTCCCCATCAGACGGGAGTCTCGGTAGCCAGTCTTGCTATCCTTTCTGCATCTGGATTATCTCAGGGTGTGATCCAGATGTTTTACTTTATTGTCTTACTTTCCGATGTAAACCCTTCTATCTTCAAATCTTGTCAATTTTCTCATTCTCTTTTAGTTCTGTTAAATGCAGATTTCAATAATATGACATGCTTGCGGACTTCATGCTCGGATCTTAAAACTCTGTCAGACCTCGAAATAATGAATCAAGAATTGGGTCGCAATGAAGAATAGCTTAAGGAAACAAGACAAAGAGTTGGAACAACTGAAGGAAAATTGATTCCCGAAATTGGAAAGGTCCATACATTACAACAAGAGTACTGCCAAAAAGAGTGCGTTGTATTTGGGACACATCGAAGGAAATGTCCTTGAAATAACTGTCAATGCAAATGCAGTCAAAAGGTACTATGTTGGATCCTTTATATAATGAAATCTTTTCCGGTTGAGATGACGAAGGCTTTCATTTTCGCTACCCAAACACTATCAACCCTTTGCAAAACCCATTTGAGCTGGTCACTCTTCTTTGATTACCCTCTTTGGAACCTGAAAATATTATTGAAAATAAAATGAAAAAAAAAATTGAAATGAAAAAGAAAAATGAAAAAAGAAGAAGAAAGAATTGGAAAAATAAGAAAATATATATACAAAAAAAAGTAAATAAAAAAAAATCCAAAAACAAAAGTTCTGAACTACGTCTGACTTGATTCCGAAAGGATACGTAGGCAACCTCTCCTTGGGGTTCAGTCACACCAAAACAAAAATCCAAGAAGTCCCCCAAAAGTGAAACTGGGGCAGAAGTTATAATGGTTCGGCAATGATCCCGCCCAAAAGGTTCCAAAGTTGTAGTTCAACCCAAATTCTTTTTACCCCAAACCTTGTTCAAGTCCTTCTGATCAATCGGCAAAGCGGTTCAAAATGGGAGGATGGAGTTATTTGGACCTGATACAACAAAATGAGAAGAATAAAATGAGAGAGTCTTATTGGTGAAAACCCACACGGGCACCGTAAGGCGACGATAAGCAGAGAAAATCAAATGAGAAGTCTTGTTAGTGAACACCCACACGGGAACTATAAGGAGATGGTAAGAAATGAAATGAAAATGTCAGCTCGTGCAAACCCGCAAAGGGCGCCCATGATCGAAAATGAGATCCTCACAACCACCGTCATCAACAGAGTCCTAGAAGGGTTCCTCGGTATTCAAAGTAAAGTTGCGATAAATATTTGGGAGTCAGATGGTTTACACAGATCAGGCATCCAGTCCAAAAGGCATGTCATGTTCATTGAAGTCCGCATGTACTCCGGATAAGTCCTTCTCTCATTTCCCCGAAAGGGACACTTCTAGTTTTAAACTCTCTCCATTCAATTATTTGTTTCTCTTTGAATCCCTTTTGGTCTAACACTGTTCCAAAACCAAGACAAAGAAAGATTGGCAAGACTGATTTACAGGGCTTTCGTTTGATACACGCTGATGTGCAAAAGGCACCCAGCCTCAGCAGGGGGCATCAAGACGACCTCGACTGGTCATGGCAGCCTATAAAGGCAATTAAAGTTGAAAGGTTTGAGTTTTCACATGGTTAATCGCCTCCACGAAGTTTAAAAAACCAACGCGATTCCCACACGATTCCCCAAAGAAAGTCCTACAAAGGTAAGATTAAAGTTGGAAAGGTTAAGTCCCACGCGATTAGCCCACTGCAGTTTAGGTTTGAGGATCAAAAATCCCAGACACAAAAAAAAAACAATCCCCACAAAGCCTCCATTTGTAAATATTACCCAAAGAGTCTGCCCCAGCAAAATCCCCACAGATTTTTCCTCTTGTACAGATCCCCACAGGGTCTCCCTTTGTTAATAATAATAAAAAAAGAGGGATTTCCCCAACAAATCCCAGCGAGTCCCTTTGTAAAAATTCCCCAGCGAGCTTACCCCAACAAATCCTGAAAAGCCCGTTTTGCAACAAATCCCCAGCAAGTCCCCTTTGTACAAATCCCCACAGAACTTCCCCTTGAACAAATCCCCACAGAGTATCCCCAGTAAAATCCCCGTTGAGGATCTCCAAGAAAAACGGGACACAAAAAGAGCCTTACAAGGCAAATCATCACGGAATTTGGAAATACAAGCCTGAGCAGTCCAAAAGGGTTTCGCCAATTGAATCCAATCAATGACAGGATTTCTCAACAGAAATAAGGACGCAACAAAGCAATGGGAACAATCAAGGTCACCGAACCAACCGCCATTTCCGAACTAACAATTGTTCTTTGTTTGAGAAGTTGAAACAGGTATAATCCAAGACAACCGTGCAAGAAGCAAGTGTCACCCAAAGAAGAAGGTACATGAGTACAAGAAACAGTTTGGCAGTAAGGAATTCACTCGAAAGGTAAGTTTCCAAGTGATTCCCTTTTATCTTCTACTAAAACAAGAAAATTCAAAAAAAAGAGGTCAGTTAGTATCCTCGAACTTTGTCCCCAGCCAGTCAGCATTAGGGTTTTAAACCCTAAACTGAACTTTTCCATTTAGTCAGCATTAGGGTTTTAAACCCTAAAAACTGAACTTTTTCCCATTCAGTCAGCATTAGGGTTTTAAACCCTAAACTGAACACTTTCCCATTCAGTCAGCATTAGGGTTTTAAACCCTAAACTGAACTTTTCCATTTAGTCAGCATTAGAGTTTTAAACCCTAAACTGAACTCTTCCCTTTAGTCAGCATTAGGGTTTTAAACCCTTAACTGAACTCTTTTCCATTCAGTCAGCATTAGGGTTTTAAACCCTAAACTGATCTTTTCCTTCAGTCAGCATTAGGGTTTTAAACCCTAAGCTGAACTTTTTCCTTTAGTCAGCATTAAGGTTTTAAACCCTAAACTGAACTTTACCATTCAGTCAGCATTAAGGTTTTAAACCCTAAACTGAACTTTTCCATTTAGTCAGCATTAGGGTTTTAAACCCTAAACTGAACTTTTTCCACTCAGTCAGCATTAGGGTTTTAAACCCTAAACTGAACTCTTTGCCATTTAGTCAGCATTAGGGTTTTAAACCCTAAACTGAACTTTTTCATTTAGTCAGCATTAGGGTTTTAAACCCTAAACTGAACTTTTTCCACTCAGTCAGCATTAGGGTTTTAAACCCTAAACTGAACTCTTTTCCATTTAGTCAGCATTAGGGTTTTAAACCCTAAACTGAACTCTTTTCCTTCAGTCAGCATTAGGGTTTTAAACCCTAAACTGAACTTTTTCCATTCAGTCAACATTAGGGTTTTAAACCCTAAACTGAACTCTTTCCTTTAGTCAGCATTAGGGTTTTAAACCCTAAACTGAACTTTTTTCATTCAGTCAGCATTAGGGCTTTAAACCCTAAACTGAACTCTTTTCCATTCAGTCAGCATTAGGGTTTTAAACCTTAAACTGATCTTTTCCTTCAGTCAGCATTAGGGTTTTAAACCCTAAACTGAACTTTTTCCTTTAGTCAGCATTAGGGTTTTAAACCCTAAACTGAATTTTCCCATTCAGTCAGCATTAGGGTTTTAAACCCTAAACTAAACTTTTTTCCATTCAGTCAGCATTAGGGTTTTAAACCCTAAACTGAACTTTTCCATTTAGTCAGCATTAGGGTTTTAAACCCTAAACTGAACTTTTTCCACTCAGTCAGCATTAGGGTTTTAAACCCTAAACTGAACTCTTTTCCATTTAGTCAGCATTAGAGTTTTAAACTCTAAACTGAACTTTTCCATTTAGTCAGCATTAGGGTTTTAAACCCTAAACTGAACTTTTTCCACTCAGTCAGTATTAGGGTTTTAAACCTTAAACTGAACTCTTTTCCATTTAGACAGCATTAGGGTTTTAAACCCTAAACTAAACTCTTTTCCTTTAGTCAGCATTAGGGTTTTAAACTCTAAACTGAACTTTTTCAATTCAGTCAGCATTAGGGTTTTAAACCCTAAACTGAACTTTTTCGTTTAGTCTGCATTAGGGTTTTAAACCCTAAACTGAACTCTTTTCCTTCAGTCAGCATTAGGGTTTTAAAACCCTAAACAGAATTCTTTTCCTTCAGTCAGCATTAGGGTTTTAAACCCTAAACTGAACTTTTTCCATTCAGTCAGCATTAGGGTTTTAAACCCTAAACTGAACTTTTCCATTTAGTCAGCATTAGGGTTTTAAACCCTAAACTAAACTTTTCCATTTAGTCAACATTAGGGTTTTAAAACCCTAAACTGAACTTTGTTCCTTCAGTCAACATTAGGGTTTTAAACCCTAAACTGAACTCTTTCCTTCAGTCAGCATTAGGGTTTTAAACCCTAAGCTGAACTTTTTCCTTTAGTCAGCATTAAGGTTTTAAACCCTAAACTGAACTTTACCATTCAGTCAGCATTAAGGTTTTAAACCCTAAACTGAACTTTTCCATTTAGTCAGCATTAGGGTTTTAAACCCTAAACTGAACTTTTTCCACTCAGTCAGCATTAGGGTTTTAAACCCTAAACTGAACTCTTTGCCATTTAGTCAGCATTAGGGTTTTAAACCCTAAACTGAACTCTTTCCTTTAGTCAGCATTAGGGTTTTAAACCCTAAACTGAACTTTTTTCATTCAGTCAGCATTAGGGTTTTAAACCCTAAACTGAACTTTTTCCATTCAGTCAGCATTAGGGTTTTAAACCCTAAACTGAACTCTTTCCAGCCAGTCAGTATTAGGGTTTTAAACCCTAAACTGAACTTTTCCTTTAGTCAGCATTAGGGTTTTAAACCCTAAACTGAACTCTTTCCTTTAGTCAGCATTAGGGTTTTAAACCCTAAACTGAACTTTTTTCCATTCAGTCAGCATTAGGGTTTTAAACCCTAAACTGAACTTTTCCATTTAGTCAGCATTAGGGTTTTAAACCCTAAACTGAACTTTTTCCACTCAGTCAGCATTAGGGTTTTAAACCCTAAACTGAACTCTTTTCCATTTAGTCAGCATTAGAGTTTTAAACTCTAAACTGAACTTTTCCATTTAGTCAGCATTAGGGTTTTAAACCCTAAACTGAACTTATTTCACTCAGTCAGTATTAGGGTTTTAAACCCTAAACTGAACTCTTTTCCATTTAGTCAGCATTAGGGTTTTAAACCCTAAACTAAACTCTTTTCCTTTAGTCAGCATTAGGGTTTTAAACTCTAAACTGAACTTTTTCAATTCAGTCAGCATTAGGGTTTTAAACCCTAAATTGAACTTTTTTCCTTTAGTCTGCATTAGGGTTTTAAACCCTAAACTGAACTCTTTTCCTTCAGTCAGCATTAGGGTTTTAAAACCCTAAACTGAACTCTTTTCCTTCAGTCTGCATTAGGGTTTTAAACCCTAAACTAAACTTTTTCCATTCAGTCAGCTTTAGGGTTTTAAACCCTAAACTGAACTTTTCCATTTAGTCAGCATTAGGGTTTTAAACCCTAAACTAAACTTTTCCATTGAGTCAACATTAGGGTTTTAAAACCCTAAACTGAACTTTGTTCCTTCAGTCAACATTAGGGTTTTAAACCCTAAATTGAACTCTTTCCTTCAGTCAGCATTAGGGTTTTAAACCTTAAACTGAACTTTTTTCCTTCAGTCAGCATTAGGGTTTTAAACCCTAAACTGAACTCTTTCCTTCAGTCAGCATTAAGGTTTTAAACCCTAAACTGAACATTTTCCATTCAGTCAGCATTAGGGTTTTAAACCCTAAACTGAACTTTTTCATTTAGTCAGCATTAGGGTTTTAAACCCTAAACTGAACTTTTTTCGTTTAGTCAGCATTAGGGTTTTAAACCCTAAACTGAACTTTTTCCATTAAGTCAACATTAGGGTTTTAAAACCCTAAACTAAACTCTTTCCCTTAGTCAGCATTAGGGTTTTAAACCCTAAACTGAACTCTTTCCAGCCAGTCAGTATTAGGGTTTGAAACCTTAAACTGAACTTTTTCCGTTTAGTCAGCATTAGGGTTTTAAACCCTAAACTGAACTTTTTCCATTTAATCAGGATTAGGGTTTTAAACCCTAAACTGAATGTTTCCCTTTAATCAGGATTAGGGTTTTAAACCTTAAACTGAACCTTTCCATTTAATCAGTATTAGGGTTTTAAACCCTAAACTGAACTTTTCCTTTAGTCAGCATTAAGGTTTTAAACCCTAAACTGAACTCTTTTCCTTCAGTCAGCATTAGGGTTTTAAAACCCTAAACTGAACTCTTTTCCTTCAGTCAGCATTAGGGTTTTAAACCCTAAACTGAACTTTTTCCATTCAGTCAGCATTAGGGTTTTAAACCCTAAACTGAACTTTTCCTTTCAGTCAGCATTAGGGTTTCAAACCCTAAACTGAACTTTTCCATTTAGTCAGCATTAGGGTTTTAAACCCTAAACTGAACTCTTTCCTTCAGTTAGCATTAGGGTTTTAAACCCTAAACTGAACTTTTCCTTTCAATCAGCATTAGGGTTTTAAACCCTAAACTGAACTCTTTCCATTTAGTCAGCATTAGGGTTTTAAACCCTAAACTGAACTTTTTCCATTTAGTCAGCATTAGGGTTTTAAACCCTAAACTGAACTTTTTCTATTGAGTCTGCATTAGGGTTTTAAACTCTAAACTGAACTTCTCCTTTATTCAGCATTAGGGTTTTAAACCCTAAACTGAACTTTTCCATTAAGTCAACGTTAGCGTTTTAAACCCTAAACTGAACTCTTTTCCTTCAGTCAGCATTAGGGTTTTAAAACCCTAAACTGTACTTTTCCATTTAGTCAGCATTAAGTTTTAAACCCTAAACTGAACTTTTCCATTTAGTCAGCATTAGGGTTTTAAACCCTAAACTGAACTTTTTCCATTCAGTCAGCATTAGGGTTGTAAACCCTAAACTGAACTTCTTCCATTTAGTTAGCATTAGGGTTTTAAACCCTAAACTGAACTTTTCCCTTTAATCAGGATTAGAGTTTTAAACCCTAAACTGAACTTTTCCTTAGTCAGCATTATGGCATCAACCCTAAAACTGAGCTTCTGTCCATTCAGTCAGCATTAGGGCCCCAACCCTAAACTGAACTTTTCCCCAGTTGGTCAACATTAGAGTTTCAACTCTAAACTGAGCTTCTCCCCAGCTAGTCAGCATTAGGGCTCCAACCCTGAACTGAACATTTCCATTCTGCCAGCCTTAGGGTTCCAACCCTAAACTGAGTATTCTTACCTTGTGGCAATATCATTGATCCAATTCCTTCATCAATGCTATGAACTTCCTGGCAAATAACTCACGAAATTTTCCTAGTGAAACTGGGGCAGAAAATTTCGTTCGTTTGTTTTTTCCCCGTAGGTCTGACCTCGAGGCGCACGGATCGAGAAGACCCACGAGATGAGCCTCAACCCAGAATAAAAAAAAAGAGAAGATGTTCCGAGATGCTTGAAAAAACGAAGGGCGGATCGCTCCGAGTTTCGATCAAGACCCCGAGTTCTACCACTCCCGTCTCACTCAGTGTCGCAGAAATAAACAGGCACCTACAACTTGCAAGCATCAAGATTCGGATCGAAGTCTACAAGAAAAATCAGCTAAGACCCGAGATCAAGTTACAAAAGAATCATAGATAAGAATCTTGTAACTAGCAAGTGACATGCATAAATAGTTAGTTTAGTTTCAATTTCCTTTGGTTGTAATAAGGCGGTCAGTAAAGCGGTGGTAGCAACAACAACAACAGTAACAACAAGCACTGCAGTCCCACGGTAGTCCCAGCTACCAAAACTTTCCGAACTACATTAACCTGATTCTCCTTTAGCCAGGGATATGTAGGAAACCTTTGAAGCAAAGGTTCGATTAAATCTTTTTCAAAATAAAAAATAAAAAAAATGCTTCACACGGAGTACTCGGATGGACAAAAATCGCTCACTTTATCTTTGCGCGAAAACCCTTCATGTCTTCGGGCAAAGAGGGGCAGCTGTAAGCGCGTGATTTTTGCCCTATATGAGAATTACTCCCAAAAATTCAAAATAAAATGATTTTCCTTGGTGTGCAATTTTGTGATATTTTGAATAATTATTTGTATTTTTCTGTGCATGTTTATTTGTTAAATTAATAAAAATATACAAAAATATGTCGCATTTTGCATGTAGGATTTAATTCTACAATTGTTAGTAATTAAGTTTGTTTACAAAAAATGAAAATTACAAAAATAGGCATCTTTTGCATTTAATGTCCAAATATACAATTTTATGCTTAATTATTACTTAATTGTGCGTTAATTGTTATTGGTAGTTAATTTGCGCTTTCATAACTTAATTTAGTTCTTAATAATCATTTAAGTATTTTTATAATTTAGTTTTAGAAAAATAAAAGAAGAAAAGATAACAAAAATACAAAGAAAAATCGGATTGGGCCACTTCTTCAAATTTCAACCCCAGGCCCAAACAATTGTCCAATCTTCCCCACGACCCAGTCCACTTCAGACCGGGTCGACCCGTTCCGCCCCATTAACCCATTAACCCAACACCCACTCTTCATTTTGGCCTAACACAAAGCAAAACACAAAAACAAAAACCCTAAAAAAAACAAAAAGAACTCACCCGCCCCCATCCCTTCCCTTCTTCTTCACTTCTTCTCCAAAGCTCCAAGCACACAACCATGGCTGCCCTTACCTTATTCTTCATCTACTCAGAACAACCAACGTCACCACCATCCACGTCGACTTCCCCGTCTGCTTCGCCGGAAAACCCTCGGCCAAAATGGAAGGAAAACCCATCGCCATGGATGCCATGTTTTGTGTGTTGCTACTGCTTCATCTTCTTCAACCTGCTCCAGCAGCGTCACTGCTGTTGCTCCGTCGTCTCTGAGCTTTGCCATCGTCGTCCATGGCGGTGCTGCCTTCCCTCCATTGAGGCTGCTTCAAGCTCGAGTTTTCTGCTTGCTGCGTCGACCACCTTCCTCCTCCTCGACGAACAGCTGCTCTTCGTCCAGTTCGAACCAAACAGACCCATCATGCTACTGCTGTCATTGCCCTCGTCGACCACTCGTTTCCATGGCCAAACGACCTCCGTTACTGCTTCGTCCTCTTCGAGCTTGGGCATCACCATGGCCAAGCTGTCTTCACGTTACTGTTGTTGCCCTCATCTTCTTCGCGCGAACAAACCAAGCGCACCTCCAGCTGCTTCTGTCTCATCACTACTGTTCCGGCGCCAACTAATTAGGTTCGTATTCATCGTCGTTTGTTCGAACTTTGGTCGAGGCTCGTCGAGTTCGTCGTTGGTTAGTCGTTTGTTCGTCGTTTCGATCCGGTTAGTAGATTTTGAGTTTTTATTTTTGTCCGTATTTTGTTTTGATATTTCTCGAATCTAAAATCGGCAAATGTTTGTTTTGTTCATGTCTATCGTTTGAATTAATTTTTTTAGTTTATTCATGTGCTTTGTTAAATTAATTTTTCAGATTTCAAATGAAAGATTAATTAGTTATTTTTCATGTTTGTATTATTGTTTAAATATTTGTTAGTTTGTTAGATTCAAATTGAAATTTAATTAATTATTTCTTCAATTTGTTTCATGTGTTGTTATGTATTTTCCAGAAATTATTAATGTTGTTTGAATCGTTTTAATCCGTCATGTTTTGTTATTTTTAGTTCATGTTCATCTTTGCTTGAAGTTCATGTTTAATCCAGTGATTTAATGTGAGTTTTATGTTTGTTTTTGATTTGTTGATTTAGTTTGAATCATGTATTTTGTTGTTTGTATTGTTGTATCCTTGCTCATCCATTGATGGTCTAAATTAACCAGGATTGGTTCCCGATATGGTTGATTTATTTCCATTAATTTGGAGTTGTGTTGTTCATCGTGTTCATGTGATTTGTTGTTGAAGATTGTTGAGAAATTGGTCATCTTGGCTATATTTTGGTCAAGTTATGATTAATTGATTGTTTAGAGCTGATGGGGGTAGTTTGGTAAATTGCATTGCATTCAGGGGTAGAATGGTAATTGCAATAAGGTCGGAGGGGTATTTTGGTAATTGAACATTATTTTGATTCTTTATGTTAAGCATGGGGGACAAAATATAATGGGGTGTGAGTGATATAATTGTTTAACATAATGGGGGACAAAACATAATGTAGTGGAGGAGAATATTGCATTTGTTTATGTAAGCATGGGGGACAAATTGTAATGGGTTGTGGTGGATATATTTATTTATTATAGGCATGAGGGACAAAGTTTAAAATAAAAAAAATATTAATAAGTGGGACAAAGCATGCCATTAAGGAATAATTTGGGGTTGGGAATTGAAGACTTGTCTTTCTATACATAGAGTCATTTCTTGACATTAAAGGAGGACTAGACTTGGAGAGAAAAAACTTGGACTTGAACATAAAGAGAGAAAAGGAAGACTTAAAGGGGGAGAGGATTATTATTTGGGAAAATATTTTTGAGAGTAATACTTTCTGAAAATCTGAAGAAGTGTGGTAGAGTTTTGAAGAAGAGAAAGACAACTTGAACTTCTACTTGAATAAATTCCGTTTGTCGTTTCTCGAGTGTTATTCAAAATCAGTAAACTACTGCATCTTGTATCCGTCTCTCTTCTGTTTTGACTGTGATTGCACTTTGGTATTGCTGGTTTTTTCAATCCGTTGCTGGGTTATTCTACTGGTTATTACTGGTTTGCGGTGTTGCTGAACCTGCTGTTGCTGTGTTATTATTGCTGCTGACTTCTCCTTCTTTTGTTCTCGTACTGCCATTTCCAGGTACACATTTGTATACTCTCGGATTGAAGAGAAATGAAATATTAATCAGGCTTTGTTCCTGTTGAATCCCTCATGTTTAGATTTGTGTTTGAATATAATTTTCCTTTCTTTGTATAAAAATGTAGTTGATTGATTAAATGAGTAATGATGTCGCATATGTATAACTTCTTCATCTAATAATGTTAGTTTAAATTAATCAGAGAATAGTTAATCTGTTTTGATATTATGGTGTGTCAATCTCACGTTTTAGTATTATTGAATAATATAATATAGAATGAAAGCAGTTTTTCTTTGTACAAACTCAGTCGCAATTTTCCATTCGCATTAGCCGTAAACTAGTAACTAATAAGTTACGTTTTTAGCATGTAATTAATTAAGAGATTTTCTTTTATTTTAGAGATGAACTTAATAGAAAATATAGTCACTGTAGGTTTATCCTTTTAAATAAAAATGAGACGAGCCTCGACAAACGAAAATGCACAAGCTGCGGGGCCCTCTAAATGTATATATTAAAATACTTAGAATTCGGGACAGGCCGTTTAGCGAATTTTACGGCCTTCCCAAAATAACAATACGCTAGTTGCTTTAGGCGGACCTTTAATAATCTAACTTTCTTAAACACGGGTGCACATTGATGTGACCCAAATCCAAATCTCAACGGAGTCAAAATGTGTCGACGACCACGGGTGCATTGATTGTGACGTGGTTCGAGATGCATTTTCACGACGTTGCAATTCTATAAAAATAAATGATAATTATAAAAGCGGTTTTAAACTTAATAAAAGCACATAAGTCACAACATGTATTTAATCAGATATTTATCCATTATAACAATTTAAGCGACCGTGCTAGAACCACGGGATTCGAGGGTGCCTAACACCTTCCCTCGGGTCAACAGAATTCCTTACTTAGAATTTCTGGTTCGCAGACTTCATTTGGAAAAGTCGAAAATTTCCTCGATTTGGGATTCAAGATAAACCGGTGACTTGGGACACCAAAAGCCAAACCTTTCCCAAGTGGCGACTCTGAATTAAATAAATAATCCCATTTCGAATATTGTCACTTAAATTGGAAAAACTCCCTCGCGCTTTTATCCTTCGGGGCGGGCGCGCAAAAAGGCGGTGTGACAGTGAGTATAAAGGTAAATAACAACTGAGCAGTAAGAAATCATGTAAAGCAACCAACATGCTGTATAGAAGCAGTGTAAAACCCTTTGAGAAAAGCAGTGAAGCTGTGAAATCTTTAGAAACATCTTAGCTCAGTTTAAAACCTCTTTTGAAAATGACTTTTTCAACAGTTACGCAAAATGAATGCAAAACAGTTAGTGCTGATAAACACAGAACATTCGCCCCTCGGGCACAAATACCATAGTATAACAGGTAAAATGACAAGTAAATGTGAAAGATGAACACATAAAGGTTCGCCCCTCGGGCTCACTCTCAAAACAGTATCAGCCCCTCGGGCTCCCTCTCAGAATAATATCAGCCCCTCGGGCTTACTATCAGAACAATATCAGCCCCTCGGGCTCACTCTCAAATCACAATGGGTACTCGTATTCACTGTGGGTGTGCAGACTCCGGAGGGGCCCCTTACGACCCAAGCGCTATATTAAGCCACCTCGTGGCATCATCTCTCGTCACTCGGCCTCACAGCACTCGGCACTCAGCCTCATATCGCTCAAGACACCTCGTGGCGTATAATAGTATCTCAGTCCCTCAGCATCATATCACTCAACATATCCTCACATATGGCCCTCGGCCTCATATCACTCAGCATATCCTCACATATGGCCCTCGGCCTCACTCAGTCCGAAAATCATCACAAGCCCCTCGGACATTAGTAAAACAGTAGTCTCAGCCCAAGACATCATTTAGAAATATCATTTAAGTTTCAAATATGAGTAACAGTGGCTGAGTTTGTAAAACAGTAAATATCAACAGGACTGAGTTCAAGTAATAAGTCAAAAAAGTGAGGAAATGGTGATAAAAATCCCCGGAGGGTTCAAATAGTTGGCACGAAGCACAAATATGGCAATCTGCCCAAATCATGATGCTAACAAATAGGTTTTAGTCAAATACAGTAAATTCATCAATCAGGACGGACCAAGTCACAATCCCCAATAGTAAACAATCCCACGCTCATTATCAGCGCGTGTCTCACCTCAATATAGCACTACGATGTGCAATCCGGGGTTTCAAACCCTCAGAGTATCATTTACAATCATTACTCACCTTGAACTGGCAAAATCTCTAGCTCGCGACACCTTTGCCCCTCAAATCGGCCTCCACGCGCGTCAATTCTATCCAAAATCAGAATGAATACGTCACAATATGTTAAGGGAACAAGGCCCAAGCGAAAACAATCAACAAAGGGCATGATTCCCAAAATTACCAACACCCGAGCCCCGGGCCCACGTCTCGTAATTTGACAAAATTCACAAAACTAGAATCCATATACTCTCACGAGTCTAACCATACGAAAATTATCCAATTCCAATACCATTTGGTCCTTCAAATCATCATTTTACATTTTTGAAAGATTTCACAATTTTCTTCCCTAATTCCATCCCAAATCACGAATTAAATGATGAATTCAATAGATTCATGTACTCTATCCAAATCTAAGTTAGAATGACTTAACCCGATGAATTTCTTGAAAAACCTTCGAAAAATCGCCAAAATCCGAGCTCTCTAGCTCAATATATCAAATAAAACCCAAACCCTTGTATTTATAGAGTACCCCATAGATTTCCACCTTCGCAGGCCGCACAAAATCGACCGCGGTCCGAACAAAAACGATCGTGGCTGCACAACTTTCCTCTACAGTGATAGACTTTAGTATTTTGGCCATAACTTTTGCTAAAAATGTCCAAATTGCGATATCTTTACCTTTATGGAAACTATACACGAAGGGCTACAACTTTCATTTTTGAATCATCTCAAAATTCCTTGTAGATCAAAAGATATGAACTTCCAACGTAGGACCTGTGAAAAGTTCTTCACCGCGGCCGCACACCATTCTGTGCGGTCCGCACAACACCTACCGCGGCCGCACACCATTTTGTGCGGTCCGCACAACACATACCATGGCTGCACTTCTTTTTGTGCGGACCGTGCGGGTGAGTTCCGAGGCCTGCAACCCTTCTGAACCTGCTACAGCTATGATTTTCGGCCTAAAACATCCCGGAACCTACCCGGAACTCCCAGAACTTCAAACCAATTGTACCAACACCTCCCATGACATCGTTCAAACTTGTTCAAAACTTCGGAATGCTCACAACAACATAAAATCACCAATTTAACATTGGATTCAAGCCTAAGAACTCCAAGAACTCTTAATTATGCTTTTGATCAAAAAATCTATCAAATCTCGTTCGAATGACCTGAAATTTTGCGCGCACACCCCAAATGACACAATGAAACTACTGCAACTCTCGGAATTCCATTCCGACCCCTATATCAAAATCTCACCTATTGACCGAAAAGCGTTGAAATCTCAATTTCTCTAATCCAAGCGTAAACCTTCCACGGACTTCCTAAATGCATTCCGATCACGCTCCTATGTCCCAAATCACCTAACGGAGCCAACCAAATCATAAATATTCCAATCCGAGAAAATACAAACAAGTCAAATATTAGTCAAACCTTTCCAATTTTAAGCTTTCAACTGAGACTGTTCTTCTAAATTAAATTCTGATTAACCTAAAACCCAACACCAACGATTTACATAAGTCATATTGCATCACACGGGGCAAGTCATTCCCGAGAACTGGCGAGCGAAATGCAAAAGCTCAAAATGACCGGTCGGGTCGTTACATCCTCCCCCACTTAAACATACGTTCGTCCGCGAACGTGCTCAGAGTTGTTCCAAAAGCTAACCAATCGCTGAATAACCTTACCATGCATATACCCGGGGGTGATCCCACACCACCCTATCTCATATAGGTTCGATAACATAATGCAACTAAAATTTCACAATCCAACCTAGCCCATAAACCTTAGAACCCCATTTCCACTTTTGAACTCATCCACAAGATTAGAATCTCACATCTATATTCAGAATAAGCCCGAACCAGTTGTAATAACCCATACCTGCAACCTCAGGTGCAATTACATGATAAACCACGTAACTCAAACGCTCGTAGCGATAACTTCTATTCACTGCAGCTGCCCACAACAACCGAATACCGGTAGAAAACCTCTTATCAACTAAAGTCTCATTCCAACACTTTCATATACTGCCAACGAATATGAAACATGCAATAAACCATAACCATTTCTTAGATCATTCATTCATGAATCCACTTCTCCTTTGGCAAATGCCATAGTAATTTCCGAGCCGAACCTCGATATTATCATTCCATCATGCTGAAATCGAATTCGTTCGTATTCATTAATGATCCCCAATGATCTCCTCTAATCCAACACACCTCTTTGGTGACATGACACATCAATATAGGCCTAAGCCACAACTTGCATAATACGCGCACCAATAAGCAACAGTCCGAACATACTCAAATCATGAAAATAACTCAAATGAAAGAGCTATACCTCAAGCTCACCAGTACCACCACAACACAAGGCTGAGAACCCATCTCACATCATAGGAACAGAACACACGAATCTAATATGCAAGGTCATACCTCCACATATATTCACTATAATGCGCGACCTTATCTAAACACTGCTCTACATGGAACACCTCAAGTCACTCTGCTCAAAATTGACGACCACGCGCAATTGATGTCTAGAATCAAAGTAAATCATCATAACCACGGAAAAGCAAGTACATAACACCGAACAACCTAAAAGGACATAACAGATGCGCCATCCGCCAAGCATTATCCAATACTCCTTCCGCTCGAATCCTACTGAGAGACCCCAATAACATAGCACCACATGTGCTGATAACCAACAAATCCTAATGCCTCGCAACATGGAAAGGTAACTCATAGGCCTCCCCAGATTACTAATAATCTTAATAACCGACGAATCAACACCTCTCTCAATAATACAATTCGTAGCCAACCAAGCCGACTCAAGTTAGAACACGCATCCACATTGGCTTGCCAACAAACTCCTTATCAAGGTGAAGTTGCTCCTTCCACCCCTTTTACTTTGTTGGTGCCATGCGATACGGTGCCCGGCATCAAATCAACAACCCTGCCTAGCGACATGCTCGGCCACAAGAAACACATCCGAAAAGTCCCTCACCACCGGAACTAAATCAATGGTAGGAGCCTCTGCTGTGACATTCATCACAAAAGCCCACATAAGAAAGACAATTCTTCCCAGCCTTCCGCTGGGTCTTTGAAATATAAAACCACTCCACTAGGACATAATCCGTTGAACCTCGCCACTCAATCCGTGGCATTTCTAGCATAGCCAACAGTGCCGCCTTAGCGCAATAGTCCAAAATGACACAACACGGAGACAACCAATCTGAACCCAATATCACATCCAAAATCTAACATACCCAGCAACGAAAGATCCGCTCGGGTCTCCAAACCCCGATAGTAACTAAACAGTGCTTATACACACGCCTCACAATTACAACATAGTCTGAATGTGAGAACTTCCCTGTCTCCAAATCCATATGGCACATGAATCAACATACTTGATCCCAATTCCGCCGTCCGAATGTATACCACATCTCAAATACCCAATCATTCCATGAAAGATACTCTAAAATTCCCTTGTGCCATCAAGCAACTCGAATAACAGCAGTGGATCTAACAAGAAAGTGCCGCAATGATACCGAAGTACCATCAACTTAATCTCATTACCTTTTCTAAAACATATACCCACGTCAAATCACTCCAATTACCAATACCATTTCCTTAATCATCTGAAGATCATTCCTCTAATCATCTGAAATTGCCCGAGCTGCCTAAGAATTTTATGACCTTCCTTTTAGAACCGAACCGAAACCTCACACACGCAATTCTCAATCATTTACAACATACTGCTTAACCCATACCATTCTAGGATAACCATGAGAACTTCATATCCCTTCCGAATCGCAAGCCACTATACATTCCACTAGCCAAGAACTTTCCATTGATCTCATCTAGCAAAGAACCACTATACATCCCATGCTCCTCATGCCCATAGAAAATATACATCTCCAACCAAGGTAGAACCATCAAGAACTCTCTGAGCTCCCCTTGCACAAACCAGACCTGCTAGGACCGAATCCTTCTAACTCGACCAAGCTATGCAAGCCATCAAAACTTAAGAGCATTGCCGCAAAATACCTGTAGGAACTCATTACCCTATACAAACCCAAGGAACTAATCATATCCTTACCATACCTATCCAGCCTACGACCCAGCTATCCCATTTATCTGAGTTTCCTTCTGATGTACCTTCAACTTGATATCCCCTCTTGCTGTAGCACCACAATTCCTCAACCCAGACTTACCATACAGGACCCAAGCATAAAGCCACACTGTCTGAGACCCATAAGCCGCTGAATACTCTCTTATCTATTCCCAAAGGCACCACATTCAAAATACTTTACTCTGAGAAAACTTCCTGCGAATCTAAATCCGTTACCTTTACCTTCCTAATACTGATACATAGGATCCCATAATTGATATAAAAGTGACACAAGTCTTGCCACCCTCTAATGCAAACCTCAGTTTCTAGCCCAATTATACACTTGAAAATCTTCAATTATTACCTGAAAGTCTTGAACCCATTAGAACCATTCCCAAGAGTCATCCACTCTACTCAAACTGCAGTTATCCTGATCAAATGAACCGTCAACCCGTGCCTTACTAGCACTCTGACACCGCAGAATGTAACCTCATTCTAGTACAACCAAGCAACTTCATGCTCTATGCACTGAGCATCCTTTACCAACAACAACTCAAGATATTTCGTGATTCTCGTACCCTATGAAGCATAATATAATCTCTGTCAAAATTTTCCTTTACTCGAGCCATCCTCGATCTCAATTTCCGCAAGCCATAACTGATTCACCAGCACGCCTCAAACTGGAACCAACATAGCACCTAATCATGCAATCGCCTAATCAATAGCAGACTCCCCCACTTGGCTCGAAGCCATAGATCAACAGACACTCAATAACTTATAATAATTATACTCTATTGATGCCATGATACCATAGTGAGATTAAACTCAAATCTTTTATAAGCTTGTGAAAACACAGATCATCTAGAATTTTAACTCTTCTGTAAATGTCGCATTCCACTCTCGCAACAGTTACACCCACTCACTAAGCGACCCAATTTAAGTTGCAACACATATCCTTCACTCGCAAATGAGATCTTCCAACAGACACTTAAGGATCGTACAACCTCAGAACATTTCGTAGGAGACAACCCACCTGTTTGGCCTCTAACTAACATTTCTGTATTCCTTCCACCGTCATAAACTGTATGCAGTCACTTAGTCTTCCTGAGTCTGAACTCATACCGCAATATGAAATTTACTTCACTCACAACTGGGAAACATGAAAAGATCCTTCACATGCCCATAACTCGGTGCTATACCTCGAATCAAGATGGAATTCAAATACCTAATAGTTATTCTATCTTCTAGCAGACCTTCTTGTCACTTCCAAATCATGTGGATACATCTCGTAGTACCAATATACTCATCACATAGTTATCCAGCCGTCACTTCCACTAATAGGGACAATACCAAACATATATGTTCAAAAATACTTGCTCATACAATCAGCACCTCGGTGCTCAAGCCATAGGCAAAGAACCGGCCTCAAGTCCTCCAGACTGGCCCAACATCAACTCACATAGATCACATCTCGCCCCTCGATCAGGGAATCACAAGCCATCGAGGCACATCAGATATTGAGCGTTCATGCGCGCACACGAACGCGTGGAAGGAATTTCAAGAGGTACATTTCAAGCTGAATCAAGGACGCACGATAAGAATTCAAGAATATGAAGTTTTCCTAAAGGTTCTGCAGCCTCTCGAGGATAAATACAAACGTCTCCGTACCGATCCGCGAGACTCTACTAAACCTGCTCATGACTCGTGAGACCTATGTAACCTAGGCTCTGATACCAACTTGTCACGACCCTAACCCTAAACCCGGTCGTGATGGCGCCTCTCCTAAAGACAAGTCCAGCCAATTTACACAATTCACCCTCTTAAACAGTTAAATAACATAAAGATACTTCAAACATGATACAATAGCAATATTTAGCGGAAATAGAGATAACAAAACGAAAACCCAACCCGACATAGCCCTAATCGGGGTGTCACAAGTCACGAGCATCTATTAGAGTATAAATACAAATATAAGGTCTGAAATATACAAAAACAGGACTGATGAGCAAAAAGGGAGAGAAAACGATGCTGCGAACGCTGGCAGCCACCTTGCTAAACTCTGATAACTCTGCCACCGATTAGCCAAAACCCACTAACCGGTGTATAAATACCTGCATCTGCACACAAGGTGCAGGGAGTAAAGTGAGTACTCCAACTTAGTGAGTAATAAAGGTAAATAACAACTGAGCAGTAAGAAATCACGTAAAGCAACCAACATGTTGTATAGAAGTAGTGTAAAACCCTTTGAGAAAAGCAGTGAAGCTGTGAAATCTTTAGAAACATCTTAGCTCAGCTTAAAACCTCTTTTGAAAATGACTTTTTCAACAGTTACGCAAATGAATGCAAAACAGTTAGTGCCTATAAGCATAGAACATCCGCCCCTCGGGCACAAATACCACAATATAACAGGTAAAATGACAAGTACATGTGAAAGATGAACACATAAAGGTTTGCCCCTCGGGCAATCTCTCAGAACAGTACCATCCCCTCGGGCTCACTCTCAGAACAGTATCAGCCCCTCGGGCTCACTCTCAGAATAATATTAGCCCCTCGGGCTCACTCTAAAAATAATATCAGCCCCTCGGGCTCACTCTCAGATCACAATGGGTACCCACACTCACTGTGGGTGTGCAGACTCCGGTGGGGCCCCTTACGGCCCAAACGCTATATCAAGCCACCTCGTGGCATCATCTCTCGGCACTCGGCCTCACATCACTCGGCACTCGGCCTTACATCACTCAAGCCACCTCGTGGCGTATAAAAGTATCTCAAGTCTTCGGCCTTATATCACTCAGCATATCCTCACATATGGCCTTCGGCCTCACTCAGTCCGAAAATCATCACAAACCCCTCGGGCATTAGTAAAACAGTAGTTTTCAGCCCAAAACATTATTTAGAAATATCATTTAAGTTTCAAATATGAGTAATAGTGGCTGAGTTTGTAAAACAGTAAATATCAACAGGACTGAGTTCAAATAATAAGTCAAAATAGTGAGGAAATAGTGATAAAAATCTCCGGAGGGTTCAAATAGTTGGCACGAAGCCCAAATATGGCAATCTGCCCAAATCATGATGCTAACAAACAGGTTTCAGTCAAATACACAGTAAAATCATCAATCGGGACGGACCAAGTCATAATCTCCAATAATAAACAACCCCACGCTCATTATCAGCGCGTGTCTCACCTCAATATAGCACTACGATATGCAATCCAGGGTTTCAAACTCTCAGAGTATCATTTACAATCATTACTCACCTCGAAAATCCCTAGCTCGCGATGCCTTTGCCCCTCAAATCAGCCTCCACGCGCGTCGAATCTATCCAAAATCAGAACAAATACGTCACAATATGCTCAGGGAACAAGGCCCAAGCAAAAACAATCAACAAAGGGCGCGATTCCCGAAATTACCAAAACCCGAGCCCCGGGACCACATCTCAGAATTTGACAAAATTCCCAAAACTAGAATCCTTATGCTCTCACGAGTCTAACCATACAAAAATTATCCAATTCCGATACCATTTGGTCCTTCAAATTATCATTTTACATCTTTGAAAGATTTCACAATTTTCTTCCCAAATTCCATCCCAAATCACGATTAAATGATGAATTCAATGATAGATTCATGTACTCTATCCAAATCTGAGTTAGAATCACTTACCCCGATGAATTTCTTGAAAAACCTTCGAAAAATTGCCAACACCCGAGCTCTCTAGCTCAATATGTCAAATAAAATCTAAAACCTTGTATTTATAGAGTACCCCACAGATTTCCACCTCCGCGGGCCGCACAAAATCGACCGCGGTCCGCACAAAAACGACCGCGGCCGTGCAGCTTTCCTATGCAGTGATAGGCTTTAGTATTTTGGCCATAACTTTTGCTACATATGTCCAAATTGCAATATCTTTACCTTTCTGGTAACTAGACACGAATGGCTATAATTTTCATGTATGAATCATCTCAAAATTCCTTATAGATCAAAAGATATGAACTTTCGTAGTAGGACCAGTGAAAAGTTCTTCACCGCGGCCGCACACCATTTTGTGCGGTCCGCACAACACCTACCACAGCTGCACTTCTTTTTGTGCAGACCGTGCGGGTGAGTTCCGAGGCCTGCAACCCTTCTGGACCTGCTACAGCTATGATTTTCGGCCTAAAACATCCCGGAACCTACTCGGAACTCTCAGAACTTGAAACCAATTGTACCAACACCTCCCATGACATCGTTCAAACTTGTTCAAAACTTCGGAACGCTCACAACAACATCAAATTACCAATTTAACATAGGATTCAAGCCTAAGAACTCCAAGAACTCTTAACTTATGCTTTCGATCAAAAAGTTTATCAAATCTTGTTCGAATGACCTAAAAGTTTGCCCACAGACCGAGGCTTATAGCAAAAGGAAAGACGATTCTATCCAATCACAACCTCGCCAAGTCTCTAATCAGGGGCTCCATCATGTTAGCCAATACGAAGAGTGGCTGTTCTGTTAATAGAGTATATCACAGCTAATGCACTCCACGATTCCGAATACACCTATAAGCTCGCCTCAATCTTAGATTTTTCCTTTATATGCTTTAGTAGATAGAAAGACTCTTTGACGGGCTACTCCCCAAGCAGAACAACCTCACTGTCTCCCGAAGCAGCCTAGTCACACAATGCAGTTGGAGCTAGAGACGAGGATGGCACCGTGAATGCTTAGCCAGAATAGACCAAGCTAAGCAAAGAGGAACCTATCCCAAGCGTAGCATCAACTATTATATCTTCCCTACTGCTATAAAGGAATAAGGAGAGAGACAATGCAGAGAAGCACTTTTCGAAGAGAGAGAAAGAAACCTCCCTAACTCAGAAAGGCCCAGACTGCGCTGAGGAAAGAATGGCACTTTACAAATAAGAAGAGGGGCAATGAGAGCAGATTGGAATTTTGGTGGAGCTGCAGATTTGCTGCTTCTGTTGTTTCCGCACCTGCGGATTGGGGACCGCAGGTGTGATGCCGCAGATGCGATGAAAAGGACCGCAGAAGCGAAAAAGGGCCTAGAAAGGCTGGGGCCGCAGAAGTGGCTGAGGAGCCGCATCTGTGATAGCACAGGTGCAGGAAAAAGGATCGCAAAAGCGAAAAATGGTCGTTTAAGTGATGACCGCAGAAGTGGTCCGTTGACCGCAAAAGCGGTACCGCAGAAGCGGGTAATTGGCCGCAGATGCGAAATCCGTGGGCCAGAAAGTATAAATTGTTTCCTTCGCGATTTTTGAGCTATTCCATTATTTCTAAGTCGGCTTGAGAGCTTTTTGGACAATTTTGAAGAAGGATTTCAAGGGAACTTCATTGAGGTAAGGATTTTGGACCTAAAACTCGTTTCAATGGTATTATTTCACAGATTAGACTTGTAATTAATGGAATTTAAGGATCAAAAGTTTGGGGAAACTAGGGCTTGGTATTGGAAACCTAGACTTGAGGATTTGAGGGATCATTTGTGGTTGGATTTTTGTACTTTTGATATGTATGAACTCGTGGGGAGATGAAGAATCTATTGATGTAAATTTTATCGAATTTCGAGACGTGGGCTCGGGGGTCGGGTTTTAGTAATTTCGGGATTTATGTTATAAATTGATTATTTTTGCTTGGGCTTCGTTCCCTTAGCATATTTTGACGGCGTGATTCTGATTTTGGATAGATTCGACGCGAGTGGAGGCCTATTCGAGGGGCAAAAGCGTCGCAGGCTAGAGTTTGGACCGGATTGAGGTGAGTAATGATTGTAAATGATGCCTGAGGGTATGAAACCCCGGATTGCACATCGTTGTGCTATATTGAGGTGACGCACACGCTAGATGACGAGCGTGGGGTCGTGCACTATTGGGGATTGTGACTTAGTCCATCCCGAATGACTGTTTTACCGCGTATTTGACTGAAAACCATTTGCTATCATCATGTTTTGGGCTGAATGCTATATTTGGGCTTCGTGTTAACTATTTGAACCCTTAGGGGATTTTTATTGATATTTCCTCACTGTTTTGACTTTATACTTGAACTCAGTCATGCTATATTCTACTGTTTTTCATGACTCAGCCATTTTTACTCTGCTCTAACATTTAAATGATATTTTGGGCTGAGCACTATATTTTACTGTTGCCCGAGTGACTGTGAGATTCTGACTGAGTAAGGCCGAGGGCCTATGTTGTGAGGAAACACTGATTATGATTATGAGGCCGATGGCCTGAGATTTGTACGCCACGAGATGGCTTGTTGATATGAGGCCGAGAGCCTAGTGATGATGCCACGAGATGGCTTGATATTGCGCTTGGGCCGTAAGGGGGCCCTCCATGAGTCTGCACACCTCCAGTGAGTGCGGGTACCCATTGTGATGTGAGTTATATCTCGAGGGGCTAGTATTGTTCTGATATATTGTCCGAGGGGCGGATTTGTTGATATTGAGCCCGAGGGGCGAACCTTTAAGTGTTTATATTTCTTATTTGCTTTTCATTTACCTGCTTAATTGTTGAAAAGGCTTTCATGAAGTTTAAGTTGAACTAAAATGACTTTTATTTATCCTTACTAATTTACTATTTTTACTGGCTTTTACTGCTTCATTATAGCCTGTAATGTGCCTTACGTGTTTTCATATCTCTCAATCATTTATTTATGATTATTACTCACTGAGTTGGAGTATTCACTTTACTCCCTGCACCCCGTGTGCAGATTCAGGCGTTGTTGCTCCTACTAGCGCGAGTTGAGAGCTCCCGACAGACTTCGGAGTCCTCGAGGTAGTTGCTTGGCGTTCACAGTCCCGTGTTCCCCCCCCCCCCTTTATCTCATTTATTTCTCTTTTAGTGATTCTGTAATAGTTTTGTAGACACTTCAGACTTGTAGTACATTGATAGATGCTCATGACTAGTGACACCCCGGTATCGGGCTATGTTGGGTTGTATTCCGCAAATTGTTTGTATTGTCACTGCTTACTTTTGGATTTATATCATGTTTAAGACGAAACGCTTATTATTTAATTGCTTAAAACGGAATTGGAAATGTGTTGGCTCGCCTTGTCTTCACAAGAGGCGCCACCACGACCAGGTCCGGATTTATGATAGTGACATTAATTATTTAATTAACTGCTTTTAGTGTTTATGAAATTTATTTAAATAAGTCGAGATGTTGCGCACTTATCGTTTTAGCACACATTGTGAATCACACCACGTGAAACGAACTCGTGATTCGTAACATGTTTATTTTAATTATTATTTAACGTTTTGGTCGAATCGCGTGAAACTCACACTCGAATTGGGAATTATATCATGACTATGCCACGAAAATCGTACCCATAGTCACGATAATTTTATTTATCGTGCCTAAAGTAGACTACAATGTTCAGAATTATCTTCCTAAGCTGCTTTGAGATTTGTGGTAAGGTCATGATCTATGGAAAGTTCTTTGTAAGATCAGTTATTGGATTTATTGGCAGATTCAGTCACTTAATTAAATAAGAGAAAATCAGACGAATTAATTTATAAGAAGTGGGTTAACTGCGATTATGTTAAGAGACTAAGTCAGTTCATGAAAAAAAAATGAGCCAACCACGTTTGCTATTAAAAAAATAAAGACGACTGTGTTCCAAAAATTCCAATAACGCTTTGGCTATGTTGGGTGGGTATAAGCGGACATGGGCCAAGTATGGGATAAAAATACTACAAGGATAAATGATATTCAAATAGGCTTTCGCGCGAAAGCCTAGTTGTGTGAAATAGCAAATTAGGGGTGGGCATATATCGGGTAAAACCGATAACCCGAACCGTTAATTCTTTATTGGGTTATCGGTATTGGGTTATTGGGTTAACGGTTCGGTAACGGGTTAATTTTTTTTTATTGGGTTATCGGTTCGGGCTCGGTTTGCATTTTTGTTATTGGGTAAAAACCGATAACCCAATAAGAATGATGTAATTTACTAATTTACCCTTAAGTATATACTAGGGTTATTTACTTTCCTAATTCCCTCTTCACTCTTCACTCTTCAGTCGTTTGTCTCTCAGTTCTCATTCTTGTTTCCGTCGCAGCCCCCAAGAGTCAAGACGCAAGACTCACCACCAGTTCTCCGCCAGACATCAGTAGATACTGCACAGAAGTGGGAGCGTGCTTTTGTTAAGAAACAATAAAAGTTGGCAGTTTACACGTTCTGGCAGTTTGATTTCTTTGTTTTATATATTGCAATTTTTTTTAGTTGTTTTATATTATAGGGTAAACCGATAACCGAACCGATAACGATATATAATCGATTAACCGATAACCGATAACCAATATCTTATCGGTTTGGTTATCGGGTTATGATATTTGTAAACCGATAACCGATAGGCAAAACCGATAATGCAAAACCGAACCGAACCGACCGATGCCCACCCCTATGTCATATTGCTCACTAATTCCTTTTAAAGTCTGGGCCTGAACAAATGGGCCTCAATCATGGCCATGATTTTTCAATATCCCATTATCAATTTCGTCAAAAAAAATCATAAGAGCAAGAAATTACATAAATTCCTACTTAACTTCAATTGAACTTAGTTAAACATGAACATCACATTATCACTTATCAAACAAAAATAAAGAATCGCAGATTCCATTAAGCTATACATTATAAATCCTAATCTGCTTGGTTCATTAGAGGTCATTTACTCATTCCATCTTTGACGGAAAAGTTGTGCAAAAAGTATCATCATTTCTTCAAACTTCTAACTCTCAAAAGTTATTACTCAAGTAATCCACCTAAAACTCTTTTAAGCAGATTCCAAAAGGACGAAGTGGTTTCCAGATCAAAATCCTCGTGTTTTTAGCTTAACCTTCAAATTAAAGAAATCTTTATTAGGCGACCTCAAGTCCATTTCTTCATAAATAGTCTAAAACCTTACAATCTCCAATAGGAAAGCAATAAAATGAACACACTGGTTTTCTAATGGCTAACATACATTAGATCAAATATATGTCGACTTAGCCATAGCTAACAAGTAAATTTCCATTTCTGACTTAAACACAAAGAAATCACCACGGGCAAGCTAAATTTGGATCATTTTCATCTAAAATAAATTGCACAAAAGGAAATAGTGAATCATGGATATTCATGGGGATTATGAAGGATCGGTAGGATCTCAAGCCTTAAAGCATTACAAACCAATTAATAGGGAAATTCATAAACCACAACTCAACTTCACTACCAGCAATCATATCATCATGAAAACTTCATTCATTTCTAAGCCCATAAGGAGTAGGCAAAATGTTTGGAAAAGATGAATACAGAGAAAGGATTAGAGCCCAATAGAGCTGAAAACTCCAGAGAGAAAAATCAGCTTCAAAGCAAGCAACAAGCACAACCAAACATGCCAGAAAAAGAACAGCTTCAAATATATGCCCTGAAATTCTAACAAGGACTCGAAAAGCTGAAACCTCATCTTTTTTGAAGTTTTCTTGAGAATGTTTCTTCGGATTCTTAGCTTTTGTAATTGTTCTGTGTGTAAAGATGCATAGATCAAACAATGCTTAATATGGAGGTGTATGTGAGCTTCTATGCATAAAAATCAGAGGCTGTGAAAAGAATCTGTTAGCGCCCCCCCCATATAGTTTAGGAAAATGGCATCTTTGCAACTGAATTGGACAACTATCATTTTTAGATATTTTTTCTTATTTACAGCATCTTTTCTTAACCAATTTGGACAACTGTCAATCATAGATTCTTTTCCTATTTTTCTCAACCCCTTAACTTCTGAAATTAACCCCTTTTGACGTCTGATTTACTGCATTTTAACCCCTTCCAAACTCTTCTAAAACTTTTTATCAACTAAAAGAAAGATTCCATAAGTTTCTATCTCATTTACCCCACTCAAGTTGTAATTAATACCAACTAGTGTCTTTACCTCAACCTACTGTCCTCTTTTATCCCATAGAATCAATATTACTAAATAATAATTAATTAATCTAAATTAATATTAAGCTATCAAGTACAAATTAATAACAATCAGCAAACTAGTTGACCTATCAATTAACCACATGCGTAATTAAAACCATAACCTAATTAACCGATTAAACTTTAAGTAGAACTAAATCAAATAAATATTCAGAAAGCTAAAACATTTTCAATTATTAACCTAAGCATGCTGTCAAACTAATAATTAACACACTAAGACATAGAATTAACAACTCTAAGGAATGAAGAAAAGAAGTAGAGGATTACCATGTGAAACACTATGGACCGAAAAGAAAAGAATTTCGGACGATGGCCGGCATCGCCACACAAGCACTGGCTTATGCTTGAGAGTGTAACTAATGTTGTATGCGACGATATTAGCCATAATCCGGTCAACATCAAAGGACTCCCAATAGTTCTGGCCGGTCAATAGTGAATTGACCGGCAACCGACGACCTTGAAACGAGACAAAACCAATGGCAACTTATAGCACTCAATGAGAGAAGTCTATTGGTGTTGGTTTTAAGCCCAAACAAAACGGGATTTGAGAAAAAATCGAAAAGGGGTGGATTTATGTTTTAGGATTTCCTAGATTTAAAAATTAAGAGATTCTGGAGGTTTTCGAAAGAAATAACGGAGGGATATGGGATGAGAAGGAGGTGGGGATTGTGGGGTAAAGATTTTTGGGAGATTGGGGTTGTTTGAAGCGGCACCGCCAACAAAGGGTCTTGGGGCGGCTAGGGTTTGGGAGGGGATTTGGGAGAGATGAGGGAGATGAGAGTGAAGTGTTTGTTTAGGGTTTGGGTAAGGGAGCGGGTTAATTTCGGATAGTTAAATCTAAAAGGGGGTTAGCTTTAGGACCGTTGGATGGGGCTTGATGGACGACAGAGATTCAAATGGGTGAAACGGCATCGTTTTGGTGGTTTAAAGGGGAACCGGATTGGGTGTGAGTATTGGACTTGACGAGATGGAGGGAATTGAGCCATTGAAATTGTTTGGTGACCCAATTCAAAGTAAAGCCCAAACAAATCCTTATTTCCCTTTCTTTATTTCTTTTTTCTATATGATACCCAATAAACCTTTGCATAATTAAACCATTAGAACCAAACTATCTAAAAATTAACTAATAATCGCAGTAATTGAATAATTAACTAATATGTAAATAAAAAATTAGTAATGTAATTTTGTTGTAATTTTCATGTATTAATTCTAACGATTAATGACTGATTAATTCCTAAAATGCAATTAAATCTAAAATATCATGAATGAAGATTTAATTTTTTTAAAGGTATTTTCTATGATTTTAAGATATTAAATATGCAACTAAATGCAAATAAACAATTAACAAGAAACCCCTAGAAATTCTATAAAAATTAAAAACAATTAGAAAAAAAATTATTTTTTTGTGAATTTGTAGGAGTATTTTTCGTAGAGCAAAAATTACGTGCTCACGGCTGCCCCTCTTTGCTCGACAACATGAAATTTTTTTGGGTAAAGATAAAATGAGCAATTATGAGCAATTTTTGCCCGTTAGACACTCCATTTGAAAGCATTTTGAAAAAGTTTGACCGAATCTTACTTCGGAGGTTCCCTACATATCCTTGGCTATAAAGAAATCAGGTCAGTGTAGTTCTGGGAGTTTGGTAGCTGGGACTACCAAAAAACTGTGATTTCATTGTTGTTGTTGTTGTTACTGCTTGCTGAACTCCTTATTGCACCAAAATCAAAATGAAAAAGAAACTAAACAAGCCTATCAGCCAAGAGTTACAAGATTTCTATTTATGAGTCTTCTGAAACTTGATCTTGAGTCTTTACTGATTTTTTATACAAACTCTGATTTGGAACTTGAGAAAAAGAGACTAAGTCTAGGAAATTCAGGCCAATAAGGAATTGGGGTGAATTCAAGAGATTGATAGCCCCAATTAAAGGGTTAAACCTAGAGATAGTAATACCCCACTTGAGCCAATTTTGTTTGCATTATTTGAACACCCAATTGAGCTTGAGAAAGTCAATTAGGGCAAAGTCACTCAAACTACCGAAAGGTATAGAGTGAGTAGTTATGTGCAATGGCTATATCATGATTCCAATTCTAATAATTTTGCCCTAAGTTTTAGATCCCGTTGGATACTCACCTAGGTATAAGTCACTTCCCTAGTGCATTTTTACCAATTAAGAAAACCTTACAAAAATATCATACTTAGTTTAATTTCCTGCATCATTAGTATAAAAGTATAATAGTGAACAAACAAAGAATGATTGGAAGTGCAATTAAGGACATTGCACATTGCTAGATTAGATAGGAACCCAATTCCAAACCTATCTTAACTCTCTATGGATTCGATCCCGACCTTTCGGGTAAAAGCTGCATCGACCGCTCTTGCCACTCTATAGTGGTGTAGGCTTGGAACCGATCATCCACCACATATGGAGTCTTAGTGTCACGACCCCAACCCCGGTCGTGATGGCGCCCAACACACTGCTAGGCAAGCCTGACCAACTAACAACCTCAATCCGTTTTCTTATAAAAAAAATCATTATCAGCTAACACAGTTAAATTGATAAATTACCCTAATAAGAGTTTAAGACAACGAGTTAAATATGCGGAAATTCAAATGATAATACTACTACATAGCCCATACAGATATGGTGTCACAAGTCTCGAGCCTCTAGTACAAGTTTAACATCCTAATACATAATCAGTCTAGGAAATGCAGATAAAACGAAAGGATAGAAGGGAGAGATCCGGGCTGCGGACGCCGTACAACTACCTCGATGCTCCCGGATATGAACTAATCGACTGAAACTCCTCACTCAGCCTCTGGAACACCTGAATCTGCACGCAAGGTGTAGGGAGTAATGTGAGTACTCCGACCCAGTGAGTAATAAGCATAAATAATGACTCAGAATAAAAAATCACGGAAAACACAGAGTAATCTATAATGCGGCAGTTTTAAACAAGTAATATGAGAGCAATAAACCAATGGAACGAAATATGGTAATGCTACAACAAATAAGCAGTTAAGTGACAGACATATAAAGAAAATCAACACATAGAACGATACCCTATAGTACCCGCTGTAGGTTGTCACGACCCAAACTGAAGGGCCATGACTAGCACCCGACCACACTTGCCGAGCACCAACGTACATTTCATCTAACCTTCATTATTATCTTTTAAGGCTAAAGAGATCAATATAAATGGTAGACCTAGATCATGGACAACCAGCAATAAAATATGACGGCATGAACATACATAGCAGGGGATGACCAGACAATCAAGAAACTACATATAAGGTATGAGCTACCACGCTACTATGAAAGACTATACAACAAAAACTAGCCGACAAGGCATACCAAACTATACATGAGCCGACACCTGTCTATGAGCCTCTAAAAGAACATAAGTGTTGCAACATAGCCGGAACAGGGCCCCGACATACCCATAATGTCTATAACAAAAATTGCATACCAAGACCAAGGCAAGTCCGGAGAAGGGATCTCGCCAATCACCGCTGAACTGGACAGTCTACTGTGGTGGGGGAGCTGCACCTGTCTGTCTATCAGGACCTGCAGCACGACATGCAGCGTCCACAAATAAAAGGACGTCAGTACGAATAAAGTACTGAGTATGTAAGGCAAGGAACCATAAATACGATCAGTAATGTAAGCAAGGATAAAGAATATACCACCTGTAACATCTTAGTACCTCTGAGGGCTACTTACATGAAATGCATGATACATATGTATAAATACATAAACCTTTAAAGCATTCGCCTCTGTGGGCATCATCATCATCATATCGTACCCGGCCATAATAGGCTCGGTAGAATCGTACCCGGCCACGTGGAGCTCGGTAAAACCCAACTGATCAGTGGTTGCACAATAGGTGCCGTACCCGGCCAACTATAGCGTGGCTCGGTAGAGCAAAATAGATACATATATATAATGCATGCTCGACTCATGGAATCACATTCTAAACCTTTCGGAGTGACGTAAGGTCGGTATCCTCTATACACGTTATTAGGACTAACTCTTCACTATGAACCTTATAAGATTTAGGAAGTACGAACAACATTGATAACATAAGAATAAGAGAAGTAACATTAACATTAATCGTTCCATAAGAGGGAAAACAATGTAAGTACTGCTAGCTTCTAAGAGTAGAGTATCTTGGAAGCTCGTTCATTACATTATGTACAATCGGAGTCGTGCAAAAGAAGGAAAGGGATAGCCTCACATACCTTGTATATACTTCCCCAATCTCAAGCTATGCAATTGTCAAAACTCCTTAGTCTACAATAAGAGAAACGATACTATCGTTATCATTTAAGCGTCATAACTATTATGTATCGACCACAACCTATTTTACGATGAAACGGACAGCACCTCCCCTATATATATGACCTCACACCATTCAAAATAGTCACCAAACAGCCCAAACAACATCAATAATAAACATATTGAGCCTCCCAATATAGTCCACACACAGCCTAATCACTCCATACATACGACGACCACCATAGTCGTGTCAAACAATCTGGAAATGTTACGAATAACTATCAGCCCATAACCCTACATATATATGGTGTTTCCCCACACCCTTCCTCCTCCAAAACTCCACAAGATAGTAGTAAAATACGCAGCCCAACAACAACGCAAAACAGTCCACAAAACAATAACATTACTACCAAACCTTTCGATATATATCTCACAAGTTCTAGCTTCAATGGCTTAGCCGCAACTTGGATAATCTTAAATAAATATAGAGTAAGAGGTTCCTTACCTTTATACAGAAATAACAACTCCAATTTGACCTTAAATTTCCATGAAATATCCCTCCAATGCTGCCACACAACAAAAAAAACGAAACTAGCGATCAATTAGTGTTTTTCGGCACTAGAATTACTTTAGAAGGCTTGAAATCACCTAGGATTGATATTAAGAACATGAGGGAGTATTTAAAGAACATAAACCCTTTAAAACAACCTCCCACACGGGCTGGAACGACACAAAAATGAGCAACAACAAGAAGAACAAGAGACTTACTAGCGCCACGGAATTCCCGACACTTGATTTGTGTTGTTTGCCCTTTTTGGGTCTTGAATCTTGAGAGAACCTTGAGAGGATGTTCCTAGGGTTCTAAGGTCTGAAAATAGTGAAAATAAATGACTTAAAACGGGTTGTAGTCATCCTATATAGGTCCAAATATGTTAAACCGACTTAGTGGGCCCCATAGAGGTGCTTGGCGCAGTCTCGCGAAAACGCGAATATCTCTCTACTCTGAGATCGTATCGATGAACGGTTTAATGCGTTGGAAACTAGACTCATAGATCTTTAATTTGGTGGGCATATCACCCCGTAATTCCTTGTAAATATTGAGAAAAGATTAGAAACATTTGACCTAATGTTTAAGTAAAATTATGAACCTAAGTTGCGACAACTTTTGTCGACTTTTGTTTCATAACTCGTTTGACTTAAAGACTTATGATACGGATATTATATGATTAAAATACCTTAATAAATGACCTCTTGAGTGTATTAAGCACCGCTAGATTACCTGAAAATACGAGTTACAACATCCTTGATTCGTTTAACTTCTAATACTGGTTAATCACTCTTATACACTCTTGTATCACTTAAGACCAATAGGATTGACTTCTTATCATCTCAAAGATAATTCCTTCTTGGATTTATGTTAACTAATATATGGCATGAACTAACACATGTGGATATGGGTTGTAACACCCTCCCCCCTTAGGAACATTCGTCCTCGAATGTAAGGGTTTATGGGGAGTTTAAATCATCGTGGATTCCAATGGTAATTTCCGATCAATTTTCCCCTATAAAATGGTCACTATAAAAACTTGCAAGTAATTAAGCCCAACATATGGTTTCACAAGTCTACACAAAGCATTATGCGTATTTACATTATCTACATATCATCATTTTGTATTAAGGAGGAGTATTCTCAAATTATTGCTTACCTCATAGAGCCGTTTCTTCTTCCAATGTATCCTGTCTTCCACCAGCATCCTTGTTATCTTCATTCTGGAATAAGTAAGGGTATTTTGACTTCATCTCCTTTTCTGCTTCCCATGTCATTTCTTCCATATTTTTGTTCCTCCACAATACTTTGACGGAAGCTACATCTTTTGTTCTCAGCTTGCGGACTTGCCGATCTAATATCGCCACTGGCACTTCTTCATATGATAGGTCCTCTGTAACTTGTACATCTTTGATAGGGACGACTCGAGAAGGGTCTCCAATACATTTTCTCAACATAGATACATGGAATACCGGGTGGACAAATTCCAATTCGGATGGCAATTCTAACTCATAAGCAACCTTTCCAATCCGTCGAAGAATTTTATACGGCCCGATATACCTTGGACTCAGCTTACCTTTCTTCCCAAAACGCATAATACCCTTCATTGGTGAGATCCTCAGGAAAACCCAATCACCAACCTCAAACTCTAGATCACGACGTCGGACATCAGAATAAGATTTTTGCCTGCTTTGTGCCGTCCTCAATCGCTCCTGTATCACTTTCACCTTCTCAATAGCTTGGTGAATCAAATCTGGCCCATATAATTCTGTTTCACCAACTTCGAACCATCCAACTGGTGATCTACATCTCCTCCCATATAGTGCCTCGTATGGGGCCATTTTAATACTGGAATGGTAGCTATTGTTATAGGCGAATTCTATGAGTGGAAGATGATCATCCCAATTCCCCTTAAAATCTAGAACACATGCTCGTAACATATCTTTCAGTGTCTGAATGGTACGTTCAGCCTCTCCGTCAGTCTGCGGATGAAATGCAGTGCTGAGATTTACTTGTGTGCCTAAACCCTTCTGGAAAGACCTCCAAAAGTTAGCCGTAAATTGAGCTCCTCGGTCTGATATAATAGATATGGGCACACTATGAAGCCTAACAATCTCCTTGATATACAACTTTGCATAATCTTCAGCCGCGTAAGTTGTCTTCACTGGCAGAAAATGGGCACATTTTGTAAGTCGATCAATAATGGAGTCAAACTTATGATAAGAGCGAGGTAATCCAATAATGAAGTCCATATTAATCACCTCCCACTTCCAGGTCGTAATCTCTATATTTTGAAGCAATCCACCGGGTTTCTGATGTTCTATCTTTACTTGTTGACAATTGGGACACTGGGCTACAAATTCAGCAATAGACTTCTTCATATTATCCCATCAATACTGCTCCTTGACATCATGATACATCTTTGTCGAGCCGGGATGGATGGAATATCGGGATTGATGAATCTCATTCATAATCTTCTCTCGCAACCCTGCCACATTAGGCACACACAATCGGCTCTGGTATCTCAGTGCCCCATCTTTTCCGATCCTAAAAGCCATACTTTTACACTGTTGAATGCTTTCTCTTAATCGTACTAAGATAGGATCTTCATATTGTCGTGCTTTTACCTCGGCTACCAAAGATGATTCTGATGTATTCTGTACAGTAACACCTCCGTCATCAGAGTCTAACAATCTGATTCTCATATTGGCTAGCTGATGAAGCTCTTTAATCAACCCCCATCTACCTGCCTCAATATGTACTAAGCTTCCCATTGATTTACAGCTGAGAGCGTCTGCCACAACATTAGCTTTACCGGGATGATACAATATCTCGACGTCGTAGTCTTTCAATAATTCAAGCCACCTACGCTGCCTCAAATTCAACTCTTTCTGCTTGAAGATGTATTGTAAACTCTTGTGATCTGTGTAGATGTCAACATGGACGCCGTATAAGTAGTGCCGCCATATCTTCAAAGCATATATTACTGCATCCAATTCCAAATCATGGGTTGGATAATTCTTTTCATGCTTCTTCAATTGTCTTGATGCATAAGCAATCACATTCCCATGCTGCATCAATACGCACCCCAAACCTATACCTGAGGCATCACAATATACCACATAACCTTCTGTTCCTTCAGGAAGAGTGAGCACTGGTGCAGATGTCAATCGATTCTTCAACTCCTGAAAACTACGTTCACAAGTGTCAGACCACTGGAATTTGGTAGCTTTTTGTGTTAACTTAGTCAATGGTGATGATATAGAGGAAAATCCTTCTACAAACCGCCTATAATATCCTGCTAGCCCTAGGAAGCTGCGGACTTCTGATGGTGTTGTAGGTCTTGGCCAATTCTTTACTGCATCGATCTTCTGAGTGTCGACACTAATACCCTCATCAGATGTCACATGGCCAAGGAATGCTACTGAGTTCAGCCAGAATTCACATTTGGAGAGCTTAGCATATAACTTACGATCCTGAAGCGTCTGTAATACTATCCGCAAGTGGCCCGCATGTTCCACCTCCGAACGAGAATACACTAGAATGTCATCAATGAATACAATCACGAACACATCAAGATAGGGCCTGAATATAGTATTCATGAGATCCATAAAAGCTGCTGGGGCATTTGTTAGCCCGAACGACATCACCAAGAACTCAAAGTGCCCATATCTTGTCCGGAAGGCCGTCTTTGGAATATCCTTCTCCCTAACCCTCACCTGATGATACCCTGAACGTAAATCAATCTTAGAGAAATACTTGGCACCCTGGAGTTGGTCAAACAGGTCATCAATTCTTGGAAGTGGATACTTGTTCTTTATAGTAGACTTATTCAACTGTCGATAGTCGATACACATCCGTAACGACCCGTCTTTCTTCCGCACGAATAGGACTGGTGCACCCTAAGGTGAAGTGCTAGGCCTAATAAAGCCCTTATCCAGCAAGTCCTTCAACTGCACCTTCAACTCTCGCAACTCTGCCGGGGCCATTCTGTATGGAGGAATAGAGATCGGTTGAGTGTCAGGCAACACATCAATGCTAAACCTAATCTCCCTTTCAGGAGGAAGGCCTGGGAGTTCATCTGGGAAAACATCTGGGAATTCGTTAACCACAGGGATTGATTGTAAAGTAGGCGGTTTCGCCTCCGCATCCCTAACACGAACGAGATGATAAATGTAACCTTTTGAGATCATTTTCCTTGCCTTAAGATAGGAAATAAACCTACCTTTCGGTGTAGCAATGTTCCCTTTCCATTCAATGACGGGTTCACCCGGAAATTGGAACCTAACCATCTTCGTACGACAGTCAACATTTGCATAGCATGAGGCCAACCAGTCCATTCCCATTATCACATCAAAATCAACCATTTCTAACTCAAATAAATTTGCCGAGGTTTGACGACTACAAATCATCACAGTGCAACCTCTATATACCCTTCTAGCAATCACAGAATCTCCTATCGGAGTAGATACCGTGAGGGGTTTACTTATCAATTCAGGTTCAATGCCAAACTTATTAGCCACAAAGGGTGTAACATATGATAATGTAGATCCCGGATCAATCAGCGCATATACATCATAAGAAAATACAGATATAATACCTGTAACAACATCTGGAGACGACTCGAGATCCTGTCGACCTACTAGAGCATAGGTTCGATTTTGAGCACCACTCGAACTCGGCACTGCACCTCTACCCCTACCACGACCTGTCGACTGCTGAAAACCCCGTGCTGGAGGTCGAACTGATGAGGAAGAACCAGACACAGATCCAGTCGGCTGAGCCATACCATCACCTCCTCTATTAGGACAATCCCGCATCATATGGCCAGGCTGCCCGCACGAATAGCATGCATCAGAACCTCGACGACACAGTCCAAAGTGGGCCTTGCCGCACTGATCACAATGTGGTGTTGGGGGTCTCATCTGACTAGTATCCCTGTGATGTTGCGAGCCAGATACCCGCGAACTCTGACCTGGACCAGAATAGGATCGATCATATCGAGGCCTCTGAAACTGTGGAGGAGCACTAGCTACAGGTGGCGTCGAACTCCTCGAAAACTGTGGCCTGATGCGGCCTCTGAAGTCATCAGAATACCCTGCAAATCTCGCCCTCTTATGCTGGCCTCTATCCTGCTCCCTAACTGCCCTCTGCTGGCGCTTACGATCCTCTAGGGTCTGGGCATAAGCTTGAATACGGGAAATATCCATGCCCTCCACCAAGGAGGCTGTCGTACACTCATTTATTAGATGTGGTCCCAACCCATTCACGAACATATGCACCCTATCACTCATCTCGGCCACCATATGGGGAGCATACCTTGCCAAAGAATCAAACTGCATACTGTACTCTCGCACACTCATATTACCTTGTCTAAGGTTCAAGAACTTATCAGCTCTAGCTTGTCGTATCTCAACTGGCAAGTAGTGACGAAGAAAGGCCTCAGAAAATTCCTTCCACACAGCTGGAGGAGGGTTCGGACCCCTGGATCTCTCCCAACTATCATACCAGAGAACTGCTAAATCCCGTAGCCGATAAGAAGCCAACTCTACTGCCTCTGTATCACTAACATGCATAACCCGAAGTGTACGATGAACCTGGTCAATAAAAGTCTGTGGGTCCTCCTTGGGGTCTGATCCGGTAAACACTGGAGGGTCTAAATTAATAAAATCACAAACTCTTGTACTAACTGGTTTCTCAGCAGCACCTGTATTCTGCCTCTGAGCCTGAGCAGCTACCAAGCTAGTCAATAACTGCAAAGCACTCTGCATATCCTGGTCTGGAGTGCCAGACGGAGGAACTGGAGGCGCTGGGTGCCTTCTAATATCCTCTGGAGGAGATGGAGTAGATGAGGTATGAGAGGGCATCTCACTTTGAGCCTCACTTTGTCCTGCTCTAACTTGGGGCACCTGACTGGTACCCTCTCCCGCTGCTGTATCAAGCTGTCTACTAATCGTTTACTTCCTAGTCGAAGGAATCACTGAAAAAAAATAAGGTGAATGTTAGAGACAGACACTTACGACTCAACTCTACGCACGATCTAGATTCAGGAAGAAGGTAACAACCCTAGATGTCATGTAGCCTCCTGATTATAAATGTGGCGCGCTACACATCCATAATCAAGACTCTACTAGACACGGCTCATAGACAACCCCTAGGACAGACTTGCTCTGATACCAAGTTTGTCACGACCCAAACTAAAGGGCCATGACTAGCACCCGACCACACTTGCCGAGCACCAACGTACATTTCATCTAACCTTCATTATTATCTTTTAAGGCTAAAGAGATCAATATAAATGGTAGACCTAGATCATGGACAACCAGCAATAAAATATGACGGCATGAACATACATAGCAGGGGATGACCAGACAATCAAGAAACTACATATAAGGTATGAGCTACCACGCTACTATGAAAGACTATACAACAAAAACTAGCCGACAAGGCATACCAAACTATACATGAGCCGACACCTGTCTATGAGCCTCTAAAAGAACATAAGTGTTGCAACATAGCCGGAACATGGCCCCGACATACCCATAATGTCTATAACAAAAATTGCATACCAAGACCAAGGCAAGTCCGGAGAAGGGATCTCGCCAATCACCGCTAAACTGGACAGTCTACTGTGGTGGGGGAGCTGCACCTGCCTGTCTATCAGGACCTGCAGCACGACATGCAGCGTCCACAAATAAAAGGACGTCAGTACGAATAAAGTACTGAGTATGTAAGGCAAGGAACCATAAATACGATCAGTAATGTAAGCAAGGATAAAGAATATACCACCTGTAACATCTTAGTACCTCTGAGGGCTACTTACATGAAATGGATGATACATATGTATAAATACATAAACCTTTAAAGCATTCGCCTCTGTGGTCATCATCATCATCATATCGTACCCGGCCATAATAGGCTCGGTAGAATCGTACCCGGCCACGTGGAGCTCGGTAAAACCCAACTGATCAGTGGTTGCACAATAGGTGTCGTACCCGTCCAACTATAGCGTGGCTCGGTAGAGTAAAATAGATACATATATATAATGCATGCTCGACTCATGGAATCACATTCTAAACCTTTCGGAGTGACGTAAGGTCGGTATCCTCTATACACGTTATTAGGACTAACTCTTCACTATGAACCTTATAAGATTTAGGAAGTACGAACAACATTGATAACATAAGAATAAGAGAAGTAACATTAACATTAATCGTTCCATAAGAGGGAAAACAATGTAAGTACTGCTAGCTTCTAAGAGTAGAGTATCTTGGAAGCTCGTTCATTACATTATGTACAATCGGAGTCGTGCAAAAGAAGGAAAGGGATAGCCTCACATACCTTGTATATACTTCCCCAATCTCAAGATATGCAATTGTCAAAACTCCTTAGTCTACAATAAGAGAAACGATACTATCGTTATCATTTAAGCGTCATAACTATTATGTATCGACCACAACCTATTTTACGATGAAACGGACAGCACCTCCCCTATATATATGACCTCACACCATTCAAAATAGTCACCAAACATCCCAAACAACATCAATAATAAACATATTGAGCCTCCCAATATAGTCCACACACAGCCTAATCACTCCATACATACGACGACCACCATAGTCGTGTCAAACAATCTGGAAATGTTACAAATAACTATCAGCCCATAACCCTAAATATATATGGTGTTTCCCCACACCCTTCCTCCTCCAAAACTCCACAAGATAGTAGTAAAATACGCAGCCCAACAACAACGCAAAACAGTCCACAAAACAATAACATTACTACCAAACCTTTCGATATATATCTCACAAGTTCTAGCTTCAATGGCTTAGCCGCAACTTGGATAATCTTAAATACATATAGAGTAAGAGGTTCCTTACCTTTATACAGAAATAACAACTCCAATTTGACCTTAAATTTCCATGAAATATCCCTCCAATGCTGCCACACAACAAAAAAACGAAACTAGCGATCAATTAGTGTTTTTCGGCACTAGAATCACTTTAGAAGGCTTGAAATCACCTAGGATTGATATTAAGAACATGAGGGAGTATTTACAGAACATAAACCCTTTAAAACAACCTCCCACACGGGCTGGAACGACACAAAAATGAGCAACAACAAGAAGAACAAGAGACTTACTAGCGCCACGGAATTCCCGACACTTGATTTGTGTTGTTTGCCCTTTTTTGGGTCTTGAATCTTGAGAGAACCTTGAGAGGATGTTCCTAGGGTTCTAAGGTCTGAAAATAATGAAAAGAAATGGCTTAAAACGGGTTGTAGTCATCCTATATAGGTCCAAATATCTTAAACCGACTTAGTGGGCCCCATATAGAGGTGCTTGGCGCAGTCTCGCGAAAACGCGAATATCTCTCTACTCCGAGATCGTATCGATGAACGGTTTAATGCGTTGGAAACTAGACTCATAGATCTTTAATTTGGTCGGTATATCACCCCGTAATTCCTTGTAAATATTGAGAAAAGATTAGAAACATTTGACCTAATGTTTAAGTAAAATTATGAACCTAAGTTGCGACAACTTTTGTCGACTTTTGTTTCATAACTCGTTTGACTTCAAGACTTATGATACGGATATTATATGATTAAAATACCTTAATAAATGACCTCTTGAGTGTATTAAGAACCGCTAGATTACCTGAAAATACGAGTTACCACTTCCTTGATTCGTTTAACTTCTAATACTGGTTAATCACCCTTATACACTCTTGTATCACTTAAGACCAATAGGATTGACTTTTTATCATCTCAAAGATAATTCCTTCTTGGATTTATGTTAACTAATATATGGCATGAACTAACACATGTGGATAAGGGTTGTAACAGGCGTACAACCCGATCCATATATTTTGTCGACGACGCTCACTAGGGGTATGAAGACTCCAGGAGGGGCTTCTTATGGCCCAAGCGCAATAGCAAGCCATCTAGTGGCATCAAATCTGTTCCCTCGGCCTTATATCAATATCAGTATAACACTGTTGCGGCGCGCCGCCCGATCCCATAGTATCCTCACATCTGGCCCTTGGCCGTACTCAGTCCGGAAATAATATAAGCCCCTCGGGCATTAGTAAAACAGTAGTTCTCAGCCCAAAACATCAATTAATATATCATTTTAGTTTCAAAACCGAGTAAAAGTGGCTGAGTTGTAGAACAGTGGAAAACAGTACGACTGAGTTCAAGTAGTACATCAAAATAGTGAGGAAATAGTGATAAAACTCCCCGGAGGGTTCAAATAGTTGGCACGAAGTCCAAATATGGCAATCACTCCAAATAATGATGATAACAAATAAGCTTTAATCAAATACGCGGTAAAAGCATCACTCGGGATGGACCAAGTCACAATCCCCCATAGTAGACGACCCCACGCTCATCATCAAGTGCGTGTCTCACCTTAATATAGCACTACGATGTGCAAATCCGGGGTTTCAAACCCTCAGGATATCGAACTGACAAAAACTCTAGCTCGCTACGCCTTTGCCCTTTGAATCGGCCTCTACGCGCGTCGAATCTATCTAAAATCAGAACGAATACGTCACAATACGCTAAGAAAACAAAGCCCAAACGAAAACAATCGAAACATATCAAAAATCCCAAAATTAGCAAAACCCGAGCCCCGGGCCTACTTCTCGAAACTCAGAAATTTTCACATTATCGGGTTCCTTATCCTTCCACGAATCCATACATGTCAAGAGTTCTCAAATCCGACCTCAAATGGCCCTTCAAATCCCAATTTAAAAAATCTCAAAATCCCAAGCCCTAGTTCTTCCATTTTTAGCTAAATTTCCATGAATTTCTAGGTTAATTTCACAATAGAATCACGTTTTACGCTCATAAATCTTACCTCCAATCACTTCTCCTCGAATCCCTCTTCAATTTCCCTCAAAGAGCTCTCAAAATACTCAGCTATGGTGGAAAATGGCTCAAAATCGCGGATGAAATGTTTAATAAACTCACTGCCCAGACATAACCGCATCTGCGGTCCAATAGCCGCTTCTGCGGTACCGCTTCTGCGGTCATTTTTCCGCATCTGTGGAATTTCACTTACAGGGCCATCACCGCATCTGCGGTCCTCTCGTCGCTTCTACGGCTCCGCAGGTGCGGTCCCCCTTCCGCATCTACTGTTCCAGGCATTCCCCAGCCTTTCCGCTTCTACGAACCAAATCACGCATCTGCGATACTGCACCTGCGGTCCCCAAACTGCAGGTGCGAAAACACCAGCAGCAACAGAAAATCTGCTATCTCCCAAGTTCCAAAACATCCCGTTAGCCATCCGAAATCACCCCAAGGGCCCCGGGACCTCAACCAAAAGCACCAACACAACCCAATACCTCATTCAAACTTGTTCTAATCATCAAAACACCTCAAACAATGCCACCTTGAATTCAAGCCTAAGTTTTCTAAAAACTTCCAAAATACGTTTTCGATCAAAAACCCAACCAAACCACGTCCGAATGACCTGAAATTTTGCACACACATCCCAAATAACATAAGGAAGCTAAAGCAACTCTCGAAATTCCATTCTGACCCCCAGATCAAAATCTCACCTATCAACCGGAAATCGCCAAAATACTAACTTCGTCAATTCAAGCCTAATTCTACATCGGACCTCCAAAACCACTTCCGATCACACTCTTAAGTCACAAATCACCTCCTAAAGCTAACCGAACCATCGGAACTCACATCCGAGCTCTCTAACTCATAAGTCAACATTTGGTTGACTTTTCTAACTTAAGCCTTCTTAAAAGAGACTAAGTATCTCATTTCTTACCAAAACCACACCAAACGTAAACCAATCAACTAGACCACGTAAAACACGGACAACGAAGCATAAAGAAGCAGAAATGGGTAAAACGGAGCGGTAATTCATGAGATGACTGGACGGGTCGTTATACTTAGTAGAATCTCATCTACGACCCGAAAAAGTAAATTCTCAACGGTGTTCATTTTGCACACAAATTGAGGACAAATGATAAAAAGTGACGCATTTTTCAAAACATAAAATGGATAATTTTGAAAATTCAGTTCATTAAATTTAGTAACAAAATAGGGTTGTTTTTGCAAATATGGCCCTTCAGCACTTGAAGAAAGTTTTTAGGGTTGTTTCTGCCAACGGATATTAATTAACAGGGAAAAGACTGATTTGGGTTGACATTATGGTTATTATTGTGAAAACAGCCTTCTCGCGTCTTAGAAGAACGTCTTAAGGTTATTTTGACAAGGACGACCTAGGGTAATGGCCATGTTTTAAAAGGGTTCTTATTTTGGACAATTTTGCAAAAATAAGGCCGGACCTAATAGGGGTTGCCTGCGTATCTCACATCCGGTTAGAATCAGACCCACGTAGTTTGGTTAGTGTTGACACAATAGAAAAACATAACCTTTTGAAAATATTTGGCTTATTTTGAAATGACTTTTTTCTTTCTCTTTTATTTTCAAATTTTTGGTCGAGTTCGGGATTTTTCAAATACCTGCATTTTTCAGAATCAAGGTAAATTTTCTCTCTTTTACCTCACTCTTGGTTTTTTCTTGATTTTCTTTCCCTACTCTAGAAGCCAGTCAACATGCAAGTCGAGAAAAATAAATGCACAAGTAGCACGTAAAATGAATCAGGATGGTCTTTTAATTTGGGTACACCTGTCACAGAAGGACCCAACCCCTGTGTTGAGTCCCCAAAGTCAAATGCACGTGATGCAAACAAACGTTCTTACTAGGGATCCAACATGAGGCTATGTTATTCTAGGTTTGAATCCTAGGGTGTGTTGTTCTAGACCTGGCTTACCCGAGTGGACAACTCGAGCCGAGGGAGGCAACGTACCGAAGCTTCACCGTCTTTGCAACATGTCTTATCCTCGTTTCTAAAATTAGAGGTACGACTGTAACAGAAAAGAAGCCACGCGAAACACACACTTCCCAGAAGATTTAGAAGACTCAGAGAGAAGAAGGGTGTCGTAGCAATTTAATATATAGTTCACGGCAATATCTAAGAGGTAAAGAGCGATATTTAGCACATTAGGTCCAAACATGTAATATCAGACAATAAAAAAACAAGCCAAGTATAAAAGTCACGTAAGCTCGAATTCTAAATTCTGAACCAGAAGTTCTGGGTTCTTATCCCCAATGGAGTCGTCAGAGCTGTCACACCTCCTTTTTTCGAAGATAAGGGAATTTTTTCCAATTAAAGTGATATTATTCGAAGTGAGATTATTTATTTAATTAGATTCTCCACTTGGGATAGTTATTATAGTGTCCCAAGTTACCGATTTATTTTAAAATCTCAAATAGAGAAAATCGAAGCTATTTTATGGTTCCGCAAATACAGAAGATCGGGTAAGGAATTCTGTTAATCCAAGAGAAGGTGTGAGGCTCTCTCGAGTTTCATGATTTTAGCACGGTCGCTCAACTATTAGTAATTGGCCTAAATATCTAATTTAATACATATTTAAAACTTATTGCGCATTTTTACTTTTTAATCGCTTTTTAATTATTTAATTAACCGCTTTTAGTGTTTATGGAATTTATTTAAATAATTCACGATGTCACGCACTTATTGTTTTTGTACACATTGTGAATCACGCCATGTGAAAAAAACCAGTGATTCACAATATGTTTAGTTTAAATATTATTAGAAGTTATGGTCGAGTCGCGTGAAACGCATACTCGAATTGGGGATTATATCATGACTTTGCCACGGGAACCGTACCCATAATCACGATGATTTTATTAATCATGCATAAAGCAAACTACAATATTCAGAATGATCTTCCTAAACTGCTTTGAGATTTGTGGTAAGGTCATGATCTATGGAAAGTTCTTTGTAAGATCAGTTATTGGATTTATTGGAAGATTCACTCACTTGACTAAATGAGGGAAAATCAGACAAATTAATTTATAAGAAGTGGGTTAATTGCAACTATGTTAAGGGACTAAGTCAGTTCATGAAAGGAAAATGAGCCAACCACGTTTGAAAAAAAATAAAGACAATTGTGTTCCAAAAATTCCAATAACGCTTTGGCTATTGGGCGGGTATAAGCGGACATGGACCAAGTATGCGGTAAAATACTACCAGAATAAATGATATCCAAATGGGCTTTCGCATGAAAGCCTAGTTGTGTGAAGTTGTCCTGTTAGTGACTTCCTTTTGAAGTCTGGGCCTGAATGAATGGGCCTAACCTCTATCATGATCATGATTTTTCAATAATCCATTATCAATTTCGCCAACAAAAAAAAATCATAAGAGCAAGAAATCATATAAATTCCTACTTAACTTTAATTGAACATAGTTAAACATGAATATCATATTATTACTTATCAAACATAAATAAAGATTTGCAGATTCCATTAAGTTATACATTATAAATCCTAATCTGCTTGGTTCATTAGAGCTCATTTACTGATTCCAGCATTGACAGTAAAGTTGTGCAAAAAGTATCACCATTTCTTCAAACTTCAAATCTCAAAAGTTATTACTCTTTTGATCCACCCAAAACTCTTTTAAACAGATTCCTGCAAAACAAAGTGGTTTCTAGATCAAATCCCCATGATTTTACCTTAACCTTCAAATTAAAGAAATCTTTACAAGGCAACCACAAGTCTATTTCTTCATATATAGTGTAAAACCTTATTGTCTCCAATAAGAAAGCAATAAAATGAAGAGATTGGTTTTCTAATGGCTAACATACATTAGATGAAATACATGTCGACTTAGCCATAGCTAACAAGTAAATTTCCATTTCTGACTTAAACACAAAGAAATCACCACGGGCAAGCTAAATTTGGATCATTTTCATCTAAAATAAATTGCACAAAAGGAAATAGTGAATCATGGATATTCATGGGGATTATGAAGGATCGGTAGGATCTCAAGCCTTAAAGCATTACAAACCAATTAATAGGGAAATTCATAAACCACAACTCAACTTCACTACCAGCAATCATATCATCATGAAAACTTCATTCATTTCTAAGCCCATAAGGAGTAGGCAAAATGTTTGGAAAAGATGAATACAGAGAAAGGATTAGAGCCCAATAGAGCTGAAAACTCCAGAGAGAAAAATCAGCTTCAAAGCAAGCAACAAGCACAACCAAACATGCCAGAAAAAGAACAGCTTCAAATATATGCCCTGAAATTCTAACAAGGACTCGAAAAGCTGAAACCTCATCTTTTTTGAAGTTTTCTTGAGAATCTTTTTCCGAATTCTTAGCTTTTGTAAGTATTGTGTGTGTGTAAAGATGCAGAGATCAAAAAATGCTTAATCTGAAGGTGTATGTGAATTTTTATGCATAAAAATCAGAGGTTGTGGAAGGCCTAGAAGAGAATCCGTCAACCTCCTAAAATTTAGGAAAATGGCATCTTTTACAACTGAATTGGACAGCTGTCCCTTTTCTAGAAGTTTCCTTATTTTCAGCATCTTTTCTTAACCAATTTGGAAAGCTGTCCATCATCTATTCTTTTTCTATTTTTCTCAGCCCCTTAACTTCTGAAATTAACCCCTTTTGACCTCTAGTTTATCACATTTTAACCCCTTCCAACCTCTTTTAAAACTTTTCATCAACTAAAAGAAACATTACTTAAGTTTCTATCTCATTTACCTCCCTAAAGTTTCAATAATACCAACTAGTGTCTTTACCTCAACCTACTGTCCTCTTTTATCCCACAGAATCAATATTTACTAAATAACATTTAATTAATCTAAATTGATATTAAGCTATCAAGTACAAATTAATCATAATCAGCAAACTAGTTGACCTATCAATTAAGCACATGCGTAATTTGTCACGTCCCAAACTACCCCCTAGACGTGACTGACACCCAACTAACACCACCTGCCAGGTGAACCCCTTTCTCTAGTGCTTAACCATCTACACAAACACTGAGAGAAGAAAATGCAGACCTAATAGTATTATTAATAATTAAAGAGGAAATGATTATCGTCCAATATCTTAGTCAATCGATAGAAAAACCAACAATCACTCAAATATTAAAACTCTATCCCAAATCCCACACTAAGACCATAGAGCATCTAACAGAGTAACATGAGTTTATTGACGGGTATGCAAACCCTAAATAAAAAGAAACTAACTAACACGAGCTAGGTAAGTCTGAAACGAAAGCCTCCACGAACAATGCAGTGGCTCATCTTAGCAATAGGAATCACTCGAGCAAACTCGCCAGCCACTAGCTCTATCTCCCGCAACAGTGTCTGCATAGATATGCAGGTAAGGAGTGAGTTATACGTAAATATAACCCAGTAAGATCCTCGACCCGCCACTTTAAATACCTCTGGAACAAGTATTGGAAAATACAAACACACCACAAAACGAATGATATAATAAATATGATAATTATACAATAACTCAATATATGTGTATCAACAGAGTTATTAAGAATTAACCAACAAGAGTACCCATTAAGGACTTGTCATAATTGCAGTAAAAGAAATTTGCCAACACACTTACGAGTCCACAACGGCACCACAATGCCTCAAATATGTAACAGAGCATACATAATGCTCACTGAAGCATACACAATGCCCAAATATATCATGAAGCATACACAATTCTCGAGTGATGTACAAAGGCATACACAATGCCCAACATCATGGCGCACAACCGTATCAAACTCAACATCATGGCGCACAGCCGTATCAAACTCAACATCATGGTGAACAGCCGTATCAAACTCAACACCATGGTTCACAACCGAATCAAACTATCAAACTCAATATCATGGCGCATAGCCGTATCAAACTCAATACATGGCTCACAGCCGTATCGAACTATCAAACAACTTATAAAATAATATTTTTTTTCATAAAATAATATATTTGCGGCTAATCTAAAACCACCGATTCCGCCAAGCACACGCTTGTCCCAACACATGGACCAGGCAGAAAAAACACACTTTCAAAACGGATTTTAGAAAAGCAAGTATCAAAGCTTAATGTCTCACTTACCTCGCTAATGACATGTTTCCCAACCTTGCAACGTCTAGAACACCAACCAAACAGTCTTCAATAGCCTCACTCTATGCATAATATTGATAGACAATGTTAATTATGCTAGTCGGGGTCAATCTTAATGTCCCTAACTTTCAAGCTTAGAGCTAAGTCTTAGTATTTTACCCTTCAAATACTATATTCTTAAAGGTAATATACATATCCCAATTAGTATCACCACCCATAATTAATTAGTCAATATTATATCTAAATTAGTGGTACTAATATCCCAAAGATAATCAAAATCTGTGTAAGGAAATTAAGGTTGATTAGGGAAATATAGTGTAAGAAAATATAATAGCCAAAACAGTAACTCTAAGAAAACGATGGTTAAAGTCTCCATTCTGTAAAAATCCTTACTCTCACCATTTATATAATTATACATACCTAATCCTTACCAAATCATGACATATATAATTATTACATCTCCACATTAAAAGTTATAGAAATAGGAACTGCATCCATAAAAAAAAAAATCCCATGGCAGTAGCTTGATCAAATAGATTCCCCCACCTTATATTAAATTTCTAAAAAGCTCAATCATTAACTATTCCAAATTTTCTTCATTACTAATTGACCAAAATCAATTAGAAAGATATATGAAAATTTAACAATACCTGAGGCCTTCTTTTCTTGGCTTTGCTAGCTATAGACTGATTACAATAATACATTGCTACAAAATAATTTGATTATCAATGAAAAAAATTCAATAGTTTCTATGTCCTTTGTTGCACGCCGCCATCCTCCCAAAGCCCTCTTCTTCTTCTTCTTATTTTCTTTTGACTCTTTCCAATAAATAAGATCCTAGTACTAAATTCCCAAGTATATGGCACGTGAGGTTCAAAAGGTGGAGCTAGACCCATTAGATTTTTTTTTTTAATTAAACACCCAATCTAGTTAACTAATTTAACATTAATAATATATAATATACAATTTAGTCCATCAGCAAATTTAATTACTAATACATTAATATATTATAGTAAATTCTTTTTCACTAGCTTAATATTTGATCCAATAGCTACAAATTAAATTATTTTCTAATTGCACAATTAATAAATATAAATTAAAAAAATTAGGTTATTACATAATTAAAACCATAACCTAATTAATCGATTAAACTTCAAGTAGAACTAAATTAAATAATTATTCAAAAAGCTAAAACATTTTCAATTATTAACCTAGCATGCTGTCAAACTAATAATTAACAAAATAAGACATAGAATGAGAAACTCTAAGGAATGAAGAAAAGAAGTAGAGGAATACCACGTGAAACAATGTTGATCGGAAAGAAAAGAATTCTGAACGATGGCTGGCATCACCACACAAGCACTGGCTTACGCTTGAGGGTGTAACTGCATGCGACGATGTTAGACATAATTCGGTCAACATCAAAGGACTCTCAATAGTTCTGGCCAGTCAATGGTGAATTGACCGGCAGCCGGCGATCTTAAAACGAGACAAAACCAACGTCAACCTATAACACTAAATTAGAGAAGTCGATTGGTGTTGGTTTTAAGCCCAAACAAACCGGGATTTGAGAAAAAATCGAAAAGGAGTGGATATAGGTTTTAGGATTTCCTAGATTTAAAGATTAAGAGATTCTGGAGGTTTTTGAAAGAAAGAACAGAGGGATATGGGATAAGAAGGAGGTGGGGATTGTGGGGTGAAGATTTTAGGGAGATTGGGGTTGTTTGAAGCAGCACCGCCGGCAAAGGGTCTTGGGGCGGCTAGGGTTTGGGAGGGGATTTGGAGAGATGAGGGAGATGAAAGTGAAGTATTTGCTTAGGGTTTGGGGGGGGGGGGGGGTTCTCGGACAATTATAAGGGAAAAAGGGAATTAATTCGTAGCCATTAGATCTAAGGTAATCAATGGTGGGGATCAGCCCAGATTAAAATGAGGTCATTTTATTTTAACGTAGGAACTGGACTAGGTCAGACTTTGGGATGGACTGGGGGGATTTAAGGCAACTGGGTTGTTTAAAGTTGGCCCAGTCCAATTTTGAAACTCAAAATGGCCACTTTTCCTTTCTTTCTTTCAATTTCAAAATTAACCCATTATTAAGATACCCAATTACTTTGCATAATTAAACCATTACAACCAAATTATCTAAAAAATTAACTAATAATCACACTAATTAAATTATTAACTAAAAGGTAAAGAACAAATTACTAATGTATTTTTGTTGTAATTTTCATGTATTAATTCTAACGATTAATGAGTGATTAATTTCTAAAATGTAATTAAACCTAAAATGTCATGAAATGAAGATTTAAAATATTTTAAGGTGTTTTCTATGATATTAAGATATTAAATATGAAACTAAATGCAAACAAAAAATTAACAAGAAACTCCTAGAAATTCTATAAAAATTAAAAACAATTAGAAAAAATCTATTTTTTTGTGGATTTTGTAGGAGTATTTTTCGTATGGCAAAAATTACGTGCTCACAACTGTACCTCTTTGCTCGAAACATGAAGAGTTTTCGGGAAAAGATAAAGTGAGCAATTATGAGCAATTTTTGCCTGTTAGACATACCATTTGGAAGCGTTTTGAAAAAGTTTGCGCGAACCTTGCTTCGGAGGTTGTCTACATATCCTTGGCTATAAAGAAATCAAGTCAATGTAGTTCTGGAAGTTTTGGTAGCTGGGACTACCAAAAAGCTGTGATTTCACTGTTGTTGCTATTGTTACTACTTGCTGAACTCCTTATTACACCAAAATCAAAATGAAAAAGAAACTAAACAAGCCTATCAACCAAGAGTTACAAGATTTCTATCTATGAGTCTTCTGAAACTTGATCTTGAGTCTTGACTGGTTCTTTATGCAGACTTTGATTTGGACCTTAATGCTTACTAGTTGCAGGTGCTATTTCATTCTTCTACGGCTTTTTCTGATCAAAACGGGACATGCGATGCTCGTGAATTCAGTCATGTTTTGAGTGGTTCCCATTTTTTCATCCGCTTCTGCGTTTTGGATTCACTTTTTTTTCTTTTATTCTGGATTGCGACTTCTTCTTTTGGTCATCTCGAACCCTTTGCCTCAAGGTAAAACCTGCTCAGATACCATAACAAACAAACGAACGGAATGTTTCTGCCCCAATTTTCACTAGAAAAATTTCGGGAGTTATTTGTAGCAAAACTCTATACTACTTCATTATTAAAAGCAATAAAAAGGTCGGGATTGGCGTACTCTAAGAAAACATGATTATTTTGGAATGATGTATCAACTCAACTAGGGAGTGGAAATCCTATGTCGAAAAAGAGACTGGGGAGTGGAGGCCCTATGTATAAAATAAAATCAACTATGGAGAATAGACCCTATGTTGGAAAAAAGACTAGGGAATGGATACCCTATGTCTAAAATAAAAATAAACAAGGGAGTGGTGACCCTATATTGGAAAAGAGACTAGGGAGTGGAGATCCTATGTCTAAAATAACATCAACTAGGGAGTGGAGATCCTGTGTTGGAAAAGAGACTAGGGAGTGGAGACCCTATGTCTAAAATAACATCAACAAGGGAGTGGAGATCCTATGTTGGAAAAGAGACTAGGGACTGGAGACCCTATGTCTAGAATAATATCAACTAGGGAGTGGAGACCCTATGTTGGAAAAGAAACTAGGGAGTGGAGACCAAAACCTGGAATGTCACCTCAAAATCTACGGAGTCAATAGTCAAAATCAGATCAATTTCTCCTATGTCTCCTTTGGCCGCATCAAAATCTCGCACATAGACGTTAGCCCGGATTCTTTCTGCTCCGATCTCCATTCTCTGGAGTGTTGAGAGAGGGCAAATATCAACCCTGGAACCACTATCTAGCATCACTCTCTTCATATAATAGCCCTCGCATTTAACAGTGACGTGGAGGGCTTTGTTGTGGGAGCCTCCATCTCGGGGAAAATCATCGCAACTGAAGGAAATCCTATTGACCTCAAAGAATCTTTCTGCCATTCTCTCCAATTTTTTAACAGAAGTATCAACCGAGAAATATGTTTCATTCAGTGTTTAAAGGAGAACTTTCTAGTGTTCATCCAAATTCAGCAGCAGAAACAAGAGTGAGACCTGGGAAGGAGTCTTCCGAAGTTGGTCAATTATTGAGTATTTTGAAGTTTTCATCTTTCTGAAAAACTCTTCCGTTTCCTCATTGCTTACAGACTTCTTGGATGGCAATCGTTTATCATTGTTCAATTTGGACTTCTTTAGATGTTCTGGGGTATGGTATCTCCCAGCCTGATTCATCTCGTTCACTTCACCCATAACCTTTTTCCTTTGTAAGTAACCACAGTCTCTTGTAATTCCAGGGGACTGCGGTGGGATATTTCATGAGACTATATGGTGTGCGACTGTTAACCACGGGCTCAGTCAGCCTTGGTGAAATTACCGAGCCCTGCGCCACATAGGTACCCTTTGGCACATACAATCTTGGCATGTTCAATGTCGCCTTCCTTTCCTCGAATTTCTTGGGAGTGTTGAGGATGAGTTGTTCTTATCTCAGGGCCTTAGGAACATAAAGAACCACGTTCTTAGTAGGTGCTGCCCTATATTTTATTTCAACAGCTTGAGGAACCGGTGTGACTTTCTTCTCAGTTTTGGCCTGTTTCACCGCCGCTTTGGGTCTTGCCTATGAATTGGCAATGGCAATGATGGCCTTTAATGCTAGATCAAACTCCTTGTCATCACAAATCATTCTAATGATCGGCCCATTGTTGTGATACAGTAATGGATTGTTAGTCATATTAGGGACCTTCTCGTTCCTCAGCATAACTCTCTTTTGTTCAATCAGGCTTTTGACCGCTATCTTGAGGGTCCAATAGTCTTCTATATCATGGAGTTATACTCCTCAATTATAAGTACATTTGGTACCAGCCCGGTATGATGGGGATTCGAGATTTTGCCGATTGGGAGGTACAGGTTGCAACAGACCCAGTTGGATCAACTTCTGCAGCAGATTGGAGTAAGATTCACCAATATGGGTGAAATTGTTTCTCCTGGGAGGCTCAAAAAGGTCTGAATTATGTTTGTGTGTGTTTTGTGGTGTACAGGGATTATACGAAGCTTCGTAGGGATGGTTATTTTTGGGAGGTGGAGCTCGGGCTTGGTTGTAGTGTTTCTGTGGTCGTGTGTAAGGTTGAGCATGGTGGTTCCATGATATAGGCTGCATCTTGGTGTGGATAATAGTGTTGTGGGGTTCTTGGTGGCATATAAGAGTGGTCAAAGGATCGACGAGGTCCTTTTGAACCCGAAGCCATCATGTCTCCCTCCTCCCTCTTTTTACGATTAGCCGAACCCCCTCAGCCATTTTGAATGGCTTGTGATGTAGCTTTTCAAAGTAGCTTGACTCAATATCCTGCCAATTTTTAGGCCGTTCTCTACCATCTCCCATATCTTGACAGCCTCATCAAATGACTTGCCCATAGCGGATAACATATTAGTAATCAGCTTCCTGGGCCTGCAGGAAGACTGTAACTATGTCTGCTTTGTCCATGGGTGGTTTTACTTTGTCAGCCTACTCGTTCCATTTTATAGCATATTCGCAGAAACTTTTCGCGGTTTTCTTCTTCAAATTAGCCAAGGAATTTCTGTCGGGAGCGATGTCTACGTTATACTGGAATTGTTTGACAAAATCTCGGGCCAAATCGTCCTATATGTGCCAGTGGGAGATTTCTTGATCCATGTACCACTTCGAGGAGATTCCTATCAAACTTTCTCTGAAGTAGGCCATCAACAACTCTTCTTTCCCCCCAGCCCCTTTCAGTTAATTGTAGTATCTCTTTAAGTGAGCAATTGGGTCTCCGTGCCCATCATACTTCTCGAACTTTGGTATTTTGGAACCGGCAGGTAGATGAACATTTGGGAACATGCACAAATCTGAATAGGAAACACTTTTTTGGCCACTCAAGCCTTGCATGTTTTTCAAGCTCTATTCCAAGCTTCTCATCTTCTGAGCTATCTCTTCCTGCTTGGGGTTTCTAACTGTTCTTTCTTGCTTCATCGGAGACTTATAGTGTGGCTATTGGGCATACGAGTCTGGAGTTACATGAGTCATATCAGGTTGAAATTGTGGTCCTTGGAAGGTGAATGTTGTGGGTTCAAATCATGGCCTAGGTACGGTTGGTTGTGCCATGGTAAAGACTGGTGGTGCGGTAAACACTGTTGAAGGTGCCCATGAAAATGGTGCCTGGGGCGGACCTTAGAAGGCATACCGGTAAAGTTGGATGATATAGTATTGTACCCAAATGGGATGAATGGGTTAGTCATGGGGATATTGATGGTTCCACCCGTCCTGGGGATCAGCTCGGGAAATCTAGGGATTGTACTTGGTGATTCTCTGCCATTGGACCAGGCGTCCCATATTTCTAACATGCGGAGATGCAACCTCTTGTTTTCTTCGACAGTGGCCGATTCTGGTTGTGACATAACCGGTGTAGCATTATCCTCATTGATGATGCAGAGACTGCTTTCTGAAGACATTGGAACCCTTCCTTTGGATCTTGTAAAATAGGGGCGAGAAGCCAGATTATCGACAAAACCAACAATCTGAACAAAACCTGGCTATCATTTACACGACAACACCGTTGTCAGTTTTGAGACATTTAACTGATAGGGAATCGCACATTAAGGATGCAATGCACCTGAACAATTAAACGTTTCTAAAATATTTTTGCAACGACTGCGTGTTTAATCCCAGATTTTCACTATCTCTTCCTCACTTTTTCTTTTGTTTTTAGTCTTTTTTTTCTTTTGTTTTGTCATTTCTAGTTTTCTTCTGTTGTTGTTACTACTGATTTTTTTTCTTTCATCTTTATCACACTTTTATTCCTTTTCTTTTACTTATTGTCTCTTGGCCCTCTCTCTTTTGCTGATTTTTATTCGGATTAATCATGGCTATGATCGAATTCGATGGACATTGCCAACAAATCATGACGATGCATGAATCAGATCATTACTTAGTTTAGGAAAAATGTAAAATGAAAGCAAAGAATTTTTTATGATTTTCAACATTTCATTAAAAAATCTTTTTAGTTTTTTCATTACAAAGACTCAAAGATATTGATAACTGAATTAAAGAAAAACATACATACTTTAAACAAAATAGCAACAGACTGAAATGAATGAAAAGACAAACAGACTCAATACGAGGAAAAAGTAAAATACAGACTCAAAGACTTGAACAATCAAGAACACATGTGTGCTTCAAAGGTTATTCCGGGGGACCATGGGACATCAGTCGGTCTCGGCGGGGGCCTTCTTGTAAGCTTTTCCTGAAAGAGCTCGAGGTCGGTCATAACCTGGCGAGCAAAAGATAGTTTTTAGTGGAAGAACATAGTTCGAGTCATATTTTTACACTCACGACATTTCATTGCTGCATAGTCTGCTATTTCCTTGATTCTAAGCTTGATGGCACCCTTCTCATGGAGTAATTGTCCAATCTGTTGCTCCCGAACTTCCACTATTTGCATGGCCTCATTGTTTTGGTCTTGCAACTGTAGTGCACTTTCTTCCAATTGGTTAATCAATGCATAAAAGTGTTCTCTTTCTGCTTTGAAGTCTTTTACCTGCTGATCCATTTTTTTTTCAAGGGTGGCCAGTTCTTTTCTTAGAATCGTGACTTCTCTGTCATATCTTTGCTTTAACTAGCGGGCTGACCTTGTCCATTCTTCTGCATCTTGTGCCAACTTTTCTCGAGCTTTGGTCAAATCTTTCTCGGCCTTTGTTAGATCAGTCGCATAGTCATGCACTTTTCGCCTTAGGTTGCTTATGATCCTTTCATCTCTTTCACTTTTCACGGGCGTCTCAGTAGCTATATTCATTTCCCGGATCTAAGCTCGGAGAGCTTCGTTTTTCCGGGCCAACCTTTTCTTTCTCATTCATCTTCAGCGGCTTGCAGCCCACTTTCAAATTTAATATTTCTGACTTGACTCTCTAATTTGCTTATGATGGCTCGGTTTCCTACTTTTTGGCTAACCAGATCCACTATTCTTGTGCTCCGTTAGTGAATTGTTAGGCATGAGGTCTTTTGACAAGTTTTTCTGGCTCTTGATCGACCCGAGCTCTCTTACCATACCATGCTATGTAGTTAGACTCTACCTCACCAGATGATAAGTCCCGCACCTGAGTCTGTGGCTCCAAAAATCTACACTAATGCCAAATATGTCAGACCTTTTCTTCAGAAAAAGTAACCCCTGGGCGTAGCTCAATAACTTGTGCACTAAGATCTTCATCGTGAGGGACTATTTGATACCTTCCCAATTGGCGTAGAACCCAATGTGGAGCATATGACTGAATACTCCATAGACCTATCAATAAGAGAAATCACACTTCAACTGACATGTAAATAACCTCATTGACGGGGAGCCAACTGAAAGTCCACTCAATTTTCTTTATATTTAAAGAACCCAGATGTGTGAAACATGCTTCAGTACCTTCTGTCAACTCATAGCCTTTTACACTATTTTCGTACATTTTGATGCAACTGAGCTCGGTTACTCCGTAGTTCATGTATCTTGGGCAGTGAAAAAGATGCTCTACTAGCCACATTTGCAAAAGCAGATTACAAACCTCAAAAAAATTTGCACCAGCTCGGTAGGCAGTTAGGGCTCAATAGATCACCGTGAGAATCATCGGCACAAAAGTACCGTTAGCCTTCTTGACCAGAAAGTCAATCCCTGCAAGTCCTAACTCTATGTATCCATCACTCATTGGGCATACCAGAGTGCCTAAGAATGCGACTACGAAGGCTAAACCTCTGCGTGCTTCCCACTTGTTTTTTTCCCTTGGTAACTCAAACCAGTGCCTGGAGCTTCAAATCTGTGGGGGTCCCCATACCGGCTATACAAGAAATGGAATGTACATAAATCTTTGGCCAAATTTTCATTTTTAAATTGCCGATTAATGCTCAGAAGGACCAAAAATTAATGAGGAGTCACAGTTCTGGGTGCTATTGGATATTGATGTCTAAGACTCTCGTCAAAACCATCAATACCTGCTATATCCTCTAACGTAGGGGTTATTCAAAGTCTGAGAAGTGAAAAACAATGTGCGCTGGGTTATAGAATGGTATCAGTGCCTCAATTATATCAACCTTGAGATTAATCTTCAGAAGACCGATGAGCTCACATAATGCCTTAGTCACATAACGTTTACTGACCTCCCTCAGGTCATTCCGCCACATGTGGAGTCTTAGTGGAATCTCATCTATGACTTAAAAAAGTAAATTCTCAACGATGCTCATTCTGCACGCAAATTGAGGACAAATGATAAAAAAACTGAACATTTATCAAAACACAAAATGGCTAATTTGAAAACTCGGTTCATTAAACTCAGGGATTTTTTGCAAATACGGCCCTTCAGCACTTGAAGAAAGTTTTTAGGGTTGTTTCATCCAATGAATATTGATTAATAGGGAAAAGACTGATTTGGGTTGATATTATGGCTATTCTTGTGAAAATAGCATTCTCGCATCCTAGAAGAACGTTTTAAGGTTATTTTGACAAGAACGACCCAGGGTGATGGCCATGTTTCAAAAAAGTTCTTATTTTGGTCAATTTTGCAAAAATAAGGCCGGACCTAATAAGGGTTGCCTATGTATCTCACATCCGGTGAAAATCAGACATGCGTAGTTCGGTAAGTATTGACACAACAGAAAAACATAACCTTTTGAAAATATTTGGCTTATTTTGAAATGATTTTTCTTTTTTCTCTTTTATTTTCAAAATTTCGATAGAGTTTCGGGATTTTTCAAATACCTACATTTTTTAGAATCAGGGTAAATTTTCTTTCTCTTACATCACTCTTGGTTTTCTCTTGATTTTCTTTCTCTACTCTAGAAGTCAGTCAACATGCAAGCCGAGAAAAATAAATGCACAAGTAGCACGTAAAATGTATCAAGATGGTCTTTTAATTTGGGTACACCTGTCCTAGACGGACCCAACCCCCGTGTTGAGTCCCCAAAGTCAAATGCACATGATGCAAACAAACGTTCCTACTAGGGATCTGGCATGAGGCTATATTACTCTAGGTTTGAATCATGGGGTGTGTTGTTCTAGACCTAACTTACCCGAGCGGATAATTCGAGCCGGAGGGGGGGGGGAGCGTATCGGGAATATAGAAGCTTCATCGTATTTGCAATTTGTCTGATCCTCGTTCTAAAATTAGGGGTGCGACTCTAATAGAAAAGAAGTCACGCGAAGCGCACTCTTCCTAGAAGATTTAGAAGACTCAAAGAGAATAAGGGTGTCGTAGTAGTTTATAGTTCATGGCAATATCTAAGCGGTAAAGAGCGACATTTAGTACATTAGGTCCAAACATGTAATATTAGACAATAGAACAACAAGCCAAGTATAAAAGTCATGTAAGCTCGAATTCTGAATTTTGAACCAGACGTCTAGGTTCTTATCCCCAGCAGAGTCGTCAGAGCTGTCACACCTCCTTTTTCTGACGATAAGAGAGTTTTTCTAATTAAAGTGACATTATTCGAAATAGTATTATTTATTTAATTAGATTCGCCACTTGGGATAGTTATTATGATATCCCAAGTTACCGGTTATTTTAAAATCTCAAATCAAGAAAATTGATTCGATTTTACGGTCTGCGAATACAGAAGACCAAGTAAGGAATTTTGTAAACCCGAGTAAAGGTGTGAGGCTATCTCGAGTTCCGTAATTTTAGCACGGCCGCTCAACTATTAGTAATTGGCCTAATTATCTGATTTAATACATATTTAAAACCTATTGTGCATTTTTACTTTTTAATCGCTTTTAATTATTTAATTAACCGCTTTTAGTGTTTATGGAATTTATTTAAATAAGTCGCGATGTCGTGCACTTATTATTTTTGTACACATCGTGAATCACGCCAAGTGAAACGAACTCGTGATTCACAATATGTTAATTTTAATTATTATTTGAAGTTATGGTCGAGTCGCAAGAAATGCACACTCGAATTAGGGATTATATCATGACTATGCCACGAGAACGCGTACCCATAGTCATGATGATTATCTTTAGAATTATCTTCCTAAGGTGCTTTGAGATTTGTTGTCACGACCCTAGTTCTCGATCTGTGAACTGTCGTGATGGCACCTAGTCTCTACAACTAGGTAAGCCTAACATTTGCGGAAAACAAGAACGAAAACATAAAAGCTATCAACTAATAAGTAAATTTAAACAAGGAAATGAGATGTCGCTCGGTCTATACAATAATAACTTCCGAATAGTACATAAATTCTCCTAAAACTCGGAATATCATAAGTCACATCTAATAAAGAAGAAAATACAAGAAGGGTTGACATGGGGTGGAATAGATAGGTACTTCGAGGTCTGCGGACGTGGCAGATATACCTTGAAGTCTCCTGAAGCAGCAACCACACAGCTAGACTCGAGGCTGATTGCTATTACTTGGATATGCACACAAAAAAACAAGTATTATAGTAAAATAAGTACTGAAATATAACAAGAATAAAATTCAATGAAAGCCAACAGCTCAGAACACAGTTATAGCAACAGAGGATCTCCCGGGATACCGTCCCATAGTCCCAAACGTAAATGTGCAAGGGGATCTTCTGGAATACTATTCCATAGTCCCAAAGTAAATATACAGTGCTGGAGGATCTCCTATAATACCGTTTCATAGTCCCAAAGTAAATATGCAGTACAGAGGGGATCTCCCAGAATACTGTTCCGTAGTCCCAAAATATATATGCAACTCAACGAAACAGAGATAACAGTTACAACAGGAAAACACAATTTAGGCTAAGTTTGAGTCAAGGAAGAACAAGAAATTTCACTAAAATATGCTACGCAGAGTTCAGATAGGTAGTTAAGATAGTTAAGGCATGTAGGCATGCTTTCCTAAACTAAACAGGATAGTTACATATGCTAATGTTGCTCAATTAAAGGAAAATAGATATTTGCTTAATGAAAACGGGGTTTTTCAATAAATAGCCCATGTACACACTCGTCACCTCACGTACATGGTACTCATATATCAAACAATACCAAATCCTAAGGGGAGTTCCCGCACACAAGGTTAGGCAAACCACTTACCACGAACCAAGCTCAAATCAATATGAAATAATGCTCTTTCCACGAATATCCGACTCCGGATGGCCTAAATCTAACCAAATCAATTATATAACGTAAATATAGCTACAAACAACTAATTTAGCTAATAAAATCAAAGCTAAGGCAAGAAAATAGAAAACGCCCAAAAATCTTCCCCGGGCCCACGTCCGAAATCGGGTAAAAGTCACAAATTACGAACACCCATTCACTCACGAGTTCACTCATACCAAAATTATCCAAATTCGATGACAAAATCCCACTAAAAACTCAAAAATTCGATTGGGGAACTTTTCTCCCATTTTCCCAACTTTCTCACTCAAATTCCTTTATTAAATGAAGAAAACAACAATAAATTAATGAGATACAATCAAAATCGAGTTAGGAATAGTTACCCAATAGCTCTCCTTCAAATCGAATTTGGTGATATGAATTTCAAACCCTCGAAAATTCCCTTTGCTGCCCAACGATTTCCGCTTCTGCGAGAGGTCCATCGCATCTGCGGTCCCGCACCTGCAAAATTCCCATCACAGGTGCAGATTTCACTTAAAACTCGGTTCCCGCTTCTGCGATCAAAAGGTCGTACCTGCATGTGCGCACCTGCGGACCCATGTCCGCTTCGGCCGTTCTTCACTGCTCCTGCGGTCTCTCTAGCACATTTGCGGGCATCGTAGATGCGGAATTCACCTTGCACCTGCGACCCCTGACAACTCCTTCTAAATCCGCTTCTGCACTTAATCTTCCGCACATGCGGTGCCGCACCTGCGGCTTCCCCACAGTAGGTGCGAAAACACCAGAAGTCTGAAGACTTCAGCAATAACATAAATTCCAATCTTGATTCGTTTAGCACCCAAAACTCACCCGAGGCCCCTGGAACCTCAACCAAACATACTACCAAGTCCTAAAACACCATACTAACTTAGTCAAGATCTCAAACCACATCAAACGATGCTAAAATTACGAATCAACCTCCAATTCAAACTTAAAGAATTTGAAACTTTAAATTTCTACAACTAATGCCGAAACCTTACAAACCACATCCGATTGACCTCAAATTTTGCACACAAGTAATATTCAACATTATGGACCTATTCCAACTTTCAGAATTGGATTCCGACCCCGATATCAAAAATTCCATTACAGGCACAAAACTCTAAAAATTCGACTTTCGCCATTTCAAGCCTAAATAAGCTACAGATCTCCAAAACAAAATCCGGGCACGCCCCTAAGACCACAATCACCCATCAAAGCTAATAGAATCGACAGAACTCCATTCTGGAGCTATCTTTACACTGTTCCAACTACGGTCCAAATTCTAAGACTTAAGATCTCATTTAGGTACTAAGTGTCCCAAAACACTCCGAAACTCAAAAAAATCTTCCTGACAAGTCACAATAGCAGAAAAAGATACAGGGGAAGCAGTTAATAGGGGATCGGGGATCTAACTCTCAAAATGACTGGCCAGGTCGTTACATCCTCCCTCTCTTAAAGCATTCGTTCGTCCTTAAACAATCATAGATACATACCTGAAGTGGTAAAAAAATGAGGATAACGGCTGCGCATATCCTGCTCGGTCTCCAAAGTCGCCTCCTCGACTGGCTAACCCCGCCACTGAACCTTTACTGATGCAATGTTCTTTGACCTCAACTTTCGAACCTGCTTGTCCAATATAGCCACTGGATCCTCAACATAAGATAGATCTTTGTCCAACTGGACTAAGCTAAAATCTAACAGGTGAGATGGATCACAGTGATACCTCTGAAGCATCGAAACATGAAATACCAAATGAACTTTTGCTAGACTGGGAGGTAAGGCAAGCTCATAAGCAACCTCCCCAACACGCTGCAACACCTCAAAGGGATCAATAAACCTTGGGCTCAGCTTGCCCCTCTTTTCGAACCTCATAACGCCCTTCATAGGCGAAACCCGAAGCAAGACCCGCTCTCCAACCATAAATGAAACATCGCAAACCTTCCGGTCCTCATAACTCTTTTATTTGGACTGGGAAGCATGAAGTCTATCCTGAATCACGTTAACCTTCTCCAAAGCATCCTGAACCAGGTCTGTGCCTAATAATCTAGCCTTGCTCGGCTCGAACCAACTCACTGGGGACCGATACCATCTACCATACAGAGCCTCATACGGTGCCATTTGAATGTTGGACTGATAACTATTATTGTAGGCAAACTCCTCAAGTGGCAAGAACTAATCCTAAGAACCTTCAAACTCCATCACACACGCACAGAGCATATCCTCAAGAATCTGAATAGTACTCTCAGACTATCTATCCGTCTAAGGGTGAAATGTTGTGCTCAACTCCATTCGAATACCCAAATCCTATTGTACGACTTTCTAGAACCATGATGTAAACTGTGTATCCTGGTCACAGATAATAGATATTGGCACGCCATGAACAGGATATAAACTCGAGCCAGCTGCTCGGAAGAATAGGTAGTCATTATAGGAAGGAAATGAGCTGACTTGGTCAGCCTATCCACAATCATCCAAACTGCATCAAACTTCCGCTGAGTCCGTGGGAGTCCAACAACGAAATCCATGGTGTTCCGCTCCCATTTCCACTCCGGAAAGTCCAACTTCTAAAGCAACCCACCAGGTCACCGATGCTCATACTTTACCTGCTGGCAATCTAGACACCGAGAAACATACTCCACTATATCTGTCTTCATCTTAAGCCACCAATAATGTTGCCTCAAGTCCTGATACATCTTCGCGGCACCTGGATGAATAGAGTACCACGAGCTATGAGCCTCCTGAAGGATAAACTCATGCAAACCATCTACATTAGGCATGCATAGCCAGCCCTGCATCCTCAATGCACCATCATCCCCAATAGTGACCTCCTTGGCATCGCCATGCTGGACTGTGTCCCTAAGGAAAGGCAGATAGGGGTCATCATACTAATGGTCCTGATACGATCATTAAGAGAAGACTTAGAAACCACACAAGCCAATACTCGACTATGCTCAGAAATATCCAATTTCAAAAACTAACTGGCTAAGGCCTGTACATCTAATGCCATGGGCCTCTCTGTTATTGGTAGATAAGACAAATTTTCCAAACTCTCTGCCCGGCGACTCAAAGCATCGGCCACCATATTATCCTTCCCCGGTGGTACGAAATAGTGATATAATAATCCTTAAGCAGCTCTAACCATCTCCTCTGACGTTTATTAAGATCTTTCTGCTTGAACAAATGCTGCAAACTCCGGTGATTAGTATAGATATCACAAGAGACACCGTACAAATAGTGCCTCCAAATCTTCAAGGCATGAACATGTGACGACCCGGCCAATCGTCTCTTGAGTTACCGCTACGTTTCCCCCATTTCTGCTTTATTATTCTTCGTTATCCATTTTTTATATGATTGAGTTAAGTAGGTTGCGTTCGGAGGGGATTTGGTAAGAAATGAGACACTTAGTCTCTTTTGAGAAGGTTCAAGTTGGAAAAGTCAACCAGATGTTGGCTTGTGCGTTAGAGGGATTGGATGAGAGTTCCGATGGTTTGGTTAGCTTTGGGAGGTGATTTATGTCGTAGGAGTGTGATCGGGATTGGTTTTGGATTCCGGTGTAGGATTAGGCTTGAATTGGCGAAGTTAGTATTTTGGCGATTTTCAGTTGTTAGGCGAGATTTTGATCTGAGGGTCAGAATAGAAATCCAAGAGTTGTTGTAGCTTCATTATGTCATTTGTGGTGTGTGTGCAAAATTTCAGGTCATTTGGACATGGTTTGGTTTGGTTTTTGATCGAAAGCGTATTTCGGAAGTTTTTAGAAAACTTAGGCTTGAATCCGATGAATTTTAGGTAATTTGATGTTGTTTGAGGTGTTTTGATGATTGGAGCAAGTTTGAATGAAGTTTTATAATGTGTTGGTATTTTTAGTTGAGGTCCCGGGGGCCTCGGGTGAGTTTCGGATGGTCAATCAGACCATTTTTGGCTTTGAGAAGTTGCATAATTGGCTGATCAGATATTGTAGGTTTTAAGCCTTCGCGATCGCGTAGAAGGATTTTGGGTTGGCCTGACTTTAACCTTTGTGTTCGCATTTGAGGTCTCGCGTTCACGAAGGGCTTTGATATTGTGCTTCGCCTTCGCGTATAAGTATTTGGGGGTCCAGTGGTTTTGTTCTTTGCGTTCGCATCAGTTGGGTCACGTTCGCACAGGTCTGGGAAATCAAGCATCGTGTTCGCAGTGAAGTCATCACGTTTGCATAGTGTATTTTTGGAGTCGTGGAATTTTGCTCTTCGCGATCACGAGGCTTGGGGCACGATCGCGTTAGTTGATCATTTTGAACTGGGCAGAAAGTGGTTAAATTATTTCATCCGCGATTTTGAATTATTTTTCCACCATAGTTGATCATTTTGAGAGCTCTTTGAGGGAGATTGAATAGGGATTCAAGGAGAAGTGATTGGAGGTAAGATTTATGAACCTAAAACGTGATTCTATTGTGAAACCTAGAGATTCATGGAACCTAAGCTAAAAATGGATGAACTAGGGCTTGAGATTTTGAACTTTTAAATTGGGAATTGAAGGACCATTTGAGGTCGGATTTAAGAACTTTTGATATGTATGAACTCGCGGGAGGATAAGGAACCCGCTATTGTAAAAATTTCTGAGTTTTGAGAAGTGGGCCCGGGGCTCGGGTTTTGCCAATTTCAGGATTTTTGATATTTTTCGATTGTTTTCGCTTGGGCTTTGTTCCCTTAGCATATTGTGACATATTCGTTCTGATTTTGGATAGATTCGACGCGCGTGGAGGCCGATTCGAGGGGCAAAGGCATCACGAGCTAGACTTGTAGCCGGTTCGAGGTAAGTAATAATTGTAAATGATGTCCTGAGGATTTGAAACCCTGGACTGCACATCGTAGTGCTATATTGAGGTGGGACACACGCTGGATAATGAGCGTGGGTTTTTTACTACTGGGGATTAAGACTTGGTCCATCCCGATTGATGATTTTACCGCATATTTGACTGAAACTTATTTGTTATCATCATAATTTGGGCTAATTGCCATATTTGGGCTTCGTGCCAACTATTTGAACCCTTCGGTGATTTTGACTGATTTTCCTCACTATACTTGTTAAAATCATATCCTCGGTCATTTTTCTATCTGTTTTAAACGATTCGAGCCGGTTTTATCATACTATTCCTAAATGAGAGGAATTTGTAGGCTAAGATCCCTATCTTCTATTATTGTGCCCGAGAGGATGTGAGGTTAATGACTGAGATGGGTTGAGAACCCAATGGTGAGGATATTATATATGTTATGGATCGGGCTGCACGCCGCAACAATACTTATATGGATGGGGCTGCACGCTGTAGCAATATAGCGCTTGGGCTGTAGGATCCCCTCCGGAGTTTGCACACCCCTAGTGAGCGCAGTCGACTATCTATATGGATCGGGCTGCACGCCGCAACGATGTAAGGATCGGGCTGCACGCCGCAGCGGTTATTCTAATTTTTGTTATTATGAGAGATATATGGGTCGAGAGCTGAGAATGAGCACTAAGTGATGAGAGTGAGCCCGATGAGCTGATACTGTTCTGAGTGATTGACACTGTGCCCGAGGGGCGGATTTCTACTTGTTATTTACCAGCTAAATTACCTGTTTTACCTGATTTAAAGAGATTTCACTTGACTTCTTCACTGATTTACTGCTTTACGTGATTTTTACTGCTTTGATATAGAATTGCTTTGTGCCTTTACCTATTTTCATGCTTTCAGCCATTATTTATAATTATTACTCACTGGGTCGGAGTACTCACATTACTCCCTGCACCGTGTGTGCAGATTCGGGCATCGCAGATTCCGCTCCTGAGTGCTGATTTTCCCGTCCAGGCAGTGTTTCGGAGATCACAAAGTAGCTGTTGGCGTCCGCAGCCCCCGTGCCTCCCTTATCTTATCATTTTCATGTTCTTAAAACTATCATATCGGGTTTAGTGATTAGTAGACTGTATCAGGATTTCTCTTAGTTGCTCATGGCTTGTGACACCCCGGTTTGGGCTGTGTAGGGATGGCTTTTACTGTTGTTATCGTTAATTTCGCAAATTATGGATATTATATTATGCTTTAGAACTGTTTATGATATTTAACTATTTAAAAGAGGTGTTCTGTTTTGGTATAGCTGGCCTTTTATTCACGAGAGGCGCCATCACGACCGGGTTCGAGAATTGGATCGTGACAGAACAATAGCAGCTAACTCAAGGTCGTGGACATGATAGTTCTTTTCATGCACCTTCAGTTGTCTGTACGTGTAGGCAATCACCCTACGGTCCTGCATCAACACCGCGCTGAGGCCAACTCGCGACACATCACATAAACTATATAAGACCCTGAACCTGAAGGCAATACGAATACTGGAGTTGTAGCCAAAGTTGTCTTGAGCTTCCGAAAGCTCTCCTCACAAACTTCCGTCCACCTGAATGGAGCACCCTTCTGGGTCAGCCTAGTCATGGGTGCTGGAATAGATGAAAATCCCTCAATTAATCAACGGTAATACCCCACCAACCCAAGAAAACTCCGGATCTGTAGCTAAGGATGGTTTGGCACTACTACAAAAAAGGCCTTTGGCGGCAATTATTTAGCGGCAATAAGTCAATTGTCACTAATAGATTCTTTAAGCTGAAATATTAGCGGCACATGACCATTAGCCATTAAAATATATCCTTTTAGCGACAATAAAAAAAATTGCCACTAAAAATCACTAATTGAAATTAATTTTTTTTATATTTTAACTTTCCCTTACCACGAAAAGAAAATCATCTTTCCCTCCAATTTTGTTGGACAAGAATTATTGATTCCCTCCAATTAGAAAACAATAGGAAAACATTTTCCCAAATAATAGGATTCTGTCGCTGCCATTAGAAAAACCTAACATGCGTGAAAAAATCATTGTCTGCCATAGTCACCAGTCTGCCATAGTCTCCGGCCATCTTTTTCCCAGGTAACTTTTCTTTTCCCCCAGATAACATCTCTTCTTACCCAACAGGTTGCTTGTAGTAGATTTACAATATGTAGCTCGATTGATTTACAATAGCAGTACTCCACTATAGATTCTCATATTCTCATATGCTGCTCAATTAATTTACAGTAGGTGGAAAAATCTACTCTTGAATGCATCAAAAGTAAATAGCAGCACTACACGATAAAGCAATTTTCAAACACTATTGTTTATGGAAGTCTATAGATTCTCATATTAATAAAATTCTTTTTTTTTTCTGTTAAGATATGAACTTAGCAAAATAAAACTAGAAGGTTGGATTATCGTCATATTATATGAGCAGAGGACTGATATTAAGTTGATTAATGTTAGTCAGGCCTCCCTTAGTACAATCGAAAAAAGATATTAGCTAAAGATCAATTCCAACCAAATTTATTATTGACCAAAAAGCAGTTGTACATTATTAAGGTATATAATAGCATTACGATGAAGTGGTTGTTGCAATCCATTAGCTGTTCGTGATTTATTTCAACTATCTTGAAAAGTTGCAAGTCTTTAATTCAATTAATTTGAAATACATAGGGATGGAATTATGGGCCAGAATATGTGTAGTACGAAGTTTTTAGGCTTGCAATCATCTTCACATCGTTGGATGGGGCCAAAACTCTTGATTATGCCAGGAAAATCCTATCCCTCTCATCCGTTGTGAGCACGTAATTTTTGCCTTACGAAAACTACTCCAAAATAAATCAAAAAATAAAATAAATTTTTTTTACTGTGTAATTCTTGAATTTGTGGGGTGTTAAATATTTGTGTTATGTCCGTAATGTTTACTTTGTCATAATAAAAATGAAAATTAAAATAAAATACATGTTGCATGCATATAGGATTTTATTATGCATTTGAAAGATAATTTAAATAAAATCACAAAAAATATGCATTCGTTCTATTTTTAAATGTGTCGTTATGTGATTAATGATTTATCTACGTGTTAATGGTTATTTAAAGATAATTAGTATTATTGTAATGATAATTTTGTTTTATAATTTTTTATTAGGATTTTATTAATTAATAATAAAATAGAATAAAATAAAATAAGTTGTAAAATAAAAATTGGACCTGGATTAAAATCCAGGCCCAAAACCAAATTACTCCCCCTTCAGCCCAATTCAGGCAACCCAGGCACCGGTCCAAATCAAACGAGTCAAAACGACATCGTTTGATTGTAGTTTATCAGGGACCGTTGGATCAAAGCCAACCAACGGCTGAGATCCCACGAACCTTAACCCATATCCATTACCCGACCCAGTGCCCCGATTCAGCCCGACCCCAGCAGTAAACCAAACGACACCGTTTGGCTAAGTGAACTAATCCTGGCCATCTATTCTCATTGATCCAACGGTCAAGATTAATCCACCCCACCCCTATATAAGGACCAAAACCTTACCCCGGCCCCCTAGCCAAACCCCCCTCCTTCACTATTCATCGTCCCTACCGAAACTCACCCCTAACCCTAGCCGCCCTAGGATCCCACCGCCTGAAACCCGACGGCAACAACGCCGTCGGTCACCAAAATAACACCCTAGAACCCCCTGAACATCCTCTATCCAGATATGCTAGCCACTTGGCTCGAATCTTCTTGAAGGTTCTCGAATCTTCATTTGAAGATTCGAGCCGAGTTTAGATCTAAACCAAACAACCCCTAGTTGACACCATAGTACCCCCTAGCATGCTTTGTTATGGATCTGATGTTTGTTTGGCTCGAATCAGTTCCGAGCTTCTCGAATCTTCTTTTCAAGATTCGGACCAAACAAGAACAAACTCAGATCCGTTCTAAACTGACACCAAATGACCCCTAGGCTACCCTCACCCTTGTGTCGTATTTAGTCCCCCTTGAATCTGACCAGAAATGGTTAAGTCCCAAATCGAACCTTCAAGAACCCTAGAAATACCAGACTTTTGGATTCTGTTCACTTCAGACGAAAGATTGAGGTTTAATCGACCTTAGTCAAAGTATTTTCAATAGAAAATACTTCGACTAAGGTCTGTTTGATTTCAAACAAAGTCCAAATCCAAGTTGAGTTGAGTCCGGTTGAATTTGAAGGTTCAGAGGTAATTTCTGTTTCTTATGTGCATTCTACGTGTATTGTTGTTTGTCTTAATAGCCTGTTAATTTTTCATGATTTTATTTGATTAATTCTGACATCTTTGTCTCATGCCCGTCTATATGATCAAATATGAAACTATTTCTGTTGGTTGTGATTATTTACAATGTAAGTAATCGACTCGATTAAGTTCGTCGATTAGTTATAATATGAATTCTCATTTATGATAATGCTGATTGAAATAGTCTGCTTCTATTATTTTAGACTGATTATGGACAAATGTTGTAAATAGTCAACTGATTAATACTCGTCAATTAAATCATGTTTGTTTACAAATCAGTAAATTAAAATGTATGATGTGTATATATTGTTTTTTTTAACAGGGCATTGTCAGTATATTGACAATGCTCCTGTGTTTGTTTAATTTTTCGTCCAATGTTGAAATTCAGTTGAACTATTAGGCTGAATTCAGTATAATATTGTTGTGATGTTAGTTTTGAATTCGAATTTACAAAGGTTGGTTAAATACAATTGTATTAGGAGGTTAATCCTAGGAATGGTTATAACTGTTAAAACAGACTTTAAAATCTGTTTTGTAACAGATTCTGACTTTAGTTTAAAGGCTGTAAATACAGTAGTATTTCAGGTTTATTTTGGATTGAAACAGTAGGGTAATGTGATAGTGTGCTTATAATGGAATGATAGTGGCTATAATTTATGTAATAACGGGGAACAAGGGATAATGGGGCTGCTGAAAAACAGGATAATAGCACTCAATAGGATTTAAATTATTCAAAAGTAGTTTTTAATGGAAACTTTCTGATTTTAAAAGGAGAAAAGGGTCCATCCAGCACTAAAAGAGTATAGGACCAGCCCTGTATAAATACAGGGAGCTGGACAGACTTTGGAGGGGGAGATTTTTGAGAGTTCAAGAAAAAATCTGATTTAGGAGAAGAGAAGAAGAAAAATCTGATTTAGGAACCTTTTCAGACAGAAAAGAAAGGAAAGAGAGAAAATCAGTAGTTCAAAAGAAAATCTGATTTAGCAGATTTTAAGAGAGTGAAAAGTTAGATTTGAGTGTGGAAAATCAAGCAGGAAATCAAAAATGAAAATCTGAAGAGGAAAAAGAAACAGAAAAGAAACAAAAGAGAACAGTCACACACACACACACACAGATACAGCAGCAGAAACAGAAAATCAGAAAAATGGGAATTTGAAACTGAAAAGAAACTGAAATCTGAAATATTGTTCTTTTGTTGAATCTGTTCAACTTTATTTGATTCCATTGTTCAGTTAAAATCTGAAGTGTCTTTAAAAAATACTATACTGTGCATCTGGTTTCCTCGGGTCGTATTATTGCTCAAATCTTTGGAAATACTGCTATTCTGCTGAATTTTTTACTGCTGCTACTGCTGAAATTTTAACTCCTTCCTTCATTGCCAGGTACACATCTTTTAAACTTATGTTGTGATGGGTTTCAACATGACAATAAATACAGTTTGAGTTGTAATATTACTTTCTATTCATTTGAGCTCTTTAGCTAAAAATTCAGTTTTGTTTCTTGATCAAATAAGTAGTATATGTCGACAGGATGACTGTAAGTTAAATGTCCTTTATTGCAGTCTGTATAAGTGTTGTAACAAGGTTAAATTTCTAAATTTTCATTAAAGTATAGTTATGATTGAATGGTTAAGATAGGAAACTTGGCGTAAAGTTGGCCACTATTTAAACTTTATGGTATTGTTAGCTAGGTATAGCATAATATAGAAATATCAAGGAAAATATGCTATTAGTTTATTCTGTTAGTTAATTAGTTCTTGTTCAAAGCTAGTTAATGATTGGTTGCATTTTATTCATATATGGTGTAATAATGATTATGGTTAACATCAATAGTTGGAAGTTGCATTAGTATCCTCCGCTATGTTTGCAAACGTCAAAATAGGGCGAATAATGTTGTATGTAAAATTACTTATTAAGTCAATTAGGTAAATTTGTTCTCTTTCTTAAAATAACAAATGACCTAGGAATGTTATAATGTGAAAGTTAACAACAAGGGTTCTCATAAATTGAGAATCTAATCGGATTAATTATATATATATCTTACATTTAACCATAAGCAGAATCAACAATTTAATTAGGCCTGTTAGATTAAAAGTAAATATATGAGAAAAAGATGAGATGTACAAGCACAAGTTGCAACACTATATCAATGCCAATTAGAGATAGAATTTGTACTAAATAAATAAATAAAAATTGTTCAAAAACACTTCTTCCCTTCATAAATCATTTTTATGAGTTTCATATGCAATTCATCCTTTGGTATATGTATATAACGCATTTGTGAAGAATAATATTAATTATGTTCCTATTCTTTACTTTGAATTTGAATAGTCTGGATGAATATAATTTATACGCGGAAAAATATAAACGACTGTCTATATTTAATAAATTGTGAATTCTTTTAAAAGAATTCAAAGCTCCCTTAAATGTGAATTTCTCAGGATTTTCATATAAAATGTGTAGATATAATAAATAATTTGTGAAAAATCCATAATATTATTACAAAGATTTTGCGCAATGAGGGATGCGTTCGCGCACTCTGATTATAAAAAATTCGGATTATGCGTACGCACAATTTCGAGCGAATGTTTAATAAAAGGATTTCTAAATATATATATATATATATATATATATATATATATATATATATTCATATAACCCGGGATGTGCGGTTCACTGTTTAAATGTAAGGGTGGTAACGTTCATAATTTTATTTTAAATCACGAACATATGAATTTATAATAAAGGATATAATCAATTATATTGTGTACACGTATGCGTGACATGATCCCCGTAATTATGAAAAGTATATAATACGAATATACGTACGCGTAATTCGTTTATATAATTATAAACAATAAGTAAAAGCGGTAGTAAAATCATGCAATAAAAACATATTTAATAAAATCAAGATAATTAAGCCAATAATAAAAACAGTTGAGCGACCGTGCTAGAACCACGGAATTCGGAAATGCCTAACACCTTCTTCCGAATTAACAGAATTACTTACTCAGGCTTTCTGGTTCGCAGAATAATAAACAGAGTCATATTCTCCTCGATTCAGGGATTAAAACTGGTGACTTGGGACGCCCTAAAATTCCCAAGTGGCGACTCTGAAATAATTAAATAAATCCCGTTTTGACTGTCCTTCAATTGGAGAAAACTCCCCACGTGCCCCGCGGGCGCGGTAAAAAGGAGGTGTGACAGCTCTGGCGACTCTGCTGGGGACTTTTATGTGTGTAAACGGTAACCCAGAACCATTGGTTCAGGGTTTAAAGAATTCGAGCTTAAAATATCTGTGTTAATTGGCTTTATTTATTATATGATTTTCAACTGTTTATATGCTAATATGCTAAATGTTGCTTTTTACCGCTTTAATATTATTTGAATTGTGAATATATACAACTGTTACGAAACCCCCTTCTTTCTGAGTCTTCTGAATTTATGGTGTACACGTGCGCGTGACCCACCTTTCTGTTAAAGTCATACCAAATAAGACGGAGTTGGGACAAGTAACTAGGCCGGGCAGACTTTCGTGCTCCCGGTACGTTGCCCCCGCTTCGGCTCAAACTGTCCGTTTGGGTAAGCCAGGTTTAGAACAATCAACCTCAGGTTTTACACTTAGAATAACTCAGCCATGTACCGGATCCCTTGTAGGAACGAATATTTGCATCATATACATTTGGCCTTGGAGACTCAACACAGGGGTTGGGTCTGTCTAGGACAGGTGAACCCGAAACAAAAAGACCATCCTGATGCATCCTACTTGCTACTTGTGCATTCATTTGCCTCGAACATGCTTGTTGACCAGCTTAAATGAAATCATGGTGAGAAGAGAGGAATAAAATAGGTTGTTTTAAAATTTTCAAAAAAAAAATAGCTTAAAATCTTGAAATAAAAAGTGTTTAATAATAAAAAAATATATATAAAATTTTGAAAATGATTTTTTTTTTATTTTCAAAATGAGTCTTAACTTTATTAAATTAAATTTTCAGATACAAAATGAGCACCACGCAAAACCCCCCATCCACAAATACAGAAGAATTTCTATTTCAGCTTCAAAAGTGGTGGTATGATTTAGGCGAAGATGGTCAAAAATGGGTCGTCAAGCATTTGGGAAATCTCACGGACATTATGAAAGTTAAACCCCGTGATGATCTGATTGCGGCGTTAGTAACTTTTTGGGACCCTGCTCACAATGTCTTTCGTTTCTCTGACTTCGAGCATACTCCTACATTAGAGGAAATAGCTGGATATGCTGGTTTTGACGGAAGTCTAAGAAATCAAAGCCTGATATTCACAAAGGCTCCTTCGGTTCATCGATTCTTCGGTCTTCTGAACATCAGCAGTCAAATCAGGAAAAACAATGTCATCAATGGATGTTGTTCCTTCAACTTTTTGTATTCAAGGTTCGGAAAGTCAGATGGGTTCGAAATTCATGAGAAAGGCCTTACTAACAAGCAAAACAAAGACACTTGGCAGATTCACCGTCGCTTTGCCTTCATGGTGGCTTTTCTAGGAATCGTGATCTTCCCAAACAAAGAGCGAACAATTGATATTCGCACCGCAAAAATTGTGCAAATCCTCACCACCAAAGAAAATCACACCCTTGTCCCCATCATTCTATCAGACATTTATCGGGCTTTGACTTTATGTAAATCAGGAGCAAAGGTCTTCGAAGGATGCAAAATTTTGTTGCAAATGTGGGTGATGGAACATCTCCAACAACAGCCCAAGATCATACAGTATGGTTCAAACAATGATAATTGCATCGAGAGCTATGAGTAAAGAACAAAAAATTATCAGGCTCCAGAAGGAATAGAAGCATGGGTATCTCATCTAAAGGCTTTAACGGCAAATCAGATTGAATGGACTTTGGGATGGCTCCCGATGAGGGAAGTAATACACATGTCAACCTCAAATAGTTATCTACTACTATTGGGATTGAGAAGCATTCAGCCGTATGCGCCACTAAGAGTCTTAAGGCAACTAGGGAGATATCAAGTAGTTCCTGATGATGAAGATTTGAGTATGCAAGTAATCGAATTACACCCAGAAGCCACTATTCCCGAGGCTCTACTTCAGCAGATGTGGAATGGATGTCGATACTTAAAAAGTGATACTCAAGTCCCAGACACTACAAAGGGTGAGATAAATCCTGGATATGCAAGGTGGTTTGAAAAACGGTCTCGCGTGGATGATGTACCAGAGCCTGAGCTAAGAAGGCCAACAAAAAGACCCCATGTTCAAAACTTCAATGATAAAATCCAAGAATGGTTGATCTGGGGAGAAAAGGAAAAAGGGTACAAAGCAATTATCCATGCCCTAAAAGAAAATCTGAGAAGCCTCAGTTTGGAGAAAGATTTGCAAGCACAAGAAGCCGAAGGCGAGAAGAAGAGTCTAGCTTGTGAGAATGAAAATCTTCATGCTCGATTCCAAAAAATGAAAAGAGTTTCTGAAACACCAAAGAGGAGCTGGAAGGATCAAAAAACCATCGCCAATCTTTTTGAAAGAATGCAAGATTATGATTCTATTCTTGCAGAAAACGAAAGGACGTTGAGCAAAGCAAAAGAAAGGATCCAACGATTAAACGAAGAAGCCATGTCTAATAAGGAACGCCAAGATAGGCAATCCGAAAAAGACAGGGCACAATTCAAGAAGGAAAAAGACCATTGGATACGATCAGAAAACCAGCTTCGTGCACAACTAGAAGAGGCAAGAAGATGCAACAGAGAACATCAACAAGCAGACCCCGACAGGGAAAGAGCGCAAGCAAGATTAGAGCAGGCCAGACTCCGAGCTCTGTTAGAATCAGCTCTAGATCGTGAAAACCGTGTAAGAGATATAGCCACCACTCATCAGCAGCAATTGCAGAACCAAGACCAACGTCTCCAAGATTTCAGGGCACAAATCCATGACCTGGCAATCTACACTTCTCAAAGTTACGTAAATTGCCAAGGAATGGATTATGAAAGGTTTACAGAGCATGCACCCACTTTTGCCTGTCATCTAGCAATAGAGTTGGAAAGGATGTATCGTACGCTGGGAGGTCATCCAGGTCAAGCCCCACATTGAGCAAATAATCTAATAATCTATAACACAAATGGAAAGTGGGGCGCGTTGTGAGATGTTAAGAATTGTATCTTTTATTTTGATTTAAGTATGTGTGTTTCAAGCCATTTTCTTACAAAGTTTTCAAATGTAATGTTTGCTCATCTTTGAATAATGAATAAAAGTGTTTGCCTCATGTCCGAACTACGCAAGGTCTGATTCATGTAAGGGCATGATACGTAGGCAATCTCTATAAGATTCGACCACCACGATAAAAGATATATATAATAAATAAAAGTGAATAACAATAAAAATTTCAAGAAAGTTGGGACGACACAAGCAGCCGAGCAAATGCATAATAGAAAGGGATTATTTGTCTAGGAACATTGCATCTCAACGTGTGATTATATATGTGTTAAACTCTCAAAACTAACAAGTTTGTTCATTGCCAGAATTCAAGCAGTTAGTTTCTCTAAAGAGTATACTGGCATATTATCACTATCATACAAGATCAAAAGGACCAATACCCGAAAGTATGTCTATCCCAGATGTTGACACAGGTATGGAGCTAGAGGAGATGGATGTCGGGAAAATGAAAGAAGAGATGTTTAAACTCAAGCAGCAAATGGCTGAGATGTACCAAGCCTGGTCTACAGGACAGTTACCCCCATCTTACCCAAATAACCCTGCTCCATCAATGACCCAAACTCAGGATAATATTACCACTGAATTATCCCCAAACTTCCCCATTTACCAGCACTACCGAGGCACCACCTCTCAGACACCACAGTCTCCACCTCCGAAACCAGTTCCATACTTTCCTCCACTTATGACTCCTGTTTTCGTAGCACCTCCCCCTGCTACATTTCACAAATCTCCTAGTGAGCCTACATTCCAGGCCCAGGACAACCAATATTACCCCCGGAACCCACCCTCAAAGCCTCTGAAATTAATTCAACTGCTCCTCGTGTTGATCTCCCAACCGAAATTGACAAGCCAGCCAAAAATGCTGAACAAGAAGAGATGTTCAGGAAGGTCAAGAGTTTAGAACAATCGTTCAGAGACATGTGAGGATTAGGTGGGCAAGTCAGTGTAGCATACAAAGATTTGTGCTTATTCCCCAATGTACAATTACCAGTTGGCTTCAAGATGCCTAAATTTGACCTATACAATGGGCACGACGACCCAGTAGCCCACTTAAGGGGTTTCTGTAGCAAGATGCGAGGAGCTGGGGGAAAGGATGAATTATTGATGGCTTACTTCAGTCAAAGTTTAAGCGGATCAGCTTTGGAGTGGTATACATGCCAGGACCATGGGAGATGGTACACCTGGGATGACCTGGCACAGGCATTCACATACCATTTCCAATACAATCTGGAAATCATCCCAGATCGATTATCTTTGACAAAATTTGAGAAGAAACACAATGAAAGTTTCAGAGAGTATGGTTTTCGGTGGAGAGAACAGGCAGCAAGAGTGGATCCTCCTATGAAGGAGAGCGAAATGGTAGACTACTTCCTCCAAGCCTTGGAGCCAACTTACTATGCCCATCTGGTTTCAGCGGTTGGAAAATCATTCAACGAAGTAGTGAAGATGGGAGGTATGGTGGAAGAAGGCCTCAAGACAAATAAAATCATGAGCTATTCAGCAATTAAGGCGACTACTCAAGCTATTCAAGGTGGGGTAGGAGAAATCGGAAGAAAGAAGAGGGAAGAGGCAGCAGTAGTTGATTCAGGAATTTGGTCAGGACCAAGAGGTTCACCGCCTTACTATAATCAACAACGACCTCGCCAATCAACTTACCACCATGATTTATCCCAACACTACTATCACCCTTCAGAGTCTCATTTCTCCATTAACCATGCTCAAGCATACAATCAGCCACCTGTTCACGCCAATTGGCGTGCTCCTGTCATACCAAGTACTTACCCACGAGCCTATCCCGGACCAGGTTTCAGGCCGAGGCCAGCATTCAGGGGGGAAAGAGAACAGAAAAAGAAAACTTACACTCCATTGGGAGAGTCTTACACTAGTCTGTTCCACAGGCTGAGACAGCTGGACATGCTGAGACCAATACAATCCAAGCTACCCAATCCTCCTCCAAAGAATCTGGATTACACCATTAGCTGTGAGTATTGCTCCGGTGCACCAGGCCATGACACGGAGAAATGCTGGCATTTGAAAAATGCAATACAAGAACTGATTGATACTAATAAAATCGAGGTTCAAACCCCAGAAACTCCAAATATCAATAGAAATCCAATGCCAGCCCATCAAGAGGCCAATATGATAGAAATCATACAAGCTGATGGGGAGACAAAGAAGCCGTCACAAACTGTCATGATGATCAAGTCTCATGAAGCCAAACCAGATAAGCAGTTAACAAAGGAGAAGACGGTACCTAAATAGAGCAGAAATGGCGATGAATCATCTGTGGTAGACAAGGAGGGATCATCGAGCAAAGTTGCTCCAAAACAAGAAAGGCCTAAAGTGATAGTACCAGGGGTTGCTAACAAACCCATTGTATTCGTGGAAGGAGCCCGTACAGATCGGGTTATTATCGCACCTGTAATCCAGCTGCCGGTCATCAACAACAAAGCCATCCCATGGAACTATGAACGGATGACTGTAATGTACAAGGGAAAAGAAGTCAAGGAAGAAGTGTGTGAGGTACAAGGCTTGACTCGTTCGGGAAGATGTTTTACTCCCGAAGAGTTAAGAAAAACTAAAAATAATCCAACACCAACAAAGAGAGCTGTGACGGAAGAAGAGGCGGAAGAGTTTTTAAGAAAAATGAAACTCCATGATTATTCTGTTGTGGATCAATTAAAGAAGACGCCCGCTCAAATTTCATTGTTGTCATTACTGATCCATTCAGAGGAGCACCGTCTGGCTTTTATGAAAATCCTGAATGAGGCTCATGTTCCTGAAAATATCTCTGTAAATCATTTGGAAAGAATAGCCAACAGAATCTTTGAGACAAACAGAATTACATTTGCTGATGATGAATTACCTGTGGAATGTACCGAGCATAATAGAGCTCTTTACCTCACCGTGAAAAGTGAAAACTCCGTAGTAACCCGGGTATTGGTTGATAATGGGTCAAGTGCAAATATCTGCCCTCTCTCCACTTTAATCAAATTAAAAATTAAAGAGGAGAGGATCCAGAAGAATAGTATCTGCGTACGGGGGTTTGACGGTGGAAGCAGAGATTCATTTGGCGACATAGTGTTGGAACTAACAATAGGGCCAGTTGAATTCACAATGGAATTTCAAGTGTTGGACATAACTGTCTCTTACAACTTGTTGTTGGGCCGACCATGGATCCATGCTGCTAAAGCAGTCCCGTCAACACTACATCAGGCTGTCAAGTTTGAATGGGATCATCAAGAAATAGTTGTGCATGGGGAAGAAAGTTTAAATGCTCGCAGCAGTACCATTGTACCAGTCGAGGGAACAGAAAATGACCAGGGACCATGGGTATACCAAGTGTCCGACACAGTGTCGGTGGAGAAAATTCCAGAGGGAAAATACCTTCCGAATCCAAAGATATCCTCTACATCAGTCATGGTAGCTTATGAAATGTTAAAGAATGGCTTTATACCCGGCAAAGGTCTGGGCTTATCTTTGCAAGGAATTATACAACCAGTATCTCTCCCCGAGAACTGGGGAACATTCGGTTTGGGGTTCACACCCACTGTAAATGACGTAATAAAGGTCAGGAAGTTGAAACACCAAGCATGGGTTCTTCCAAAACCAGTCCCACGTCTGTCAAAGTCTTTTGTCAAGACCGGTGTTAAAAACCGCCCGATAACAACAATTCCTAAATCCCGGGTCAATCCTGAGGAAGAATTAATTGAAAGATTCGAGAAATTGTTTGATGATGTGAATATGTTGGAAAATGGAGAAGGGTGTAGCGACGCAGAAGTTCAATTCGTTGGGCCAGAAATAAAGCTTAATAATTGGAAAGCCACTCCTCTCCCCATTCGAAATGAGTCTTGGTAGTTTATTTTGATTTTCTTTCAAATTTGTTTGGGTTACTTCAGGGTTGTAATCCCAAAGCTTATCTTACAGTTTGTTTGAAGTGTGCAAACCTTGTTATCTTTCATCATCCAATAAAAAGCAGTTTCCTTTTTATTATCATTCCTGATAGTTTTCTTTTCTTTTCTTTTTTTCTGTACAGTTCTTTTTACGCTGGCTCTAGTGATATGGCATGCATGAGGAATCCTCAGCCCAGTCTTAAAAATCAATCTGGTTCCGAAGTAATAATTCAAGAAATATATTGTGATTATGAATCAGAATATGATGAAGATGAGGTTTTTGAAGAGATTAGTAAAGAGTTAATTCACTTTGAGGAAAAAATCAAACCTAACTTTAGTGATACCGAAGACATCAATATAGGGGACACGAGTAATGTCCGGGAAACCAAAATAAGTGTCCATCTCGAACCAAAGATCCGAGAAGAGTTAATTAAAGCACTCATAGAATTCAAAGATGTTTTTGCATGGTCATATGACGACATGCCGGGCCTGAGCACTGATTTAGTAGTTCACAAATTGCCCACCGATCCAACGGTGCCTCCTGTCAAGCAAAGGCTGAGAAAATTCAAGCCTGACATGAGTGTGAGAATTAAGGAAGAAATCACCAAACAATTGGAAGCAAAGGTCATTCGAGTCACTCGATATCCTGTTTGGTTGGCTAATATCGTTCCTGTACCAAAGAAAGACGGCAAAATTAGAGTATGCGTCGACTACCGCAATCTCAACAAAGCAAGTCCAAAGGATAATTTCCCATTACCCAATATCCATATTTTGATCGACAATTGTGCCAAGCATGATATAGGATCTTTCGTGGATTGTTATGCCGGGTATCATCAAATTCTAATGGATGAAGAAGACGCAGAAAAGACGGCATTCATCACACCATGGGGAACTTATTGCTACAGGGTAATGCCATTCGGTTTAAAGAACGTCGGAGAAACCTATATGAGAGCAATGACCACAGTGTTTCATGATATGATACACAAGGAGATTGAGGTATACGTGGACAATGTGATAATAAAATCAAAGCATCAGGCCGACCATGTTGGGGATTTGAGGAAGTTCTTCTTAAGACTTCGCAGGTACAACCTCAAGCTTAACCCTGCCAAATGTGCATTTGGAGTTCCATCTGGAAAGTTGCTAGGATTCATAGTCAGTCGACGAGGCATCGAGCTAGACCCATCAAAAATCAAAGCCATCCAAGAATTGCCACCTCTCAGGAACAAAACTGAAGTAATGAGTTTGTTGGGAAGGTTAAATTATATCAGCAGGTTTATTGCTCAGCTCACAACAACTTGTGAGCCAATTTTCAAATTGTTGAAAAAGGATGCTGCGGTCAAATGGACCGATGAGTGTCAAGAAGCGTTCGATAAAATAAAAGGGTACTTGTCGAACCTACCCGTGTTGATCCCGCCAGAGCCAGGAAGACCTTTGATTCTTTACTTAACAGTTTTGGAAAATTCATTTGGTTGCGTATTGGGGCAACATGACCTCACTGGCAGAAAAGAACAGGCCATCTACTACCTTAGCAAGAAGTTCACAGCTTATGAGGTTAAGTATACTCATCTGGAAAAGACATGTTGCGCCCTAACATGGGTAGCTCAAAAATTGAAACACTATTTGTTATCCTACACTACTTACCTCATTTCTCGGTTGGATCCATTGAAATACATTTTTCAAAAGCCTATGCCAACGGGAAGACTTGCAAAGTGGCAGATATTGCTCACAGAATTTGACATCATCTATGTGACTCGAACTGCAATGAAGGCTCAAGCACTGGCCGATCATTTAGCCGAAAACCCGGTCGATGAGGAATACGAGCCGTTGAAAACCTATTTTCCTGATGAAGAAACAATGCATATCGACGAGGTGGAGCGAATTGAAAAACCTGGCTGGAAACTTTTCTTTGATGGAGCCGCTAACATGAAAGGAGTCGGGATAGGAGCCGTAATCATTTCTGAAATAGGGCATCACTATCCTGTTACGGCTCAATTGCGATTTTATTGCACCAATAATATGGCTGAATATGAAGCTTGCATTTTGAGGTTAAGGCTAGCCGCAGACATGGGTATCCGAGAAATCTTAGTCATGGGAGATTCGGATCTTTTGGTACATCAAATTCAAGGAGAATGGGAAACTCGAGACTTGAAGCTCATACCATACCGACAATGTCTACATGATCTTTGTCAGCGGTTTCAATCAGTGGAGTTCCAACATATTCCAAGAATCCATAATGAGGTTGCCGATGCATTGGCTACCTTGGCATCAATGTTGCATCATCCGGATAAAGTTTATGTAGATCCGATACATATTCAAGTCCACGATCAGCACGCTTATTACAATATGGTCGAAGAAGAATTTGATGGTGAACCACGGTTCCACGACATCAAGGAGTATATCAGGATGGGGATATATCCCGCACAAGCCACAGGAGACCAAAAGAGGACCATTAGACGATTGGCAAATGGATTCTTCTTAAGCGGAGGAGTTTTGTATAAAAGAACACCAGATCTTGGATTATTAAGATGCATAGATGCCAGACAAGCTACAACTGTCATGTATGAAGTACATTCGGGAGTTTGCGGACCCCACATGAGTGGATATGTATTAGCAAAGAAGATCCTCCGTGCTGGTTACTATTGGCTTACCATGGAGCGAGATTGTATCAGTTTTGTGCGCAAGTGTCATCAATGCCAAATACACGGAGATTTGATTCATTCTCCACCATCCGAATTGCACACAATGTCGGCACCATGGCCCTTCGTTGCTTGGGGCATGGATGTGATTGGACCTATTGAGCCGGCAGCATCCAATGGGCACAGGTTCACTCTGGTAGCCATTGATTATTTTACCAAATGGGTTGAGGCCAAAACATTTAAATCAGTGACCAAGAAAGCTGTGGTCGATTTTGTCCACTCAAATATCATATGTCGATTCGGAGTCCCAAAGGTGATCATCACAGATAACGGTGCTAATCTTAACAGCAACTTAATGAAGGAAGTATGTCAACAATTTAAGATTACATATCGCAACTCTACCCCATATCGGCCCAAGGCGAATGGAGCAATAGAGGCAGCCAACAAAAACATAAAGAAGATACTTCGGAAGATGGTAGAAGGTTCAAAACAATGGCATGAAAAATTACCATTTGCATTATTGGGATATCGCACTACTGTTCGCACTTCAGTAGGAGCAACTCCTTATTTGTTGGTATATGGCACTGAAGCAGTAATTCCTGCAGAAGTTGAGATTCCTTCCCTTCGGATCATCGCCGAAGCAAAGATTGATGATGATGAATGGGTCAAAACCCGTCGGGAACAGTTAAACTTGATTGATGAAAAACGATTGGCCGCAATATGTCATGGTCAATTATATCAAAGAAGAATAGAAAGAGCATGCAACAAAAAGGTGCGTCCACGGAAGTTTGAAGTGGGTCAGCATGTGCTGAAACGTGTTCTTCCACATCAGGTTGAGGCGAAAGGCAAATTTTCCCCGAATTGGCAAGGACCATTCATTGTGACCAGAGTATTGTCGAATGGTGCACTATGCTTAACAGATATTGAAGGCAAATGCATGGACATGGCGATCAATTCTGACGCAGTAAAGAGATATTACGCATAACTTTTGAATGTTTGTATTTAACATTATTTCGAAGATTGGAATGACAAAGGCAATTTATTCTGCTATCCAAACACTATACCCTTTTGCTTCCCCTTTTGAGCCATATTTGTTTCGTTCCTACCCTCTCTTGGAATCGATGAAAATCAAATTGAAGTAACAATAATAATGGTAAAAAAAATCACTATTATTTAGTGAACTACGTTTGACCTGATTCCTCAAAGAAGAATACGTAGGCGCCTCACGGCTCGGTCATAGGGTGCACAATATACATAATGTGCACAAAAAGTTATGTCAAGCGACCCCAATCAAAAACTGGGGCAAAGAAACTGTATTGCAAATAAGAAAAAGATTCCAAGAGTTGTAATTTTTAACCCATGCCAAGAACTGTTTAGCTTTTAATACCTTTTCCATTTCTAACCCCATACCAAAAAGACCTTTCGATCAATCTTAGAAAAATGCTGAGACAAGCAAATGAAGATGGTTCATAACACTCTGGTACAAACAAGAAAAGAAAGTAAAAAGGAGAGAATCTTATAGGTGAAAACTCACACGGGCACCATAAGGCGACGAAAGTTGAGAGAAAAGTAAAAATGAGAGAGTCTTATTGGTGAAAACCTTCGTAGGCACCATGAGGCGAAAAGGAAGTGAGAAATGAACAAACGAGGAAGGTTTATCGGTGAAAACTCTTTGAGATATTGCAAGTCCAACAGGTCTGTAAAATGAAAAATGAAGTTGGATTATGGAAATTTTGGGGAAAACGAAAATAAGACAATTGAGAGGAGATTGATTAAAAGACTGGGTTGATTAATCCGAAATGCATACCCTGATCATTGGCGTCAGTAACTCCAATCAGATAAGTTTTATTCCTTCTCCGACAGTCATCCAAATTTGGATTTTTCTTTTCATTCTATAATTGTCGAAATCAGCGCGTTTCGTCACTAATAATCTTACTTTTCTAAAGCTTTGAGATAAGTTTTATTCCAAACAAATAAGAAGGAATATCAAGGTATACTACCAAGATTCAAGGTTACATGATGCAAAATACGGCCATGAAAGGCGGGAGATAAAAAGATATTGGTGTAAGAAAAGTGAAATCAAAAGTGGATCAGCAAAGTCAGAAGGGACATATGATTACAGTTAAAAGGATTTGAAGGAAAACATACAGAGGGAAATCCTATAGTCAAGGATCAATTACAAGGACAAAACGGTCTTTTTCAACCATTCCAAGGCAATAAAAAAGAGACGAAGAGAAGCCTCACCATCGGCAAGAATACCCCAGTTAACCACCCTGTTTTAAACTAACAAAGTTTTCTTTGATTTAGAATAGGGGCAAAGGCAATATTTGTGTCAGGAAATACCTGGTAAAGAAGAAGAAGTCAGGCGTCCACCTGGAGAATCAGGATGAGAATTGAAGAAGTCAGGCGTCCACCTGGAGAACGAGGACAAAGAATTAAAGGAGTCAGGCGTCCACCTGGAGAATGAGGATGAAGAAGTTAAAAAGAAGTCAGGCGTCCACCTGGAGAATGAGGATAAGAATTAAAGAAGTCAGGCGTCCACCTGGAGAATGAGGATGAAGAAGTTAAAAGAAGTCAGGCGTCCACCTGGAGAATGAGGATAAGAATTAAAGAAGTCAGGCGTCCACCTGGAGAATGATGATAAGAATTGAAGAAGTCAGGCGTCCACCTGGAGAATGAGGATGAAAATTGAAGAAGTCAGGCGTCCACCTGGAGAATGAGGATGAGGAAAGAAGAAGTCAGGCGTCCACCTGGAGAATGAGGATGAAAATTGAAGAAGTCAGACGTCCACCTGGAGAATGAGGATGAGAATTGAAGAAGTCAGGCGTCCACCTAGAGAACGAGGACAAAGAATTAAAGGAGTCAGGCGTCCACCTGGAGAATGAGGATGAAGAAGTTAAAAAGAAGTCAGGCGTCCACCTGGAGAATGATGATAAGAATTAAAGAAGTCAGGCGTCCACCTGGAGAATGAGGATAAGAATTGAAGAAGTCAGGCGTCCACTTGGAGAATGAGGATGAAAATTGAAGAAGTCAGACGTCCACCTGGAGAATGAGGATGAGGAAAGAAGAAGTCAGGCATCCACCTGGAGAATGAGGATGAAAATTGAAGAAGTCAGACGTCCACCTGGAGAATGAGGATGAGGAAAGAAGAAGTCAGGCATCCACCTGGAGAATGAGGATGAGGAAAGAAGAAGTCAGGCGTCCACCTGGAGAATGAGGATGAGAATTGAAGAAGTCAGGCGTCCACCTGGAGAATGAGGATGAAATCAGGCGTCCACCTGGAGAATGAGGATGAAGAAGTTAAAAAGAAGTCAGGCGTCCACCTGGAGAATGAGGATGAAGAAAGAAAAGAAGCAGTCAAGGCACCCACCTGGAGCACGAGGGAATGCAATTGAAGTGTTGAAATCAAAAGCCCGCTCATATGAAAAAGGAGCACACTTAGAATCAATAAAGCAGAGGAATCCAACAAAATCCCCAGCAAGAAACAACAAGAGTCCCAAACAGATGAAAAAATACGGGACGCAATGAAAAGGAAAACGAAATAAGTCAAATGCCCAAGAGTCACCAAGATATCAAGACAACAAGAAACGCAAGGGCATGATCTAGATAAGATTTTTATAATTCATGTATCATAGTCTAGTTTAGCTTTTTGTATTACCTTGGAAGTAAGGTGTAATAAGGAGGTCAGCAAGCAGTAAAAACAGCACGAAGCAGCAGTAACATCACAGTCTCATGGTAGTCCCAGCTACCCCAAAACTTCCCGAACTACATTGACCTGATTCCTTTATAGCCAAGGATATGTAGGAAACCTTTGAAGCAGAGGTTCGGTCAAATCTTTCAAAAAAAAATGCTTCCCACGGAGTATTTGAACGGGCAAAAATCGCTCGTGTCCGCTCACTTTATCTTTGCACGAAAACTCTTCGAGTTTCCGCACAAAGAGGGGCAGCTGTGAGCACGTAATTTTTGCCTTACGAAAACTACTCCAAAATAAATCAAAAAATAAAATAAATTTCTTTTACTGTGTAATTCTTGAATTTGCGTGGTGTTCAATATTTGTGTTATGTCCGTAAATGTTTACTTTGTCATAATAAAAATGAAAATTAAAATAAAATACATGTTGCATGCATATAGGATTTTATTATGCATTTGAAAGATAATTTAAATAAAATCACAAAAAATATGCATTCGTTCTATTTTTAAATGTGTCGTTATGTGATTAATGATTTATCTACGTGTTAATGGTTATTTAAAGATAATTAGTATTATTGTAATGATAATTTTGTTTTATAATTTTTTATTAGGATTTTATTAATTAATAATAAAATAGAATAAAATAAAATAAGTTGTAAAATAAAAATTGGACCTGGATTAAAATCCAGGCCCAAAACCAAATTACTCCCCATTCAGCCCAATTCAGGCAACCCAGGCACCGGTCCAAATCAAACGAGTCAAAATCCTAAACTTATGTTGTGGAAATACTGCTATTCTGCTGAATTTGTTACTGCTGCTACTGCTGAAATTTTAACTCCTTCCTTCATTGCCAGGTACACATCTTTTAAACTTATGTTGTGATGGGTTTCAACATGACAATAAATACAGTTTGAGTTGTAATATTACTTTCTATTCATTTGAGCTCTTTAGCTAAAAATTCAGTTTTGTTTCTTGATCAAATAAGTAGTATATGTCGACAGGATGACTGTAAGTTAAATGTCCTTTATTGCAGTCTGTATAAGTGTTGTAACAAGGTTAAATTTCTAAATTTTCATTAAAGTATAGTTATGATTGAATGGTTAAGATAGGAAACTTGGCGTAAAGTTGGCCATTATTTAAACTTTATGGTATTGTTAGCTAGGTATAGCATAATATGGAAATATCAAGAAAAATATGTTATTAGTTTATTCTGTTAGTTAATTAGTTCTTGTTCAAAGCTAGTTAATGATTGGTTGCATTTTATTCATATATGGTGTAATAATGATTATGGTTAACATTAATAGTTGGAAGTTGCATTAGTATCCTCCGCTATGTTTGCAAACGTCAAAATAGGGCGAATAATGTTGTATGCAAAATTACTTATTAAGTCAATTAGGTAAATTTGTTCTCTTTCTTAAAATAACAAATGGCCTAGGAATGTTATAATGTGAAAGTTAGCAACAAGGGTTCTCATAAATTGAGAATCTAATCGGATTAATTATATATATATCTTACATTTAACCATAAGCAGAATCAACAAAATAATTAGGCCTGTTAGATTAAAAGTAAATATATGAGAAAAAGATGAGATGTACAAGCACAAGTTGCAACACTTTATATCAATGCCAATTAGAGATAGAATTTGTACTAAATAAATAAATAAAAATTGTTCAAAAACACTTCTTCCCTTCATAAATCATTTTTATGAGTTTCATATGCAATTCATCCTTTGGTATATGTATATAACGCATTTGTGAAGAATAATATTAATTATGTTCCTATTCTTTACTTTGAATTTGAATAGTCTGGATGAATATAATTTATACGCGGAAAAATATAAACGACTGTCTATATTTAATAAATTGTGAATTCTTTTAAAAGAATTCAAAGCTCCCTTAAATGTGAATTTCTCAGGATTTTCATATAAAATGTGTAGATATAATAAATAATTTGTGAAAAATCCATAATATTATTACAAAGATTTTGCGCAATGAGGGATGCGTTCGCGCACTCTGATTATAACAAATTCGGATTATGCGTACGCACAATTTCGAGCGAATGTTTAATAAAAGGATTTCTAAAATATATATATATATAAATAATTTCATATAACCCGGGATGTGCGGTTCACTGTTTAAATGTAAGGGTGGTAACGTTCATAATTTTATTTTAAATCACGAACATATGAATTTATAATAAAGGATATAATCAATTATATTGTGTACACGTATGCGTGACATGATCCCCGTAATTATGAAAAGTATATAATACGAATATACGTACGCGTAATTCGTTTATATAATTATAAACAATAAGTAAAAGCGGTAGTAAAATCATGCAATAAAAACATATTTAATAAAATCAAGATAATTAAGCCAATAATAAAAACAGTTGAGCGACCGTGCTAGAACCACGGAATTCGGAAATGCCTAACACCTTCTTCCAAATTAACAAAATTCCTTACTCAGGCTTTCTGGTTCGCAGAATATTAAACAGAGTCATATTCTCCTCGATTCAGGGATTAAAACTGGTGACTTGGGACGCCCTAAAATTCTCAAGTGGCGACTCTGAAATAATTAAATAAATCCCGTTTCGACTGTCCTTCAATTGGAGAAAACTCCCCACGCGCCCCGCGGGCGCGGTAAAAAGGAGGTGTGACATCCGTCTCCAACTTCTCTTTTTGTGTTGGTTTCAAGATTCTTGCAAAAATCATTCTTCTCCTTCGGATTTGTGAATTTTGATATCCAATTATCGGCAAAAAAAAAATTTGCTTACCAGGTACCAATTTATGATTTTCGTTATCCAATTATCGCGTTTTGGGATTTGTGAAAATATTGCTTTTCTGTGTTTGCTAAGTCATTTGTGATTAATGGCTGCGGTTAGATTGATAGTCAATTGATTAAATTAATTTCTTTGCAGTGTATAGGCAATATATTGAGTGTATGATATGTGTTTGAATACATACATATATATATATATATATATATATATATATATATATATAAGTCACCTCTCTTTGGCCAAGGATCTTATTTATCAATTATCTCAATTTTTTTTTTTTTAGTTTTTTTTCCTCAGATAAATACTCATGTCCATTAGTACCGTTGCAAACTTTCAGTTAATTGGCTCAAAAGTTATACTTAGTCCTTATTTAATGTCTTTAATTGCCCATCAATACTATGTAACTGATGAAACCTACAGAAGATTCAGAGTCAAACAATAATGCTTATTTGAGAGCTCTTTTTGAATGTTATATAAAGAGGCTTACCCTATGTTCCATAGGCATTACATGAAGCTTTGAGGAGAATGAAACTTAAACAGGAGGCTCCTATGTTAGAGTGATTTGGGTTCTCTTGAAAATTCATATGGCAATTGGAGGTGTATTTTCTTATTGTTTCTGCTAAGAAAAACATGTCTACCCTGTGTCTTTTCCTTATTGTGTCTTCAAAAAAGAGAATTTTTTATTTGCAGTTGATTTTTCAAACCAGTTAAGTATCTTTTCATATTGTTTATGATTGTTTCTCCTTTAGGTTATGTGAAAATGACTTGTGGTGGTTGATGGTGTAATAATTTATTTTCTTGTAGTAAAAATCAGTTCTTGTTTCTAAAATCTGAATGACTGATTATAAATATTTGTTTGAGTCATATGGTAACAGGGGGCCGTAGATTCAGGATTAATAGTATCTGGTGTTAAATTCATTTGTCAAGTTTTTTGCTGCTTCTATTACTCTAATTCATGTTTTTCTATGAGAGGATTGTTTTTCCTTTAGTGACTTGAGACTGCTGGTCTTGCTTTTAATTTAACGATTATTGATACACTGCAAGTACAAGTGTACGATCAATCTTGGTTGATATAACAGATTAGAACCATGAAGGAATGACCCCTCTTTTCCTATTATAATGAACTTTACAGTTTGTTCTGGTTCATCTGTATGACTAAGCTGCTGCAGTTCTTCGTCGAGTTATTCTTTTTTCAAGAATTAGATAGTTGAATCATGCGTGTTGGACTTATACCGCTTTTATAAAGAGAGCGAGAAGCTGCACACAGAGCTAAAGAATATCACACTTCCAATAAATAAGTAATAGAATACCACCCAAAGTTGTGTGGAGTGGTAAGTACTCCATCCTTGATCACAGGACTTAGTTCGAATCTTGCATATTTTATTCCTAAAGTGAAATTTTTCGGGCTCGAAAGTAAATATCAGACACTAGGTAGGAAACAAAAATATTATAGAAATAGTTAAATTTGAAGTTTATTTATATGTTTATTGGATCAAAATAAAGTAGTATTTGAGTACTCATAGAAAACAAAAAAAATAGTGAATCAATTAACATTACAAAAAGTATTCGATCTTACTGGCCAGAAGACAAGTTGCTAGAAAAAGTTAATATTGATCAAGGTTTTGTGAAAGATGTGATAGCATTTTTTCTGTATTTTAGGAGAGTATCATGTATGTTTTCTAATTGTATGAATCTGCTAAATGATTTTTTAGTGTAAAATTACATATCTCGATCGTTTATGTTGAGAGGAAGAATGTCTATTGCTCAAAATTTGAGTGGAGTTTGTTTTTAAAAGTAAAGTTGGAGGAAACAATAATCTCCACCCTAAGTTTTTAATATTACTCCTAAATTAGACAAAGATGAGGAACATTGGAGTTTGATTAAAAAACGAGTGAAAATAAAAATAATGAAAATTTTCTTAACCAAATGACATTTATGGTGTTTGCTTTGAAAATAACTTGAGACAAGAGTTCGAACAAGCCTGGAAGTAGAGAAGAGTAAAGGGCTTATCCATTATCCATTAAGTTTCGAACCGTGCTCCATTGGCCTTGAAAATTTCTTGGTTATATAATTATTAGAAAAGTTTTTAACAGCTTTTTGAAAAACTTTATCAGGAACTATATATTCTTCGGCATGTATGTGTACATGTAATACACTACTCACACGCGCGCGCACATAAGGCGCATAAGTTTGTATATTGTACTTGTCACAAACTAATAAAGTGTACTTTATCGGTTGGTTATTGTGTTTATTGATTTTAAAATACCAAATCCTTAGTGTCAGTGAGATATGTATCTCTCTCAAGTTTTTGGAATGAGAAAATATATTATTTAGAAGTGAATAATGAGTGTAGAATAGTTGAACAAAAGAGGATATAGAGACAACTTCAGAACAAATGGTACAAATTTGTGATTTTTGATTTATTCTTATTCTTTCTTTTATTTTATAAATTGGGAAATATCTAAAACATGAAAAACAGTTGGGTATAAACTCCCTTGTTGCTATGGTTGGCTAGAAGAAAAATTATTGTGTTCCAGACTTTCAAACTTTCAATAAGATAACTTTTCCTCAAAGTTTCAAATATGTATATAGTGTCTATTTCTGAACTATGATTTTTTCCTTTTTTGGTTTGATGACTCGGTACAATGTGTATTTTTTCGTTTTCATGAATTTCAAAATGGATTTATTGTGTATTCTATGGTCAAGAAATGATAAGTGAAAGGATGAGCAATAGTGAGAGATCTACTAAGCAACATCTTCGTAGTGTTGCTTGGGACGGCGACGTGTATTCCCAGGTATTGGAATTCAAGAACTAAATTTGTCAAAAAAATCTTCTTAAAAGACTGGGTTATTCCCTCGTAGTCCTTTAAGTAGAAATGTAATTTGAGAATTTAGAAGTTGAATAGATGCAAAGTTTCTTTAAATTAATAAATCAAAGATCATACTTGTAATAGTCATCTGGAGCATGACTCTTTCAATGTTTGGTAAATGAAATGATAAGTCATTTGTCATATACTCATATTATACTTAGTCAACATTGTGCTGCTGGAAAGAGTGTAAAAGTCCACAAGATAAATTAGATAATAGGACATTAAATAAGCTTTTGTGAGGCCCCCCTCCGTGTTGACTGGGCAAAGACAGTCAGAGACAAAGATGTAAGGATTTTATTGTAATTTTCTTTACACAACGAGAAGCTGTAAATCAAAAGAAAATCACAACAGCGGGCATTAATGAAACAAAGAGGATTCCAAATGTTTTCTCAGATTTGGCTTAGTTTACCAGCAATGATTGCAGAAGAAAGACTACATATTACTGTCCTCTTCACTTATTGCCTTCTATTCATCTCAGTTTGCTATAGTGAAAGCTCTTATTTGACTTTGTATGCGAAGATTTTAGAATCAGTTAAGGGAATAAACGAGTTGATTGATGAGTGCCTTTTTAGCCTTTATTTAAAAGGCTTTCATGTGGATCTAACATGGTTGGCTCTTTCTGTGAGGCAATACCTCACCACACTACACTACACTACACTTCGACACAAGAGAAGAGAGTGGAACTCAATCTCATTTAGAAAGCCTGATCTCTATCTTTCAGCAACTGAACGGGAAGTGGTTTAAGAATAAGAAAGGACTTTAGGCTCTTCTACTTGAAATATCCTTCAATTATTGAAGAAATATGATTTTTTATACTCATGTTTCCCTTCCCATCCTGCTCCGCCGAGTGTTGCGCTCGGGTTAACCAAGCCCTCAAGTAGGTGACACAAGCTACGAAGCTGTAGACTTAAGACCTAAGGATATTTCTTTGACGGGTGATCGGGTCTTAGAATCCTCGGGAAAGTTTAAGCACCTTTATACAATTTCTATTTTGCTTTCTATATATAGATATGGCTTTCTCTTGATGGAATATACCAAGCAAAATCTTCTTTTTAGAACCACAACTCAGTGAAGTAGGCAGATGTCTCTCCTCTCTCAAAGCAGGCGAGCTTCAAGCTTGGAAGATCAAGAAAAGGGTCCTTTCAAACCTTAATCTTAAGAAATTCCTAAACGAGAAAGTGGTATGTATGGTTGGCGTATGCCTGGAAACTAGTCCAGAATGATATCATCAACTGCACGATAGAGATTCCAATTCCGTGTATCCGGTTAAGCAATCACTGCCCGCCAGCTTCCACCCAGACAAGAAAGGTGAGAGAGGTATCCAAGCGATACTCCTACTTTTAGTAGAATTAGATAAATGAAAAAGCATATAGATATATACACCTTGGGTGAGATTTTCTGTAAGAGGGGAAATCGTCGCAACATTCTTTGCTTCCAAAAAAGAAGAAAAATAAAAAAAATACTTATAAATCGACAAGTATAACCAACACTATCACCATAACACGGAGCCGAGAAAGAGCAAAAAGAATATTCATGAGCCGATGCAAAAGTAGTCCTTTACGCGAGGAAACGCCAAACAGACTGACCTCTGCTAACTACGTTTTATATAGACTGGAAGCTAGAGAGTTACTAAGGTATAGTGCTGCTACCAGAGAAGGCTCTTTCATGCTAGGCGTCCAGACCTACTATACCCGAGCCGCTACTTACACATCTGGAGTTCCGGATTGAACTAGGGAACGGAATTTAAGGGCAACGAAGGCCCTTAGATAGGACTCCATCTATGAATAGAAGAGATTTTCTTTCTAGTAGAGCTCATTACGACCATTATAACCTAACTCCAGGGTTATAGACTCATTCAGGTTGAGACGGACTCCATGGTTTCTATACAGAAGTTGCACAATGGCTGTGACTTCCCCCGTAGTTGGGGGCGGGAGTTAAGCGTCCGATTCGACAATGAACACTAAATGTAAAAGGCAAATCTGAAATACATTGAGATCGCCGAAAAAGATACACAAAACTAGGAGAAGGAAGCAGCACCCAGCTCGATGAATCTGAAGCAGCAGATCTGCAGGACTCGATCCTTTTTTCTTTTTTCTCAATTTAAAGAGAGGAGAGGAAGGGAGAATCGAACTTTTATATCCAGATTGGAACTGGACTTAAACGTCTTTGGATCCTGCTTAGGGCCGACTTTCACTCCACTTTCACTTTCATATCAGGAACGTCGACTTGCACTTGCAATATAGAATTTGACCTAATAAATTTCAGTTATCGATTGACTCCTATTCCCACTTCTTAGGAGTGAAAGGCTGGTCTTGAAGAGCCTAGGTTCACTCATGACTTAGTGTGCAAGACCGGCTCTCCTCTTTCAACAATGCTCTAAGAGTGGGATTTTCGCTTTTCTGGATTTCCCACCAATTCCTTAGATCCCTAGTCTTAGAGCTAAAGGAAGTCCTCTAACTAATCTAATCCACCGAAGGAGAAGGCGGAGTTCTCTTTCCTCTGCTATTAATAATAAGGAATACCAGGCTGCCGTTAAGGTAGCTCACCCGGCTCAACAATACAAATCCCTGCAGTTCAGTCACCCGCGGCTAATTCAATTCACTCTCACTACAGCCTTCTTAAGCCGAAAGAAACCCGGGCAAGAATCTCATGGTAGTACGAAGGGGGAGCAAAATCGTATCTGGGAGTGGTTCTTCGGATCGATCATAGATTCTCGGCCCTGTCCTTTGGCTTCCACTCCAGTTGACCTCTCTTGTTTCCATCCCACCGTGAGAAGGTAGAGAGCAAAACCAACCCAACAAACAACTATTACTACGCCCCTATTAGTAAAGCATGTACTTCTTGCAAGGCTTGCTGAGCTTTTTCATATGACAGACATCACAAAAGTAGTCCGTTGAACGATTGGGGATTCGAAGATAAAGATTGGACAACGATCTCACTTTCCTCCTCATATTCGGTTTGACTTATGTTCATTCGCTCTGCGATCGGAGCAGTATATTGAAAAAAAGAAGCGACTACCTTACTTAAGCAATTCTTCTTATTTTTATTCTTTCTTAGTTGAAGTTCTTTACTGCATTTCACGCTTTTCAGGACCTCGATCCAAGCCCTTGGTCTCAAAAACTTCAGCATGGATGGATAGATGCCATACGGCCGTTAGCTATTAAGTATTTCGTATATAGCAGGACTGTGACCCTCCTCTCAACCCAATCCCTTACTTGACCTTCAAAACTCACTATCGAGTTGTAACCGAAGTAGATCAAGAGAGGGGACGATGCCCAGACGACAGATTTGACCCAATGTCACACAGGCCAAAGGCTCAGAATGAGACGATAGTTGGAAGCCAGACCTTCATAGATAGACTCAGGTAAAGCACCCACACCAACGAGTGGAATACCTGTAAGGAGTCCAACAAATGGGGAGAGTATAAAGATTAAGTCGAAGGCTGAATATCGAACCATGAACGAATGCAAACAACGTACAACAAGCCTACTCATCATCAAAGCAAGTCCAAGCCCATGCAAAAATGACCTCATTGTCATGGGAGCCCTTTCCTTACTCCTCAATATAGTCGCAGGTTCTACACATTATGATTTGCAGCACCTATTCAGACTCGCCTAGCGGTCGTTTTCATCTCGTAAAGCGGTATTTCTCTCTTTTATCATCTCTTCAAAGACATAGAGCTTCGGTTCACACAGTATATAAGACTTGTGATTCAGGCAATCTAATCTTCCGTGTGTAAGGCGGAAGCCCCCAAAAATGGTTTTCAAAAAATGGGTGGTCAAAATATCGAATTACTATGCCTATCTTGGTGGTCGTTACTTTTGGTGATCTTTCTTTTTGGTCCTCTTCTTGTTCTATTGATTAGAAGCATCTAGCAGCACCACACCGGTTTAGAATACGATTCTAAGGGCTAAGGCGGAATCTTAATAATTCACTGGTCGAGATGGCGGAACGAACCAGAGATTAATTCATGTATTCGGAGATCTGAGAAGTCACGAGTTAACCCTACAAATGAAATAGGGATTGAAAGAGTCAATATTCACCCGCGAAAACTTTTTTTATTGAAAAATTTAGGACAATACAATAAAGGTTAAAATAAGGATTTGGTATAATAATACAATTCTTTTTAGATTTCTATTTATAAAACTAAAAAGTTTAGTTATCTATTTAAACAAGATATACAAATTACTAATAGATTGAATGAAATCTCAAAGAATCCCACGTTCAAGGTATTACTCAGTAAATACATATATATCTTAACTTAAGATTGACTATTCTAGCTTAATTCAAATTAAATTTTTTGGAATCCTTTTATTCGCGGTCAAAGAGTTTTAGAAAATATTCTTGGTGGAAAAAATGTGAATGAAGGATCCCACTAAATTGAATTGGGTCCATAAATCTAAGAAATGGTGAGAATTCTTGATCTCTCTCAATATCTCTCTCAATTCGAAAATCCAAGATTTGAATTGATGTCCTCTCATTGATTCCTCCTAAATTGCATTGATTTGAAAGCGGTACGTGAGTTGGGTTCAGAACGTCGTGAGACAGTTCGGTCCATATCCGGTGTGGGTGTTAGAGCATTGAGAGGACCTTTCCCTAGTACGAGAGGACCGGAAAGGATGCACCTCTAGTGTACCAGTTATCGTGACCACGGTAAACGCTGGGTAGCCAAGTGCGGAGCGGATCACTGCTGAAAGCATCTAAGTAGTAAGCTCACCCCAAGATGAGTGCTCTCCTATTCCGACTTCCCCAGAGCCTCCGGTAGCACAGCCGAGACATCGACGGGTTCTCTGCCCCTGCGGGGATGGAGCGACAGAAGTTTTTTTGAGAATTCAAGAGAAGGTCACGGCGAGACGCCGTTTATCATTACGACAGGTGTCAAGTGAAAGTGCAGTGATGTGTGCAGCTGAGGCATCCTAACAGACCGGTAGACTTGAACCTTGTTCCTACATGACCTGATAAATTCGATCAGGCACTTGCCATCTATTTTCATTGTTCAAATCTTTGACAACACGAAAAAACCATTGTTCAACTCTTTGACAACATGAAAAAACCAAAAGCTCTGCCCTCCCTTTCTATCTATCCAAGGGATGGATTGGCAGAGGCCTTTGGTGTCCCATCCAGTCAAGAATTGGGGCCTCACAATCACTAGCCAATATGCTTTTCTCTCATGCCTTTCTTCGTTCATGGTTCAATATTCTGGTCGTTCCGCTCTGTCGATCGATGGTAGTATAAGACTTCTGTAACCCCTCGAATTTTTTTACATAATGGTTCCTGCTTCCTACCCATAGTTAGCATGTATCACCCCGGTCATACTTTAGTATCACATCATAAACCCCCACCCCAACGCTATCTTCCTTATCAGTGAACCAGAACATAGTGCATAGGTGTCACACCTCCTTTTTCCGGCACCCGCAAGGGTACACGGAGTTTTTCCAATTAAAGGACAATCGAAACGGGATTTATTTATTAAGATTCAGAGTCGCCACTTGGGAGATTTATGGTGTCCCAAGTCACCGGTTATAATCCTAAATCGAGGAAAAAATGACTATGTATTATAGTCCGCGAACCAGAAATCCGGATAAGGCATTCTGTTAACCCGGGAGAAGGTGTTAGGCATTCCCGAGTTCCGTGGTTCTAGCACGGTCGCTCAACTGTTACATTCGGCTTATTTATCTGATTTTTAACAATTAAGAACTTATATGCAAATTTTAACTTGAACCGCCTTTATCAATTTTATTATTATTGTTATTATTTTACGGAGAATTGCAACATTGTGAAAACGTATCGCGAACCACGTCACAGTCAATGTACCCGTGGTTATCGAAACATTTCGACTCCGTTGAGATTTGGATTTGGGTCACATAAATGCACACCCGTATTTAAGAAAGTAATTTATTAAGGACGCGCCTGAAGTGACTAGCGTATCGTTATTTTGGGAAGAGGCCGTGAAAATTCACTAGACGGCCAACTCCAAAGTCTATCCGGTTATTGAGTCCTTTTATTGAGGGCCCCGCAATGTGCGATTTACTGTGGCGAGGCACGCCTCCTTTATTTTAAGGATATCCTAAAGTGACTACATTTCTATTTAAATGAGTCTCTAAAATAAAAAAACTTCCTGATTAATTACGAGCTAAAAAATAATAATAATAAAACATAACATACTAATTGCTAGATTAAGACAAATATTAATGGAAAGGAATTTTATTTAAAAAAAGATTCGAAATTGTAAATAAAATACGAAATTCGACAACTAAAATTCAAAAGAAATCAATTATAGCTAGCTTAAAGCTCACATTGTTATCGAAAAAAAACTATTGGAATTAATTATTCACGACCATTTAAAACTAGATTTAACCATAATTACTAAAGCTTATTAGAAAGTTTATTAAACTTAAACGTTGACTTATCTTGCTCAAACTCGCACCTAATGGATTAATGTTCTTAGCCTTGTAACGTTGAATCACACATAAAAAAAATCAAACTTGCTGATTCTACGAAATTATTGGCCTATTATATTTGCCTAATATTTACGGATCTTCGATACTATCAAGATTTAAAGATAGAAAAACTCAAATTGCTTCTATTCCAAAATTGCAAATTCAATCCAGATTTTACTAACCTTCCCTTCCAAATTAAATCGATTTCCTATATTGACTATTTACTAACGATTTGAATGCGCTTTTAAACTAAAAATTAACAAAGCCGAAACTAATACTTATGGTGTTCATACCGACACCCATCCACTAGTTCCGCAATTTAACGCTTCTCATTATACAAACTTCCACCATTTATATAACATGAAACACATAATGAATATCTAACAAAAAATACGAATATTCTATAATTAGAAGCATAAATCTTCTGGCCATTTCATTTCAGCTTCAATGCATATGTCGAAATGATTCAGATTAGTGTACCTGGTATTTGAATACAAGGAAAGGAAGAATAGGATCAGCAGCAGTAGAAATAGCGCAGCAACAACAAACAACCAGCAGTCAGAAAACCCAGCAGTAGACTTGAAAACCAAACAGAAATTCCAGCAACCACTCAATAAAGCAATAACAAAGGACCAACAGTTAACTCAAGAAGCCAATTGAAAATCCCGGAAGCAAACAGGAGGCAGAGATCACACTCAGGAATACACGAAAATAGTATTCGGATATTTTAGGAATCCTCTTCCTCAAGATTAAAAGTTTGTTCGTATCTCCTCTTTAGTTCTGAAATTTTTATCTCCCCAAAATTCTTCTTCTTTTAAGTGTCAAATGAGTCCTCTTTTATATCCAAAGCAAGACTCCTCCCTTTTTCTTTTTACCTAATTCCTTTTTACTTTTTAAACTATTATTACAACCCCTTTTACCTCTTTTACTTTTTAACCCGATATTCTTTTACTATGTGCACCTTTTAAATTTTATTATTACCTACACTATTTCTAATTTTTACTTTAGTAAAAGTAGTCAACATGGGCCCCCCATGTTCCTTCTTTTTGAATGGTCAAAAGAAGACATCATTATTAACCTTTTTCTTTTTGCTTTTATCATTATGTCTTGTCCCCCACCATAATTAAACAATATGCAATTGGTTAATTCCTGTTTTACCCCTAAACTAATGTTACTGTCCTGATTCAAAATCTGTTCAAACTTTAAAATTATCTAAGAACTTAAAATTAAATTACCAGCTATAACCAATCCTTAATCCAGTTATTTCAACAAATTCAAACTTAAATGATTAACAACAAAGCAACAATCGGAATTATTTTGACTGAACGATATTTTTAACAATACATATATTTTCAGATTCAATAATATTAACAATTTGAACATAACAAACAAGTAGATTTGAATTTCTAAATTCAATAATCATTTGAACTTTAAACTAAATCCAACAACATTACAACCAAGATGAATATTCAAATTAAATCAAGAATTAAAACATAAACTCACATTAAATCACGGATTAAGAACGAACTTCAAACAAAAGATGAACACGAATTAAATCTAAACTAATCAACAAAGATGGATGATTCAAGCGATTAAACTAACGTATTTCTATATTACAACTAAATTCTTTTAAACGAATAAAACAAACCGAAGAAGAAATAATTAATTGAATTTCAACTTGAATCTAACAACATTAACAATTTCTAAAAAATACATAAAAACACATGAAACAAACTGAAGAAATAATTAATTAAATTTCAATTTGAATCTAACAACATTAAAATTAAACTAACAATTTCTTTTAATAAATAAAAACACATGAACAAACTGAAAAACTAATTAATTAAATTTCAATTTGAATCTAATAACATTAAACTAACAATTTCTTTTAAAAAATAAATAAAAACACATGAAACAAACTGAAACCAATTAACAAAACGATAAACACGAACAAAACAAGAATCAAACATTTACCGATTTTAGATCCGAGAATATCAAAACAAAATACGGACAAAATGAAACTCAAACCCACTAACCGGATCGAAACGAAGAAGAACTTGAATGAAAACAAATCTGTCCGGAAACGATTATCGCACCAAAACAATTTGACGCCGAAGACGACCATGAACGGACGATCGAAGAACTGAAGAAGGAAGCAGCGGACAGCAGTAGTGACGGAGTAGCAGCAGCGACGAGGGTCATTTTGCCGCGACGAAGAAGAAACAGCAGCAGGCGACGGGGTGAAGAAGAAGACGCAGCAGCAGCCATGGCGACGTGAAGGAGGCAATAGCAACGAACAGACGAAGAAGAAGCGACCAGCAGCGATAACAGCTCGGCGTTGGACGTGAAGAATGCAGCAACCATGGATGACGTTAAGCTAGCAGTAACAGCAGTGAACGGAGAAGAAGAATCATCGGGCAGCAGGCGACGAGGAAGAAGAAGCAAAAGCAGTGGACGTAGCAGCCATGGCAGCGAGGAGCGACGAAGATCGACGAAGAAGAAGCAACGAAGATCTCGTCCATGGCGGTTTGTACGTGAAGAAGACGAGGGAAAAGACGAAGAAGAAGCAGCAGGCATGGATGGGTTGCTGCGTGTGTGTGTGTGTTTTGGAGAGAAGAGAGGTGGAGAAGAAGAGAGGGGGGTGGGTAGTGTGTCTAGGTTTTTTTTTTTTTTTGTGAAAATGAAAGAAAAATGAAAAGGGGGTTTGGGTCTTTTGGGTTATGGATTGGGTCGACCCAGTTCGAAATGGACCGGGTCGTAGGGGAAGGTTGGGCATCTTTGGGCCTGTGACTTAAAAATGAAGAAAAGGCCCAATCCGATCTCTTCTATTTTTGTCTTTTTTATTTATTCAATTTCCTAAATAATAAAGTTAAAATGCTAAGATTAAATTATAAAACCCAAAATTATCTAGAAATACTAATTAACTTCTAATAATAATTATCACCCAAAATTAAACATCAATAAAATAAAATCACACAAATTTGGACATTAAATGCTAAAAATGCAAAAGATGCCTATTTTTTGTAAAAAAATTTCATTTTGTAAAACAAACTTAATTACTCCTATTTGTAGAATTACATATTAAATGCAAATGTGACATATTTTTATATTTTTATTAATTTAACAAATAAAATGCACAAACAAAAATATAAATAGTTATCCAAAAGTGCCACGAAAATTCAAACATTCCACACAAAGGAAAATTGTTTTATTTTGAATTTTTGGGAGTAATTCTCATATAGGGCAAAAATCACGTGCTCACAGCTGCCCCTCTTTGTCCGGAAGCACGAAGGGTTTTCGCGCAAGATAAAGTGAGCGGATACGAGCGTTTTTTTTTGCCCGTTGGAATACTCCGTGCGAAGCATTTTTTGAAAGATTTGACCGAACCTTTGCTTCAGAGGTTTCCAACATATCCTGGGCTAAACAGGAATCAGGTCAATGTAGTTCGGGAAGTTTTGGTAGCTGGGACTACCATGGGACTGCAATTTGTTGTTACTGTTGCTGCATGCTGTTATTACTACTTACCGATCTCCTTATTACACCGTGCTTAAAAGAAAAATCAAGAAGCTAGGCTTGACTACGAATTACAAGATCCCATCTATCTTCCATTTGTTCTTGATGCCTTGCTTTCTTGTCGGCTTGCGTCTATTCCGGTGTTTCTTTCTTCCGAGAACTGACGGGGATGACACCGACCTCTTGCTTTCCTGAACACCAGTTTGCATCATTTTGTTCTGTCCGTTTGAGGATGCGGCTTCCTGTATTATGCTGTGATCTTTTGTTGTAACCTTCTGCCTTTGGTGGGTTACGGATTTCAAGACCTGAAATGTAAAGATTGAAAAATATTCCCTCGTTATACAGGTGGGCGCCTAATTGGTAAAGACATAAAATGTATTCTCTTGTTATACAGGTGGGCGCCTAATTGGTAAAGACATGAAATGTATTCCCTTGTTATACAGGTGAGCGCCTAATTGGTAAAGACATGAAATGTATTCCCTTGTTATACAGGTGGGCGCCTAATTGGTAAAGACATGAAACGTATTCCCTTGTTATACAGGTGGGCGCCTAATTGGTAAAGACATGAAATGTATTCCCTTGTTATACAGGTGGGCACCTAATTGGTAAAGACATGAAAAGTATTCCCTTGTTATACAGGTGGGCGCCTAATTGGTAAAGACATGAAATGTATTCCCTTGTTATACAGGTGGGCGCCTAATTGGTAAAGACATGAAATGTATTCCCTTGTTATACAGGTGGGCGCCTAATTGGTAAAGACATGAAATGTATTCCCTTGTTATACAGGTGGGCGCCTAATTGGTAAAGACATGAAATGTATTCCCTTGTTATACAGGTGGGCGCCTAATGCTAAGACTAAAAAGTATTTCCTTGTTATACAGGTAGGCGCCTAATTGGTAAAGACTGAAAAGCATTCCCTTGTTATACAGGTGGGCGCCTAATGTTAAAGACTGAAAAGTATTCCCTCGTTATACAGGTGGGCGCCTAATTGGTAAAGACATGAAATGTATTCCCTTGTTATACAGGTGGGCGCCTAATGCTAAGATTGAAAAATATTCCCTTGTTATACAGGTGGGCGCCTAATTGGTAAAGACTGAAAAGTATTCCCTTGTTATACAGGTGGGCGCCTAATTGGTAAAGACATGAAATGTATTCCCTTGTTATACAGGTGGGCGCCTAATGGTAAAGACATGAAAAGTATTCCCTTGTTATACAGGTGGGTGCCTAATTGCTGAAGACTGAAAAGTATTCCCTTGTTATACAGGTGGACGCCTAATGCTAAGACTGAAAAGTATTCCTTTGTTATACAGGTGGGCGCCTAATTGGTAAAGACATGAAACATATTCCTTTGTTATACAGGTGGGCGCCTAATGCTAAGATAATAACTTGAATTTGTTTCCTCGATTCTCCGAGAAAATTTTCAACTATGGCAGAAAATTTTCTGCCCCAGTTCTGGCGGTCTTTCTTATGCGTGTCTTTCGGCCATCATCAACACTTTATTTTCCTGTTCAAATCAAAGAAAATTTAGTTAGTTTTTTTTTAATATGGCGAGTAGTAATGTCACTCCTGATGGGGGATGATTGTTCCCTTCCCCTTATTCCTATTTGGCATTCCCAAAACCTGTTGGGGATGATGTTATTTGCTGGGGATAACATTCTGCTGGGGATGGTTTTTCCATTTATCCCTTCCCCGTTCTGTGTCTCAAAACTTGCTGGGGGTCATTTTGCTGAAGATGGATTTTTCTTTCTTCCTTTCCCTTTCTGTGTTGTCCGACCACCTCAGAACTTGGTCGACAATCGGTCGGGGTTCTGCTGGGGATCCTCTTGGAACTTGGCCCACAATTTCCTCAACATGCTGTTTTTCCGGTTCTTCCCCATACTTTCCTTGCCATTTAGACCAATATTATTCGGCCTTGCAACCAACGTCTTTTGTTTTATTGCCTTGTCTCTGGCCTGTCCTCTTCACATTTTGTGTTGTACCATTTTGGCAACTGGTAGTAAGCTCTAAAAAACCTTTCTCAAAAATAAATTTCTGGAAAAAGTCTTTTAAACAAAGAAATGAAAAGATGGAAGAAGAGAAAATCTTTTTGAACAAATGCTGGGGAAAAGAAAAGAAATGAACTTATCTGGGTAGTATAACCGATTCCAACGATCATGTCGTGCATTCCGGATTAATCAACCCAGTCTATTTGTGTCGATCAATCTTTCTGATGTCTTCACTTGCTGGGGATAAATAGGTGCCCACCTCTTCGCAAAATGCGGATCCTTTCAGCCAATCTATCTTGTCGCCTCATAGTGCCCTTCGCAGGATTTTCACTAATAAGACTCTCTCCTTTCTCTCAGTTCCCGTCGCCTTATGGTGCATGTGAAGGTTTTCACCGGTAAGACTCTCTCATTTTGCTTCTCTCAGCTTACGTCGTCTTATGGCGCCTGTGATGGTTTTCACCGATAAGACTCTCTCATTTTGCTTCTCTCAGCTTACGTCGCCTTATGGTGCCTGTGAAGGTTTTCACCGATAAGACTCTCTCATTTTGCTTCTCTCAACTTATGTCGCCTTATGGTGCCTGTGAAGGTTTTCACCGATAAGACTGTCTCATCTTATTTTCTCAGCTGGGGATTGGAATGTTGCCGGTAAGATTATCTCTGCTGGGAATTTTTATGGCTATCAATTCTTTCAGCTCATGATCCTCATTCAGTCGGGGACCAGCATGTTATTCTTGGCTTTCATTTGCCTGTCTTGGCACCTCTCGGATACTGATCGGGAGGACTTTTTTGGACATCAATAGGGGTTTTATGTGGGTCTTAAAAGAAAAGGATATAAAAATTCAAAATAACTTTGATGGGTAAAACATTACAACTCTTGGAATGAAACCTTTTTTTAAAAAATAAAAATAAAAATAAAAATATAACTTCTGCCCCAGTTTTCTTGCTTGGGAAATTTTTTATTTTTGTTACATTATGACCGAGCCGTGAGGCGCCTGCGTATCTTCTTTGAGGAATCAGGTCGAACGTAGTTCACTTGATTCCTTTGTTTTTCTTGCGACCTTCCCCCTTTTTTTATTTTATTATTTTACTTCTTTTCTCTTTTCATTTTGTTTCATTAATGATTCCAAGAGGGGGGTATAAAAGGATAAGTAAGGCTCAAAGGGGTAAAGCAAAGGTTAAAAGTGTTTGGATAGAAGAAAGAATTGCATCCGTCATTTCATTATCCGATAAGCACCAAGTACAAACAAACAAATAAACAACAAAAGAAATTACACATAATATCTTTTGACTGCATCAGAATTGATAACCATGTCGACGCATCTTCCTTCGACATCTGTCAGACGTAAAGTGCCGTTGGATAATACTCTGGTCACAATATACGACCCTTGCCAATTCGGGGCGAACTTGCCTTTTGCCTCAATCTGATGTGGGAGGATCCGTTTCAATACTTACTGGCCTACTTCAAATTTCCTAGGGCGCACCTTCTTATTGTATGCTCTTGCCATTCTCTTCTAATATAACTGGCCATGGCATACTGCTGCCAATCTTTTTTCATCAATTAAGCTCAACTGCTCCAGTCGGGCTTTGACCCATTCATCATCATCAATCCCAGCCTCAGCGACAATCCGAAGGGATGGAATTTCAACTTCTGCTGGTATCACTGCTTCAGTTCTGTATACCAACGAATAAGGACTGGCACTTACTGATGTACGAATAGTAGTGCGGTAACCCAATAATGCTAACGGTAGATTTTCATGCCACTGTATGGACCCTTCTACCATCTTTCTCAAAATCTTTTTTATGTTTTTGTTGGCTGCCTCAACTGCACCATTCGCCTTAGGACGATACGGGGTGGAATTACGATGTGTAATCTTGAACTGTTGACATACTTCTTTCATCAAACTACTGTTAAGATTAGCACCGTTGTCCGTGATGATTACTTTCGGGATCCCAAATCTACAGATGATATGGGAATGGACAAAATCCACCACCGCCTTTTTGGTTACTGACTTGAAAGTCTTGGCCTCCACCCATTTGGTGAAATAATCGATGGTTACCAGAATGAACCTGTGGCCGTTTGAAGCTGCCGGCTCAATGGGTCCAATGACATCCATGCCCCCACGCAACAAATGGCCATGGCGCTGACATTGTATACAATTCTGTCGGCGGAGAATGAATCAGATCTCCGTGTATCTGACACTGATGGCATTTTCGCACGAAACTGATACAATCATGCTCCATGGTGAGCCAATAATATCCCGCCCGCAGAATCTTCTTTGCCAATACATACCCGCTCATATGGGGCCCACAGACTCCAGCATGTACCTTTGTCATCACTGTCGTGGCTTGACTAGCATCTATACATCTCAGCAATCCCAAATCTGGGGTTCTTTTGTACAGCACCCCTCCACTTAGGAAGAATCCATTTGACAATCGCCGGATGGCTCTTTTTTGATCTCCGGTGGCATGCTCCGGGTATATCCCCATCCTGAGGTACTCCTTGACGTCATAAAACCATGGCTCGCCATCCACTTCTTCCTCTATCATGTTGCAATAAGCATGTTGATCACGAACCTGAATATGCAACGGGTCAACATGGATCTTGTCTGGATGGTGCAACATCTATGCTAAAGTGGCCAAAGCATCAGTAACCTCATTGTGAATTCTCGGGATGTGTCTGAACTCTACTGATCGAAATCGCTTGCTCAGATCGTGCAAATATTGTCGATATGGTATAAGCTTTAAATCTCGTGTTTCCCATTCACCCTGGATCTGATGTACCAGAAAGTCCGAGTCTCCCAAGACCAAGACGTCCTGTACATCCATGTCTGCAGCTAAACATAAGCCCAGAATGCATGCCTCATATTCAGCCATGTTGTTGGTACAATAGAAATGTAGTTGAGCTGTAACAGGATAGTGATATCCTGTTTCAGAAATAAGTATCGCTCCTATTCCAACTCCTTTTGCATTCACCGCCCCATCGAAGAAAAGCTTCCACCCTGGTTCCTCAGTTAGTTCTAACTCCTCTATATGCATCACTTCTTCATCTAGAAAATATGTCCTCAAAGGCTCGTATTAATAGGATTCTCAGCCAAGTGATCGGCCAATGCTTGGGCTTTCATGGTCGTCCTCGTCACATAGACAATGTCGAACTCTGTGAGTAATATCTGCCATTTTGCCAATCTTCCTGTGGGCATAGGCTTCTAGAAAATATACTTTAATGGATCCAGGCGTGAAATAAGGTAAGTAGTATGTGACGACAGATAATGCTTAAACTTCTGTGCTACCCAAGTTAGAGCACAACATGTCTTCTCAAGTCGAGTGTACTTATTCTCATAGACTGCAAACTTCTTGCTGAGATAATAGATGGCTTGCTCTTTTATTCCTGTGATGTCGTGTTGCCCTAACATACAGCCAAACGAATTCTCCAGGACCGTTAGATAAAGGATAATGGCCTCCCCGGCTCAGGTGGAACCAACACAAGTGGATTAGATAAATATCCTTTGATCTGGTCAAATGCCTCCTGACATTCTGCCGTCTATTCTATCGTGGCATCTTTCTTTAGCAATCGAAAGATGGGTTCACAAGTTGCTGTGAGTTGGGCAATAAATCTGCTGATATAGTTTAACCTTCCCAACAGACTCATTACTTCTGTCTTATTCTTCAGTGGTGGCAAATCTTGGATAGATTTGATCTTTGACGGGTCCAGTTCAATACCTTGCCGACTGACGATGAATCCCAACATCTTTCCAGATGGAACACCAAAGGCACATTTAGCCGGGTTAAGCTTAATATCATACCTTCTAAGTCTTTGAAAGAACTTCCTTAGGTCTGCTACATGGTCTTCCTGATGCTTAGACTTTATGATCACATCGTCCACGTACACCTCGATTTCTTTATGGATCATGTCATGAAACACAGTAGTCATTGCTCTCATGTACGTTGCCCCAGTATTCTTCAAACCAAATGGCATCACCCGATAGCAATAAGTTCCCCACAGCGTAATGAATGCCGTTTTTTCCACATCTTCTTCATCCATCAGAATCTGATGATACCCAGCATAGCAATCTACAAAAGATCCGAGACACGTCCGGCGCAATTGTCGATTAAGATATGGATGTTGGGTAAAGGAAAGTTGTCCTTTGGGCTTGCCCTGTTCAGATTGCGGTAATCGACACACACCCTGATCTTCCCATCTTTCTTTGGCACCGACACCACATTAGCCAACCAATCAGGATATCGAGTGACACGAATAACCTTTGCTTGCAGCTGCTTGGTTACTTCCTCTTTAATCTTCACACTTATATCCGTTTTGAACTTCCTCAATTTTTGCTTGACGGGAGGGCATGCCGGGTCAGTGGGCAATTTATGAACCACTAAATCTGTGCTTAACCCCGGCATGTCATCATATGACCATGCAAAAACATCTTTGAACTCCATAAGTGTTTTGATCAATTCTTCCCTGATATTTGGTGCAATGTGGATGCTTATTTTAGTTTCTCTGATATCGTCGACATCCCTAAATTGATGGCTTCTATGTCATTTAAGTTGGGCTTGGATTTTTCTTCAAACTGACTTAACTCCCTGTTTATCTCCTCGAAGGCTTCATCCTCATCGTATTCCGATTCATTATCATAATCGCCCTCTTGTATAGTTAGTTCGGAATCAGATTGATCTTTTAGACTAAGTTAAAGATCCGTTGTGCATGCCATATCGTTAGAACTAGTGTCACACCTCCTTTTTCCGCGCCCGAGGGGGCGCAGGGGAGTTTTTCCAATTAAAGGACAATCGAAACGGGATTTGTTTATTTGTTTCAGAGTCGCCACTTGGGAGATTTAGGGTGTCCCAAGTCACCAATTTTAATCCCGAATCGAGGAAAAGAATGACTCCATATTACAGTCTGCGTACCAGAAATCCGGATAAGGAATTTTGTTAACTCAGGAGAAGGTGTTAGGCATTCCCGAGTTCCGTGGTTCTAGCACAGTCGCTCAACTGTTATATTCGGCTTGATTATCTGATTTTATACAAATATGAACTTATGTGCAAATTTTAACTTTTACCGCTTTTATTATATTTTAAAAGTAATGTGAACATTGTTTAAAAACATATCTTTGGATTGCGTCACATGAAATGCACCCGCGATCCGGAACGTATTTTTATTCAATGTTTTAGGATTTGGATTTGGGTCGCATGAAATGCACACCCGAGTTTAAGAAGGTAAGATTATTAAAATACGCGCCTAAAGCGATTAGCGTATTATTATTTCTGGGTGAGGCCGTGGAACTTTGCTAAACGGCCGATCCCGAGTTCTAAGTAATTAAAGCACACATTTTTTTTGTGAGGGTCCCGCAATCTGTGCATTTTATTTGGCGAGGCTCGTCTCATTTTATTTAAAAGGATAAACCTACAGTGACTACATTTCTTCTATTAGGTTTGTCTCTAAAAATAAAAGAAAACTTTCTTAATTATTTACATGCTAAAAAACGTAGCTTATTAATTATTGATTTACGGTTGATATAAATGGAGAATCGCAACGGAGTTAGTACAAAGAAATGTTGTTTTTGTTCTATATTCTATTATTCAAGGAAAATTGAAACACGAGATTAACGTACAATGATATCGAAGCAGATTATTTTATGTGAGGAGGTTAGACATATTCGGCCTTGTTCATCATACGGACGGGGTTCAGTTAATTACTCCTTACATGCTTGATGCTTGAAAAAAAACGAGGCATTTGAAACGAACCTATCTAACTTAATGTAATATTACTACATGTTTGAGTACACGATTTTTCCTTTTTGCTTTAACCCAAATTGCTTCGTGCATTCGAATTGTGCATTACCAACTGATGAGTTAAGGTGAAGCTAATGTGCTTAATGCATTTCCAATTCAACAGACCCTATGTGAAACCACTGTTGGCCGATAATTGTTACTATCCAACTAGCTTCTTCCTGATTTATATACAACCATAGATTACCAGGCTAAATTCCTTAATGAACAATGTTTTATTACATGGTTTAAAAGCCAGTCTCTACCTGTTGAACATACAAATATTCTAAACTACCAGCAGCAGAATAAAGGTAACTGTATTGATGTTTAGACTACAAAACTCTATATGCCCTTATTCAGCTCCAAACTCATCATTACATCAGTGAATTTAGAATGTGTACCTGGATATTAGGACAATAAGAAGAGGAAGAGAAAGAGTATCAGCAGCAGGCAACTAACAGCAACAACAACTTAGCCACAACACAGCAACAACAATGCAGCCCACAGATGATCGAGCATCAAACAGTCATATCCCAGAAACAGAGTAGAAAAACAATAGCGGGAAGCCCAGAATATTGAATGTAACAGCACCAATAGTTTAACAATCACACACAGTTCGGCAAATAACCAATAGCAATTGGCCAAGACAGCTTGGCCAGCTTAAATTCTTATGCTGTTTTCAGACAGTCTTTGTTACAATGTTCTGAGATTTCTTTTTGTTTCTTTCTTTCAGCTTTTTAAGAAAACCTTCTCTCCAGGATCCAAAAATTCTTTTTTTTTCTAATGGAATGTCTGCCTCTTTTATAGCCTAAACTCAGCACTTTACAGTCTGTTTGACAACTCAGAATTTCCCCCTCCCTGCTGTTTTTCCCACTCAGCTATTTAAACTAAACAAAAACTCCCACGAGATTCCCTGACAGCTCCTCTCTATTTGGTTGTTAAAGTGACCTAATCTCTTATTCATTTAGTAAAGCATGGGCAGCAGGAATATAATCTTACAGCACATGCTGTCCAATTATTTAAATTCCTTAATCAGCTGACCAAGCACATGCTGCCCAAAATTTGAACCAAGTAAACATGCCATCCATTTAAGACCAAAGTCTGAACTGCCATTATAACTTACCCCCTAAATGTTTTTTGATTCAAATTGAACAAAATCAATAGGCAACACACTTCAATTCCTAATGGAATTCAAATACGATCACAGCAAAAACAAACAGCATGAATCAAATTGTTACCATTTAATGGCTGAAACTAATTGACGACATACATCGACTCGACTATATTAATCGTGATACATGACAAGCAATCAACCCAACAAAACAACACAAAACAAAGTGTACCAACTCTCTTGGCAATTTGCAACGATACAGGAAAACAGACGGACATTATTGGTTTGACGAATACCAACTGAATTGAAATAAACACACTACCACATGAACTTAACATAACAGAATAAACTAAACGAAAGGTCTTGTATAGATGGGGAGACAAACTGCTAACAGAAATCCCAGAACTAGACAAACAACTAAACATGCTAACAAATTAATCCGAATAAAAAAATGGACGATAAAAGGGACACATGAACAAACCTGAAAAACTTTAAACATAGCTGAACCCAGGCCCGAGCTTGATTTGTTCGTTTAAAGTCGAACAAATCCTAACCGAGGTGTTCTCGACCAAGAACACTTCGATTAGGGTTTACTAGACTACAAACTTGTCTAAATTCAAACAGACCCCACGAAATCTTTATGTTCTAAGATTTGACTTTTCCAGATTTGGTTTTTTGGATTTATGGGTGGATTCGGACCAAACCAAACATGGTTTGGTCACGAGGGATGTTAGGGGAGTATCTAGTGCGAATCTGGGGTAGATTGGTGTAGATCGAGTTTTGTCTCGAATCTTCCAATGAAGATTCGAGAAGGTGGAGGAGGATTCGAGGCTAGGAGATAACAGATTTGGGTTCGGGGTGGTGAGATGCATCAAGGGTGTTAAGGGGGTGGTCACCGGCATCCTTGCCGCCGGGTTCTGGTGAAAGGGAAGCCATGGCGGCTACTAGGGTTTCGGGGGGTTGGGATCCCTTCTGAGAGAGACGAAGGAACGGGGGTGGGTGTTTGGATAGGGGGCGGGGTAGAAGGGTTAGGTTTATATATGCCTTGGAGGTTTTAGATCCTGGCCGTTGGATCAAATGAGATCTAAGGCCAGGATCTATTCACTTAGGAAAGACGGTGTCGTTTGGGTGTGATGGTGGGTGAGACCGGGTAAGGCTGGATCGGGTCAAAATTTGACGGGTTTAGGGGAAAGCCTGGGTCCGTTGGATCAAAGGGGTTGGACGGCTCAGATCAACTTGCCTGAAACGGCGTCGTTGAGGTGAAGTGAGCAACCTGATCAGGACCGTTCATTTGAGTCAGATCAATGGCTCCAATAGGGACACTGATACGGCGTCGTTTGAGTCAGTGCTTGGGCAGGCCTGACTTGGACTGGACCTGTGTGCCGGTTTTGGGCCTCATTTTGGGGCCCAATCTGATTTTCCATAACCATTTTTCTTTAAGGACCAAATTTAAATAAAATTCTTAAGTAAATTGTAAAACTTAGAAAAATTAACAAATAAAATTACACACATATTGGTTAACCCCTATAACAATTATCACAAGATTTAACATTAAGTACGACTCACTAAATGACAAGACATATATTTTTTGATTTTCTTTTCTTTTGGAGTAATTCCCGTGAAGCAAAAATCACGTGCTTACAGCTACCCCTCTTTGCTCGAAGACATAAAGGGTTTTCGCGCAAAGATAAAGCGGGCGATATTTGCTCGTCCGAGTACTCCATGTGAAGCATTTTTTCGAAAAAGATTTGACCGAACCTTTGCTTCAGAGGTTTCCTACATATCCTGGGCTGAATAGGAATCAGGTCAATGTAGTTCGGGAAATTTTGGTAGCTGGGACTACCGTATGACTGTAGTGTTCGCTGCTGTTGTGCGCTGTTGCATGCCGCTGTAGGATGCTACCACTCACCGATCTCCTTGTTACATCGTTCTAAAAGGAAAAAACAAGAAGCTAGGCTAGACTGTGGATCATTAGATCTCATCCATCTTCAACTTGTTCTTGCCGCCTTGCTTTCTTGTCGGCTAGCGCTTTCCTCCGATGCCTTTATTTTGTGAACTTGGGGGATGATACCGGTCTTTCGCCTTTTTTCTGAATGCCGGTTTTCATCACTTCGCCTGGTCTCCTGGGGACATGGCCCTCTTCCTTAAGCCTTTCAATGGTTTCTTCAGTGGTATGGCTTTCTTCATCAAAATTGTTATGATGGGCATGCTATAGCGTTCTCAAGCTGCTTCTTTCAAGACGCGTCCCTTCTTCCTTTTGAATCGCGCGCTTGCCTTTGCAGCCTTCTGCTTCTTGGTGTTGGGGATTTTATTGTTTCCTGCTTGGGGATCTCTGTTGTAACCTTCCGCCTTCTGGTGGGGTTACTGATTCCAAAATCTGTAATATAAAACCAAAAGTTGTTTAAATGCAAAATTATGAAATGCATGCCCGCATTTTACTGGTGGACGACCTAGAACTGAAATGTATTCCCGTATTTTACTGGTGGGCGACCTAGAACTGAAAAGTATTCCCGCATTTTACTGGTGGGCGACCTAGAACTGAAAAGTATTCCCGCATTTTACTGGTGGGCGACCTAGAACTGAAATGTATTCCCGCATTTTACTGGTGGGCGACCTAGAGCTGAAAAGTATTCCCGCATTTTACTGGTGGGCGACCTAGAACTGAAAAGTATTCCCGCATTTTACTGGTGGGCGACCTAGAGCTGAAATGTATTCCCGCATTTTACTGGTGGGTGACCTAGAGCTGAAAAGTATTCCCGCATTTTACTGGTGGGCGACCCAGAACTGAAAAGTATTCCCACATTTTACTGGTGGGCGACCTAGAGCTGAAAAGTATTCCCGCATTTTACTGGTGGGCGACCTAGAGCTGAAAAGTATTCCCGCATTTTACTGGTGGGCGACCTAGAACTAAAAGGTATTCCCGCATTATACTGGTGGGTGACCTAGAACAGAAAAGTATTCCCGCATTTTACTAGTGGGCGACCTAGAGCTAAAAAGTATTAAAATTGTTTCCTCGTTCTTCCGAGAAAATTTTTGATAATCGGCAGAAAATTTTCTGCCCCGGTTTTGGTGATTTCCCTGGCATCGCGTCCTACTGCCATCATCAATCCTTTGTTTTCCTGCAGCAGACAAAAAGGATTTAGTTAGTTTTAATCATGGTGGGAGGAGGTGCCTTTCCGATGGATGATTTTTCCTCTCTTTCCCTTTTCTTGCTCTGTGCCCCCATAACTGGTTGGTGGACAAAGTTGCTTGTTGGGGGTTCCGGCCTGCTGGGGATTGGTTTTCAATTTATCCCCTTTTCTGCTTTCTCTTTACAGTACATGCTGTGGGAGTCTGTTTTTACTCCCGAAACCACTCCTTTTAGGAGTTTACTTCCTCCAAAACTGCAGGGCACAACATTGCATTGCCTGGGGCTAGTCTTTAGGACGGTTGGGGTTATCTCGCATCGGACGAACTCCCTTTGGTCTCTGGTAGCAAATTTTGAAAAATCCTTTTCAAAACAAATTTTTAGAAAGAAAAATGAAAAAGATAAAAAAAGGAGAAAAATCTTTCTGAACCAATACTTGGTGGAAAAAGGAATTCAGAAGAGTTTATCTGGATGACCTGACTGGTCCCTGTGATCATGACGTGCACCATAGATTTCCGACCCAGTCTATTTGTATCAATTGACTTGCCCGATGGCTTTACTTGCTGGGGATAAATGAGTGTCCATTTCTTTGCGAACGCGGACCCTTTTGTTGATCTGCCTTGTCGCCTCATAGTGCCCTTCGAGGGGTTTTCACTAATGAGACTCTCTCTTTTTCTCTCAGCTCCCGGCGCCTTATGGTGCCTATGAAGGTTTTCACCGATAAGACTCTCTTGTTTTATATCTCTCATCTTCCGTCGCCTTATGGTGCCTGTGAAGGTTTTCACCGATAAGACTCTCTCATTTTATTTCTTCACCGGAGAGTTGGAGTGTTGTCAATATGACCCTCTCTTCTGGAGATTCCTTTGGACAATCAATTCATTTCCAGTTTTATGATCCTCTTCTCTACCGGGGATCAGTGTATTATTCTCGGCTTCATTTGCCTGACTTGGCACCTCTTGGATGTTGATCGGGAGGTCTTTTGGACGTCGATTTTGGTTTTGGTGTGGGGCTAGAAGAAAGGCTTATCAAAAAATGAAACGATTTTGATGGGTGATCTGCTACAGCTTTTGGAATCAATCCTTTGCGGGAATTTTAAAACATAGCCTCTGCCCCAGTTTTCTTTCTTGGGGGATTTTATCTTTACTCTATGTTGAGCTATGTGCGTTATGTACATTGTGCCTTATTATGCGTATTTATGTACACTATGCATCCTATGTATACTATGATGCACACTATGACCGAGCCGTGAGGCGCCTACGTATCCTCTTTGAGGAATCAGGTCAAACGTAGTTCCCACGGCTTTGTATTTCTTATGATTTTTATCTTCTTTTTCTTTTCTTTCTCCTTCTTTTTTTCATTTTCCTTTAAAGATTTTTTTCTCTTTTTTTTTCTTTTTCTTTAATATCTTTTCCATTAGTGATTCCAAAAGAGGGGTATGAAAGAATAACTTAAGGCTCAAAAGGGGGAAACAAGGGTTAAAAGTGTTTGGATAGAAGAAAGAACTGCCTCTGTCATTTTATTATCCAATAAGCACCACGTACAAACAAACGAACCGATAATTGCCATAATTAAAGAAATTATGCATAATATCTCTTGACTGCATCAGAATTGATAGCCATGTCGACACATCTCCCCTCGATATCTGTCAAATACAAAGCACCGTTGGATAACACTCTGGCCACAATATAAGGCCCTTGCCAATTTGGGGCGAACCTGCCTTTTGCCTCGACCTGATGCGGGAGGATCCTCTTTAATACCTGCTGCCCTACTTCAAACTTCCTGGGGCGTACCTTCTTATTATATGTTCTTGCCATTCTCTTCTGATACAGCTGACCATGGCACATCGCTGCCAATCTTTTCTCGTCTATCAAGCTCAACTGTTCCAGTCGAGCTCTGACCCATTCATTATCCTCAATCTCGGCTTCAGAGACAATCCGGAGGGATGGAATTTCGACCTCTGCTGGTATTATGGCCTCAGTTCCGTACACCAACAAATAAGGAGTTGCACCTATGGAAGTCCGGACGGTAGTGCGATAACCCAACAAAGCAAAGGGTAATCTCTCGTGCCATTGTCTAGATCCTTCCACCATCTTTCGCAGTATCTTCTTGATGTTTTTATTGGCTGCTTCGACCGCTCCATTCGCCTTGGGGCGATATGGGGTAGAATTGCGGTGTGCAATCTTGAATTGTTGGCATACCTCCTTCATCAAGTTGCTGTTGAGATTCGCACCGTTGTCTGTAATGATCACCTTTGGGATCCCAAATCTGCAGATGATATGGGAGTGAACAAAGTCCACCACTGCCTTTTTGGTTACCGACTTGAAGGTTTTAGCCTCGACCCATTTGGTGAAGTAGTCAATGGTTACTAGAATGAACCTATGACCATTGGATGCTGCCGGCTCGATAGGTCCAATGACATCCATGCCCCATGCCACAAACGGCCAGGGTGCTGACATCGTGTGTAACTCTGTTGGCGGGGAATGAATCAGATCTCCATGTATCTGACACTGATGGCACTTTCTTACGAAAAAGATACAGTCATGCTCCATGGTAAGCCAATAATACCCTGCTCGAAGGATCTTCCTTGCCAATACATATCCGCTCATATGTGGCCCGCAAACTCCAGCGTGTACCTCTGCCATAACCGTCGTGGCTTGACTGGCATCTATGCATCTCAACAATCCTAAATCCGGGGTTCTTTTGTACAAAACTCCTGCGCTGAGGAAGAAACCATTTGACAAACGCCGAAGGGCTCTTTTTTGGTCTCTAGTGGCCTGTTCCGGATATATCCCCATTCTGAGGTATTTCTTGATATCATGAAACCAGGGCTCGCTATCTGGTTCCTCTTCTACGGCATTGCAATAAGCGTGCTGATCACGGACCTGGATGTGCAGAGGATCAACATACATTTTGTTAGGGTGGTGCAGCATTGATGCTAAGGTGGCCATTACATCCGCAACCTCGTTATGAACTCTCGGGATATGTTTGAACTTCACCGATCGAAATCGCTTGCTCAGATCATGCAAGCATTGTCGATATGGTATGATCTTTAGATCTCGCGTTTCCCATTCACCCTGAATCTGATGTACCAAGAGGTCCGAGTCTCCCAAGACCAAGACGTCTTGGACATCCATGTCCGCAGCCAAACGCAGACCCAAAATGCAAGCTTCATATTCGTCCATATTGTTGGTGCAATAGAAGCGTAGTTGAGCCGTAACAGGATAATGGCGTCCTGTTTCGGAAATGAGCACTGCTCCTATTCTAACCCCTTTCGCGTTTGCAGCTCCATCGAAGAAAAGCTTCCAACCCGGTTCCTCGGGTAACTCCAGCTCATTTGTATGCATTACCTCTTCGTCGGGAAAATACGTTCTTAAAGGCTCGTATTTTTCATCAACGGGATTTTCTGCCAAATGGTCGGCCAGCGCCTGGGCTTTCATGGTTGTCCTCGTCACATAGACGATATCAAACTCTGTGAGCAGAATTTGCCATTTTGCCAACCTCCCTGTGGGCATAGGTTTCTGGAAGATATACTTCAATGGGTCCAAACGGGATATGAGATAAGTAGTATATGAGGACAGGTAGTGTTTCAACTTCTGAGCTACCCAAGTTAGGGCGCAGCATGTTTTCTCGAGTTGAGTGTACTTGACCTCATATACTATGAATTTCTTGCTAAGATAGTAGATGGCCTGCTCCTTCCTTCCTGTGTCGTCATGTTGCCCCAGTACACAACCAAATGAATTTTCCAGGACCGTCAGATAAAGAACTAAGGGCTTCCCTGGCTTAGGCGGGACCAACACGGGTGGGTTAGACAGATACCCTTTGATTTGGTCGAAAGCCTCTTGACACTCTGCCGTCCAACTTACCGCAGCGTCCTTTTTCAACAGCCAAAATATGGGTTCACAAGTTGCGGTGAGTTGAGCGATGAACCTGCTGATGTAATTGAGTCTACCCAGCAAACTCATTACCTCTGTTTTGTTCTTTGGCGGTGGCAAATCTCGGATGGATTCAATTTTGGATGGGTCTAACTCAATCCCCCGTCGACTGATGATGAATCCTAGCAGCTTTCCTGATGGAACCCCGAATGCGCATTTGGCCGGGTTGAGCTTGATATCATACCTTCGGAGTCTTTGGAAAAATCTCCTTAGGTCTGCTACATGATCTTCCTGATGCCAAGACTTTATGATCACATCATCTACGTACACCTCAATTTCTTTGTGTATCATATCGTGAAACACAGCAGTCATTGCTCGCATGTATGTTGCCCCGGCGTTCTTCAATCCGAACGGCATTACTCGACAGCAGTAAGTTCCCCATGGCGTAATAAATGCTGTCTTTTCCGCATCCTCCTCGTCCATTAGGATCTGATGATAACCCGCATAGCAATCCACAAAGGATCCGATCTCGCGCCCAGCGCAATTATCGATCAGGATATGAATGTTGGGCAACGGAAAATTGTCCTTGGGACTTGCTTTGTTGAGGTTGCGGTAGTCGACGCACACCCTGATTTTTCCATCCTTCTTTGGAACTGGTACCACATTGGCCAACCACTCGGGATATCGAGTGACCTGAATGACCTTCGCCTGCAACTGCTTAATCACCTCTTCTTTGATCTTTACACTCATTTCTGTTTTGAATTTCCTTAGCTTTTGCTTGATCGGAGGGTATGCCGGGTCAGTGGGCAATTTGTGAACCACTAAATTGGTGCTTAATCCCGGCATATCATCGTATGACCATGCAAAAACATCTTTGAATTCCACCAGGGTTTTGATCAATTCTTCCCTGACATTCGGCTCAATATGGATGCTGATTTTGGTTTCTCAGACATTATCAGCGTCTCCTAGATTCACAGCCTCAGTGTCATTTAGGTTAGGTTTGGGTTTTTCTTCAAATTGGCACAATTCTCGGTTTATCTCTTCGAAGGCTTTATCTTTGTCATATTCAGATTCATCGTCGCAAACGACCTCTTGTGTCATTAAGTCAGATTCAGATTGATTTATTAGACTAGGTCGAAGATCCTTTGTGCATGCCATGTCGTTAGAACCAGTAAAAAGAGAACTGTTCAGAAAGAAAAAGAACAAAACAAAAATTAAAATGGGGACAAAAGAAGAGAACTTTATTAAACTTGCGGGATAAAAGGGTTCACACTTTTACAAAACAAAAGTAAAACTTGGATTACACCCTGAATAATCCGAACAAAACAAAACAAAACAAACAAAACATAAATCAAAGCCTACTACCAAGACTCCCCTCGGACAGGGAGAGGAGTAACCGTCCAATTGTTGGTTTTGGCCTCAGGCCCCACAAACTGTATCTCTGCTCTGCTGGAACCTTCTCCAGCTTCTACCATACTGACATCAGTGAACATCCTCTCAAAACTCTGATTCAGGTCCCCATCCATACCAATCAATGGTCCTAGAATCTTTGGGACCGGTGGCCCTTTGGCGCTTGCTCTGACAAAAGATCTTGAAAGACGTGGCACGGGTTTGGGCAGAAACCAAACCTTCTTCTTCATTTTTCGCGCTTGCTTCCTATCTGCTGCGGTTGGTTTGAACCCCAATCTGAAAGTTTCCAGATTTTTAGGCAGGGAAACAGGTTGGACAATCCCCTGAAGCTCGACTCCCAGGCTATTTCCCGGCACAAATCCATTACCCAGCATTTCCGACACCATCATGACTGTCGCAGCAGCTACCCTATGGTGCGGGATGCTTTCTCCCTCAGCAACTTTGTTTGCCGACCCTGTATCGAAAATCTGGTAGACCCAAGGACCTTTGTCATCAGCGGTCTCGATGAAAGGTACAATGGCGCCACCCATGGTGCACGTCGTGTCCTCGCCGTGTAGCACGACCTCTTGTCTTTCCCACTCGAACTTCACCATCTGATGTAGGGTGGAGGGCACTGCTTTGGCTGCATGAATCCACGGTCGTCCTAACAGAAGGTTATAAGATACTGTGGCATCTAACACCTGGAACTCCATGGTGAACAGGACTGGACCGATGGTCAATTCAAGTACAACATCCCCTACAGTGGCTGTTCCATTTCCGTCAAATCCTCGGACACAGATGCTATTCTTGTGGATTCTTCCGCGGTCGATCTTTAACTGGTCCAGAGTGGATAATGGGCAGATATTGGCACTTGAACCGTTATCCACCAATACCCGAGTAACTACCGAGTTTTCACATTTGACAGTTAGGTAGAGAGCTTTATTATGCTCTGTACCTTCCATCGGCAGGTCATCATCTGAGAATGTTACCCTGTTCACCTCGAAAATCTTGTTGGCAATGGTTTCCAGGTGGTTTACAGAAATCTCGTTGGGCACATGAGCTTCGTTCAATATCTTCATCAGGGCCCGACGATGCTCCTCAGAATGGATCAGTAATGACAGCAGCGAGATCTGGGCCAGTTTTTTCCTCAGCTGTTCAACCACGGAGTAGTCATGTACCTTCATCTTTCTCAGGAACTCCTCAGCCTCTTCTTCGGATACAGGTTTCTTGGTTGCAGTTGGGTTGGTTCTTCTTAACTCCACCGAAACAAAACACCGACCTGATCGAGTCAGCCCTTGCGCTTCGCAACTAACTTCCTCCACCAGTTTTCCTTTGTACATCACCACTGCCTTCTCGTATTTCCAAGGCACAGCCTTGCTATCAATCATCGGTAGCTAGACTACAGGCTTTATAGTGACCAGTTCCCTGTACACCCCTTTCAACACAACTGCAGGCGTGGGTGGAGTCCCTGATATTACCAACTTGTTTGGCTCGGGTTTGCTTGTTATGGCGGACGGGCTCTTTCCCAATATCACCACTGGCTTGACGCCTTCTTTCTGCGACTTTACCCCGGTTCCTCCACTGGTCGATCCTTCTTTCGGAGCGGCCTGGATCATCATAACTGTCTGTGAAGGTTTTCTCAACTCTCCTCCCTCATACACCAACTCGATCATGTGAGCCTCATGGTGCGCTGGCAGTGGGTTATGGTTGATGTTAGGAGCCTCCGGTGTCTGGACCTCTATCTTATTGGTGTCAATAAGATCCTGTATGGCATGCCTCAATTTCCAACACTTTTCTGTATCATGCCCCAACATCCCTGAGCAATATTCACAGCTTATTGATTGGTCCAAGTTTTGGGGCGAGGGATTTGGTCCTCGAGTCTCGACCGGACTAACCAAACCCAACTGCCTCAATTTGTGGAACAAAGCGGTGTAGGTTTCTCCCAACTCAGTGAAAGTTCTCTGTTTCCGCAGCCTGTCATTCCTAGCAGCTGGATTTCCCTGAAAGCTTGCCCCTGGAGGGTTTCTATATGCTCCTGGTGGAGGATAGGTGTTTTGTGGGGGTGCATATGTGTTCTAGGGAACCGGCGCACGCCATTGCGGGCGAATCGGAGGCTGAGTGTATGTCTGGGCCTGGTGTACGGAACAATGTGGTTCTCGAGGTGGATAGCAATGTTGTGGTGGGTTGTATGGGTAGTTTGGTCTGTGAGGTCTGGGTTGGTTGTAGTGTGGCTTGCTAGCCCTGGACCAACTGCCTGCCTCGATCGTGGCAATTTCTTCTTTCTTTCTTCTTCCCAACGCACCTCCGGTGCCGCTCTGAATAGCTTGGGTCGTGGCCTTGAGTGCCGAATAATTCAAGATTTTGTCAGACCTCAGACCTTCTTCTATCATGACCCCTATCTTGACCACCTCGTTGAAGGATTTTCCAACCGTCGTCACCAAGTGACCAAAGTAGGTTGGATCCAATGTTTGTAAGAAATAATACCCCATCTCTCCCTCTCTCATGGGAGGATCGACTCTGACCGCTTGCTCTCTCCAGCGGAACCCAAACTCGCGAAAGCTTTCCCCGGGTTTCTTCCCAGTTCTCAATAATGTGAGACTGTCAGGGACTATCTCGAGATTGTATTGGAAATGACCCGCGAAAGCCTGCGCCAGATCATCCCAAGTGTACCATCTACTGGAATCCTGCCTGGTATACCATTCTAGTGCAGGTCCGCTCAGACTTTGGCCGAAATAAGCTATCAGCAGCTCATCTTTGCCGCCTGCCCCTCTCATTTTGCTACAGAATCCCCGCAAATGTGCCATGGGATCACCGTGCCCTTCGTACAAATCAAACCTAGGCATCTTGAACCCAGCCGGGAGTCGGACGTCCGGGAAAGGGCATAGATCTTTGTAAGCTACGCTGACTTGGTTGCCCAATCCGTGCAGGGTCCTGAAGGACTGCTCTAGGCTTTTGAACTTTCTCAATACCTCATCCTGTTCAAGGGCTTTAACCGGCTTTTCAATCTCTGCCGGTATTTCCAAGTGCGGATTGTAGGCCTGTGGTTCGGGGGCATGGAATGTGGGCTCAAGGGGATAGTATTGCGTATCGTGAGCCTGAAACAATGGCTCACTGGTCGTTCTTTGCAAGGTGGCTGATGTGGGCCCCACAAAAGTGGGAATATTTGGTGTTGGGAGAGATTGATGGGGTAGTGGAGCTTGGGAATCATGAGGGCTTCTTTCTTGATGATAACGGGGATTTGGGAGGCTTGTGGAAGGGCCGGAATGAGGGTATTCCGGCATGCGCCCCAGTGGCTCAGGGCTCTTTTGTGCTTTGGCTAAAGCTAGCTGCATTGCATTCATCTCTAGTCCTATCCTTTCAATCTTTTCCATCGCTTCTTTTAACAACTGGCTCATCGGCCTTTCTTCCTCGTTACTATTCTCTGAAATAGTCATGCTTACTGCTACCGGTCCTTTGGATCTGGTTTGGTAAGGGTGTGTTGCCAGAATTCTTTAACAACTAACTGTCTGGATTCAGACAACAACAAACTTTGTTAGCGTTAGAGCTTAACAGATTTGATCATAACACATAGAGGATGCAATGCTCCTAGGCAGTTAACCGTTTCTACATGCTTTGCTTCAAACAACATGCGTCATCCCGGCTTGCTCATTTGTCCCTTTTTAAAGTACTTTGGGAAACCCTGTGTTTTATTTTATTTTTGTGTTTTCTTTTCTTTCTTTATTAAAAGCGGTCGAATCTTATGGGGATTGCCTACGTATCACGTCCCCGCGCGAATCAGACCAGACGTAGTTCTGCCTCGAAGTAAAGACACATAAAAATTCTTCCGGAGTCACTTAATTTCATTATCAAAATTTGCTATTACACATTACTTCAAACAAAAAAAAATAGCAACAGTACAGACTCCACAGTTTTAACTTGTTTTGACTGAAAGAAAAGAAAACAACATATGAGAAAGCAACGAAGCCAAATAAACAGGACTCGACCAACGATCAATTTTCCAACTTAAGGGCCCGCGAGGCATCACTCGGCCTTTCTGCGGCCCTTGGTGTGAGGTCCCTCTGCAGGCTTTTCAATTCATTCATGATTCGGTGGACGCAACCCATGATGGAAACAAGGAGGGTTTTCCGAGGTATTTGCTCCCCTTCTAGGCATTTCATGTAGATGTAATGCCCAATTCCGTCGATCCTTCCTCGAATGTTGTCCCTCTCGACGAACAATTGCCCGATTTGTCGGTTTTTTAGTCCCAGTTCCTGAGCATTGTTGGCAAGCTGATCCTGGAATAACTCCATTTGTCTCTCCATGCAGGCTATTGCATCGTAACAACGTCTCCTGTTGGCCTGAGCGTCTCGTGCTTGTTTGACAATACGATCATGTAGAGTGGAGTTTGTTTCCCTTAATATCCCGATGCTCATTTCATAATCCCTTATGACCTGTTGCAGACGCTGCTTCCGGGACATTGTGTATTTTGCCCATCTGATCTTCATTCTTGCTATGCAAGCTTCTGATTGTTCTAATTCTTCTTGGCTTTGGATGACCTGATTTTTCAAACTTGCTATCAATCTTTCGTCGGAACGACGTTTCTGTCGGTCAATGTTACTTTTGCTGGCTTGGCGTAGGCGGGCTTTTAGTGTCTGGTTCTCTTGGGCTAGCTTGTTTCTTTCAGCCTGCTCTGAGGCGACTTGCACGTTGTTCTCAAATACAAGCCTTTCAACTTGTCGCTTTAGCTTCCCGATTTCAACCCGGTAACCTTCCTCCCTTATTAACCATCCCCATTGCTCCTGCGAATCATCTGTGAATTGTTGGACGTGGGCTCTTTTAGCAGGTCTTTGCCGAATCTGAAATCTTTTTTCGAACCAAGCATCGTACTTTGGGTCTACCTCACCTTTAGCTAGTTCTCGCACTATGGTCTTGGGTTCCAAGAATCTACATTCGTGCCACAGCTTTCTAATCTTCCCCTCGGGAAATATGACTCTCGGGCTCAGCTCCAAGGCATGCTTGCTCAGATCTTCATCAGTAGGGATTACTTGAAACCTGCCCAGCTGTCGTAATACCCGATGAGGAGCATATGGCTGGATGCTGCGAAGTCCCATTAAGAGAACATGACATTCTTCAGCCGACATGTAGATCACCTCAGTATCAATCAACCAACTGAATGCCCATTCAATTTGGTCAGCTGTTGTTGACCTTAACCGTGTAAACCATGCTTCGACACCTTCAGGAAATCTGGCGCCTGTCATGCACTTCTCGAAACCGCTGATACAATCCCTCTCGGTCAACCCGCGGTTCATGTATCCTACTCGGTGATGGAGGTGTTCTTGCATCCATAACTGAAGTAACAGATTGCAACCCTGGAAGAACTTGCCCCCTTCTCGGCATATAGTCAAAGCTTGGTAGATTTCGGACAAAATCAAAGGAACAACAGTACTGTCGGTTCTTTTGATTGCGACGTCGGCCATCCCTACAAGGCCTATCTCTATCCTTTTATCCTTCCTTGGATAGACCATGACTCCCAAGAATGATGTGATGAAAGCCAAAGTACGTCTTGCTTCCCATTTGTTTCTGTTCCCGCCATGAGTTAGTCCCAGGTTTGGTTCCTCGAAACCTTGCGGGGTTCCGTACCGCTGATACAAAAAATGGAGATCACAACATCCTTTCGATAAATCATCATGTTGTATCTTTCGACTGATGCTTAGCAGATCCAGAAACGCATGCGGAGATACCGGCCTTGGCGAAAGTAGGTATTGCCCTCTTAACCTCCCATTCAATCCTGCATATCCGGCGACTTCCTCCAGTGTTGGTGAAAGTTCACAGTCAACGAAATGGAATACATTGCGGGTTGGGTCCCAAAATGGTATTAGAGCTTCAAGAATATCTGTCTTTGGCCTAACACTCAGCAAATCGACAAAACCTCCCAATACTCTTCCCGCTATCTCTTTGCTATCGGCTTCCAAGTCATTCCACCACATGTGGAGTTGTAGAGGGACCTCGCTGAGGGCAGAGAACGGTTCATTTTGCTCTGTGCTCATCCTGCACGTTTATTAAGGTGTTTTTTAGGCGAAAGCAAAAATCTTTATTTTGATTCCAAACAAAAAATCTTTGAAAAAAACAATATATGTATATATATACATGTGTATATATATTTATACATATATACTTTGTTGTATATCATTATTGGTAAAATGAAACAGGGAGTTGGACCAATGAAAACAAGGAGTTAGACCCGACGAGGGTTGCCTACGTATCCCACATCCGGTGAGAATCAAACCGACGTAGTTCGGGTAATAAACTAACTAGTTTATTTATTTATTATTATTATTATTATTATTATTATTTGAAAATAAAAATAAAGTAAACTAAAATAAAAACTCATTCCTCATTCTCAGCTTGCTATTTTTCTCTTTTCTCTTTTCCTTTGTTTTTAGTAAAACAAACTATTAAAATAAATATACCCATTTTCTCTTCTATTTGAACTTTGTCATTTTTTATTATTATTTTTTTTGTAAAAATTTCCCAACATTCAAAGCCGCTCATCATGCATGTTCGAAGCAAATAAATGCACAAGCAGTGAGCAGGATGCATCAGGATGGCTTTTTCTGTTTCAGGTTGCTATTCCTAGACGGACTCAACCCCTGTGTTGAGTCCCCTAAGTAAAAAATGCACATGATGCAAATAAGCATTCCTACTAGGGATCCGGCATGAAGTTGAGTTATTCTAGGTTCAGAACCTGGGTGTTTGTTCTAGATCTGGCTTACCCGAGCGGACAGCTCGAGCCGAGAGGGGGCAGCGTACCAGGAATACAGAAGCTTCACCGGCTTAGCAACTTGTCCGAACCTCGTTCTAAATTGGGATTTGACACTATACAGAAAAGAAGCTGTACGAAGTACGACCTTCTTCATGATTTAGAAGACTCAGAGAGGATATGGGTTTCGGCACAATTTATATACAGTTCACAAAATATCAAAGCGGTAAAGCAGTTAGTTAGCACATTGAGCACAGATCATGTAACAAAATCAGATAAAGCTGAATATAACAATTTATTTAAGCTCGAATTTCTAACCCTGAACCAGTGGTTCTGGGTCAGGTTCCCCAGCGGAGTCGCCAGAGCTGTCACACCTCCTTTTTCCGTACCCGAGAGGGTACAAAGGAGTTTTTCCCAATTAAAGGACAATCGAAACGGGATTTGTTTATTTGTTTCAGAGTCGCCACTTGGGAGATTTAGGGTGTCCCAAGTCACCAATTTTAATCCCGAATCGAGGAAAAGAATGACTCCATATTACAGTCTGCGTACCAGAAATCCGGATAAGGAATTTTGTTAACTCGGGAGAAGGTGTTAGGCATTCCCGAGTTCCGTGGTTCTAGCACGGTCGCTCAACTGTTATATTCGGCTTGATTATCTGATTTTATACAAATATGAACTTATGTGCAAATTTTAACTTTTATCGCTTTTATTATATTTTAAAAGTAATGTGAACATTGTTTAAAAACATGTCTTTGGATTGCGTCGCATGAAATGCACCCGCGATCCGGAACATATTTTTATTCAATGTTTTAGGATTTGGATTTGGGTCGCATGAAATGCACACCCGAGTTTAAGAAGGTAAGATTATTAAAATACGCGCCTAAAGCGATTAGCGTATTATTATTTCTGGGTGAGGCCGTGGAACTTTGCTAAATGGCCGATCCCGAGTTCTAAGTAATTAAAGCACACTTTTTTTTTGTGAGGGCCCCGCAATCTGTGCATTTTATTTGGCGAGGCTCGTCTCATTTTATTTAAAAGGATAAACCTACAGTGACTACATTTCTTCTATTAGGTTTGTCTCTAAAAATAAAAGAAAACTTTCTTAATTATTTACATGCTAAAAAACGTAGCTTATTAATTATTGATTTACCGTTGATACAAATGGAGAATCGCAACGGAGTTTGTACAAAGAAATGTTGTTTTTGTTCTATATTCTATTATTCAAGGAAAATTGAAACACGAGATTAACGTACAATGATATCGAAGCAGATTATTTTATGTGAGGAGGTTAGACATATTCGGCCTTGTTCATCATACGGACGGGGTTCAGTTAATTACTCCTTACATGCTTGATGCTTGAAAAAAACGAGGCATTTGAAACGAACCTATCTAACTTAATGTAATATTACTACATGTTTGACTACACAATTTTTCCTTTTTGCTTTAACCCAAATTGCTTCGTGCATTCGAATTGTGCATTACCAACTGATGAGTTAAGGTGAAGCTAATGTGCTTAATGCATTTCCAATTAAACAGACCCTATGTGAAACCACTGTTGGCCGATAATCGTTACTATCCAACTAGCTTCTTCCTGATTTATATACAACCATAGATTACCAGGCTAAATTCCTTAATGAACACTGTTTTATTACATGGTTTAAAAGCCAGTCTCTACCTGTTGAACATACAAATATTCTAAACTACCAGCAGCAGAATAAAGGTAACTGTATTGATGTTTAGACTACAAAACTCTATATGCCCTTATTCAGCTCCAAACTCATCATTACATCAGTGAATTTAGAATGTGTACCTGGATATTAGGACAATAAGAAGAGGAAGAGAAAGAGTATCAGCAGCAGGCAACTAACAGCAACAACAACTTAGCCACAACACAGCAACAACAATGCAGCCCACAGATGATCGAGCATCAAACAGTCAAATCCCAGAAACAGAGTAGAAAAACAATAGCGGGAAGCCCAGAATATTGAATGTAACAGCACCAATAGTTTAACAATCACACACAGTTCGACAAATAACCAATAGCAATTGGCCAAGACAGCTTGGCCAGCTTAAATTCTTATGCTGTTTTCAGACAGTCTTTGTTACAATGTTCTGAGATTTCTTTTTGTTTCTTTCTTTCAGCTTTTTAAGAAAACCTTCTCTCCAGGCTCCAAAAATTCTCCCCCTTTCTAATGGAAGGTCTGCCTCTTTTATAGCCTAAACTCAGCACTTTACAGTCTGTTTGACAACTCAGAATTTCCCCCTCCCTGCTGTTTTTCCCACTCAGCTATTTAAACTAAACAAAAACTCCCACGAGATTCCCTGACAGCTCCTCTCTATTTGGTTGTTAAAGTGGCCTAATCTCTTATTCATTTAGTAAAGCATGGGCAGCAGGAATATAATCTGACAGCACATGCTGTCCAATTATTTAAATTCCTTAATCAGCTGACCAAGCACATGCTGCCCAAAATTTGAACCAAGTAAACATGCCATCCATTTAAGACCAAAGTCTGAACTACCATTATAACTTACCCCCTAAATGTTTTTTGATTCAAATTGAACAAAATCAATAGGCAACACACTTCAATTCCTAATGGAATTCAAATACGATCACAGCAAAAACAAACAGCATGAATCAAATTGTTACCATTTAATGGCTGAAACTAATTGACGACATACATCGACTCAACTATATTAATCGTGATATATGACAAGCAATCAACCCAACAAAACAACACAAAACAAAGTGTACCAACTCTCTTGGCAATTTGCAACGATACAGGAAAACAGACGGACATTATTGGTTTGACGAATACCAACTGAATTGAAATAAACACACTACCACATGAACTTAACATAACAGAATAAACTAAACGAAAGGTCTTGTATAGATGGGGAGACAAACTGCTAACAGAAATCCCAGAACTAGACAAACAACTAAACATGCTAACAAATTAATCTGAATAACAAAATGGACGATAAAAGGGACACATGAACAAACCTGAAAAACTTTAAACATAGCTGAACCCAGGCCCGAGCTTGATTTGTTCGTTTAAAGTCGAACAAATCCTAACCGAGGTGTTCTCGACCAAGAACACTTCGATTAGGGTTTACTAGACTACAAACTTGTCTAAATTCAAACAGACCCCACGAAATCTTTATGTTCTAAGATTTGACTTTTCCAGATTTGGTTTTTTTGGATTTATGGGTGGATTCGGACCAAACCAAACATGGTTTGGTCACGAGGGATGTTAGGGGAGTATCTAGTGCGAATCTGGGGTAGATTGGTGTAGATCGAGTTTTGTCTCGAATCTTCCAATGAAGATTCGAGAAGGTGGTGGAGGATTCGAGGCTAGGGGATAACAGATTTGGGTTCGGGGTGGTGAGATGCATCAAGGGTGTTAAGGGGGTGGTCACCGGCATCCTTGCCGCCGGGTTCTGGTGAAAGGGAAGCCATGGCGGCTGCTAGGGTTTCGGGGGTTTGGGATCCCTTCTGAGAGAGACGAAGGAACGGGGGTGGGTGTTTGGATAGGGGGGCGGGGTAGAAGGGTTAGGTTTATATATGCCTTGGAGGTTTTAGATCCTGGCCGTTGGATCAAATGAGATCTAAGGCCAGGATCTATTCACTTAGGAAAGACGGTGTCGTTTGGGTGTGATGGTGGGTGAGACCGGGTAAGGCTGGATCGGGTCAAAATTTGACGGGTTTAGGGGAAAGCCTGGGTCCGTTGGATCAAAGGGGTTGGATGGCTCAGATCAACTTGCCTGAAACGGCGTCGTTAAGGTGAAGTGAGCAACTTGATCAGGACCGTTCGTTTGAGTCAGATCAATGGCTCCAATAGGGACGCTGAAACGGTGTCGTTTGAGTCAGTGCTTGGGCAGGCCTGACTTGGACTGGACCTGTGTGCCGGTTTTGGGCCTCATTTTGGGGCCCAATCTGATTTTCCACAACCATTTTTCTTTAAGGACCAAATTTAAACAAAATTCTTAAGTAAATTGTAAAACTTAGAAAAATTAACAAATAAAATTAAACACATATTGGTTAACCCCTATATCAATTATCACAAGATTTAACATTAAGTACGACTCACTAAATGACAAGACATATATTTTTTGATTTTCTTTTCTTTTGGAGTAATTTCCGTGAAGCAAAAATCACGTGCTTACAACTAGTATGAAAAGAACTATTCAGAAAAAGAAACGAAGGAAACAAAATTAAAAAATAACATATAAAATATGGAATAAAGAAGAAACTTTTTTGTTTTACTGAATTATGGGATAACAAGGTTTCACACTTTGCCGAGCAGTAATAGAAATAAAAAGGAATCTGGATTACAACCCTGGAATAATCCAGAAAACAAAAGGGAAAATCAGAGTCAACTACCAGGACTCCCTCCGAGTAGGAAGAGGAGTAGCTGTCCAATTGTTGACATTGGCCCTAGGCCCCACAAACTGTATGCCTGCCTTACTGGAACCCTCTCCAGCTTCTATTGTGTTGACATCTGTGAACATTCTTTCTAAGCCCTCATCCAAATATCCATCTGGCCCAATCATCGGTCCACGAATTTTTGGGACTGACGACCTTGTGACACCTGCTCTAACAAAAGATCTAGAGAGACGCGGAACTGGCTTGGGAAGAACCCAAACTTTCTTCTTCATTTTCCGAGCTCGCTTTACATCTGCTGCAGTTTGTTTGAATCCCAATCCGAAAGTCTCTAAATTCTTGGGCAAAGAGACAAGTTGAACAATTCCCTGGAGCTCAGCCCCCAGACCTTTTCCTGGCATAAACCCATTACTTAGCATCTCTGAAACTATCATGACGGTTGCGGAAGCTATCCTGGGGTGTGGAATGCTTTTACCCTCGGGAATCTTGTTTGCTGACACTGCATCAGAAACCTGGTAAACCCAGGGACCTTTGTCATCGTTGGTTTCTATGAATGGCACAATGGCACCTCCCATGGTACACGCAGTGTCCTCCCCATGCAGCGCAACATCTTGTCTGTCCCATTCAAACTTGACCATTTGATGCAATGTGGATGGCACTGCTTTGGCCACGTGGATCCACGGTCGTCCCAACAAAAGGTTATAAGATACCGCGACATCCAGTACCTGGAACTCCATAGTAAACTCGACCGGGCCGATGGTCAACTCGAGTATAATATCCCCCACGGTATCCGTTCCACTTCCGTCAAATCCTCGGACACAAACGTTGTTCTTGTGGATCCTATCATGGTCAATCTTCAACTGGTTCAGTGTGGACAATGGACAAATATTGGCACTTGAACCATTATCCACCAACGCTCGAGTAACTGCCGAATCTTCACATTTGACAGTCAAGTAGAGAGCTTTATTATGTTCTGTGCCCTCCACTGGCAAATCGTCATCAAAGAACGTTACCCTGTTTACCTCAAAATTTTTGTTCGCAATCGTTTCAAGGTGGTTCACTAAAATTTCATTGGGAACATGAGCTTCATTTAGTATCTTCATCAGGGCCCGGCGATGCTCGTCCGAATGGATCAATAGTGATAACAACGAGATCTGGGCTGGTGTTTTCTTCAATTGTTCGACGACGGAATAATCCTGCACTTTCATCTTTTTCAGGAATTCCCCCGCCTCTTCTTCTGACATGGGTTTCTTTGTTACTACTGGGTTGGACCTTCTCAACACCACGGGAGTAAAACACCGTCCCGATCAAGTCAGTCCCTGCGCCTCACAACTATCCTCCTCCACTTGCTTTCCCTTGTACATTACCACTGCCTTTTCATACTTCCAAGGCACAGCCTTGCTATCAATCACTGGCAATTGGACTACCGGCTTTATGATGACCGGTTCCCTGTAGACCCCTTTCACAACAACTATGGGTGCAGATGATGCTCCCAATACTACCAATTTGGCTGGCTCTGGTTTCTTTGTAGCGGTGGATGGATTCTTCCCTAATATCACCACTGGCTTGACATCTTCCCCCTTCAACTGTACCCCTGCTTCCCCACTGGTCGATTTTTCTTTTGGAGTGGCACAGATCATCATCACTGTCTGTGAGGGTTTCTTTGGCTTCCCTCCTTCGTGCACAAGCTCGATCATGTGGGCTTCGTGGTGCGCCGGTAATGGGTTCTGGTTAATGTTGGGTGCCTCCGGTGCTTATACCTCGATCTTGTTGGCATCAATAAGATCTTGTATCACATGTTTCAGCCTCCAACATTTCTCGGTGTCATGTCCGGGAGCTGCCGAACAATATTCACATCTTACCGAGTGATCCATATTTTGGGGCAAGGGATTTGGCAACCTAGTCTCAACAGGATTTAATAAACCCAACTGCCTTAATTTGTGGAACAAGGCAGTATAGGTTTCTCCCAACTCAGTAAAGGTTCTTTGCCTCTGCAGTCTTTCATTTCTGGAAGATGGATTTCCCCTGAAACCCGTCACTGGAGGGTTCCTGTAGGCTCTTAGAGGTGGATAGGTGTTTTGTGGTGGTGGGTAGGTATTATGTGGAGGTGGGTATGTTTGGGGGAGCTGGCGCGTGCTATTGAGGGTGAGCTGGAGGTTGGGTATATGTCTGGGCTTGATGGACAGAGAAGTGTTGTTCTTGTGGTGGGTAGTAGGGTTGTGGAGGGTAATTTGGAATGTGTGGGTAGTTTGGATGATGGCGTCTGGATTGGTAACTAGGGGAAGGACCTCTAGATCTGGACCAATTGCTTGCCTCTATTGTCGTGACCTCTTCTCTCCTTTTCTTTCCGAGCGCACCTCCCGTGCCGCTCTAGATGGCCTGAGTTGTTGCCTTAATTGCTGAGTAACTCAGGATCTTATTGGACTTAAGTCCCTCTTCTATCATACCTCCCATTTTCACCACTTCGTTGAAGGATTTCCCAACTGACGTCACCAAGTGACCGAAGTAAATTGTCTCTAGAGTTTGTAGAAAGTAATCTACCATTTCTCCCTCTCTCATTGGAGGATCAACTCTGGCTGCCTGTTCTCTCCATCGGAACCCAAATTCTCGGAAGCTCTCCCCGGGTTTCTTCTCAAGCTTTAGCAATGTGAGACGGTCTGCGACTATCTCAAGGTTGTATTGGAAGTGTCCTGCGAAAGCCTGTGCCAGATCATCCCAGGTGTACCACCTGCTCGGATCTTGTCTTGTATACCACTCTAGTGTCGACCCGCTCAAACTCTGGCCAAAGTAAGCTATCAGTAGCTCATCTTTGCCCCCCGCTCCCCTCATCTTGCTACAAAAGCCCTGTAGATGTCCCATAGGATCGCCATGCCCTTCGTATAAATCGAATTTGGGCATCTTGAACCCTGCTGGTAATTGGACGTCAGGGAAAGGGCATAGATCCTTGTACGCCACGCTGATCTGGTTGCCTAACCTGTGCATGTTCCTGAAGGACTGCTCCAGACTTTTAAATTTTCGCATCACCTCGTCCTGCTCTGGGCTCTTAGCCGGCTTTTCAATCTCCGTCGGGACCTCAAAGTGTGGATTATAGGTATGTGGCTCGGGTGCTTTGAATGTGAGTTCAGGGGGTAATATTGTGTGTCGTGAGCCTGAAACAGTGGCTCACTAGATGATATGTGCAATGGGGCTGGGGGAGGCGCCACAAAGACGGGAACATTTGGTGGAGGAGGGTTTTGACTGGGTGGTGGAGCTTGGGGATCATAGGCCTCTCTTCCCTGATAGTAGTGATGGCTTGGGAAACTCGTTGAAGGGCCGGTGGAGGGGTATTCCGGCGTGTGTCCTGGTAGGAGTGTAGGAGTAACGGGTAGTTCATGCCCCTTTTGGGCTCTAGCTAAGGCTTTCTGCATTTCATTCATTTTCAGCCTCATTTTTTCCATTTTCTCCAGGGCTTCCTTCAGCATCTGATTTGTCGTCTTTTCCGACTCAACGCTGTTGTCTGATCCAGTCATGCTTTCTGGTATAGGACCTTTCGATCTTGTTTGATAATGGTACGGTGCCAGTACGCTCTAACAAACTAACTAGTATTGGATTGGAAAAACAACAAACTTGTCAGTGTTAGAGTTTTAACAGATATTGTAATTGCACATTGGGGAATGCAATGTTCTTAGGCAAGTAACCATTTCTTATATGTTTTTGCTCTGACCGCATGCATCATCCCAGCTTATTTTATTTGTGCCTCTTTCGAGTGTTTTTAGAAACCCCTCTTTTTCTTCTTCTCTCTCTCTTTATTTTTCAATTACGGTCGAATTCTATGGAGATTGCCTACGTATCGTGACCCCGCATGAATCAGACCATGCGTAGTTCGTGAAGAAAGATTTTCAATTTTTCATTACTTAAAACAAACTATTACAAACTAAAATCCTTTTTGCAGAAAGAAAATAACAAACGCAAACTAAGGTCAAATACAAGTTCCAATATTACGGAAATACTTTGATGCGAAAAGACAATGGACAGACAAACCACAGGCTAAAAAAATAGAGAAATACATACACGAACTACGCATACTCTAAAGCTTCAAATATGGGTGCCCGCGGGGCATCGTTCGGCCTCGCCGCGGGCCTAGGTTCCAAATCCCTTTTGAGTTGCTCTAATTCATTCATGGTCCGTTTCACATAGATTAGCACTGCTGAGACAAAAGTAGCATGGGTCATATCTTCACAAGCGCGACATCTTCTAAAAATGGCGCGGGCAATGGCTCTAATCCTGTCCCTTGCTTGCTTCTTTTCTATAAGCAGGCGTTTTATCTGATCACTGCATGTTTTTAACGCCTGAGAATCCTGCATATGCTGATTCTTCAGTTGCTGCACTTCTACCTCCATTTGGGCCAACAAGTCCTAACAGTGTCCGCTTTCAATTTGGAAATCCTCAGCCTGCTTAACTATCTTACCCTCAAGTGTAGCCACCTTTCTCTTCATATTGGCAACAGTTTTCTCGTGGTCTCGTTTCAATTTATTCAAGTATCGGCGACACTTATCTGCTCTTGTACCCCACTGTGCTTTGAGATCTGCCATGACGTTCTCAGACTTTTCTAAACCATCCCGCCATTCCCTGACTTCATTTTTCAGCCCTTTTATCAACTGCTCATTTGATCGACTCCTTGGTTGTTTATCAGGAGCCATTCTCAATTTCTAGATTTGGGCCCTAAGTGCTTCATTTTCTTGGGCCAATCTATTCTTTTTGCCTCGATCCGCAGCAACTTGCATACTGTTATCGAATTTCAGACTTTCAACCTGTTGCTTCAACTTTCTGATCTCCGCCCGATAACTTTTTTCCTTTGCTAACCAGTTCCATTGCTCCTGGGATGACTCAGCGAAATCTTTGAGATGAGGTCTTTTAGCTGGTCTCCCGCAGGACATGTCACCTCTGAACCAAGCGTGATACCCCGGGGAAACTTCTCCTTTAGCCCTATCCAATACACAAGTATTTGCCGTCAAATGTTGACACTCACTCCAGATCTAGCGAACTTCTTCTTCGGAGAACCGACCATCAGGACTGATTTCAACCACTTGGGTACTCAATTCTTCATCTTTCGGCACTACTTGATACCTCCCCAGTTGCCTCAAAACCCGATATAGTGCATAGGGTTGGATGTTTTTAAGTCCCATCAACAGAAAGTGGGGCCTGGTTGCCGGCATGTATATGATTTCCTCAACAGGCAACCATCCGAGCGTCCACTGGATTTGGCTGGCAGTGAGAGTTCGGAAGAATGACGTCCAAGCTGTGACTCCCTTGGGTAGACTAACCCCTTTGATTCTTGTGTAAAATTCTCCAATACAAGTCTTCTCGGGCGAACCGTAACCCAAGAGCTGGGAGCGGTGGCATAAATGATCAGTCATCCACATTTGCAACAATAAGTTACATCCCTCGAAAAAGTCGCCCCCGGCTCGGCAAGCAGTGAGAGCCCGAAAGATGTCAGCCATAATCATAGGCGCCAGAGTGCTTTTATCTTGGGTGAGCAAGGTACTGACGACCCCAACTACTTTCAAATCAATGTTTCCGTATTTCCTTGGGAATACTATAAGACCCAAAAAAGCTATCATAAAAGCTACCAACTTGTGTTCATCCCACTTATGTCGGTTATCTCTACTGCATAGTTTGAAGTCTGGCTTATCAAACCCGCCCATGTGGCTGTATCTAGCATATATGAGGCGGAGACTGCAGAAACCCTTTGCAAAATCTGGATGGTGAAATGTTCGGGGTATTTTCAGGGAATCCAAAAACCGGTGTACAGTGACGGCCCTGGGTGCAATCAAGTACTTGAACCTTAACGGAGCTTCATCACTTCCGATGTATCCCGCTATTTCTTCTAATGTCGGGGTGAGCTCAAAGTCTGAGAAATGAAATACATTGTGTGCTGAATCCCAGCAAGTGACCAATGATCTGATAATATCACCCCGAGGCTGGATGTCTAGTAAATCCGGGAGATCTTTCAGATACTTCTTTACTTTGTCTTGCCCTTCCTTGCCTAGGTCATTCCACCATAATCGCAACTCAAAAGGGATCTTGGTCATTATTGAAAAGGGTTCGTTTTGTATGGTGCTCATCCTGCACATTTATTAAGGTGATTACGCCAACGCAAAACTTTTATTTGACTCAAAATAAAACTATCTATATTCTTTTCCAAGATTTTTTTTTTCAAAACGATGGACTCGGTTTTCAAATGCGGCCTTTTAGCACTTCGGGAACGAAGATTTTAAGGCTGCGAGAGTCAACCAGTCAAAAATCAAAATGATGACCAAAGATGGTCGTTTATGCAATGTCAGCCTTCCGGCGTCCCGCTTAGGAACATTCGGCTATTTTTGCAAAAAACGGCATCATCCGACTTATTTATAACGAAAATTAAAATAGACATTTTGGCTATTTTTTACAAAAAGGGAGGTTTGACCCGATGAGGGTTGCCTACGTATCTCACATCCAGTGAGAATCAAACCAGCGTAGTTCGGGCAAATAAACTAACTAATTTTGAAAACAAACATATTTTTCCCTTTTTTTAGCAAAAGAAACTATTTTTCCTTTCCGTTTTTTTGAAAACAAAGCAAACTAAAATAAAGGACTCTTTCCTACACACTTTCTGCTTTTTTGGGTAAACAAACAATTTTAAAAGTAAAATATTTTTTTAAAAAAAAAATTTCGGCAGAGTTCCGACAGTACTTGGACACTGGGTTTTTCTAAAACAATCAATTAACTCCCTAACTGTTATTTCTCTCTTTTTCTCCTTTTTTTTCAATTTTCCAACATTTTCGAGATTCAAAAACCGGTCAACATGCGGGTTCGGAACAAATAAATGTACAGCACAAATAGGATGCATCAGGATGGTCTTTTCATTTCAGGTTACTAGTCCTAGACGGACCCAACCCCTGTGTTGAGTCCCCTAAGTCAAATGCAACATGATGCAAATAATCGTTCCTACTAGGGATCCGGCATGAAGTCATGTTATTCTATGTTCAAAACCTGAGTCGGTGTTCTAGACTGTGTACCCGAGCGGACAACTCGAATCGAGGAGGGGGCAACTTTCCGGGAACCAAAGGGCCATCCGGCTTAATAACTTGTCCGGCCTCTTTCTTATTTCAAGGTATGACACTAACAGAATAGGGAGTCTCAACTAGTAAGCACATCCCCGGAGGTGAAGAGAGAAGGGTGTCGGCACAGTTTATATACAATTCAGATAATATCAAAGCGGTAACATTTAGCACATTCAACATAAAACATGTAGGAAAATCAGATACAATCAAATACAACAATTTATCTAAGCTCGAATTCTGAACCCTGAACCAGAGATTCTGGGTTAATCCCCAGCAGAGTCGCCAGAGCTGTCACACCTCCTTTTTCTGGCACCCGCAAGGGTACAAGGAGTTTTTCCAATTAAAGGACAATCGAAACGGGATTTATTTATTAAGATTCAGAGTCGCCAGGGAGATTTATGGTGTCCCAAGTCACCGGTTATAATCCCGAATCGAGGAAAAGAATGACTCTGTATTATAGTCCGCGAACCAGAAATCCGGATAAGGCATTATGTTAACCCGGGAGAAGGTGTTAGGCATTCCCGAGTTCTGTGGTTCTAGAATGGTCGCTCAACTGTTATATTCGGCTTATTTATCTGATATTTAACAATTAAGAACTTATATGCAAATTTTAACTTGAACCACCTTTATCAATTTTATTATTATTGTTATTATTTTACGGAGAATTACAAAATTGTGAAAACGTATCGCGAACCACGTCACAGTCAATGTACCCATGGTTATCGAAATATTTCGACTCCGTTGAGATTTGGATTTGGGTCACATAAATGCACACCCGTATTTAAGAAAGTAATTTATTAAGGACGCGCCTGAAGTGACTACCGTATCGTTATTTTGGGAAGAGGCCGTGAAAATTCACTAGACGGCCAACTCCAAAGTCTATCCGGTTATTGAGTCCTTTTATTGAGGGCCCCGCAATGTGCGATTTATTGTGGCGTGGCATGCCTCCTTTATTTTAAGGATATCCTAAAGTGACTACATTTCTATTTAAATGAGTCTCTAAAATAAAAAAACTTCCTAATTAATTACGAGCTAAAAAATAATAATAAAACATAACATACTAATTGCTAGATTAAGACAAATATTAATGGAAAGGAATTTTATTTTAAAAAAATTTCGAAATTGTAAATAAAATACGAAATTCGACAACTAAAATTCAAAAGAAATCAATTATAGCTAGCTTAAAACTCACATTGTTATAGGAAAAAAAACTATTGGAATTAATTATTCACGACCATTTAAAACTAGATTTAACCATAATTACTAAAGCTTATTAGAAAGTTTATTAAACTTAAACGTTGACTCATCTTGCTCAAACTCGCACCTAATGGATTAATGTTCTTAGCCTTGTAACGTTGAATCACACATAAAATAAAATCAAGCCTGTTGATTCTACGAAATTATTGGCCTATTATATTTGCCTAATATTTACGGATCTTCGATACTATCAAGATTTAAAGATAGAAAAACTCAAATTGCTTCTATTCCAAAATTGCAAATTCAATCCAGATTTTACTAACCTTCCCTTCCAAATTAAATCGATTTCCTATATTGACTATTTACTAACGATTTGAATGCGCTTTTAAACTAAAAATTAACAAAGCCGAAACTAATACTTATGGTGTTCATACCGACACTCATCCACTAGTTCCGCAATTTAACGCTTCACATTATACAAACTTCCACCATTTATATAACATGAAACACATAATGAATATCTAACAAAAAAATACGAATATTCTATAATTAGAAGCATAAATCTTCTGGCCATTTCATTTCAGCTTCAATGCATATGTCGAAATGATTCAGATTAGTGTACCTGGTATTTGAATACAAGGAAAGGAAGAATAGGATCAGCAGCACTAGAAACAGCGCAACAACAACAACAAACAACCAGCAGTCAGAAAACCCAGCAGTAGACTTGAAAACCAAACAGAAATTCCAGCAACCACTCAATAAAGCAATAACAAAGGACCAACAGTTAACTCAAGAAGCCAATTGAAAATCCCAGAAGCAAACAGGAGGCAGAGATCACACTCAGGAATATACGGAAATAGTATTCGGATATTTTAGGAATCCTCTTCCTCAAGATTAAAAGTCTGTTCTTATCTCCTCTTTAGTTCTGAAATTTTTATCTCCCCAAAATTCCTCTTCTTTTAAGTGTCAAATGAGTCCTCTTTTATATCCAAAGCAAGACTCCTCCCTTTTTCTTTTTACCTAATTCCTTTTTACTTTTTAAACTATTATTACTACCCCTTTTACCTCTTTTACTTTTTAACCCAATATTCTTTTACTATGTGCACCTTTTAACTTTTATTATTACTTACACTATTTCTAATTTCTACTTTAGTAAAGTAGTCACATGGGCCCCCTATGTTCCCTCTTTTGAATGGTCAAAAGAAGACATCATTATTAACCTTTTTCTTTTTGTTTTTATCATTATGTCTTGTCCCCCACCATAATTAAACAATATGCAATTGATTAATTCCCGTTTTACCCCTAAAACTAATGTTACTGTCCTGATTCAAAATCTGTTCAAACTTCAAAATTATCTAAGAACTTAAAATTAAATTACCAGCTATAACCAATCCTTAATCCAGTTCAATCAACAAATTCAAACTTAAATGATAAACAACAAAGCAACAATCGGAATTATTTTGACTGAACGATATTTTTAACAATACATATATTTTCAGATTCAATAATATTAACAATTTGAACATAACAAACAAGTAGATTTGAATTTCTAAATTCAATAATCATTTGAACTTTAAACTAAATCCAACAACATTACAACCAAGATGAATATTCAAATTAAATCAAGAATTAAAACATAAACTCACATTAAATCACGGATTAAGAACGAACTTCAAACAAAAGATGAACACGAATTAAATCTAAACTAATCAACAAAGATGGATGATTCAAGCGATTAAACTAACATATTTCTATATTACAACTAAATTCTTTTAAACGAATAAAACAAACCGAAGAAGAAATAATTAATTGAATTTCAACTTGAATCTAACAACATTAAAAATTTCTAAAAAATACATAAAAACACATGAAACAAACTGAAGAAATAATTAATTAAATTTCAATTTGAATCTAACAACATTAAAATTAAACTAACAATTTCTTTTAATAAATAAAAACACATGAACAAACTGAAAAACTAATTAATTAAATTTCAATTTGAGTCTAATAACATTAAAATTAAACTAACAATTTCTTTTAATAAATAAAAACACATGAACAAACTGAAAAACTAATCAATTAAATTTCAATTTGAATCTAATAACATTAAACTAACAATTTCTTTTAATAAATAAAAACACATGAACAAACTGAAAAACTAATTAATTAAATTTCAATTTGAATCTAATAACATTAAAATTAAACTAACAATTTCTTTTAAAAAATAAATAAAAACACATGAAACAAACTGAAACCAATTAACAAAACGATAAACACGAACAAAACAAGAATCAAACATTTACCGATTTTAGATCCGAGAATATCAAAACAAAATACGAACAAAATGAAACTCAAACCCACTAACTGGATCGAAACGACGAAGAACTTGAATGAAAACAAATCTGTCCGGAAACGATTATCGCACCAAAACAATTTGACGCCGAAGACGACCACGAACGGACGATCGAAGAACTGAAGAAGGAAGCAGCGGACAGCAGCAGTGACGGAGCAGCAGCAGCGACGAGGGTCGTCTGGCCGCGACGAAGAAGAAACAGCAGCAGGCGACGGGGTGAAGAAGAAGACGCATCAGCAGCCATGGCGACGTGAAGGAGGCAGTAGCAACGAACAGACGAAGAAGAAGCGACCAGCAGCGATAGCAGCTCGGCGTTGGACGTGAAGAACGCAACAGCCATGGACGACGTGAAGCTGGCAGTAGCAGCAGTGAACGGAGAAGAAGAATCATCGGGCAGCAGGCGACGAGGAAGAAGAAGCAAAAGCAGAGAACGTAGCAGCCATGGCAGCGAGGAGTGACAAAGATCGACGAAGAAGAAGCAACGAAGATCTCGTTCATGGCAGTTTGTACGTGAAGAAGACGAGGGAAAAGACGAAGAAGAAGCAGCAGCCATGGATGGGTTGATGCGTGTGTGTGTGTGTTTTGGAGAGAAGAGAGGTGGAGAAGAAGAGAGGGGGGTGGGTAGTGTGTCTAGGTTTTGGTTTTTTTTTTGTGAAAATGAAAGAAAAATGAAAAGGGGGTTTGGGTCTTTTGGGTTATGGACTGGGTCGACCCAGTTCGAAATGGACCGGGTTGTAGGGGAAGGTTGGGCATCTTTGGGCCTGTGACTTAAAATTGAAGAAAAGGCCCTATCCGATCTCTTCTATTTTTGTCTTTTTTATTTATTCAATTTCCTAAATAATAAAGCTAAAATGTTAAGATTAAATTATAAAACCCAAAATTATCTAGAAATACTAATTAACTTCTAATAATAATTATCACCCAAAATTAAACATCAATAAAATAAAATCACACAAATTTGGACAATAAATGCTAAAAATGCAAAATATGCCTATTTTTTGTAAAAAAATTCCATTTTGTAAAACAAACTTAATTACTACTAATTGTAGAATTACATATTAAATGCAAATGTGACATATTTTTTATATTTTTATTAATTTAACAAATAAACATGCACAGACAAAAATATAAATAATTATCCAAAAGTGCCACGAAAATTCAAACATTGCACACAAAGGAAAACTGTTTTATTTTGAATTTTTGGGAGTAATTCTCATATAGGGCAAAAATCACGTGCTCACAATAGGTACTCTTCGATGCAGCGGGGATGAGACGACGTGACATACTATGATCACGTACAGAAGTGTTGTCCTTCATCTCGGCAATATGGAACCTCTTAACAGCTCCCGTTCTTTTATGGGTTCCCTTGCTTATATAATGGTCTTTATCTTGCTTTCGCAGAGGTCAAAGTGTTTTTCTATAGACCTCCACTCCTTAGACGAAATAAGATCTTTCCACTCCTTTTTTCCAAAGCTGCCCAAATCTCATTCTGTGAGACTTTGCCTTCGACCACCGAAGTTCCTTCCACGGGTGGATTCCCGGGAACCTGCGGTAGCCCCTCTTGCCCCGCGTTCGACATGATTTGAATGACCTCTAAAAAGGGTTCTACGGTTTGAAAAGTTCTTCCATTTAGTAATAGAAGTCATTCGTTATCACTTTCTAAGGGTATGGTAGAGTGGCTTGAGAAGGTGGACAATCCTTCAGTGAAGACCTAACGAGAGGCTGAATTCAAACACACCCAAAATTTTAGCACTTTTGAGGAAGTGAAGACGAATAGTCGACTTTGTTGCCTGCTTGACTGCTTTCATCTCCTGATGTCAGAAAAGGTGTTCTGCGCGAAACTAACTCTTCTAAAACCTGAAATGGGGAAGGAGAAAGAAAAGAAGGACTAGTTATTCGATTGAGTTACTTTTTATTACCCCTCTAATCTCTTGTTCATATATTTGAGTCGAGCCCCTTTAGATATGGGGAAAACATTTGCTTCAGGTTGCTAAACACCATTCGTGGCATTCTTGCCTTGGCTGCAAGCTTGGTTTACTTGACCGAAAGGTGCAGTAGAACCTGAAGGAGAGGAATAAATACCTGGTATTTTCGGGGAATATCCCGCTTAAATAAACTAGATTGAAGAAAGGGAGGATATCCGAAAGGCTCAGAGAATGGGGATAAACTACTCAGGATATCCTGATAACTAACCCACCTCGAGCTGATTATGAGAAACCCATTTACGCCTTTGAAGCGACCGATCTGCTGCCTTAACTTTAGAAAGATCGTTTTTGTTCAACATTTCTTTTTTTTTCTAGAAGTAGGGAAAGTAAGAGAAGAGTGAATGAAGACCCCCACGGAGCGGTAAGGAGATCGATGAATTTTTAATATTCCTCTTTATGTATGAAATTACAGACATATAGTGAATGGACACTGCTTTAAATAAAGAGCAGTGAATAATGCGCCAGACCGCCTAACCAGTTGAACCGTTATCTTTAAATTACAGACATCTTTTTGCAAAAAGCCGCTCCACGGTGGTAAAATTTTAGGGTTTAAGGAATAAGGTAATGAAATTCCGGTATGGACTTTTGTTGTTGTTACGACAGGCAGAGTCTCCGTAGTTCACGTTCATAGAGGGAGACTTCCCAAACGAAGACTCCAGGTCACTGAAATGAACACAAGGCCTTAGCAAGCCACCCAATGTAGGACGAATTACCGGAGCATCCAGTCGGCATTCTTTTTGGCTTGACCAAGAAGTCTTATGTCCTCCGAGTCGCACGGCATTTTAACCGAAAGAACTTCTTATTGAAGTGATGAGCTTTGAAGATATGATTTGCTCGTTTGGATTATTTGATTGGGCTTTCAATGACAGCAAATTGACTTGGAGCAATAATCAAACCGGTCAACATTGTATCTGGGCCAAACTAGATTTTTGTTATGGAAAGTGAAAGTCGTTTCGTTTAGTACGAGATCGCTTCACACCTTGCGGTACTTACACCTCTCGCCTATCGAAGTTCCTTGTCAAAGCTTAGTTATCTGTGAATGAGAACTCGTTTTGCTTGTTGGCTGGCTTATGATGATTTCCTGTCCCAATTCAACATATTCCTTTTTTTTCTCCTTTTACTTTCTCAATAATAAAGCCTTTGACCTTTGTATTCGTTCACCAAATCTTGTTCAATTCCATCCAAGCTTCGTCTATGAGAGGCGCACTCGTATGCCTTTCGAAGCTTCCCCCTTGTAAATATTTTCAGGTAAGAAAGCCCTCGCCCCGACATTGGCATTAGCTAAAAATGATTCTATTACATACCCAGTCTCGGATGGACGATCATTCCATTCTTTTTTATCTATCTTCAGAAGTAGGGTGAGGGGACGGAGCAGTCTTTCCATTCGAGTCATCTCCAGGTCAGTATTGCTACCTCTTTAGTTGCCGCCCCCTACTTGCTCATTCGCAATTACTACCACAAGAAAGTCGCCCCTATCTCTAAAGGGGCTTATGCACCCCACGACTTTCTTATGTTATGGGGTCTCAAAGACTGAATTTAGCTGCCAACCCTAGTCAGCAAGCTGCTTGTTTTGTTTACAGAGTGAAAAAAAGAAACTTGTCAACTAGACTTAGCGGAATGTCCAGGGGTAAACTGGTCGTTAAGATAGAGTCGGTGTCGATGTATTTCAATTCTTTCGAACAAGAGAGGTTTGATGCTTTTGAATCCATTGTATTAATTCCACCTAGCCAGCTTATCTAATCTCCCAGACTTTATCAAGCCAGTTCGACGGGTTGTAGTTCCACCTATCTGAAGTTCATGTAGGTCAGATCCTAGCCTAGATAAATGCTATCCGACTTGAATGATCGAATCGATTCTTTCACTTTGTCGAACTCGAAATGAAGGCTCTCTTTACCAAGAGGAGAAGATAAGGTCTTTTGGCAATAGAAGGTAAATAGATACAAATAGGTGCAAATTCTGATATCACCACAGAAAACTTGGTTCTTTCGCTCCTTACTGGCGGAGCAGCATACCGGAAGAAATTGGAAGATCGACGACGGAACGAAGAACGCTATTTTACGACAACAACACAACAAAGAAGAATTTTATGGGGTTTCCCTGTCGAGAATTAAAAGTTTTTCTCTTAGAGAGGCGTTTCCTCGCTTAGAATCTAATCTGAAGTAATGTGTTGCCGCGAATCGGCTGAAAGAGTTTCAATAAGCCAGGAAACCATTTCCGCTAAAGAGTTCTCTATTGCAATATTTTTTGGCGTGTTGCTTTTTTATGAAAAGAAAGGTTTCGCCCTTTCCGTCTCTTCTCCTCCATGCTTTAGTTGCCGAGTACCTGATGAATGGCAAATGGCGCTAGATCTACCGGATAATCAAATTGTACCAGAATGTTTACACTCCCATATTAATGAAGAGTTAAGATACCTCTTTAATATCGGGCAAAAGACGACCCTTTCCGATGCTATGTTTGACAACTTTATTTCCCCCTTGGCCTAATCAGTTCCTTCATCCGCCTTTTCTTTCGATGTTCGCCAATCGGAGAGGATAGTCGATTGAGTCTGAACCTTAATTTAAAGATGGAAGGAAGACCCGGATGAACTTAATTAGGAGCATGGGCAACAATGGATACATGACCCTTTAGACTTGATATTAATGAACTAAAGTTGTACAACCTTATTCAGTTACTTTCAACAATCTCTTATCTTCTATTAGCATTAGCTGGCAGAAGCACTACAGACTGAGAAACCCATCCAGTCCTTTATCGCATTTAATTGACGAATTCATTCTGTTGTGTAAAACTAGTGAAGGTGGTGGTGCTCAAACACCTAGCTACCGGCCCAAACAAAAGAGATTAGCCTCTTGATCGATCGATCCAAAGCGGATTTGTCTCTGAAGCCGGAAGCTTGATCGACACTAGAGCTATTGTTATATGAGGTGCTTACGCTCGAGGATGAAGCCTCATTCCAGCTCGTCCCTCCCGGGTCTCCACTGCTACCCCCCAGGTTTCCTCTGCTCTCCCACTTTCTTCTATTCAAAAGGCGAGCAGCCCTTAAACAAAAAGGCCTAAGAGGGTTCTTCTTTATATATTACATAAGCCCTAAAGTAGGTAGCCCCGAAAGCCGAACTCAGCAGAGTGGGTTTTGGCTTGCCCCTTTCTATCTTATTAGTCAAACCTAAACGTCCTTATTTCAAAACACAGCGCTAACAGCCTATCTGAAGTAAGAGCACCAGGTTGGAAGATGCTGGTTCGAGAGGACCTGGAAAAATGCTAGTAGAGCGAAGCGAGCCGCGCTAGCCTAGAAACGTTTTTTAGCAGTAAGGTACGGTCTAATTGTACCCAGCTACAATCTCTTCCCTTATAAAATAAAAAAGGGACCCTCGGCCAATCGTCACTCGACAGAAAACCGGGATGTCGATACACCGAAGAGCTACCAAGCACGATCACCAACAAAAGAGTAGCAAGTGCTGGCTTGGGGCTCAGAGCTCCTTAAGCTTCTCCGTCTACAAGGTAAACAGCTTAGCTTAGAGCACAGCGTGTTCCCTTGCTTCTCGCAAGAACGGCTCCTCGGTAGAGGAGTAGAAGCGTTGGTCTCCTTCGGTCAACTTGCTTGTGCCTGCTGTTACCTACCGGCCTTGTTGTTGATACCGGCAAGACCCGGCAGATGATGTATGCTGGTTGGTAGTGAGAAGACTCTTAGTACCTGCATACTATTCCAAATTTTCTGGAACTTAAATGCCAGTCTTTTGAATTCCACTACCGGACATAACAACCTCCTCCCAAATTGTTCTAAAATTCTAATCATATAAAAGTATTGTTATCTAACATGTTAATATTTATTAGATCCCTGACGCCAATAGTGAACATGAATGAGTATCACAAACATCAATGATGCATAGTTTTGCTGAAAATGCTCAACTTTCTCACGGTACTACTCATCTTTGTCCTTCGTCGCTACTGCTTGAGTTTTCCTCCTTTGATTTTTATTAATTTATTATTGTATTTGGGTTTACCTTGGATGCTTCTTACTTTTATATATTCTCTTTTCTCATGGTTGTTGATGTCGTAAGGTTGTGATAATAGTGAATTATTTTAAAAATAATATTCTCCGTGATAGTGATCATATGTGTAATATGATTTATTTATTCGGATATTATTTGTGTCTTTAAATCAATTCATAGTTGCCTGCTTGAATTAAATCACCTTTTCCATAATAGAATGAGGTCAGATGAAGAAAGCACTAGAATGATAATTCAAGAGGTCTATCAAACAGTTGTTGGTTTCCTACATTATCAGTGCATCTCCATAAGCTGAATTCTTTGTCTAGTTTGCTAGTGACTGAGTAGTAGTCTTGAAGGCCAGTGATGCGTACATATTATACTTTTTTTAAATAGTTATTAATTAATCCTTCTGCAAAAGGTTATCTACACTCTACAACCAAAAGATGTGGTGCAGTGGATGGGACTGCTCCTCCCTTAACCAGAGGTCTCGAGTTCGAGCCCTCGGTATGGAAAAATCCTTGGTAGGGAGCGCTTCCCTCCGAATGGGGCTCTACGCGACGCGAATCCGGATATAGTCGGGCTCCAATACGGGTACCGGACACCGGGTGGGAAACCAAAAAAAAATCTACACTCTATAGCAATATCTCTCCATAGACAACAAACACTAGGGATCCTTTACCCATTTATAATCATCAGTTTGCAAAATGAATAGCTTTAAATGCTTGACCAGCACAATATGACATTTAAAGCTCACCATTTATATTTTGTAACTGCAACTCCTTTGATGTATATAGCACCCGCCATTCGACTTTTCCTTCTTTCTGAGCCTCTGATTCATCAGCATTTTGATTTTCACCGGGACTACATATAAAATTACCCTCTGAAACTTTCTGTTGGTTCTCACTAGAAATATTTGATCTTTTAAACTGCCACTGAACTTCAGAACAAGTGTTAAGTTCATCAATTGTTGAGAACGCTACATCAGAAGGACAAGAAAACTAAGCTACATTTTCCACCCACTTCACATGTCCTTTATCCATCACAATTACCAAGTTTGCAACACATATTGCCTGTAACATAAAAGAATAGATTAGTATATGGAACATAGGCGCACTACTTTAGATATCTTAAATGAATGGTCCTTTGTATTGCCAATGTCCAGTCAATTTATTAATAAAGATGTTGATCTCAACTTGTTTGGGATTGAGGTGTAGTTGTTGTTAATAGTTGTGCTTGAAATTCCTAACCTGAGATTACTGCATCTTTTCTAATTATAAATGCATTTCCAGTTCCTTCTTTAATAACATATTACAAAACAGAAATGCATCTTTACTTATTATTTAGGCATTTCCAGTTCTTTTTTACCTAGTGTTCTCAAGAAATGCCAACAAACAATAGTAAATTGTTTCACCATCATAATTTGGTACATGAATCAATATCACTCACCTTGTGTCATACACGTTGATAGTTGAGCAACATGTCATTGAGAGGAAGGACAAATAGCACTGCATATATAGATTTTCAGAAGTGCACAAGGATCAACTTAAGTAAATTACAACCATATCTTACACGGGCACATCCTTCTCCCAGCTCCAAATGGCAAAAGCATAATTGTTTGTACATGCATTTTATTCGTCTATTAGTCCATCTAGTTATTTTTGCTTATAGATGTTAGATGAGGGAGTTGGATGACAAAGAATCTAACAGTGATGAAATTTGCAAGATATTTTTTCACATTATATTTTATCTTTTGACATAGTTATTTTATAATTTCAGGTCATACAGTCTGATATTCAATAATTTAGCGGGTGAAAGATTTCAAAATGATGAAAAGTTACGAAGATCATTTGAAGACCACCATTCGTCTGGATTAGTTATATAATGATATTAGCTATTTAGTCCAAACAATATAACTTTATGTTTTAAGTTACTATGACATTAATATTTTTATTAGTACTTTCTTTTATTTGTTATGATTTGATGAGATATATTATATTTTTTTAATTAATATATTTTATTTTTTGGGTCATATTCTAGACGAATGTAGTAACTTTTATTAATGGTGGCTAAACTATTGTTGTTATCGCTTGTGAATTTTAGCGCTAATTTAGTTGTATATACCAGCTATAAAAATGGACGATAAAAGGGCAAATTAAGATATTTTCACAAGCTATATTGCAGCTGTTATAATTGATGTAAATCAATTGTCATTAAAGATATTGACTTTTAGCGGTAATTTAGTTAAACATATTAACCATTAAAATAGACGCTAAAAAGGCAAACTAAGATGTTTTCAAAAGGGATACTATGGCCATATTAATTGCTACAAAATAATTGCCGTTAAAGATGCAAATTTTTAGCGGCAATTATTTTGAATTTAGCGACTATATAAATGGATGCTAAAGAAGTATAATTAGCCGTTTTGGTTTGAATTTAGTAGCCATTGTAATTGCCGCAAACAATTGCCATTAATGATAATAATTTTTAGCGGCAATAAATCATACCCTTTACCAGCTTTTGTGAGAAAAGCCGCTAAAGGCTTTGCCGACCCCCGCTTCAGCGGCAAAATACTAATTACCGGTAAATGATATAGCGGCTATTGTTATTGCCGCCAAAGCCCCTTTGTGTTGTAGTGTGGGCCAACTCTGCACTGCTTCCAATTTCTTCGGATCAACTTGATCCCTTCACTCGATACTACATGACCCAAGAATGCCACAGAATCTAACCAGAGCTCACATTTTGAGAACTTTGCATATAATTTCTTTTCTTTTAAGGTCTAAAGCACCATCCTCAGGTGTTGTTCATGATCTTCCCAACTCCGGGAGTACACCAAAATATCATCAATAAAGACAATGACGAACGAGTCAAGATAAGGTCGAAATACACTTGCAACAAATGTATAAATGTTTCTGGGGCGTTGGTCAGCCTAAATGACATAACAAGGAACTCGTAATGGCCATACCGAGTCCTGAAAGCAGTCTTCGGGATATCTAGCTCTCGAATCTTCAACTGATGATAACCTGAACGCAAATCAATCTTGGAAAACACTCGAGCACCTTGTAATTAATCAAATAGGTCATTAATACAAGGTAGAGGATAGCGGTTCTTCACTGTAACTTTGTTCAACTGGCGATAGTAAATACACATACGCATAGAACCATCCTTTTTCTTCACAAACAAGACATGAGCACCCCAAGGCGACACACTGGGCCGAATGAAACCCTTATCAAGCAACTCTTACAACTATTTCTTCAACTCCTTCAACACATGAGGAGCCATACGATAAGGAGAAATAGAGATGGGTTGAGAGTCTGGCAACAAATCAATGCCAAAATCAATATCTCATTGGGGCGGCATGCCCGGAAGATCAGTTGAAAACACATCAAGGAAATCCCTCACTACTAGGACTGAATCAATTTTAAGGGTATCAATACTGACATCTCTCACATAAGCTAGATACGCGTCACACCCCTACTCAACCATTTGCTGATCTTTAAGAAATGAAATAACTCTACTGGGAATTTAATCTAAAATACCCGTCCACTCTAATCACGGTAAACCTAGCATAGCCAATGTCATAGTCTTGGCGTGACAATCAAGAATAGAATAATGGGGCGATAACCAGTCCATGCCCAAGATAACATCAAAATCTACCATGCTAAGCAATAATAAATCGGCTCTAGTCTCAAAACCACTAAGAGCAATCAAACATGACCGATAAACTCGGTCCACAACAAGAGAATCTCTTACAGGAGTAGACATATAACGGGGAAACTCAAAGAATCCCGAGATACACCTAAATGCGGGGCAAAATAAGAGGACACATAGGAATAAGTGGAGCCTGGATCAAATAGAACCGATACATCTCTATGGAAGACTGGAATAATACCTATAATGACAGAATCGAAAGCAACAGCCTCTGTACGAGTAGGAATGGTATAGTATCTGGCCTGGCCTCCCTCTCTAGGGTGACCTCTACCTCCCTGACCTCCACCTCTAGCTGGCTGAGCAGGTGGAGTGGCAGATGGTACTGTAATCATAGCCTAGGAACCCTGTGGAGCACGTTGTGGCTGAGAAGTCTATGGAGGTGCACCCCTCTTGTCCCACACCATATGGCGAGTGTTGCCATACTCAAAACAAGCTCTAGGAGGGAGTGGTGGTTGTGACTAGCTCAGGCTAGGTCTGCTAGACTGACCACTAAAAGCACCCCGTGCAGGAGGCACACTAGATACTGGAGGTGCATAATAAGGCTCATGAGGTCTAGGAGGAGCTGGAATACCACTGGCAGTTGAAAGAGCTGAATGAACGGGGTGACTCACATAGCCCCTACCATGACAAACTGCAGTTGGGGCACGGGCACCACAATAATGGCCCGACTCTCGGGACCTCTTAGCCTCTCTCTTCTCCCTATCCCGAGCAAGTATGCCCTCTATTCTCCTAGCAATACTCACCACCTGCTGATACGCGATATCCATCTCTAACTCCCGATCCATGTTGGACCTGATGTTGGGAATGATCCCCTCAATAAACCGGTGAAACCTCTCTCGAATTGTAGTGACCAAGGCCGGTGCATGCCTATCCAAGTCACTAAAACCGACCGCATACTCTGAAACATTCATAGTACCCTGGCGCAACTGCTCAAACTCTGCACGCCATGCATCCCTGAGGCTATGAGGGACATACTCCCTCCAAAACATGTCCAAAAACTGAGTCCATATAAGGGAAACTGCCTCAGCCGGATTGTCCAACTCAAAAGTACGCCACCACTGATAGGCTTCCCCTCGAAGTTGGAAGGCAGTGAAAGAAACCCCACTCGACTCTGATATGCCCATAGTGCGGAGGATATGGTGGCACTCCTCTAGAAATCCTTGTACATCCTCTGATGCTAGAACACTGAATGTAGGAGGGTCGTACTTGTAATATCTCTCGAGCCTACGCTGCTCCTCCTCTAAAGTGGTTGCCCTACCCTCGGGCTGAATTAGGGATACAGGTGGTATTGGTATAAACTCTAGGATTTGATCAACCTAAACCCGTTGCTCCAGAGTGCAGGCGGCGGGAGTCTATGCTCCTCCCCCGGCCTGAGATGTGGTAGCAACAAGGGGAATCAAACCTGCCTGAGCTAGAGTGTTGTACATGCTCATGAACTGTGCAAGGGTCTCCTAGAGAGATGGAATAGTAGTAGGCGTATCTGGTGTCTGTGTTATGGCTGGAGCTACTGGTGGCTCCTCTATAGCAGCTCACACGGGTGCTCTGGCTGCACCACGTGTGCCTCCTCGGCCTCTACCCCGATCCTAAACACTGGCGGCTCTAGTAGGGGGCGCGGGTGCCTGGTCATCTCCGGTGGCACGTGTCCTCACCATCTATAAAAGAATAGAAGACAGAAGTTTAGAATTTCGAAGTCAATAAACTCGGGCGACAAGGAATTAAATGAAGTGGAATTTTCCTAATAGTTCTAAGCCTCCCAAAGATGAGTACAGACATTTCCATATAGATACACGAGACTCTAATAAACCGGCTTGTGACTCACGACCCCTATGAACCTAGAGTTCTGATACCAACTTGTCACGACCCTAGTTCTCCCTCTGTGAACCGTCATAATAGCACCTAGTCTTTATGACTAAGTAAGCCTAACATTTGCGGATAACTAGAACAAAAACATAAAAGTTAACAACTAATAAGTAAATTTAAACAAGGAAATGAGATGTCACACGACATATACAATAATTACTTCCAAACAGTACATAAACTCTCCAAAACCCGAAATATCATAAGTCACAAGCTAAAGAAAGAAACAATACCCCCATACTCCAGAGTCTAATAAAAGAAGAAAATACTAGAAGGGTTAAAATGGGGTGGAATACATATGGACTTCGAGGTCTACGGACGCGACAGATATACCTTGAAGTCTCATGAAGCAACAACAACACAGCTATACTCGAGTCTGATAGCTAGTACCTGGATCTGCACACGAAAAATATGTGCAGGAAAGGACATGAGTACACCACAATGGTACCTAGTAAGTGCCAAGCCTGACCTCGATCGAGTAGTGACGAGATCAGGTCAGGGCTCTACTGGTATAAATATAATGAAATAAGATAGAAAACAAGTATTACAATAAAATAAGTACTGAAATCTAACAGGAATAAAATTCAATAAAAGCCAACAACTCAGAACACAGTTATAGCAATAGGGGATCTCCCAGGATACCGTCCCGTAGTCCCAAACGTAAATGTGCAGGGGGATCTCGCGGAATACCGTTCTATAGTCCCAAGTAAATATACAGTGCTGGGAGATCTCCCGAAATACCGTTCCATAGTCCCAAAGTAAATATGAGGTACGCGGGGATCTCCCAGAATACCATTTTGTAGTCCCAAAGTAAATATGCAGCTCAACCAAACAGAGATAACAGTTACAGTAGGAAAACACAATTTAGGCTAAGTCCGAGTCAAGGAAGAACAGGAAATTTCACTAAAACATGTTGCGCAGAATTCAGATAGGCAGTTAAGACAGTTAAGGCACGTAGACATGCTTTTCTAAACTAAACAGGATAGTTACATATGCTAATGTTGCTCAATTAAAGGAAAAGAAATATTTGCTTAATAAAAATGGGGTTTTTCAACAAATAGACCATGTTCACACTCGTCACCTCACGTACACGACACTCATATATCAAACAGTACTAAATCCTAAGTAGAGTTTCCCCACACAAGATTAGGCAAGTCACTTACCTCGAACCAAGTTCAAATCAATCTGAAATAATGCTCTTTCCACGAATATCCGGCTCTGAATGACTCAAATCTAGACAAATCAATTACATAACGTAAATATAGCTACAAACAACTAATTTAGCTAATAAAATCAAAGCTAAGACAAGAAAATAGAAAACTCCCAAAAATTCTCGCCGGACCCATGTCTCGAAATCAGGTAAAAGACACAAATTACGAATACTCATTCACTCACGAGATCACTCGTACCAAAATTATCCAAATCCGATGTTAAAATTTCACTCAAAACTCAAAAATTCGATTGGGGAACTTTTCCCCCATTTTCCCAACTTTCTCACTCAAATTCCTTGATTAATGAAGAAAACAACAATAGATTAATGAGATGCAACCAAAATCGAGTTAGGAATAGTTACCCAGTAGCTCACCTGCAAAAACTCTCAAAAATTTGCCATCCACCGAGCTCCAAATCGAATTTTGTGATATGAACTTCAAATCCTCGAAAATCCCCTTTCTGCCTAGTGATCTCCGCTTCTGCGAGGGGTCCACCGCATCTACGGTCCCGCACCTTCGGAATTCCCATTGCAGGTGCGGATTTCACTAAAAACTCGGTGCCAGCTTCTGTGATCAAAAGGTCATACCTACGCGTGCGCACCTGCGGACCCATGTCTGCTTCTACTGTTCTATACCGCTCTTGCGGTCTCTCTAGTGCATATACGGGCATCGCAGATGCAGAATTCACCTTGCACCTGCGACCCCTGTACACTCCTTCCAAATCTGCTTCTACACTTAATCTTCCGCACGTGCGGTCCCGTACCTGCGGCCTCCCCACCACAGGTGTGAAAACACCAGAAATCTGAAGACTTCAGCAATAACATAAATTCCAATCTTGATCGGTTAAGTACCCAAAACTCACCCGAGCCCCCCGGACCTCAACCAAACATACCAACAATTCCTAAAACACCATACAAACTTAGTCGATCTCTCAAACCACATCAAACAACGTTAAAATCACGAATCACCCTCCAATTCAAACTTAAAGAACTTGAAACTTTAAATTTCTACAACCGATGCCAAAACCTATCAAACCATGTCCGATTGGTCCCAAATTTTGCACACAAGTCATAATAAACATTACGGGCCTATTCCAACTTCCGGAATCGGATTCGTACCCCGATATCAAAAATTTCATTACCGGCCCAAAACTCCAAAAATTCGACTTTTGCCATTTCAAGTCTAAATGAGCTACGGACCTCCAAAACACAATCTGGACATATCCCTAAGCCCAAAATCACCCAACGGAGCTAACGAAATTGACGAAACTCTATTCCGAAGTCGTCTTTATACTGTTCTGATTATGGTCCAAATTCTAAGACCCAAAACACTCCGAAACTCAAAACGAATCATCCCAGCAATCCATAAGAGCAGAAAAGATATGGGGAAAGCAGTTAATAGGGGATTGGGGCTCTAACTCTCAAAATGACCGGCCAGGTCGTTACATTTGTGGTAAGGTCATTATCTATGGAAAGTTCTTTGTCAGATCAGTTATTAGATTTATTGGCATATTCACTCACTTGACTAAATGAGAGAAAATCAGACAAATTAATTTATATGAAGTGGGTTAATTGCAATTATGTTAAGAGACTAAGTCGGTCATGAAAGGAAAATGAGCCAACCACGTTTGGAAAAAAAATAAAGATGATTGTATTCCAAAAATTTCAATAACACTTTGGCTATGTTGGGCAGGTATAAGCGGACATGAATCAAGTATGGGGTAAAATACTACAAGGATAAATGATATCTAAATAGGGTTTCGCACAAAAGCCTAGTTGTGTGAGGTTGTCCTGTTGCTGACTTCCCTGTGAAGTCTGGGCATGAATGAATGGGCCTGGCCTCTATCACGGCCATGATTTTTCAATACTCCATTATCAATTTCATCAAGAAAAAAAAATCATAAGAGCAAGAAATCATATAAATTCCTACTTAACTTCAATTGAACTTAGTTATACATGAACATCATATTATCACATATCAAACATAAATAAAGATTCGTAGATCCATTAAGCTATATATTATAAATCCTAATCTACTTGGTTCATTAGTGGTCATTTACTGATTCCAGCTTTGGCAGTAAAGTTGTGCAAAAAGTATCACCATTTTTTCAAACTTCAAATCTCAAAAGTTATTACTCAAGTAATCCACCTAAAACTCTTTTAAACAGATTCCAGAAAAACAAAGTGGTTTCCAGATCTAAATCCTCATGCTTTTACCTTAACCTTCAAATTAAAGAAATCTTTATTAGGCAACCTCAAGTCCATTTCTTCATATATAGCGTAAAACGATACAATCTCCAATAAGAAAGCAATAAAATTAAGACACCGGTTTTCTAATGGCTAACATACATTAGATCAAATACATGTCGATTTAGCCATAGCTAACAAGTAAATTTTCATTTATGACTTAAATACAAAGAAATCACCACAGATAGGCTAGATTTGGATCATTTTCATCTAAAATAAATTGCACAAAAAGAAAATAGTGAAGCATGAATATTCATGGGGATTATGAAGGATCGGCAGGATCTCAAGCTTTAAAGCATTACAAACCAATTAACAGAAAAATTCATACACCAAAACTCGACTTCACTACCGGCAATCATATCATCATGAAAATTTCATTCATTTCATAAGTTCATAAGGAGTAGGCAAAATACCTGGAAAAGATGAATACAAAGAAAGGATTAGAGCCCAATAGAGCTGAAAACTCCATAGAGAAAAATCAGCTACAGAGCAAGCAATAGGTACAACCAAACATGCCAGAAAAAGAACAGCTTCAAATATGCACCCAGAAATTCTAACAAGGACTCGAAAAGCTGAGGAACCTCTTCTTTTTTGAAGTTTTCTTGAGAATATTTTTTCAGATTCTTAGCTTTTGTAAGTATTCTATGTGTGTAAAGATGTAGAGATCAAAAGATGCTTAATATGAAGGTGTATGTGAGTTTTTATGGATAAAAATCAGAGCCTGGCAAAAGAATCTGTTAGCCTCCCCCTCCCCCCCCCCCCCCAAAAAAATTTAGGAAAATGGCATCTTTTGCAATTGAATTGGCCAGCTATCCTTTTCAGATATTTTTTCTTATTTTCAGCATCTTTTCTTAACCAATTTGGACAGATGTCCATCATCTATTCTTTCCCTATTTTTTTCATCCCCTTAACTTCTGAAATTGACCCATTTTGACCTTTTTTTATTGCATTTTAACCCCTTCCAAACTCTTCTAAAACTTTTTATCAACTAAAAGAAAGATTCCATAAGTTTCTATCTCATTTACCCCACTCAAGTTGTAAGTTTTAATTAATACCAACTAGTGCCATTACCTCAACCTATTGTTCTCTTTTATTCCACAAAATCAATATTTAATAAATACTCCCTCTGTTCCAGTTTATGTAAAGCTTTTTGACTGGGCACAGAGTTTAAGAAAAAATGAAGACTTTTGGAATTTATGGTCCTAAACAAGTTAAAAAGGGGTCCAGAGTATTTGTGTGGTTATAAAAGCTTCTCATTAAGGGTAGAATTACAAGTTTAAGCTAAATTATTTTCAAATTTAGAAAGAGATCATTCTTTTTGGAACGAACTAAAAAGGAAATAAGTTCACATAAACTGGAACGGAGAAAGTAACAATTAATTAATCTAAATTGATATTAGGCTATCAAGTATGAATTAATCACAATCAGCAAACTAGTTGACCTATCAGTTAAGCACATGCGTAATTAAAACCATAACCTAATTAATCGATTAAATTTCAAGTAGAACTAAATCAAATAATTATTCAGAAAGCTAAAACATTTTCAATTATTAACCTAAGCATGTTGTAAAACAAATAATTGAAAAACTAAGACATAGATTTAGCAACTCTAAGGAATGAAGAAAAGAAGTAGGGGATTACCATGTGAAACACTGTTGACCGAAAAGAAAAGAATTCCGGACGATGATCGACATCGCCATAAAAGCAATGGCTTACGCTTGAGGGTGTAACTAACGCTGTATGCGACGATGTTAGCCATAATCCGGTCAACATCAAAGGACTATCAAAAGTTCTGGCTGGTCAATGGTAAAGTGACCGGCAGCCGGCGACCTTGAAACGAGACAAAACCAACGGCAACCTATAATACTAAATGAGAGAAGTCGATTGGTGTTGGTTTTAAGTCCAAACAAACTGGGATTTGAGAAAAAAATTGAAAAGAGGTGGATTTAGGTTTAGGATTTCCTAGATTTAAAGATTAAGAGATTCTGGAGGTTTTTGAAAGAAATAATGGAGGGATATGGGATGAGAAGGATGTGGGGATTCTGTGATGAAGATTTTGAGGAGATTGAGGTTGTTTGAAGCGGTATCGCCGGCAAAGGGTCTTGGGGCGGCTAGGGTTTGGGAGGGGATTTGGGAGAGATGACACTACTAAAAAAATCAAGTTTTAGCGACAGATAAATTCTATAGCTAAATAGAAAAATCCGTCGCTAATCTCATTTAGCGACAAATTAGCAACATATTATCAAAAGATTCTGCTAGCTACCAGCATTTTAGAGACAGATTAGCAACGACGTTCGTAGCTAATTCTAGTTTTTTTTGTAGTGTGAAGGAGATGAGAGTGAAGTATTTGCTTAGGATTTGGGGGAGGAGGGGGGTTCCGGACAGTTATAAGGGAAAAGGGGAATTAGTTTGTAGCCATTAATCTAACGTAATCAATGGTGGGGATCAGCCCGGATTAAAACGGAGTCGTTTTATTTTAAAGTGGGGAGTGGACTGGGTCAGACTTTGGGATGGATTGGGGGGATTTAAGGCAACTGGGCCGTTTAGAGTTGGCCCGGTCCGATTTTGAAACTCAAAATGGCCCTTTTCCTTTCTTTCTTTCAATTTCAAAATTAACCCACTATTAAAATACCCAATTAACCTTTGCACAATTTAACCATTAGAACCAAATTATCTAAAAATTAACTAATAATCACACTAATTGAATTATTAACTAAGATGTAAAGAAAAAACTACTAATATATTTTTGTTGTAATTTTCATGTATTAATTCTAAAGATTAATGAGTGATTCCTAAAATGCAATTAAACCTAAAATGTCATGAAATGAAGATTTAAATTTTTTTACAGTGTTTTCTATGATTTTAAGATATTAAATATGCAACTAAATGCAAACAAGCAATTAATAAACTCCTAGAAATTCTATAAAAATTAAAATCAATTAGAAAAAAATCTATTTTTTGAGGATTTTGTAGGAGTATTTTTTGTACGACAAAAATTACGTGCTCACACCAGGTCCTTGGAGGATCATTCCTGTCAATCACCCTATTACGAGCAATTATATGTTTATCTTTTAAGTGACTAATTAATTAAAAATATTATACATAAACTAATGCGTTTATAGAAGTTAAAGTCGTCCAGAAACAAAGAATGGATCAATGGAATAACAAAAATGGAAAGAAAATGCTTATTTTTGGTATAGTCCAGTCCCCTGTATTTCGCGGGTCCGATAGGTAAAACGGTTTTTTCTCATTTCATTTTCCTCGTAAAGCAGCAAATGCCAAATTACGCAATTTACCTATGTCCACAAATCTTTTAATTAATTAACATCATGTGATTATCACATAAAAGTGCACGTCAAATTTATTGAATCTCAATCTGCATGCAAATCATATTGACAATATATTGTCGTTCTTATTTTTTTTCTGGCATTGATGTTTTGGTTTGTGAAATGAAGGTATAATTGATCTTGTGCTCAGTGGGGATTGATTTGAAAAAACACCAAAATTAAGAAAAATGTCTGGTTTTGTTGGTGTTGTTGTTTCTGATCAATGGCTTCAGAGCCAATTCACCCAAGTCGAACTTCGTGGCCTCCATTCCAAAGTATGTTTGATATTTTGTTCTTTAATTTTCTTTTACCGCTAGAAATACATTTTTTTCTTATAATATGTTAGCTGAAATTTGGTTTACAGTATGTTTCTGCGAGGAACGAATCTGGAAAGGTTACACTGGGAGATCTGCCGCACGTTATGTGCAAACTAAAGGCCTTTAAAGATATTCTCACTGAAGATGACATTAGCCACATATTAAGCGAGTCATCTTCTGATATGGCTGAAGAAATCGATTTTGAATCCTTTCTTCGGGTGAGTTGTAGCCAATTTCATCGCGTACTTGTAATAATTTCCTCGTTCTCTAATGTTCTCTACCAATATATTTGGTATTCAAAAGGAATGAATTACAAACTTGGCTTTAAAGAATAGCTTAGAGTTTATCGGAAACAGCCTCTCTACCTTCACAAAGTAGAGGTGTTGGGCTAAAACTACCCTCCCCATACCCCATTTGGGGGATTACACTGGGTTCGTTGTTGTTGTTGCTTTAAAGAATAGCTGAATAAATAAACTTCAAATGTCATAAAGTTCATGGTTCTCTAATCTACTTTGACATGTTTGGCTTTCATCTTCGCTGCATCGTCATTTCAAGGATGAATAAAAGCAATGAGCCTATCAACCTGGCTTAATATGAAGTTCTCTTGTAACTTACTTTGTTATTCTTTTATTTTCTTATCTTTCTCGAAGTGCTTCTCATAAGTTCGTTGTATCAACTGAAGTGATGGAAAATAAGTAACCGTATATGTGTGTTTATTATGGCTAGGCATATCTAGATTTACAAGGACGAGCTACTGCTAAACTGGGGAACACGAAATTAAAAACCTCGTCCTCTTTCCTCAAGGCCAGAACAACCACAATTCGTCACAACATTAGTGAATCTGAAAAGACTTCATATGTTGCCCACATCAATAGCTTTCTCAGAGATGACAAGTTTTTGAAGGATTATCTTCCTATTGATCCATCTACTAATGCGCTCTTTGATCTGGCAAAAGACGGTGTTCTTCTATGGTAAGTGTTAAGGATGCAGCATACAATGATTCTAATTCACTTGCTTGTTTGTTGATTCATTTACTAAACCATGTAATGCAGTAAGCTTATCAATGTTGCCGTCCCTGGTACTATAGATGAGCGCGCTATTAATACCAAAAAGGTTCTTAATCCATGGGAAAGGAATGAGAACCACACTCTTTGCCTCAATTCTGCAAAGGCAATCGGCTGCACAGTGGTCAATATTGGCACGCAGGATTTAGTTGAAGCAAGAGTACGTTAACATCTGCGCGAGTTATTACAGTAGTTTTCGCACATAAAATTATAATAATCAATATTATAGCTGCTGAAGTTTCTTGTGTTTTTTTGTTCACTTAGCCTCATCTGGTTGTTGGGCTGATTTCTCAAATTATCAAGGTATTTTTCTGCTATATACCTGTTCCATATGCTCGTAATGCAGCGGGAATCATTACTCATAATTTTTTATGTTCTTGTTTTGAAATATCAGATACAACTATTAGCTGATCTCAATTTGAAGAAAACTCCGCAACTTGTGGAATTGGTGGAGGACAGCAAGGTTGCTAATAGTTGATTGGTTTTCCTGTTTTGGTTTTAATGTTGCACCTCCTGGTCACTGGTAAAGTTGTTGTCATGTGACAGGAGGTCACGGGTTTGAGCCGTGGAAACAGTCTCTTGCAAAAATGCAGGGTAAGGCTGAGTACAATAGACCCTTGTGGTCCGGCCGTTCCCTGGACCCCGCGCATAACGGGAGCTTAGTGTACCAGACTGCCCTTTGTTCTAATGCGGCACCTTGAAATTCATGCTAGATTAAATTATAGCTGTAAAATTTGCAGGATGTGGAGGAGCTGTTGGGTTTACCTCCGGAAAAGGTTTTACTGAAATGGATGAACTTCCATCTAAAGAAGGCAGGATATAAGAAGCAGGTCAATAATTTTTCATCTGATTTAAAGGTGAGATAGTTCTAAAAGTTCGATATCAAATTAACTTTTTAGGAAGTAGTAGCATTACATTTCAAAGGAGATTTTTCATTTCCTAAACATGAAGTTTACACTTACACTGCAGGACGGAGAGGCTTATGCTCATTTGCTTAATGTACTTGCACCTGAACATGGTACAACCACCACACTAGATGCTAAAGATCCAACTGAAAGAGCAAATTTGATTCTTGAGCAAGCAGAGAAAATGGATTGCAAAAGATATGTTACTCCACAAGACATTGTTGAGGGTTCCACAAACTTAAATCTTGCATTTGTTGCACAAATATTCCAACACAGGTAATAACTAAAAGTTCTTTTCCATTGACCAATTATCTGAAATTTCTCTCTTTAAATAATGCGGAAGATGTTGATACATCCAATATAATTTTTTAGTTTCTTAATTTTATAGTCCGATTTCATAGCAAAGACATAAGGAGAAAAAAAAATCCTCAAGATGAAAGTTGAGCTAAATTAAGCCAACTCTCAAGTCAGCTTAGTCTTTGTTAACAATCTGCAGTAATGTTCAGTCTACACTAAGACATGGAATATGAGGCTTGCTGTCCTACTTAACTTATCAACCGACCGAGCTATGTATACTATAGCGTGTAATGACATTATATTATTCCAATTTGCATTTTTATGGAGCCTAGGGACTAGGGTTCAATGACTCTGTTCAATCGTAATTTCTTGCTTCTTTAATGCTTTTTCATTTAGTTTCTTCAATAGCATTACATATGCTTGTGCAGTTGTCCGTAAGTCCATGATGGATATTCGTCTGAAACTGAACTCTGATATGATCAAAAGTAGTGTGATGAATGTTGATGCTAGTTGAAACGTGTTAGTTCTGTCAATTTAGTCTTCCAATTAGCGACAAGGATGCTAATAGCAAATACTAAGCATGTCGATTCAATAGTGAATATTTCTACCTCTAAGTGATTTGATATCATTTGGTAAGAGAAGTACAAACTTCTCTAGAAAAAAAATGAAACTATGAAAGCACATATATTGAATGAATGATTATGTGAACTTAGTTTTATGCAGTTGATGCAATTGATGAATATTAAGATAATCTATTAAGGCACCTTGTTGTTTTCCCTGGAATTAATGCTTGTAGACAACTACAAGATATGCGTAGATGTAATATTCTTGATTTCTGTATGATGGTTTTATACTTCAATGCATCTTTCGCTTGTTTTTAGTATAATCTTTATTAGAAATCACTGATGATCTTGGAGTAATTAACATGTTAATGTTTATGCTTAGTGTAGTTCATAATGGTGTACTTTACCATCTATAAAAGAGTCCCCTTTTTACTGTAATCTAGGAATGGATTGTCAGTGGACACGAAGAAAATATCTTTTGCTGAGATGATGGAAGATGATGCTCAAACATCTCGAGAAGAAAGATGCTTCCGGTTGTGGATGAACAGCCTTGGAATTGATACTTACATAAACAATCTATTTGAGGATGTGCGAGCAGGGTTGGTGTTCATTGTTTCTTTGCTGAACATTATTGGACTTCATAAATATGATTTGTTGATAATCCTCTTATGCACAGGTGGGTGCTATTGGAGGTACTCGACAAAATTTCTCCAGGATCAGTCAACTGGAAGCAAGCAACAAAACCCCCTATTAAGATGCCTTTTAGGAAAGTTGAGAATTGCAACCAAGTCATAAGGATTGGAAAAGAACTGAATTTCTCCCTTGTCAATGTAGCTGGAAATGATATTGTACAAGGAAACAAGAAGCTCATATTAGGTAAATTTTGAACCTCCCTTTACTTTCCAATGTTGCTAAACTATATGCTACCGGAGTAGATTCTTTATAGTGAAGGGCAGCCCGGTGCACTAAGCTCCCGCTATTCGTGGGGTCTGGGGAAGGGTCGGACCACAAGGTTCTATTGTACACAACGGCATTTCTGCAAGAGGTTGTTTCCACGGCTTGAACCCGTGACATCCTGGTCACATGGCAGCAACTTTACCAGTTACGCCAAGGCCACTCTTCAGATTCTTTGTATTGAAGATGATACAATTACAAACATTTGGCTATGTGCCTTAAATTATCTAGTCGTTATTAAATGTTCTATTATTAGAGAAGTAAATGATTCATTTTCTGTTTTCAGCCTTTTTGTGGCAGCTAATGAGGTTTACAATGCTGCAACTATTGAAGAACTTGAGGTTTCATGCCCAAGGAAAGGAGATAACAGATGCTGACATCTTAAATTGGGCTAATAGTAAAGTGAAGAGTGCAGGCAGAAAATCCCAAATGGATAGCTTCAAGGTGATGAAGAAAGCATCAATTATTGATATATCAGTTTCTAATTTCACAATGCCTGAGTTTTCTGTTTTGTTTTGTTAGGACAAAAGCCTATCAAATGGGATGTTCTTCCTAGAACTTCTTAGCGCAGTGGAGCCCAGAGTCGTGAATTGGAGCGTTGTAACCAAGGGGGAAACTGGTATACACTTAAAAATATTTTGGCTTTGATTAAATGATCTGAACAACCTTTTTCTTTGGGCTTCATGAGTATGCTGACAATTCTTGATTGCAATTCCAGATGAAGATAAGAAGCTTAATGCAACTTATATAATCAGTGTTGCGCGGAAACTTGGATGCTCCATCTTTTTGTTGCCAGAGGATATAATTGAGGTAACATATGATACAACAAACAGCTTTCTTGTGCCTGCATTTTGTACATAGAATAGATGTTTATCGTCTGGTTAAAGGCTTTATTTTGTTGCAATTAAGTGTTTCCATTACAGATATCATAGGTCTAACTATGCTTCTATTCTGTAACATAATAGAGTAATACTGAAATTAATCAGTGGTTATACATTCAAACATGACACATCGTGCAGACCAAAGTTATATTGAATGCTACTACTCGGGTTCATTTTGAATACCTCTCCCGATGAATCCTGTGAAAGTAAATTCAGATGTACCTATGAGATTAGTGATCTATTATTTCCGATTTCTACTTAGCATTACATATCAAGTAGTAATTTCTTGTCTATGAAATCTTAGCTTCCACACAATACTGTGGTGTTTGCATCTTAGCAATTTCTTCATTTCTTGTCTATGAAATCTTAGCTTATAAAGAATGTATGGTGTTTGCATTTTGCGTCTGCCAAATATTCAGCAGTCAGCCTTTTGTGCTGAAGAACAACACACACACACGCGCGCACACACACACATACATATATATCATCACTCCGATCTTGGTGGTGTTTAAAACAAATATAAAGCTAAAGAATCAAATCTTTTCCTTGACAACAAATTGACTTTGGCAAACAGGTAAACCAGAAGATGATCCTTACTCTAACAGCAAGCATAATGTTTTGGAGCTTGCAACACAAAGGTGGAACGCCAGAGACCATCCTTGAAGAAGACAGTGCTGCTTCCGATGAATCTCCAGCAGCAGCCACTGATGGTGAGAATGCTTCTTCCTAAGCCAGAAAAGGAGCAGAAACAAGACAGAGAGAAATTCATGAAAATAAATACTAGATAATGTCGTTCGTATTGTCACTGATGGGTGGGAATGCTTCTTCTGATTTGGTCCTCGGCTTTTGTTTTCAAGAGGACAAATCTCATATAGTTGGTCAATATGTCACTTACCTATATAATTCGTTTAGTCACTACTATTTATCACCACAAAGTGGTTAGGATGGTAAAAGGGAAGAAAAAAGTAACTGTATATTTTTTTCAGAATCTTTAGGCTCCTTGGACTTAACAGAATACCAGGGATTTCTAATAGACAGCTATTGTGTTTCCTTAACAAAACTGATATGAGATTTGAATGTCAATCTCACCATCAAGATTTATAACAAGCAAGCTTAAATCAGATCCTTCTACTTCAGGCATAATTAAAATCCTTCAAATATTTGTTCTATGGCAATAACAGATCCAGCAATCCAACAAGTGGGGTCTTGCGGGTAATGTGTACGCATACCTTACGCCACCTACCTTGTACAGGCAGGTAGGCGTAACATCTGGATACATACTACCCTCTCAGATCCCACTTCTGGGATTACACTGATTTGTTATTGTGGGATTACACTGATTTGTTATTGTTGTTGTTGACTAAGAACACCATTATGAGTCCGGAATTCCATTTCTGGGGAAAATTTGAGGAAATATTAAATAACAAAGTTTCAAGACTCCAGCAATTGTCCTACTGTTTATTTATTTAGATTGGTCCTCTGGTCAAGTACAATTGCATGGATCAGTTCGTTAAAAGGAATTTAAAGAATAAGAAAAAAGATATCGTTCCAATCACTAACAGGGGAGGAAGAACTTCACATATAAGATCACTTTTATTTCCTGTTGTGAAATCCTCCTTTGGTACATTAACAAACGGCACATTTATAAGATTCAAAAAATAAAGAAATAAAATTCATATGGGTTCTTGTTCATTTGGTGCAACCACTGAAGGTGGCACGATGCTACTTGCATTACATTCAAGTTCATCAGCTTTTTCTTGTTCTGCAATATGCATCAGCATCTCAAGGCGCTTGTCAAAAAGTAATGCACTCTCATCTCTCTCATCAAGTTCAGCGGCTTCAGCTTCTAGCCATTTCTCTCGCAAATCATCTAAAAGGTTTCCTTCAGCTGTGTTCATCTCAGCTCCTGGAGCACTCGGGGCAGTTGTACGAAGTGATGAATCCCCAGATGGTGGTGGGAGGGTCAAAAGCATTGCCCTAAACTCTTGAGTATCCGCAAATGTCTCAAAGTTACATGCCATTGCGTCTAGACAATACTCCCGAATCTTAAAAACACCATACCTACAAGTAAAAAACAGAAGAACTTAGATTTATTAACCAAAATTATACAGTGGAAATAGCCTAGACACGGCCTTAGATTGGAGCATTCTCTTTTAGCTCTCCTATAGTTCATCTAATATCTAGATAGACTGGAGAAGCAGAACCCTAGCTATTTCCTCTTATATGACAGGCTTTGATACTGAGCCTTTTCCAAGATGCCATGCAAAATGACACTGGAATACAATTCCTTTTGTAATTAAATAATAGACTTGGATCAAATTGATCATATGACATGTCACCATCGCACAAATGCTTCCTAAATGTATTTCATACATCTCGTGCTGATTCAAGATCATCTCATATCTCCATATCAGGATATTACTTTCAAAAGACCACACTTGAAATATGCATATGGAGTATACACTAAGCATGACCAACATGCTACTGCTCAGCTAAGTTGCTCGGACACAGTTGCGGGTGTCCGACACGGGTGCGGATCTAAATAAGGTTTGGGGATACAAATCCTAGTACAAATACGAGTGCAGGGATCCAGCTAAAAATAATTCTAAAAAATAAAAATATAAAAAAAAATCTCTAAATTATGAGAAATTTTGTGGAATACTTACGTATAGCTTGTAAAGTGTAGGTTTCTTTTCTATTCTCAAGTTGTAGATAAGTAAAGGATTGATTTTCAAGATAAGGTATGTTATTTGCTTCAAATTTACCCGAATTTTGGTTCTAATTTTGGGAATCAAATTGTATCTCGTCTCAAATTTTCCGTTCGTCGTAGTCAAAGTACCCAAAATTGTTTGACCAGATCTGGTGCGGATCCCATAACCGCACCCATATTAGTGTCGTGTCAACACGGGTACGGCACCTAACTGCCATGTCGGAGCAACTTAGTTGCTCAGAACACAAACCTTCTAACACATAGATCATGCATTTCCTCTTGAAGCATACATTGTTATAAAGAAGCTAATGACGTTGGAGAGTTTCTTAATTTTTATTTTTCTTGATAAGGATGTTGGAGAGTTTTTTTCTCCAGGATTAAGTCACAACTGATTCTGATTTTTATGAGGTAGCTTTTTCTCTTTTCCATAAACCAAATGTTAGAAGCTTGGGAGCAGTTACAATAATGTTATTCTCAGTTTTTAATGCATATTACACTAACTCTTGCTCTTCCAGCTAGACAGTATTAGATGATTAATGACGGGACTACAGACATCAAATCAAACTTACATACGGGAATTTTAGCTGTCAGTCTAAACATCCAAAAAGGTTGATTAGCATATGGTGATAATCCACAACCAAAGAGATTAAAATAATTCCTAAAGAAGGAATATGACTGAAGAAGACAGATAGCACATACATGTCTGATAATACCAGCCAATGGCACAACTCAACAGGAGGAACCATTTCCAAATGTGGCAGCAGCGCATCTGCTACGACACGTTTAAGTGGAAACAACAGGTACCTCGAAGCAGCATCAAACATCTCTTCAGCCTGATAAGATTGCGTGAATCATAAATTAAACTATGTGAGCAATCAACGCAGTGGAGAAAGAGAGAGAATTTCCTATTCCTTAGAAGGATAGCTATTCTACAATAAGAAATTCAAACAGCGTACTTGATCAGGGTCAATGTCCTTTAATCCATCAGTATACCTGGTCAACAAAAATATGATTTTGTTAGCAAGTGGTTGAAGATGAAACAACTGAAACAAGCACAGCTGAAAGCCAAGTCATATGTCATTTGAGTCGCATCAAAGTGAGTTTGTGAGTCATACTGGTTATCAAAGGTACAATCACGTCAACTCAGTTGATGAAGCATGCAACAGATACACACTGCAATACAGCTTTTTCTTAGGGGCAAAGAGGGAAAAGGGGGGGGGGGGGGGTTATAGGCAGACCCTCAGGTCTAGTTTTAAAGTTTTAAACGTTCTTATTATTTATTTTCTTTACTTTCTTTTCAAGGGGGAAAAAAAGAAATGAGAAAAGGATAACTTACATATACTCTATCATTTTCTCAAAAGCTCCAACGGTCAAATCATGTTCCTCAATGCATGGAAGTGCATTATCAGGTAAACGATCTCTTCCTTCCAGAAAATCCTTCATGCGCGACAACCTCGCTTTAAAATATTCAGACCTTGATGCTAAGACAACTTGATGGCAACGAAAAATCTTCTTATCAACTCTGACACAAACATCTGCCAGATCATCTTCATACTCACTAATCTGCATTGAACTGACAAGGCATACAAGACCATCAACATCAAGGCTCAAGTTCTGCTCTCTGTTGGAATTCACAAGAGAAATTTGAAGGGATTTATGCAAAGCATTGGGAAGACGGTCCTCTTCTGGGAGAGAGATTCCCTGCAAGATGAACCGCTTTTGGGAGTTATCCACGTCCCTTAGTGCCTTGTACTCGGCATATTTTTGATGAATCAATTCTTTCTCGAGGACTTTCTGTAGTGAATGGCATTTGCAAACTTTGCAAATTCTGACAAGATCTTCCATGTCATCTACTGCTATATCAAGTCTGTCGGAATAAAAGAAATGGATGAGGCTATAAAGAGCATGATAAGACAGTTTTTCCCTTGAGAACCGTATTTCCTTTCTATCCTTCCACTCAGTCTGAAATTTCTTTTTGAAGAAAGGCGAACGTGCAGTCAAGATTACTCTGTGAGCTTCAATAGGCCTACCATGCGCATAGAATACAACATCTGGAGGAAAGTGGCTGGGGCTGGATCCTCCATTTTCTGAATTACCTATTAATTATCCCAGACCACCATGTCATTTTTGAGTGCATGAAGACAATCTGGACAAAGAATCAGAGAGTGTGATATATGCATACAGCTAAAGAACCAAAGTAGAATATCCAATGAATCCAAATTTTCGATTAGCTCATGTGAGAAAACAGTAAGCAAGATAAAAACAGTGTTAGAAAAAGTCATGAGTTCCCTATCATTGCAAGATCTAATAAGTACAATCTATCCAGTTATACAATCACGCACAACGCAAGAGGCTTCACCAGGCCTATAGTGAGAGCAGATGTAATTCACAAGCCAAGGTTGAGTGATCAAATTCTGTGTCTAAAGATTTAACACCAGAAAGGAACAGTAATACAATGGAAAACTGAAATACCAATCTCAGCAACACATGAAGAGATTTATGATTGTTACACTATCATAGTGCAACAGCTAGTCAAGAAGTCATATTAGCAGACTATGTATTTATTTTCGTATTTAAGTTACTTCTGGTAGCCTAGGTATTTCCTTCCATGTACTTGTGATGACCCAAAATGCCACCTTTAAATTAAATAACTATTTCGATATTTTAAGACCTTGAAAAGCAGTATCAATAATTCCTCGACTTGCATGCGCAGTCCATATAATTTTATTTTTTTTTTGATTTGCACCGGGTGTCCGAGTCTCTTCGAGCCCCGACTATTCCCGGGGGTGCACAGGCCCTCGGCAAGGAGTTTCCCACAAGTGCACCACGGTTAATTCAGGTTTTACCCAGTTCGATGGCCCTCAGAAATTGTTTGCACCCAGTGGGTTTCGAACTTGAAACCTTGAAAGGGAGCAAACCCCAAGGCTCAAGTCAATTGCCACCAGACCATATAATTTTCCGGAAGTTTTTTTTTATGTGAAAAATGGATTAAATTATGAGTTAGAGCTTTAAAACTCAACTGAGTTGACTTCGGTCAACATTTTGAGCAAACGAACCCGGATCCAAGTTTTGACCATTCCGGTAGTTCCGTATCGTGATTTGGGACTTGGTCATATGTCCGAAATCGAATTCGGAGGTCCCTAGCTCAAATTATCGCCATTTAACGGAATCTAGAAATCTAAGGCTAAAGATTTCTTAAGTTTGACCAGAGATTTGACTTTTGAGCAAACGGCCTCGGAATGGAATTTTTGATGATTCCAATAGTTTCGTATGGTGTTTTGGACTAAGGAGCATGTTCGGATTTGAATTTGGAAGTCCGTAGGACAATTTGACGCATTTTGGCGAAAGTTAGAAATTTGAAGGTTTTTGAGAAGTTTGACCGAGAGTTGACTTTTTGATATCGGGGTCGGATTCCGATTCCGGAAGTTGGAGTAGGTCCGTAATATCGAACGTGACTTGTGTGCAAAATTTGAAGTCATTCCGGAATGATTTTGGTAAGGTTTGAGACACTTAGTCTCTTTTAAGGAAGCTTAAGTTGGAAAAGTCAACCGGATGTTGACTTATGTGTTAGAGGGCACGGATGTGAGTTACGATAGTTCGGTTAGCTCCGGGAGGTGATTTATGACTTAGGAGCGTGATTGGAAGGAGTTTTGGAGGTTCGTAGTAGATTTAGGCTTGAATTGGCGAAGTTGGTATTTTTGGCGTTTTCCGGTTGATAGGTGAGATTTTGATATAGGGGTCGGAATGGAATTCCGAGAGTTGCAATAGTTCCGTTGTGTCATTTGGGATGCGTGTGCAAAATTTCATGTCATTCGGACGTGGTTTGGTTGGGTTTTTGATCAAAAGAGTAATTTAGAAGATTTTGAAATTCTTAGACTTGAATCCGATGCGAATTTGGTGTTGTGATGTTGTTTTGAGCGTTCCGAAAGTTGGGACAAGTTTGAATGATGTTATGGGATATGTTGGAATGTTTGGTTGAGGTCCTAGTGGCCTCGGGTGAGTTTCGGGTGGTTAAACGGACTATTTCATCTTTGGAAAAGTTGCAGATTTTTCCGAGCTTCAGCTGTGCACCAGAAAATTTCTAGTGCGAGGAGTCCAGTTTGGAAGCTCATATCTTGCAATCTATAAGGAATTAGAAAAATTGCAAAACATGAAAGTTGTAGTCCTAGCATTCTAGTTTCCAGAAAGTTAAACTATTTATGATTTGAATATTTTATCATAAAGTTATGATGGATCGAAGATGGCTGGTGGGGCAGTTTCGACAGAATTTTCTGTTGCACTTTAGAAGCTCATATCTCGGAATATATAAAGAGTTATATGGTGTACAACCTATCAAATGAAAGATCTTCGAGTCTAGTTTCTAAATCTTCAAACCGTTTGTCATTTGGATATTTCCACAAGGAGTTATGGGCGTTTTAACAGAAGGTGTACAGCAGGGGAAAATGGTAAGAGGATGTACAACCCGCACAGCGCAAGCTACAACTCGATGAAGACCGGGCAGATTGTTTTAAACACGAGTTTTAGCCCATTTCTTTCATTCCTTTCATTTGGCTTGGACGATTTTGGAGAGCTCAAGGAGGGATTTTCACCAAGCAACACTAGGTAAGTGATTTCTTCCTATTTTTGAGTTAAATATATGATCTTACATGGATTTAGACATGAAAATCAGTAGAAAAAGGTGGAGTTAGGGCTTGAGATTATGAGACCTTCAAGGGATGATTTGAGGGGTCAAACGATCTCCGATTTTCGAGTTCTTTATATGTACGGACTCGTGAGACGATGAAGAACATTTTGGTATAAAGTTTGTCTAGTTCCGGCGGGCCCGGGGGTCGGATTTTGACTGATTTCGGGTTTTGTGTTTAAAATCGATATTTTCAATTGGAATTAATTCATTTAGCATAATTTGATGATAAAAATCTGAACTTGGTAGATTTTGAGCACTCGGAAGTTGGGTCGAGAGGCAAGCGTGTTGCATAGTAGCTTTTCGGGCTAGTTCGAGGTAAGTAATGATTGTAAATGTTGTCCTGAGGGTATGAAACCCCGGATTTCACATCGTTGTGCTACTTTGAGGTGACACACACGCTATATGACGAGCGTGGGGTCGTGCACCGTTGGGGATTGTGACTTAGTCCGTCCCGTATGACCGTTAAACCGCGTATTTAATTGAAAATTGTTTGATATCATTGTGTTTTGGAAAGTATTATCATGTTTTGGGCTGAATGTCATATTTGGGCCTCGTGCCAACTGTTTTGGACCCTTAGGGGATTTTTACTACTATTCCTTACTGTTTTGACTTCATATTTGTACTCAGTCATGTTGTATTCTACTGTTTTCATAACTCAGCCATATTTACTCCGTTTTGATATTTTAAATGATATTTTGGGCTGAGCATCATGTTTTACTGTTGCCCGAGTGGCATGAGAGATTTTTGACTGAGTGAGGCCGAGGGCCTGTGTTGTGAGGATACTATAGGATCGGGCTGCGCGCCGCAGCAGTGTTATATTGATTCATGATTTTGAGGCCGAGGGCTTGATTTGTTACGCCACGAGGTGGCTTGTTGATATGAGGCCGAGAGCCTATTTGATTATGCCACGAGATGGCTTGTTATTGTGCTTGGGTCGTAAGGGGCCCCTCCAGGAGTCTGTACACCCCAGTAAGCGCGGGTACCCAGTGTGAGTGATATGATGTAGCCCGAGGGGCTGTTGTTGTTTCATATTGTTGCCCGAGGGGATGTTCTTGATCCATGTTTTGCCCGAGAGGCGGTTCTTGATTCATGTTATGCCCGAGGGGCTGATTACGAGTGATTGTGAGGTAGCCCGAGGGGCTGGTTCCGTTGATATTATGCCCGGGGGGCGGTTTATGGTACATATTTTGCCCGAGGGGCTGTTTACATTTCTATCATTTTTACTCACTGTTTTATCACTCATTTGAAACTATTGAAAGTTGTTTTAAAAGGTTTTACTGAAACTGAGCTTGATTTACGAAGTAAATGGTTTCTGTACTGTTTTTGAGAAATATACGGTATTTGTTGCAGTGCTATGATGTGAAATTATGTGTTTTTTTTACTGCTCAGCTTTCATTTACTTTTATTACTTACTGAGTTGGTGTACTCACATTACTCCCTGCACCTTGTGTGCAGATTCAGGTATTTCTGAACCCAGTAGCGGGTGTTGATTGCTCAGTGGCAGAGTCATCAGAGTTAGCAAGGTAGCTGCCCAACGTTCGCAGCCCTGCTCTTCTCCCTCTTGTCTTCCTTAGACTGTTTTTAGTTAATTTCAGACTCTTCATTGTATTCAGACCTTAGTAGATGCTCGTGACTTGTGACACCCCGATGTCGGGCTGTATTTATTTCCGCACTTATTCTATTTCGCTAAATGTATACTTGTTGGGGATTTATTCTTATAAATGACTTAAATTGACTTATTAAATTGTTAAAAATAAATTTGGGAATTGTGTCGGCTGGCCTTGTCTTCACGAGAGGCACCATCACGACCGGGTCCGGTTTGGGGTCGTGATAGTACTAAGATTCCCAAGTAAAGGATTCCGAATTCAAGGCCAAATTCCTGTAAATTGTGGTTTCTCAGCATTCTAAGTAAACTTTCTTTTAACAAAAGTAAGTAGCTTTCTGCACCCTATAATTCTTTGAAGTAACTACAAGGAGACTGCATTACGAATGGTGTAATGAGCTCAAAAAGGTCAACCATGGCATCAATGTCATTTGCAACAGCCATGTTGAACCAAAAAAAAGAGTGAGGATATACATCTGTATTTAATATTGTTTACAAATTCCGATTTACTCTAAAAAGTTCTTGCATTCCTTTCTTTCCATATAGTCCGCCATATCGCCGAAGGAATGGAGTTCCAAGTTTTCCTTTTTGCCTTGTTTTTACAGAGACTTTTTTTTTATAAGGTAAATTGTATTAATCAAAAGGGAGAGAATTCCCGTATACAAAAAGTATACCAAAAAGTAGAGAATTTCTACATAAACTCTCTTATAAGTGGGTGAAGAAAATATTTGGGACAGTTCTTTCTCCATTATTAGACTGCTCAAGACTAGTTGAATATGTTCACATTACACGGGGTAAATTGCAGCTCAGTATGCCGTACCAAATGAGAACTAAACAAGCAATACCAAAAAATACGGATTGTTGTAACTTGGCATTATTTGGCACAGGACAAGCATAACAGATTCCATGAAGGTCAAGGAGCTATGCAGAGCGAACACTTCCGACATGTCATGCTATTTTGATTTTTGGCAGAAAGATTGCCTTTAGATCATATGGTTCAAAGAGTTTGTGCACCTTCTAAAGACCTTTGCGTTGCCTGCTACTTGTAGATGGTTATTTTGCTGTCACAGTTTTAAATTATCACAGTCCTCTTTCAGAGTACTTGAGTGCAAGTCCAGTGACAAGATGCATGAAGCAGAAGTAGAAGTGAAGATTGATACACAAGTCATCCTCAAAAGGGATAGTTTCAAGTAACTTGGGTCTATAATTCAAGGCAAAGGGGAGATTGACGAGGATGTTACTCATCGAATTGGAGCGTGGTGGATGAAATGGAGGCTTGCTTCTAGGGTTCTGTGTGATAAGAATGTGTCACCAAGACTTAAGGGTAAGTTCTACGGAGCGGTGGTTAGACCGACTATGTTGTATGGGGCTGAGCGTTGGCCCGTAAGGATGTCCCATGTCCAAAAGATGAAGGTAGTTGAGATGGATATGTGAGCATACCAGGAAAGACAAGATTAGAAACAAAGTTTTAGGGACAAGGTGGGAGTGGCCTCTGTGGAGGACAAAACGCGGGAATCGAGGCTGAGATGGTTCGGGCATGTTCAAAGGAGAGACATAGATGCCCCGGTCAGGAGGTGTAAGAGGTTGACCATGACGGGTCGGAAGAACTGGGGTGAGGTGATTAGACAGGACTTGTCACTGCTCCAGCTTACCGAGGACATGACCCTCGATAGAAAAGGATAGAGGTCAAGAATTAGCGTTGAAGGTTGACAGGTAATCGTTAGTTTCTCTTAGGCTCACCAGTGGTACTAGTACTATTCTTGTATTTTCTTATTCCTGGTTCTTTATTACATGTTGTGTCATTCGCTTTCATTACCTTATTTCATTGTTGTTGCTATTGTTTGTTGCTTTATTTTCATTGTTCCTTGAGTCGAGGGTCTATCGGAAATAGCTTCTCTACCTTCACAAGGTAAGGGTAAGGTCTGCGTACACATCACCCTCCCTACCCTCCACCTAAATGAGCTGGTCAGTTCACATAAAAGTCCAGTACTCCATACTTCAGTCTCAAAGTTAGACCATTTTCCCTTCCTCCAATGTTGGATATTATCTCAAGGCAGTCTTCTACTTCTTGTACATAACAAAAGAAAATACTGTGTCCCAAACTATTTCGGACTGAGGCATATCAGTTCTCAACACACACACATATCCAGGTATGGATAACCAAAGAGAATCAAATTCAGTACTATTTATAAAAAGAATAAGTAGGAATATAAAGCTCAATATGCCCACATACCCGAAATAGGAACTTGACCTTCGGATTGTTCCAAATAGTTCCTATTAGCCCAACAAGCCAAAAAAGTATCTCTTAAAGCAGCTTGCAAAGGTCCAAGTGGCGGAGGACGAGCTTCAAAGGCTTTAAGCAATTTCCTAACTTTAAGATTAAGGGCAGCGTAATGGCAACGGTCACCATCAAAAGTATGTTCGGAACAAATAGCACCACTTTCCAATAACATTCGGGCAGCATCAAGGTGACCAGCAAGACAAGCATAATATAGTGCCACTGAATCCCATTGGTCTCTCGCATTCACATTCACACCTGACTCTAACAGGTATTTTAGCCGGCCGACGTCCCCGGCTCTTGACGCTTCGAAAACGTCGCCGTATGGGACTTTTTTTAAGGGTAGACATGATTTGAAATCCTCAGGGTCTAAGTCTATGTTGTCCAGGTCAGACATAGTAGTGAAAGCGTGTGAAGACATGACTTTGAGGTTGCTGTTGGATGAATTTGGGATTTTGAATTTGAGGGGTTTGGTTTGGGATTTTGGAGTGGAGGAAGAAAACGGGTAGTTCCAATGATTGAGGAATGAGGCTATGGCATTGGAAAATGATGAAAGTTTGTAGCAGAAAGAAGTAGAGGATTGACAAGAAGAACAGTGGAAAATGTAGAGTGGGTGTCGGTTTATGGCTGTAAGCCTGTACCCTTCGCTGATCGCCTTGTATGGGCTAGCCCACTTCTTCCTACAACATCTTGCGGAGAAACTTAGTCAGATTTCCACGATAAGTATGTTGGAACTCCAGCATAATATGATGGAGTTCCAACATAAGTACACTAGAACTCCAGCATAATCCAGTAAGTATAATGTCCAGTATAATATACTGGAGTTTAGAGCACTAGTGCTCCAGTTTCCAGTATATTATACTAGAGTCAGCAAAGTATATCGATCCAGCATAATATGCTGGAGTTCCATACACAAGTGCACCGAACTATTATGCTGGACCGGTCTCTGTTGCAGCAAAATAGTGGCTATTTTTCATTGACTTCCTAAACGCTGGCTATTTTTGAATGACCAGTCCGAAAACTGGCTATACCGTGCTATTTTTACTAGCAAAGGTCGTATCGTGGGCCTTGGTTTGCAAAAGTGATACCTTTATTTGGTAATAATAGCACGGTATAGCTAGTTTTCGGACTGGTCATTTAAAAATAACCAGCGTTTACGAAATCAATGAAAAATAGCCATTATTTTGCTGTAACAGAGACCGATCCAGCATAATATACTGGAGTTCGGTGCACCTGTGTATGAACTCAGCATATTATGCTGGACCGGTATACGTTGCTGACTCCAGTATAATATATAGGAGATTGGAGCACAGGTGCTCCAAACTCTAGTATATTATACTGGACAATTATACTTGCTTGAACTCCAGTATATTATGCTGGAGTTCTAGTGTACTTATGTTGGAACTCCATCATATTATGCTGGAGTTCCAGCATACTTATCCTGGAACTCCAGTATAATATGTTGGAGTTCAAGCATACTTATGCTGGAACTCCAGTATAATATACTGGCGTATTTTTCGGGTTTTGAACAGTGTTTTCGCTCGGATTTATCTTTACATGAAAAGTGGCTAAATTTCGATTACTTTTGAAACTGGGCTATTTTTGAACGAACAGTTGTAAATCTGGCTATTTTTGAATTTCTCCCCTTTATTTGGGCTATTAGTTAGCATATAGCGCCGGCATTTGCAAAGTAGTTAAAAAATTAAAAAGGAATTTTTTCGTTTCTATACACTATTTGAAACTTTATTACCAAAAATATTTCATTTATGGAATTTACCCGATCTAAACACGTTTAGCTACAAAAAAATATACATTTGTTTAAACTAGACTCCTTTCTACGGTAAACTTCCTTATTAGACGCACAATTTTGGGATAGCTTATATCAATGTTTTAAGAGGCGGAGGCGTGAAGCGGGGCGTTTTACCTCTGATGGGGCGATGCGTAAGCCCTGCGACATGGGGCGTAAGTCCCATGGATCTTTAAATTTTACTAATTTCAAGAATTTTAAGATAGTATAAAATAAAAAATAATTATAAAAATTACAATAGAATCACAAAATTATAACAAATAATCTATTTAAAATATTTATAAATTATAATTTAACTATGAATAATATGAAAAGTATGACATATATCATAGTATGCAAATTAGCTACAACGTCGTTATAACTCAAACATCAAAAGTAATGTATTTGATGTGAAATCTTATATGTATCTCTGAAGGAGTAATAAATCTTAAAAGTATTATAATTTATATTTTTTTAAATACTCCTTTTATTTAATATGCTTTCTATTTGAAAGAGAATTCATATAAAAACATAATTCACAATTTAAATATGATTCTCTAGCATCAGTTATTTTTTAAGTTTCAACAAGTTAATAAAGTGACACATAATTCACCATGATAACTAATTATTTGTAAATAGTTACTAGCTAATAATAGGCTATTAAATTAATAAATATTGTATCTCGTAAACATGGAAAAAAATATTTAGGTAAATAGTTATAAAAAAAATTATGGACTATTATATAATAAAGACATAACAAAAGTTAATAAATAAATACTTTTAAATGAAAGATTTATTTAAAATTTACTATCATAGAAGTCTTAGTGGATAACGTGCAATAATTTTTATTTTAATTATGACATAAAATACTCTCAACTTAGTGATTAATGAATAAGAAAAAAGTAATTTTGAATAGTCAACAATTTATTAAGAAAATTTGAGGATTTACAAGGTTAGTTACATACAATTGCATAAAGTTTTATTAGGCGATCCAAGTACGGTGGGCGTTGGGCAAGTACGGGGCGTAAGCCCCGACGGCCGAGGCGTAAGTCTCACGGAACTAAGCCCCACACATAAGCCCAGAGGCGTTTTACGAGTGCTCTGCCCCGGGTGGAGTCCCAGTTCTACCTTTTAAAACAGAGGCTTATATTTCATTTAGAAATTTTAGATGCAATCATCGCACTATAATCAAGGAAAACATATCTGTAGAATCCTTCTATTATGCAGATTTTCTCTGGTTATCATCGCACAATAATCAAGGCAACATGTCTGTAGAATCCTTCTATTACGCAGATGTCACGACCCTAAAACTGACCCGATCGTGATGGCGCCTATCATGAAACTAGGCCAGCCGACACAACTCCTTAATTAACCATTAATCAATATCATTTTTAAGCCGTTAATTAATCAAATGTCTCATAATTTAAGTCTAAATAAACAGTGCGAAATTAATATACAAGCCCGACATCGGGGTGTCACAAGTCATGAGCATCTACTAAGGTTTGAATACAACTAGAGTCTAAGAATGTACTAGATACAGTCTAAGAAGACAAGAGGGAGAAAAGCAGTGTTGCGAACGTCGGGCAGCTACCTTACTAAGTTCGATGACTCGGCCACTGAGCAATCAACACCCACTACCGGGTTCAAAAATACCTAAATTTGCACACAAGGTGCAGGGTAGGGGTGTGCATTCGATTTATCGATAATTACTTATCGATTATCAATTTGTACATATGTTTATCATTATCATTTCAATAAGGTTTCGATTTTTTCGATTTCGATTTATCAATTTTTGGGGCTTATCGATTCGGTTATCGATTACACCAATAAGAAAATTTGCGGGATTCCACGGAAAGTATATTGCTATAAACACGCCTAACTAATATAGACAAAAAGAAGCTAAAATAAGAGAACACCATTTATGACATAAAAATTGTGTCAACAAGCACATGCAACAAAACTAAAGTAAGGGATCAAATGTATGCCACCAACACTCCAATGGTATAAAAAAAATAAAAATACATCATCACGGTTAATTCTATTTTCCATTAATTTGAACTTCATTCCCTTGAGCTTTAAATATGATCATTCCTTAAATGTGGTAGATGAAATAATAGGGTTAGGGACTTAGGGTAAAGGAAAGGGTATTATAGAATAAGGGTAAAAAAAATTAGTATATCTTATCGGTTTATCGATAAACCGATAACCGAAGAGGACAAAATCGAAATCGATAAACCGATAACAAATAATCGATTCGATTTATCGATAAACCGATTCGAATGCACACCCCTAGTGCAGGGAGTAATGTGAGTACGCCAACTCAGTAAGTAATAAAGGTAAATGGAAGCTGAGCAGTAAGAAACGCGTAAACCACGTCAAAATGATACAATAAAAGTAAGACATTTCCAACACAGTAAAGAAATCATTTACTTAAAAAATATCATGCTCAATTTCGGTAAACCTTTTAAAACAACTTCCAATAGTTTCAAACGAGTGATAAAACAGTGAGTAAAACTGATAGAAAACGTAAACAGCCCCTCTGGCAAAACATGTATCACATACTGCCCCTCGGGCATATTATCAACAGAACCAACTCCTCGGGCTACCTCACAATCACCCGTAATCAGCCCCTCGGGCATAACATGAATCAAGAACCGCCCCTCGGGCAACAATATGAATCAAACAACAACCTCTCGGGCTACATCACATCACTCACACTAGGTACCCGCGTTCACTGGGGGTGTACAGACTCCGAGAGGGCCCCTTACGGCCCAAGCGCAATAACAAGCCATCTCGTGGCATAATCAAACATGCTATCGGCCTAATATCAAGACACCTCGTGGCGTAACAAATTAGGCCCTCGGCCTTATAATCATAAATCAGTACCACACTGCTGCGGCGCGCAGCCCAATCCCATAATATCCTCACAACACAGGCTGTTGGCCTCACTTAGTCAGAAATCTCTCATGCCACTTGGGCAACAGTAAAACACAATGCTCATCCCAAAAATATCATTTAAAATATCAAAATGGAGTAAATATGGCTGAGTTATGAAAATAGTAGAAAACAGCATGACTGAGTACAAATATGAAGTCAAAACAGTGATGAATAGTGCATTCAGCCCAAAACATGATGATAGCAAACAGTTTTCAGTCAAATACGCAGTTTAATAGTCATACAAGACAGACTAAGTCACAATCCCCTACGGTGCACGACCTCACGCTCGTCATCTAGCATGAGTGTCACCTCATAATAGCACAACGATGTGAAATCCGTGGTTTCATACCCTCAGGACAAACATTTACAATCATTACTTACCTCAATCCGGTCCAAACTCTAACCCGCGATGCCTTTGCCTCTCACTCGGCCTCCGAATGCTCCAAATCTAGCCAAAAGCAAATTCATACCATTTATGCTAAGGGAACAAAGTCTACTCGAAAATATCCAATTTATACCAAAAATCCGAAATTGGCCAAACCCGGCCCCCCCAGGCCCACGTCTCGGAATCCGATAAAAATTACATCAATAGAATCCTTACACTCTCACGAGTTCGTACATACAAAGAACATCAAAATCGGACCTCAAATGGCCCCTCAAATCCCCAATTCAACTCTCTAATTTTTCTTCCAATTTTCATTCCAAATTCCTAAAATAAATAATAAAAATTAAGACAAAATCATGGTATTTAACCAAATTTGGGTGAAGAACACTTACCCCAATCAATTCTATGAACATTCCCTTCAAAATTGTCTTCTCCCGAGCTCCATAGCTCCAAAAATAACCGAAATCCTCGAAATAGAGTACTTTATAAAGCTGCCCAGGATTCCTCTTTCGTGAATGCAGGACGACCATCGAGTCCGCGATGAAGAAAAATATCAGCTCCCAAAAATTCTCTACGCGTTCGCGGCACAAGCCTCGCGAACGCGATACCTACTGGAGACGTAACTAGGCGAACGCGACATCCAAAGCGCGAACGCGAAGAACACAACATCAATACATCGTGAATGCGACACCCAAAGCGTGAACGCAAAGAACAGAATTCACCGTCTCAGAGAACACCTTTCGCGAATGCGAGTCCTTGACCGCGAACGCGAAGAACAAATCGTCTGCAACAAAAACCAGCAAAACTGCCAAGTCCAAAGTCCAAAAATTGATCTGTTAACCACTTGAAACACACCCGAGGCCCTCGGGACCTCAACCAAACATGCCAACATATCCCTCATCATTCAAACTTGTTCCAACCTTAGGAATGCTCAAAACAACATTAAAGCACCAAATTTGCATCGGATTCAAGCCTAAGAAATCCAAAAAACTTCCAAATTCACTTTCGATCAAAAAGTCTATCAAACCTCATCTGAATGACCTGAAATTTTGCACACACACAAATGACACAACGAACGTACTCCAACTGTCGGAATTCTATTCCGATCCCAATATCAAAATCTCACCTATCAACCAGAAGACGCCAAAATTCCAATTTCGTCAATTCAAGCAAAAACCTTCTACGGACCTCCAAAATACATTCCGGTCATGCTCCTACGTCCCAAATCACCTAACGGAGCGAACCAAATCATAAAAATTCCAATTCGAGATCATATACTAACAAGTTAAAACTTGGTCAAACCTTTCTAATTTTAAGCTTCATCTGAGAACTATTCTTCCAAATTAATTCCGATTACCCTGAAAACCAAAACCGACGATTTACATAAGTCATAATACATCACACGGGGCTAGCCATGCCCGAGAACTGGAAAGCGAAGTGCAAAAGCTCAAAACGGCCGGTCGGGTCGTTACATCCTCCCCCACCTAAACATACGTTCATCCTCGAACGTACCCAGAGTTGTTCCAAAAACCATCAAATCACTGTGTAATCTTACCATGCACATACCCGGGGGTGATCTCACGTCACCCTATCTCATATAGGTCCGATAACACAATGTAACTAAAATTTTACAATCCAACCTAGTCCATAAACCTTAGAACCACATTTCCACTTCTAAAATCATCTACAAGATCAGAATCTCACATCTATACTCTGAATAAGCCCGAACAAGCTATAACAAACCATACCCACAGACTCAAATGCCATTACATGATATACCACATACTCCAACACTCATAGTGATAGCTTCTAATCACAGCAGTTGCCCAAAACAACTGAATACTGATAATACCTCTTATCAAATAAAGCCTCATTCTAACACTTCCGTATACTGTCAATGATAACTGAAATACGCAGTAAGTCATAACCATTCCTCGGATCAACCATTCATGAAGCCACTTCTCCTTTGGCAAGGACCATAGCAAATTTTTGAGCTGAACCTCGATACTATCCTTCCAACATGCTAAAATCGAATCTGTTTGTATTCATTATAGATCTCCATTTATATATCATAAAATAAATAACTACTCTGGTGACATGACACATCAATACAAGCTAAAGCCACAACTCATGCAATCCGCACACCAAATCAATATCGAATTCAAATACCCTGTCCGGCGACATGCTCGGCAGCAGGAAACACATCCGGAAAATCCCTCACCACCAGAACTGAACCAATGGTAGGAGTCTCTGCACTGATATCCATCACGAAGGCCAAATAAGAAAAGATAACCCTTCTCAGCCATCCGTTAAGTCTTCAAAATGAAATCACCTTGCTGTGAATATAATCTGTCGAACCTCGCCACTCAATCCGTGGCATCCCTGGCATAGCCAATATCGTTATCTTAGCGCAATAGTCCACAATAGCACAACACGAAGACTACCAATCCGTACCTAATAACACATCAAAATCCACCATAATAAGCAACAAAAGATCCACTCGGGTCTCCAAACCTCCCATAGTTACCACACAAGACAAATATACGTGGTTCACAACCACGACTTAACCTGTCTATGAGAATTCCTAGTCTCTAAATCCATACAGCACATGAATCACCATATCCGATCCCAACTCCACTGTTCGAATATAAAACACACCTCTAATACATAATCATCCTACGAGAGGTACTCCTATAATTCTTCTATGCCACCAAGCAAACTCGAATATCAGTAGTCGCTCCAACAAGAGAGTGTCGCAATACTAATGAAGTATCCTCAACTCAAGCACATCGCCCGTTCTAAAATGTATACCCTCATCAAGTCACACCAATCAGTGATCTCATTTATCTAGTCATCTAAAAATGTCCATACTACCTAAGAATCTGTGACCTTCCTTTCAAAACTGAACCGTGACCTTACACATGCAAATCTAAATCCTACACAACATACCGTATATACCATACCATCCTAGGATAAACATGAGAATTTCATATCCATTTCAAGCCACAAGCAACTACATACTCAACTAGCCAAGAACTTTCCATTTATCCCATCTAGAAGAAAATCACTACACATCTCATGCTCCTCACGCTCGTAGAAAATATACATCTCTAACCGTGGTAGAAACCATCAAGAACTCTCCGAATTCCATTTGCACAACACTAATTCGTCAGGACTGAATACTTATAACTCAACCAAGCTATGCAGGCCACTAAAACCCAAGAGCATTGCCGCGAAACACCTATAGAAACTCATTACCTCGTAAGCAACCAAAGAACTAGTCATATCCTTACCATGCTGATCCGACCTACTACCAAGCTATCCCATCTATCCAAGCTCCTTTTGATTTACCTTCAACTTGATACTTCTTCTCGCTATAACACCACAATCCTCAACCCAGACTTGCCACACGAGACCCAAGCATAAAGCCACACCGTCCTTCGGTTCATAAACCGCTGACTACTCTCTCAAATATCCCTAAAAGCACCACATTCGAAATACTTTCCCTGAAGAGACTTCCTATGAATCTAAAGCCATTACCTTCACCTTCCTGATATTGATGTGTAGAATCCATAATGATATAGAAATACCACGAATCTTGATACCCTCCAAGGCAAATCTCAGTTTCTAGCCAAATATATAACCTAAAAAATCTCCAATTATTTCATGTAAAATCTTGAACTCATTAGAACCATTCTCGAGAGTTATCCACTCTACTCAAACCGCAATTAGACCAATCAAACGGACCGGACGACCTGTGCTCCATTAGCATCCGACACCGTAGAAGGTAACCTCACCTTAATGCAACCAAGCAACTTCCTGTTCTATGCACCGTACATCCTTTACCAATAAAAATTCAAGTCATTCTGTGATTCTCATACGCCCATAAAGCATAACATAACCTTTATTGAAATTTCCTTTACTCGAGCCATCCTCAGTCTCAACCTCCGTAAGCCATAACTGATTCACCAGTACGCCTCAAACTGGAACTGACATAGCACATAACCGTGCAATCAACTAATCAATAACAGCCTCCCCACTTGGCTCAAAGCCATAGATCAAAACACACAATAACTCATAATGCATATACTTTATTACTGACATAATACCATAGTGAGATTAAACTCAATCATTTATAAGCCCGTGCAACATAGACCATCTAGTACTTCAAATCTTTTGCAAATCTCGCATTCACCCTCATAACAGTCAAGCCCACTCTCTTAAGTGACCCAAATTTTAAATTACAACACATATATTTTACCGGTAAAAGAGATCTTCCATCAAACAACATAAGGATCACACAAACTTTAGAATACTCTACAGGAGATAGCCCACTTGCTTCGCCTCAAACTAACATCTCTTTATACCCTTCCACTGTCATAAACATTATGCAGTCACTTAATCTTCCTGAGTCTGAACTCATATCACAACGTGAAATCTACTTCACTTCCTAACTAGGCAACATGAAAAGATCCTTCAACACCTACACTCGGGGCTATAAATAAAATCATGATGGAAATCAAGAACCAGATAGTTCTTGCTACCCCAAAGCAGACCTTTCTCCTCTCATTTAATTCATATAAACATATTTCGTAGTCACATCACACTCATCACGTAACTATCCAGTCATCACTCCCAGTAATCGAGACACTATCGGACATACAAATCCAAAAGCACGTGCTCACACAATGAACGCCTCAATGCTCAAGCTATAGGCAAAACCCAGCCTCAAGTCCTCTAGACCGGCCCAACATCAACACACAGAGATCAAATATCGCCCCTCGATGAGGAAATCACAAGCCATCAATGCATATTTGATACTGAGCGCTCATGCGCGCATACAAACGCGTGGAAGGAATTCAAAGAGTTATATTTCAAGCTGAATCAAGGACGCACGATAAGAGTTCAAGAATGTGAAATTTTTTTAAAGGTTCTTCAGCCTCCCAAGGATAAGCACAAACGTCTATGTACCAATCTGCAAGACTCTACTAAACCTGCTCATGACTCGTGAGACCTATGTAACCTAGGCTCTAATACTAACTTGTCGTGACCCTAAAACTGACCCGGTCGTGATGGCACCTATCGTGAAACTAGGCTAGCGGACACAACTCCCGAATTAACCATTAATCAATAAGAATCATTTTTAAGCCTTTAATTAATCAAATGTCTCATAATGTAAGTCTAAATGAATAGTGCGGAATTAATATACAAGCCTGACATCGGGGTGTCACAAGTCACCAGCATCTACTAAGGTCTGAATACAACTAGAGTCTAAGAATGTACTAAATACAGTCTAAGGAAGACAAGAGGGTGAAAAGCAGTGTTGTGAATGTCGGACATCTACCTTGCTAACTCCGATGACTCTGCCATTGAGCAATCAACACCCGCTACCGGGTTCAAAAATACCTGAATCTGCACACAAGGTAGAGGGAGTAATGTGAGTACGTCAACCCAGTAAGTAATAAAGGTAAATGGAAGCTGAGCAATAAAAAAATGCGTAAACCACGTCAAAATGCTACAATAAAAGGAGGACATTTCCAACACAGTACAGAAATCATTTACTTAAAAAAATCATACTCAATTTCGGTAAACCTTTTCGTAAGGGCCATCCTATCCAACTTTCAGGCATTAAGATACGTTTCAAGCGTGGATGATTATCATAAGAGATTCCCAACATATCATATGATTCTCGTTCTTGAAAATCCACACTTTTCCAAACCCAGAAAACAGACGGAATTCTAGGATTCCTCCTGGAGACAAATACTTTTATGCATACCTCCTCTGGTTGATCCACACCATCCTCTATTCTCGTAAGATAATACACACTAGCTAACAGCCCGCCAGGCGCTACATCATAGGCACATTGAGAGCGGAGATAGTTGAACAACTTCCAATAGTTTCAAACGAGTCATAAAACAGTGAGTAAAATTGATAGAAAATGTAAACAGCCCCTTGGGAAAAACATGTATCACATACCGCCCCTCAGGCATATCATCAACAGAACCAGCCCCTCGGGCTACCTCACAATCACTCATAATTAGCCCATCGGACATAACATAAATCAAGGACCGCCCCTCGGGCAATAATATGAATCAAACAACAACCTCTCGGGCTATATCACATCACTCACACTAGGTACCCATGCTCACTGGGGGTGTACAGACTCCGAGAGAAGCCCTTTATGGCCCAAGCGCAATAACAAGCCATCTCGTGGAATAATCAAACAGGCTCTCGGCCTCATATCAAGCCACCTCATGGCGTAACAAATTAGGCCATCGGCCTCATAATCATAAATCAGTATCATACTGTTGTGGTGCACAATCCGATCCCATAATATCCTCACAACACAGGCCCTCGGCCTCATTCAGTCAGAAATATCTCATGCCACTCGGGCAATAGTAAAACATGATGCTCAGCCCAAAAATATCATTTAAAATATCAAAACGAAGTAAATATGGCTGAGTTATGAAAACAGTAGAAAACGTCATGACTGAGTACAAATATGAAGCCAAAATAGTGATGAATAGTAGTAAAAATCCCCGAAGGGTCCAAAATAGTTGGCACGAGGCCCAAATATGGCATTCAGCCCAAAACATGATGATAGCAAATAGTTTTCAATCAAATATGTAGTTTAATAGTCATACGAGACGGACTAAGTCACAATCCCCAACGGTGCACGATCCCACGCTCGTCATCTAGCGTGTGCGTCACCTCATAATAACATAACGATGTGAAATTCGGCGTTTTATACCCTCAGGACAAACATTTACAATTATTACTTACCTCAATCTAGTCCAAACTCTAGCCCATGATGCCTTTGCCTCTTGACTCGGCCTCCGAATGCTGCAAATCTAGCCAAAAGCAAATTCATACCATCAAAATATGCTAAGGGAACAAAGTCCACTCGAAAATATCCAATTTATACCAAAAAATCCCAAAATTGGCCAAACCCGGCCCCCCAGGCCCACGTCTCGGAATATAAAAATCATACCAATAGAATCCTTACACTCTCACGAGTTCGTACATACCAAGAACATCAAAATCGGACCTCAAATGGCCCCTCAAATCCCCAATTCAACTCTCTAATTTTTCTTCCAATTTTCATTCCAAATTCCCAAATTAAATAATAAAAATTAAGACAAAATCATGGTATTTAACCAAATTTTGGTTAAGAACACTTACCCCAATCAATCCTCTGAAAATCCCCTCCAAAATCGTCTTCTCCCGAGCTCCAAAGCTCCAAAAATGACTGAAATCCTCAAAATAGAGTACTTTATAAAGCTGCACAGGCTTCCTCTTTCGCAAACGCGGGACGACCATCGAGACCGCGATGAAAAAAAATATCGGCTCCCAAAAATGCTCTACGCGTTCGCGACACAAGCCTCACAAACGCGATACCTACTGGAGACGTAACAACGTGAATGCGACATCCAAACCGCGAACGCAAAGAACACAACATCAATAAATCGCGAATGCGACACCCAAAGAACGAACGCGAATAACAGAATTCACCACCTCAGAAAAAACCCTTCGCGAACGCGAGTCCTTGACCGCGAACGTGAAGAACAAACTGCCTGCAACAAAAACTAGCAAAACTGCCAAGTCGAAAGTCCAAATATTGATCCGTTAACCACCCGAAATACACCTGAGGCCCTCGGTACCTCAACCAAACATGCCAACATATCCCAGAACATCATTCAAACTTGTTCCAACCTTCAGAATGCTCAAAACAACATTAAAGCACCAAATTTGCATCGGATTCAAGCCTAAGAATTCCAAAAACTTCCAAATTCCGCTTTCAATCAAAAATTCTATCAAACCTCGTCCGAATGACCTGAAATTTTGCACACACATCACAAATGACACAACGAACCAACTCCAACTAGCAGAATTCCATTCCGATCCCAATATAAAAATCTCACCTATCAACCGGAAGATGTCAAAATTCCAGTTTCGCCAATTCAAGCCTAAACATTCCATGGACCTCCAAAATACATTATGATCACGCTCCTAAGTTCTAAATCACCTAACGGAGCTAACCAAATCATAAAAATTCCAATCCAAGATCATATACTAACAAGTCAAAACTTGGTCAAACCTTTCAAATTTTAAGCTTCAACTGAGAACTATTTTTCCAAATTCATTCCGATTACTCTAAAAACCAAAACCGATGAATTACATAAGTCATAATACATTACACGGGGCTAGCCATGCCCGAGAACTGGAAAGCAAAGTGCAAAAGCTCAAAAAGGTCGGTCGGGTCGTTACATCCCCCCCTCGTTAAACATACGTTCATCCTCGAACGTGCCCAGAGTTGTTCCGAAAACTATCAAATCGCTGTGTAATCTTACCATGCACATACCCGGAGGTGATCCCACGTCACCCTATCTCATATAGGCCTGATAATACAATGTAACTGAATTTTACAATCCAACTACCACTTTTCCACTTCTGAAATCATCTACAAGATCAGAATCTCACATCTATACTCTGAATAAGCTCGAACAAGCTGTAACAAACCATACCTGCAGACTCAAATGCCATTACATGATATACCACATACTCCAACACTCATAGCGATAGCTTCTAATCACATCAATTGCCCAAAACAATAAAATACCGATAATACCTCTTATCAAATAAAACCTTATTCTAACACTTCAGTATACTGTCAATGATAATTGAAACATGCAGTAAGTCATAACCATTCCTCAGATCAACCATTTATGAAGCCACTTCTCCTTTGGCAAGGACCATATCAAATTTCTGAGCTGAACCTCGATATTATCCTTCCAACATGCTGAAATCGAATCTGTCTGTATCATTATAGATCCCAACGATCTCATCTAATCCAATACAACTACTCTGGTGACATGACACATCAATACAAACTAAAGCCACAACTTTTGCAATCCGCCAAATCAATACCGAATTCAACAACCCTGTCCGGCGACATGCCCGGTAGTAGGAAACACATTCGGAAAATCCCTTACCACCGGAACTGAATCAATGGTAGGAGTCTCTACATTGACATCCATCATGAAGGTCAAATAAGAAAGACAACCCTTCCCAGCCATCCGTTGGGTCTTCAAAATGAAATCACTTTGCTGTGAACATAATCCGTCGAACCTCGCCACTCAATCCGTAGCATCCTCGGCATAGCCAACGTCGTCATCTTAGCGCAATAGTCCACAATATCACAACACGGAGACCACCAATCTGTACCCAATAACACATAAAAATCCACCATAATAAGCAACAAAAGATCCACTAGGGTCTCCAAACCTCCCATAGTTACCACACAAGACCGATATACGCGGTCCACAACCACGACTTAACCTGTCTATGAGAACTCCCAGTCTCCAAATCCATACACCACGTGAATTACCATATCTGATCCCAACTCCACTATCCGAATATACAACATACCTCTAATACCCAATCATCCCATGATAGGTACTCCTATAATTCTTCTATGCCACCAAGCAAACTCGAATATCAGCAGTCGATCCAACAAGAGAGTGCCGCAATACTAATGAAGTATCCTCCACTCAAACACATCACCCTTTCTAAAATGTATGCCCTCATCAAGACACACCAATCAGTGATCTCGTTTATCTAGTCATCTGAAATTATCCATGCTACCTAAGAATTTGTGACCTTCCTTTCAAAACTGAACCATGACCTTACACATGCAAATCTCAATCCTACATAACATACCACATATACCATACCATCCTAGGATAAACATGAGAACTTCATATCCATTCCAAGCCACAAGCAACTACGTACTCAACTAGTCAAGAACTTTCCATTGATCCTATCTAGAAGTAAATCACTACACATCCCATGCTCCTCACGCTCGTAGAAAATATACATCTCTAACCGTGGTAGAAACCATCAAGAACTCTCTGAATTCCATTTGCACAAAACTAAATCGTCAGGACTGAATTCTTCTAACTCAACCAAGCTACGCAGGTCACTAAAACCCAAGAGCATTACCGCGAAACACCTATAGAAACTCATTACCTCGTAAGAAGCCAAAGAACTAGTCATATCCTTACCATGCTGATCCGACCTACTACCAAGCTATCTCATCTATCCAAGTTCCTTTTGATTTACCTTCAACTTGATACTTCTTCTCGCTATAACACCACAATCCTCAACCTAGACTCGCCATATGAGACCCAAGCATAAAGCCACATCATCCTACGGTTCATAAGCCGCTGACTACTCTCTCAAATATCCCCAAAAGCACCACATTAGAAATACTTTCCCTGAAGAGACTTCCTGCGAATCTAAAGCCATTATCTTCACCTTCCTGATATTGATGTGTAGAATCCATAATTATATATAAATACCACGAGTCTTGATACCCTTCAATGCAAACCTCAATTTCTAGCCAAATATATAACCTGAAAATCTCCAATTATTTCATGTAATCTTGAACCCATTAGAACCATTCTCGAGAGTCATCCACTCTACTCAAACCGCAATTAGACCGATCAAATGGCCCGGATGACATGTGCTCCGTTAGCACTCCGACACCGCAGAAGGTAACCTCACCTTAATGCAACCAAGCAACTTCCTGTTCTATGCATCGTACATCCTTTACCAATAACAACTCAAGTCATTCCATGATTCTCACATGCCTATAAAGCATAACATAACCTTTATTGAAATTTCCTTTACTCGATCCATCCTCGGTCTCAATCTTCATGAGCCATAACTGATTTACCAGTACGCCTCAAACTGAAACCAATATAGCATATAACCGTGCAATCAACTAATCAATAGAAGACTCCCCCACTTGGCTCAAAGCCATATATCAAAACACACAATAACTCATAATGCATATACTCTATTACTGCCATAATACCATTGTGAGATTAAACTCAATCATTTATAAGCTCGTGCAACATAGACCATCTAGTACTTCAAATCTTCTGCAAATCTCGCATTCACTCTCGTAACAGTCAAGCCCACTCTCTTAAGTTACCCAAATTCAAATTGCAACACATATATTTCACTGGTAAAAGAGATCTTACATAAACAACATAAGGATCACACAAACTTCAGAACACTCCGCAGGAGAAAACCCACCTATTTCGCCTCAAACTAACATCTCTTTATACCCTTCCATTTTCATAAACATTACGTAGTCACTTAATCTTCCTGAGTCTGAACTCATATCACAACGTGAAATCTACTTCACTTCCTAACTAGGCAACATGAAAAGATCCTTCAACACCCACAACTCGGGGCTATACATCAAATCACGATGGAAATCAAGCACCAAATAGTTCTTGCTACCACAAAGCAGACCTTTCTCGTCTCATTCAATTCATATGAACATATCTCGCAGTCACATCACACTCATCACGTAACTATCCAGTCATCACTCCCACTAATCGGGACACTATCGGACATACAAATCCAAAAGCACGTGCTCACACAATCAACGCCTCAGTGCTCAAGCTATAGGCAATACCCAACCTCAAGTCCTCCAGACTGGCCCAACATCAATACATAGAGATCACATCTCGCCCCTCGATCAGGGAATCACAAGCCATCGATGCATATCTGATACTAAGCGCTCATGCACACATACGAATGCGTGGAAGGAATTCAAAGAGTTACATTTCAAGCTGAATCAAGGACGCACGATAAGAGTTCAAGAATATGAAGTTTTTTTTAAAGGTTCTGCAGCCTCCCAAGGATAAGCACAAACGTCTCCGTACCGATCCGCGAGATTCTACTAAACCTGCTCATGACTCGTGAGACCTATATAACCTAGGCTCTGATACGCAGATGTCACGACCCTAAAACTGACCCGGTCATGATGGCGCATATCGTGAAATTAGGTCTGCCGACACTACTCCCGAATTAACCATTATTCAATAAGAATCATTTTTAAGACTTTAATTAATCAAATGTCTCATAATGTAAGTCTAAATAAATAGTGCGGAATTAATATACAAGCCCGACATCGGGGTGTCACAAGTCACGAGCATCTACTAAGGTCTGAATACAACTAGAGTCTAAGAATGTACTAAATACAGTCTAAGGAAGACAAGAGGGCGAAAAGCAGTGCTACGAATGTCAGGCAACTACCTTGCTAACTCTGATGACTCTGCCACTGGGCAATCAACACCCGCTACCGGGTTTAAAAATACCTAAATCTGCACATAAGGTACAGAGAGTAATGTGAGTACGCCAACTCAGTAAGTAATAAAGGTAAATGGAAGCCGAGTAGTAAAAAAACGCGTAAACCACATCAAAATGCTACAATAAAAGGAGGACATTTCCAACACAGTACATAAATCATTTACTTAAAAAAATCATGCTCAATTTCGGTAAACCTTTTAAAACAATTTCCAATAGTTTCAAACGAGTGATAAGACAGTGAGTAAAACTGATAGAAAGCGTAAATAGCCCCTCGGGTAAAACATGTATCACATACCGCCCCTTGGGCATATCATCAACAGAACTAGCCTATCGGGCTACCTCATAATCACTCATAATTAGCCCCTCGGGCATAACATGAATCAAGAACCACCCCTCGGGCAACAATATGAATCAAACAATAGCCCCTCGGGCTACATCACATCACTCATACTGGGTACCCATGTTACTGGGGGTGTACAGACTTCGGGAGGGGCCCCTTACGACCCAAGCGCAATAACAAGTAATCTCATGGCATAATCAAACAGGCTCTCAGCCTCATATCATGCCACCCGTGGCGTAACAAATTAGGCCCTCGGCCTCATAATCATAAATCAGTACCACACCGCTGCGGCGCGCAGCCCGAACCTATAATATCCTCACAACACAGGCCCTCGGCCTCACTCAGTCAGAAATCTCTCATGCCACTCGAGCAACAGTAAAACATGATGCTCAGCCCAAAAATATCATTTAAAAAATCAAAACGGAGTAAATATGACTGAGTTATGAAAATAGTAGAAAATAACATGACTGAGTACAAATATGAAGTCAAAACAGTAAGTAATAGTAGTAAAAATCCTCTAAGGGTCCAAAACAGTTAGCATGAGGCTCAAATATGGCATTCAGCCCAAAACATGATGATAGCAAACCGTTTTCAGTCAAATACACAGTTTAATAGTCATACGGGACGGACTAAGTCACAATCCTCAACGGTGCACGACCCCACGATCATCATTTAGTGTGTGTGTCACCTCATAATAGCACAACGATGTGAAATCTGGGGTTTCATACCCTTAGGACAAACATTTACAATCATTACTTACCTTAATCCGGTCCAAACTCTAGCCCGCGATGCCTTTGCCTGTCGAATCGGCCTCCGAATTCTCCAAATCTAGCCAAAAGCAGATTCATACCATCAAAATATGCTAAGGGAACAAAGCCCACTCGAAAATATCCAAATTATACCCAAAAATCCTAAATTGGCCAAACCCGGCCCACCGGGCCCACGTATCGAAATCCGATAAAAATCACGACAATAGAATCCTTACACTCTCACAAATTCGTACATACCAAGAACATCAAAATCGTACCTCAAATGGCCTCTCAAATCCCTAATTCAACTCTACAATTTTTCTTCCAATTTTCATTCCAAATTCTCAAATTAAATGATAAAAATTAAGACAAAATCATGGTATTTAACCAAATTTGGGTGAATAACACTTACCCCAATCAATCCTCTCAAAATACCTTCCAAAATCGCCTTCTCCCGAGCTCCATAGCTCCAAAAATGCAAAAATGGCCGAAATCCTCGAAATAGAGTACTTTATAACGCTGCCCAGGCTTCCTCTTTTGTGAACGCGGTATGACCATCGCGTCCGCGATGAAGAAAAATATCGGCTCCCAAAATTGCTCTACACATTCGCGGCACAAGCCTCGCGAACGCGATACCTATTGGAGACGTAACTACGCGAACGCAACATCCAAAGTGCGAACGCGAAGAACACAACATCAATACATCGTGAACGCGACACCCAATACATCATGAATGCGACACCCCGAGGCCCTCGGTACCTCAACCAAATATGCCAACATATCCCATAACATTATTCAAACTTGTTCCTACCTTCAAAATGCTCAAAACAACATTAAAGCTCCAAATTTGCATCGGATTCTAGCCTAAAAATTCCAAAAACTTCTAAATTCCGTTTTCGATCAAAAAGTCTATCAAACCTCGTCCGATTGACCTGAAATCTTGTACACACATCACAAATGATACAACGGACCTACTCCAACTGTCGGAATTCCATTCCGACTCCAATATCAAAATCTCACCTATTAGCCGGAAGACGCCAAAATTTCAATTTCGCCAATTCAAGCCTAAACCTTCCACGAACCTCCAAAATACATTCTGATCACGCTCCTAAGTCCAAAATCACCTATCGGAGCTAACAAAATCATAAAAATTCCAATCCGAGATCATATACTAACAAGTCAAAACTTGGTCAAACCTTTCAAATTTTAAGCTTCAACTGAGAACTGTTCTTCCAAATTTATTCCAATTACACTGAAAACCAAAACCGATAATTTACATAAGTCATAATATATCACATCGGGCTAGCCATGCCCGAGAACTAGCGAGCGAAGTGCAAAAGCTTAAAATGGCCGGTCGGGTTGTTACAGCAGATTTCCTCTGATTTTCCATAAACAAGTCAACAAATTAAAAAAAAGCTTCTGACGAAATAAATTGCAAACAATTAGCTACGATTGAATTAAATTTCATGACATAATGTCAAAATTGGCGATTATGCTTCAGTTCAATGGTCGGTAGGATAGCGTTGGGAGATACAAAGATTTTGATAGTGACGGAATGGTAGCCAATGAAAATTCAAATTATAGTCAATTGAATTCTACAATTGCAGAGCATCTAATGGTCGATACCTCTGCAAAATCATCGAAATCAAATACGCCGTTAACGAACGTTGTCCTCCAATGCAAATTTGAAACGATATGGGAGTTCGAGTGTATATGAAGACTAAAAATGAAAACAAAAACTTAGGAATGTATTCGATGTGTATAACAGTATATGATTTCGATTTAGAATGCAATATGTTGAATGCGGGCACAATTGCAGGTTTGCTCTGTTTTCCAGTGCTGGTATTTTTCAATTTCAACTGTTCTACAATTTTACCAAATTATATACAACTATACTACATAACAAATGTAGTTAAATTGTTATATCTCTAAATACAATTGAAGTGTACCTGTTACACAGTACTTAAGGTTTGAAAAAATAAAAATGTGACCAAAGAATAAAGTATCTACAAGTTTTCAAATACTGAACACCTGAATATACAAAGGTATGAATTACTATACTTTTAATTAAGTGCAGGTACTTTTGATTATCGTAATACTAACGTGGTACAATTATCAAGCAATTGTTACACAATTAGAGAAGTATTAGGAACAATGAAGTTGATTGATATTCCAACATCTCTAGCAATTGTGGAATATGAAAGTATCATCATAACAGAACATACGCCAAATGTAATTGAAGTAGGCCAAGTTTACCAAGACAAGCAAATAATTGTTAGTGCAATGAAGTATTATTCTGTCATGAATAAGTTTCAATTTAGGGTGAAAAGTTATAGTGCAAGAAGGTACGAATATTTTATTTGTCAAATTCATATTGTTTATAAGTTATAGTTTTTATGTATATAAATTGTTTTAAAAAAATTGTTGTGCATATTTACTCATATTTTGTAACTATAATTTGCATAACAATTTTTGAATTGTTTTTATTCTGTAGCTATTGCCTCGTATGTGCTGGGGACAATTATACGTGGCACTTCAAGTCTACCAGCATAAATGAATCAGCATTGTTCAAGGTTCGAAAATTCAACAACTTGTACACATGCTCTTTGATGGAAAATACATATATACAACGCAAACCTAGTGCCATTGTAGTTGACAGCATGGTGATGCCAAAATATGCGGATCCTAAGATAATATACACACCAAAAGACATACAAACTGACATGTAGTGGGAACATGGTGTGAACTTAACATACATGCATGCTTGGAGAACAAAGGAAAAGGCTTTGAAATTTTTTAGAGGTCATCCTGTTGATTCCTACAGTCGCTTGCCGAGTTATTTGTATATTTTGGAGAACACTTATCCTTGGTCGGTAGTGAAATTGCAGAAAACTGAAAATGACTATTTCTTGTATGCATTTGTTGCACTTAGTACGTCCATCTAGGGAAATAGGCATATAGGGAAATCATGCTAACAGCTAGCACAATGGATGCAGCAGGTAATGTTGATTAATTGTAAAAATATTGTTATAAAGTTGTTTCTAAAACTGTATTTTTTATATTTTCAAGTTTTATTACTGAAATTGAATTTCTTTTTGTTACCTATGTGATAGGTAGCATATTACCACTAGCATACGCCGTTGTTGATTCAGAAAATGAGGCAATATAGAGGTAGTTTTTTGAGCAATTCAAACATGCATGTGGCGAAAAACCAAATATATGTGTTATTTCGGACCGAAATGAGAGTATATTGAAGGCAACATCTACTATTTATACTGGCATGCCACATTATGCTTGCATTGGCATATTTGGACAAATGTAAGGTCAAAGTTCAAGAAAGGTCATCTAAAGTTAAGCGAATTGTACTTTGACACAACACGACCATACATGCTTGATGAATTTAATGAAAGAATGTTAAAGATTGAAGAGATCGACACACATGTTAAAGCATACCTATACGATATTGGATATCATAGATGGTCTCGGGTACATTCTACGGTGAATAGAACATGGACGATGACATCAAATATTACAGAGTCCTTGAATTCGGTAACCAAAGATGCAAGAGAGATGCCCGTAGTTGAACTATTAGATTACATGAGGACTCTTCTTAAATGCTGGACTAATAAAAAGTTATTGAATGCAAAGGGTACGTTCGCATACCTTGGGAAAAAATACAACAAAGAGTTATAGGATAACAGAATATTATCGCTGAAGATGAGAGTAAGTCATGGCCAATAACATCACATCATTGATTTCCTCAAACTAAATATATACTGATAATTGTAGATATATTATTGTATAATTCTAGTTATTTTGTCTTGTATCAAGTGCTGACAACTTGTTGTATATTTGTAATAAAAATGTAGGTGAGGGCTTCAACAGATTACATCCAAGCTGTGATAAATGGTATGAAACGCTTCATTGTTTGCCTTCAAAACAAGAGATGTAGTTGTGGACAATTCCAACTTGATGAACTTCCTTGTCCACATGCTTTGGCGGCTTTGAGGCACAGGAACGAGTCTTATGAAAGCTATTGTTCTCCTTATTAAACGAGGGGGAGCCTTCTACAGACTTATGAAATACCAGTAGACCTTCTACCTGATGAAAGCAAATGGGATGTGCCACAACATATACACACGAAGAAGTTGTAATTCCACCTACTGGGAAAAGGCAGCCAAGGAGACCTTAAAGATAAAGATACGAATCATATGATGAACTAAATGCAAAGAAGTACAAGGTTTCATGTGGCAACTGTGGACAAGAAAGACATAACAAAAGATCTTGTAGGAATGCTCCCAAAAGGAAATAAAAATTGATATAGTATATAGATTTTTTTTTACTAAATATTGTTGATGATAATCTATCCTTTAAGACATATTCAGTCGTATTTGTTCTATTTTGTAGAATTATAGTTGTGTTGCTAATTTGAATAAAGATTATGTCCTATAATGAATATTTGGTAAAGAGATTTCAACTCTTAATGCAATTGGTTTGTAGTTATTTTATTCAAAAATTAGGTTTATTTATTACTTTTAAGCTTTTCCTAACAACACTGCTAAAATTGAATAGATTCTGTATTTAGTTGTAGACATAATTATAGTTATGCTGTAAAGAAATTATATAGTACCAATATCGAGATCGAGTACTAACAACTTTCAACCAAAAAAATGGCACATATGTTTTCTATTGTAAGTAGTAGAATTCTGGACAAAATAACAAAATAAAAGGTAAAACAACTGTAGCACAAATCTGCTACAAATAAATTGTAGCTGATTTGTTCTTAATAAATAATTTTCCTACAACTTTAATACAATTCAACTACAACTAAACACTTTAACTACAATTTTTCTACTGAAAAGGGTAATTAATTCTTTTTGTTCCAGACTCATGTTCTCTACCTCACAGTTGTTGCACCTTTTCTTCTTGCTAATTTGCCAGTCACCTTACTTTCACTAATTGCACCAAACTCTTGCTTTTTCCTAGCATAATCCCAAAGGAGTGCTCCATAGCATCTACGGTGTTGATCAATATCATAAAGGTCTTCCTTTAAAATCAATAGCTCTCCAATGCTGACATATTCTGCAAATGTCTCCACGTATACACTACAGTCACTGCAAAAAATAATAGGAAAAAAGATTTAGCACTCAATATAAAATACAATTGGTTAAATTGAAGGAAAAATAACACATACAGTGATCCCTCTTTTTGTTGGGGTATCTCACCGACCAACCACTAAATATCAAAAGGGTCAGTAACACCTTTTTAAATGTATGCCTTTGTGTGTTCTTGTAGTTGATGTCTGGACGCCTGACATAGAAGCTAGTGCATGACAAGTATAGAGAGATCATAATAGAAAACTTATCGACAACAAATTCAACAAGTTTGTGATTTCGTGAAGAGACCATAGAATCATAAACATATAGAACCCTATCGGTAATGTCAAACACATCCAACAACTAATGAAATTTGTTCACAATATTTATTGGCATAATCACAAAATTAACTTTATCCCATGCAACATTTGCAAGTAATCGGTACCCCAATATGTATTCGGATACGATGTCCTGGGGTTTGACAACAGCAAGCTTCCTATCGGCAAGCCTCTCATAAATTTGTTCAATTCTAGTCTTAAAGATACAGTCAGTGGTTGTAAACCATATTTTTTTTTCAGGATCATGCTTTCTTATCTTCCTCAAATAGTATAAAATAACATCAATGTGCTGCAAAAAAATAGATTTCATTATTTCTCAATGTTGAATACAATTTAACTATAATTTTCAAACAAAAAATCTACAATTATCTAAAATAACAGAAGACTACAACTAATTATTAAATTCTGCCAGGGTATGAGTGTACCGTGTTGTTGAGGATTTGTCCGGGATATGTTACAGTATAAAATCACTCATTTTTATCAACTTTCTCCGCTCCAAAATCAAACCACGGGTTGAGCTGGTTATCTTTTAAAGAATAAGGTGCCTTCTCCCTATTTAAAGACATAGCAAGTACAATTAATATGTTGTTTCAATTGAAAATCCATAAATTATATGCACTCGATAATATGAAAAGAGTATATAATCTAACCTCTTTGAAATTGTGTAGGTACCTAAATATAACCACTTATTGAATTCTTCCAACAAGTTAGGATCAACATTGTCACCAATAACCTCAGTAAATGGATGCTTGATGTTGAAAATTGGAGGAGTTTCAATAGAAATGCTTACCCCAGAACTAAAATAAGGGAGAAAGGGGATCTAACATACTTTATAGGAATCCTTATTCTTCCTTGATGCACAAGGGTTATTTCATCTTCATTAACCGTGCCGAACTTAACAATCAGTGAGAAGTTCTCTGGCAGCTCAAAATCATCAAGTGTTGCCGCTCTTTTTCCAGACCTGGAGTCATTGTCTGAATCACCTACATTGATGTAGTCGACTTGTTCACCTACAAAATTAAAAACAAAAGAACAACATTGTATGTTGGTTGCATCAGAAATTTTGGGAAAGCTAAAACTTATATGAAAGTTGTTGTTTTTTTCCTACAATTATATTATAATATATAATACCACTGAAATCTTCACTGCAATCGTCTCCTTGTTGTATAACATTTGTTTCTTGAATTGGAGATTACACATGCATAGTCTCCTTCTCCTCATTTAAATGCTCTCTTTGTATGCCAACTTTTGCATCCTGTTTTGGAGAGTGCACATGCATAGTTTCCTTATCTGGTACAATAAATGTGCACAACTTAATAAAATTGTAGATCATTTGTAGTAAACAGAAACAACATTATAGATAAATTGTAGTTAATTTATTGAAATATTGTAAAGTTGCTGAGATGTAATATGTATTGTGAAATATGTAGATAAAATGTACTAAATCATACCTGCAGTTTCTTCCTCCAATGCCCCTTGAAATTGGAAAGATACGTCAACACCTATCGGTCATGATATAGGAACATTCTCCTATTTTTAAATGTCTGACATGTGTCATGTATCTAAGACAACAATTGAAAATTTAATGTAGATTATTTTTTGATAATTTAGGATATATGTAGATTTAATGTAGATATAATATAGATTATTTGTCATCAAATTGTGTTAAAATTGTTAAAATATTTGTTTTGCTGCTGCTACCTAATATTTATTTAGCACTACTGCCATGATATTGTTGTTTGTTCTTTTCTTTGTAATACTCATCATTTTTCGCAGAACTGCCACTAAATTGCAAGCAGAATTTGTTAGGTTATATACTTTATGAATGCTAATATAAACTTAAACATGGTAAAAAATATTTTCCAAAATGAATATATTTTGAATGAAAACTTAGCATCATGTTAGTATCCTTTAGACTTTTTATTGCCTATAACACATACTTGATGGAATCATTAAGTAGCACTCGAATGCTATCTAGTTCTTCAAAAACCTAAAGAACAAAAGATGTTTATAATGTATCTGACAATAAGAGACTTACCGATATATTTATCAATAATAAAAATCAAGAAGTAGGTATACCTCTTTCTTGAACAATTCAAGGTTTGAACTGACCTAAGTATAAAAATAGAAAGAGTTAAAGAAATAATTTGCATAACATAAATTAAAGAATCCACCTAGGAATATCATTAGTTGTTACCTTATCATCATCTTTTCTTAATTTTTTTAGTTGTTTCAGAATATCTTTCTTATCATCAAGCCACATTGCCTGCTTATTGCCAGATGAAGATGGAACATTTGTCGGATGATCGGCCTGCATTTCAGCTTCTTCAAGGATGTATTTAACTTTGTCTGTCAAAGTCATTCTAGAAAGCTCTTCTAGGGCTTCAATCATGTTGGTGAACTGAGGGAAATAAAAATGTGAGGGACCTAGTCATCATATGTATAAAATGTGTATATAATATGTAGTTATATTGTCTGTACCATAAGCATGTAGATTAGTTGTGTTAAGTATGTCAATATTTTGAGATACCTTATACAAAAGTGAATGTACTATTACCTTGATCCATGACGGTTTGATCATCCTCTCTTCCAATGCAGAAATTCATATCTTGTCCTTACTAGCAGTCCAGTTAAGTATGCGCGGGATAGAATTACCAACCCTTGTAGCTATATCAGTGTAAATTGTAGAGCAATACTCATACAACCAAATTTGCGTAGCAAGTGGAAAACCTCGAAGGAGATAAAAATGCACAAAAGGGTGTAGCTTATGCCTAACAGACTGAAGCAATTGTGTATAAGTTTCGATACCCCATGCGAAATTCGTATACTTCCCCGAGTCCACTAAAGAGAATCTAAAGTAGTCTATCAAACCATTATCTTTCTATGAAGGACAGAGAAATAATTCTATCAGATAGAGAATACACAACTTGACTGCATCCTCATCATTCACCCAACTACGACTGGTTACAATTTGTTTCAAGTACGACTTCTCACTTTTTTCTTTTTCAGAAAATAGCTCCTCATTGTTTTACTGTCATACTTAGGTGTATAATCAAAGTTCGTTACTTCTGTAAAACATCGAAGGCCAGTGATAAGGGAAAACTCCCTCAACCCAAAGTTCAGCCTCTCATCCTTTGTCTCTGCTATAAAAAAAAAAGAAAACCGGATGTGTTCAATTCATACTTCACGAGAAGGTGAATTTCCTGATTTTGGATACATATTTTGGGCATGCAAAGAAAGTGCCCAAAACATGTCTTCTTAAACAACTTTAACCTATTTTCAGATAATAACACCTTGATTTAGGCAGGAACAACAGGGTCGGATAATGTTTGCAATCTAGTGATGCTATAATCAAAATCATATGGCGCAAAAAATATCTGATTCTGCACCAAAAGAAACAATACGTTAATAAACCATGTTTAAAGACCAACAAATAAAATAATAATAATTATACTACACTTTAGCTATAGCCAGAAAGACATTAATATATTGTATACAAATAAGTTAAAAAATTAGTAAACATATATAACAACTGAACTACATTAGAGCTACAAATGCATTGACAAATTTATGTTTAGAGCAAGAAAGTAGAAATAACAACTAGACATAATATATACAATTTTTTTACAGAAAATGAAACTAACTTCTGTAAGTACAACAAATAATAACCAATAAAACCAACTAAATCATGTAGTACATTCCCTAACAAAATTAATTCAAATAATATATGACAAATCTACAATTTTCAAAAAATGTAGAAACGTTGATAACCAACAACAAATATATACAATGTAGACAAAACTTCTACTAATACAGAAAAACAAAAAATAAGTGTAGTCATGAGAATGAAAACAGGTTTTGTAACTAAAAACAAAAGAGCAAAAATTATAAGTACTACAATTTTACCTTCTCTAATGACTGTTAGGGTATGTTTTTAGGAGATTTTTTAACCTTCTTCCTTTTTGAAGGTTTGACAGTAGGAGAAACTTTGGTTTTTTTGCAGGTTTCAGGATAGCTTCTTCTTCGACGAAATCATAATCACGAGCAATTTCTTTGCTCTTCCACTTTACTGATTTAGCATATGTCGAAGCTTCACAGCATCCCTGTCATGCTTGAGTTTTGTTCGCTCTTCTGCCCTAACTTTACGAGGGAAAAGCTTGGACTTTGTCTCTGGTTTTGTATGTGTCGATTTCATTATTTTTTATTGGGTGAATCATGTGAGAAACCACCAAAATCAAAAGTAGGAATATCACCAACATTAGCATTTTTAGGGATATTCTTCGAAAATTCTTTCTTCTTCATCGTAAGGGAAGGAAAAATTAAAGTTGTTACTGATTTCGTAGGATTTTGAGAGAAATCAGAAAGTTTGAGAGATAGTAAAAGATTTTTGAACAAAAATGGAAGAGAGCGTTAATGGAGGGAGATGGGTATCAGAATCGTGGGGGTATGTATGTTAGCAAGATTATAAGAGTTAATTGATTCTTATTTAATTCCTAAAATTATATAATTGGTAAATTGTATATGCCTATGTAATTATTGAAACTTAAGTAGGGAAGGTAATAAGGTTTCAAATAGTACCGCAAAGTAGGTGGAAAAAAATAAAAAATAGTCAGATTTACAATTGGTAATTGAAAAATAGTCACAGTTTCAAAAGTAATTGAAATTTAACATTTCTCATGTAAAGATATAATCTAAACAAAAACACCCTTAAAATTTAAAAAAATCCAGCATAATATGCTTGAGTTCAAATTTTTTATATATGAGATTCCAATTTAATATGCTGAAATTTCATAATGTGCTGGAGTTCCAACATACTATGCTTAAAGTTTATACGCATGAGTTCTATAATCCAGCATATTATGCATGAATTTTCTATGTTTCAGCAAAACAATGACTATTTTTCAATAACTTTACAAATGCTGACTATTTTTTTATTATCAATCCAAAAACTGACTAGCCCGGAATATTTTCACATTATTCATACATCTTCCGAATCGTGGGCTTCAGTTTGTAAAAGTGAGACCAGGTAGCCACTTTTCTAAGCTGCTGTTTAGAATATAGCCATCGTAAATGCGGCAAAGTGCCCAAAAATTTAAAATTTATACACGTAAAACTCCAAGATTCATTAATTATAGGTTTTTGTTAGTAGAACAAGGCCATCTTTTTTAGACTTTGATTTGCATAAGCAAATCAGCAACCCAAAAACAAGAGCATCTTTAAATGAAGTTAAAATAGCACGGGCTAGTCAGTTTTCGGGTTGGAAATTGAATAATAGTCAGCGTTTACAAAGTCATTAAAAAATAGCCACTATTTTGCTGCAATATAGAAAGTTCCAGCATAATATACTGGAGATTGGAGCTGTATGGACTTCCAGCATATTATGCTGGATTAGTATATTATGCTGGAACTCCAGTATATTATGCTGGAATATTTTTCGGATTTTGAACAGTATTTTCGTTCAGATTTATCTTTACATGAAAAGTGGCTATATTTAGATTACTTTTAAAATTGTGGCTATTTTTCAATTACCACTTGTAAATCCGGCTATTTTTGAATTTCACCTTTAAATGAAACAACAACAACAACAACTACCCAGTATAATCCCACCAAATGGGGTCTGGGGAAGGTAGGATGTACGCAGCCTTACCCCTATCCTAGAAGGGTAGGGAGATTGTTTTCGAATGACCCTCGGCTAAAGAAGGTGAAGGAAGCCCTGATAGCAAGACAAATAGTTAGAAAACTAAATCGGAGATAACAACAAAGAATAGCAAGATAGTGCTGATAACAAGTATATCAAGATAGTATGTTTAGACAGATAAGTCCAAGGCAGCACACGAGAATATGACGAAGTCCTGCTAGCAAACTACGGAATTACCGAAGGTAAGTAGTAACAGAACAAGACACGCAACTATAGCAAACTAAGGAAAAAAGGGTACCATACTAGCACTAATACAATCGAAATAGGGAAGATTAAGGGAAACGCCCAACTACCTACTAACCTTCCACCCTAATCCTCCACCTCCACACCATTCTATCTAGGGTCATGTCCTCGGTTAGCTCAAGCTGCGCCATGTCTTGCCTGATCACTTCACCCCAAGACTTCTTAGGTCTACCTCTACCCCTCCTCTCATCTCCCAAGGCCAACCTCTCGCATCTCCTGACTGGGGCATCTGTGTTTCTCCTCTTAACATGCCCAAACCATCTCAACCTAGCCTCACGCATCTTTGCCTCCACAGGGGTCACTCCCACCTTGTCCCGAATAACTTCATTCCTAATTCTATCCAATCCAGTATGCCCACACATCCATCTCAACATCCTCATTTCCGCTACTTTCATATGCTGGACATGTGACTTTTTGAATGGCCAACATTCTGCCACATACAACTAGTTTTTAAATTTGAAGGAAAGCAAATCGATGTTTTGTATCCGTTGAAGCAGATATTCACGTTTTGAAGTTGTGGCTATTTTTCAATTTTACCTTGCAAACATTGGTTATATTTCATACAACAGCTGCACCTAAGGAGAAGAGTTTTTCGATCTTTGTAGAAAATAGAAAAAATTACTATTTAAGAAATTTATTTGGTCGCCCCCATTTAACATGTACCCATATTTTATTTTATTTTAACTTGTACCCGCTATACTTCAGGCACTTTTCTCCTCTTCCTCTTCCTCTTCAGGCACTTTTATAATAATGATTTTATATGGTATTTGTGAACATATTTTAAGGTAGTTTATGATGTTTTACGGTGATGAGTTGTTGTGGCGCTTGATTTTTTACTATTGCGTAGGGTTTCTTCTTCTTCTTTTTCTTAATTGCAAAATGAGTTCGTTAGATTTATTGTTGTTTTGACAAATTGATGATTGTGGTTTGTTCTTGATGATATTTGGAGGTTATATGTTTCAAATTTGAGCTCATTTGGAGTAGATTTAGGTATTAAATCGTATATTGGATTGTTAAAATTTAAAGAATAAATTTCTGTTTCTGGGCAATTTGCACTTCAGGCCTATTTGGCCTTAACTGCATGAAAACGTTTGGTTGCACTTCAGACTTTTTGGCCTTAAGTACATCTAAAGTGCAATTTTTCACTTCAGACTTATTGGCCTTAAGTGTAGGAAAACATTTGTTATACTTCAGACCTTTTGGCCTTAAAGCATCTGAAATGCAATCTTTCACTTCAAACTTATTGGTCTTAAATGCATGAAACAATTGGTTGCACTTCAGACCTATTTGGTCTTAAGTGCATCTGAAGTGCAATTTTTCACTTCAGACTTATTGACCTTAAGTATAGGAAAACGTTTGTTGCACTTTTAGACCTTTTGGCCTTAAGTGTATCTGAAGTGCAATTTTTCACTTCAGACTTATTGGCCTTAAGTGCATGAAACAATTGGTTGCACTTCAACCTATTTGGCCTTAAGTGCATCACTTCAGACTAATTTTCTTTTAACTTCAGACCCGATAAATTTGAAGTTAATCGTAAAGTAGGTAGGCTTGCAAAAATTTTTCCAATGTGGTTATAGGTTCAACTGTGACCCCAATACCCGGGTATAGATGCAAAATCCCCGAAATTTTGAAAACTCATAAAAATCAAATAGCCATTCCAAGAATGTATGGAGCTTCCCACATTTGTGCATTAAAGGCCATGTTTTTCTAGCTTTCCAGATATGCAACATAAAATTTTACTGCAGTTTTATAGAATCAGGATAAGATTTAACATTCAAACACAGCTAAGGACACCAAATCAAAAAACTTACGTATAAAGTTATGCAAATCAAGTCAGATAATAGGCCTGACTTTTCCAAAACCAGTATGGACTTTCCTCTTACTATAAATTTGGATCAACAAAAATATGAGAAGCTGCAGTGCATTGGGAATGATTTCAATAACAGAGAGGGAAAGAATAAAGAATAAAGGAGAACTGGAATACAACAACATTTCAGATTAATTTACACTTCTGTGACACCTACAACTTAATAAACATGCATACTCTCTCCAAGCCGCGGTCTTTGCTCATTGTTTTGTGAGCGAAAGCTTGTTCTCCTAGCAAGGGCAGCACGCCCTGACACAGATACATTATACATATGCTACATTTACTAAGTTCCCTCATAAAACTACCGTTTTTCATTTACAGAATTTAATCTTCTTGATCTCTGGTCCAGCTCTGCCATTACTGCTGGTTCCTGCTTTTTCCTCTGTTTCGATATAGTAGTGGTTGTCATAAAGCCAACTTTATCAAAAGCAACCTGAACAAATGGTAAAGAAATGATTCACTACAGAGTTTAACCATCCTAAGAAATAGATCAACAAATGGCCATGCCACTAATGGAGCTGGTGGTCGTGTAGAAGACATATATGAATCAAAATTTTAAGAATATCATGTTATCCTTATGATCGAGCAAATCAATTCAGAATCATAAGTTATTTGTGCAACATTTATGTTAATTCATACCATGGATCAACATGAGCATAAGACAAGAATAGAGTTGAGAAAAGTTACCGTCAACAAGTCATCGGGATCAAAAAGGTGATGAGTGCTTCTTTGTATGATACTAATCACATCGCCGACATGATGTGCTACCAGCAACTCCTCTTCGTTCATCTACAGTCATATACAAATTGTAGACCTTGCTTAAAATTTGAAATTCACTTCTCCAGAACCAGGAGTACACACGACACAAATTTGAAAGAATATTACCTTGAAAATTGCCAATGCTACATGAAATAGAACCTTAGCACCTTCGTAGAATAGGACATCCCATACCCGCAAAGTTGTCTGAAATAAATTAGCAGACTCAAATTTAATAATCATTAACCAACTTTTCAGCAGGTGTTAGCACTTGGGTTTGGATAATCTATTTTATAGCAAAATTGGACACAAAATAGAAGACATAAAGAGAGAATTTTTTAACCTCAGAAGGCAAACTTTTGGAGAAGAGGCAAAGAAACCACTCAGTGCAAACAAGAGAAACATCAAATTCTAGAGCATCCAAATGAGCGGCTAGCCTGCATTTTTCCTCGTCAATTTCAGAAAACAGTCTATATTCATGCGGATCACTAACATCAGGGAAAAAATCAATTACAAAAAAGAAATGAAAAGAAGAGGAGCAAGTACCTTGGACATTTTTTAGTTAATAGATCCTTGAACACTCTTTGCTCAACATGGCATCCGGACAAGTTATTAGTATAACAATCACTAACCAATACATTCTCTAAAAGGACAGCAAGCATCCAGAATGCATCTTCTTCAGTTTTCATCACAAGCAATAACAATGCTGCAACATAGTTCAATCCCTGCAAACCAATCAACTCATTTAAATTAGTTTAAGGGAGATGTAGTCTCAAGTGATATATCAACTATTACAACAACAACAACAGAAAAAACCCAGTGTAATCCCACATGTAGGGTGTGGGGAGGGTGGTGTGTACGCAGACCTTACCCCTACCTTGTGAAGGTAGAGAGGTTGTTTCCGACAGACCCTCGGCTCAAGGAAGTGATATACCAACTATTATTGAAGAGAAAAAAAGAACTGCTTAATACCTGTTCCTACCTCTTTTTCTCTAAGTCAAGCACATTTAAAGCCATTTTATGTCTTTGATATTTTCTAACTTTTGAGAAAAAGTTGGATGCTTTAGGCAGTATGTTCGAGAAACTGGCTCTATTAAGCTAACTATATTAGACTTTGAATATTTGTTCCTTGAGGACAAATATATTAGTCTTTGATATTTGTACCTTGAGGAGTGCTATGTATCACTTCCACAATTAGACAGCACCGTTATAGCAACATCGGAAACAACAAATTCAGTTTGCTGTTACACTTTTTTTCCCCTTAAAAAGTAAAAGAGCTACACAACTGCATTATATTGATAAAACAATCCTTATCCTAATTGCCTGTCCTCAACTGTCAATTCTGTAGTAGCCTTAGTTAAATACCCTTTTTGCTCCTATTCAAGTCAAATCAAGGACATAGCTCTTGATTACAAGATAACGTGAGAAAATCAATTGGTATCCCTCTAAGACATGCATAATCTAACAAATAATAGATAAGTGGCTGTAAAAAGGGCAGCTAAATTTTTATAGACTGTAAAGCATGGCAGCATGGAGACTTGTATGTGAAAGAGATAAGAATCCAAAAATCTATCTTAGTAAGGAAAAAAATGAAGAATAATTCTACCTGGCAGTAGCCGACATCAGAATCTCGGAAAGAGTAGGCAACAAGAACCCGCCTAAGAGCAGCATGACCTTCAGGAGTGTCTAACCAGGGATGACCAGGAAAGGTTCGTGGGAGGTCCTGCAAGTAAAATGCACATAGATGAGATGGCAACATGTGGTGGTAACAAATTGTTGCTAAAATGTTTTTCTTTTTTCCCAAAAGTTGTTAGTAAAATGCAATCTCAAAATCTTCTACATTTCACTTCAAGCTTGTTAAAAAGCTAGTAAATAATCCTTGTTAAAAGGTACATAAGCCTTATGCAGGATTAGAAAAATAGAAAATGGGACATGCTCTGCGACTAATAAAAGGAACATTTGCCAAAAGAACTTCAAAACTACTGCAAATGAAAGCACTGAATCCTTGAAAATTGTAATAATAATCCTCCCTTAAAACATGCCTAAACTTTCAACACTTAGCACTAAACAAATGATTCATGGTATATTCAGAAATAACCGAATCCTAAAAATTGATCAACATAGTAGTTTTCCAGTTTCCACTGTGACTCAACAGACACATCAAGCACAGCTACATAAGAAGGTTAAAAGGTTACAATCCATGGCCTTTTTTCTTTTCTTTGTTCTTTTCGTTAAGGTGTTTAATTGGTTAAGACAAAAGAATCAGCATAAATGCTATTAGTACCAACTAAAGCTATTAGTTAAAGGAAAGAAAATTTTTACACTGCAGCTTATACCCCTTCACTAAAATTCTCTAGCTACATATCAGTCGTAATTACTCAAAATCATCAAAACAAATACTGGCATGATCTCCCTTCCCCTTAACCTTTGCTAATACCACAAAGAAATGCCGAATCATCTGAGTAATTAGGGTTGCAGCAAGTTAATCACGGCACCATGAATTTTCCATTCCACAATACTTTATGTTAGAAGATTTTTTCCCATACATTAGAAACTTTTAAACCACTTAAAATTGTTGTATTATATTGTATTTTTGAGTTCTCTAAATTAGCATATGGCATCTTCAAAATCTATCATAAGTTTCTAGAAGTCCCAAAATTTTGCCAATGCGACGCAACATTTCAGACGTTAAAAAGTCCCAAATATCTAACATTCAAAAAAAAATTTCCCCTGATCAGTTCGCACATCCAACATTCAACAATGAATTCTGCCCCAAAACGGGACATCCTAATTATCTTCAAGACATCCTAGTATTTCTATCTCTAACAAGATGACAAAGTTTGCATTTAGAGCATGTATCAGTATTACCACCAAAATATAGGTGTCAAAACCACCCAAAGGGGCTATCAACACATCAATTCTCAAGATACAGCTACAATAAGTCAAACCACAAACATTACTAATACCAAATAGCACACAAACACATGCGGCTACCAACAACAACAACAACCCGGTATAATCTCACAAGTAGGGTCTAGAGAGGGTAGTGTGTATGCAGAACTTACCCTACCCTAGGTAGAGAGGCTATTTCCAATAGATCTCGGCACAAGAAGGTGAAAAACACATGCAGCCAAACAAACCAAATATATCCTCTTAATATCAACAAGGGATAAAGGTAATATTTTGAGCAAGAAACTCACATGATCAATCTGCTTGGTGGCAGGTGTGACCTTATCCTCAACAGCCATGATCAAATCTTGGTAATAACTTTCAGGAACAGTGGATTTCTTCTTAGCTGCACCTGATAGTGAAAACCACACCTTAGGCCTTAACACAGGTGGGATTCCTTTCCTAATTAGCTTCTTCAGAGTAATTGCATTAACCAAAGTAGACAATTTAAGGGATGTTTTTAGGGTTGATGTAACTTGTGTTTGCAAATACCAATTTGCACCTTTGCTAGCTTCTAATGCCCACCACACCTTACCCTGTTCCCTAACTTTTTCCCTAACCTCATTTAGCACATTAACATCATCAACATTTCCTTCTACTGAAAACCCATATAGATCTTGGAATTTCACAGTTATATTTGCCCTTCTAGCATGAATACTTGGCCTCAAAATGTGAACTTGAGATTGGTATTCAAAGGCCAAATCTTTTTTACTTTGGGTTCCATACATTTTGTGGGAATTCAAGATTAATCAAAAGGATATAGGAAAATTGATGCAAGATTACAAATGGTCAACTTTTCAGACAAAATGAGAAAATCTAAGGCCTTTATAGAAATGAGTATCTGAGAATTTAGAAAAATCCCATTTTTGGAGCATCAGATTCTTGAAAAGAAACTGATTAAAAAAGGCAAATTTTGAAGCTTTGTACAGAAAGATTATGAATTAACATATGGATAAGGAAACTAAGCCTTAAAGAACAGAGGAGAGGGAAAAAATCAGATCTTTTTAGACTTTAACACCCGCAAAAATAAAGAGGAAGAAACTTATTAGGAACTTTGGATGATTGAAGGGGGGGATTCAAATGCAAAGAAAAAACACCCTTTCTTTGTAATCTTTATATTTGAGTGAATCAAAGATTTTTTTTCAAATATGAGGAAATTTTGAAAAGAAAAGATTTGGTGGCCTCAAAGTAGATAGAAGGAGAAGAAAAAGATAATTATTTAATACTTAGGGGTGAGAAACAAGTTATTCCGGATAATAAATTCATGATTTATTATTTCGGAATTAGTTATCCCTAAATTATTATATTATCCTCTCATAAGAATAAAAATAACACTACAATCTTGAAATAATTAATTTTAAAATTAATTATATCGTAATTTTATCCCGACAAAACGTAAGATAAATTCCTATCAAATTTAATTTGAAGATTAATTATTCATTATATCTTGTACCAAACAAGCTTAGAAATTTAATTTACCGTGACGTTATCACATTGAGAAGGTTTGTGGGGTGCCATGATGTTTAATGATTAATTTAAGGAGACAAGGTTTATTGTTTGCTTGGAGCCACTTACGCAAAGGGAACATTATTTATTATTTTTTATTATTAGTACCAATTTTTTCTGCATCTTCAGTGTATCCAAAATTATTACTTAAAATATAATGAACCTACACAAAACAAAAATATTTATTTTTATTCTACCCATAGAAAGAGAGCAAAACAAAAAGTGGCAGGCACACTCCGTACTTGATGGTTCTACAAACGTGACACCTCCTAGATATGGAAAATAAATAAATCTACAATTTATGACTATTCCAACCATAATTCTATAGGAAAAAAATAAAGAAATTGCAGCCTATAACATACTACTAGATATTACTCCAGTAAGAAATTTATTTTAAAATTCTTTCTTATCTTAACATATCAATTTAGCCAATAAAATCAATCCAAATACACTTAAATACGTAATGTTTTTCCTTATTTAAATGTTTAACTACATCAGTCAAATATCTTTAAAGTGTTTGTAATGTTGCTTCAACCAAAATCAATTCAAGACTCTACCATAATTGCAATTAATCCTCTTTATGTTTTTGATTCATTAATAGCTAGATAGTCAAAAATAATTTAACCACCCTGTATTATTATCTTTTACTTTTTCTTGAGTGAATGAACAAAAAAAGGTTCATTTCTTTTATTTCTCAATCATTTGAACAGAAAATCTGATTTTTTATTTTACAACATTTAGCTACATGAAATAGATATATGCAAAACAGATGTAAGATTGTACCGTACAAGATGGGGCCATTACTCATCAGTGTATATCATGTTTCATTATTAAGAAAGACAAATCCAAATAGATATCCATACTTTGATTAATGTGTCCACACCTACCTAATATAAAGTCATCCTAAAACATCATAACGTAATAATGCAATTATAGAGCTAGGACAGCTTTTGGGGAAAAAATTAAAAAAGATTCTAAAAGAAAATATGTGTAAAGTTACTGTTTTTAGAAAATATTTATCTTTTTCTCAAAAAAGTACGTCAGGGCAAATATTTTCCTGAAGAGATGCAAAACGGACACCCTTTACTTTTTCAAGTACAAGAGATAAAACGTAAATTCCAAGATGAAGGGGAAGATTTTAGGTTGTGCCTTACACAACTGGCACAATCTAAGGCCTTTACATATCCAAAATATTGTTTCACAAATTCTACTTATCAAACATAAGCAACCGTAGTTGCATGAGGCTAAAAGTAAAATTACTCAAGATTATAAAACGAAATTCACGATTATACATATACTTAATCTCAACTAGTTTAAGACAAAAACGCAGTTGTAAAGGGGTATGATATAGTTGATGCGTCAACTTGATTTAATCAGTTCATTTTGATAAAAGTATAAATTGGTCTATCCCGATTAACAAATCCTAACTTATTTATGCATCAACAGGGGAAGAGCTTACCGACTTCAAAGTTTCTATTTTTAATTTCATATTAAATAATCACCGGCATATAATATCATATGTATAGAGATGTAACACTCTACCTAAACTCTTAACCATACTGGCGCCTAATAGTAGATATTACTTGTGCCAAGTCGCCTAAAAGTCGTGTTTAAGAGTGGTAAAAAACAGTCTCTTATATAGGCACAAGGCCATTGTTTTTCTTTTTCCTCTTGGTTAAATAAATGCTAAGTGACATAAACTTTCTAAATAAAAAGACATCGCATTTGATAAAACTGTCCAGCTATTATTTCTGTCCTGCATTCATGCAAACAGTAGCTTCATTCTCAACTTATAGATCTCACGCGTTTAATAGCAAACAGAAGTTTGACAAATCTTTTTTCAAACCATAGTGCAAGACTGCTAGCCACAACGTTGGCTAAAATAAAGCCATAAACAGAACTTACTTTTTTATAAGGTAATGTGTCCACCAACGTAGTCACAAGACAACAATAACTACGCATCAATCCTAATCTAGCTCGGATCAATTATAAAATCTCTACTATCCGTGTCACTCCATCTAAACCCATCTCAATCCAATATTTGAAAAAAATAGGCTCTCTAGCACTAGAAGTTCAATACATTTTCTGCTTGGTTCTAAAGACACATCTAAGGAAAAACCAACAGAACTACAATAAAGATAATAAATTGAAAAATCAAAGAAATCAGAATGAAACTGGAGCGTCAAGGCAAGAAAGAGTTGGCTAAAACGTTTACTTTAAGCAAGCTATAGCCCTCAAACCCCCATTCTTTCTTCCACTTACTCGCACCTGTATTTGATTATTGGGACGGGGCAGGACGGCTTTTGTTTACCTCACCTGGTCAACCATAGTTTTAAAGCCTAACAAAACTCTTGTTCCAGCTGGGCTTTCTGGCTAATTATATCAGTATCAGTTTCAGTATCAGATGGTTGAAGTAAAAAGCAAGCAAGAATTCGTTCCTCCAAAGCCAAACGAGTTTGATAAAGCAGCTTTAATGGCCATCTCCTTTGAAGTAGTCAAAGGCATGAAACCGCCATTAAAAACTGGATCTGATTCAGAAAGGTTCAGGGTCAAAGGTGCGATGCCCTGCAAATAAACATCAAAGCGGTTAGCGGCTCATTCATGAAATAGAAAGAATTAGAGTTACCTCATCAAGTCTAGAAAGAAGCATAACGCTAGCAATAGTTAAAGCATGCATCTACTGCCTTGACATTTATCCCAATTTAACTAGCACTTTTGTCATCTACATATATCTCAGAGGTAAAGATGCAACAAGTTTATTTGATTTACAATATAATAACCAAAGATCACATCCTGATCGTTTCTCTGTTCTGTAGACACTTGCCAGCGGAACCTTTGAAGCCCCATTAAAAGTAATTCTCATGTTTGACAATCATGAAGTACTTTCGTTTTCTCACTTTTTCTTTTTGGAATGACCTTCAGTTTATTTCTATCGGTATCACTTTTCTTGTTAAATATAACATGGATGCTGAACATGAAGGCATTAAAAGGAAACAATTCGGTAAAACCAGGAAAGAGTCAGCACAAGTACAGATATCGCCTGCCCATCACAATCGTGTCAACTCATTCTACAATTTGTTAACTTATCCAATTTGCTAAGCTTAGGGTAAGGTGATCATTCAGCTGAAGACTCTTCTCATAAGATGCTCATTGTGATGCCCTAATGGACTCTTTATTACAACTCCTAATTAACAACATCGGGAAGCAACCAGTACATTTGACATTTACCCAAGAAAAAGAAGAGTACATTTCACATAGGTCAATGACCTGTTTGAATTCCAACTCCACATTGAAGTGCTTAAAATATGGTTTAGTCAAATGACCAAAGAAGATCATATTTCCACAGTTTTATCTTCTGTCTAGTAGAAAGAATAACATAATTGCATCAAATTCCAAAAGTTCCCAAGCCAAGATGAAAGGAAGCTCTTGTTAAAAATCCTTCTAATAAACATTCAACAGTATAAGTGTATAACATGCAATGGACTGAACAGAAGTGTTTCAGGAAATTACAAACCAAATATACTTAAATATATCAGACATTATCCAGCAGAAATATAGATATTGTACAGACTACTAATGTAAGACCAGATACAAAAAGATCTTCATGGGATGAATATCCAAAATAAAATGAAATTCAGGCATGTACCAGCAGACATTTGATCGAGTGTGAAGATCATCAAATGTAAGGCTCATGCGATTAGGTCTTGTGTAATATAAATGAAAGCATCATCTTACATGGTGTATTGCCAAGACAGTAAAAATTGCTTCAACAGCTCCAGCGGCTCCGAGAAGATGACCGATGGCACCCTGATGTTTTGGGTAAAAGTTCAGCAGAGTTCACAGAGAAGGAGAAAAAATACATCTCGCAATGTCAAAATTACATATAACTTGCTAATTTATGACAAAAAGAATAATATGCTAGTATCCACTAATAACCACAAAGTAAATGCAGAAAAATTCAACAAGATGATAGTACGCTGAAAGCACAAGAACGGTTTTTTTCTGATGCAGAACCAAAGTCTCCTTCAGCTCTGGTACATAGGAGAACTGGGACTTCTTATTATACTCTACATATAAGAGTTCGAACTTGGTTGAACACCCAATTATGATTACCTTCGTAGAGGACAAGGACAGAGCCCCTGATGTAGCATGATCGGAGAAGACATGTTTTATTGCATTGGCTTCTGCTGCATCACCTGAGCAAGATATTTCAGCAACACATAAAAAAATGTCAAATTTCTGTTTGCCATTGAGGGCAAAAATTTTGAATCATGACAGAGCACCTTCATGTTTGCAAAATCATTACCAAGGGGTGTAGATGTAGCATGAGCATTTATGTAATCCACTTGACTAGGATGAAGACCAGACTGCCCAGGACATGAAGAAAAGAAAGAAGCGTTAGGTAAAAATCATCTACATATTGAATGTGATAAATTAGAACATCAACTCTCTGATAAATTAGAAAGCCAGAAGGTCTCCCCTCTAAGTAGCATGAATAACAGAAAAGTCTTGATCTCCTTTCTGAAACTGTATACAACACTATAAGTTTCTGAGTTTCAACCATATCCTCCATTCAGGATTGATAGGTCATGTATGTTCATGTCACAAAAGATATTAAAGTTCTGTAACTCCTTTACCTGTCAAACAAGTGATATCATACAATAAAAAGCACAATGCTCAACCAACTACAAGAAGTAAAAGGAGCAAAGCTTTCTTTTATCTACTTATAAGGATGCTGAATATGAAGGCAAACAGAAGCAAGTTGTTTAAAACTAGGAAAGAGTCAGCATAAGCACAGATTTCTCTTCCATTCCACCATTCCAGTGTAAGGTGGTCATTCAGCTGTTGACCTCTTCAATTATGATGCTCATTGTAATGCTCTGGTGGACTGTTTACTTACAACAACTCCTAATTTAAAACATCACCAGTACATTTGACCTTTACCCAGGAAAAAAAAAGTGCCTTTGACATACGTCGTGGAATACACTTGTAACAATCACTTACTTCCTTTTCTTTCTCTTAATTGTACTTGGCCCAAATTAATCTCATGCAAGAGAGAAGCTAAAGGCTGATATAGTTACTCCCTCGGTTAGAATTCATGTGAAACAGTTTAACTAACACAGATATTAAGTTGTTAATTTGACATGTAAGAGTTACATGTGGCAGCAAAAGTATATTTTTTTTGTTTTGATAAAGTATGATGATTCATTGATTGGCATCAAGAAGATGCAGAGATTACAAAAGCGAACATGCTACCTCCAAATACAGGATAATAAAATAAGTCTGGGAGCTAGCCAAAAAAGATCCAAATCTAGTGAGATCACTATTAGTCTAGAGTGAGGGAGCTCACAAAATCTAAAAAGACAGTAGAATTATTTACAAAGGTCTGTTTGGACCAAAAAAAAGATTATTACCACAGCTAATAAAGAGTTAATTTAATGTAGGTAACAATGTAATGATGTAAAATTCAATTGCTTAATGAATTTGAATTCTTGAAACATGTGAAAGTTTTATAGAATGTCTCAGTCTATTTGCTACTACTTCTTTCGGCTACTGAATATTTTGTATGTCCATCTGCTATTGATGCAGGAGCATATAAAACCCTTGGCTTATTCCACGCAAAAGCAATTGACTATGTTTGGCAACTACTCAAATCGAGATACACTGGGAACAATCTCAACCCTATTTAGTAATCCTAGTCTTCCAATAAGAGAGGAACATTTTCATATATTTGTTTATGTTGATTTTGTCATGGATAGATGAGAATAGAGAAAATTGATGTGGACAACTAGGAAATTGGTAGCGGCAATGCTGAATACTTATAGTACGGAAGAACTATGGAAGATGAGAAAGAAAGGAATCTGTCCTTTCAACTGCTTGACTATTATAATCTTTGAACAAAAGATGCAGAAAGAGGTTAAAGCATTGTCTACAGAAACCGAGAAACTCAAAGAATGAATGTTAATCTGATTTTAAGAACTAGAGGAGATACTTGTACGTCATGCATAGTGGCAAACTCGGAGCCAGTTCAAAATCATTTACCCTGGATTTTGAACACATAATTGATTATAATTTAGTGGGACCTAAGAAATGACGGAGGTCAACATAAACATCACCTGCTTCAAAGCACGTGTCATAGCTAAAACTGCACCTCTTCCACCAATATTTGGTTGTGTAATGTGATGTGCATCACCTAAGCAAAATAAATAGGTAATATACAATTACAAGCTGAAGCATAATGAAGGGATGAATGAAAGGAGATCAGATTTAAAATGTGAATATAACCAAAACTAACCTGATGTTCCATAGCCACGCAGCTCTGCGTATATTTTTGCTCCTCGTTTTCTTGCATGCTCCAGTTCCTTGGGACATCACACCACATGTAAGATGAGATTATAGCCGAAATGATGCTGACGAGCAAAACTAGTAAACAGAATGAGGGAGTGGATTAACTCAGTGACCTATATATCAGTGACGATAAAAAGATCAAACTGAATAGCCAAGGAGGTTTTTCACGGTTATAACTTCAGGGTGGGGCAACAACCCAACTACTGTATTGTGAGGAGATAACCCCCTCCTCCTTACTATCTGAAATTCTGAACAGCCAAACTCACCTCTAACACCACGACACCAGAACCCTCACCTATCCTGCACTTCAAAATGAGGATGAAATACAAAGGTGAATCGGAATGAGTTTAGATATAAGGATGCACATTACCTTCTTGAAAGTATGGATATTACTTACACAAATCCATCACGACCACAATCAAATGGCCTGGAGGCTTCCTGAGGTGTTGAATTATACTTGGTAGTCAATGCTCTTAACCTAAACCAAAAACGGAAATGTATGCATCAAAAGATAAATAAAACACAGAGATGATGCGCTAGGGGTTTTAAATAGAGAGCCACACATCCATAATCAAAGTGGGCCTTAATAGACGACGAGGTTTGTAAATACATAGGTTATAATACCATAGACCAACATTTTAGGTGTACCTACAAAATCCAGCAATAGATAAAGCATCAATGCTGGCTTCTGTCCCGCCTGCAACCATCACATCTGCATCTCCAAATTGAATCATCCTGGCAGCATCACCAACTGAATGAGCTCCAGTGGCACAAGCTGTCACTGCAGCATGGTTTGGTCCCTATTCAAATTCAAGAATAAAATAGGCATTATTCTTTAGCACGTTGTGTGTACACTTAGATCTAGCACAAAGAAAAAGGCAAGGAGGTTCAGTCTAGTTGCATAACCCTTTAAATTTATTCATAAGCAACAAAAAGTTACCCCAAAAATGCAGATTGCTAAAGTAGCTACTAAAACTGAAGCATGCATGTCATGCTGCAGTGATAGCTTGTGCCACAAGATCGCACTTGAACACCATGAATTAGGAAACCGGATGCAAAAAAAGAGAGTGTCCCTTGTCAACAGATACACAACAGCATTCTCATGATTTATCCTACATAATTTCGCAAGTTTCAAGACATCGTAACCTTTAATTTGACATTTCAATCAACCTTACTTTTCGACAACATCTATAGTATTTTTACTACAAAGAATAAAACACAGAAGTTCATTAACTTTGTATCCAATCTGATGGAGTATCTGCTTCTTTTTCCTTTGTAGACCACATTTTTCTGTTATCTCAATTATCAGTTGAGATTAAAATAGTCACATAACAGTTGGTCCAAGCATAGAGCAATAAGATGGAAAACAATAAACTAGATCTGAATTCCTGATCATCAAGCTTCTCAAATTCTTTGGATATAAAAAACTTCCATACATTTCCACAAGGCGAATTACTACTACATACATACCTGAAATCCATACTTCATGCTTACATGACCAGAAGCCATGTTGATCAATATCCGTGGAATGAAAAATGGACTAAGCCGTCGTACATTCTGGTATCAAAAAGTAGATTGTCAGTAGTAATTGCACCACTTCCGTATATTTATGGTTCACTTCCAGCAATTTAGTGCCAATCTACCAGTAGGAAACGACAACATAGGAATACATTCATTTCCTTGTTTGAAGGGGATAGCCTCATATTTCACCATCACTCAACAAGATAAAGCGATTAACCAACCTTTTCACATATCATTCTTGATGCTTCCAATATGTCACTGATACTTCCAGTTCCAGCACCTAAGGAGACTCCCTGATGTAGTTCCTCTTAGACACCAATGAAAAGCAAAAAGAATTGACATTCTGACATCAAGACAATAATAGGTTATACCGTCTGTTCCTTCTCATCCTGCTCAGTAGGCATCCAATTAGCATCTTTAAGAGCTTCATCTGCAGCACACAGTGCATATCCTATAAATCTTGCGATTGATCTATGCTCCTGTCAAAGATAGATATCACAAGGCAGTTATGGGACCATAGTGAGGTGTTATACAAAAGAAGCTTTAGGAGAAAACTGTTATTGCTAATAGTGCCAACATAGGGTAATATATCACAAATCTTAGCACCCTTACTTCATTTGTATGTTGTCCACAGTAGAAAAATTTTATCTCAAAGGATTTTTCTTTTCCATCTTCACCCATTGGTATTTCCTAATATACCAATTATCAAAAAAGAATAATGACTACTGTTGATGCTCAATGTAATCCATGCATCACTAAAATATATAACGTGCCACGCAGGTTCATCAATTCTTACTAGTGATACTAAAATGCTCTATCTATGATATAAATTGAGGGCAAGTGGGCAACAACATTTAATTGAATAACGGAGAAAATAGAAAAAGAAAGAGATGAAAAATATTAGGAATAAAAGAATCACACTCCTTTTTCTTTTTGTTGAACGAGAAACTAGAGTCAGACTTAGTAAAAGTAAGAAGAAAAGAAGGATCAATTCTGGGGCGCCCGAACCATTCTTAAGACCGCCAAGCTCTCTCGAATGAATTCGACTCTTTCTGTTTTCGAGCTACACCGGGGGCAAAATCTTTTCCCCACCTGTCTCTGGTAGCAATCCGGTCTCCAGTCGATGGTACTATTTAAACGAGAATGCAGTGTCGTCCAGCGCCTTTTTATAAATCTTTTATATCGTGACACAAAAGTAATTTCAGAATCTACTTGTAATATGCTGCGACAATTTTAATTTTGTGTCATGTGCTCATCTTCCAAGCAAAAGATGCTCCAAATAAGACACATTTTATAATTTGCATTTCGAAAACGAAGGCTTTTGTTTTTCTTCTTATCTGAAAAGGCTGATCTAAAACATGTCATGTATCACATGTAAGTTGTAAAAGAGTTCCGAAAAAATAAATTATGACGAATGAGATATTTTGTTGAATTGATGAAGTGGGTTGAGAAACTAACAAAGCTATGATAGCAGAATCGCTAGGAGTACGGGTGATAGGAAGGGGTGAGCCACAAGGTATGGGGCAAGATAGAGGAAGTGGACGAGCTAAAGGTTTCGAGGAATAATGAGTTTATAACAAGTGGCATTTTACATTTTCAGTAGAAGACTTTGTTCTATGACATTTCTATACAATCAACTATGATTAATATAGTGTGATTGAAGGTTAGGAAGTACCTTAGTGTTTAACCACAGCTGCTCGTCGAATTCACCTGAATTAGAGCCACAGGGCACAATTGCAGCAACTTTAGAAGTCAATTGATCAAATGTATACGACTTAACTTCTGGGTCAAAACCATTCATCTTCAAATCATCAGGGGATATTGCTCTTACACCGCATTCCCCTTCTATTAGCCTCTTCCATGTGGTTTCCACACCACATCCCAGGGGAGTCACCATCCCTAGACCTGAAACAAAACCACCAACCAAAACACTCGGGGTTTATAACCACCTGCAGACTACCACCTGTAAGTCTGCAGAATCGTCATAGAAATTTTTGTTTCAGCATCCACAAATTCCGCACAATCAGACTAAAAATATAAAATGGAAAGCTAAACCATCTGGCTAGAGATGATATTACTTTGAGGATATCCAAGGATATGCTATCTAGACACATCATGCTTATTCTGCCATTCGGCTGTTCTAATCGTAGTACGTAACATATTTGACACCCATGTATAATTCTAATCTGTACTGAAACAACGAGTAGTTAAAAAACAGTTTTTTTTTCTAAACCACATAGCAATTCTAAAGTTATGGTTCATGTCCGAAGTTTCTAATTGATCAATGTAACTTTAACTGGTTACAATAGATTATTTACTTTGTTTTCTAGATTTTTTTTTTTTTGGGTGTAATTGTTTTCTAGATTACTTAACCAGACTTACTAAAGACAGTTACTTGCAAGTCAGCGGTGTTTAAAACGAACTTTTGTAAAAGACAACAAAAAAGTCAATTAAAACCCATTTTGTTGATTTGAATTTATTGAAATTAAACCAATTTTGAAGTCAAAATGAAGCGAAAGGAGAAACCTGCAATCTTATACACGTAACCGAGTAAAAGAAAGAGTTGAGGAATAGGGTTTTTTTTTGTAAGAATACCAGTAACAACAACTCTGCGAAGAGGGGAAGCATGATGAGGAGGAGGGGCAAAGGAAGTGAATGAGCTGAACCGATGGAAGTGAAGTCGGCGAGGGATGAGTTGTAGCCATTTTCTTCCCCTCATTGCTTCTCCCAAACTTAGCTCCTTTGCTAATGGACTACTATTTACTTCCCGCTCTATTCCTACTACTCTCTCAGTTTACACTTTTCTACTTTTCTTGGACTTACATTTATTTTGCTTTTTTGTTCATATAGAAAAAGCTTTTATATATTTAAAAATATTTAGTTTTTAATTTTTTTTCCTTCAATATTTTCATCATTAACTTTTTTGCTATTGTATTTTTCAAACTTATTTAAAAATCTTTTTCTTGAGTCGAGGATCGATCAAAATCAACTTATATACCTCATGTAAGGTAGCGGTAAAATATGCATTTTACTTGTATGGGCCAAAATTACCCGAGTTAGGTTACAGCCAAATCAACATTAGGAGAACCTTCAAAGGGTACCACGCACCATTGACATGAATTCTATTGAACTATATGTATTTATGTATTAGTAGTGATTAGATGTAACTAATACACTAGTTAATTAGAAGTAGTTGTGGCATGAGGTGAGACACACGTGTGTCTATATATATATGTACATATCTAGAACTTTCTACACATAATCATAATCAATGGAAATTTTCCATCTCTCAAATATTTGTAACTCTCTCTCTCTCTCTCATCTGTTCTCATGGAGCTTATCACATAACTTCATTGCTGCTCACCTTAAGCTCTCGTCATCTTGACATGGTATCAGAGCACGGGAGCTCATAATCCCTTAAATTCCCAATTTTCATATCTACTTTTTTGTCTTTGCCCTAATTTCGAAAAAAAAATCGCACAAGTCAGCGATTTGCCCTCAATTGTTCACATTCCCTCGTTCGATTTCACCTCTATTCTACTTTCTCTCGTTCAATTTCATCTCCTTGTTTTTAGATGGCTATTCTCGATCAAAATGACCTGACTGATGTCAACACACATGCAAGTGAAGTTGCGGCGGGCGGTGGAGTTGCTAATGCTGGAGTTGACATTAACAGCTCTCTTTACCTTCATCTGTCTAATAACTTGGGATTATGCTGGTTTCTGCCCCTTCTAATGGAATTGGATATTGCTCATGGCGGCTTAGTGTTATGCGAGCCTTATCCGTTAAGAATAAGCTTGGTTTTATTAGTGGGAAGTGCAAACAACTGAATTTTCAGTCTGCCAATTATTGCCAATGGGTGTGATGTGACGATATGGTCACTTCATGGATCCTTAATTCCCTTTCGAAGGACATTGCAGATAGTGTTGAGTATGCAAATGATATTGTTGAATTATGGACAGAATTGGAAGATCGTTACGAGCAAACTAATGGTGTTATAATGTATCAGATCCAAAAATAAATAAATAATCTAACTCAGGGAGCTCTCAATATCACGAACTACTACACCAAAATGAAGAAACTTTGAGAGGAATTGAGTAATCCGAGTATGAAAGCACAATGCAATTGCTAGTGTAATTATGGTGCCAAGGAAAAATTATTCAAGGCAGAGCAGGATAGGCACTTGATCCTATTTCTTATGTGACTAAACGAGATGTACACAGTAGTGCGTGGAAGCATTTTAATGATGAATCCTCTTCCTTCATTAACACAAGACTTTTCCTTACTCATTTAAGATGAGAAATAGAGAGAGATGCGACCCTCCAATCAACTGGTTTTTGAGTCGACTTCTCTTCACGTGAATGCACAAGGAAATGCCAATTCTAACACTCAAGGGAATGCTAACTTCATAACAAACTATCATGCAAATAATCAGTCCATTGGAGGCAGAACTTCACGTCCTTTTTGCAATTATTGCAAAACCATAGGACACACTAGAGATAGATATTACAAACTGCGCAGCTATCCTCAGAACTACACTCCAGGTCCTAGAATTAATGCCAAAGGGAAACATATCATGGCTAATGCACATGTTGCACCTACTGAAGAGTTGTCTTTTAAGGAAGATGGTTCACACTCACAGGACAAGCAACACAATGTGGCAACTATTGGAATCACAAATGAGCAGTATAGTCAGTTAGTAAACCTGCTTCAGCACCTTCAAAGTACCAATGGATAGGACTCTACTGACACTCGCCTGAGCAGCGGAGCAGTCAATTTCGCAGGTATTATGACATGCTCCTCTTCTATTAGTCATGGCAACTCATTGTAATGTTTCAGAACTATGTCTAACACATGGATAGTGGATTCTGGTGCCTCACACCACATGACATACAATAAATCTCTTTTTCTTGAAACTAGACCTTTGTACTAACCTCTATTAGTTGCACTTCCAAATGGTTATAAGGTCAAGGTGACAGAAGTCGGTAGTGTTGCACTTACATCTCAAATCACCTTGCACAAAGTTCTCTGTCTCTGCTTTCAAATTCAATCTCATTTATGTCTTCTCTGTGACTGCACATCTAAACTCTTTGTTTGTCATTACTGCTTTTTCATGTCTACTGCAGGCCCCTTAAATGAAGAGCTCTCTGGTGATTGGTAAGATAAAAGGTGGTCTATATCTCCTATGTTCCCACTGCTTGGATAATGGTAACTCAATTTCTAATGTTTCTGTTACTTCTACTCTACTTCCTCATTGTGATGTAAATACTCCACAGTGTCAATCTCTTTCACCTGCAAATAGTTCCATTGATAATAAGACACAATATACTGCTTTACATTCTTCTGGTTTTTCTCAATGCTCTTCCATACCTCATGATAATAATGTAGATGTGTTGTGGCATAACAGATTTGGGCATGTCCCTTTTGTTAAGATGAAAAGCATTTCTACTATACCAATCACCTTTTCTTCTAAGCAATCTTTCCTTTGCCACATTTGCCCATGGCCAGGCAGTCTAGATTTCCCTTTCCTCAAAGATCCAATATTTTCACCAAGCCGTTGAGCTCTTACATGTGGATCTATGGGGTCCTTATTATGTCCCAACCAATAGAAATCAGAAATACTTCCTCACTCTGGTGGATGACTATAGTAGAGCCATATGGACTCACCTACTAAGTTGCAAGAGCAATGTACTCCAAATCATCCAAGCCTTTGTATCTCTAATTGAAACACAATTTCAGAAGTCCATTAAATCTACAAGGTCTGATAATGGATTGGAATTCACTTGCACAGAAGCTACTCTGTTTTTTCAATGCAAAGGTATACTTCATCAAAAGACTTGTCCTTACACCTAACAACAAAATGAGGTGGTAGAAAGAAAACACAAGTACCTTTTTGAGACTGCTAGGATCGTGCTTTTCCAATCAAAATTTCCTTTGAAATTCTGGGGAGAATGTATCCTTACTACAACCTATCTTATAAACAGGTTGCCCACTGTACTCCTCAAAAATAAGTGTCCTTTTAAACTTTTATATAATAAGAAACTATCATATTTACATATAAGATCCTTTTGTTGCTTATGTTATCCCAATGTGCCTAAAATAGATAGAGATAAACTTGAACCCAAGAGTGTTCCCCCATGTTTTTGTTGGATACCCTTTTAATAGCAAAGGATATAAAGTATTTAATCTCACCACTTACAAAATTTATGTTCCAGAGATATAGTTTTCCATGAAATTGTCTTCCCATTTGCTATCCCACATTCACATGTTGCTCCTTCTCCATCCTCTACCCCTTTCCTTGATTCTCTTAACACCAACAATACTCCATATAGTCCTCATCCTGACTTTGTTCCTTCTCACTCTAATGGCTCCTTTCCTTCTCACTCTCCTGAATTACAATCCTCCCCTGCTTTTCCATATGTATCTCTACCTCCTGAGCATGTATCTACACTTAGGAGATCTCAGAGAGAACATCACCTGCCTTCTCACTTAAAAGAATATGTTTGCTCTATTCCCAAGTTAAGCTCAGACATTCCTGGTACCTTATCCTCATCTCTTGATGTTTTGTTTTCTTTGCACTATCATATGTCACCTGAATCCCTAGTGCATGATAGTCATTCATTTGTGATGAATGTTTGCAATTTAATGAGTCATACTCATATGAGGAGGCAACACTTAACCCAGCTTAGCAGGTTGTTATGACTCAAGAGTTTGAGGCCCTGCATGTCAATCATACTTGGGATTTAGTTCTATTACCTCCAAGAAAAAAGGCCATTGGTTGTAGGTGGGTTTATAAGATGAAACACAAAGCAAATGGGAGAATTGAAAGGTTCAAAACAAGACTAGTAGTCAAGGGTACACACAACAGGCTGGTGTGGACTATACTGAAACTTTCTCACCTGTTGTGAAGTTAACTACAGTTAGGGCTCTTATTGCCACTGTAGTAAAGAGGAAGTGGATCATTTCTCAACTTGATGTCAATAACGCTTTCCTCCATGGGGACTTGCATAAGGAAGTCTACATGGAAATTCCCCAGTCCTTGAGGTGTCCACTCCATGTGTTGTTTGTAGACCAAAAAAATCTCTATATGGATTGAAGCAAGCCAGTAGGCAATTGTATGCCAAGCTAGAAGAGGCATTATACTCTCGAGGATATGTGCATTCCCTCAATGATTATTTCTTGTTTTGCAAAAGGACAGACTCATCCACTATGTACATAGCTGTCTATGTTGATAATGTGCTTATCACAAGAGCAGACATGGAGGAGGTCAATCAATTGAAAAGTGTCATGACCTAAAACCGATGGGCCGCGACGAGTGCCCGAGTCATACCTATCGAACATCCCTGAGCATGCGTATAAGATATAAACATGAATAACATCTGCTGAATTACGAGAATAACATACATGAGGGAAATCTACCCAAAAGACATATGTACATATACGTGCAGAATATGTAGAGCGAGCCGACAAGGCTGCTATAGATAACTATATACCCAAAACTGGAAGCCGACAAGGCCATATACTATCCAACTATACATAAATGTCTACAGACATCTAACAAAATATATAATTGTACAAGGACGGGACTGGGCCCCATCATACCCATATATGTAAACAAACTTATTGTACCAAAATCCAAAGTAGCTCCGGATCAAATGGAGCACACCAACTATCGCTGATCAAGGATCCTAAAAAGGGAGACCGTCTGCTTATCTACCTGCACCTGCGGGCATGAAACGCAGGCCCGGGAAATAGGACGTCAATACGAATAATGTACTGAGTATGTAAGGTATGAAAATCAGTACATAAGAGACATAGATGAAACATGGAATAAAAAATTCCGCCTGTAAGTCTAAATAACTTTGTAAATACTGAACATTTATAATGTCATGCACGTGCGTATAAATGTTGTATCATGCATAAGTATATGTGTACATAACATCATCAAGACTCTAAGGGCATCCCTTCATATCATCTCGGTCACTGGGGCAAAATCATCAATATATACCAACTGATCAGGTGGTGGTGCGTACATAACGCCGTAACCTTTTCCCATATCCCATATACATATATATGCGTATATAACACCGTCTGGTCATGAGTTAATGTACATGTATAAATGAATGCAATGCATGAGAAGTATGTCTATAAAATCTCTCGGAATGTCATAAGACCATTATGCCTTTGAGTAATATCATGAAGTAAATATTTTTCAACTTACTTATTTTTTGTGACACCCATGAACAAAAGATGTAATAATAAGACATATAGGAATTCAAGAACATAGACACTTCTAATACTTCTATGAATAGGGCCATTTATGGAAGTTGTGCATTTGCTCGTTTCGTTCGTGTCATATAGATTATGCCAAAAGAAAAGAAGGGATAGTCTTAACATACCTAAGTCGATTCTCTTGAGAAAGATTACACTGTATTCCCTTAGAATTGCAAAATCTCACATTAATTTGAATTGTTGAAGGTCTTGGGTGTTGCTTATGTATTTGAATCCTCACCAAATGCATATGAGAATGAGTTTGTGATTCATGTTGCTTATCCATCCATGTCTTTTAAGTTAGAGATATATTTTATATAGATGTGCATCCACCACATAATCCATAATGATTTAAATCTTGCCACCTATTTTATAATGGCTTAAGAGTCATAAGGCTTGGGGGTTGCCACATAATTCCCTTGTGTATGTGTGTGTGGGGGGGTTAATCTTTATCCAATAATTTCATAATTAATTAGGTAATATCCCATTATCTAATAATTAACTAATTACCCACATAATTAAGAATTATCTCAAATTACCTAAAATACTACTCCTTTTTAATACACTTTATACATCATACTATCATGGTCATATGGTACCTTGTATGGCACAAATCCATAAATACGGAGTATTATAGCTCGAACCTTATTTTATCCCAAATCGACAAACTTCGACGAAACTCACTTTCTTTGATTTGTTTACACTTTAACCTTCACGACACTTACTTATTGCTTGTTATAAATAGCATAAATACTTATAACCTCAAGATAATCTCATTCCCAAGTCTACATCGATTAACTTACGATGAAACTTTTACTTACGAAATGAGGGATATAACATCCTTCCCCCCTTAAAAACATTCGTCCTCGAATGTTTAATTCCACGGGATCTATATAAATCTTGGAAGAGTCGCCTTTGTAACAATACTACTACCAACTCTTCCTATAGAAACTCAATAATTTAATGCCACATAGGACCACAATCATTGATAACGATAATGGCCTCACACAACCAATGACAACTACTAACACAAAAATCCATACATGTACCTTAAGGTTGTGATGTCTCAGTCGGACCCTTCTCTAGAAGAGGAAATAAGTGAGAATATCTAGACTTCATGTCTTCTTCGACCTCCCAAATTATTTTTTTCCACATTGTTGTTTCTCCAAATTACTTTTACCGAAGCTACGTCTTTAGTTCTCAATCTTTGAACATGTCCATCTAATATAGCAATGGGAGTTTCTTCATATGATAGCTGCTCTGTGACCTGAACGTTGTCAACTGACACAATTCTGGAAGGATCTCCGTTATATTTACGGAGCATAGACATATGAAAGACTGGATGTACAGACTCCAAGTCCGAAAGCAAGTCTAACTCATATGCTACCTGGACTACCTTGTGTATGATCCTATATGGTCCAATGTACCGAGGGCTAAGTTTTCCTTTCTTACTGAACCTCATAATGCGTTTCATCAGTGATACCTTTAGGAATACCCAATCGTCAACCTAAAATTCCAAATCTCGCCATCGATCATCCGTATAAGACTTCTGACGGCTTTGAGATGCTAATAGCATTTCCTGTATAAGTTTAATTTTCTCGATTGCCTGATGTACCAATTCTGGTCCTACTAATGTAGTTTCCTCAACATCGAACCACCCTATAGGCGACCTACACTTCCATCCGTAAAGAGCTTCATATGAAGCCATCTGAACACTGGAATGATAATTATTATTATACGCAAACTCAATAAGCGGCAGATGATCATCTCAGCTCCCCCTGAAGTCTATTACACAAGCCTGTAACATATCCTCAAGTGTCTAAATATTACGCTCAGTTTATCCATCTATCTGGGGAAGAAATGTTGTACTAAGACTTACTTGAGTCCCCAATCTTTTTGGAAGGACCTCCAGATATTAGTTGTAAATGAGCTCCTCTATCCGAGATAATAGGTATAGGGACACCATGAAGTCGTACTAACTCCTTCGTGTAAAGCCTTGCATAATCCTCTACGAAATATGCAGTCCTAACAGGTAGAAAATGGGCTGATTTTGTAAGTATATCAACAATCACCCATTTAGGGACACCATGAAGTCGTACTATCTCCTTCATGTAAATCCTTGCTTAATCCTCTGCGGAATATATAGTCCTAACAGGCAGAAAATGGGCTGATTTTGTAAGTCTATCAACAATCACCCATTTAGAATCGAACTTACGCTGGGTATGATGTAAACCTACGATGAAATCCATATTGATTACCTCCCACTTCCAAGTCGGTATCTCTATAGCCTGCAATAATCCAATGGTTTTTTATGCTCAATCTTAACATGCTGACAGTTAGGGCACTGGGCAACAAACTTCGCTATATCCTTTTTCATTCCGTCCCACTAATATACTTCCTTGATATCATGATACATCTTCGTTGCTCCTGAGGACACCATCTTCTGTTATCTCAAATGGTGTCTTCTCCTTCCGAGGGGTTGTATCCCTATAATGAGCTAACAAAGGATCCTCGTACCGGCGTTTCTTCACTTTAGTTACTAAAAAGGATGTTGTCGTGTCCTGAATAGTAATTCCGATATCACCTTAATCCAATAATCGAACTCCAAGACTAGCTAGTTGATGAATCCCATGGCTATTCCCCTCTTCTTTGACTATAAATATGATATGCACCCATTGATCTACGGCTGAGGGCGTCGACTACTACATTCGCCTTCCCCAAATGGTACAAAATATCAATTTCCTAGTTTTTAAGTAGCTCCAACCATCTCCTTTGACATAAATTCAATTCCTTTTGTTTGAATATATACTGGAGGCTCTTATGATTCGTATAAATATCAACATGAATGCCATACAAGTAGTGCCTCAACATCTTTAGCGCATGAATCACCGCGGCTAACTCTAAATTGTGGGTCGAGTAATTCTTCTCGTGCTTTCTTAGCTGTCTAGAAGCGTAATCTACACTCTTACCATGCTGTATCAGTACACAACCCAATCCAGCGCCCGAAACATCACAATAGGTAGCATAACTATCGGTTCCCTCTGGGAGCGTTAGAATCGGTGTTGAAGTTAATTTGTCCTCCAATGTCTGGAAATTCTGCTCGCAAGCATCAGTCCATTGAAACTTAGTTCCCTTCTGAGTCATCTTACATATATATTCTAATCATGTACAATCATTACTCAATCGAAGGCCCAAACGTCATCCTTTATCTATCACAGTTACGCCCTTATTCCACTACTATGGCATCATTCCATCTCTTCTAATTGCTACTAGTTTTAAACTCCTTTGAGTTCATTCAAACCATCAGCTCCCTTATCTTCATGGGCTTAATCCCGAGGACTTATCCATTCTCGTCACCTTCTCACTCACCTTTTCTTATCCTTACTCATGTCTTCCCACTACAAAAAAATCTATAATTAGCTACGAACATCACCGCTAATCTGTCGCTAAATTGCCCGTAGCTAGTAGAATTTCTTGATAATTTGTCATTAATCCATCGCTAAATGTGATTAACGACAGATTTTTCTATTTAGCAACAGAATTTGTTCGTCGCTAAAACCAGATTTTTAGTAGTGTCCTAAAACCTTGTCGCTCTACCATACTTTAGCCTGTGACCTATATATATCTATTTATAATCATTCGCAACCTTCCTTCAACTTGCTTGCACCATAGATTTACTTATGTTATTCTGAAATATCAAGCGAGACATTACATCATCACCCCATTTTTGTCAAAGGTGCTGAAAGAGAAGAAAATTCCTTTACAAGTCTCCTGTAATAACCTGCCAAACCAAGAAAGCTACGAACCTCCATCGGTGTCGTGGGTCTAGGTCAAATATTTGTTGCCTCAATCTGTTGTGTATTAACCCGGATACCTTCACTTGAAATAATATGCCCAAGGAAAGCTACAAAATTTAACTAGAATTCACATTTAGAGAATTTTGCATACGACTTTCCATTTTGTAGAACTTTGAGCACAATATACAAATGATCTGCGTGCTCAATATCTTAACGAGATTACACCAATATATCATCAAATAATACAATCATGAATAGATCTAGAAAGGGTATAAACACTCGATTCATCAAGTCCATAAATATTGTTGGGGCATTAGTCAAATCAAATGACATGACACGAAACTCAAAGTGCCTATATCTGGTCCTGAATGTTGTCTTTAGGATATCTTTCTCCTTAACCCTTAACTAATGGTACCCAGACCTTGCGTCTATCTTCGAGAAACACTTGGCACCTTGCAACTGACCAAATAAATTAGCAATCCTCGGGAATAGGTACTTATTCTGGATCGTCATCTTATTCAACTGTCTAAAATAAATACACATCCGCAAGGAACCATCTTTCTTCCTCACAGATAACACAGGTGCTCCCAACGGTGATGTCTTAGGTCTGATAAAGCCTTTTTTTCAAGCAAGTCCCTTAGTTGTTCCTTCAACTCTCTCAGCTCTACAGGTGTCATTCTATAAGGAGGAATAGATATTAGCTGAATACCTGGTAATAAGTCAATAGCAAACTCAATCTCTCGCTCTGGTGGGAGACCCGGAAGCTCATCGTAAAAAACATCAGGAAACTCATTAACCACAGGGATGGACTGAATGGTTGGTGACTCTATTTCCACATCCCGAACCCGAACTAAGTGATAAATATAGCTCTTTCTGATCATCTTCCTTGCCTTGAGATAGGAAATAAATTTAACTCTTGGCGATGCCATATTACCTTTCCACTCCAAAAAAAATAGGCTCTCCTGGGAATTAGAATCGAACCATCTTTGATTTACAATCAATGTTAGCATAACAAGAAGCAAACCAATCCATACCCATTATAACATCAAATTCTACCCAACCAAGTGCCACATACATTATCCTTATTTGTTATCAAACTTATCACGGGCTATTACGAGCCACATTTATATATATACGTAACAATATTAGGACTTAATTCTCAGAACTCGTTCAAAGCAAGAAAAAGTTTCTATAGATGCATAAGGGTCGATAAGGCTATAGACATGTCATACCCAAAACTATATACATGATATTGTCTGCAAAACCTCTAAGAAATATGACCATAATTTATGTAAGTCAGGACAGGGCTCCCTACGTCCTCATAAAACAACCTAACATATTCAGAACCCTGACTTGGTAATACTCCAAGAAGAAGTGGAGCTCACCAACCAAAAGCTGACATTTGGAGAAAGTCTACAGTAGAGGGTCCTCGCCCCGTCCTATATGAGAGCCTCGATTAGACACACTTCGAAGTGGAATCTTTATATTCTTATTAGCTACCTTCCTCCTCTTATCCCGACTACTATCCTCTTCCTCTGCATATCCCATAACATACATAGACGAACCTTGATTGACGGACTCCCAAGACTGTGGACTATCTGGAACCTCAGAAGAGCTGGTGTCTGCAAATACCTTGACATAGTTTTGAGCCTGAGGGGAACCCAATTGTGTCAATCCATGCACCACTCCCCTTATACCCTGATCAACGGGCCCTCGTAATGAAACTAAGGGCCTTTGTAAGGTCGAAACTCCTCTCGCCCCATCTACTGTTGGAGAAATCGAAACTACTTGAACGGATGACTCATATGGATCTTCGGATGGATCCTCCTCAATAGAACCCATGATCTCTGATGGATCTGACTCCATAGTGTAACTTATATCTCCTTCTAACACCTTCTTAGCCTTCTGACCGTGCTAGCGGCTTGCGCTTGTTGTCTAACAGTAATAGGTATCACTAAAACCATAAATAAGGTAAATATTAGGAGTGGATACTTACGACTCATTTCTATCACACAATCTGGATTAGAAAGAAAAGTAATCATCCTAAATATCCTGTAGCCTCCTGCTTATAAGTGTGGTGCACAACATACCCATAAACGAGACTCTACGAGATACAACTATAGACAACCCTAGGACATAACTACTTTAATACCACATTTGTCATGATCCAAACCGATGGGAGTCCTACCTGTCGAACACCCATGAGCATGCGTATATGATATAAACATGAATAACATCTGCTGAATTACGAGAATAACATGTATGAGGGAAATCTGCCCAAAAGACATATGTACATATACATGCAAAATACATAGGGCGAGCCAACAGGGCTGCTATAGACAACTATATACACAAAATTGGAAGCCGACAAGGGGGTCTGGGTTTAGACATTCATGGGGGAACAACTCGTTTCCTTTTGGAAATTGGGTATTTGAAGAGTTGCCACCTAACGGATTATGGTATGTTAGGGCACCTAGAGTAATTAACTCATGTAACTAGTTTGCATTACCAGATATTAGGATAAGGGATCGAAATAACCTTGAAGGGAAGGTGTTAGGCACCCCTCGCGGTCCACAACAGTGGGTCCCGGCCGAACTTAAACTATATGAATTAGTCATTTTAACAAGTAAGCAGTTTAAACATATTTGCAAATAAAGGTAATTTTGCAGTCTAAGTATATATATGATCAAGGAAATTCAGATAATGAAAGTAAGAGGGGTTTGGACAACTTACACATGCATACGTAAATGAAAGGAAGTTTAGAAAATCTAAACACATATGGGAATCGGGAAATGGAAGTCCTAAGTTGATTAGCCTACAGGATCATACCCATGAATGTCGGGTAATCACTCCTCGATGAGGGGCTACACGTGACATTAGCATGCAGGTCATCATATCCTTTTACTACCCATTACCCTCCCCTTAGAGGTTATATAAGTGAGTTTAATTAACGACCCATAAGCGTGCTGCTACCCGCCCCTTCCTTATGGTCCTAGAGGAATTTATGACCTCTAAATCTGGACCGTTGTAAACAACCTAAGGTTTTAAAAGGTAAAAATCTAGGTGACAAGTAAATAACATGTAGGACAAGCAAATAAGGACAAACAGTTAGAAGGCTCATATTTACCTTCGCACGTATATAGGCAAACAAACAGCACGTCTAAAACACAGATTGTGAAGAAGTTCAGAAATCCTTAGAACATGATATGTGGATGAATGTTACAGACTCAGGATATGCATAAAGAAAGTGGTAGAATCCTAACCAGTTTGCCTACTGGTTTTATAGCCTGTTAAGCTTAAGCAGTTTAACACAATCAAACGCAGTTTCCAATTTATGTATATATAAAGACTGATAACCTAAGGCTTGCCTAGGCGGGGGACTGTTGGCAATCATAATTACAGGAGATGATTAACAATTTAAGAAATTGTTCAAACTACCGACATGTTATTCAAGATGACATAGATTATAACAGGCGTTTTATTTTATTTTAAGACACGACGTCTATGTGTGAGGCTGCTTAACCCCTTTTATAGCCAATGATTTACTTAATCGAAATGGACATGTTCAATGAAATGCAAAGAGAGTTCCTAAAGACACAATATCTAATGCATACAGGAATGTCAGCTTTATTAGGACAGGATTATTAGCCTAGTAGCAGGATCTCTAAGTGACAATACTTGTGCAAGATTCAGGCATGGGATACATGATGTCGCACCTCCTTTTTACCGCGCTCGCGGGGCGCGTGGGGAGTTTTCTCCAATTGAAGGACAGTCGAAACAGGATTTATTTAATTATTTCAGAGTCGCCACCTGGGAATTTTAAGGCGTCCCAAGTCACCAATTTTAATCCCTGAATCGAGGAGAATATGACTCTGTTTATTATTCTGCGAACCAGAAATCCCGAGTTAGGAATTCTGTTAATCCGGAAGAAGGTGTTAGGCATTTCCGAATTCCGTGGTTCTAGCACGGTCGCTTAACTGTTTTTATTATTGGCTTAATTATCTTGATTTTATTAAATACTTTTTGTTACGTGATTTTTCTACCGTTTTTACTTATTGTGATTAAGGACCCTTCTTTGAATCGAATTACGCGTACGTATATTCGTGTTATAAATTTAAAAATGCGGAATTGTGTCACGTGTACGTGTACACAATAACTTTTGATAATATATTTATTAAGCAATCATTTTTTTGAAATTGTGTTGAATCAAGAATATTTGTTTTTCTTAAATAGTGAACCGCACATCTCGGGTTTTTATGAAATTAATTTAACGTCCTCGAAGAAATCCCTTATATTAAATATTCATTCGAAATTGCGCGTACGCATAATTCGAATTGCTTTTATTGGTATAATCAGATTATGCGAACGTATCCCTAATCACACCAAATATTCTTAATGGTATTATGAATTTTTTCACAAATTGTTTGTTGTATCTACACATTTTATATAAAAATACTGAGAAATTCATATTCAAGGGATGTCTTTAAATTCTTTTTAAAAAAATTCACAATTTATCAAATATTGCCCGTTGACTATAATTTCCGAGTATTAATTATGTTCATCCCAAGACTATTCAAATTCAAAGTAAAATAAGAACATGATTAATACTATCCTTCACAAATACAACATATACATATACCAAAGGATGAATGCCATGTGAAACTCACAAAAATAATTTATGAAGGGAAGAAGTATTTTTGAACAAATTTTTATTTTATTTTATTTTAATTAATGCAAATTCTACTTTTATTTACCATTGATATAAAATGTTGTGATTTGTTCTTATACATATCACCTCATTCTCACACGCTTGTTTTTGATCCAGAATTATAATTACTCCGCTTATTTATAACGATAAATGATCAAATTGATGAGAATAGAGTTATTATGCAAATTGATTCAATTCGAATTGTATTACATACAACATAGTTGTACGCTTAAACATTCATAATATTCTTAACATCATAATGAGATACATCAATTCATCATCCCTTAATGGTTATATATATACCTGTTATCACGCCATATATGAACGTATAACTCCCACCATTCAATCCATAACTAAATCTGGTATTAGAATAAACTAGCAATATGGTTTTTGACATTTTTGTACTACTCTTTATTCAACTAACAACATCTGACCTTAATCCACAACCAAACAATCGAATTACACTAACCATGCATTTTCTTGATATTTCAGAATATTCTATACCTGACTAACAATGTCATAGGACTTAACTAATAGCCAACTTTCTGCCATATTCCCTATCTTAACAATTCAATCATAACTATACTTTAATGAAAATTTAGAAAATTAACCTTATTACAATACTTATACAGTCTTCAATAAAGGACATTTAACTTACAGTCATCCTATCAACATATATTACTTATTTGATCAAGAAACAAAACTGAATTTTTAATTAAAGAGCTCAAATGAATAACAGACATTATTACAATTCAAGCTTCATTTATCTGTCATGCTGAATCTCTTTCCAACATAGAATTTAAAAGGATATGTACCTGAAAATGAAGGTAGAAGGAGTAAATTTCAGCAGTAGCAGCAATAACAAAATCAGTAGAATGTACCGATAACACAACAAGTCTGAACAAGAATAGGATCCGAGGAGCCCAGATGCACAGTAACAGGATTTTTGGGAAAACTTTCAGATTTAATCCAAGTAATATCAAACAAACAGACCCGGACAGATCCAAAGAAAAGAATGTTTCTGATTTTCTTTTCTGTTTCTATATCTATTTCAGATTGTGCGTATAGGTGTGTATTCTCATTTTTTTTTGTTTCTTTTCTGTTTTCTTCCTCTTTTTCAGATTTCTATTTCTGATTTTTCTCAATGTATCTCTCTCTATTTTCTCTCTTTCTCTGAAAACTTCTAAATCAGATTTTTTTCTTTCCAAATCTCTCTTCCCCTCCTCTTTTATTAAGTTGTCCAGCTCCTGTATTTATACAGGGCTGGTCCTATACTTTTAAGTGCTTCTTGGACCCCTTTCTTCTTTTAAAAATCAGAAAGTTCCATTACAAACTACTTTTTAATACTTTAAATGATCTTATCCTGATTTTAAGCAGCCCATTACCCTTTGTTTCCCATTATCTCATTAAATTAAAATCCATTAACAAACCACTTTTAGCCCTCTATTATATCATATTACCCTTATTGTTTTATCCCAGAAATGTCCAGATTTACTATTTTCTACTGGTATTACTGCCTTAAATTCAACATCTTAACAATACAGATTTTAAAATCTGTATAAGCCTGATTATTAATCTGATTTACAACAGCTACAACCAATCCTAAAGTTTGGACTGAATCCTGACTAAGAATGTAACCCCCTAACACAATTACATCCAATCAACATTTGTAAACTTGAATTCAAACTTGACATTACAACAATATTACACTGAGTTCAGCATAATAATTCAAACTGATCTTCAAATTGAACTAAGATCAAACATACACATGAGCATTGTCAATATACTGACAATGCCCTGTTTAGAAAACAACATATACAACATACATTTGAATTCACTAATTCACAAACAAACATGATTTAATTGACGAGTATTAATCAGTTGACTATTTACAACATTTGTCCATAATCAGTCTAAAACAATAGAAGCAGACTGTTTCAGTCAGCATTTTCAGAAATGAAAATTCGTAATATAACTAATCGACGAACTTAATCGAGTCGATTACACACATTGTAAACAATCACAACCAACAGAAATAATTTCATATTTTGATCATAAGACGGGCATGAGACAAAGATGACAGAATTAATCAAAACAAAATATGAAAAATTAACAAGTTATTAAAACAAATGAAAATACATACAGAATACACAAACAGAAATAGAAAAGTACCTCTGAATTTTAATCAGACTCGAACTCAACTTGGCTTCGGATTTGTTTGAAATCAAACAGACCTTAGTCGAAGTATTTTCCACTGAAAATACTTCGACTAAGGTCGATTAAACCTCAATCTTTATTCAATCTAGACAGAATCCAAAAGTCTGGTATTTTTAGGATTCTTGAAAGTTTGATTTGGGATTTACTCTTTTCTGGTTAGATTCGAGGGAAACCAAAGATGTTCTAGGCACGAGGGAGGTCAGGGGGTAACTGGTGTGAGTTTGAAGTAGGTTGGGATAAGGTCAGGTTGTACTCGAATCTTCAAATGAAGATTCGAGTAGTTCCAGTATGATTCGAACCATGCAACTAACAGATCCTTGGTGAGGGGATTTAGGAGAAACTGTGGTGTTATTTTGGAGGTCATCGGAGAAGATAAGGTTTTCAGGCCAACCTTCGATTTAAGATTCGAAGAGTTGGGGCCTGATTCGAAGGAAACCAATGTTAGATCTGTGTAGAGGATGTTCAGGGGATTCTAGGGTGTTATTTTGGTGACCGGCGGCGTTGATGCCGCCGGGTTTCAGGCGGTGGGATCCTAGGGCGGCTAGGGTTAGGGGGGGTCTGAGGAAGATGATGAACAGTGAGAGGAGGGGGGGTGTTCAGTTAGGGGCCGGGGTAGGGGCTTGGGACTTATATAGGGGTGGGGTGGATTGATACTAACCGTTAGATCAAGTAGAATGAAGGGCCAGGATCAATTCATTAAACCAAACGATGTCGTTTGGTTTAATGCCAGGGTCGGCTGAGTCGGGTCACTGGATCGGGTTACGGGTTACGGGTAAAGGGGGTGAGATCTTGACCGTTGGTTGGATTTGATCCAACGGCCCTTGATGGGAGGTGACCAAACGTCGTCGTTTGGTTTTGGCTTTGAATTGGACCGGACAGGGTCATCTGGATTGGGCTGTGGGGGGGGGGAATTAATTCATTTGGGCCTGGATTTTAATCCAGGTCCGATTTTGTATATATATATATATATATATATATATATATATATATACATTTTTTCATTTTTTTTTAATTTAGATTTCTAATTTTAATTATAAAACAATTTTAACTTCACAAAAAATATATTAATTATTCTATAACAATTATTTAACACATAGACAAAACATCAATCACACAGTGGAATATTTAAAATAGAACTATTGCATATTTTTTGTGATTTTGTTTAAATTATCTTTTAAATACATAATTAAATCCTATATGCATGCAACATGTATTTTATTTTAATTTTCAATTTATTATGACAAAGTAAACATTTACGGACATAACACAAATATTTAACTCCACGCAAATTCAAGAATTACACAGTAAAAGAAGTTTATTTTATTTTTTTGATTTATTTTGGAGTAGTTTTCATAAGGCAAAAATCACGTGCTCACAGCTGCCCCTCTTTGTGCGGAAACTCGAAGAGTTTTCGTGCAAAGATAAAGTGAGCGGATACGTGCGATTTTTTTGCCCGTTTGAATACTCCGTGGGAAGCATTTTTTTTTGAAAGATTTGACCGAACCTTTGCTTCAAAGGTTTCCTACATATCCTTGGCTATAAAGGAATCAGGTCAATGTAGTTCGTGAAGTTTTGGGTAGCTGGGACTACCTTGGGACTGTGATGTTACTGCTGCTTCGTGCTATTTTTACTACTTGCTGACCTCCTTATTACACCTTACTTCAAAGGAAATACAAAAAAGCTAAACTAGACTATGGTACATGAATTATAAAAAATCTTATCTAGATCATGCCCTTGCATTTCTTGTTGTCTTGATATCTTGGTGACTCTTGGGCATTTGGCTTATTCCGTATTCCTTTTATTGTGTCCCGTATTTTCTTTTGGGACTCTTGTTGTTTCTTGCTGGGGATTTTGTTGGACTCCTCTGCTTTATTGATTCTAAGTGTGCTCCTTTATCATATGAGCGGGCTTTTGATTTCAACACTTCAATTGTATTCCCTCGTTCCCCAGGTGGGTGCCTTGGCTGTTTCTTTTCTTTCTTCATCCTCATTCTCCAGGTGGACGCCTGACTTCTTTTTAACTTCTTCATCCTCGTTCTCCAGGTAGACGCCTGACTTCTTTTTAACTTCTTCATCCTCGTTCTCCAGGTGGACGCCTGACTTCTTTTTAACTTATTCATCCTCGTTCTCCAGGTGGACGCCTGACTTCTTTTTAACTTCTTCATCCTCGTTCTCCAGGTGGACGCCTGACTTCTTTTAAACTTCTTCATCCTCATTCTCCAGGTGGACGCCTGACTTCTTCAATTCTCATCCTCATTCTCCAGGTGGACGCCTGACTTCTTTAATTCTCATCCTCATTCTCCAGGTGGACGCCTGACTTCTTCAATTCTCATCCTCATTCTCCAGGTGGACGCCTGACTTCTTCAATTCTCATCCTCATTCTCCAGGTGGACGCCTGACTTCTTCAATTCTCATCCTCATTATCCAGGTGGACGCCTGACTTCTTTAATTCTCATCCTCATTCTCCAGGTGGACGCCTGACTTCTTCAATTCTCATCCTCATTCTCCTGGTGGACGCCTGACTTCTTCAATTCTCATCCTCATTCTCCAGGTGGACGCCTGACTTCTTCAATTCTTTTACCAGGTATTTCCTGACACAAATATTGTATTTGCCCCTGTTTTCAAAGAAAACTTCGTTAGTTTAAAGCAGGGTGGTTGACTGGGGTATTCTTGCCGATGGTGATGCTTCTCTTCGTCTCTCTTTATTGCCTTGGAATGGTTGAAAAGACTGTTTTGTCCTTGTAATTGATTCTTGACTATAGGATTCCCCTCTGTATGTTTTCCTTCAAAACCTTTCAACTGTAATCATATGTCCCTTCTGACTTTGCTGACCCACTTTCGATTTCACCTTTCTTACACCCATATCTTTTATCTCCCACCTTTCGTGGCCGTATTTTGTAACCTTGAATCTTGGTAGTATATCTTGAAATTCCTTCTTATTTGTTTGGAATAAAACTTATCTCAAAACTTTTTAGAAAAGTAAGATTATTAGTAACGAAATACGCTGATTTCGACAATTTATAGAATGAAAAGAAAAATTCAAGTTTGGATGACTGTTGGAAAAAGAATAAAAACTTATCTGATTGGAGTTACTGGCGCCAATGATCAGGGTATGCATTTCGGATTAATCAACCCAGTCTTTTAATCAATCTCCTTTCAATTGTCTCATTTTTGTTTTTGCCAAAATTTCCATAACCCAACTTCATTTTTCATTTCACAGACCTGTTGGACTTGCAACGTCTCAAAGAGTTTTCACCGATAAACTTTCCTCATTTGTTCATTTCTCACTTCCTTTTCGCCTTATGGTGCCCACGAAGGTTTTCACCAATAAGACTCTCTCATTTTACTTTTCTCTCAACTTCCGTCGCCTTATGGTGCCCGTGTGGGTTTTCACCTATAAGACTCTCTCATTTTTACTTTCTTTTCTTGTTTGTACCCGAGTGTTATGAACCATCTTCATTTGCTTGACTCAGCATTTTTCTAAGATTGATCGAAAGGTCTTTTTGGTATGGGGTTAGAAATGGAAAAGGTATTAAAAGTTAAATAGCTTTGGTATGGGTTTAGAATTACAACTCTTGGAATCTTTTTCTTTAATACAATTCTTGCCCCAGTTTCTTGATTGGGGTCGCTTGATGTTTCTTTTTGGTGCACATGGTGTATGTTGTGCACCCTATGACCGAGCCGTGAGGCGCCTACGTATCCTTCTTTGAGGAATCAGGTCAAACGTAGTTCACCACATGATAGTGATTTTTTATATATAAATTTATATATATATTTTTTTTTATTGCTTCCAAGAGGGGGTAGGAAAGAAACAAGTATGGCTCAAAGGGGGAAACAAAGGGTATAGTGTTTGGATAGCAGAATAAATGGCCTTTGTCATTCCAATCTTCGAAATAATGCTAAATACAAATATTCAAAAAACATTTATGCATAATATCTCTTTACCGCGTCAAAATTGATCGCCATATCTATGCATTTGCCTTCAATATCTTTTAAACATAGTGCACCATTCGATAATACTCTGGTCACAATGAATGGTCCTTGCCAATTAGGGGCAAATTTGCCTTTTGCCTCGACCTGATGTGGAAGAATACGTTTCAGCACATGCTGACCTACTTCAAACTTTCGGGGACGCACCTTTTTGTTGTATGCTCTTTTTATTCTTCTTTGATATAATTGTCCATGACATACTGCGACCAATCGTTTTTTATCAATCAAGTTTTACTGTTCCAGGCGGGTTTTGACCCATTCATCATCATCAATCTTTGCTTCGGCGATGATCCGAAGGGAAGGAATCTCAACTTCTGCAGGAATTACTGCTTCAGTGCCATATACCAACAAATAAGGAGTTGCTCCTACTGAAGTGCGAACAGTAGTGCGGTATCCCAATAATGCAAATGGTAATTTTTCATGCCATTGTTTTGAACCTTCTATCATTTTCCGAAGTATCTTCTTTATGTTTTTGTTGGCTGCTTCTACTGCTCCATTCACCTTGGGCCGATATGGGGTAGAGTTACGATGTGTAATCTTAAACTGTTGACATACTTCCTTCATTAAATTGCTGTTAAGATTAGCACCGTTATCTGTGATGATCACCTTCGGGATTCTGAATCGACATATGATATTTGAGTGTACAAAATCGACCACAGCTTTCTTGGTCACTGATTTGAATGTCTTGGCCTCAACCCATTTGGTAAAATAATCAATAGCTACCAGAATGAACCTGTGTCCATTAGATGCCGCCGGCTCAATTAGTCCAATCACATCCATGCCCCAGGCAACGAAGGGCCATGGTGCCGACATTGTGTGCAACTCGGATGGTGAAGAATGAATCAAATCTCCGTGTATTTGGCATTGATGACACTTGCGCACAAAACTGATACAATCTCGCTCCATGGTAAGTCAATAGTAACCAGCTCGGAGGATTTTCTTCGCCAACACATATCCACTCATGTGGGGTCCGCAAACTCCTGAATGTACTTCAGACATGACAGCTGTAGCTTGTCTGGCATCTATGCATCTTAATAATCCAAGATCTGGTGTTCTTTTATACAAAACTCCTCCGCTTAAGAAGAATCCATTTGCTAATCGCCTAATGGTCCTCTTTTGATCTCCTGTGGCTTGTGCGGGATATATCCCCATCCTGATATACTCCTTGATGTCGTGGAACCATGGTTCACCATCAAATTCTTCTTCAACCATATTGCAATAAGCGTGCTGATCGTGGACTTGAATATGTATTGGATCTACATAAGCTTTGTCCGGATGGTGCAACATTGATGCCAGGGTAGCCAATGCATCGGCAACCTCATTATGGATTCTTGGAATATGTTGGAATTCCACTGATTGAAACCGCTGACAAAGATCATGTAGACATTGTCGGTATGGTATGAGCTTCAAGTCTCGGGTTTCCCATTCTCCTTGAATTTGATGTACCAAAAGATCCGAATCTCCCATGACTAAGATTTCTCGGATACCCATGTCTGCGGCTAGCCTTAACCCCAAAATACAAGCTTCATATTCAGCCATATTATTGGTGCAATGAAATCGCAATTGAGCCGTAACAGGATAGTGATGCCCTGTTTCAGAAATGATTACAACTCCTATTCCGACTCCTTTCATGTTAGCGGCTCCGTTAAAGAAAAGTTTCCAGCCAGGCTTTTCAATTCACTCCACCTCGTCGATATGCATTGTTTCTTCATCAGGAAAATAAGTTTTCAACGGCTCATATTCCTCATCGACCGGGTTTTCGGCCAAATGATCGGCCAGTGCTTGGGCTTTCATCGCAGTCCGAGTTTCATAGATGATGTCAAACTCTGTGAGCAATATCTGCCACTTTGCAAGTCTTCCTGTTGGCATAGGCTTTTGAAAAATGTATTTCAATGGATCCAACCGAGAAATGAGGTAAGTAGTGTAGGATGACAAATAGTGTTTCAATTTTTGAGCTACCCATGTTAGGGCGCAACATGTCTTTTCCAGATGAGTATACTTAACCTCATAAGCTGTGAACTTCTTGCTAAGGTAGTAGATGGCCTGTTCTTTTCTGCCAGTGAGGTCATGTTGCCCCAATACACAACCAAATGAATTTTCCAAAACCGTCAAGTAAAGAATCAAAGGTCTTCCTGGCTCTGGTGGGACCAACACGGGTGGGTTTGACAAGTACCCTTTTATTTTATTGAACGCTTCTTGACACTCATCGGTCCATTTGACCGCAACATCCTTTTTTAACAATTTGAAAATTGGCTCACAGGTTGTTGTGAGCTGAGCAATAAACCTGCTGATGTAATTTAACCTTCCCAACAAACTCATTACTTCAGTTTTGTTTCTTGGAGGTGGCAGTTCTTGGATGGCTTTGATCTTTGATGGGTCTAGCTCGATGCCTCGTCGACTGACTATGAATCCCAGCAACTTTCCAGATGGAACTCCAAATGCGCACTTGGCAGGGTTAAGCTTGAGGTTGTACCTGCGAAGTCTTAAGAAGAACTTCCTCAAATCCCCAACGTGGTTGGCCTGATGCTTTGATTTTATGATCACATCGTCCACGTATACCTCAATCTCCTTGTGTATCATATCATGAAACACTGTGGTCATTGCTCTCATATAGGTTGCTCCGGCGTTCTTTAAACTGAATGGCATTACCCGGTAGCAATAAGTTCCCCATGGTGTGATGAATGCCGTCTTTTCTGCATCTTCTTCATCCATTAGAATTTGATGATACCCGGCATAACAATCCACGAAAGACCCTATATCATGCTTGGCACAATTGTCGATCAAAATATGGATATTAGGTAATGGGAAATTATCCTTTGGACTTGCTTTGTTGAGATTGCGATAGTCGACGCATACTCTAATTTTGCCGTCTTTCTTTGGTACAGGAACGATATTAGCCAACCAAACAGGATATCGAGTGACTCGAATGACCTTTGCTTCCAATTGTTTGGTGATTTCTTCCTTAATTCTCACACTCATGTCAGGCTTGAATTTTCTCAACCTCTGCTTGACAGGAGGCACCGTTGGATCGGTGGGCAATTTGTGAACCACTAAATCAGTGCTCAGGCCCGGCATGTCGTCATACGACCATGCAAAAACATCTTTGAATTCTATGAGTGCTTTAATTAACTCCTCTCGGATCTTTGGTTCCAGATGGACACTTATTTTGGTTTCTCGGATATTACTCGTGTCCCCTATATTGATGTCCTCGGTATCACTCAAGTTAGGTTTGATTTTTTCCTCAAAGTAAATTAACTCTTTACTAATTTCTTCAAAAACCTCATCTTTATCATATTCTGATTCATAATCACAATATATTTCTTGAATTATTACTTTAGAACCAGATTGATTTTTAAGACTGGGCTGAGGATTCCTCATGCATGCCATATCACTAGAGCCAGCGTAAAAGGAACTGTACAGGAAAGAAGAAAAAGAAAAGAAAGCTATTAGGAATGATAATAAAAAGGAAACTGCTTTTTATTGGATGATGAAAGATAACAAGGTTTGCACACTTCAAACAAACTGTAAGATAAGCTTTGGGATTACAACCCTGAAGTAACCCAAACAAACTGAAAGAAAATCAAAATAAACTACCAAGACTCCTTTCGAATTGGGAGAGGAGTGGCTTTCCAATTATTGAGCTTTGTTTCTGGCCCAACGAATTGAACTTCTACGTTGCTACACCCTTTTCCGCTTTCCAACATGTTCACATCACTAAATAATTTCTCGAACCTTTCAATTAATTCCTCCTCAGGATTGATCCGGGATTTAGGAATTGTTGTTATCGGGCATTTTTTAGCACCGGTCTTGACAAAAGACTTTGACAGATGTGGTACTGGTTTTGGAAGAACCCATGCTTGGTGTTTCAACTTCCTGGCCCTTATCACGTCATTGGCGGTGGGTATGAACCCTAAACCGAATGTTCCCCAGTTCTCGGGGAGAGATACTGGTTGTACAATTCCTTGCAGAGATAAGCCCAGACCTTTGCCAAGTGTAAAACCATTCTTTAACATTTCATAAGCTACCATGACTGATGCAGAGGATATCTTTGGATTCGGAAGGTATTTCCCCTCTGGAATTTTCTCTATCGACACTGTGTCTGACACTTGGTATACCCATGGTCCCTGGTTATTTTTTGTTCCCTCGAACGGTACAATGGTAGTGCTGTGAGCATTTAAACTTTCTTCTCCATGCACGACTACTTCTTGATGATCCTATTCAAACTTGACAGCCTGATGTAGTGTTGACGGGACTGCTTTAGCAGCATGGATCCATGGTCGACCCAACAACAAGTTGTAAGAAACAGTTATGTCCAACACTTGGAATTCCATTGTGAATTCAACTGGCCCTATTGTTAGTTCCAACACTATGTCGCCAAATGAATCTCTGCTTCCACCGTCAAATCCCCGTACGCAAATACTATTCTTCTGGACCCTCTCCTCTTTAATTTTTAATTTGCTTAAAGTGGAGAGAGGGCAGATATTTGCACTTGACCCATTGTCAACCAATGTCCGGGTTACTACAGAGTTTTCACATTTCACGGTGAGGTAAAGAGCTCTATTATGCTCAGTACCTTCCACAGGTAATTCGTCATCAGCAAATGTAATTCTGTTTGTCTCAAAGATTCTGTTGGCTATTTTTCCCAAATGATTTACAGAGATCTTTTCAGGAACATGAGCCTCATTCAGGATTTTCATCAAAGCCAGACGGTGCTCCTCTGAATGGATCAGTAATGACAACAATGAAATTTGAGCGGGGGTCTTCTTTAATTGATCCACAACAGAATAATCATGGAGTTTCATTTTTCTTAAAAACTCCTCCGCCTCTTCTTCCGTCACAGCTCTCTTTGTTGGCGTTGGATTATTTTTAGTTTTTCTTAACTCTTCGGGAGTAAAACATCTTCCCGAACGAGTCAAGCCTTGCACCTCACACACTTCTTCCTTGATTTCTTTTCCCTTGTACGTTACAGTCACCCGTTCATAGTTCCATGGGATGGCTTTGTTGTTGATGACCGGCAGCTGGATTACAGGTGCAATAATAACCCGATCTGTACGGGCTCCTTCCACGAATACAATGGGTTTGTTAGCAACCCCTGGTACTATCACTTTCGGCCTTTCTTGTTTTGCGGCAACTTTGCTCGATGATCCCTCATCGACTATCATAGATGGTTCATCACCATTTTTGTTTTGCTTAGACACCGGCTTCTCCTCTATCAACTGCTTATCTGGCTTGGTTTCATGAGACTTGATCATCATGACAGTTTGTGATGGCTTCTTTGTCTCCCCATCAGCTTGTATGATTTCTATCATATTAGCCTCTTGATGGGCTGGCATTGGATTTCTATTGATATTTGGGGCTTCGGGGTTTTGAACCTCGATTTTATTAGTATCAATCAGCTCTTGTATTGCATTTTTCAAATGCCAGCATTTCTCCGTATCATGGCCTGGTGCACCGGAGCAATATTCACAGCTAATGGTGTAATCCAGATTCTTTGGAGGAGGATTGGGTAGCTTGGATTGTATTTGTCTCAGCATGTCTAGCTATCTCAGCCTGTGGAACAGACTAGTGTAAGACTCTCCCAATGGAGTGTAAGTTTTCTTTTTCTGTTCCCTTTCTCCCCTGAATGCTAGCCTAGGCCTGAAACCTGGTCCGGGATAGGCTCGTGGGTAAGTATTTGGTGTGACAGGAGCACGCCAATTGGTGTGAACAGGTGGCTGATTGTATGCTTGAGCATGATTAATGGAAAAATGAGGCTCTGAAGGGTGATAGTAGTGTTGGGATGAATCATGGTGGTAAGCTGATTGGCGAGGTCATTGTTGATTATAGTAAAGCGGTGAACCTCTGGGTCCCGGCCAAATTCCTGAATCAACTACTGCTGCTTCCTCCCTCTTCTTTCTTCCGATTCCTCCTACCCCGCCTTGAATAGCTTGAGTAGTTGCCTTAATTACTGAATAGCTCATGATTTTATTTGTCTTGAGGCCTTCTTCCACCATACCTCCCATCTTCACTACTTCGTTGAATGATTTCCCAACCGCTGAAACCAAATGGGCATAGTAAGTCGGTTCCAAGGCTTGGAGGAAATAGTCTACCATTTCGCTCTCCTTCATAGGAGGTTCCACTCTTGCTGCCTGTTCTCTCCACCGAAAACCATACTCTCTGAAACTTTCGTTGTGTTTCTTTTCAAATTTTGTCAAAGATAATCGATCTGGGATGATTTCCAGATTGTATTGGAAATGGTATGCGAATGCCTGTGCCAGATCATCCCAGGTGTACCATCTCCCATGGTCCTGGCGTGTATACCACTCCAAAGCTGATCCGCTTAGACTTTGACTGAAGTAAGCCATCAATAATTCATCCTTTCCCCCAGCTCCTCGCATCTTGCTACAGAAACCTCTTAAGTGGGCTACTGGGTCGCCGTGCCCGTTGTATAAGTCAAATTTGGGCATCTTGAAGCCAACTGGTAATTGTACATTGGGGAATAAGCACAAATCTTTGTATGCTACACTGACTTGCCCACCTAATCCTCGCATGTCTCTGAACGATTGTTCTAGACTCTTGACCTTCCTGAATATCTCTTCTTGCTCAGCATTTTTGGCTGGCTTGTCAATTTCGGTTGGGAGATCAAAACGAGGAGTGGTTGAATGAATTTCGGAGGCTTTGAGGGTGGGCTCCGGGGGGTAATATTGGTTGTCCTGGGCCTGGAATGTAGGCTCACTAGGAGATTTGTGGAATGTAGCAGGGGGAGGTGCTACGAAAACAGGAGTCATAGGTGGAGGAAAATATGGAACAGGTTTTGGAGGTGGAGACTGCGGTGTCTGAGAGGTGGTGCCTCGGTAGTGCTGGTAAATGGGGAAGTTTGGGGATAATTCAGTGGTGATATTATCCTGAGCTTGGGTCATTGATGGAGCAGGGTTATTTGGGTAAGATGGGGTAGCTGTCCTGTAGACCATGCTTGGTACATCTCAGCCATTTGCTGCTTGAGCTTAAACATCTCTTCTTTCATTTTCCCGACATCCATCTCCTCTAGCTCCATACCTGTGTCAACATCTGGGATAGACATACTTTCGGGTATTGGTCCTTTTGATCTTGTGTGATAGTGATAATATGCCAGTATACTCTTTAGAGAAACTAACTGCTTGAATTCTGAAAATGAACAAACTTGTTAGTTTTGAGAGTTTAACACATATATAATCACACGTTGAGATGCAATGCTCCTAGACAAATAATCCCTTTCTATTATGCATTTGCTCGGCTGCTTGTGTCGTCCCAGCTTTCTTGAAATTTTTATTGTTATTCACTTTTATTTATTATATATATCTTTTATCGTGGTGGTCGAATCTTAGAGATTGCCTACGTATCATGCCTCACATGAATCAGACCTTGCGTAGTTCGGACCAAAGGCAATCACTTTTATTCATTACACAAAGATGGAATTACATTTGAAAACTTTAAGAAAATGGCTTGAAAACACACACACTTAAATAAAAAAAAAGATACAATTCTTAACATCTCACAACGTGCCCCACTTTCCACTTTTGTTGTCAAATATTGGATTATCTGCTCAATGTGGGGCTTGACCTGGATGGCCTCCCAGCGTACGATACATCCTTTCCAACTCCATTGCTAGATGACGAGCAAAAGTGGGCGCATGCTCTGTAAACCTTTCATAATCCATTCCTTGGTAGTTTACATAACTTTGAGATGTGAAGACTGCCAGGTCGTGGATTTGTGCCCTGAAACCTTGGAGACGTTGGTCTTGGTCTTGCAATTGCTGCTGACGAGTGGTGGCTATATCTCTGACACGATTTTCACGATCTAAAGCTGATTCTAATAGAGCTCGGAGTCTGGCCTGCTCTAATATTGCTTGCGATCTTTCCCTGTCGAGGTCTGCTTGTTGATATTCTCTGTTGCATCTTCTTGCCTCTTCTAGTTGTGCACGAAGCTGGTCTTCTGATCGCATCCAATAGTCTTTTTCCTTCTTGAATTGTGCCTTGTCTTTTTCGGATTGTCTATCTTGGCGTTCTTTGTTAGATCTGGCTTCTTCGTTTAATTGTTGGATCCTTTCTTTTGCTTTGCTTAATGCCCTTTCGTTTTCCGCAAGAATGGAATCATAATCTTGCATTCTTTCAAAGAGATTGGCGATGGTTTTTTGATCCTTCCAGCTCCTCTTTGGCATTTCAGAAACTCTTTTCATTTTTTGGAATCGAGCATAAAGATTTTCATTCTCACAAGCTAGACTCTTTTTCTCGCCTTCGGCTTCTTGTTCTTGCAAATCTTTCTCCAAATTGAGGCTTCTTAGATTTTCTTTTAGGGCATGGATAGTTGCTTTGTACCCTTTTTCCTTTTCTCCCCAGATCAACCGTTCTTGGATTTTATCATTGAAGTTTTGAACATGGGGTCTTTTTGTTGGCCTTCTTAGCTCAGGCTCTGGTACATCATCCACGCGAGACCGTTTTCAAACCACCTTGCATATCCAGGATTTATCTCACCCTTTGTAGCGTCTGGGACTTGAGTATAACTTTTCAAGTATCGGCACCCATTCCACATCTGCTGAAGTAGAGCCTCGGGAATAGTGGCTTCTGGGTGTAATTCGATTACTTGCACACTCAAATCTTCATCATCAGGAACTATTTGATATCTCCCTAATTGCCTTAGGACTCTCAGTGGTGCATACGGCTGAATGTTTCTCAATCCCAATAGTAGTAGATAACTATTTGAGGCTGACATGTGTATTACTTCCCTCATCGGGAGCCATCCCAGAGTCCATTCCATTTGATTTGCCGTTAAAGCCTTTAGATGAGATACCCATGCTTCTATCCCTTCTGGAGCCTGATAATTTTTTGTTCTCTCCTCATAGCTCTCGATGCAATTATCATTGTTTGACCCATACTGTATGATCTTGGGCTGTTGTTGGAGATGCTCCATCACCCATATTTGCAACAAAATTTTGCATCCTTCGAAGACCTTTGCTCCTGATTTACATAAAGTCAAAGCTCGATAAATGTCTGATAGAATGATGGGGACAAAGGTGTGATTTTCTTTGGTGGTGAGGATTTGCACAATTTTTGTGGTGCGAATATCAATTGTTCGCTCTTTGTTTGGAAAGACCATGACTCCTAGAAAAGTCACCATGAAAGCAAAGCGACGGTGAATTTGCCAAGTGTCTTTGTTTTGCTTATTGGTAAGGCCTTTCTCATGAATTTCGAACCCATCTGACTTTCCGAATCTTGAATACAAAAAGTTGAAGGAACAACATCCATTGATGACATTGCTTTTCCTGATTTGACTGCTGATGTTCAGAAGACCGAAGAATCGATGTACCGAAGGAGCCTTTGTGAATATCAAGCTTTGACTTCTTAGACTTCCGTCAAAACCAGCATATCCAACTATCTCCTCTAATGTAGGAGTAAGCTCGAAGTCAGAGAAACGAAAAACATTGTGAGCAGGGTCCCAAAAAGTTACTAACGCTGCAATCAGATCATCACGGGGTTTAACTTTCATAATGTCCGTGAGATTTCCCAAATGCTTGACGACCCATTTTTGACCATCTTCGCCTAAATCATACCACCATATTTGAAGTTGAAATAGAAATTCTTCCGTACTAGTGGATGAGGGGCCTTGTGTGGTGTTCATTTTGTATCTGAAATTTAATTTTAAAAAATCAAAATTCATTTTGAAAATTTACACTAAAAAAAAACATTTTCGATTTTTTTATTTTATTTATTAAATACCTTTATTTTAAAAATATTTTTCTTTTTTTTTTGAATTTTTTTTTTTAAAAAAAACAACCCATTTTATTCCTCTCTTCTCACCATGATTTCATTTAAACTGGTCAACAAGCATGTTCGAGGCAAATGAATGCACAAGTAGCAAATAGGATGCATCATGATGGTCTTTTTATTTCGGGTTCACCTGTCCTAGACAGACCCAACCCCTGTGTTGAGTCTCCAATGCCAAATGTGTATGATGCAAATAGACGTTCCTACTAGGGATCTGGTACATGGCTGAGTTATTCTAAGTGTAAAACCTTAGGTTGATTGTTCTAAACCTGGCTTACCCAAACGGACAGTTTGAGCCGAAGCGGGGGCAACGTACCGGGAGCACGAAAGTCTGCCCGGCCTAGTTACTTGTCCCAACTCCGTCTTATTTGGTATGACTTTAACATAAAGGTGGGTCACGCGCACGTGTACACCATAAATTCAGAAGACTCAGAAAGAAGGGGGTTTCGTAGCAGTTGTATATATTCGCAATTCAAATAATATTAAAGCGGTAAACAACAACATTTAGCATATTAGCATATAAACAGTTGAAAATCTCATAGTAAATAAAGCCAATTAACACAGATATTTTAAGCTCGAATTCTTTAAACCCTGAACCAATGGTTCTGGGTTACAGTTTACAATAGGAATCCCCAGCAGAGTCGCCAGAGCTGTCGCACCTCCTTTTTACCGCGCTCGCGGGGCGCGTGGGGAGTTTTCTCCAATTAAAGGACAGTCGAAACGGGATTTATTTAATTATTTCAGAGTCGCCACCTGGGAATTTTAAGGCGTCCCAAGTCACCAATTTTAATCCCTGAATCGAGGAGAATATGACTCTGTTTATTATTCTGCGAACCAGAAATCCCGAGTTAGGAATTCTGTTAATCCGGAAGAAGGTGTTAGGCATTTCCGAATTCCGTGGTTCTAGCACGGTCGCTTAACTGTTTTTATTATTGGCTTAATTATCTTGATTTTATTAAATACTTTTTGTTACGTGATTTTTCTACCGCTTTTACTTATTGTGATTAAGGACCCTTCTTTGAATCGAATTATGCGTACGTATATTCGTGTTATAAATTTAAAAATGCGGAATTGTGTCACGCGTACGTGTACACAATAACTTTTGATAATATATTTATTAAGCAATCATTTTTTCGAAATTGTGTTGAATCAAGAATATTTGTTTTTCTTAAATAGTGAACCGCACATCTCGGGTTTTTATGAAATTAATTTAACGTCCTCGAAGAAATCCCTTATATTAAATATTCATTAGAAATTGCGCGTACGCATAATTCGAATTGCTTTTATTGGTATAATCAGATTACGCGAACGTATCCCTAATCACACCAAATATTCTTAATGGTATTATGAATTTTTCCACAAATTGTTTGTTGTATCTACACATTTTATATAAAAATACTGAGAAATTCATATTCAAGGGATGTCTTTAAATTCTTTTTAAAAAAATTCACAATTTATCAAATATTGCCCGTTGACTATAATTTCCGAGTATTAATTATGTTCATCCCAAGACTATTCAAATTCAAAGTAAAATAAGAACATGATTAATACTATCCTTCACAAATACAACATATACATATACCAAAGGATGAATGCCATGTGAAACTCACAAAAATAATTTATGAAGGGAAGAAGTATTTTTAAACAATTTTTTTTTTAATTAATGCAAATTCTACTTTTATTTACCATTGATATAAAATGTTGTGATTTGTTCTTATACATATCGCCTCATTCTCACACGCTTGTTTTTGATCCAGAATTATAATTACTCCGCTTATTTATAACGATAAATGATCAAATTGATGAGAATAGAGTTATTATGCAAATTGATTCAATTCGAATTGTATTACATACAACATAGTTGTACGCTTAAACATTCATAATATTCTTAACATCATAATGAGATACATCAATTCATCATCCCTTAATGGTTATATATATACCTGTTATCACGCCATATATGAACGTATAACTCCCACCATTCAATCCATAACTAAATCTGGTATTAGAATAAACTAGCAATATGGTTTTTGACATTTTTGTACTACTCTTTATTCAACTAACAACATCTGACCTTAATCCACAACCAAACAATCGAATTACACTAACCATGCATTTTCTTGATATTTCAGAATATTCTATACCTGACTAACAATGTCATAGGACTTAACTAATAGCCAACTTTCTGCCATATTCCCTATCTTAACAATTCAATCATAACTATACTTTAATGAAAATTTAGAAAATTAACCTTATTACAACACTTATACAGTCTTCAATAAAGGACATTTAACTTACAGTCATCCTATCAACATATATTACTTATTTGATCAAGAAACAAAACTGAATTTTTAATTAAAGAGCTCAAATGAATAACAGACATTATTACAATTCAAGCTTCATTTATCTGTCATGCTGAATCTCTTTCCAACATAGAATTTAAAAGGATATGTACCTGAAAATGAAGGTAGAAGGAGTAAATTTCAGCAGTAGCAGCAATAACAAAATCAGTAGAATGTACCGATAACACAGCAAGTCTGAACAAGAATAGGATCCGAGGAGCCCAGATGCACAGTAACAGGATTTTTGGGAAAACTTTCAGATTTAATCCAAGTAATATCAAACAAACAGACCCGGACAGATCCAAAGAAAAGTATGTTTCTGATTTTCTTTTCTGTTTCTATATCTATTTCAGATTGTGCGTATAGGTGTGTATTCTCATTTTTTTTTGTTTCTTTTCTGTTTTCTTCCTCTTTTTCAGATTTCTATTTCTGATTTTTCTCAATGTATCTCTCTCTATTTTCTCTCTTTCTCTGAAAACTTCTAAATCAGATTTTTTTCTTTCCAAATCTCTCTTCCCCTCCTCTTTTATTAAGTTGTCCAGCTCCTGTATTTATACAGGGCTGGTCCTATACTTTTAAGTGCTTCTTGGACCCCTTTCTTCTTTTAAAAATCAGAAAGTTCCATTACAAACTACTTTTTAATACTTTAAATGATCTTATCCTGATTTTAAGCAGCCCATTACCCTTTGTTTCCCATTATCTCATTAAATTAAAATCCATTAACAAACCACTTTCAGCCCTCTATTATATCATATTACCCTTATTGTTTTATCCCAGAAATGTCCAGATTTACTGTTTTCTACTGGTATTACTGCCTTAAATTCAGCATCTTAACAATACAGATTTTAAAATCTGTATAAGCCTGATTATTAATCTGATTTACAACAGCTACAACCAATCCTAAATTTTGGACTGAATCCTGACTAAGAATGTAACCCCCTAACACAATTACATCCAATCAACATTTGTAAACTTGAATTCAAACTTGACATTACAACAATATTACACTGAGTTCAGCATAATAATTCAAACTGATCTTCAAATTGAACTAAGATCAAACATACACAGGAGCATTGTCAATATACTGACAATGCCCTGTTCAGAAAACAACATATACAACATACATTTGAATTCACTGATTCACAAACAAACATGATTTAATTGACGAGTATTAATCAGTTGACTATTTACAACATTTGTCCATAATCAGTCTAAAACAATAGAAGCAGACTGTTTCAGTCAGCATTTTCAGAAATGAAAATTCGTAATATAACTAATCGACGAACTTAATCGAGTTGATTACACACATTGTAAACAATCACAACCAACAGAAATAATTTCATATTTTGATCATAAGACGGGCATGAGACAAAGATGACAGAATTAATCAAAACAAAATATGAAAAATTAACAAGTTATTAAAACAAACGAAAATACATACAGAATACACAAACAGAAATAGAAAACTACCTCTGAATTTTAATCAGACTCGAACTCAACTTGGCTTCGGATTTGTTTGAAATCAAACAGACCTTAGTCGAAGTATTTTCCACTGAAAATACTTCGACTAAGGTCGATTAAACCTCAATCTTTATTCAATCTGGACAGAATCCAAAAGTCTGGTATTTTTAGGGTTCTTGAAAGTTCGATTTGGGATTTACTCATTTCTGGTTAGATTCGAGGGAAACCAAAGATGTTCTAGGCACGAGGGAGGTCAGGGGGTTAACTGGTGTGAGTTTGAAGTAGGTTGGGATAAGGTCAGGTTGTACTCGAATCTTCAAATGAAGATTCGAGTAGTTCCAGTATGATTCGAACCATGCAACTAACAGATCCTTGGTGAGGGGATTTAGGAGAAACTGTGGTGTTATTTTGGAGGTCATCGGAGAAGATAAGGTTTTCAGGCCAACCTTCGATTTAAGATTCGAAGAGTTGGGGCCTGATTCGAAGGAAACCAATGTTAGATCTGTGTAGAGGATGTTCAGGGGATTCTAGGGTGTTATTTTGGTGACCGGCGGCGTTGATGCCGCCGGGTTTCAGGCGGTGGGATCCTAGGGCGGCTAGGGTTAGGGGGGTCTGAGGAAGATGATGAACAGTGAGAGGAGGGGGGGTGTTCATTTAGGGGCCGGGGTAGGGGCTTGGGACTTATATAGGGGTGGGGTGGATTGATACTATCCGTTAGATCAAGTAGAATGAAGGGCCAGGATCAATTCATTAAACCAAACGATGTCGTTTGGTTTAATGCCAGGGTCGGCTGAGTCGGGTCACTGGATCGGGTTACGGGTTACGGGTAAAAGGGGTGAGATCTTGACCGTTGGTTGGATTTGATCCAACGGCCCTTGATGGGAGGTGACCAAACGTCGTCGTTTGGTTTTGGCTTTGAATTGGACCGGACAGGGTCATCTGGATTGGGCTGTGGGGGGGAATTAATTCATTTGGGCCTGGATTTTAATCCAGGTCCGATTTTGTATATATATACATTTTTTTATTTTTTTTAATTTAGATTTCTAATTTTAATTATAAAACAATTTTAACTTCACAAAAAATATATTAATTATTCTATAACAATTATTTAACACATAGACAAAACATCAATCACATAGTGGAATATTTAAAATAGAACTATTGCATATTTTTTGTGATTTTGTTTAAATTATCTTTTAAATACATAATTAAATCCTATATGCATGCAACATGTATTTTATTTTAATTTTCAATTTATTATGACAAAGTAAACATTTACGGACATAACACAAATATTTAACTCCACGCAAATTCAAGAATTACACAGTAAAAGAAGTTTATTTTATTTTTTTGATTTATTTTGGAATAGTTTTCATAAGGCAAAAATCATGTGCTCACACATGACATATAGTATGCTGAAGCAATAAGTATGAATATCCTAAGAATAGGTTATCTAATGTACAAGTTCAACAGGATTTAAATGCAAACAAACATAACAATCCTAGAACATGGCTTCTAACACAGATTTGCAGAATATAAATCCTATAGCATGTTTTCTACCAATTTTACCCACAGTACCATACAAATACCCTCCCTTTTCACTAGTCACCCCAATATCTGTTTACAATTAATTATTACAGACCAAAGATTGAATAAATTACATAAATAATAAAATATAAATCAAGCTATATGGAGCTTGAAGTAGGCCCAAAGCAAATCCTAGTGTACCAAGCCTTCAGTAGTCTCAAATGCCAAGGATTTCATAGCCCCGATTGTGTCCAGGTGTGTCAGAGTTCCCTCAGGACCTCAAGGATCCCGGGCAGTGCTCACACCTAGACTTTCCTCAAATAAAGACTGATTATGTGCAGTGTGGAAGAGTCATCCCTGATATGCCAGAGTTCAGAGAGATATCGAAGATCTCTAAGCAGTACACATACCATAGGGGTAGGACTTAATAATCTAAGAGTAAGTGAGAGTGCATAATTTTGAAAAGGGTTTTGGGAAACAGTATAGAGAGGACTCTTAGAGGTGAAAAAGATTTTCTGAAAACCAGTATTAATTTGGTGGTAAAACAACTTGAGAAAAGTATGAAAACACTTTGAAATCAAAACACAAATCACAGAATAATCATATTCAGAAACACTTGGCAAGTAGGTTCCACACAGGGAGAGAGGGGTTGGGGATACATAGAATACACCTTAGTGTATAGTGGAGCACAAAAGCAAACAGATGTTCAGAATAACTAAGTTAGTTACAAGGATAGGTGATTGAGACATGGAGCAAAGATGTTGAGAACACATAAACCTCTAACACACAACTAGAGTTGCCTTGAGAGACCAGATGACTTAGCAAAGTAGAGTAGAAAAGGATTTAACTGAACAGACTAGGCAAAACACCACACAAGCATTATAATGTAGACATGCTAATCACATACTGAACAAAACAAGATTTAGACATGCTAGATAAATAGTAGACAAGCAAGTATAGTTGAGACATATTAATCACATGTTGAACAAGGCAGTATTAGACATGCTAGGTAAACAGTAGACAAGCAAGTATAGTTGAGACATGCTAATCATATGTTGAACAAGGCAGTATTAGGCATGCTAGGTAAACAGTAGACAAGCAAGTATGCTAATCACATATTGAACAAGGCAATATTAGGCATGCTAGATAAATAGTAAACGGGAGCAGGAATGAACTCAAGACTGATGAACTAAAGTAGTAACAAACACATATGGTTTAGATTCTAAAATTTAATCAGATACATACTAGTTAGGGAAAGAGAACACAAGATGTAAGACAGGTGTTGTGCAATTTCTAACCTTGGCTTACAGTCGGCAAAACTAATAAAGAACACAAGTAGCGGAAAGAACAAAGAGCTTTTTAGAGTGTAAGAGTAGTGGTGAACTAATGTTTGTGTCTTGAACTGAGAATAGAGGAGAGTATATATAGCAGTTTAGTAGCGGAGCAGAATAAGGTAAAAAAAATCAAAACTCAGCAATTAGGAAAATTACAAGATCAGTCACACATGAAATCAGTATAGTCTTCCTTTAATTAAGGACAACTACTCAACGGTTAAAGGACATGAGTCACTTAAGGCAAGAAATCAAATAAGACCTAAGTAAAGAGGTAAACAAACATGAGTTTAATTAAGGAAATAATCGTGAAGAATCAGTAACATTACATGCAATAAGGTAATAAGAATTATTAAAGTCATAATCAAGGGAATAAATCAAGAATCAACACATAATTTTTAACCAAGCAAATCAATAAATCAAAATTCCAAATAGTACTGATTTAAAGAGAGGAAAAATATCAGTTTTCACAAATAGAAGAGTAGGCTAAATAAAACTTCATAAACACACATAAATTAGCCAAGAGATCGACTCAGAAACCCTAATAGAGATGACCTAGGGTAAAAGTCACAAGATACATGAATTAGACTAAGAAAAATCATGAAAGTCAAAGCATAAAGCGTAACAATGCAACAAGTGACACGGAAAAACCCAGGAATGAAGCAAAAGTATAAGAAAATTGGGGCTTTAGCACAAATCAAATAAGGTCCAACCAATATTAACATGAATCAGTCAGTAAAACTTAAGAACCACGATTAAACACTTGAAAATCAGAAAAGGCTTTGAAAAGGCGAGTTGAGTAAACCCTAGTTTTTAGGAAAAACGGAGAATCGATTAAAAACCCATAAGACCTTCGTGAAAACATGTGAAATAGGTTTGATTCATCTCAGATCTAAAAAGATCTAAGAAGATCAAAGGATAAAAATTAGGTTTTTTTTAGAAAGGTAACAGAGATGAGCATAGACTTAGGAAACCATGGATTCAAGACAAAAATGAGAAAGATCTTACTCAAGGTCAAGCCAAATACCCTTAAATGGGCCAGAAAACTCAAAGGTATAAACAAACCGCCCAGGTCCCTTGAGAATCTCCTCAAGGATCTTGGAGATGGAGGTACCATAGTATAAAAGAGGCCATTAGGGGCATGAGGTGATAGAGAAACATCGTAGAACGGAGGCTAAGCCGGTGATGGCGCTTGAAGATTAGGTTTTAGGTGGAGAGAATTTGAGAGAGGAGGGAACAGATGACGGCGGGGAAGGGTGGGAAATGATTAGGTTAGAAGGGGGTATATGTGTTTAATTAAGGTAAGGGGAGATTTGGACCGTTGATCAAAATGATCAACGACCAGGATTGGTCGGGGTATTGGGTCGAGTGAATGTAGATTGGGCTAGGGTCAGATAGGATTGGGCCTGGGTAGATTTTGGGCTAATGTGGGATTAAGAATTGGGCTGTCTAATTGGCTGGGTCCAAATGAAAAGGGGCTATTTGTTAAACACATATTTAATAACTAAAACAATTTTAAAAAAAAGTTAATAAATTATAAAGAATGATTTTCATGTCTGGAAATGTTTTAAAATAATTATTTATAATTTTAAAAATATAAAAAGCTATTTCCAGCAAAATAATGTAATAATGCGTGTGTGAGCTATAATTACAAAGTAATTATAATTGCAACCTAAAAATATTAAAGTGGATATTTGTGCAACAATTGAAACTTAGTACAAATGTAAATAATAAAATTAAGTCACAAAAATTATTATAAAACTATTTGTGATTCAATCAGTGATTGTTTTATAAATAACATGTTGGGATAAATTAATAAAAAATATTTTAAAAATGCAAATATTGTATGAAAAATACTAATTGATGCCAAGGCACAATTTTGAAAATACTATGCGAAAAATTGGGTATCAACAACTGCTCCTCTTTACCCGGAAAGGATGAAAGAGTTTTCGGGTAAAGAAATGATGGCCAATTTTGACTGGCTAGGATGTTTTGAAAGATAGAGGCTGGACTCTGGACTTTGAGCTGCCTACATATCCCTGGTTTTACAGGAATTAGGCCATGTATAGTTCCGAATTCATTGGCAGAATATACCGATGAAGTCATTCAAGAATGGACAAGAGATTCCGGGATGGGTGAAAGAGTGGTTATGGTGAATGGTCAAGTTTGAGATAGTTGAAGGAACTGGAGAAAGATTGCTCCCGCTAGGATAGCAGTTTCTTACTTGTCACCTGCAAGTAAATAGATGCCACATGCACTTGTGCGAAAATTTAAACATGATGTAGATTCCCTTTGGACCGTGAAAGTAGTCTTCAGATGGTTAAGGATGATATCCTCAGACTATGATGTCCTGGGCCATGAATTAGTTGGTGAGGGACTCGCAGGCCATAAAATGATGTTCTCGGACCATGAAAATGGTGCCTCTGAACCATGACACCTTTGAATAATGATCATGCAAATTTGAGAGATCCTCAGGCCATGGCATGGTGTCTTCCGGCTATGAGGATGATGCCTTTAGATTATGACGCCTTTGGATAGATTGGCGTTAGCTCATGAGATGCAATAATATGATGTTAACAAGACAAGGCTTAGTCTTGTGAAATGAAGGGCAGAGCTTAGCCCGATAGAAAAGCAAATAGATAGTACCAGAATCGAGCAACATTTATGCAATGAGAGACAATGCCTAGTCCCATGCAAATATGGAGGTAGGGATTAGCCTCATGCAAATATGGAGGCACAGATTAGCCTCGTGCAAATATGGATACAGGGATAACCTCATACAGATATGGAGGCAATGATTAGCCTTATGCAGATATGAAGGCAGAGATTAGCCTCATATAGATATGGAGGTAGGTATTAGGCTCATGTGGATATGGAGGTAGGGATTAGCCTCATGCAGATATGGAGGCAGGGATTAGCCTCATGCAGATATGGAGGCAAGGATTAGCCTCATGCAGATATAGAGGCAGGGATTAGCCTTGTGCAGATATGGATGCAGAGATTAGCGTCGTGCAGATATGGAGGCAGGGATTAGCCTCGTGCAGATATGGAGGCATGGATTAGCCTCATGTAGATATGGAGGCAAGGATTAGCCTTATGCAGATATGGAGGCAGGGATTAGCCTCATGCAGATACACATGCAGATATGGAGGCAGGGATTAGCCTCATGCAGATACGGAGGTAGGGATTAGCCTCATGCAGATATGGAGGCAAGGATTAGCCTCATGCGGATATAAAGGTAGGAATTAGCCTCATGCAGGATGGAGGCAGGGATTAGCCTCATGCAAATGTGGAGGCAGGAATTAACCTTATGCAAATATGCGGTACAAGGCTTAGTTCCATGCAGAGAACGAGTAGCAAATAAGAGTAGCATATTTCTTAGCTGGAGATATATTCGGTGTATGATGGCATGATTGATAGTGATCTTGCTATGTGTATACATGTTTTCGAATGATATCTCTACGTCAGATGTGCCAGCATTCAAAGAAAATTGTAAGTTTGTGAGGGGGAGGTTGGTTCGTGCCTTTGTCCACTAGCCTTGCTTCATTCCGTTCTCGTTTGAGTTTCCTTGGGTAACACCTGACTGTTACGGAAATAGAGTTTTCGAAAATATGCAATTATTGATAAAAATAGAGTCATATTAGAAACATATTGAAATATCAAGTAATTTTTAGATGAACTAGTGACTGTAACATATTTCAGAGACATTATAGCTTTCTCATGTTAGAGATTTGAGGGTCCTCTTTAAAATTCTGCCCCAGTTTGGTAGATGATCCTTCGGCCGTTTGCGGGTAACGAGCCTTGTTGAACCTTCTTCGGAATTTTGAGAATCCTTCTCAAAATTCTGCCCCATTTTCTTAATCGATTTCTGACCGTATGGCATATGTTGGTGTTGGCTGGACTTGCTTCGGAATTTTGAGGGTTGTCCCAGTTTCGAATCTTGGGGGAAATGAAAATTTTATTATGATATGACCGAACCCACACGGCTGCCTACGTATCCCCTATTAAATGGGAATCAGGTCAAGCATAGTTCAATTACATCAGATAAGGAAATGTAAATAGTCTAAGCATAGTATCTCTTGACTACGTCTGAATTGATTGGTTTTGGCCAAATTTCTCCATCCATTTCTGCAAGTATGAGTGCTCATCCTGTTAGCATCCTGTGAACCATGTAAGGACCTTGCCAGTTGGGAAAGAATTTCCCTTTGGCTTCATTTTGATATGGGAAGATCTTCTTTAGCACCAGTTGTCCTAGTGCAAATTGTCTTGGTTTGACCCTTTTGTTGAAAGCTATGGACATTCTGTTCTGGTAAAGCTAACCATGACATACTGTGTTCATCCTTTTTCCATCTATAAGGGCCAATTGCTCATAGCAGCTCCTTATCCATTCTGTATTGCTGAGTTCGGCTTCCTGTATGTTCTTTAAAGAAGGGATCTCTACCTTGGCTGGGATGACAGCTTCGGTACCATAAACTAGAATATATGGAGTTTCCCCAGTTGATGTGCGAATTGTAGTGCGGTATCCCAACAAAGCAAAGGGTAGCTTCTCGTGCCATTGCTTGTGGTTTTCTACCATCTTCCTTAGTATCTTCTTGATATTTTTGTTGGCGACTTCTATTGCTCCGTTCATCTGAGGTCTATAGGCTGTGGAATTCTTGTGCTTGATTTTGAAAGTCTCACACACGGCTTTCATCAGATCACTGTTGAGATTGGCGGCATTATTAGTAACAATGGACTCAGGTACTCCGAATCGGCAAATAATACAATCATTGACAAAGTGTGCAATGACTTTCTTGGTTACGACTTTGTAAGATGCATCCTCTACCCATTTTGTGAAGTAATCAATGGCTACTAGAACAAAACCTATGCTCGTTTGAAGTCGTGGGCTCGATAGGACCGATGACATCCATTCCCTAAGCGGTGAATGGCCAAGGTAAGCTTGTGGCATTGAGCTCATTTGGCGGCACTTTTATCATATCGGCATGCACTTGACATTGGTAGTATTTGCGGACATACTGGATGCAATCTATCTCCATAGTCATCCAAAAGTAACCGTCCCTAAGTATCTTCTTAGCCAAGACAAAACCATTTATATGTGGTCCGCAGGTCCCAGCATGTATCTCCTCAAGTAGCTTAGAAACCTCTTTTGCGTCGACACATCTTAGCAATCCTAAATCAGGAGTTCTTCTGTACAAGCTGTGGAAAAAGTGATTGGACAATCTCCGAAGTGTGCGTTTCTAAGTGTGGTTCGCATGCTCCAGATATTCTCCTTTTACTAAATACTCTTTGATGTCATGGAACCAAGGTTTTCTATCCGTCTCTTCCTTGATATGGGCACAGTAAGCCAGTTGATTATGGATTCTCACTAGGATAGGATCAATAAAATTCTTGTCCGGATGTTGTATCATGGATGACAAAGTAGCCAATGCATCAGCAATCTCAATATGAATTCTGGGCACATGCCGAAACTCTATCTTCGTGAACCTTTTCCTCAATTCATGTACATAGTGCAGATATGGAAATATCTTGGAATTCTTGGTGGCCCACTCTCCTTGTACCTGGTGCACAAGCAAATTTGAATCACCGATTGCCAGCAGCTCCTGAATTTTCATGTCGATTGCCATGTTGAGTCCTAGTATGTAGGCTTCATACTATGCCATGTTGTTAGTGCAGGGAAATCTGAGTTTAGTAGATACCGGATAATGTTGACCTGTTCTTGATACCAAAACTGCTCCAATGCCCACTCCTTTGAAATTTGCAGCTCCGTCGAAGAACATACTCCAATCGTCATATGCTTCGGTAATGTCCTCTCCTACGAATGATACCTCTTCATCAGGAAAATACGTTTTTAGGGGTTCGTTTTCTCCTGCCACCGGATTTTCAGCAAGATAGTCCGCTAATGCTTGTCCTTTGACCACTTTTTGAGTTACGTAGACAATATCAAACTCACTCAACAGTATCTGCCACTTGGCTAGCTTCCTAGTTGGCATGGGTTTCTGAAATATATACTTCAAATGGTCCATCCTGGATATGAGGTATGTGGTATAGGCATAGAAGTAATGCCTCAACTTCTGGGCCATCCAGGTCAAAGCACAACAAGTGCATTCAAGTAGAGAGTATCGTGCTTCGTAAGGCGTGAATTTCTTACCTAGGTAGTATATGGCTTGCTCATTTCTCCCTGTCTTGTCATGTTCTCCCAGAACACATCCGAAGGCTCCATTCAACACAGATAGATAGAGTAGCAAAGGCCATCCTGGCTTCGGCGGGACCAACACCGGTGTTGTGGACAGGTACTCCTTGATTTTGTCAAAAGCTTTCTGACGATCCTCGGTCCAGCTTGTCTCGTCATCTTTCCTCAATATCTTGAAGATGGGTTCACATATGACCATGGACCGTGCTATGAAGCGACTGATATAGTTGAGATATCCCAGGAAGCTCATTACGTCCTTTTTTGTCCTGGGTGGCGGTAACTCCTGAATAGCCTTAACTTTGGATGGGTCCAGCTCGATCCCTCGACGACTGACAATGAATCCCAGTAACTTTCCTGTGGGAACCTCGAATGCACACTTTGCGGGGTTTAGTTTTAAGTTGTACCTCCTTAACCTGTCAAAGAACTTTTTCATGTCTGTTATGTGATCTGCGACCCTCTTAGATTTGATAATGACGTCGTCCACATACACTTCTATTTCTTTGTGTATCATATCATGGAAGATGGTCGTCATGTCTCTCATGTAAGTAGCCCCAGCAATTTAGACCAAAGTGCATCATTTTGTAGCAGTATACCCCCATGGTGTAATAAAAGCTATTTTCTCTACATCTTCTTCATCCATCCAAATCTGGTGATAACCTGTGAAACAATCTGCAAAGGATTGGAGTTCATGCTTGGCGTAATTGTCGATCAGGATGTGTATATTTGGCAGTGAAAAATTGTCCTTGGGACTTGCTCTGTTTAAGTCTCGATAGTCAACACATACTCTGACTTTCCCATCTTTCTTCGGAACTGGCACAATGTTGGCTAACCAGGTTGGGTACTCAACTACCCTGAGGACTTTGGCTTTGATCTGCTTAGTAACCTCCTCCTTGATTTTCAGTCTCATATCTGGTTTGAATTTTCTGAGTTTCTACTTCACTGGCGGACACATGGGATTAATAGGAAATTTATGGGCCACTATGGATGTGCTCAAACTGGTAATGTCATCATATGACCATGCAAAAATGTCCTCATATTCCTTTAAGAAGCGAATGTACTCTTCTTTCTCTGTTGGTGATAAGTGAAAGCTGATGCGAGTCTCCTTAACGGTCTCGACGTCCCCCAAATTTACTGCTTCGGTTTTGTCCAGGTTGGACTTAGGCTTATCCTCAAAGTTTTCAACCTCCCTGACAACTTCTTTAGTTATCTTATCTTTTTCATCTGAATCACTGTCCTCATGTTGCATTTCCTCATTACATGTCACAGTCAACGATTCATCAGGAAAAGTAACAATAATGTTGTAGAAAGAAAACTATGGAAGATAATAATAAATAATAAAGAGCAATGCATTTTATTATGACTTTAAACATCCAAACAAGTACGACTCGATGAATAGAGCATTTATTTTGAAACAAGTGAGTCTTTAAAACAAAATTACTGAAATCTTAGATGCCTATAATGGCTATAGAAATAAAATCTGTGAAGCTACCCAGGGACTCGACGGGCCTGTGATGGAGTGACGGTCTAGTTTTTGAGAACAACTCCCTTCTCCACAGTCTGAATAGTGAGGCCTTCTTCCTTCTCCTCCTTAATTATTGCATTGCAATCCATGCCTTCGTCCTCCAGAAATAGATTCTTCAGCCCAGTTAGTGTTTCTTCTTCTGCAGTTCCCCATATTGTATCAGCTTGGTGAAAAGCCTGATCCAGATGTGGCACTGGTTGCTCGAGAGGGTAATAAGTCCCACGCCATGGAGGCAACCAATCATTATACTCTTTCCATGTATACTGATATCCAAGCCCGAAGGTAGTACTGTGACATTTTAGCCGTACCGATTTTCTAATACCCTGGAGATTCTTCCCAAGCCCTTTGCCGGGTTCATACACAGACTATGCCAGTATGCTTTCTATTTTACCACTCCACCATTTGTCTATCTCAACGGCATTGACACGTTCGATGTGATGATAGGTTTCTCCTCCTAGCCTTTTTCTGTTCCCGAAAACCGGGATGGTTTGACTGGTGTAAATGGGGTTACTCCCGTCTTCGTGAATGATCACCTCCTGATGGTTCCATTCGAATTTCACAGCTTGATGTAGTGTGGAAGCCACAACCCCAGTGTCATGTATCCATGGTCGTCCCAATAGAAGATTATGTGAGGCTGATATGTCGAGCACCTGGAATTTAATGTCGAACCAAGTTGGCCCCATCTGTAGGCAAAGGTTAATCTCCCCAATCGTGGCCCTTTGAGACCCATCGAAGGCTTTCACATTCATGCTTCCTGCCCGTATTTCATGGAAACCTTTGCCCAATCTTTTCAGAGTATCCAACAGACAAATGTTGAGGTTTGAACCCCCATCAATCAAGACCTTAGCAATGAATTTGTCTTCAAATTGTATTGTGATATGCAATGCTCGGTTGTGATTCAACCTTTCAGGTGGTAGCTCATCCTGGTGGAAGATTATTTTATGACTTTCCAGCACTTGCCCTACCATATTGGCCATCTCTCCGCATGTGATATTGTTGGGTACATAAGCCTCACTCAACACCTTCATCAAAGCATTCTTGTGCACCTCTGAATTTTGCAATAGTGACAATATGGATATTTGAGCTGGGGTTTTGTTCAGATGATCGATGACGGAGTATTCCCTTGCTTGTACTTTCCTCCAAAGGTCATCTGGACTTGTTTCAATGACAGGATGCTTGGTAGTGGTATCCTTACTTGGTCCTCCCAAGTGTTCAGATGTATAGATTCTCCCAGTCCTAGTCTTTCCTTGCACAGCATCAGATTCCTCCATCTTTGCCTTTCCTTTTCACCTAGCCTCGACAACGTAATCCCAGGGTATTGCGTTTGAGTTGAAAAGAGGTGTGATTGATACTGTTACTGTGAAAGGTGTGTCCACTTCTACTTCAAATGGAATAAGGGTGGCCGCAGGTGGAGCTACCTCAACCTCAAATGGAACTAATACAGCTACCTCAACCTCAATTGGTGACTAAGTCTGTACGATAATAGGAGTAAGTGTGACTGAGGGTTTAAAGTCATTGCCTTCTCGAATAAGCCCGCTTGACCCCTCAGGATCCCATTCTTCATCTATCTCTATCACATGTATCCCACCACCCCTATGATCCAGGAGAGGGTTGTTGCGGATATTGGGTGCAACTTCTTTCGCCTGTATGACCTTGTTGTCAATCAGCATCTGGATTTTATCTTTCAATGTTTGGCACTCGTCAATGGAATTCCCTTTCATACCGGAATGGTAAGCACATGTTTTGTTTGGGTTGACCCATTGGGATGGATTCTCTAATGCCACAACGGGAATAAGGGTGACGTAACTAGTAGCTTTCAACCTTTCATACAACTGGTCGATGGGTTCAGCAATAGCAGTGTATTATCTGGGTGGCTTGCGGTCAAAATTGGGTCAGGGTCTTGGATAATTATGGCGAGTTGGATGTGACTGAAAATGAGATGGTTAGGAATTATAGGTATGATAGGCAGTGGTTAGTTAGGAGTATCTAGGAGATGCGGGTTGGTATGTGAGTGGTAGTGCTTGGTATGTGGGTGGAGGTGTCTGATATGTGGGTGGATGTGTTTGATATGTAAGTGGAGATTTGGGGCCTTGAGCCACCATTACTGCCCCAACATCTCTCTTCTTTGATATGCCGCCTAATTGTAATGCCTTGTTTGTGGCCTGTAATGCCTCAAAGTTTGTTACCATCCCGCTCTTGATGCCTTCTTCAATTATTTCCCCGAGTTTGATGATATCCGAGAATTTATGATTTTCAATAACCATCAATCTTTCATAGTATTGCGGATCCTGTGCTCTGACAAAAAAGTTGTTCATTTATTCCTCGTCCAAAGATGGCGTGACTTTGGCTGCTTCCGAACTCCAACGAGTAACATACTTGCGGAAAGTCTCGGTAGGCTTTTTCTTAAGGTTCTGAATGTAGAAAACATCTGGTGCATTTTCTGTGTTGAACCTGAATCGATCCATGAAATCAGACGCCATTTTCACCCAGTTGGACCATTTCTTAGGATCTTGGCTGATGTACCAGGACAAAGCATCTCCCGTAAGACTTCTCATAAAGAGTTTTATACGGATCCTTTCATCCTTTCCGACCCCAACAAGCTTGTCACAATAGGTCCTCAGATGAACCCTGGGATCACCTGTACCGTCAAACATCTCGAACTTGGGAGGTTTGTAACCCTCTGGCAGTTCTACATCTGGTTGTATGCATAGGTCCTCATAGTTTAAACCTTTTATCCCTTTGCCTCCTTCGACACCCTAAACTCGACTTGTTAATTTTTTGAGTTCTTCAGCTATGTTTTTAATTAGCAGGTCCTTCTCAGCAGATTCTGGTGTATAGGAAGTTGGTTGGATAGAGTGAGATACGGTTTCCACATATATAGGGTTGTTTTGGTGAGTGCCAGGTGCTTGGGTGTAGTGGTAGTCATTGGTTGAGTTTTGAAGATCGGGAATGGGTTGTGGTGTGTTTTGGGAGTGTGATAAGTGGAGGTTGGCGGGTACTGGATTGGTTGATGGTGGTGTTGTGGCGGAGTTGGTACCGGTAAGAGATTGAAATTTTGAGGTGAGGTTGCATATTGATGCGGCGTAGGAGGGTTTTGTGGATGTTGGTTTGGTATGTTTTGGGGAGGTGTTGGGTTCTTTGTGTTGATGTCGAGGACATTCAAAGTGAGGGAAAGGTTTTCAAAGTTGCGGACCTACTTAAGCTCTCTCTGTAGCTCCAATATCTTTTGTTCCAACCTCAAAACTAAATCATTTGGTGCCGGAGTACTCCGATAGTCTGAAGTTTCTGCATTTTCCACATTCTCTTTTCGAATACCACTTAAATCGTCCATTTTAGCTTTCCCTTTGCTCTTTGTATTATTTGGAGGAGGAGAAGGTAGAGGGCCTCTAGATTTGGTATGATACGTTGATGATGCCAGTATGAGCGAACCAACCTTAGGGGATGAGAATAAAGAATAAGAAAAAAACAAAAAGCTAAACAAGTCAGTAAAGGATCTGAAATGTTTGCAGTATTTAAGCACATATTGCGAGAATGTAAATTCGCGTCCTAATTTGGGAACCTCATTGTGCCCAAGGTAGGCCTAGCGACAAATAAATTTGGAGAGATTTAGTACCAATAATTGCCTCATTTCATTAATGTAAAAATAAATGGCCCAAAACAAAACTAAATAAGATAATGTTGCTAATGACACTTGGTCTTATTACATTTGAAAGGAAAGCAAGTAAATCTAATCTACTTGGTCCCAGAAGGAACCTCTCCAGACGGGATGCTGTTGTAGATTAACTCTCCCAGCTCGCGCAGGTTCTGCAATAGGAATGCCCTTGCCAGATGCCCTCTTTCATTTCCTTCAGCATTCTGACAGTCGGTGACCCTCTTCCTTATCTTCCCTTCCAATTCCATTAAACTGTACTCCAGATATTCCAGCCTCTTGCTAGATTTAACAGCTCTTTCTTTCCACTCGTTAATCATCTCTATGTCAGCCTTATGCTGCACCATATGCTCAGTTTCAGACTCTCGAACTCTTTTCCGCAGCTTGTTGTACTTCACCTCTACTTCGGAAAACTCATCTATGACCCTATTTCCCGGACCAACCCTTGGCTCAAAAACTCTTGATTGATTATCATCTAACCATGAGGGGTAAAAGTACGAACGTTCCGCATGGTATCGGTCCAGCTCGATGGTATCCTTCTCCACAATAATCTTCAAAGTCCACATATGTTGTGCTTCATTCTTATATGGGATGGCGTCACCCTGGAAATCGGCTCTAAAGTGGCTCATCTTAGCAACCTGTGGTACGACTTGTCTCCTACCTGTCTGTCTCATAACTCTAAGGGGAGCATAAGGTTATATCCCTCTTAACTCGATCAGCACCAAATACGGGACATCCCTGGATCTTATGATGAACTCGTCAGTGGGGAACCACTCAAACATCTACTGAACCTGGTCTTCAGTCAGTTTGTTGAAAAACTGCACCCATCCTACATCGTCCTTAGGTTGATCGAACATGTCCGACATGTAAGTCATTCTTTTAGGGTGATGGAAGGCTATGTGGTCATTCCACGACCTTCGTGGAAACTCTTGGCGGTATTTGCCCCTTTGGAGATGTTCTAACAGCCAGACTTGTAACATCAAGTTGCAACCCTCAAAGAATCTGGACCCCTTCTGACAGCGTTCCGAGGCCCGGTACATATCCGCAATGATCATAGGGACAATAGTATATGTCTGCCCCTATATCCCATCCATTAGAGTTTTGGCCATCATGGCCAGCCTAGTATGGATTCTATCCCCTTGGATTGGGAATACCGGCATGCCCAAGAAGCACACAATGAACACCAAGAGCCTGCGATGAACCCAGCCTAAAGAAGTGATTGAGAACTCATCATTAAAAATACGGTAAGAGCTGTTGTGACTGTATCTTTCATAAAGAAAATCAAAAGGTATGTAGGAGTTTTTCAGGCACTCTAAATCATCATTTTTCTTCAGCCCCATCATCTTAAGGAACCCTCTGGTGGTACGATTTTCAAATGCTAGCAAACCAGGGCTATCCCAAGGCAACCTAGAAAATTCCCCTATTTCTTCTAGAAGGGGAGTCATTTCTATGTCTCCAAAATGGAACACAACCCTTTCCTTATCCCACCACAACCCATTCCTTATCCCAACACAGAGCGGTGGCCTCGATTAGCATCTTGTTTGGTTAAAGATCTAATAGTGATGGAAAATTCCCTAAGACTCTCTTCACATGATTTTGGTCACTTGAGGGAAGGTCTCTCCACCAATCTATCAAAAGTGGAGGAATACTACTGACCATACCGAATCTGGGGACTTCGTGCCTCATTTTCTGTAAAACAAAAGAGAGTTAGGCCTTTTCCCTCTCCAGGTTCATCTATTTATATAGTAATGATTAGCATATTGGCACTTATTTTTCCAAATTAATGCACACAATCGTGGTTACGTCCGTTGGGATTGTGGAAAACCTGATGGACTTTTGGACGAGGCTTGTCTTAAAGGGTTATTATGTGGACAACATATTAACCCGGCTAGGTTTGACCATGATGCATGTACAATTAATCAGAGTAAGGCTGCTATAGAGGTCTAGACTGGGACCCTCAAGCAGACAACTTGAGGGGGAAAGGCACGGAACCATCGAACGCACTGATGATCGACTAGTTTTACCGCAAATACGTCTTTCCGAATTTAAAGGGTGATATATAGGAAGAGCGCAAACACTCATCAAGCGTTGCTATAGGATTGATTAAGCACGAGTGGAATATGATGTTGAGCATGATTTATGCAACAATAAATAGCATGTTGTCAAGTATTTGCACGTAAAAAAATGATAAATGCAGTATTTAAATAATTGAAAGATAGTTACAGAAAAAGAAAACAAAGAGACAAGTCAGTTTCAGGAAAAATCATAAATGCTTGAAAATAGACAGTTAAATTCAAATAAGGGGAAAGGGTACGTGGGATAGAGCATGTTTGGACTAATTCACAAAAAATAAGTTCGGTATGGTAAGAGCCTAAAATTCCCCAGCAGAGTCGCCATGCTGTCGCACCCCCTTTTTCCCTCGCGGAGGTCTGGGTTTCGACATTCATGGGGGAACAACTCATTTCCTTTTAGGAATTGAGTATTTGAAGATTTGTCACCTAACGGATTATGGTGCGTTAGGGCACCTAGAGTAATTAACTCATGTAACTAATTTGCATTACCAGAGATTAGGGTAAGGGCTCTAAATAACCTTGAGGGAAAGGTGTTAGGCACCCCTCGCGGTCCACAACGGTGGATCCCGACCGAACTTAAACTATGTGAATTAGTCATTTTAACAAGTAAGCAGTTTAACACATATTTGCAAATAAAGGTAATTTTACAGTCTAAGTATATATATGATCAAGGAAATTCAGATAATGAAAGTAAGAGGGATTTGGACAACTTACACATGCATATGTAAAGGAAAGGAAGTTTAGAGAATCTAAACACATATGGGAATCGGGAAAGGGAAGTCCTAAGTTGATTAGCCTACATGATCATACCCATGCAATGCCCGGTAATCACTTCTCGATGAGGGGATACACGTGACATTGGCACACATGTCATCATATCCTTTTACTACCCATTACCCTCCCCTTAGCGGTTATATAAGTGAGTTTAATTAACGACCCATAGGCGTGCTTCTACCCGTCCCTTCCTTATGGTCCTGGAGAAATTTGGTACCTCTAAATCTGGACAGTTCTAGACAACCTAAGGTTTTAAAAGGTAAAAATCTAGGCAACAATTAAATAACATGTAGGACAAGCAAATAGGGACAAACAGTTAGAAGGCTCATAGTTACCTCCGCAAGTATATAGGCAAACAAACAACATGTCTAAAACACAGATTGTGAAGAAGTTCAGAAATCCTAAGAACATGATATCTAGATGAATGTTACAGACTCAGGATATGCATAAAGAAAGTGGCAGAATCCTCACCAGTTTGCCTACTGGTTTTATAGCCTGTTAAGCTTAAGCAGTTTAACATAATCAAATGCAGTTTCCAGTTTATGTATATATAGAGACCGATAACCTAAGGCTTGCCTAGGCGGGGGACTGTTGGAAATCACAATTACAAGAGATGATTAACAATTTAAGAAATTGTTCAAACTACATACATGCTATTCTAGATGACATATATTATAACAGGCATTTTATTTTATTTTAAGACACGATGTCTATATGTGCGGCTGTTTAACCCCTTTTATAGCTAACGAATTACTTAGTCGAAATGGACATGTTCAATGAAATACAAACAGAGTTCCTAAAGACATAATATCTAATGCATACAGGAATGCCAACTTTATTACGACAGGATTAATAGCCTAGTAGTAGGATCTCTAAGTGACAATACTTGTGCAAGATTCAAGCATGGGATACGTGACATATAGTATGATGAAGCAATAAGTATGAATACCTAAGAACAGGTTATCTAATGCACAAGTTCAATAGGATTTAAATGCAAACAAACATAACAATCCTAGAACATGGCTTCTAACACAGATTTGCAGAATATAAATCCTATAGCATGTTTTCTACCCATTTTACCTACAGTACCATATAAATACCCTCCCTTCCTGGTGTACCAAGCCTTCAGCAGTCTAAAATGCCAAGGATTTCATAGCCCCGATTGTGTCCAGGTGTATCAGAGTTCCCTCAGGACCTCAAGGATCCCGGGCAGTGCTCACACCCAAACTTTCCTCAAATAAAGACTGATTATGTGCAGTGTGGAAGAGTCATCCCTGATATGCCAGAGTTCAGAGAGATCTCGAGGATCTTTAAGCAGTACATATACCAGAGGGGTAGGATTTAATAATAAAAGAGTAAGTGAGAGTGCATAATTTTGAAAAGGGTTTTGGTAAACAATATAGAGAGGACTCTTAGAGGTGAAAAAGATTTTCTAAAAACTAGTACTAATTTGGTGGTAAAACAGCTTGAGATAAGTATGAAAACACTTTGAATCATAACACAAATCATAGCACAACCATATTCAGAAATATTTGGCAAGCAGGTTCCATACATGGAGAGAGGGGTTGGGGATACATAGAATACACCATAGTATATAGTGGAGCATAAAAGCAAACAGATGTACAGAATTACTAAGTTAGTTACAAAGGTAGGTGATTGAGACATGGAGCAAAGATGTTGAGAACATATAATCCTCTAACACACAACTAGAGTTTCCTTGAGAGACCAGATGACTTAGTAAAGCAGAGTAGGAAATGCCTTAATTGAATAGACTAGGCAAAACACCACACAAGCATTCATAATGTAGACATGCTAATCACATACTGAACAAAACAAGATTTAGACATGCTAGCTAAACAGTAGACATGCAAGTATAGTTGAGACATGTTAATTACATGTTGAACAAGGCAGTATTAGGCATGCTAGGTAAAAAGTAGACAAGCAAGTATAGTTGAGACATGCTAATCACATGTTGAACAAGGCAGTATTAGGCATGCTAGGTAAACAGTAGACAAGCAAGTATGCTAATCACATATTGAACAAGGCAATATTAGGCATGCTAGATAAACAATAAACAAGAGCAGGAATGAACTCAGGACTGATGAACTAAGACAATAATAAAACACATAGGGTTTAGATTCAAAAATTTAATCAGAGACATATCAGTTAGGGAAAGAGAACACAAGATGTAAGACATGGGTTGTGCAATTTCTAGCCTTGGATTACAGCCGACAAGACAAATGAGGATCAGAAGTAGTAGAAAGAACAAAGAGCTTTTTTAGAGTGTAAGAGTAGTAGTGAACTAATGTCCGTGTCTTGAACTGAGAATAGATGAGAGTATATATAGTAGTTTAGGAGTGGAACAGAATAAGATAAAAGAAATCAAAACTCAGCAATTGGGGAAATTACAAGATCAATCACATACGAAATCAGTGTAGTCTTGCTTTAATTAAGGACAACTACTCAAAGGTTAAAGGACAAGAGTCACTTAAGGCAAGAAATCAAATCAAGCCTAAGTAAAGAGGTAATCAAACATGAGTTTAATTAAGGAAATAATCGTGAAGAATCATTAACATTACAGGCAATAAGGTAATAAGAATAATTAAAGTCGCAATCAAGGGAATAAATCAAGAATCAACACATAATTTTTAACCAGGCAAATCAATAAATCAAAATCCAAAATAGTACTTATTTAAAGAGAGGAAAAATATCAGTTTCCACAAATAGAAGAGTAGGCTAAATAAAACTTCATAAACACACATAAATTAGCTAAGAGATCGACTTAGAAACCCTAGTAGAGATGAACTAGGGTAAAATTCACAATATACATGAATTAGACTATGGAAAATCATGAAAGTCAAAGCACATAGCGTAACAATGCAACGAGTGACACAAAAAAAACAGGAATGAAGCAAAAGTATAAGAAAACTAGGGCTTTAGCACAAATCGACTAGGGTCCAACCAATATTAACATGAATCAGTCAGTAACACTTAAGAACCACGATTAAACACTTGAAAATCAGAAAGGCTTTGAAAAGGCAAGTTCAGTAAACCCCAGTTTTTAGGAAAAATGGAGAATCAATTAAAAAAAACCATAAGACCTTCGTGAAAACATGTGAAATGGGTTTGATTCATAGATCTGAGAAGATTAAAGGATAAAAAATAGGGTTTTCTTTAGAGAGGTAACAGAGACGAGCATAGACTTTGGAAACCATGGATTCAAGACAAAAATGAGAAAGATCTTACTCAAGGTCAAGCCAAATACCCTGAAATAGGCTAGAAAACCCAAAGGTGTAAACAAACCGCCTAGGTACCTTGAGAATCTCCTCAAGGATGTTGGAGAAGGAGGTACCATAGCATAGAAGAGACCATTAGGAGCCTGAGGTGACAGAGAAACCTTGTAGAATGGAGGAAGATTAGGGTTTAAGTGGAGAGCATTTGAGAAAGGAGGGAACAGGTGACGACGGGGAAGGGTGGGAAATGATTAGGTTAGAAGGGGGGTATATGGGTTTAATTAAGGTAAGGGGAGATCTGGACCGTTGATTAAAATGATCAACGACCAGGATTGGCCTGGGTATTGGGTCGGGTGAATGCAGATTGGGCTAGGGTCAGATAGGATTTGGGCCTAGGTAGATTTTGGGCTAATGTGAGATTAATAATTGGGCTGTCTAATTGGCTGGGTCCAAATGAAAAGGGGCTATTTGTTAAACACATATTTAATAACTAAAATAATTTTAAAAAAAGTTAATAAATTATAAAAAATGATTTTCATGCCTGGAAATATTTTAAAATAATTATTTAATAGTTTAAAAATATAAAAAGGCTATTTTTTGATAAAATAATATAATAATGCGTGCGTGGGCTATAATTACAAAGTAATTACAATTGCAACCTAAAAATACAAAGTGACTATTTGTGCAACAATTGAAACTTAGTACAAATGCAAATGATAAAATTAAGCCACAAAAATTATTATAAAACTATTTGTGATGCAATCAGTGATTGTTTTATAAATAACTTGCTGGGGTAAATTAATAAAAAATATTTTAAAAATGCAGAAATTGTATGAAAAATACTAATTGATGCCAAGGTACAGTTTTGAAAATATTATGGGAAAATTGGGTATCAACAAGAATATACAACTGTACAAGGATGGGACTGGGCCTCGTCATACCCATATATGTAAACGAACCTATCGTACCAAAATCCAAAGCAGTTCTGGATCAAATGGAGCACATCAACTCTCGCTGATCAAGGATCCTAAGAAGGGGGATTGTCTGCTTGTCTACCTGTACCTGCGGACATGAAACGCATGCCCTGGGAAATAGGGCGTCAGTACGAATACTGTACTGAGTATGTAAGGCATGAAAATTAGTACATAAGAGACATAGATGAAACATGAAATAAAGAATTCCGCCTGTAAGTCTAAATAACTTTGTAAATACTGACACATTTATAATGTCATGCATGCGCGTATAATGTCGTGTCATGCACATGTATAGGTGTACATAACATCATCAAGCCTCTAAGGGCATCCCATCATACCATCCCAGCCACTGTGGGCAAAATCATCAACATATACTAGTTGATCAGGTGGTGGTGCGTATCTAACACCGTAACCTTTTCCCATATATATATATATATATATATATATATATATATATATATATATATATATATATATATATAATATATATATATATACGCGTATATAACGTCGTCTGGTCATGGGTCAATGTACATATATAAATGAATGCAATGCATGAGAAGTATGTCAATAAAATCTCTCGAAATGTCATAAGACCATTATGCCTTTGAGTAATATCATGAAGTAAACTTTTTTCAACTTACGTATTTTTCTGACACCCATGAACAGAAGATGTAATAATAAGACACATGGGAATTCAACAACATAGGCACCTCTAATACTTCTATGAATAGAGTCATTTATGGAAGTTGTGCATTTGCTCATTTCGTTCGTGTCATATAGATCATGCCAAAAGGAAAGAAGGGATAGCCTTAACATACATGAGTCGATTTTCTTGAGAAAGATTACACCGTACTCCCTTAGAATTGTAAAATCTTATGTTAATTTAAATTGTTGAAGGTCTTGGGTGTTACTTATGTGACTTTCGTTTGTAACACACAACATTTACGTTTGAATCCTCATCAGATGCATATGAGAATGAGTTTGTGATTCACGTTGCTTATCCATCCATGTCTCTTAAGTTAGAGATATATTTTATACATGGATGTGCAGCCACCACATAATCCATAATGATTTAAATCTTGCCACCTATTCTACAATGACTTAAGAGTCATAAGGTTTGGGAGCTGCCATGTAATTTCCTTGTTAGGGGGAGATTAATCTTTATCCAATAATCTTTAATTAATTAGGTAATATTTCATTACCCAATAATTAACCAATTACCCACATAATTAAAAATTATTTCAACTTACTTAAAATACTACTCACTTTTAACATACTGTATACACTTTATTATCATAGTCATGTAGTACCTTGCATGACACTAGTCCATAAATACCGGGTATTGTAGCTCGGACCGTATTATATCCCATATCGACAAACTTCGACGAAACTCACTTTCTTTGATTCGTTTACCCTTTAACCTTCATGACACTTACTTATTGCTTGTTATAAATATCATAAATACTTATAACCTCAAGATGATTTCATCCCCGAGTCTATGTCGATTAACTTACGATAAAACTTTTACGTACGAAATGCGGGATATAACATCCTTCCTACATAACACCTTCAAAATCAAAGATCTAGGCTGATTACACTACTTTCTGGTCTTAGAGGTTCTTTATAAAACTGATGGGGTTTTCATCTCACAAAGGAAATATGCTCTTGATATCCTCAAAGAATATGATTGCATGTCCTACAGTAGACTATCATCTCCCCTTGATCCCTCTGTTAAGTTGCAGGTTAAGGTTGGTGCTGTCTTGAATGACCATACATATTATAGGAAGCTTGTTGGAAAGTTGAACTTCCTTACTAATACCAGGTTGGACATTGCTTACAGAGTCCAACACCTCAGCCAATTTATGCATGACCCTAGGGTACCTCATCTTAAGGCTGCTTTTCACTTGTTATGATATCTGAGAAGTGATCGTACATTGGGGATTTTCTTTTCTAATGATCCAGACTGCACTATCCAGGCCTACTGTGACTCCGCCTGGGCTGCTTATCCAGACTCCAGAAGGTCAGTCAGTGGCTACATAGTTCTCTTGGGAGATGGTCCATAAGTTGGAAGTCCAAGAAACAAGAAACCGTCTCCCTTTCTTCAGCCGAGGCAGAGTATAGATCTCTCCGAAAAGCATTTGGTAAACTTACTTGGTTGTGCAGATTACTCGAGGAGTTAGCTAATCCATTTCCAAATCCCGTCACTGTCTTTTGTGATAGCCAATCAGCTCTTCATATAGCTAGAAATCATGTTTTTTCATGAACGGACCAAGCACATTGAGGTGGATTGTCATTTTGTACGAGACAAACTTCAAGAAGGGTTGATCAATTTGACTCATGTTCCTACCCATGCTCAATTGGCAGATATCCTCACCAAAGCCTTGACTGGAGTTAAACGTTGTGGGGTTCTCAGCAAGTTGTCAGTGCAGTCCTCGCCTCCAACTTGAGGGGGAGTATTGAACTATATGTATTTATGTATTAGTAGTGATTAGTTGTAACTAATACACTAGTTAGTTAGAAGTAGTTATGGCATGAGGTGAGACACACGTGCCTCTATATATACATGTACATATTTGGAACCTTCTACATATAATGAGAATATACAGTACATTTTCCATCTCTCAAATTCTGTAGCTCTCTCTGTCTCTCATCTGTTCTCATGGAGCTCATCACAGAACTCCATTGTTGCTCAGTTTGAGCTCTCATCATCTTGACAAGTTCGACAAATGACAAAGGTAAGGTCGAGGAGTCAATATAGACCTAGGTCGAGGACGAGCATTCTCATTAAACAAAGTGATAACGGCTAGTTTTAGGGATAAGACTTTAAAAAGAATATTCTAATGGATATTCTCGAAATCTCTACTACTAAGGTTTTCTGGAACATATCCCCTTATAAATAGAAAGAGACATAGTTATAGAGGGGGATTGGACACTCATTGTAAAAGAAAAACACTTTGACATCTCTAAAGATTATTGCTTTATTATATACTCCCTCTGGTTCATAATAAGTGACCAGTTTACTTTTAGCACGTCCATTAAGAAAATGCTAAATCATATACAAAAATACCTAGTATGACTAAACTACCCTTATTAAATATTGGTCACATAGTTATAGTGAGGAGTGAGAAATTTTTTAAGGGATATTGCACATAAGGGTAAAAGAGTAAAAATAAATTGAATTTTTTCTTGATTACCTAACTGGACACTTATTTTGAATCAAAATGAAAAAGTAAACTGATCACTTATTGTGAACCGGAGGGAGTACATACAAAAGACACATTTTCTTGAGATTCTAATCTAACTTTTCTCCCACGATCCAAGGAGAATCCGAATATTTAAAGTTTCATCAATCATTATTATTGTTAGAGGGAATACCACACAATTTCATCTTTTTCGGTCATCTCTCTTTCATTTATTTATGATAATACAATTACATACCAATTTATTGTTATTTAATGTTATTCACTTTGTATTTGGGTCATTAAGTGTTGTTTGTTGTTACTTATTAACTGTTGTTCATTCAAGTCATATGGCGTTTTGTCACGGTACACGTTAAATACTTTTTTGGATATTAATATTGGCTAATATTAACCTTATTTTATTAGAAAATCTGAATTTTTTCCAACCTAGATCTACATTTTGAGTCAAACACTACCCTCACTGTATCTCGTGTAATGACCCGACCGATTGTTTTGCTTTTTGGAATTCCGTTCCCCTAAATAAGACTCCTCGTACGTGCTTTTACTGTTTTATTAGGGTGTGATTCTTGGTTTTGTTGTTGTTTTACGCATTGCGAGAGTTCGAGCAGGTCCGTATTATGTTTATAGACTTGTTGGTGTATTTAGACCGGGTTTCGAGGGGCTCGGGGTGTGTTTCGGACCACACGGAGCCAAGTTAAAGAAACCAGAAATTTCAGTTCTGGTTTCCTTTTTCGCGATGCGGAAGGACCTTCGTGTTCGCGAAGAAGGATTTGGGCAGTGGGGCAATTTGCCATTCACGTTCACGATTAGAGGGTCACGTTCGTAGAGCCTTGAGGTCCTAGTACTACGCGTTCGCGAAAGACCTCTTGTGTTCACGTAGAAGGAAGGGGCCTGAGGAGGGGCAGTGTCCATTACCCTTTATGTTCATGAAGGAGACCTCGTGTTCGCGTAGCATAGGCCAGGTAAGCCTCCGCGTTCGTGAGGCCCCTGCCGCTTTTGCGTAGCGCATTTTCTGGGCTGAAGGAGTTTTTCCTTTGCGAATGCGAGGCCTCTTCCGCGTTTGCGAAGAAGAGGGTAGCTGGATAATGTGTTTTAAAAATCGGGACTTAGCCATTTTTGGGTTCATTTATTGCCCTCTTGGGCGATTTTTGAGCTTCAAAGGGGGAGGGGAGGGTTTCAACCTAGCTATTGAAGGTAAGTGATTTCTACATAATGTGAGTTTAATACATATATTATGGGTAGATTTTAACATGTAAATTTGTGAAAATTATGGGTTTAGATGAAAAATCTAGATTTTGATAAAAATGGGATTTAACCACGAAAATGATTATGGAATGGGGTTAAAATTATATTTCGTGAGGCTATGAGTAACATTTATCTTCGAAAAGTTTTGGAATCTTGGCACGTGGGCTCGGGGGTAAATTTTAGGAATTCTTCAATTAGGGTTGGGTAATCACTCTAATAGTTAGAATATGAACTTTTGAACATATATTGATTATTTTATATAACATTTGACTAGTTTCGAGTCGTTTGGCACCGAGTTGAGGGTTTAAAGCACAATTGTGGACCAAAAAGTAAGCTTTGAGACGAGGTAAGTTTCTTTTCTAACCTTGTAAGAGGGAATTAATCCCATAGAAGAATTTAATTAATATGTGCTCCTATTTGTGGGGGGCTACATACGCACGAGGTGACGAGAGTCCGTGCGTGGATACTAATTATGCTTATGTCCGCGTAGTTAAGGACCCAAAATCATGTTATACTTGCGATGTTTGCTCCCTACTAGTTAATTTAAGTGCTTAAATCATATTGGAACTTGATAAAGGAATGGTAAAAGGTCGAATTTAATTTAATTAAGTTTTGGACGGGTTATTTGACCATTAACGGAAATTTGTGATTCTTTGAATATTAGCCTCTTAATAATCTTTAAATCGGATAACATAAAGTATTTTCTCTTCTTGTGGAGCGGGCCGAACGCTTCGATAGTAGGATAGATGCATCTATGGTTTGTGCCGTTCGACACTCGGCAGTGCACAATTTGTATATTTGTATTTTGGATCGAGCTGTACGACCTCGGCGTAATTCGTGCGTGATAATACTTGGAGCCCAATTTTAACTGATATTGTTTCATTGGTTTGAGAGGTAAATTGTTAAATGACGGAAATTTACTTGAAAATTATTATCAGTAAAGAATGGTTTGTTTGTTTCTTGTTATTGAGTTTACAGTTTCATTTACATAGCCCATGTTTATTTAGAATTTTCATTATTTTATTGTTAGCCCATATTAAGTGTTGGAGCCGACCCCTCGTCACTACTTCTTCGAGGTTAGATTGGATATTTGCTGGGCACATATTATTTTTGTACTCACGTTACACTTCTGCACTAAATGTGCATGATCTGAGGCAGGTGCATCTGGATATCACTCCGGCGCGCATCCTTGATTCCACGAGACTTTGCGGTGAGCTGCCTTCCGAGCCTGTTTTGCAGCAACCAAAGTGTTTTTTGCTTTTATTTTCTGTTTATTTCACTTTAGACAACAATGTAGTATTCTTTTGTATATTTTACTAGTAGCTCATACACTTGTGAGACCAGGTCTTGGAGATTTATGCTAGTAGACACTTGTTGATTTTTGAGTAATTACTTCATCCGATTGCTTTTAAAATTATTTACTTTCTCATTTTACTAACTTTTTCACTTCTTGATTTCGGAATAATTAAAAATCAACTATTTCACATTCCGAAAAGAAAAGATCACAGAGTTAGTTCACTGTTGACTTGCCTAGCGGTAACGGTAGGCGCCATCACGGCCTATAGGCAAAATTGGGTCGTGATATCTCTTTTGTGAAATCACACTGGATATACTATTAGTGTGTAATTAAATTCTAATATTTAATTTATTTTTAATTGAACAATTTATAACTATAGAAATATTTTTGACTTATTTTAAGTCATCAATTTAAAAAAGAATTATTTACTTCTCAACAATATGCTCTCTCGAGAGTTTAATTTGTGAGTAATGAGTACAACATAGCTAGTTAGGCAGCCCCAACAATGAAAGTAAGGGGTGGCTAACTCTATCCTAGCTTTATCACATGTTTTTTGTTTTATTTCTTCTGAAACAATTACAAATAGTGTTTTCATTATGAATTTACTATAAATAATTTAATGCATAATCTCATAATTCAATGTACATTTCTGAATAATTTTTTTATCAACTATTCAACCAGATTTGCCAGTTTTATCCATTTGATTTGGGGAAAAATAAGATTTTTTTGTGTGGAAGAATGGTTATAAATAGTGCTAATAGTTAGTATATGTGTGCCTAGTAGTGTTATTGAGATACCCATCTGACTAAAAAGAATGGAGAAGTTAATTAAGTACAAAACTTATCTTTAAACTTCACCTTATATTCAGAATAAATAATTTATCATGGTATTACAAACTAATTTATTATGATTCGACTTAATTTGGAGACGCGAAATCCAATCATTTCATGTTTGGAGTTCCGTTAATGGCAGACTGAGAATGCATGTGGTACACTAATGAGTTTTTTCTTCATTCTTGGCAGCATCTTCTAACTTGGAAAATTAATCCCATATTTTCAGAATTAATTAAGAATTGAAAATTGGATTAGTCGAAATCCAAAATAAGTACTGGAGAACGTGTGAAAAACGTCAATAAAATAAAATAAAATAAAATATGGTAGGGTAGCAAAAGGAAAAATGACAATACCAACTAGTAATGTCATTGGTTGTCTATTGATGCAGGGCTTTACCTTCTAGTTGTACTATACCAGCCATCTATTTCGTATTTCGTATTTCGTATTCTGTATTTCATATTTCATATCTCTTATATATTGTTGTTATTTTTAATACGCATTTTTATAGTACTAATATATCATCTCCTATTGCTTTTTGAGCCGAGGGTCTCCTGGAAATAGCCTCTCTACCCTTCGGGGTAGGGGTAAGGTCTGCGTACATATTACCCTCCCCAGACCCCACTTGTGTGATTATACTGGGTCGTTGTTGTATAGCCGCTGTAGAAAAATGTATAAAATTTGTATATTGTTTTGTATATGTATATATATTCTGTATGTTATATACAAAAAATATATAAATTTTATACACCTTTTTGACTATTAGACGTAAATAGTTTCAGGCACGGGTTAAAAGTAATAATACCCCGTAGCAAAACGCTTGGATTGTAGCCTTTTACTTTGGGGATTCAAGGTAATCCTTTTACCTATAATAGGCCCAAACCAAACATTGGGCCACCTGTGATAGGCCCAACTAGAAACCTCAAACATCAATTACACTGAAGTTCAGGAGTCGAGAAAACGTAGGAGACTAACGCATCTGATCAAAGTCATGCCTTAAATTTCTCTCCTTTTTTTCCAAGTTAGGTACAATATGGAAAATGATAGTTTGAGACTAAGCTGATTGATTGACCAAATGATTATTAATACGTAAAGAATGGGAAACTATGCAGGAAGGTTGTACTTTATGCAAATAGCCGTGTATTTCCACATTCAAGACCGTGGAAAAATAAAATGTAAAGAAGGATTAGCATATAAGCTTGTATAATTGAACTATTTCCATGAAAATGACAAAGCTAATTAATCCTTAAGCTTAAATGTGAATTTATTATAAAATAAAAGCAATGCAGTAAAATGTAAATAAGAAGAGATAGAAAGAAGGAAGAAGTATTTTCTTCTTTCACTTTGGTGTATCTTTCCAGCAATTACATGGCCTTTTATAAGCATAAAAAGTAAAGATGATGGACATAAAGTAGGAGATTTAATCTTTAAGTTATTCACAACATGTGCATCCAATGTAGCATCCAATGTACAAACTATTCATAACACTTCCCCTTGGATGTCCATGTAAGATAATGTGACTCATTAAGAACTTACAAAAAAAATATTGGGATGTACATAGTTATTTATAATATGCATTGCTTGCTGCCTCATTAAAGACCTTACCAGGAAAACCCAGTGGGACAAAACCTTGATTAAGGAAAAGAGTGCAGCGTGTAGTTACTCCCCTGATGAAAAATCACTTAATGTCTCGAAGACGACGCATTCCAATCTTATATATCAGCTTTTCAAATATTGAGGTAGGTAATGCCTTAGTGAACAGATCAGCCAAATTATCACTTGAACGAACTTATTGTACATCTATTTCACCATTCTTCTGAAGATCATGAGTGAAAAAGAATTTCGGTGAAATGTATTTTGTTCTATCTCTTTTGATATATCCTCCTTTCAATTGAGCTATGCATGCAACATTGTCTTCATACAATATTGTTGGAATATTCTCTTTCGAAGAAAGACCACATGTTTGTTGAATGTGTTGAGTTATAGATCTCAACCAAACGCATTCTCGACTTGCTTCGTGAATGGCTATTGTCTCTGCATGATTTGAAGAAATAGCAACCATAATTTGTTTTGTCGAATGCCATGATATGGATGTACCTCCACTTGTAAATAAATAGCCTGTCTGAGATCAACTTTTGTGTGGATAATGACAAATATCCCGCATCTGCATAACCAATCAATGATGGTTTGGATTCATTTGAATAAAATAAACCCATATCAATGGTCCCTTGGAGGTTTCTGAATATATGTTTAATACCATTCTAGTGTCTTTGTGTTGGCGAAGAACTAGATCTTGTCAATAAGCTTACTAAGAAAGCTATATCTGGTCGGGAATTATTGACAAGATACATTAATGCCCTAATTGCACTAAGATATGATACTTCGGCACCAAGAAACTCTTCATCATTTTCATGAGGTCGGAATGGATCTTTCTTTATATCAAGTGATCTCACAATCATCGGGGTACTCAATGGATGTGCTTTATCCATATAGAATCGCTTTAAAATCTTTTCGGTGTATGTTGATTGATGGACAAATATTCCATCTTTCATATACTCAATTTGTAGACCAAGACAAAATTTTGTCTTTCCAAGATCTTTCATTTCAAATTCTTTCTTCAAACAGTCTACTGTTTTTGGAAGCTCCCTAGGAGTTCCAATGATATTTAAATCATCAACATACACGGCGATTATAACAAATTCAGATCCAGACCTTTTTATAAAGACACAAGGACAAATTGGATCATTCTTGTACCCTTCTTTCAACAGGTATTCACCCAGGCGATTGTACCACATACGACCTGATTGTTTCAATCCGTATAAAGATTTCTGAAGCTTTATTGAACAAGTTTCTCAAAAGCTTTTATATGCTTCTGGCACTTTAAATCCCTCAGATACTTTCATAAAAATTTCGTTGTCTAATGATCCATACAAATAGGTTGTAACAACATCCATTAGATGCATATCAAGTTTTTCTTGTACTGCCATATTTATGAGATGCCTGAAGGTGATAGCATCCACTACAGGAGAATATGTCTCCATATAATCAATTCCAGGCCTTTGGGAAAACCCTTGTGCCACAAGTCGCGCTTTATATCTAACGACTTCATTTTTATCATTTTGTTTTCGCACAAAAACCCATTTATACCCTATTGGCTTTATGCCCTCACGTGTTCGAACTATGGGTCCAAAGACTTGACGTTTTCCAAGTGAAGTTAATTCTGCCTGGATAGCGTCTTTCCATTTTGGCCAATCATTTCTCTGTCTACATTCATTGACAGATTTTGGTTCAAGATCCTCATCTTGTTGCATTATTTCAACAGCAACATTATAAGCAAAAATGTTATCGATAACAATATTATTTCGATTCCATCTTTTACTGGTTGAGACGTAACTTAATGATATCTCTTCATTCTCATTATTTTTAGGTACTTGGACCTCCCCTAAGGTCTTATCATTTGTTACGTTTTGGGGATCTTCTTGAGCCGTTACCTCTGTGTTATGTTCACTTTGATCACTTGCTCCTTTTCTTCTTTGAGGATTTTTATCTTTAGAACCGATTGGTCTACCACATTTCAAGCATGGTTTAGACTCATTTGCTTTAATTAATTGTCTTGCCGGGATATCAACTCAAATTTTAGCATTAGTAGCTGGAATATGTGACTTAATCACCCTTGGTAGGTCAGTGATTGCATCTGGCAATTGATTTGTAATATTTTATAAATGAATAATCTTTTGAACCTCTTGTTCACATTGATTTGTTCGAGGATCTAAATGAGACAGTGATAATGCATTCTAATCTATTTTATTTTTCAGCTGCTTATTTTCTCCCCCTAATGTTGGATATACTGATTCATTAAAATGGCAATCAGAAAATCTTGCCGTAAATAAATCTCCAGTCATCGGCTCTAGATATTTTATAATAGAAGGAGATTTATATCCAACATATATCCCCAACCTTCTTTGAGGACTCATCTTTGTGCTTTGTGGTGGAGCAATTGGAACATATATCGCACAACCAAAGATCATAAGATGGGATATATTTGGCTCCTGACCAAAATCCAATTGCAATGAGGAGACTTTATGATAACTTGTGGGCCTAATCCGGACAAATGCTGCTGCGTGCAAAATAGCATGACCCCATACTGAAATGAGAAGTTTTGTTCTCATAATCATTGGTCTACCAATTAATTGGAGGCGTTTGATCAATGATTCTGCTAGACCATTTTGTGTATGAACATGAGCAACCGGATGCTCAATTGTTATCCCAGTTGAATACAATAATCATTAAAGGCTTGGGATGTAAACTCACCAGCATTATCAAGACGAGTTGTCTTAATTGCATAATCTGAAAATTGTGCTCTTAGCTTTATTATTTGAGCCAACAATCTCGCAAATGCCATATTGCGAGTTGATAATAAGCACACATGTGACCATCTTGTAGATGCATCTACCAAAACCATACAATATTTGAATGGCCCACATGGAGGGTGAATGAGCCCACATATATCACCGTGTATACGTTCCAGAAATGCAGGGGATTCCATCCTAACTTTAATAGTTGATGGTCTAATAATTAATTTTCCTTGAGAACATGCAGCACAAGAGAATTCCTTAAATTGAAGAATCTTCTGATTCTTCATTGCATGTCCATGTGAATTTTCAATTATTTTACGCATCATATTAGAACCAGGATGGCCCAACCGGTCATGCCAAATAATAAAATTATCTTGATTAGTAAACTTCTCGTTTACTACGACATGTGTTTCAATCCTGCTAATACTTGTGTAGTATAAGCCGGAGGAAAGAGCAGGTAACATTTCAAGCACATATTTCTTACCGGACATTATTGTAGTAATATAAAGATATTCAATCTTTTCATCATTTGTAGTCTCAATATGATAGCCATTTTGGCGAATATCTTTGAAACTTAATAAGTTTCAATGAGATTTACTACAATATAGTGCTTCATCAATAGCCAAATTTGTTCCTCCTGGTAGTAGTAAATTGGCTCTTCCAGAACCTTCAATTAATCTTGTACTACCAGATATTGTATTAGCATTCGCTTCTTTCATTACCAAATAAGAGAAATATCTCTTATCTTTTAAAATAGTGTGTGTTGTAGCACTATCCAGAAGACATATATCATCTTTATTAATCTTGAGTCCAATTAAGACTGGGGAATTTTCATATTCTTCATAAAAAAAAAGACAAATAATACATCATAAGAAATATGAAAGACAAGCAGAAAAAAACATTAAGAAATACATTAGGAATATAGAAACTAGCAACACGTGATGCATTAGGAAAATACACTCAAGAAAAATAAACTAGTTGCAAACATAAAAATAACAACTTTTATAGCTTCATTCTCCAGTAAGATGATTAGTTCTTCAGTAAATATCCTCAAAGAAGTCTCCAGCTTCTAAATGAGTAATATTTGTTAGGCCTTCAAAATCATCATCTTTATATGCAAGATGTGTCTTAGAATCATATTTGTTTGAGGGACCTGCTTCATCATCATTATTTTGAAAGGTCAAGTGTGCCTCCACATTTTTTTCTTTTTTCCTGAGGGAGACTTGATAAATTTTGATAAAATGTTCTGGCGTACGACAAATGCGTGCCCAATGACCTCTCATACCACATCGGTGACACATACTAGTTTTACCTTTTGAATGAGTAATTTGAGAACCCTTATTGTTCTCCAATTTATTTCCACCATAATGATGATGATTGTTTCGCCCCCTGCCACGTCCACGTTTACGACCATGTCCACAACCACAGTAATTATTTTGTTTTCTTTCAAACTTATCATATACTGCTACAACATTCACTTCCGGAAATGGAGCTGACCCAATAGGACGTGCTTCATATTTTTTCATTAATAGAGTATTATTCTGCTCTGCCACAAGTAGACATGTGATTAACTCGGAATATTTCTTAAAACCCTTTTCACGGTATTGTTGTTGTAACACCACATTTGAAGCGTGAAAAGTAGAAAATATTTTTTTCAATAAGTCCTCATTTGTGATAGTGTCTCCAAATAATTTTAATAGAGAACTTACTTTAAAGATATCAGAATTATACTCACTTACGGTTTTAAAGTCTTGCAACCTTAAATGTATCCACTCATACCGAGCTTTCGGTAATACCGTAAGTTTTAGGTGGTCATACCGATCCTTCAAATTAATCCATAATTCAAGTGGATCTTTTATGGTTAAATATTCAGTTTTTAACCCTTCATGTAGATGATGACGAAGGAAAATCATGGCCTTCGCTTTATCCTGATTTGATGCTTCATTTCCTTGTATAATAGTATTTCCATGACCTTTGCCGTCAAGGTGAATTTCAGCATCAAGGACCCATAATAAATAGTTCCTCCCGGTGATGTCACGTGCCACAAATTCAAGTTTTGATAAATTTGACATAGTGAAAACTATCATAAAAGATGAATAAGTTAGAGAAATAATTATAATAATAAACAATTAATGAAAGTAAAACGATTAAGGTAAAAGAAATGAAAATAGAGCTATATCATGTTAACAATCTACTATTTATTTTATTCTTGCCATAAAGTAGAAATTACATACTTGTTTCATTTCACTTTATATTATTGATATATATGTGTTAATAGAATTGAACGTGACTAACATTATTTATATGTTCCAATAAATATAAAGTAATTAAACTATAAAATTATTGTTTGTCAATTCATTTCTCAAAGTTCTTCAAAATGCTTAAAGATATGTTTTGATCCAGGGAGTCCATGAATATTATAAGTATGACATTAGTGCATAGCTAGTTTGATGACTTTGAGGTCCTCTAAGAGTTGAGCACAGAAGGAAATAGTTATTTTATCACTGCAATGTACTTAAACTATTTAAGATGCCCAAGCGCACAAGTAATCTGCAAACAGTGAGCATATGATATGTACTGCCATAAATAAAATGATTATAATGATACATATCTTAATAAAATATGACTCAACTTAGCGGGAGTTAAGAATAAAATTAGAGTTTCGTGCTGATAACGTGTTATAAAATAAAAGCAATGCAGTAAAATGTAAATAAGAACAGATAGGAAGAAGGGAGAAGTGTTTTCTTCTTTCACTTTGGTGTATCTTTCCATTGCAATTACATGGCCTTTTATAGGCATAAAAAGTAAAGATAATGGACATAAAATAGGAGATTTAATCTTTAAATTATTCACAACATGAGCATCCAATGTACAAACTATTCATAACAGAATTATTATTTTTCAAGGATATTAACGAAAAGAAAGCTGTTTTACCTTAATTAATTAATTGATTTTGATGAGTTAAACGTTAAAAAAAAAATGATGTAACCATTTAATTGTTTAAATAAGATAATTTTACATTACTTCATACATGTCAAATGGATAAGGTTCTTTAGTTCAACTCTCAAAGTCATCCATACTACCCCAAAAAAGGTAGAAAGAAAGAATTGCACATGCTTACTTGCGCACGAAAAAGAATGCAAACGATGCGTGACTGCGTGAGGGGGTAATCAAATACATATTTAAATAAATAAAAAAAATCACTTACTAACAATTAAATAATTTTATGTGTTCCTGTAGAAGTGGATGTATTTTGACATTTTCATTTATATTGAGATTTTAAAAAGTCTTCTTCTTGTTACATCGTCTGACAAACCACTTTCCAGTTCATATTGTAATTTCTACAACGTAAACAAGAAGGAAACAAAGAACTTTTATTTTCCATTGTGCATAATTTCTTCGTACAATATTATAGGGTATATGACATATTGTAATTTCTACAACATAAAAAAGAAAGAAACAAAGGACTTTTAGTTTCCTTGTGCATAATTGTCTTCTTCGTACAATATTATAGGGTATATGACTTTATTGCTCATGGTTTCTTGTACGTTTTCTTCTTGTTTACTCCAATTATTGGACCCATTCCGGATTAATCATCTTACTTTCGTTTATTTTTTATTTTATTTTTCACAGTGGACATTAGGATTTTTAATGCATGCATATACACTATGAAATTTAGGGGGGAAATTGTATAGAAGAATAATAGAGATAGACATTTAATTGCTTTTGGAGAAATATGAGTATTGTATTGCTTCAGTACAGTCAATTTTCATTCTATGGACATGCATTATATGGTTGATAATTGGGCGACTTTTGTGAATCCAATTATTTAAAAAATGTATGGAATAGGATTCGAATTTTCTTTCAATGTCAACCTTTATTTTCTCTTATCTTTTCCTTTTTTGGCACTAAAAACCACATAGAGAAAGGGGGACAGTTGTCAATGTGCAATATAATAGAGTTAGATGTTTTTGGACAGTAAGTCACTCAAATAAATAACAAGAAAACAACGAAATGTAGTATTTTAATGTGTATACTTTTATCGTCGCTATCAAATGCTTTTTTCGTAAGTTGCGAGCTAAAGCCACCCACCGAGTTATGCAGTTGCATTTTTTCCCCTTGAAATACAGAGTTGGCTGATTAAAAGGGTTGTGGCACTTATGGCTTAACCCTTGTCTTGCATGAGACTGAAGATAAATGCAAAGGAACAGTTTAGTGACCCAATAGTGGCTATAATTTGAAAGGGAAAGATCTTAGTGTCATTTGGTTCACATAAACATGCTTAGACATGAAGCCTATTATGACCTAGAGTATCTCCAAATTTTTAGGAAAATTAAAGTTTAATTAAATGCCTATTGATAATGGTACTTTTAGAATGGTATAATGGTACAAGAACATTTTCAAAAATGCAGGGTAAAGCTGCGTACAATAAACCCTTGTGTTCTGATCCTTTCCTGGATCACGCGCATAGCGAGAGCTTAATGCACCGGACCCATTATAATTCAATCGATCAATCTCTTGGATCAACTTTAATTTTAATCAGGGAAAAAGGTTAAAAATATGATAAGTATGTTGTCATTGCCAAAAGAAAAAGAAATTACATCTATACAAGTGGGTGTGATAGATGATAGGGGAGAGGAAAATGAATAAAGGTTTTAATAGGAAAGTTTTGACTTTGAGATAATCGCTAAAAGACATATAATATGATTGTATACGGTGAAACTCGGGACTAGCCGATTTTGTTTTTCGATGGAAAAAGTGATATTACGTCAGGAGGCCAGGACGTCGAGCTCGGGATCAAGGCTCCTTTCCAATGTCGAGGTCGAGGTCGATATCATTTGCAGGGGTCTGAAGAAGGCATGCTTCGAGATAAAACCGTTATGATTCAGTAACAGAAAGAGCAAGATACCCACAACGGTCTGAAGATCGCGACGTAAATTTCGGAATGGATTGGTCTTTGGCGGTTAGACAGCTGTCAAATATAATTTCCTACTGTAATTAGAAGTGTACCTTATTTAGGACTTCCCTAGTATATAAAGGGGAGCCCATTCATTTGTAACCCATTGTTGACTGATAAGAAAATATACGTTCAGTCACTTTCTTGCTTACTGTTCATCAGAGTTACCTTACAATTTGTTGTTCTTACTATCCCACCTCGAGACTGTCATAGGTCGAGGTCGAGATTTAGCTTATATACTGGTTTGACTTATTTCATTCTCGAATTTATCTATTTAATTTCTTGTTTATCAATTGGTATTAGATTAAATCACATATCCTTAAAACCACAATATAAGTTTAATTTTTACTCGAATTTTACGGTAAACAGTTTCGCGCCCACCGTGAAGCTAAGGGTAATAGTGATTGTTTCAGTGCTGATTCTAATAACACACGTTATTTTCACATTTGTTCTTGTCAAGTATTTTTGTTCTCAGGTTAAAGCATGTCAAATTCATAAGATGCACCCATACATGGTGATGATGGTCTTGGCTCTCACGGAGAAAACGACAGTGTAATTGCTCCAGGAGACGGGGTGCCACCGGCTAATCTCGGGGGAGTACCGGTCATCAATCCAGTCGACATTAGTTCGCACATTGCTTTGAATGCGGATTTAGGTGTGGACCCCGAAGGGAGCATGCAGAGGAAGCCTGATCTGGTGGCCAAGTAGCAAAGAGCGTATGAGACGGGGGAATTAGTCTCCATGTAATATTCGAGATGCTACAGGCTCAGCAGGCCGCTATTTCTCAGCTTCAAAGTCAACATAGAACTCCGAGTGTGGTCGAGCCGGAAATCACTCGCCATACTGAGCTAGTGCCAAAAAGGCTGAATAGTAACAGATTAGGGATTGATCCTAAATTATGAAAATGCCCGAAGAGCTCACCAAAATAATTGAGTCGGGAGAGAAGAAAATCGAAGATAATGATAAAAAAAGTGGAAACATACAACTCCCGAGTTGATCAGATACTGGGGGCACCCTTGATCTTAAAGGGTTTGGATTCAAAAAAATTGGTGCAAAAGCCTTTTCCTCAGAGTGCGGCTTCGAATCTCATTCCTAAGAAGTTCCGTATGCCAGATATACCTTAATATAATAGGACCACCGATCCTAATGAACATATCACTTCGTACACATGCAGAATAAAGGGAAATGACTTAGAAGACGATGAGATTGAGTCCGTTTTGTTGAAAAAATTTAGGGAAATTCTATCAAAGGGAGCAATGATTTGGTATCACAACTTTCCACCAAATTCCATCGACTCATTTGCCATGTTAGCAGATTCTTTTGTGAAGGCACACACCGCGGTCATAAAGGTCACAACAAGAAAACCAGACGTTTTCAAGATAAGACAAAAGGATAACGAAATGCTGAGGGAGTTCATATCCCGATTTCAAATGGAACGCATGGAGTTGCCACCGATCACAGATGATTGGTGATAGGTTTTCAATATCTTTGCCTTGTGTTTTGATGATCTAACAAACTTAATGTCAAGAACCAGATAGGGAACCTGACTCACTTGGATTACACTACATCTAACAGATTCTAGCCAAATGTGAACTTGCTACAGCTTCAGGAGGTAGGAACCCAAACAAGGACTTGATACTCTTGAGGGTTCCTCACGATAGTACAAAGTCAATTTGACACAGCTGGAAACGAAGATTCTGCCGTACTGCACTATTTACAATGCCCACTCATTCTCTGACCAACTAAAGTGCTCACATCACTTCAAGTGATGTGATAAAGGTATACCTACAATGAGTCTATACAAAACATCATTCAAGTTACTCAACTCAAGACAATCTGGGCAGTGTGCACAAGAACCAGATTAGGAACCTGATCCCTTAGTGCTCCCCTAACAGAAGTACAAGTCAACTATACAGCTGGAACGCAACTGCAGAAAGTGACTGTCCGCAACTGTACAAAGAGGAACACAACAGGGACCTGGTCCCTTAGGGTTCTCTGACATAAGTACAAGTCAACTACAGCTGGAAAGCAACTGCAGAAAGTGGCTGCGTGCAACTGTATACGCAACAGTGCAACAGTCATTTCCCATTGAGAAAAAGCATGTACTAATCAAGATTTGACATCGCCATTGTGAATTGACATCACCATGGTAATGTCTTTTGTAATATAACAACCTGGTGCATGAGATCTGATCACTTGAACATTTTGCAAAAGCAGAAAAGGAAATATTCTCTCAAGTGCTCAAGAACCTCTCTCAAGAACAAAGCTGCTGCAACCTCAAGGACCTGATCCAAGATTGATGATATCTTAAGTCCTTAGGGTTGTTGAGTCTTTGTTATGTGTTCTTCATTGTAACTCCTATCCTTCTTTCTTAGAAGCATTGATTAGGAAACCTTTGTAAATCCGTAAACTCCCTGAGTTTATGTTGTGGCTAGGTTTAGTCATAAGCAAAAGCTTTTGTAACCGCAGTGTGACAAAGTGGCTTGTGGTGGAAACATCACAAGTTAGTCAAAACCTTTGTAACTAGGATAGTTAAAGAGTGGCTTGTGATGAAAGCATCACAAGTTAGTTGAAGTCTTTGAAATAGGGTTATTGTAAAGTGGCTTGTAATAGGGAGATTGCAAGTTAGTGAAGTTAAAAGCCTACAGGTGTAGGTCGTGGTTTTTTGATCCCCTTGTGTGGGATTTTTCCCCATAAAAATCCTCTGCCTTATTTACGTACTGTTTTATTATCATTCTCAGCAGAATCTTGTAGAGAACCAGATACTCTACTGTTTGGTGGACTCACACAAATTAATAATTGGTATCAGAGCAGGTTCTTTCTAAAAGGTTAACATCTAGAAAGGATCCTTATAGGTGCTCCACCAAATCTTGAAAAAGGTACTGGAAGAACTTCCATTTTAAATGACAAGAACCTGGTGCTAGAAGCCGATAGAAATGACTCAAGTGAGGAAGACAGTGACATGGCTTACCTAACCAAAAGATTTCAGAAGATGGTCGGAAGAAATGGAGAAATGCTAAAAAAGGGAAGCTCCAGCAAACCAAAAAATTATAATCTCTATCATAAATGTGGAAAGCCTAGATACTTCATCAAAGACTGTCCTCTCTTGAAGCAAGAGTTATCTAAGAATAAGTCTGACAAAACAGTTAAGAGGAACCTGATGCCCTTCAAGGACTTCAAGAAAAAGAGACATGCTTGCAATATGGTGAAACAGGCTCTTGAATTTGGTGAGTCTGAAGATGAAACTGATGCTGGTGATAGCTCCATGATGGCAAGTGAAGGCGAGGAAAATGAATATGACTCAACCTTTGCGTTGATGGCACAACTAGATGATGATGAAGACGATGACAACAAGGAGGTAAATTTCAGGTATGTTCAGAGAAATCTGAAATCCTACTCTCCTAAGAAACTCATGTCTTTAGCTAGTGTATTGATCGATGCCTATCATAGTCTTGTGGAGGATAGGGATTCCGTGATCTGAGAACTAGGAGAGGCTGAACAAACTAGAGATGACTTAGTGGTTGTAGTTATCGACCATAAGGAAACCATTCAAAACCTCAAAAAAGAAAGAAATGATCTTTTGATAGTAATTGCAAACCTAAGGGAAAAAATAGATAGACCGGAGATTAAGTCAAAACCTGAAAATTCTGGAAAAGGAAAGGAGATAGCCAGTGAGGAACACATTGTAACACCTCCTTTTTACCTACACCCCTGGAAGGGCATAAATTCAAGGACAATCGAAACGGGATCGTTTATTAAAAATTAGAGTCGCCACTTGGGAGGTTTATGGTGTCCCAAGTCACTGATTAAAATCTCGAGTCGAGGAAGTTGACTATATAATGCAGTCCGCGAACCAGAAATCCGAGTAAGGAATTCTGTTAACCCGAGAGAAGGTGTTAGGCATTCCCGAGTTTCGTGGTTCTAGCACGGTCACTTTGATCATACTTGGGTTATTAAAATTATTTAATTACTGATTTTAGATCCTATGTGCATTTGCCGTAACCGTTTTTAAATCACTTGATTATTCGTAGTTAAAGAATTGAGTTACGCGTACGTATACTCTTTTCCCTTGGCGTGTCAAAAATCATATCACGCGAACGTGTCCATAATTAATAATTCTTTATTTATTTACTTAAGAAAATTTGGTCGAAGTTGCGTGAACGCATACCTCAATTTATTTTTAAAAGAATCGTAATTATGTCACGCGAACGTGTACACAATCATGTCGTTGTTGTTGTTGTTTAGACAAGAGGGGTTGCTCCGATGGTAAGCAACCCCCACTTCCAACCGAGAGGTTATGAGTTCGAGTCTCCCCAAGAGCAAGGTGGGAAGTTCTTGGAGGGAAGGATGCCGGGGGTCTATTTGGAAACAGTCTCTCTACCCTAGGGTAGGGGTAAGGTCTGCGTACACACTACCCTCCCCAGACTCCACTAAGTGGAATTATACTGGGTTGTTATTGTTGTTGTTGTTGAACGTGTACACAATCATAATAATAGATTAGGTTGCACCTAAAGTAACTACAAGGTTCATTAGACGTGTAGTTCCTAATTCGATGGTTTTGAGCAAAGGGCTCGAGATTATGGAGTACCTTTACTAAGTTTCGGGCTCATTCCCTTTTAAGCTCCTAGTTTCATGTATTTGACCAAGCCCAATTCCTAAAGGATGTGAACCAGTTGAAACACTAATAGGATTTGATTTTCCCCACTCCCCGACTTAACAATCATTCACGCGAATATGAAAAAATCTGACAAAACAAATACTCCGAATAAACATCTGGGCACTTGAGGTAAGAAAAGACATACCAAACAGGATAAACAAATACCAAAAGGCATATATGAGAAAAACTAATTTACAACATAGTAGTCAAAAAGGGACAAACGCCTAACCAAAACTAATTTGAGAACCATTAATGTGCCATTAGACTTATGAAGGAGTCGACTGATCAACTAAAATGAGAGTAATACGAAATTAGCGAAACCAACGCGAACTATAATAGACATAAGAAAGAATTTGACCTTTCATTTTTCAATTTCAAGATCCGCTTCTCCCAGGTTAAACTTCTTCCTTTTTACCGGATAAGCTACGAAACGTTTAATGATATGATTCAAGGTTGTGTTGAAATAACAATTATTCGCTGTCACGTTAAAGCACTTAACCAAATAATGAGATTAAAACAACAAATGAAAACAAACCAACAAAACATGCTATACCAAATTAATCGATATCCTTCACCGAACTAAAATAATGAGATGAAACAACATTAAGGTTTTGAGGAATGCACCTCTACGGCAGCACACTTTTTGAAAGAATGATTAAGAAAAGAGCACCTGACAAGCCTTTACGAGCAAATAAACCAGTGACCGGAAACTCAACGTGACAACCTAGAACAGGCTTCGACCAAAGATTAACAGAAACGATCGTCGACACTCAATCGGAAAACTCGGGATTCACAGGAACCGCGACAGCGTTCAACGACGGGCCTCGTCGTGAACTCGAATCGCTCAAGCAAACTCCGTTCATGGAGAGCAAAAATCTAACACTAGGAAGATGAAACAGAAAGTGTTAGGGATCTTGTTTTTGGTTGAAGTTCAAGCCATGGAAGGAGGGGACATGGTTTTTCGTTAGTTTTCAATTGGAGAAGAAGAAGCGGCACGACGGGGTGGGGTCTGATTCGTCGCTATTTTCCGGCGGACAGGCGGCATGGCTGACAGGGCTGGTTCGTCTGTTTGGTTGCAGGTGGAAGCGCTGCTTCAACCTGAAGACTGCGCTACTCTTCAGTTTTTTTTTTTGTTCCGTTTTTCATGCACAACTTTGCATGTTCTTAGCCCTCTGCATTATTTTCCTGCTGGTTCGACGAAGTACAAGAGGGGTCGTTTTAGAGGCAGGGTCATTTGGAGAAGATGACTCGCGGGGGGGGGGGGGGGTCGGTTTTTTCTGGTATTCTTCCGAAGAAGATGATGCGCAACCCTTTAGCTGCTGCTTCTTTTCGTTCCTTTTTGCCTTCCTTCGTTCATGCGCAGATTTTATTCATATCCCCTTTCCTCCGTTCCTCCCTTTAGTCTTAGGCTTTGTTTCATATATATAGGTCTAGGTTAGTGGTAGGGTTTTAGGTTAAGGGGTATGGGCCTAGGAATTATGGGTTTGGTAATTGTGGGTTAGGTCCAAAATTAGGCCTAAAAGCGGGTTGCTCGAGCCCAAATTCTATCCTTTCCCCGCGAACACGACTAAAAATACGATCTCAATTATTAATCAGTCCTACTATTCAAATAATTATTAAAATAAAACTAATCATTAAAACAAATCTATTTTTGGTATTTTCAAATATCATATTAAAATAAAAATACGATACCCTTTTTTTTGTATATTTTCTTTTGGATTAAAAATGACTACAAAACCTTAATGAACCTATTTTTTTAAATTTTGTTTTCTTGTAATAAAATAGAGTAAAAGAGTCAAAATTACTTAAAATATCTATATTATGCCTAAATTAAATATTTTACGCTAATATATAAAAAATCTTGAGGAGGGTCAAAAATCACATGTCTACACACATTAGGCTTGAAAATGAGTTGAAAGCTGCTAGAACTAGTATATGTGGTGAACTCGAGAAAAATAGGCAGCTTCAAGCTGAATTGAAGAAAGTAAAAAGTGATCTTGAGAAATCTCTCAAGTGGATCAGGTCATCAGATGCTCTCAGTGCCATGTACTTCAATAATGGTGGAAACTGGCAGGCAACCGAGTTCCAAAAGGACAAAACTCCTTACAACCCTCACAGCAAGTACGTCACAGTTTCTAATAACTAGTTGTGTACCCACTATGGGAAAAATGGGCACTTCAAAGAAAATTTCCAGGCCAGGGCTCAATCTATTCAGAAAAACAAAGTGTTTACTAACAAAGTGACTACTAACAGGGGACCAGGTACTGCTCGCAAGAAACCAATGTTTCCTGCATGGACTAGAAAAGCCCTTATCCATCCCTTTTATCATAACAAGGGACCCAAACTAGTTTGGGTTCCTAGATCTAACCCATAATTTAGATGTGTAGGGAACAATGAGAGGAAGCGGACTGCAATGGACCATGTGAATGCTCAAAGCACATGACTGGAAGCACCATGGACTCTCTCTCACTCAAAGCCCTGCAGGAAGGGAATATATCCTTTAGAAGAAGGGGGTACATTCTCGGTGTTGGAAAAGTTGGAAAACATCTTTGACACTCAATTGAACGTGTCTATATGGATGGCCTGAAGTACAGTCTCCTGAGTGTCTCTCAAATCTGTGATAAAGGGATCAATGTGGAGTCCTTATAAAAAATGTGCACAGTTACCAATCTGGTAACTGGTGAAGTGGTCTTAGTAGCTAAAGACAAGAACATCTACGTTGCTAACTTTTGAATCTCTACAAGCTGGTTATATGAGATACTTGAAGTCAGTTGATGATGACGCAAAACTTTGGCATAGAAGATTGGGGCATGCAAGCTTCTCACTTCTGAATAAATTGATTCAGAAGGACCTAGTTCGTGATCTGCCAAATTCAAGATTCACCTGAACACTGTTCTTAGAACAAAAGATGAGACTTACGAGGTATTTATGGCCTTTTTCAAGAAGATCCAAGTGAAAATGGAATTGAAGGTAGCATGCATCAGATCTAACCACGGGACAGAATTTGACAACGCCAAATTTGATGAGTTTGTAATGAAAATGGGATCACTCACAACTTCTCAGCACCAAGGACTCCACAACAAATGGTGTTGTTGAAAAAAAAAAAAGAACAGAACTCTGGAAGACATGGCATGGACAATGTTCATTGACAGTGGAATCGTCAAAAATTTCTGAGTAGAAGTAACAAATGCTGCTTGCTACTTGGTGAATATGTGTATGATTAGGTCCCTCCTAAACAAAACCCTCTATGAGCTGCTAAATGGAAGAAAACCAAAGATAACTCATTTCAGAACCTTTGGATGAAAATGCTATGTTCTCAACGACGGGAAGGACTACCTTGGGAAGTTTGATGCAAAAAGCGATGAAGGAATCCTTCTGGGATACTCCCCTCAAAGCAATGCCCATAAAGTCTACAACAAAATGGCACACTGTATGGAAGGAAGTGTTCATGTGCTATTCAATGAGACATCCTCCTCTAAAAAAGAAGGAAACAGTGATGATTAAGATAATGAACCACTTCTGGTCCTTGGGAAATATGTGGGGTTTCAAATGGGAAAGCTGATTTGATGAGTAAGATGAAGGAGACATATGAGAGACAATGCAACATCCTCTTCTACTTCTCAAGAGGAACCTAGTACTTCCATTACTACCCCTGAAGCAGAAAAAAGAGTTGGAGATGCGGTGCAAGGCACTCCCTAAGTAACAGAATAAGGAGTGCAGGGAAATCCATTTAACTTACCCAGTTTCTCTACCAATCAAACTTCAGTCCCAAATTAGAAACACAAAAGCTCCCATCCACTTGATAATATAATCACCCCTTTAATTCTGGAGTTCAGACAAGATAAAAAACCAGAAATTCCCTAGCCTTCTCAGCATTTCTATCCCAAATAGAACCCAAAAATATCAAGGAAGCCTTGAAGGATGCAGACTGGATTACTGAAATGCTAGAGGAACTACATCAATTTGAAAGAAATAAGGTATGACACCTGGTACCTTGACCCTCAGACAGAACATCATAGGGACCAGGTGGGTATTCAAGAATGAGCTGGATGAACATGGAAATGCTACAAGGAACAAAACAAGGCTTGTTGTCCAAGGATACAATCAGGAGGAAGGGATCGATTATGATGAGACTTTTGCCCCAGTAGCTCGCATGGAAGCTATTAGGATCCACATTGCCTTTGATTCACATATGGAATTCACCCTATTCTAAATGGATGTAAAGAGTGCCTTCTTGAATGGTTTTCTAAAGGAAGAAGTCTATACCAAGCTACCTTCAGGTTTTTGAACGTCATGTACATCCTGAACATGTATTCAAATTGGATAAGGCATTGTATGTATTGAAGCATGCCTCTAGAGCCTGGTACGAAAGACTATCCAAGTTTCTCTTGGAAAATGGCTTCTCAAGAGGAAAGATTGACAATACATTATATTTGAAGAAACGGGGAAGGAACCTGCTTGTTGATCAGGTTTATGTGGATGGCATCATATTTGGAGCTACAACTAACTCATTATGTGAAGAATTTGCTAAACTCATGGGAAGTGAGTTTGAAATGAGTATGATGGGGGAACTGAATGTCTTCCTGAGTCTTCAAATGAAGTAGTCCATAAAGCAAATGTGTATCAGTTAGCAGAAATGCATCAAAGAATTCTTGAAAAGGTTTGACATTAAAGAATGGGAATCATTGGATCTTTACTCTGCCTTACTGCCAGCAGGCCAGACATTGTATTTGGTGTGAGATTATGTGCAAGGTTCCAATCAAATTCTAAGGAATCTCATCTGAAGGTTTAAGAGAATTCTGAGATATTTTAAGGGCACACAGAACCTGGTTCTGTACTATCCTTCAGGTGATAATGTCAACCTTATTGGTTATGCTGACGCTGATTATACAAGTTATCTAGTGGACAGGAAAAGCACATCTGGAATGGAACATTTCCTTAAATCATGCTTTATCTCATGGGGTACAAGGAAACAAAACTCAGTAGCTCTCTCAACTACTGAAGTAAAATATGTTGCAGCTGCCTCATGATGTGCTCATTCACTGTGGATCAAGCAACAATTGGAAGATTTTGGTGTATACATTGATTGTGTACCGCTTCTATGTGTCAACACCAGTGCTCTCAACATGGAAAAGAACCCGGTTCAATACAAGAAAACCAAGCACATTGATGTGAGACATCATTTTCTTAGGGACAATGTGGAAAAGGGTCTTATTTGTATAAGATTTTGTTGCATGAAGATCAAATTGCAGAATTCTTCACCAAAGCTCTGAGCAGGGAACACTTTGAGAAACAAGATTGCACTGGGATTACTTAAACTTAATTAAGAACCTGGTTCTGTTGACATGACTATGATAGTCACACTAAGGTAAAATTGGCTAAAGTGTTTTCTGACTAGGCCTAACTCACATCTATACTGTTTCAGGTAAACACGCATGATGATCATAGAAGCTAAAGGTACATTGTTGAACTTCGGAGGAGAGCTGCAAAAACCCTTTTACAAAAATAGGTCAGGAACCTGATTCCTGCACCACATGTTAGTAGTAATGTGTTTTTCGCATGCTTGTTCAAAAAAAGATAGCAAAATTAATTCAACTGCCACATCATCCGACTTTTCAGACCAGCAGTTCTAAACCATTGTCTCCCTTTGCATCTTTTTAATTTTTCCTTCAGAACTCTCTACCACTTCTCTCACCATGGCCAACGAATAATTGTCTTTTTCTCTTGCCATCAACATCACTCACATATCTCCTTTTTCCTTAACACCATCACCAGAAACCCACTTCTTCACTATCCCTGATACTATTGTATCCATACCAGTTTCCTCCTTATCTTCAGTCGCCTCTACTCATCCATCAAACCCTGTCTCACTTCCATGTGTTGCAAACCCTACTTCTCATCTGTTTCTGAATCTCAGGGGGAAGAAACTCCATTCTTAGGGGATGAAAGGACTCTGGTGCTTTTTGAGTCTCCGGTTTATGACACCGTCACAAAAGAACCTGTTGAAGAACCTGATTCTCTTTTAGCTGAAACAAACCAGGTGGTTGTAGAAGAAAGAGGCTTTTGACTCTGCCTTGCAGAAGAGTAAGCAGAGTATTAAGAAAAAGAAGAAGAGGTTGATGAAATAGTGTGAAGTTGTGGCTAATAAACACATTCCAGTGGTTGAGGTTGATAAAGATGCTGTGGAGGAACCTAGTTCCTTAGTAAAAAGATCTACAAAAGTTTATGGTTGAGAAAGATTTATTTTGAAAAGTGCCATTGTGGCTGTTGCAAGCAGGAACATGAAGTTTGTTGAAATGTCTAGAAAATAAAAGTGGGAAACTGTGGGAGGACCTGGTTCAATAAAGACCATTTCAAGTGATAGTGGCCTTGGGCAAGAGAGTCTGAGCACTCAGAAAAGTTTTGTGGGGTTGCACGTTTGCCCGACAATCTAGGAGATGGCAGGTATGAGACAAGTTCTGAACTTAGGCAACTAGTGGAGAACCTTCGAGAGAAACTGCTTGACTAATAGTTGTCTACAACTACCTGCATAGACCTAGCTCTCAAAACCATTGCTGCCTCATCTTCCAAGCCTCCCTCTTTTAGTACCCCCCTAGGATTCTCTCAGTGGCCAGTTATCTTTTGCTCTGATTATTTTGTGGCTGTTGTTTTTCTTTTTTGTTTGTCTTTTTGTGATGGCATGTTGGATTTCACCGTTGCTGCTCCTGTTGAAACAGTCAAATTTCTTATCAATAAAACAACTCTTCTTTTGCTTGTACAATGCTTGTTTTCCCTATTACTTCTTTTTTCTATCATGATTGTGTGCACATATGTGGCATGAGTTAGCTTTGTTGAACTTCTTTATGCCTTTTTGTCTGACTGTGTCTTTTTGTTGATGCAAAAGGGGGAAGAATAGAGTTAGGGGGAACATATAGAGTCAGGGGGAATATATGCAGACATATGTTGGGGGAAGAATAGAGTCAGGGGGAACATATGCAGTTGCTGGTACCTTATCTGGTTAAGTCAAATAGTCATCAATGTTAAAAGTTCTTCATCATCAAAAAGGGGAAATTGATGGGCTTAAGGTCTTTTAATCTATGTTTTGATGATCTAACAAACTTTCTGTATGGAACTAGATAAAAGACCAAGAATGATAGTAAAAATTCAGGGGGAACATATGGGGAAACATGTGTAAATAAGGGCATAAAGTCAGGGAGAACATGTAGTCTCCTATTATTCAATCTGGTTATCTGAACTCTAACTCCTCGTTTTCAATGCTAAGTTTGTCATCATAAAAAAGGGAGAAATTGATAGGTTTTCAATATCTTTGCCTAGTGTTTTGATGATCTAACAAATTTAATGTCAAGAACCAGATAGGGAACTTGACTCACTTGGATTACACTACATCTAATAGATTCCAGCCAAATGTGAACTTGCTACAACTTCAGGATGTAGGAACCCAAATAAGGACCTGATACTCTTGTGGGTTCCTTACGGCAGTACAAAGTCAATTGGACACAATTGGAAACGAAGATTCTGCCGTACTGCATTATTTCCAGCGCCCACTCATTCTCTGACCAACTAAAGTGCTCACATCACTTCAAGTGATGTGATCAAGGTGTACCTACAATGAGTCTATGCAAAACATCATTCAAGCTACTCAACTTAAGATAATCTGGGCAGTGTGCACAAGAACTAAATTAGGAACCCGATCCCTTGGTGCTCTTTTGACAAAAGTACAAGTCAACTATACAGCTGGAACGCAACTACAGAAAGTGACTGTCCGCAACTGTACAAAGAGGAACACAACATGGACCTGGTCCCTTAGGGTTCTCTGACAGAAGTACAAGTCAACTACAGCTGGAAAGCAACTGCAGAAAGTGACTGTCTGCAACTGTACATGCAATAGTGTAACAGTCACTTCCCATTGAGAAAAAGCATGTACTAATCAAGATTTGACATCACCATTGTGAATTGACATCATCGTGGTAAAGTCTTTTGTAATATAACAACCTGGTGCATGGGATCTGATCACTTAAACATTTTGCAAAAGCAGAAAAGAAAATATTCTCTCAAGTGCTCAAGAACCTCTCTCAAGAACAAAGTTGCTGCAACCTCAAGGACCTGATCCAAGATTGATGATATCTTAAGTCCTTAGGGTTGTTGAGTCTTTGTTATGTGTTCTTCATTATAACTCCTATCCTTCTTTCTTAGAAGTGTTGATTAGTAAACCTTTGTAAATCCGTAAACTCCCTGAGTTTATGTTGTGGCTAGGTTTAGTTATAAGCAAAAGCCTTTGTAGTTGTAGTGTGACAAAGTGGCTTATAGTGGAAACATCACAAGTTAGTCAAAGCTTTTGTAACTAGGATAGTTATAGAGTGGCTTGTGATGAGAGCATCACAAGTTAGTTGAAGTCTTTACAGTAGGGTTATTGTAAAATGGCTTGTAATAGGGAGATTGAAAGTTAGTGAAGTTAAAAGCCTACAGGTGTAGGTCGTGGTTTTTTGATCCCCTTGTGTGAGATTTTTCCACGTAAAAATCCTCTACCTTATTTACATACTGTTTTATTAGCAAACTCAGCAGAATCTTGTCGAGGACCAGGTTTTGTACTATTTGGTGGACTCACACAAATTAACAATTGGGCCGTTCAAGCTTTCACCAAAGGGTTGAACGAGCGGAGTTCGATAGCATCACGACAGTTGAAACAAAATTTGGTCGAGTATTCAGCTCTAACTTGGGCAGATATGCACAATCGATATCAATCAGAGATCAGGGTTGAGGACGACCAATTAGGAGCCCCTTCCGGTCCAGTATATCCAAATAGGTTGGCAGTTAAAAACTCGAGGGACATCGACAGGGAACCAAGATCGAAGGAATAATGGCTCGGGGGACAATCCCTCCCAGAATGATCAATGAAATGATCGAGGACAAAATTCTCGGGGACTTATGAGCAAAAGTGGTTTTGATAAATGTGCCGATCCCATAGAGGCACCTTGGCTATCAGAATATAACTTCAGCATCGACGTATCAGTCATTATATCGGCAATCGGAAGGATCAAAGATACTAGATAGCCCAGGCCCATTCAAATTGATCCTTCCCAAAGAAACCCAAATTTAAATTGCAAGTATCATGGCACGCATAGTCACAAAACCAAGGATTGCAGGCAACTAAGGGAAGAGGTAGCTCATCTATTCAACGGGGATCACCTTCAAGAGTTCCTCAGTGATCAAGCTAAGAATCATTTCAGGGAAAGAGACACCAACAGAAAAAATGAACAGGAGGAACCCCAACATGTCATTCATATGATCGTCGAGGGGTCGATATTCCGCAGGGACCCATATTCAAATGTACTAAGGTGTCAATCACTAGGGAAAAATGAACCCAAGATTATGTGTCTGAAGGCTCCTTATCATTCAACGACGAAGAAGCAGAAGGTATTTCTCAATCATACAACGACGCTCTGCTAATTTCTATCTTATTAAATAAAGTTCAAGTTAAGCGTGTTTTAGTGGATCCAGGTAGCTCAGCAAATATCATCCAATCAAGGGTCGTGGAGCAACTTGGCCTACAAGACCAAATCATACCCGTAACTTGGGTCTTAAATGGCTTCAACATGGCCAGTGAAACAACTAAAGGGGAGATTATTTTACCAGTGAACATAGCTAGAACCATTCAAGATACCAAGTTACATGTAATCGAGGGCGACCTGAGGTATAATGCCCTACTTGGGAGTCCTTGGAACTAAAACATGAGGGCAATTCCTTAGACTCTCCACCAAATGATAAAATTCCTGACGTCGGATAGTGTGAAAATAGTGTACGGCGAGAAGCATGCTGCAAAGAAAATGTTTGCAGTTGACGAAGTAATACCGGTGTCGAAGCTATCAACTTCGGAAAGGTCGAGCATCAAAGGTAAATAGGAAACCAAACAGAAAACACAGCCACCAGCCTCGACCGAATTAGGAAAGCAGGAGATAGAAGAAGAAGAGGAGGATTTTCTGACCCCTCGAACCTTTATTGTTCCTGAAGACTCCAACGCCACCAAATCAACAGTCGAAGAGCTGGAATAGGTTATCCTGATCGAGTACCTGCCCGAGCGAAAGGTATACCTAGGAACGGGGTTAACCCCCGAACACAGGAGAAAGCTTATTCAGTTTCTTATTGATAACATGGATTGTTTTTCTTGGTCCCATTTAGACATGACATAGATTCCACTGTAGATAACAACCCATCGACTAAGCTGGACCCTAGGTTCAAACCATTGAAATAGAAGAGAAGACTCCAATCCAAGGTAAAGCACGCATTCATAAAAGACGAGGTAACACAACTTCTAAAAATAGGGTCCATTCGGGAGGTAAAATACCTTGAATGGTTGGCCAATAAAGTCGTAGTCCCTAAAAAGGGAACAAACTTAGAAAGTGTGTAGATTATAAGGACTTAAACAAGTCATGCCCCAAAGATTCCTTTCCACTGCATAACATCGATCGCATGATCGATGCCACGGCTGGCCACGAGATCCTTACCTTTCTCGACGCCTATTACGGGTGCAATCAAATTCAGATGAACCCGGAAGACCAGGAAAAGACCTCATTTATCACAAAGTATAGAACATATTATTATAATGTAATGCCCTTCAGGCTAAAAAAAATGCAAGAGCTACTTACCAACGCCTAGTAAATAAGATGTTCGAAGAACAAATAGGTAAGTCAATGGAAGTTTATATTGATGACATGCTAGTTAAGCCCTTGCGCGCAGAGTTCTTGGCTCATTTGCAGGAAATGTTCAAGATTTTGAGGAAATATAACATGAAACTCAACCCCGATAAATGTGCTTTCGAGGTAGGTTCGGGCAAATTCCTAGGCTTTAGGGTGTCGAATCGGGGGATCGAGATCAACCCCGATAAAATCAAGGGCATCGAAGACATCACCATCGTGGACTTTGTAAAAGCGTGCATAGGCTAACTAGACGGATAGCTTCTCTAGGCTGATTTATCTCGAGGTCGTCGGATCAAAGCCACAGATTTTTCTCTTTACTCAAAAAGAAGAACAACTTCACCTGGACCCCGGAGTACCAACGAGCATTAGAGGAATTAAAGCGATACTTATCGAGCCCACCACTGCTTCACACTCCAAAGGTAGATTTAAAACTTTACTTGTACTTGGCGATATCAGAAATCACGGTAAGTGATGTCCTAGTTCGAGAGGAATAAGGTATTCAATTTCCCGTTTATTATGTAAGTCGAACCTTAGGAGAGGCAAAAACTAGATATCTACACTTAGAAAAATTGGCACTTGCACTGATAAGCGCTTCTAGAAAGTTAAAATCATACTTTTAATGTCACCCCATATGCGTGTTAACCACTTACCCGCTTTGTAATAGTTTTCACAAGCCCGAGCTATCAGGTCGATTGGCCAAATGGACCGTCGAGCTTAGTGGGTATGATATCGAGTATCAACCCCACACGACCATCAAGTCTGAATTTTTAGCGCACTTCGTGGCCGATTTCATGCCAGCCCTCATACCCGAAGTTGAAAGAGAACTCTTGTTAAAATCTGACACATCTTCGGGGGTATGGACCCTTTTCACAGACGATGCTTCCAATGTGAAGGGGTCCGGGCTAGGCATCATTTTGAAGCCCCCTACAGGTAGCACAATTAGGCAGTCTATCAACACTTCCAGGTTGACTAACAATGAAGCTGAGTACGAGGCCATGATTGCAGGTCTCGAGCTAGCTAAAAGCTTGGGGGCAGAAATCATTGCAACCAAGTGTAACTCTTTATTGGTGGTGAACCAAGTAAACAAAAGCTTCGAAGTTCGAGAGGATGGACTACAATGGTAGTTGGACAAGCTACATGTAACTTTGCACCACTTCAACGAGTGGACTTTAGACCACGTACCTCGAGAACAAAATAGTAAGGCCCATACACTTGCAAATTTGGGATCATCGATCAAGGAAGACGAGATCAGCCCGGGGATTGTCGTCTAGCTATCGAGATCCGTGGTCGGGGAGGGTCATGCCGAAATAAACTCTACAAGCCTGACGTAGGATTGGAGGAATAATTATATCGAATATTTAAAGAACTAAAAGCTCCCATCGGACCCTAAAGAGTCGAGGACCCTACGAACCAATGCTGCTCGATTCACATTGGATGAAGATGGAACATTATACATGTGATGACTCGGCTAGTCGTCTCATGAGTTACCGCTCCATTTTCCCCATTTATGCTTCTTATTGCTTTGTTTATCGGTTCTATATGTGATCGGGTTGGTTGGCTCGGGTTCGGAAAGGTTTTGAGAAGGTTTGAGACACTTAGTCTCTTTTGAGAAAGCTTAAGTTGGAAAAGTCAATTGGATGTTGACTTATGTGTTAGAGGGCTCGGATATGAATTCTGATGGTTCGGATAGCTTTGGAAGGTGATTTGGAACTTAGGAGCATTATTCGAATGTGTTTTGGAGGTCCCGAGTAGATTTAGGCTTGAATTGGAGAAATTGATATTTTGGCATTTTTCGATTGATAGGTGAGATTTTGATATAGGGGTCGTAATGGAATTTTGGGAGTTACAGTAGTTCTGTTGGGTCATTTGGGATGTGTGTGCAAAATCTTAGGTTATTCAGACATGGTTTGGTAGACTTTTTGATCAAAAGCGAAATTCGGAAGATTTTTGAAAACTTAGGCTTGAATCTGATGTGTTTTGGTTGATTCGATGTTGTTGAGGTACTTGAAGATTGGTACAAGTTTGGATGGTGGTATGTGACTTGTTTGTGCTTTTGGTCAAGGTCCCGAGGGCCTCGGGGTGATTTTGGATAGTTGACGGAGAGGTTGGGAGTTTGGTAAAGTTGCAGATTTTGCTGTTTCTATTATTTTCGCACCGATGGATTGGGGACCGCAGGTGCATCGCCGCAGATGCGGGAAACAAGTTACAGAAGCGGAAAGGGCCTGGGAAGGCAGAAACCGCAGAAGCGGTTGAAGAACCGCACCTGCGATGGCGTAGGTGCAGATTGGGCATCGCAAATGCGAAAGGGAGGATTTAAGTGATGACCGCAAAAGCGGTACCACAGAAGCGGTCTATTGACCGTAAAAACGATACCGTAGAAGCGGGGAATTGGCCGCAGATGCGAAATGCCTGGGCCAGAAGGTATAAATTATTTCCTTCGCTATTTTTGAGTTATTCCACCATTTCTAAGTCGGCTTTTGGAGCTTTTTGGGCGATTTGAACAAGGATTTCAAAGGGGTTTCATTGAGGTGAGGATTTTGGACCTAAAACTCGTTCCTATGGTATTATTTCACGGATTAAAACTGTAATTAATGGAAATTAAGGGCTAAAATTGGGGAAACTAGGGCTTGATATTGAAGACCTAGACTTGAGGATTTGAGGGATCATTTGTTGTCGGATTTTGGTACTTTTGATATGTATGAACTCGTAGGGAGATAAGGAATCTATTAATGTGAATTTTATCAAATTTCGAGAAGTAGGCCCGAGGGTCGAGTTTTGGTAATTTTGGGATTTATGTTGTAAATTGATTATTTTCGCATGGGCTTCGTTCCCTTAGCATATTTTGACGTCGTGATTCTGATTTTCGTTAGATTCGACGTGAGTGGAGGACGATTCGAGGGGTAAGGGGATCGCAGGCTAGAGTTTGGACCGAATTAAGGTGAGTAATGATTGTAAATATTGTTCTGAGGGTGTGAAACCCAGAATTGCACATCGTTGTGCTATATTGAGGTGACACACATACTAGATAACGAGCGTAGAGTTGTGCACTATTGGGGATTGTGACTTAGTCCATCCCGAATAATTGTTTTACCGCGTATTTGATTAAAAAGTGTTTGTTATCATCATGTTTTGGGTTGGATGCCATATTTGGGCCTCGTGCCAACTATTTGAACCCTTAGGAGATTTTTACTGATATTTCCTCACTGTTTAGACTTTATACTTGAACTCAGTCATGATATATTTTACAGTTTTCATAACTCAGTCATGCTTACTCTACAATGATATTTTAAATGATATTTTGGGCTGAGCACCATGTTCTACTGTTGCCCGAGTGGCTTGCGAGATTCTGACTAAGTAAGGCCGAGTGCCTACGTTGTGAGGAAACACTGATTAGGATTATGAGGCCGAGGGCCTGAGATTTGTACACCACGAGGTGGCTTGTTGATATGAGGCCAAGAGCCTAGTGATGATGCCACGAAATGGATTGATATTGCTCTTGGGCCGTAAGGGGCTCTCTAGGAGTCTGCATACCCCCAGTGAGCGCGGGTACCCAATGTGATGTGATATATAGCCTGAGGGGCTGGTGTTGTTCTATGATATTGCCTGAGGGGCGGAGTTTGTTGACATTGTGCCCAAGGGGGAATCCTTTATGTGATTCTTCTTTCCTGTTTGCCTGTCATTTACTTGTTTAATCGTTAAAAAGGCATTTCAAGAAGTTAAACTGAATTAAAGGGACTTTACACACTTTCACTGTTTCACTATTTTTACTGGCTTTTACTGCTTCTTTATAGTCTGTTGATGTGACTTTACGTGGTTTCTTATTACTCAGTCTGCATTTATTAGTATTACTCACTAAGTTGGAGTACTCACTTTACTCTCTACACCCTGTGTGCAGATTCAGGCGCTTTAGGTCCTGCTGGCGAGGGTTGAGAGCTTCCAGCAGATTCCGGAGTTCACGAGGTAGCTGCTCGGCGTTTGCAACCCCGTGCTTCTCCCCTATCTCAGTTTTTTTCTCTTATTAGTGTTCTATAATAATTTGAGTAAAATTTTCACTTGTAGTAAATTGATAGATGCTCATGACTGGTGACACCCCAATATCGGGCCGTGTTGTTTTTGTAAATTGTATTATTCACCGTATTTTGGGATTTTATTATGTTTAATGACTTAATTTGTAATATTTTAAATTGCTTAAAATGAATGGGGAATGTGTCGGCTGGCCTTGTCTTCACGAGAAGCGCCATCACGACCGAGTCCGGGTTTAGGGTCGTGACAAGTTGGTATCTGAGCCTAGGTTACCTAGGTCTCACGAGTCATGAGCAGGTTTAGTAGAGTCTCACGGATCGATACGGAGACGTCTGTATTTATCCTCGAGAGGTTGCAGAACCTTTAGGAAAAACTTCATATTCTTGAAATTCTTGTCGAACGAATATGTTGATCTGAGTACTAAACTTCTGTTATTCTATTCTCTCACAGATGGTGAGGATATGCGCTACTGGTCATGATAGACGACCACCAGTACCACCAGCTGTGGCCACTAGAGGCCGAGGACGCGGTCGTGGTCGCGGTAGGGGTAGGGGTGTGGCCTGCACAGCAGCTAGGGCAGCACCTACAAATCCACCAGCCGCCCTAATTTAGGATCAGGTCCCAGCTAGGGACGCTCCAATAGCACCAGCTCAGGCACCAGTTGTGCCCATTATGATTCCGGGTCTTTAGGAGGACTTGGCTCAGATTCTATTAGTTTACACTGGCCTAGCTCAGGCGGTCTCAGTTACTACAGCCGCAGCTACTTCTCAAGTCGGGGAGGCACTCAGACTCCCGCCGCTCGCACACCTGAGCAGGTCGTGCAGGGACTTCAGACACCGGGGGCATATCGTGCCAGCCGGTTATATCTGCTTAGGACTATGTAGTTCCTGCCATGCCAGAGGATGAGCAGCGTAGGTAGGAGAGGTTTGGTAGACTTCAGCCTCCGACCTTCAGTGGTGTAGAGGGCAAGGATGCCCAGGGTTTCTTGGATAAGTGTCAGATGATGCTTCGTACAGTGGGTATTTTGGAGACCAACGGGGTCACTTTCACTACTTATCAATTTTCCGAAGCTGCCTTCACTTGGTGGGAGGCTTTTGAGAGGCGTAGGCCTGTTGGTGCAGCACCCCTTACCTGGCAGCAGTTCTCCGTTCTCTTTCTGGAGAAGTATGTGCCGCAGTCTCACAGAGAGGAGCTGCGCAGGCAGTTCTTGTGGCTGCGTCAGGGAGAGATGACTGTGACGCAGTATGAGATGAGGTTCTCCGAGTTAGCTCGTCATGCTATTTGGTTGGTTCCGACAGATAGAGAGAGGATTAGTGATGGCTTCACATATCAGCTTCGTATTCTTATGACCAGGGAGAGGGTGACTGGTGCGACTTTTGAGGACGTTGTAGACATTTCTCGTGAGATTGAGTTAGTTCATTGCCAGGAGCGAGAGGAGAGGGAAGCCAAGAGGCCTCGAGGATCTGGTAATTATAGTGGTGCTCCGTTGAGAGGTCAATTTTAGCACGGCAGAGGCCGTCCATTTAGGCACGCTCATCCAGCTCGCTTAGGTTATCATGAGGCATCATTGGGTCATGGTTCTCATAGTTCTCATAAGGGCCAGTCATCACTTAGTGCCCTTCCAGCTCAGAGTTCGGCCCACACTCTATTAGTTTAGGGCTCTTCTATGCCAGGTGCATCTGCTAGTCATTCCGGTGCTAGGGGCTCCCTTCAGTCCCTGTCTCCAACACCCAGGAGTTGCTATGAGTGTGGAGAGATGGGTCATATATGGAGGCAGTATCCCCGTCATCTTGTGGGTCCGTCTCAGCAGAGGGGTCAGCCATTGGCTTCAACGCCAGTTACTTTATTGTCACCCACCCAGCCAGCTAGCGGTGGAGGTCAGATAGCTAGAGGCAGTCCTAGAGGGGGAGGTCGATCAGGTGGCGGTCAGGACCATTTCTATGCACTTCCAGCTAGACCCGATGTTATTGTTTTCGATTATGTTATTACATGTAATGTTTCAGTCTGCCACAGAGATGCCTCTGTATTATTTGATCCCGGTTCCACCTTTTCTTATGTGTCATCATACTTTGCTCGTTATTTGGGTATGCCCCGTAAGTCTCTTATTTCACCTGTTCATGTATCTATCCCGGTGGACAATACTGTTGTTGTAGACCAAGTGTACCAGTCGTGTGTGGTGACTATTGGGGGTCTGGAGACCCGAGTGGATCTTTTATTATTTTGTATGGTGGATCTCAATGTCATTTTGGGCATAGATTGGCTATCTCCGTGTCGTGCTATTCTGGACTGTCATACCAAGACAGTCACATTATTATGTCGGGCGTGCCATGGATTGAGTGGCAAGGTTTGACTGATTATGTTCCCAATAAGGTAATCTCATTTTTGTAGAGAGACTCCCAATATTGATTCTGTTCCAGTTGTGAGGGATTTTCCCGATGTGTTTCCTGCAGACTTATCGGGCATACCACCGGACAGGGATATTGACTTTGGTATTGACCTGGTGTCGGGCACTCAACCTATTTCTATTCCACCGTATCATATGGCACCAACGGAGTTGAAGGAGTTAAAGGAGCAGCTTCAGGAACTCCTTGATCAGGGGTTCATTCGGCCTAGTGTGTCACCTTGGGCTGCGCCGGTTCTATTTGTGAAGAAGAAAGATGGCACTATGAGGATGTGCATTGATTATAGGCAATTGAACAAAGTAATAGTTAAGAACAAGTATCCTTTGCCTCGCGTTGATGATTTATTCGACCAGCTTCAGGGTGCGAGAGTGTTCTCCAAGATTGATCTCCGTTCAGGTTATCACCAATTAAAGATCAGGGACTCGGATATTTTTAAGACAGCTTTCAGGACCCGATATGGTCATTATGAGTTCTTCATGATGTCTTTTGGGCTGACCAATGCCCCAGCAGCATTCATGCATTTGATGAACAACGTGTTCCGGCCTTATCTCAACTTTTTTGTCATAGTCTTCATTGATGATATTCTGGTGTATTCGCGTAGTCAGGAGGAGCACGCAGAGCATTTGAGAGTTGTGTTGCAGAGATTGAGGGAGGAGAAGCTTTATGCAAAGTTCTCCAAGTGTGAGTTTTGGCTCAATTTAGTGGCTTTCTTGGGGAACGTGGTGTCAAGAGAGGGTATTCAAGTTGATACGTAGAAGATAGAGGCGGTTCAGAGTTGGCTCAGACTGTTCTTAGCCATAGAGATTCGCAGCTTTCTTGGTTTGGCTGGCTATTATTGCCGGTTTGTTCAAGGATTCTCATCTATCGCATCGCCCTTGACCAAGTTGACTCAGAAGGGTGCTTCATCTATATGGTCGGATGAGTGTGAGGAGAGCTTTCAGAAGCTCAAGATAGCTTTGACCACAACTCTAGTGTTAGTTTTGCCATCAGCTTCAGGCTCATATACTGTGTATTACGATGCTTCGAAAGTTGGTATTGGGTGTGTATTGAAGCAGGAGGGTAGAGTTATTGCTTATGCTTCTCGTTAGTTGAAGCCCCATGAGAAGAACTACCTCATTCATGATTTGGAGTTGGCTGTTATAGTTCACGCGTTGAAGATTTTGAGGCATTATCTATATGGTGTGTCTTGTGAGGTGTTTACTGATCATCATAGCCTCCAACACTTGTTCAAATAAAAGGATCTCAATTTGAGGCAGCGGAGATGGTTGGAGTTGCTAAAGGATTATGATATCACTATCTTGTACCATCCAGGGAAGACCAATGTAGTGGCCGATGCTTTGAGCCGAAAGGCGGTGAGTATGGGGAGTTTGGCATATATTCTAGTTGGTGAGAGACCTTTTGCAGTTGATGTTCAGGTCTTGGACAATCTGTTCGTAAGGTTAGATATTTCGGAGCCTAGTCGAGTATTGGCTTGTGTGATTTCTCGGTCTTCCTTATATGATCGCATCAGAGAGCGCCAGTATGATGATCCTCATTTGCTTGTCCTTAAGGACAAAGTTCAACATGATGATGCCAGAGATGTGACCATTGGTGATGATGGGTTGTTGAGGATGCAGGGCCGGATATGTGTGCCCAATATAGATGGGCTTTGGGAGTTAATTCTGGAGGAGGCCCATAGCTTGTGGTATTCCATTCATCCGAGTGCCGCGAAGATGTATTAGGATTTGATATAGCATTATTGGTGGAGGAGAATGAAGAAAGACATTCTAGGATTTGTAGCTTGGTATCTCAATTGTCAACATGTGAAATATGAGTATCAAAGACCGGCTGCTTGCTTCAGCGGATAGATATTTCAGAGTGGAAGTGGGAGCGGATCACCATAGACTTTGTAGTTGGGATCCCACGGACCTTGAAGAATTTTGATGTTATTTGGGTGATTGTGGATCGGCTGACCAAGTCCACGTACTTCATTCCTATGTGTACTACATATTCTTCAGAGCGGTTGGTAGAGATCTATATCTAGGAGATTGTTCGTTTGCATGGTGTCCTAGTTTCCATCATTTCAGATAGGGGCACTCAGTTTACTTCGCAGTTTTGGAGGTCTGTGTAGCGAGAGTTGGGTACTCAGGTTGAGTTGAGCATAGCTTTTCATGCTCAGGCGGACGGGCAGTCCGAGTGCATTATTCAGATATTGGAGGACATGTTGTGTGCTTGTGTCATTGATTTTGGAGGGTCATGGGATTAGTTTCTACCGCTTGCAGAGTTTGCTTATAACAACAACTACCAGTCGAGTATTTAGATGGTTCCATATGAGGCTTTGTATGAGAGGTGGTGTAGATCTCCAGTCGGTTGGTTTGAGCCGGGTGAGGTTAGGCTATTGAGGACAGACTTGGTAAAAGGATGCTTTAGAAAAGGTGAAGGTAATTCAGGAGAGGCTTCGTACAACATAGTCGAGACAAAAGAGTTATGCTGACAAGAAGGTTCGGTATGTTTCCTACATGGTTGGTGAGAAGGTTCTGTTGAAGGTTTCGCCCATGAAGGGTGTTATGAGATTTGGAAAGAAGGGCAAATTGAGTCCTTGGTTTATTGGGCCTTTTGAGGTGCTTCAAAGGATTGGGGAGGTGGCTTATGAGCTTGCTTTGCCACCCAGCTTGTCGAGTGTGCATCCCGTATTTCATGTTTCTATGCTCCGAAAATATATTGGGGATCCATCTCATGTTCTGGATTTTAGCACGGTTCTGTTGGATGGTGATTTGACTTATGATGTGGAGCCAGCAGCTATTTTGGAGTGTCAGGTTCGAAAGTTGAGATCAAAAGATATAGCTTTAGTAAAAGTGCAGTGGAGAGGTCAGCCCATGGAGGAGGCTATTTGGGAGAACGAGCGGGAGATGCGGAGCAGATATCCTCACCTGTTTAAGGCTTCAGGTATGTTTCTTGACTCGTTCGAGGATGAACGTTTGTTTAAGAGGGGGAGGATGTGATGACTCGGCCAGTCGTCTCATGAGTTACCGCTCTGTTTCCCTCATTTTTGCTTCTTATTGCTTTATTTATCGGTTCTATATGTGATCGGGTTGGTTGGCTCGGGTTCGGAAAGGTTTTGAGAAGCTTTGAGACACTAAGTCTCTTTTGAGGAAGCTTAAGTTGGAAAAGTCAATCGGATGTTGATTTATGTGTTAGAGGGCTTGGATGTGAATCTGATGGTTCGGATAGCTTCGGGAGGTGATTTGGGACTTAGGAGCGTGATCGAAATGTGTTTTGGAGGTCCGGAGTAGATTTAGGCTTGAATTGGCAAAATTGTTATTTTGGTGTTTTCCGGTCATTTGGGATGTGTGTGCAAAATTTCAGGTCATTCGGATGTGGTTTGGTAAATGTTTTGATCAAAAGAGGAATTCGGAAGATTTTTGGAAACTTAGGCTTGAATTCGATGTGTTTTGGTTGTTTGATGTTGTTGAGGTGTTTTGAAGATTGGTACAAGTTTGGATGGTGGTATATGACTTGTTTGTGCTTTTGGTCAAGGTCCCGGGGGTCTCGAGGTGATTTCGGATGGTTGACGGAGAGATTGGGAGTTTGGTAAAGTTGCAGATTTTGTTGTTTCAGTTGTTTCCGCACCTGCAGATTGGGGACCGCAAGTGCGACGCCGCAGATGCGGGAAACCAGTCGTAGAAGCAGAAAGGGCCTGGGAAGGTAGAAACTGCAGAGCGGTTGAAGAACCGCACCTGCGATAGTGCATGTGCGGATTGGGCATCACAGATGCGAAAGGAGGATTTAAGTGATGACCGCAGAAGCGGTCCATTGACCGCAAAAGCAGTATCGCAAAAGCGGGGAATTGGCCGCAAATGCGAAATGCCTGGGCCATAAAGTATAAATTATTTCCTTCACGATTTTTGAGCTATTCCACCATTTCTAAGTCGGCTTTTGGAGCTTTTTGGGCGATTTGAAGGAGGATTTCGAGGAGGTTTCATTGAGGTAAGGATTTTGGACCTAAAGCTCGTTCCTATGGTATTATTTCACGGATTAAAGCTGTAATTAATGGAAATTAAGGGTTACAATTGGGGATACTAGGGCTTGGTATTGGAGACCTAGACTTGAGGATTTGAGGGACCATTTATGGTTGGGTTTGGTACTTTTGATATGTATGAACTTGTGAGGAGATAAGGAATCTATTGATGTGAATTTTATCGAATTCCGAGATGTGGGCCCGGTGGTCGAGTTTTTGTAATTTTGGGATTTATGTTGTAAATTGATTATTTTCACATGGGCTTCATTTCCTTAGCATATTTTGACGTCGTGATTCTGATTTTGGTTAGATTCGATGTGAGTGGAGGCCGATTCGATGGGCAAGAGCATCGCGGGCTAGAGTTTGGACCGAATTAAGGTGAGTAATGATTGTAAATGTTGTTCTGAGGGTGTGAAACCCTGAATTGCACATCGTTGTGCTATATTGAGGTGACGCACACACTAGATAACGAGCGTGGGGTGGTGCACTATTGGGGATTGTGACTTAGTCCATCCCGAATGATTGTTTTACCGCAATTTGATTGAAAAGTGTTTGTTATCATCATGTTTTGGGTTGGATGCCATATTTGGGCCTCGTGCCAACTATTTGAACCCTTAGGGGATTTTTACTGATATTTCCTCACTGTTTTGACTTTATACTTGAACTCAGTCATGCTATATTTTACAGTTTTCATAACTCAGCCATGCTTACTCTGCTTTAACACTTAAATGATATTTTAAATGATATTTTGGGCTGAGCACCATGTTCTACTGTTGCCCGAGTGGCTTCTGAGATTCTGACTAAGTAAGGCCAAGGGCCTACGTTGTGAGGAAACATTGATTAGGATTATGAGGCCGAGGGCCTGAGATTTGTATGCCACGAGGTGGGTTGTTAATATGAGGCCGAGAGCCTAGTGATGATGCCACGAGATGGCTTGATATTGCGCTTGGGCCGTAAGGGGGCCCTCCAGGAGTCTGCACACCCCCAGTGAGCGTGGGTACCTAGTGTGATGCGAGATATAGCCCGAGGGGCTGGTGTTGTTCTATGATATTGCCCGAGGGGCGGAGTTTATTGACATTGTACTCGAGGGGCAATCCTTTATGTTATTTTTCTTTCCTGTTTGCCTGTCATTTACTTGCTTAATTGTTAAAAAGGCATTTCAAGAAGTTAAACTGAACTAAAGTGGCTTTACACACTTTCACTGTTTTTACTGGCTTTTACTGCTTCTTTATAGTCTGTTGATGTGCCTTTACGTGGTTTCTTATTACTCAGTCTGCATTTATTATTATTACTCACTGAGTTGGAGTACTCACTTTACTCCCTGCACCCCCTGTGCAGATTCAGGCGCTTCAGGTCCTGCTAGCAAGGATTGAGAGCTTCCAGCAGATTTCAGAGTTCACGAGGTAGCTGCTCGGCGTTCGCAGCCCTGTGCTTCTCCCACTATCTCAGTTCTTTTCTCTTATTAGTGTTCTGTAATAATTTGTGTAGACTCTTCAGACTTGTAGTATATTGATAGATACTCATGACTGGTGACACCCCGATGTCGGGCTGTGTTGTTTCCGCAAATTGTATTATTCACCGTATTTTGGGATTTAATTATGTTTAATGACTTAATTTGTACTATTTTAAATTGCTTAAAATGAATGGGGAATGTGTTGACTGACCTTGTCTTCACGAGAGGCGCCATCACGACCGGCTCCAGGTTAAGGGTCGTGACAATACAGAAGGACGTTCGATGGACCATTTGGCGGTATGTTTAGGGCCAGGGGACACCGATTATGTTTTACGAGAGGTCCATGAAGGCATTTGTGGGAACCACTCCGGCACTGAATCTTTGATTCACGAAATCATTAGAGCAAGGTACTCCTGGGATAGCATGGAAAAAGGCACTAAGGAGTTTGTGTGAAAATGTGATAAATGTCAAAGATTTGCACCGATGATCCATCAGCCCGGAGAGCAACTTCATTCAATCCTATCCTCATGGTCATTCATGAAATGGGGGATGGATATCGCCGACCCTTTGCCAACGGCCCCAGGTAAAGCTAAATTTATTTTATTTATCACTGACTACTTTTCTAAATGGGTGGAAACACAAGCCTTCGAGAAGGTCAGAGAAAAAGAAGTTATAGACTTCATCTGGGACCACATCGTGTGTCGATTCAGAATACCTGCCGAAATTGTATGCGACAACGAAAAGCAATTCATCGATAGCAAGGTAACGGAGTTCCTCGAAGAACACAAAATAAAAAGGATCTTATCGATGTCGTATCACCCAAGCGGAAACGGACAGGCCGAATCGACGAACAAGACTATCATTCAAAACTTAAAGAAAAGGTTGAACGACGCTAAGGGGAAATGGAGAGAAGTTCTACCCGAAGTCCTTTGGGCATATCGAACGACATCGAAGTCCAGCACGGGGCAACCCCATTCTCCTTAGTATATGGCTCTGAGGCCTTAATTCTAGTCGAGGTCGGGAAACCTAGTGCCAGATTTTGACATGCAATGGAGGAATCAAATCACGAGGCTATGAATAGTAACCTCGAACTATTGGATTAAAAATGAGAAGCTGCGCTTGTTCGGATGGCTGCACAAAAACAAAGAATCAAGAGATATTACAATAGAAGATCCAACCTTTGCCACTTCGGAATCGGGGACTTAGTTCTAAGGAAAATCAATATCAATACTCGAGTCCCAAACGAAGGGAAATAGGCCCAAATTGGGAAGGACTATATCGAGTCCTAGGTATCATCGAAAAGGGATCTTACAAACTTGGCACAATGGAGGGCGAACAATTGCCAAACAATTGGAATGTATCACTACTCAAACGATATTATTGTTGAGGAATGACTTTCTCTCTTTTCCATTTGTATTTGATACTAACTTATTGCAGGTGTTCGATCGAAGACGTCGAGAAAATGCTTCAACACGAAGACCTTAGGTTTTAAAGCACGTGTTGCACTCTTTTTTCCCTAGATCGAGTTTTATCCTAAATGGATTTTTTCCGGTGAGGTTTTTAACGAGGCAACAATTATGTGCTACCTGAGGAAAATTCAATAGTATTCAAGGCCATTTTCAATCGACCTTGAATACTGAGGGGCATCACCCTTGGAGGTTAGGTTATATTTTCGAGAAAAATACTTCATGCCAAAGGGTCTTGATAGGAAAACTTTGTAATGGGCCAAACGGTCGAGGGAATCGTGTCCATATAGATTAGCCGAGCCCCGACGGTAAAACATGTATGCAAGTATAAATTATTTAAAGAAGCATTCTTTCTATATCAAACAGTTTGTGTCTTAAAGAAAATTTGCTACTATACGAGCTCCATACTTATGATTTTGTGAGAAATGGCTCAAGGGCAAAGCACAAATATACCTCGAACACTCGGGGACTGTCATCGACAATCAACATATTCGAGTTATCCAAAACTCGAATTCATAAGACCTCAAAGAGGCGCCCCTCAATCTATAGGCCAAGGCCATCTTTCTCGAGGAGTTCGAGGTGTTAGTGGGGAATAAGCCCAAGAGGCATACCCAAAGGCTACAACCAAATTAATGCGGTTCAGAGACATCCGATACCCCGCAATCAAAATAGGCCTTCGAATTCGTAGAAAAGACGGTTAAAAAGAGGCTACCCTCGGCAAATAATAAATAGGTCTTCGATAAAATCGACCCTCAAAAAACCTTAAGAGATATCAAAGTATCTTAACACAAACGTGCTAAGGCACAAAAAACAAAAGGGTTTTAATCGACATTGAACCCTCAAAAAACCCAATGGGTAAAAAATGCATGCTAAGGCATAAAGAAATTTCACTAAGTATTTTAAGCCAAAAGAGGGGAATAGTAGCCATCTTTCAGAGGCCATATCGGCCCGATCTAAAGAGCCTAAGGGCCAATACACTTAGAGTTCAAGATCATGTTCTCACTCCATCCGAACCCAAGGGTTTGACTATCCCGAGCCCAAATAAATAATAACTTGATTATGGCTTGGGAACTCACCATTATCTGACGCAAATCCTTAAGGGTCTATGCCTCAAGTTTGAACCTTATTCGGACTCGACTATGGTGACTTCGAGGAAGCCACGCGAGACAAAAGTCTCAAACACACAGTTCAAAGCATAAGATTGTGCTAAAAATTTTACAAGGCAAAAATCATACTTATAAAGATCGGGAAGGCATTCAAGAGAAACTCTCTTTTATATATTTTAAAAAAGATATGTATAAGAGACTGATATAGGCCTTACAAAAAGAAAAAGAAAAAATCCTAACTATGTCCGACGTTGGTTTCTCCCTCGGGAGCAGCTTCTCCTTCGGGCCCCTCGTCGTTGTCAGACTCGCCTTGGCTACCTTCATCATCATCGTCTTCATCAAGGAGACAAGAAATCTGGCATCATTTTCAAGCGCCTTAGTTTGAGATATCTCTTAAGATAGGTCATAACCTCGAGCGCGGATTTCCTCGAGGGTCTCCCTCTGGGATTGGCAATTGGACAAATCATTGCTCCATCGCTCTCGATCGGAAGCCTCCTTTAGCTGCATTTGAGTAGCCTCAGCATTGACCAAGTATACGGCTATAGATTTGTCAGCAGTGATCTTCGTCTCCCCGATCTCTGCCTTGGCTTCAGCAAGCTTGACCTCCAGCTCGTCGATCCTTTTTTTCTGGGCCGAACTTTTCTCTTTAGCACCCTGAAGTTAGACCTCGGCCGATGCCAGTTTGGCCAAAACAGCCTCTTTCTCTGCAGCAAGGCGGTCAATGTTCTCTTTCCAGCGATCACAGTCAGCTTTGATTTGATCGACTTTCCCTTGGAGCAGCTCGATCCTTTCCAGCTTTTGCTGCAACTAAGATACTGAAGTGTTAGCCTCCACAGTTGGGTCGAGTAGGTCATACTCTTTCAAAATGATAGTTACATGCTTGTCTAGCGCGGCCTCATCCTTATAAGCCTTGGCCAAGTCTGCCCGAAGGTCCCTGAGTTCCTCTTCCTTTTGACCACAAAGGAGCTTCAAAGCGTTCCTCTCTGCTGAGGTCTTTTGGAGCTCGGTCTCGCATTGGCTCAGGTCGGCCCTAAACTTGGTGAAGGCCTACACATAAAGAAACATACAAGTTAGGATAAAGGTAGAAGAAGGAAAAGAAAATTGCAACAATGGGAATAAATACTTACTCGAGATAAAATGCGTTGAGCCTCTTTGAAAATGGTGGATGCGTTGTTGAGATCAGTAACGTCACTAACCCCGGTAAAGCAATCCCGGAAGGGATCCTCTTTGCTGGGACTCCGCCTAAGTCAGGCATTTGCAGAGCCCGAGCCTCCCTTATGGCCTTCTTACAATAAACCAGTAGAGAGGGAAAGTGACCTATTATCCTGGCCCCAAGCAAATCATCGGGGGTGCTCTATGCAGCCCTGGGGATCTTGGAACCGGCCCCATCTGGCGTACTTGTTGATGGCTGAGGAACAATCTCGACCTCGGGCGATTCAGGGGTTTTGCCCGAATCTTTCTTCGAAGCCTCATCATCGTGAGGTAGGGTCTCCTGCTCGGAGGGCTTGGCAGCTTCGACCGGCTTCCTGGCTCGAGCCACCAATGCTGAGTCATCACCCTCGTCTTCTTCTTCTTCTTCTTCACCAGCCGGTAGACCGATTCATCCACAGGAATGAGATTTCTCCAGCGCCTTCGAGCTGGAGCCTTTTTATCTTGGGGGTCCTCGGGCTCTAAGACCCTCTTTCTCTTATTACCTTTCCCTGATTTTGAAATTGAGGACTTGGTCTCTTCCCCAGGCGGGGCCGGCCTGATTTCAGAGACATCTCCAAGGCCTGCATGAAGGAGAATCAAGTATGAGTGAAGAGATATCTCTGATAAAGGGGAAGGCATCAAAAGCTTACTAGATGAACTTACCATGATGTTTGGCTTCCCATCTGCCCCTCGCCAAGTCACGCCAGCAGCGCTCAGCATAAGAGAAAGTCAAGGCTAATCTCCGGACCCAGTCTTCGAGGTCAGTGACCGCATGAGGCATCCAAGTGACCGCTGTGAAATGGATGAAGGCATCATATAATGCAGAAATGGAGTACGAAGGCTAGTGGGTAAAAACATCACTTACGTTCGGTGTTCCACTTCTTTGGGAACGGTATTTTCTCCTTTGGGATGACGTCGTAGGTCCTCACTCGCACTAACAGGCTCATCCAACCACGATCTTTATCCTCGTCGTTGCTCGTAAAAAAGGCCTTGGTCTCCCGGCGTTGGAGCTTGATCAACCCTCGGAAAAGCCGAGGTCGGTATAATCAGATGAGATGGTTGAGGGTGAATTTCAGCCCCTTGGCCTTGCTGGAAAAAAAATAAAGCATGATCACTATACGCCAGAACGAGGGATGGATCTGGCCAAGGGTGACCTGATACCTCCTGCAGAAATCGATGATGACTAGATCGATGGGACCCAGTATGAAAGGGAGTAAGTGTAGACACTTAGGAACCCCTCCATATGAGTGGTGATACTCTCCTCGGGGGTGGGGATATGTACCACGACCTCTTTCCCCCAGCCATAATCTCTCTTCATATCCTTAAGGTGTTGCTCTGTTATCGAGCAAATATATCTCAACACGTACTCACATCGGCCAGGGATCGATGGGGGATTCTCGACTTTGAAATCGTTCTTTGTAATATAGGGGTCGGGAACAATCTCATGAAGGGCCAGCGCTTTATCACCGGCCGACCAGGGAGAAGGGGAGGAAGCTCTCTCCTTTTGAGGAATAATTTTGGAGGTTTTCGCCATTGGTTCAGATTGGAGGAAGCGGAAAGAGGTGGAGTTTGATATTTTTTGGCACTAAAAGGGTTGGTTCAACAGGTAGTGAAATAGAAAAGATGAAGAGAGGAAGAGATCAAGAAAATTTGAAGGTGGAAACAAAGTTTTTGATTCGAATAGAAAACCTGTATTTATAGGTACACAGTGACGGTTCGGCGGCGCTAGTGGCCGACCGCCACTGTCAAGCATTTAATATTTTGGAAAAACGAACGGACAGGACGTTTCGGTCACCTCAAGCGCTTACATCACGAAGATGACGTCATCATCGGGGCCTCCGAAATCGAGGTTCAAATCGTTTCTTATCATTTTATTCTAAGAAACGAGGGGACAATCTATATACGGTGGAAATCGGGGCTACCCAATTTCGTTCTTCGATGGAAAAAGTGATACCACGCCGAGAGGCCATGACGTCGAGCTCGGGGTTGAGGCTCCTTTCCAATGTCGAGGTCCAGGTGAAATCATTTGCCTAGGTCGGAAGAAGGCATGCTTCGAGATAAAATCGTTATGATTCAGTAACAGAAGGAGCAAGATACCACAACGGCCCGAAGATCGCGACATAAATTTCGGAATGGATTGGTCCTTGGCGGTTAGACAGCTGTCAAATATGATTTCCTATTGTAATTAGAAGTGTACCTTATTTAGGACTCCCCTAGTATATAAAGGGGATCCCATTTATTTGTAACCCACTGTCATAAGAAAATATACGTTCATCACTTTCTTGCTTACTGTTCATCAGAGTTGCCTTATAATTTGTTGTTCTTACTATCCCACCTCGAGACTGTCATAGGTCGAGGTTGAGTTTTAGCTTATATACTGGTTTGACTTATTTCATTCTCGAATTTATCTGTTTAATTCCTTGTTTATCAATTGGTATTGGATTAAATCACATATCCTTAAAACCACAATATAAGTTTAATTGTTACTCGGATTTTAGGGTAAACAATGATCTTAATAGTTAGTAATGTATTTTTTTATAACAGTAATGTCTAGGTCATATTGCATGGATATTAATGAATTTTACGGAATACATACTAGTACTACCTCCACTAGTTAAAAAAGCAACGGGTAAAATGAAGAAAAGATCAAATGAATACAGAGCTTTGTGAAACAAAAATTTGGGAAAACTATATATATATATATAATTATTTTTAACCAACCGGCCATATCTGTAACTTGTCCTTTATCAAATTTGCCCCTCCAATTGTATGAGAAGCCCATATTTCGCGAGCGATGCTAAGTTTATCAAATTGTTCTCGCATAGAGCAATATTATTATGTGTCTGTTGAGTTTATTTCAAGCAAATATTCTTCTCCACGTGGAGACCGGAGAGAATAAAAGATTTATATTTGAGAATTTGCACCTTTTTGTTTGCTCAATTTCATTGATGCAAGCATAAACTCATAACAGTTTATTTATTTATTTAATTTATTAATCCACTTGTAATAAATGAAAGATAACACATCTATTTTAAACTTTAGAAAAGGTTAAATGTAAATTAAACCCAGTTTAAATGGTAATGAGTCAATTTATTTGCGGTGAATTAAACCAAGCATAATTAAGTGCTGCCAAAAAAATAATAATAAAACAAGCGTAAGTGGTGTAGTGCAATATATTACGCAAAAAGGAGTCTAATATAAAATTTAAAAAGAGAAGATCCCAAAGTAAAATAAACGGTGGGACGAAAAAGGGAAAAGGAAACCTTTCGAATAATATATTCTTTGACTGGGGTATTGAGGTTGAGATTAGAGAAGGGGTGAATATTCGAATCTTGAAAAGAAAAAAAAGATGCATGGAAAGGAAAAGAGGGGAAAAGGCACCTTTTTATTCGGTAACGCTTTTGTCTCGTGAATAGTGGCGGTCACTTTACGTTGAAGGGGTGTTTCCTTTTATCGAAAAATTATATTATTTAGCTAGGTTAAAAATTTATTTTTATGCATATATATTATATGTGCAGCTTTAGCTTATTAAGGACCATTGTCAAGCTTCAGCTTATATGTAGGAGTGACAAATGAGCGGGGCGGATTGGATATGGTTCGGATCGAAAACGAATAAATTATCTGTTTCGGCCCATATTTAATACGAATAAAAAACGGATTAACTGGCGGATAATATGGGTAACCATATTATTCACGACTTCTTGCATATTATAACTTTTGGGAGAACACTAAGTCTCCCTAACCTGAAAACCCTCCAATTTGAGGCTTTACAAATGTAAAAGTTAGACTCATTGGTTACCCATTGATTATCCATTTTCTAAATGAATAATATGGTTTTTATCCATATTTGACCCGTTTTCATAAATTTCATTATCCAACCCATTTTTAATGGATAATATGGGTGGTTAACTATTTTCTTTTAACCATTTTGACACCCCTACTTATATGTGTACCTCTTTTCTATTCATGTAATATAAATATTATTCTTGTATTCTCTTATACTTAGATTTTTATTACTACCTCTTATTGTTTTCGTTTCGGTTCTCCTATCATCATATTTTATTGTTGTCACTGCTTGTTATTACTGATTTCTTTTTCATCTTTTTTTAAGTCGATGGTCTATCAGATGCAACTTCTTTACCTTCACAAGGTAGGGGTAAGGTCTGTATACATACTAAATTATACCCTCCCCATACCTTATTTTTGGAAATAAATTATGTTTGTTTTTAATTTATTGTTAATATATATATATATATATATATATATATATATATATATATATATATATATAATGTGTTTTTATTATTATGTTCGTATGTATTTTTAAGCTAGCGTTTGACCATAGATTTTCAAATTTATTTTAAAAAATCGGATTTGAGTGAAGTTTGGTTTGAAGATGAAAATTTGTTTTGACGTAATTTTTTAAAACATATTTCACTTTTTAAAAAAAAAATATGAAATGTTACTTATACCCATAAGTTCTAAAAACTATCAAAAATACCCAACAATACCAAACAAACTTGTTACCTGTATATGCAGAACCTTCATGGATGCATTTATTATCATTATCACAAACCATAGTCCTGAACATAGATAAGATTGGCACAAAATTATCAATTTTATAATAAACTACATAATACACGATCCTAAAATCATAACATGATATTTTAACATTAACTGCTAATAATACAATTACCATCCACTATAATTCGTCAAATTACAATAATATTACAAGATCCATCAGCCCAAAAGAAAATGATAGTAATTAGCTGGAGGCTAATTGGGTCATAATAGGTGGTGGTTTTTAGTTATTCATAAAAAAAAATAAAAATTTTAGAGTAATTTTTGAAATTGTTAAAAAATTAAACAGTGATATTTTAGGACAAAAATAGGTTTAGAGCTAGTTTTGGAAATTGAAAATTTTGTTTTCAAAATCGGCCATAATATGGATAAAATCTATAAATAAATATGTTTTATCAAAAAAAATTGAACAAAATCTATGACCAAACGGGTCTAAATATATTAACACTCCTTGATAAAAAATTTGGCTAGTGTACGGACATGGAATCAATCGGCTGTGGCGAATTGGCCTCGTATTCCCAACGGTTTCCGATCGATGCCAGAGAAAAGCATATTCCTTGGAATGTACTCTTTATCCCTAGTCCCTACACTGCTCTCACACTACATTCCATTATGTGAGTACATAATTGCCATTTTTATAATATTATTTTAATGATATTCTTTGCTGGCTATGATAATGTTTGGACTCTACCTATTAATTCAAGAATCATGCAGCTCTTTTTTTGGTTCATCTGCAACCGTTGTCCCTGCGGGTCCTAGTATTTTTTCTGTTCAAATAGTATAAGCATATACTGTAGAGGTTCTATAATACATAATTTTTAATCTGTTTATCTCTAAAATATCCAAGACAAAATATATATATATATAGTAGCTTTCTGTTTATCACTATTTGCTGCATACTTCATTTTATTAAATATTATTTTTGGATTTTTTTATTCGATGTTTGACATCTGTATCGAAGTCCTAACTAATCTATTTTTGTGTCGTGTAGACTCATTAATCAATTTCTTATCACGTCCCTTTGTGAAACTTTATTTCCTCTTAGGGTCATGATTATTACAGTTAACAAGTTGCATATATTTATAAAATATCAAATGCAAAAAGAGTTTTTGATCTTATTAAAATATTTAAAGTTTTAGTTATCTTTTTTAGTTTCAAATTTTAACGCATTATAAGACGCAATTAGTGGAAGAGTACTCAATTCCAGCTAGTCTAACACCTAAAATAAATTTAATAAAGAATAAGGAATTATCACTCAAAACATGATTTAATGGTTTTGGTTGTTCTGATGTTCAAAAAGGAAAAAGAAAAGCTTTACAAGAGAAAGCACATTGATAAGAATTAAGAAGGCGTGTTATGATAAAGTATTGAACTAGCGGTAAATCCCCCCTTGCAGAATTAACCTGATATAGGCAATTGTTTAAACGAAAAATAGTGGATGAATGTATAATATATTTATAATCTATGTATAACCATACATAATCGATGCATAATTATGTATATCGGTAAAAAATAAATAATAAATTCGGCAACTATTTGTGTAAAGATGCCAAAGTCTTTTTGTTTCCAATTATTACATATTGAATCACTAAAAAAAAACTACTTCTGGTCCATACTATTTGTTTTTTAAGATTGTTGTACACCTTTTAATAAAGATATTTAATCATAATCTTAAGAATATTTGTTTAAATTATTATTTATATTTTTTAAATGTCTCACTTTATTAATACTTCGTTAATGAAACATCAAATATACATTAAGTAAAATAACAACTAACTTCTAAAAAAGTTTTGTTAGTCGAAACGATTAATATTTGGACAGAAGGAGATAATGAACAACCATTATTAACCTTCCTTGGCTTAACGAGATCACTATTAAGGTAGGATATTATAATACTTTTTTTCTTAAATAAGGGTTACGTAACGTGAATTTAAATTAATCGGCTACTGATTTTAAATACCAGATTGGCCTATGATTAAACTAAAAAAGAAGGTAGGATAGCAGTTGGAGCTTGGGGGTAGGGTGCGGAATGCCGGTGGACAGGCAGCATATATAGGGACATTACCCTTTTGTCTGCAACTTGAAAAGAGAAAGGACCAGTGATGCAGCAGATGCTGCTGCTTTTACTTTAACCAGATATTTTAGGTTCAAGCAATGTATATGAAAAAATTCTTGGTATGAAGTGTTTTCTCTCGAATAAGGTTCGATACGGCGTGAATCCAAATATAATTTGGCTCCAATACAAGACCTAGAAAAAAATGGAAAAGACAAAAAGACCTACTTTCCGCGTCTCCATCGTTCACGGCCGTGAATGTGCGCGCCTCGTCATGCATGAATCAGACTTCCCAATTTATTATTTATTTTTTTTGGCAAAGTTGATTGAATGTTGATCGTTACATTTTATAATAGAGCCTAGGTACTTTAAATGTTCATTTATTATAGTAAATAAATAAAGAGTGTAAGTTGTATATGTCGTTAATGTGAACAAATTACACTATTAGGTAGTAGATATTTATTTGTTATAGTAGGTTGTATTGCACATATTCTCCACAATATTGTCATATTCGTGTCGAATTTTCCAAAAATATACTTTTTGGAGTGTTCAATATGCACGCAACTACATTTTTGGAGAGTCCGGACAATATATATATATAGCAGGTAACTTGACTTAAATTCCAGATTATAAATTTTATATTTTAAGGAGACTTACATGTTGATATTTTTTATAGACATGATAATATAAAGAATTATTTATATAGTGATGTATATAATTTAAACTTATAAATAAAATACTTATAATTCATCATTCTACCTTGGGATCACATTTTGTGGTTGTTATAGCACGAAACGTTCTACTTGGTAGTTTTTTAACCTTAGAAATGTATGTTGTTACTTGTTACCCTAAGACATCTTTCCTTTATCAAACATCCCTTTCACAACAGTATTAAGTACTAGTTCACATCATTTTTTTAGCTGATAGAGTGTAAATTAATGCGTCCTAGCATGCAACGACGATCTGGTGAACGATAGACTTAAATTTAAACTGCACTGTAGGGTTTAAGTTGGATTTGGAATAATTCATTGATACGAAAATTTTACTATTAGTATTTGTTGCTAGATACTTTAATACGTATAAGTATATCTCGTTCTATTTTAATATGATATTCTTTTCCTTCATATTATAGACGACATTATTGGCTATTTAAGTGGAGTTGGTACTATGGAGACAGTGTTGAAACTAATTGGAGAAAATATTTATGTTTGTGATTTAATCAATTTGTAGAATTAGTTTTATATCGTATATTGCATATGCGTGAATTTTTTTCTCTCCTATACATTGTGTCACGACCCAAAACCAACTCGGTCGTGATGTGCCTATCATGGAACTAGGCAAGCCGACATACTCCCAAACAATTCGATATTTCATTAAAAGTTAGATAATAGCCTTTCTCATACTGAAATTTCATAAAAGAGTTCAACTTGAAAACAAAATGCGGAAATAAATAGCCCGACATCGGGGTGTCACTAAGTCATGAGCAACTACTACAACTGTTTTGAAATATAGCAAGACTAACATAGTCTAAGAATACCATGATACACTAAAGGGAAGATAAAGAAGGAGAAAAGCAGGTCTGCGATCGCCAGGTAGCTATCTCGCTATCTCCGATGAAAGTCAGCAACTGGAATAGTCAACGGCCGCTACCATGGTCAGAGATACCTGGATCTGCACACAAGGTGCAGGGGGTAACGTGAGTACACCAATTCAGTAAGTAACAAGTCCAAACTATGGACTGATAGGTCGTGACGAACGTAACCTCAACAAGTAATAGAAATAAACTGTGCAGGAAACGTACGCTATCAGTTCAAGTATACAACTCAACCAGTAAAATAAATACAGATCTGAACAATATGAGATATAAAGCTCAGATAACTCTATATGCCAATGCACAGAATGTATGAAATGCACCATGTGCTCCCACTCTCAAGTGCACAATCACTCGGTACTGCATATGGCCATCTGGCCCAGGAAAATCCATCTCGGAACATATACAACACTGACTGCAAGTCATCTAGTACCGAAGAAGAAGGGTAATCCAACCCTTATATATATATATATATATATATATATACATATATATATATATATATATATATATATATATATATATATATATATATATATATATATATATATATATATACTCAACCCCTCGGTACCGCATATGGCCATCCGACCTAGGGAATCTATCCCGGAATATACTCATCCTTGACTATAAGTCACTCGGTACCGAGGAAAAAGGGTAATCCAACCCTGTGGATAAATCCATCTCCAGATATTAATACTTCGGACAAATTCATGTCCAGGGATCAATCCCTCAAAATATCATCTGCGCTTACCGAGGGTGTGTTACAGACTCCGGAGAGGCTCCTACAGCCCAAGCGCTATCATAATCATCAATATAACCGCTGCGGCGTGTAGCTCGATCCCATAACTATCACTCATAATCAGGCTCTCGGCCTCACTCAGTCATCACTCTCCAGTCTCACACACACGGGCTCACAATGCCATGAAACTAGCCCGAAACAATGATATAATGTGCCAAATAATAATAATTGAGACTGAGGCATGATATGATATGCATGAATAAGACTGAGTACAGAATGTCAATGAAACTAATGAGATGACAGTAAGAAACGACCACTCGTGTCTCAATAATATCGGCGCAAAGCCCTAACATGATATCTAGGATGTTTTACAGCTTATTACTTAATCACATGATAGAAACACGGATATTAGTAAGAAAAGAGTCACTAAACGGTGTCATGGAATGAACCAGGCCATAATTCTCACGGTACACGCCCACATGCCCGTCGCTTGACAGGTGTGTCACCTCAATACTAATCACATAACACATAGTTCGGGGTTTCGAACCCTCAGAACCAAGTTTGGAAGCGTTACTTACCTTAAACCAAGCCAAATCCATCTCCGCAATGCCCTTGCCTTTGTAATCGGTCTCCAAACGTACCGAATCTAACCAAAAGTAAAACAATGCAATCAATATAGGCCAAGGAACCAATTCCACACGAGAAACTATCAACTTAGACCAAAATCCCGAAATTCACCCAAACCCGCCTCCGGGCTCATATCTCGGAATCCAACAAAAATCACAAAACTAAAAAGCCCTTTCACTCACAAGTCCAAACATACAAGATTTATCAAAATCCGACTCCATTTGACCCCTCAAAAACTCATTCAAACTCTCCAAAAATCGCAAGCCTAACCCCTCATTTTCACCCATAATCTTCACTAACTACATGATTAAACAACAAAAAATTACCATAAACACGAGTATTAGGGCTCAAACCACTTACTTTATTGATAAACCCTTGAATTCCTCCTCAAAATCATTCTCAAAAGCTCCAATGCTGACTAAAAATGGTGAAAAATGAACCAAAATTCGCGAAGTCCACAATATATACTGTCACGCCCCGAACCTGGGCATGGACGTAACACGACACTCGGTTCCTAACTACATGTGACCGAGCAAACCAACTAGCTGGCTGAATCAACATGTGATATCATAACATACTAAATGTGGAAGATAAACTAACATGTACTGATATACTGAAAGCCTGAATGATAAAAAAAACAAAGTGTTGAAACACTATACAAGTCTGAAAGATGTCTGTAGCCAACATGGCTTAACATAAAAGGCCTGAGACTCTGTCTAACTGTTACTCTAGTCTATAAAGCCTCTATTGAAGTACTGAAAACACTGACTATCTGTAAATATTGAAAGGTTGTAAAGTAATGATAATGCCCCGAAAGAACTGGGGATCACCAAATAGCTAGTACGAGAATCCTAGCGCTCTAAATCATCAACCTGTAAATTATTACCTGTATCGTGAGATGCAGGCCCCGGGAAAAAGGGACGTCAGTACATTTGAATTGCAGTGGTATGTAAAGCAACTGAAAGAAAGAATTAAAAATGCTGAAACTGAAACTAAGCTGATAGCTAATAATTGATAATTGATACTGAAATGATAACTATTGAAGCTGAAATTGAAATGATAACTGATAACTGAACTGATAACTGGTAACTGAACTAATAATTGATAACTGAAAAAGGAAGTAAGGATATGAATACTCCCTCTTCTGAATGATGAATAACCTGTTTATCTGAATATTAAACTGCGGCCTCAGGCGCAATATATATATATATATATGCACAAACTGCGGCCTTAGGCCCAAGCATAAAGCATAAACTGCGGCCTCAGGCCCAAAGATGCATAAAGCATAAACTGCAGCCTCAGGCCCAAAGATGCATAAAGCATAAACTGCGGCCTCAAGCCCAAATACAGGTGTTCAACAATCAGAGATTTAAAATCAGGAACTGAGAATCATATCGCAATACATGATAATGAAATACTTAATTACACTGAGTCACATGATACCGGAATACTGGATCCTATCGAGTTACATAATACTGGAATACTGAATAGGACTAGGCTGACACATGTACTCTTGAACTGATTATGAACACTGAAACTTCAAATGTCTATGACATGCTGAGTAAGCTATACTGATACTTAGGGACATCAAACCCAAGTCTATATTAAATACGAACTGAGCTCACAACATTCAGAATGAAAGTCATGAATGAGTTATGAAGCTAGAGAATAGAAGTACTATAACTATTCAAGGAACTAGGATTAGCTATATTTCTGAGGCAATTGATACGTCGTAAAAGAAACGTAGTGTAGGGAGAATCATTAACATTCCCAAACATAGAGAGTTAGCCTCACATACCTTAACTTCCTGCTCTTGAGCGTAATACAATATTCGCCAATCCTTTCAGCTTTAATCTATATCAATACAAGTCAAAGAGATTCCATATTAGCAATAATACTCATGTTTTGGTTACTTAGGCATTTTCTCAAACACTTGGTGAGAATAAAGCTTCATAGTCCTTATTAATGGTGTCTCTACACCCAATAACTCATTCTCTTGCAACTAGATAAATTTCAAAGTCTCACATAGTTATAATCAACATCATTCTTTATCACCCATAAGGTAAACAACACCCTTAGTCAATAATCAACAATCAACAACCCAAACCTATAATCGTTCATGCTTTTCTATCAAACCATCAACTCATAACTCATGAACTAGAGTCTATAATTATTAATCTAATGCTAGAATCAATTAGAGAGTGAAGATATTACATTTTTGAAGTTCAATCCCCTTGAATTCGAGTTCTAGGCTTCCTTCCTCCAACAACGATGTCTCAATCGAATATCTAATGATATGAAGGGCTTACCCATGTTAATAAGATGTTGGGAAATTGAAAGTAACTTGGAATCGCCATTAGAACTTACCTTGAGTGGTGGAAGGACCCTTAAGGAGTTAGGTTTTTGAGAGTTCCCCTTTATAGAGCAAGTTTTTATGTTTTGGGGTTGTGGAGAACGAAATATAGCTTTAAAACGATCCCCTACGAGTGCACCCGCGCACCTGGAAACCTGCCCACGCTACTGACCGCGCAAAACGGCAGTAACACTGCCTCAAAATTAGTGCGGTCGCGCTATGGGCACGCTAACGGACGCGCATATCGCATACTATTCTGTAAAACGCGCATAACTTTTTGCATAGAGATCCATTCGGGCTTCATAATATATAGTTGGAAAGCTATTGCAAAGGACTACAACTTTTTTGATTTGAGTTTTCCCAAATTCTTTACACCTCTTTACTAAACTCTGCTGGAATACAGAACTTCAGCAAACTTAGTCGATTTTGTCAAATCTTATGCTCCTTACTTTTCATCTTGATTTTGAAACAACTATTTTTACCCATAATCATCCCAATGAGACTTCACGTGTCCAAAATATAACCTTACTACTCATTTAACTCATTCATACCTAAGCCTAATTTACGGAATGTTACATATACTTTCTGCCCAGAACTTCCACATCTGCGGTCAAGATGTCGCTATTGCCATGCCGCACCTGCGGAAAATCTATCATAGGTACGGTTCTCACTTATGCCATCAAAACCCGCTTCTACGGTCCCACATGTGCACTCCACTACTCGCAACTGCAGCTCCCAGCCAACCTCAGCTTTGGCTGCATCTGCGGCCCCTTCTCCGCTTCTGCGGGCTCGCACCTGCGGTCTCCACTCCGCAGGTGCGATTATGACAGATGAGCTCAATCTTCAGCATTCCTCAAATTCCAATCTTGTTTCGTCAACCACCCAAAATCAGCCCGAGGCCCTCGGGACTTCTACCAAACATACCAACAAGTCATATATCAACATACGAACTTAGTCGAACCTTCGGAACACTCAAAACAACATCAAAATACCAAATTACTCTCGGATTCACGCTTAAGAACTTCCAAATTCCACAAACGATGCCGAAACCAATCAAATCACCTCCGAATGATCTGAAATTTTACACACACGTCACAAATGACAATACGGACCTACTCCAACTTCCGGAATTCCATTCCGACCCTGATATCAAATTTTTCACTGCCGACCAAAATTGTCAAATTTCTAACTTTTGTCAATTCAAGCCTAATTCTACCACGGACCTCCAAATTACATTCCGGACGTACTCCTAAGTCCAAAACACCTAACGGAGCTAACAAAACCATCAGTATTTATATCCGAGATCGTTTACACATAAGTCAACATCCGATCAACTTTTCAAACTTAAGCCTTCCCAAAAGAGACTAAGAGGGTGTTTGGCTAAGCTTATAAGCTGGTCAAACTGGCTTATAAACACTTTTTGGCTTATCTACGCGTTTGGTAAAATTAAAAGCACTTATAAGTTAAGTGCTTATAAGCTAAAAATAAGCCAAAAGCCATAAGTTGGTCTCCCCCAACTTATTAAATTTCAGCTTATAAGTACTTTAGGTTTGATCAAAATATTTACTATTCTATCCCTAAAATACTTCTTTTTAAAACAAAACTCTTAATATATCCAATTCTTTAACTGCTTATTATTAATTTCAGCACTTTTATCCAAACACGTATCTGCTTATTTTTAAATCAGCTTCAGCACCTAAAAGTGCTTTTCAGCACCTAATGCTTATCAGCTACTCTAAATCACCTAAGCCAAATGGGCTCTAAGTGCCTCAATTCCTCTCCGAATCCACTCCAGACCCGAACCAACTAACCCAACATGTCATAATATAGCTGAAGAATACAAAAGGAAGCAGAAATGGGGAAACAGGGCTATAACTCTCGAAACGACCGATTGGGTCGTTACACTTCGACTATATTTACAATAACATCATTTTATAAATTCACTTATTTATTTCACGACCATGTAAACCGCGACCAAATTCACTAATATAATACAAACAAAATGTCATTAGTCTCATTTTTCTTTTTCATAATAGTTTCTTAAGGAGAAAAAGGAAAGGATAGCCGAAATAGGTTGCCAATCAAAAAATTCAACTTTATATAATTAATGTATTGTGATGACAATTCTTTGTAATGAATAAAGAAATATTTTTCGCGATTATGCACGTAGATTGAAATTTGAACTTTCACCAAAATGGTAAATGTCAAATAAAACCTTCATTTAATATTCGATGCTCGTCTTGACTTTCTTTTCTTTCTTCTTCTGGTCTAGATTTCCCAACGTAGCTGGAATATTCAGCAATTTCAAAATGAGATGCTGTTTTTCTTTAAGAAAAGTTCAGTGCACCAAACAAAAACTTAAAGGAGAAAAGAAGAAAGAAAGAAATGGAAGGAAAGCAGAGTTGATGTAAGTTATAGCCAATGCTATCGGAAAAATTTCTTTGTACCAATAATTGAGATACGTGATTCCTATGATCAGTTGGTGAATCTGTATACATTGATAAATACAATTATATTAATTTAAAGGTAATTATTGACAATTGTCTAAAATAAGAATGTATGTAGGTAATCTAAAACATATGATACTTAACCTGCTACAATTGTTAACAATGTGACAATTATTTAAACTAAAGCATATAAATTAAATGGCCAAATTAAATACTTATAGATAATAAATATATCACCACCTATTCCAAACTTTTTTACCAATATTTAGAAAAAAATTATCCCTGAAGAACGAATAAATATTGGGCTTGAAGCGTGAGAAGAGCTAGTGTGACCGTTTGCTAACGCGTGATTACCACGTTTGCTAACAGTTTGGCCTTTTCATGTTAATCTTGATTTTTTAAATTATTTAGTATAAAATTTTTTTATTGACTCGAATAATTTAGATCCATATCATTTGAGAAAGAAGCAATCCCTGTAATAAAAAAAAAATTCATTTTCATAACTCAAACTTGATCGCCTCGATCATAAGCGGAGAGATTCCGTCAATCCCACCACATCACTACTGGATAATAATTATATCTCCTTTTTATTGTGGCTTCGTGGTCATCCGCTCAAAGAAGCAAAGCCAAACTTATACACCACTTTTCTTGCCACTCAATTTTCTTTTGCTTTTCAACTTTATAAAAATAAATTCTTCATTCTTATAGGGTTCTATTGCATAATCCTAAATGTGAAATTTCGAAATGGTTAATATTTCAAAAATGCAAAAAATAAAAATAAAAAAATTGAATATGTAGTGAAGATTGTTATTCTTAGATTTCAAATTTTTAGGAGCAATGTTGGGAATTTACACACACTTAAGTATTTATATATGTTTACCCCCAAAAATGGGTAACAACTAAATTTATACGCGATTTAAAGGATATGTGATTCAATTCAATACGAATATCTAAGAACAATAAGTAATTAAGTTAAAGATAAAATGAAAGATCAAACTAATTGTAATGTGATGATCAAGCCTCATCTCCGGAGAACAGTAAAATTCAATCTCGATCGGACCCTCGATATAAGCTCGGATGCTAATAAAAAAAGTAAATAACTGAGGAACACTTTGAGTAATAGCTAGAAGACAGAAATGGACTTTTATTGCTTTAATTTGCGTCTCAACAATGTGTCCAAATGAAAGAAACTTTCCCTTTTTATATAGCTTTTTCCGATAAATGTCAATCTACAGTTGATATTGGACGAGATTCGCGTCGTAATATCCAGTTGAGGGTGAATATTACGGCTCCCTACTTGTCATGCATAATCGTTCCCCGTGTTTCCCGTGGTCTAGAAACTTTACTTGGTCTGGGTCCGTTATTTCATCGTGCCGATCCTAGGTTCACTCCTTCCAGGTTCCGATACGAGGGGTCATTCGGCCTTGTTTATAGTCGTGTCGAACCGTGCTTCCCTCTTGTTTTTGTATTGAGGAATCGGGAAAAATTTTGCCCCCAATTTTATTCATACACAATATCAATGATGTTTTTATTCCAATTCTCATCTAAATTAAGGTTAATTATTGAAACTCGAAACCATCTTCCAGTATTTCTATCAACACATGCACTTCATGCCACTTGATGTCTACATTAATCTTAAATTGATTTGGTACGAAGTAACATTATATTTCTACATTGTTTTAATGTCCGGTCACATTAATTCGTGCTTTTGAAGAATTTAAATCAGCAACATAAATGACTGCACTACGGTTTTATATGTGTTCACTGTTGAAGTTTCTGTAACTATTTAAAGACTACGAAGTAAAGTAAGTTTAAGAAACCATTCTTTGGCTTCACTTAATATTTAACTCTGCACCACTTTATCCTAGGCCAATGTCTACTCACAAGGTTCTTGCTTTTGAGTGAACCAATATATATTTATAGGCTATTAGGTTTAGATTTAGAAGCTTACTCCACAGAAAATTAAGTTTTTTTTTTTTAACAAACACGAATGCTGATTGTGAAATACTCCTAATTACTCCGCCCGATCCACAATAAGTGACCAATTTGCTTTGGGCGCACTCATTAAGAAAATACTAAATTCTAAACAAAACTAGTTAGTGTGACTAAATTACCCTTAATTAAATGTTGCAACATAGTTATAGTAGCACTTCTCTTTTCAAATGTGAGGAGTAAATGACTTTTTAGAGATATGTACATAAGGGTAATTTTGGAAAAATAAATTGAATTTTTTCTTGATTATATAGATGGATATTTATTTTGAAGCAAAATAAAAAAGTAAATTGGTCACTTATTATGGATCGGAGAAAGTAAGTTTAAAGACAAAAATAGAAAAATCCGACAAGTTCTCAAACCCTGCATAAGTTTAAAATTGAATTTAGATAGCACATGTGTGCTTAGAAAACAATGAGAATTGTTTCATAAAATAAGCATACGTACATTAGTCTTACTTTTGAGAAAACAGTTTATATTCAAGTTCTTGTTTTCATTACACTAAAAAAGTTTGGAGGTTATCGTGGAGAAACGGTAAAGTTATTTTGTGTAATTATATATCACGGATTTGAGTCGTGTAAGTAACTATTAATGCTTGCATTAGCATAAATTGTCTATATCACACTCCTAAAAGTACTTTCCTTCTTTGAATCTTGCATGAATATAAAATACTTGGTGCACTAAACTGCCTTTATAATTGAAAAGGGTAACGAATATTGCTACCTAAGTAATATCTCAACACTTGCAAGAAAGAAAGAGAATTAATCAACTATTAGTACTGAAAAACAAGACCTTTGTTTGTCTAAACGCCATGTGCATAAAATTTTCACATGCATACTCTTTACCCTCAAAATTGGATAACAATTGAATTTATATGCGGTTTTAAGGATACGTGATATAATTTAACACAAATTAAGAAAATAGATTAATATTAAAATCAATGACAGAAAAATGAATGCAAACCACACAAGTTGAACAGTGTTAGCCTTGAAGGTTGGTCACCCTCGAGCCAGATATTGCCTCAATCGATATCAAAACAGAGTAGCAAAATAATAAGAACTAGAAATAATAATATATTGCCTTTGGATGCGTGTTGCAATATGTCTTACGAAATAATCAAACCCCCTTTATATAGTAGGAGAGTCTACTTAAGATACAATTCTACCAAAAGTATGAAATCTCACGATTTGCCAATTATTCGGTCTCTCGTTGATACGTGCCGAGATTCCCGCCGTGATATCTAACTGGTTACGGATATCTGGGCCTCCCGTTATTCGGTCCGATAATATTTTCTTGAGCTTGATCGGAGTCGAGGTCGGTTCCGAAGCTACGGGCTTGATGATATTGAAGACGCATGCTCTAACTTCATACCTTGGTTTGATATAATCCGGAGTCGATCTTTAACCCAACGCGTTTCAGCGCCGATCTGTCATGCAATAGATGAGCCTGGTTTCGACCGTATACCGATAGTTCCCTCAGTTTTCAGAGAGTAAATGACGAGAAACGATTTGAGCCCCCGATTTTCGTCTCGAGTCTACGCGGCAGAAACGACAAAAACTGACGAAACGTCTCGTCATTCATGTCTTTAATGACATCTAATGTTCATTTGTTACTGGTCGGCCATTACGGGGTTGGAACTGTTGTTTGCAAACTATAAATACTCAAACTTTAGTTCATTCAAACTTTACGTTTAAACCTCTGTTACTCTTGTTCTTAAAACCCTTTGTATTCTCCAACACTTGTATAAGATCTCTTGAGGCTTTTGCAAGAATTTTTACTTATCTTCATTCTAAAACATTAAGCGTGACCTTTTAACTTTCTCTTCTTCATCTTCATTCAAAAGAAAAATGGTGAAAACTTCTAAAACAGTTCCACAAAAAGAGATTGCCTCTTCTTCACGACCTATCGGCAATGGATCAGCGGCGGAACCTCACCCTGCAGAGTTTGTTCTCGGTGGGTGCTCGACCGGTGGTGATTTCAAGGTCGAAAAAACATCTTCTGTACCAGGTCGATGCGAGCCGGTCACGAGATATATATGCTCGATCACCGATGATCTCCTCTCCAAGGTCAAAGAGGATTGCAACTGGCTGATAAACATGTGGTGGTGCCTTCGCCTGAGAAAGCAATTACTAACCATATGGAGGGTTTTCTTAAGCGTCTACACTTATTCCTTCATGTTGGGTCCCTTAGACTCGGTCAATGTTGCCTTTTGCAAGAGGTACGAGGACCCTCGGTCAAGTTCACCCCTCTTTCTGGAGGATAGTAATTCTCCATCGCTTTTTTGTTAGCAAAATCGAGGGATGTTCCTTCACCCTCAATCATCACATGTGTTTGTACAGTCCCCGACTCTTATGAGGGGGATTAGTAAAACTTTCCCGTTGGGCCAATAGGGCCCCATTTTCGAGTATAGATAAGGATCCGGACCGAGGCTGGATAGGCCGATTCGTTCGAGTGAAAACCTCGGATTTAATCCCAATCGAGGACATTGCTATTTCCTGAGAAATGGAACATGAAATGTAAGTATAATTTTGCCTTAAAGATTTTGTTTATTGTTTTTCCCTTTTCCTCCCTTATTATCGACGTTTTGTGGTGCAGCCGTTGCTCAAATGATGAATGCAATTCCTCGACTCAAGGAGTGGGCCGAGTACCTCGTGTCGCAAAAACCCTAATCAAAGCGCGCGTGGCGCGAACTGTCTAAGGGTCAGTGGGAGGCTCGTTCCCATGGTAAGTTTTCTTTTATGATTTAATAGTATTTGATTTCTTTCTCGTGTCGTTGAGTTCTCATTAGTTCCGTTTTCTTCTGTAGGCCTACCTAAGGATGTTGCTATGAGACCTCTATCTAGTGACGAGGATGTGCCTCTCGAGTCCCCTGCCTCGAGGCAGGGCGATGAGAAAAAAAGGAAAAGGGCCCTGAGTTCGCCGAACTCGGAGAAGAAAAAACCAAAAAGGAGGCTGGGGCGCAAACCCACGGAAAGCACCGATGCTCTGACCTCAGACTCAGCCCACCAACTGAGGGATGAGTCCAAAGAGGAAGAAGATAAATCCAAGCTGATGGTCCGCGTGTGGTCAAGTGTCATGATACGAGAGGCCTCTGAACCGGCAGGGGATGAAACTGAATTGTCTCGACTTGGGGAGGTCGAGAAGGAGACCATGGCCGGAATTATTCGGGCAAATAAAGGTTCCCCAAAAGACGTGCTTGGGGTGATTGATATCTCTAGGTCCCCTTTATTCTCCGACTCTATGATCAACGAGGCTGACATGCTAAAAGAGCGTTCACACGATGGGCCTTAGGGAGTGGCATATATCAATCATTTTTTCGAAGTCTTAGAATCTACCACTTGGGAGGACGTCATCGGGTTTGGTGACTTTCCAATGCCAAAGAAATCACCATCTTCGGATGCCAGTGGGTCTTCTTTGAGTGCAAAGTTAGTTGATCGGTTCTCGGCTCTGTATGCCGATCCTGACCGAAAGCGGTCAATAATTATCTCTATCCTGGAGGACGGTTGGGTTATCTCCGCCCCCGTGGGGGCTGCTAGATTTCTTCGGTGCTTGGTGACCGAAGAGGACCAGGACAAGATGGACGCGGTGGAAGCACCCTGCCTGTTAAATGAAGCTCAATAGGCATTGAATTGGGTAACTTCGAGTGCCTCTTTACTATGCACTTCAGATTCTAAGTTGCAAACGATTGTAACACTTTTTTTATGCTTGTAGGACTCGGTACTTCATAATGAAACTTTCCTCTGATATAGGGAGGAGTTAACCCTACACGAGGTCAAGATTCGGGAGCTTACTAAGAAGAGGGCTACCTACAAGCTTCTCAGTGAGAAACTCCAGGTCGAGCTAGAAGCGGCTCAGAGGGAGCATGTCGAATGGGTCGAGCAGGTAAGAAAAGTACGTGAAGATAGTGATGGTGATTTGGACACGATGGCTAATGGTCCGAACCTGCAGGTCCAAAAGAGGCTTGAACAGATTGAGCAGCTCCAGGTGGAAGTGGACATAGTAAAAGCTGAGGCCAAAGAATGGAAGAAAAACATGGACCTCCTAGCCTCGGAAAAGGAGACTGTCCAGGCTCAACTGGCGTTGAGTGAGGCCCAGCTCTGAACTGCAGAGAAGAAGGCCTCGACCCAAGCTTAAACAATCAAGGATATCCGGTATCAACTGAGTTCGGCGGTCTTGAGCCATGAAAATCTGGGCAAGGAACTTGAGGCAGCTAGGTTCGAGATTGCTGAGGTCAAGGCCGAAGTTGATGAGAGGGTGGCCCAGCATAAGGTCGATGCCGAGGCAGCTCAGGATCAAGCGAAATATTTAGTGGAGCATATGAAGTGGCAATCCCAAAGGGAGGCCCTCGAAGGAGTTCAAACTCAGGGCTTCGACCTGCTGGCTAAGATCGAGAATGCCAAAATATCGGAAGCCAAGGCCATGAAGCTGGCTTATCCCGAGGAGGAGGATTCTGAGGGTCTGGAGACTCAAATGAGTCCGAAGGCGGTGAAGATCCCGAGGGTTAAGATGCTGCCCCGATGAGGACCAGGCCCCTTAGGCCTTTAGATGTTTTTGTTTTTTGAAATCTTGTTGGGGCTGTTTGGCCCTTGTAAAAAATTTTATCGGGTTGTTTGGCCCTTGTAAAAAGAATTTTGTTATGAATATATAAGGCTTTCTTTCCCTTTTTCGGCTTTCGATTTTTTCTCTTTGCTTTCTCATTTATATTCACAAATATCAAAATGCTTTTGCACGAAATAATCAGGTTATATTTGAAGGTTCAAACAAACTTTGCCTTTACATTAATCATTTTAAGGCATTTTGGGGTTTCGGTGTTACCAGAAAATTCCTCCCAAAGTAAGTAGATGAGATTGTAGTTCCCTGAGGGTAGCCTTTAGAACCGGTTATGAAGATTTTCTTTTTTGAAGGCCTAGTTTTTATTACGAGTCTCGGATGTCTTCGAGCCGTGTTAATATGGCTGTAGCCTTTTAGTTCGAGAGTCGCCCAATGGACTTGCTTTCCCGAGTTATCCGGGCTTGACTAATATAACAGTCCCTGAGTGGAGATGGCCGCGATCTTTAAATTTGGGGGTTGCCTAATAGTTCTTATGCCCCTGATGTCTAATAGCTTGAACCATTCGAGTTTGTTTTCGGACGCCAGTTCCCAAGTGCGAGAGTGATTGTTCGATCTCAGGTTTAAGGTGACCCTTGGGCTCATTACTTTTAGGGGATCGAAAGCAGGAAATTCTTTAAGAAATGTAAATAAGAATTTTTTTTAAAAGACAAGATGATTGCAAGGAAGATGCTTCTTCTTGCGTACATATTTTATGCTAGGGCTCGAAAAATCTATGTGGGCATGGTTCGGTTGACCGTTTGGACCTTACAATAAATCCTACCTATCAAGACCCTTCCATAGTGAAGTAATTTCCTTACTAAAGTTGATATTCGAGGGTAATGCCCCACAACGTTCAAGGTTAATTATAGAGAGAAGCCTCGGATACTGTTGATGCGATCCTTAACACCAAATCATGATCTCCACTATTGCCTTGTTAAAAACCTTGCCGGAAAACCCATTTGGGACAAAATCGGTTCAAGGGAAAAAGAGTGCAACGCGTACTTTCAGACCTAAGACTTTGCACGGCTCCTTGTCGGTGACCTGCAACTATTAGTTCAAAATATAAATAAAAGGAAATGAATGGGTCGTACCTTAGCAGTAGTATCATTTTAGGTGAGATACATTCCAATTGCTCGATAGTTTTTCTCTATTCATCGTTCCGAACTTATAGGATCCTTTCCCAGTGACCTCGAGGATTTTGGTACGGTCTCTCCCAGTTCGGACCCAACTTTCCTTCGTTCCGATTTCGGGTGTTCGGTGTGACGTTCATTAGTACTAAGTCCTCGACGTTGAAGTATCGAAGGTTGGCCCTTTTGTTGTAATATCTCTCAATCCATTACTTTTGGGCAGCTAACCGAACAAGGGCGGCTTCGCGCCTTTCATCCAACAGTCCCAAGTTCGTATTCATGGCCTCGTCATTTGATTCTTTTGTTGCATATCGAAATCTGATACTTGGCTCTCCGACTTCGATCGGTATTAGAGTTTCGGCACCGTAAACCAACGAAAATGGGTGTGGCCCCAGTACTGGACTTCGAGGTCATACGATATGCCTATAGGACTTCGAGTAGGATTTCCTTCCATATTCTTTTGGCGTCAGTTAACCTTTTCTTAAGGTTTTGGAGTATGGTCTTGTTTCTCGATTCAGCTTTTCTGTTCCCACTAGGGTGATAAAGTGTTGATAGATTCTTTTGATCTTATGATCTTCGAGAAACTTGGTCACTTTGCTGCCGATAAATTATTTTCCGTTGTCATATGCAATTTCGGATGGCATTCCGAACCGACATATGATGTGGTCCCAAATAAAGTCGATGACTTCTTTCTCCTTGACCTTCTCGTATGGTTGTGCTTCAACCCACTTAGAAAAATAGTTAGTCATAAATAGGATAAATTGAGTTTTACCCGGTGCCCATGGAAGAGGGCCAACGATGTCCATTCCTCACTTCATGAATAGCCATGGTGACAAGATCGAATGCAGCAGTTCCTCGGGTTGGTGAATCATCGGAGCATGTCTTTGACATTCATCTCACTTTTGTACGAACTCCTTCGCATCTTTTTCCATGTCTATTCAATAATAGCCAGCTCTTATTACCTTTCGAACCAATGATTTGGTGCACGAATGATTTTTGTAGGTGCCCTCGTGAACTTTCCTTAGAACATACTCGGTATCTCCTAGTCCCAGACATATTGCTAGCGGGCCATCGAACATTCTTCTGAATAAGGTTCCATCTTCGGACAAGGTGAATCAGGTTGCCTTTGTGCGCAGGGCCCTCGATTCTTTTGGATTTGAGGGAAGTTTCACGGTCTTTAAATACTCTATATATTTATTTCTCCAATCCCAAGTTAAGCTTGTGGAGTTTATTTTGGCGTGACCTTCTTCCATTACCAATCTCATGAGTTGTACGACTGCCCCCGAGTTGAGCTTGTTGTCTTCGACCGACGACCCTAAGTTTGCAAGGGCATCGACCTCACTATTTTAATCTCGAGGTACATACTGTAAAGTCCACTCTTTGAACCGATGTAATGTTACCTGTAATTTGTCTAGGTACCTTTGCATTCGTTCTTCTCTGACTTCGAACGTTCCATTAACTTGGTTCATCACAAGGAGGGAGTCACACTTAGCTTCGATCACCTCCACCCCCAAGCTTTTGGGCAGTTCGAGACCTGCAATCATGGCCTCATATTTGGCCTCGTTGTTAGTCAATTTCACAGATCTAATGGATTGTCTAACTACATTTCCTGTGGGTGGCTTCAGTATGATGCCAAGTCCGGACACCTTTGCATTTGAGAACCGTCCGTAAAGAGGGTCCAAATTCCCGAAAACACCCTAAAGTTTACCAACAACTCTCTTTCAAATATGGGTATTAGGACCAGCATAAAGTCGACGACGAAATTTGCCAAAATTTGAGACTTAATGGCTGTCTGGGGTCGATATTCGATATCGTACTTGTAAGCACGTGATTTTTGCCCTATGAAAGAATTACTCCCAAAAGTTCAAAATAAAATGATTTTTCTTGGTGTGCAATTTTGAGAATTTTTGTGACATTTTTGGATAATTGTTTGTATTTGTCTGTGCGTGATTATTTGTTAAATTAATAAAAAAAATACAAAAATATATCGCATTTTGCATGTAGGATTTAATTCTACAATTATTAGTAATTAAGTTTGTTTTACAAAAAATGAAAATCACAAAAATAGGCATCTTTCGCATTTTTAGCATTTAATGTCCAATTGTACAATTTCATGCTTAATTATTACTTAATTGTGTATTAATTGTTATTGGGAGTTAATTTGCGCTTTCATAACTTAATTTAGTTCTATATGATAATTTAAGGATTTTTAGAATTTAGTTTTAGAAAAATAAAAGAAGAAAAGAGAGCAAAAAATATAAAGAAAATCGGAATTGGGCTCTTCTTCAAATTCAAGCCACAGGCCCAAAAAATACCCAACCTTACCCATGACCCGGTCCATTTTGAACCGGGTCGACCCGGTCCATAACCCAAATACCCAACACCCCCCTATCTTACACAAAACAAAACCAAAAAAAAACTAAAAAAACCTAAAAACCAAAACCTAAAACACTACCCATCCGCCCCCTCCTCTCTTTCCTTCTTCTTCCTAAAGCTCCAAGAAAGCCATCAATGGCTACCCTCTTCACCATCTCCACACACACACACACCCCCACAGCGACACACACACAGCAACACACACACACAGTGCACGCAGCAGCCGTTCATGGCTCCTGCTTCTTCTTCGCCGTCGTCCCAAACGACCTTGCTGCTGCGTCGTCCATGGCTTCCCCGCTGCTTCATCTTCTTCATCGACCACCATAAACGACCAGCCATGTCCGCCTATTGCAGCAGCGACCACTGCTTCCGCTTTTTCCAGCTTTGTCATCGTCGAGTTTGAGCTCGACACCCATGGATGCCGCTGCTGCGTTGCTGCTGCCCGTCTGCTGCTTCTGCTACGTCCAAAGATACCCGTCGTTGCTACTTTAGTCCGGTCCGAAATTAAGACTCAAACCATCTCGTTTGTTCGAGCTTTGGTTGGGGTCGTCAAAACAGTCCATACGAGTTCGTCGTGGTCAGTCATTGTTCGTTGTTTCGATCCGGTTAGTGGGTTTTGAGTTTTATTTTTGTCCGTATTTCATTTTGATATTCTCAAATCTAAAATCGGGAAATGTTTGTTGTTCGTGTTCATTGTTTTGCTAATTTTCAGTTTGTTCATGTGAAATTGTTAGTTTAATGTTTGTTAGATGCAAATTGAAATTTAATTAATTATTTCTTCAGTTTGTTTCATGTGTTATGTATTTTTTTCAGAAATTGTTAATGTTGGTTAAATCGTTTGAATCCGTCATGTTTGTTGTTTAAAATAGATTTAATTCATGTTCATCTTTGTTTGAAGTTCGTTTTTAATCCAGTGATTTAATGTGAGTTTATGTTTTGGTTTTTGATTTGTTGAGTTAGTTTGAATCATGTATTTTGTTGTTGAATCTATGTTCTTGTGATTTGTTGTTTGAATTTGTTTGGAAATTGGTCATATTGGCTATATTTTGGTTGAGATTGATTAGGTGAATTGGTTATAGCTGATGGGTTAGTTTGGTAAATTGCAGTACGTTGAGGGGTGAAATGGTAATTGCAATAAGGTCGGAGGGGTGGTTTGGTAATTGAACATTTTGAATAATTCTTTATGTTAAGAATGGGAGACAAAATGTAATGGGGTGTGGGTGATATAATTGTTTAATATAATGGGGGACAAGACATAATGTAGTGGGGGGAATATTGTAATTGTTTATGGTAGGCATGGGGAACAAAATTTAATGAGATGGTTTGATATATTTGTTTAATGTAGTGGGGGATGAGTGAGAAGATAGTGGGTTTGGTAGGGGAAAGTGGTTGTTTTATTAATTGATTAAAGGGTTTGGGATGAGATATAAATGAAAGACTTGAATCAGATTTTAGAAAAGGGAAGAGGAATGACAGAATATAGACAGAATAAAAAAGAGAGGAGGACAGAATAAAAAGAGAGGAGAATACAGAACAGAATACAGAAGAGATAAAAATTGGAGAAATTTCAAAACTAAAGGAGAGAACAAAAACTGAAGAAAAAAATCTTCTACTTTCTTTCATTGTTTGAAATCAGCATTAATTGTTGTTGTTTCATCGAAGCTTGAAGCTTTTTTGGGATTACTACTCCACCGGTTTGCAAACTCTGTTGCTGGGTTGTTACTGTTGCTGGGCTGTTGTTGTTGTGTTGTATTGTTATTACTGCTGCTGATTCTCATCTTCATCTTCTTTTGTTTCCAATACCAGGTACACGGCTGTAATACTAGCTATTGCAAGCTAGTAATGTGGAAGCATGAATACATATGAAGAATGAAATTTTGAAGTTTTAATTTCGTTTTTTTGTTCCTTTTATTGATTGTATTTAAGCTATTTCATGTATTACTGAATAATAATTGAAATAAGAAAAAATAACATAAGTTAGTCTTTAATGAATCGGTTTGGCAAAACGGGCTAATTCACTAGTTATGAAGGTTTCAAGATTATCAACAGTAGGTTAATCATGAACAAGTAGCTAAATTTAGCTAAGGCATGAATTTAAATTAATTTTCGTAAATTAGGCATTAAGGCATGATTTGAGTTCAGGCAAGATTAGAAGAACATTTAAGTATAATAAACTTTCTAATAAGCTTTAGTAATTATGGTTAAATCTAGTTTCAAATGGTTGTGAATAATTAATCTCAATAGTTTTTTCTTATAACAATGCTGAGTTTTAATCTAGCTGTATTTGATTCTTTTGAATATTAGTTGTCGAATTTTTATTTTATTTATAATTTCGAATTTTTTGAGTAAAATTCCTTTTCATCAATATTTGTATTAATCTAGCAATTAGTATGTCATGCTTTCTTAAATAAATAAAATAAAAACTCGTAATTAATTAGGATTTTCTTTCTTTATTTTAGAGACTAATTTTAATAGGAAAAATGTAGTCGCTTTAGGATTTGTCCATTTAAAATAAATGAGACGAGCCTCGCCAAATAAAACACACAGATTGCGGGGCCCTCACAAATGCATGCGTTAATTACTTAGAATTCGGGATCGGCCGCTTAGCAAACTCCACGGCCTTATCCAAAATAATAAATACGCTAATTGCTTTAGGCGCACATTTTAATAATCTTACCTTCTTAAACTCGGGTGTGCATTTCATGCGACCCAAATCCAAATCCCAAAACATTGAATAAAAATGTGTTCCGGATTGCGGGTGCATTTCATGTGACGCAATCCAAAGACATGTTTTTAAACGATGTTCACATTCTTTTGAAATATAATAATAAAAGCGGCTAAGGGATAAAATTTGCACATAAGTTTATAATATGTATTATATCAGATAATCAAGCCGAATATAACAGTTGAGCGACCGTGCTAGAACTACGGAACTCGGGAATGCCTAACACCTTCTCCGGGGTTAACAGAATTCCTTATCCAGATTTCTGGTTCGCAGACTGTAATACAGAGTCATTCTTTTCCTCGATTCGGGATTAAATTGGTGACTTGGGACACCCTAAATCTCCCAAGTGGCGACTCTGAAATAAATAAACAAATCCCGTTTCGATTGTCCTTTAATTGGAAAAACTCCTTGTACCCTCGCGGGGGCGGAAAAAGGAGGTGTGACAGCTCTGGCGACTCCGCTGGGGAATATGACCCAGAACCACTGGTTCAGGGTTAGAAATTCGAGCTTATATAAATTGTTATATTTAGTTTTATCTGATTTTGTTACATGTTTTGGTTCAATGTGCTAATTAGTTGCCTTTTACCACTTTGATATTATATGAACTGTATATAAACTGTGCCGAAACCCGTCTTCTCTCTGAGTCTTCTGAATCATAAAGAAGGGTGTACTTCGTACGACTTCTTTTCTGTATAGTGTCAAGTCCCAATTTAGAACGAGGTTTGGATAAGTCGCAAAGCCGGTGAAGCTTCTGTATTCCCGGTACGCTGCCCCCCCTCGGCTCGAGCTGTCCGCTCGGGTAAGCCAGGTCTAGAACAAACACCCAGGTTCTGAACCTAGTATAACAAAGCCGCATGCCGGATCCCTAGTAGGAACGCTTATTTGCATCATGCGCATTTGACTTAGGGGACTCAACACAGGGGTTCGGTCCGTCTAGGACTAGCAACCTGAAGTGAAAAGACCATCCTGCTGCATGTTGTGTGCTTTATGCATTTACTTGTTTCAGACTTGCATGCTGACCGGCTTCGAAAATCGGGAATATTGGAAAATTGCGAAAAAGAGGGAAGTAACTGTGTAGAGAGTTAATTGCCTATTTTAGAAAAAAAAAAAAGAAAAAAAATCAATGCCCCAAATACTGGCGAAATTCTGCCGAAATTTTGGAAAACATGAAAAAAAATATTTTTTTATATAGTTTGTTTCACTCAAAAAGGGCAAAAGAAAAAATAGAAAAGATTATTATTTTCAGATTGAGGAATAGGTTGGTCATTTTGTTGAAACGAAAAAAAAATCTTCACTTTGTTTTATTTTTAAAATGAAAAAAAATAGAAAAGTAAAATAGTTTGTCTCCCATGGAAAATGAAAATGCAAAAAAGGGTCTTATTTTTAAGATAGTTTTTTATTTTTATGAAAACGCCAAAATCGAAAAGGAAAAGAGTCGTGTTCTGAAAGTGGGTTTGATATTTGTTGCCAAAAATGAATAAAAAAAAGAAGAAGTTTAAGATAGTTTAGATAAGCCCGAACTACGCGGGTTTGATTCTCACCGGATGTGAGATACGTAGGCAACCCTCATCGGGTCCAACCCCACCTTTTGCTAAAATAGGCAAAAACAAATAAATAAATAAAAAAAAACATTTCAAAATTTTTCGGGTGATGTCGAACCACCCCTTTTGCAAAAAATAAAATAAAAAAAAATAGCAATATATATCAATTTTTAATTTCATCATAAAGAAGTCGGGTGACGCTGTTTTGTCAAGACATAGCAGAATGTTCCCGAAAGGGACGCCGGAAGGCTGACTTTGTATAAACAGCCACCTTGGGTCATTTTTTTAGGATGTTGGTCCAGTTGGCCCACACAGCCTTAAGAATCTTCGTCCCCGAGGCGCTGAGGGGCCGTGTTTGCAACACTAGGGTTTTATTGTAATTTGAAAAAAAAAACAAAGAGTCAGCGGTCAGGTGAATACCGTTTGGATTTTTAGTAAAAAATAAGCCGAGCCAGCTTCGGCCGCGTCTTAAACCGTTCTTGCCGAAATAGCCTTAGAGTATCTTTCAGTTGTCGAAAGGCTATTTTCGCAAAAGAACGGACAAGTTTGTAAAGTGTCATAAAATAATCCTCCCCGGCCTCAAATTTCATATGAAATTTGGAAGGGACCACATTTGCAAAAATAACCGTTTGGTTGCATTTGTCAAACGGAGAAAGGGAGCTGGCCTTTTGTTTTTGAGTTTATAAATCTTTTGATTAGAATATGTGGGTTGTTTGATTTTCAAGTTTGTAGGTCACCTTTCAACCTTTGAAACCCAGTTTGTTTTATTATGAAAATTGAAAAAAAAAATGTTTACTATTGTTTATCTTTTATTGGTCCGAACTACGCAAGGTCTGATTCATGCGGGGTCATGATACGTAGGCAATCTCCATAAGATTCGACCACGACGAAAAAAAAAAGAAAAAAAAATGATGAAAAAGAATGAAGAAAAAAAGAAAGAAAAAAAATGAAAAAATGAATGAAAAAAAAAATCGAAAAAAAGAAAAATGAAAAAAAAAGAAACGAAAAAAGGAAATGATGTTGTTAATAATGAGGACCGACTGAGTCCATTCTAACCTGTTTTGTTCTGAATCACAAAGAAAGAAGGTGGTTGGTTTGTGGTAAGCCGGACAATGACACCCAGAATATCACGCAGAATCCTTTACCTGCACATCATGATGCACACTTTGCGGGGATCGGGCCTGATGGCAGAAGCACTCGAATCCTATCGAGGAATTGTTGACTAGGGTTGATGATATTGAAGTTGGCAATGGTCTGGACAATACTGATGCGAAACTCAGTGGCTAAGATGCCAATTTTGATAAAATGGGAGGACGCTCTGTTCCTTGGTTAGCAAGAGAGAAGCTTGTGGTGGCTTATTTTGTTGTCATTTCTATTGTTCGGATTATTAGGGTAGTAATTCGGATATTGTCTTGTGTCAAACTTTCTTATCTTTCCATTTTGTCATAGCGGTTTGTTTAAGTTTTGTCCAGGTTGTTTTAGGATTTTATTCTGGTTTGTTTTTGTTTGTTTTGTTATTCAAACCATTTCACCGGTAGTTTAATGCAAAATCCGGTCTTTTATTATTTCCACTCATCTTTTGTTTAGTCCTTTTTTTCAGCGTCGATTCTAGTGATATGACATGCGCACACAGTTTGGGCCTAATCTTAAAAGTTAATCATAAAACCCCGGAAAGGTGATCAGAACGTTTAAAGGAAATAAGAATGGTTTGAGATCATTTGAAGCCCAAACCATGAGAAATTGGGGCAAGTAAATGAGAGCGTTGTCCAACGATGTTATGTGTGGATATGGTTCTCTGGTGCAATCAAAAGATGTTACCAATGTTTTCGGCGGTTTGTTTAATTGTGTTGTTTGTACTTGGCGTGTTTTGTAGCTTGGAATGACGAAGGCATTTTGTTCTACTATCCAAACACTTTATCCTTCGTTAGCCCTTTGAGCCTTATTTATTGTTCTTTCATACCCCTCTTTCAGAATCCGTAGCAAAGAGTAGAAACACAAACATAAAAGGATAAGAAAAGAAAAAGAAAGAAAAAAAAATCAACAAAACTACAAAAGAAAAATGAAAAAAAAGAAGAAAAGAAAAATGATAACAAAAAAACAAAGGAAAGTCAAATGAAAAAGAGGAATTGGGAACTACGTTCGACCTGATTCCTCAAAGAAGATACGTAGGCGCCTCACGGCTCGGTCATAGTGTAATAAAAATTAAAAAAAAAATTAAATAATCCCCAAGCAAGAAATTGGGGCAAGGGTTGCGTTTGTTGTAAACAAATATGGTTCCGAAGGTTGTAATTTTGAACCTCAAATTGATTTGTTTTTGAGCCTTTAATACCCTTTCTTTCTAGCTTGTCCAAAAACCCACATTACGGTCCAAAGAAAGACCTTCTGACCAGTCTGCAAAAGACGCCAAGTCAGACAAATAAGAGTCTTACCGGTGAACAGAACACTCTGTTCCACAGCAGAAAGGACTCTAATCCCCAGCCGAAAGAGTCATGTCGGCAACACTCCAAATCCTCAGCTGTAAAGTGATACAATTAAGAGAGTCTTATCGATGAAAATCTTCACGGACACCATAAGACGATTGAAAGCTGGAAAAAAAAAACAAAATGAGAGAGGCTTGATAGTGAAAACCTTTTGGGCACTACAAGTCGAATAAGATTGAGAATCGGATGGGGAATCGCCAAATGAAGATCTTGAAAGATGATTGACGGTAGAGGATAGGCCACATGCGCATGTCATGACCATTAGAGTCGGTATCTGCGTTTGATAGGTTTTTATTTATAGTTTCTCTTGTTAAAGAGTCATCTTTTTCCTTTGTCTTTTATTCGGTTCCCTTTTTGTTTATCTTTCTCCTTTCATAGAAAAATTCTCCAGTAGAGTCTGTTTGGTCAGAACAAGTGAGAAATGATTTCAAAATCTGCCATCAACTTTCCAATTATGCAAGATGAGATCTGACTAGTACATCCAAGTGGTATAGTCAGCAAGGAACAAGTGCGAGGCTAATGTCAAGAAAGATATCCCCAGCAAAAGGGAATTGACAAAAGGATTGATGAATGTCAAGAGGGATATCCTTGTCGAAATCAAAGGTTATAAAACCTCAAGGCCAAGGCTCGGCGACAAAGCAAGGAGAGCAGTGAGCATGATTTGGGAAATTCATACTAGACTAAAAGGTCGGGGAAATGCCAGTTTCCGAGCTATGCCACAAAAGAAGAGGGATATCCCCAGCGGAAAGGGATTATCCCCAGCAAATAATATCATCCCCAACAAGTTGTGGAACGCAGAGCAAGGAAGGAGAAAGGGAAAGCCATCCCAGTAGGAGTATCACAACCAACCACCGTATTTTAAACTAACAAAATTTGTTTGATTTGAAACAGGTAAAGGAAATGGCATTGATGGCAGAAATGCATGCCACAAGGGATATTATCAAACTGGGGCAGAAAATTTTCCTTTCATTTAGAAAATTTTCTGGAAGTCAAGTACCCATTTGGGGAAGAATAAAGATAACACCAGTCTCAAGGGAAGTGGTCTTTGAACCAGTGTTGCCCCCAACATAATAAGTTTCAATGGAGGAAGTTGTTCCCCAGCAGATAGAACAAAGGGATGAAACTTGAGCTCAGAAAAGCAAAAGGCCAGTATCATTCCCAACAGCCTTCCGAAGAGTGAAGCACTAGTTCTAAAGGAATCAGAATCCCCCAGCAGTGTTATCCTCGACAGCGTTATCCCCAACTGATAACATTTTATCCCCCAACAGGTAAGTAAATAATTCCCCAACAGTATCATCCCCAGCAGTTTCGAGGAGTCCAACACAAGTTTGGTGAAAATCGGTATCCTCAGCGGTTCCTTTCGGGGAAAGGCAAAACGAGTCTTAAGGGAGGTAGTCTTCGAAGCAAGAAGCTATGAAAAAAAAAACACAAAAAAAAGAAGGGAAGTAGTCTTCGAAGGAAAAAAATATGCAAAAAAAAAAAGAAAAGGAAGTAGTTTGCATAGGAATGAAGCATCCTACTTAAAAGGAGGTAATTTTGGAAGGAGTAAGATAACATATTTACTCAGCAGAGTTATCCTCAGCAGTGTTAGCCCCAGCAGGGTTACTTAGCAGTTCGCAGTGTTATCCCGAGCTGATCATCGAGATGTAGAAGCATCTTCGACAGAGTTTCGACCAAGTTTCAAGAGGGTCAGACAACCTAGAGTGGGTAAGGAAGAAAAAGAAAATTCATCCCCAGCAAAATAATCCCCAGCAGTTTTGAGGGAAGACAACACAGGTAAGTAAATAATCCAGGAAGAAGGAAATGGTTCACGCATAGGAGACGCACTTCCTAAGTTTAAAGTTTCACCCATAGGAGATGCATTTCCTCCTAAATTAGTTTTTACCCACAGGAGAAGCATTTCCTCCTAAATTAGTTTTACCCATAGGAGATGCATTTCCTCCTAAATTAGTTTTACCCATAGGAGAGGCATTTCCTCCTAAGTTTAGTTTTACCCATAGGAGAGACATTTCCTCCTAAGTTTGTTTTTTTACCCATAGGAGAGGCATTTCCTCCTAAGTTTGTTTTTACCCATAGGAGACGCATTTTCTCCTAAGTTTATTTTCTCCCATGGGAGATGCATTTCCTCCTAAGTTTAGTTTCACCCATAGGAGAGGCATTTCCTCCTAAAGTTTAGTTTTACCCATAGGAGAGGCATTTCCTCCTAAGTTTAGTTTTACCCATAGGAGAGACATTTCCTCCTAAAGTTTAGTTTTACCCATAGGAGAGACATTTCCTCCTAAGTTTGTTTTTACCCATAGGAGAGGCATTTCCTCCTAAGTTTAGTTTCACCCATAGGAGAGGCATTTCCTCCTAAAGTTTAGTTTTACCCATAGGAGAGGCATTTCCTCCTAAGTTTGAAATTAGGAGCCCGCCTGAAGAGAGGAAAGACGTTTATTTTTAAACTTGTTGTTGAAATCAGGATCCCGCCTGAAGAGAGGAAAGACGTTTATTTTAAAGTTGTTGTTGAAGTCAGGAGCCCACCTGTAGAATGACATTTTTATTTTAAAGTTGTTTTTGAAATCAGGAGCCCGCCTGAAGAGAGGAATGGCGTTTTTATTTTTCAAAGTTGTTGTTGAAGTCAGGAGCCCACCTGTAGAATGACATTTTATTTTCAGAGTTGTTGTTGAAGTTAAGAGCCCGCCTGAAGAGAGGAAAGACGTTTTATTTTTAAAGTTGTTGTTGAAATCAGGAGCCCGCCTGAAGAGAGGAAAGGCGTTTTATTTTTAAAGTTGTTTAAATCTCGCCAACCTAAAGAAAGGAATGACATTTTATTTTCAAAGTTGTTTTTGAAATCAGGAGCCCGCCTGAAGAGAGGAATGACGTTTTTTTTTCAAAGTTGTTGTTAAAGTCAGGAGCCCACCTGTAGAATGGCATTTTATTTTCAGAGTTGTTGTTGGAGTCAGGAGCCCGCCTGAAGAGAGGAAAGACGTTTTATTTTTAAAGTTGTTGTTGAAATCAGGAGCTCGCCTGAAGAGAGGAAAGACGTTTTATTTTTAAAGTTGTTTAAATCTCGCCAACCTAAAGAAAGGAATGGCATTTTTATTTTAAAGTTGTTTTTGAAATCAGGAGCCCGCCTGAATAGAGGAATGACGTTTTTATTTTTCAAAGTTGTTGTTAAAGTCAGGAGCCCACCTGTAGAATGGCATTTTATTTTCAGAGTTGTTGTTGAAGTCAGGAGCCCGCCTGAAGAGAGGAAAGGCGTTTTATTTTTAAAGTTGTTGTTGAAATCAGGAGCCCGCCTGAAGAGAGGAAAGGCGTTTTATTTTTAAAGTTGTTTAAATCTCGCCAACCTAAAGAAAGGAATGGCATTTTATTTTCAATGTTGTTGAAGTCAGGAGCCCGCCTGAAGAGAGGAAAGACGTTTTATTTTAAGAGTTTTTTGTTGAAGTCAGGAGCCCGCCTGAAGAGAGGAATGACGTTTATTTTAAGAGTTGTTTGTTTGAAGTCAGGAGCCCGCCTGAAGAGAGGAATGACGATTTATTTTTAAAAGTTGTTGAAATCAGGAGCCCGCCTGAAGAGAGGAAAGGCGTTTTATTTTTAAAAGTTGTTGAAATCTCGCCAACCTAAAGAAAGGAATGACATTTTATTTTTAAAATTATTGTGGAAGTCAGGAGCCCGCCTGAAGAGAGGAATGACGTTTATTTTAAAAGTTGTTTGTTTGAAGTCAGGAGGCCGCCTGAAGAGAGGAATGACATTTTATTTTCAAAGTAGTTGTTGAAGTCAGGAGCCCGCCTGAAGAGAGGAATAGTGTTTTTATTTTTCAAAATTGTTGTTGAGGTCAGGAGCCCGCCTGAAGAGAGGAATGACATTTATTTTCAAAGTTGTTTGTTGAAGTCAGGCGCCCATCTGTATAACAAGAGGAATACTTTTTAGTCTTATACTGCAGATTTTGAAATCAGCAACTCCACCAGAAGGCAGAAGGTTACAACAGGAATCCCCAGCAGGAAACAATAAAAATCCCCAGCACCAGAAAGCAGAAGGTGGCAACGAGATGTCCCAGCACAAACTCAAGTGCATGTGTCAAAAGGAAGAAAAGACGCATCTTGAAAGAAGTGGCATGTGAACATTAAATCATGCCCAGCATAACAAATTTGATGAAGAGAGTTGTATCCCAGAGGAACCGCCGAAAAGCTTAATGAGAAAGCCATGTCCCCAACGGACCGAACAAATTGATGAAAACTGGTATTCAGAAAAGCAAAGGGCCAGAAGTCTCGGAAGAAAAGCACCTGAAGAAACGCAAGCAGATAAGAAAGCAAGGCAGCAAGAACAAGTTGCAGTCTAGCCTAGCTTATTTTTTTCTTTTAAGCACGGTGTAACAAGGAGATCAGTAAGCAGTGGTAATAGCATGCAACAACAGTAACATTGCAGTCCCACGGTAGTCCCAGCTACCAAAACTTCCCGAACTACATTAACCTGATTCCCCTTTAGCCAGGGATATGTAGGAAACCTTTGAAGCAAAGGTTCGGTTAAATCTTTTTCAAAAAATGCTTCACACGGAGTACTCGGATGGGCAAAAATCGCTCACTTTATCTTTGCACGAAAACCCTTCGTGTCTTCGGGCAAAGAGGGGCAGCTGTAAGCACGTGATTTTTGCCCTATGAAAGAATTACTCCCAAAAATTCAAAATAAAATGATTTTTCTTGGTGTGCAATTTTGATAATTTTTGTGACATTTTTGGATAATTATTTGTATTTGTCTGTGCATGTTTATTTGTTAAATTAATAAAAAAATACAAAAATATATCGCATTTTGCATGTAGGATTTAATTCTACAATTATTAGTAATTAAGTTTGTTTTACAAAAAATGAAAATCACAAAAATAGGCATCTTTCGCATTTTTAGCATTTAATGTCCAATTGTACAATTTCATGCTTAATTGTGTGTTAATTATTATTGGGAGTTAATTTGCGCTTTCATAACTTAATTTAGTTCTATATGATAATTTAAGGATTTTTAGAATTTAGTTTTAGAAAAATAAAAGAAGAAAAGAGAGCAAAAAATATAAAGAAAATCGGAATTGGGCTCTTCTTCAAATTCAAGCCACAGGCCCAAAAAATACCCAACCTTCCCCATGACCCGGTCCATTTTGAACCGGGTCGACCCGGTCCATAACCCAAATACCCAACACCCCCTATCTTACACAAAACAAAACCAAAAAAAAAAACTAAAAAAACCCTAAAAACCAAAACCTAAAACACTACCCATCCGCCCCCTCCTCTCTTTCCTTCTTCTTCCTCAAGCTCCAAGAAAGCCATCAATGGCTACCCTCTTCACCATCTCCACACACACACACACCCCCACAACAACACACACACAGTAACACACACACAGTGCACGCAGCAGCCGTTCATGGCTGCTGCTTCTTCTTCGCCGTCATCCCAAATGACCTTGCTGCTGCGTCGTCCATGGCTTCCCCGCTGCTTCATCTTTTTCGTCGACCACCATAAACGACCAGCCATGTCCGCCTATTGCAGCAGCAACCACTGCTTCCGCTTCTTCCAGCTTCGTCATCGTCGAGTTTGAGCTCGACACCCATGGATGCCGCTGCTGCGTTGCTGCTGCCCGTCTGCTGCTTCTGCTACGTCCAAAGAAACCCGTCGTTGTTGCTTTTGTCCTATCCGAAAACCATCACAGTAGCTCATCGCTACTTCACTTTGGTCGAGGTTTGTCGAAACAGTCCATACATAGTTCGAGTTCGTCGTTGGTCAGTCGTTGTTCGTCGTTTCGATCTGGTTAGTGGGTTTTGAGTTTTACTTTTGTCAGTATTTTGTTTTTGATATTCTCAAATCTAAAATCGGTAAATGTTTGTTTTGTTCGTGTTCATTGTTTTGTTAATTTTTCAGTTTGTTCATGTGAAATTGTTAGTTTAATGTTTGTTAGATGCAAATTGAAATTTAATTAATTATTTCTTCAGTTTGTTTCATGTGTTATGTATTTTTTTCAGAAATTGTTAACGTTGGTTAAATCGTTTGAATCCGTCATGTTTGTTGTTTAAAATAGATTTAATTCATGTTCATCTTTGTTTGAAGTTCGTTTTTAATCCAGTGATTTAATGTGAGTTTATGTTTTGGTTTTTGATTTGTTGAGTTAGTTTGAATCATGTATTTTGTTGTTGAATCTATGTTCTTGTGATTTGTTGTTTGAATTTGTTTGGAAATTGGTCATATTGGCTATATTTTGGTTGAGATTGATTAAGTGAATTGGTTATAGCTGATGAGTTAGTTTGGTAAATTGCAGTACGTTGAGGGGTGAAATGGTAATTGCAATAAGGTCGGAGGGGTAGTTTGGTAATTGAACATTTTGAATAATTCTTTATGTTAAGCATGGGGTACAAAATGTAATGGGGTGTGAGTGATATAATTGTTTAATATAATGGGGGACAAGACATAATGTAGTGGGGGGAATATTGTAATTGTTTATGGTAGGCATGAGGAACAAGATGTAATGGGATGGTTTGATATATTTGTTTAATGTAGTGGGGGATGAGTGAGAAGATAGTGGGTTTGGTAGGGGAAAATGGTTGTTTTATTAATTGATTAAAGGGTTTGGAATGGGATATAAATGAAAGACTTGAATCAGATTTTAGAAAAGGGAAGAGGAAGGACAGAATATAGACAGAATAAAAAAGAGAGGAGGACAGAATAAAAAGAGAGGAGAATACAGAACAGAATACAGAAGAGATAAAAATTGGAGAAATTTCAAAACTAAAGGAGAGAACAAAAACTGGAAAAAAAATCTTCTACTTTCTTTCATTGTTTGAAATCAGCATTAATTGTTGTTGTTTCATCGAAGCTTGAAGCTTTTTTTGGGATTACTACTCCACCGGTTTGCAAACTCTGTTCCTGGATTGTTACTGTTGCTGGGCTGTTGTTGCTGTGTTGTATTGTTATTACTGCTGCTGATTCTCATCTTCATCTTCTTTTGTTTCCAATACCAGGTACACGACTGTAATACTAGCTATTGCAAGCTAATAATGTGGAAGCATGAATACATATGAAGAATGAAATTTTGAAGTTTTAATTTCGTTTTTTTGTTCCTTTTATTGATTGTATTTAAGCTATTTCATGTATTACTGAATAATAATTGAAATAAGAAAAAATAACATAAGTTAGTCTTTAATGAATCGGTTTGGAAAAACGGGTTAATTCACTAGTTATGAAGTTTTCAAGATTATCAACAGTAGGTTAATCATGAACAAGTAGCTAAATTTAGCTAAGGCATGAATTTAAATTAATTTTCGTAAATTAGGCATTAAGACATGATTTGAGTTCAAGCAAGATTAGAAGAACGTTTAAGTCTAATAAACTTTCTAATAAGCTGTAGTAATTATGGTTAAATCTAGTTTCAAATGGTTGTGAATAATTAATCTCAATAGTTTTTTTTATAACAATGCTGAGTTTTAATCTAGCTGTATTTGATTTTTTTGAATATTAGTTGTCGAATTTTTATTTTATTTATAATTTCGAATTTTTTGAGTAAAATTCCTTTTCATCAATATTTGTATTAATCTAGCAATTAGTATGTCATGCTTTCTTAAATAAATAAAATAAAAACTCGTAATTAATTAGGATTTTATTTCTTTATTTTAGAGACTAATTTTAATAGGAAAAATGTAGTCGCTTTAGGATTTGTCCATTTAAAATAAATGAGACGAGCCTCGCCAAATAAAACACACAGATTGCGGGGCCCTCACAAATGCATGCGTTAATTACTTAGAATTCGGGATCGGCCGCTTAGCAAACTCCACGGCCTTATCCAAAATAATAAATACGCTAATTGCTTTAGGCGCACATTTTAATAATCTTACCTTCTTAAACTCGGGTGTGCATTTCATGCGACCCAAATCCAAATCCCAAAACATTGAATAAAAATGTGTTCCGGATTGCGGGTGCATTTCATGTGACGCAATCCAAAGACATGTTTTTAAACGATGTTCACATTCTTTTGAAATATAATAATAAAAGCGGCTAAGGGATAAAATTTGCACATAAGTTTATAATATGTATTATATCAGATAATCAAGCCGAATATAACAGTTGAGCGACCGTGCTAGAACCACGGAACTCGGGAATGCCTAACACCTTCTCCGGGGTTAACAGAATTCCTTATCCAGATTTCTGGTTCGCAGACTGTAATACAGAGTCATTCTTTTCCTCGATTCGGGATTAAATTGGTGACTTGGGACACCCTAAATCTCCCAAGTGGCGACTCTGAAATAAATAAACAAATCCCGTTTCGATTGTCCTTTAATTGGAAAAACTCCTTGTACCCTCGCGGGGGCGGAAAAAGGAGGTATGACAGTACTCACTGATTTCTACGGTCTATTTGGCCAATCGTACCGAGAGTTTGGGTTTATGCATTATATTTCATAATGGGTAAGTTGTCACAATACATATGGGATGGCATTGAAAATACAGTTGCAGTTTCCTAGAGGCACTTCATAAAGCGAGCGCCAATTTTTCTAGGTGAGGATATCTAATTTCGGCCTCACCTAAGGTCCTGCTAATATAATAAATTGGAAATCTCGTACCTTGTTCTTTCCAAACTAGGACTCCACTTAACTCTATTTTCGATATTGCCAAATACGAGTATAGTTGTTCGTCTGCCCTCGGCGTGTGAAGAAGTGGCAGGATCGATAGATATCGCTTAAGTTCTTCCAAGGCTCGTTGGCATTCCAGGGTCTATGTGAAGTTGTTTTTCTTGTTCACTAATGAGAAAAATCGGTGGCTCTTATTGGAGGACCTTGAGATGAATTGCCCAGGGCGGTAACACGCCCGGTTAGCCTTTGAACGACCTTCACGTTGCCCACTACTGTGATATCCTCGATAGCTTTGATCTTGTTAGGGTTGATCTCGATTCCTTGGTTCGATACCATGAACCCGAGAAATTTACCTGATCCGATTCCGAACACACATTTTTTCGGATTCAGCTTCATGTTGTACTTCTTCAATATACTAAAGGTTTCCTGCAAATGCTTTAAATGGTCATATGCTTTCAAGGACTTAACTAACATATCGTCAATGTAAACTTCCATGGATTTCCCTATTTGTTCTTTGAACATTCGGTTTACTAGGCGTTGGTAAGTGGCACCGATATTTTTAACATGAATGGCATTACGTTATAGCAGTATGTTCCATACTTAGTGCTGAAGGAGGTCTTTTCCTGATCATCCGGGTTTATTCTTATTTGGTTGTACCCGGAGTAGGTATCGAGAAAATTGAGGATCTCGTGGCCGGCCATAGCATCGATCATATGATCGATGTTAGGCAAAGGAAAAGAGTCCTTGGGACATACTTTATTTAAATCTTTATAATCCACACACATTCTCAGTTTGTTCCTTTTTTAGGTACTACTACTACGTTGCTAACCATTCCGAGTATTTGACTTCTCGAGTGAATCCTATTTTAAGGAGTTTAGTTACCTTATCCTTGATGAATGCATGTTTGATCTCGGACTGGGGTCTCCTTTTCTACTTGACCGGATGGAATTTCGAATCCAGGATCATCTTGTGAATAGTGATCTCCAGTGGGATCCCTGTCATGTCGAGATGGGACCAAGCAAAATAATCTATGTTGGCTATCAGAAATTGAATGAGTTTTTTCCTGCGCTCGTAGGTTAACCCTGTGCCTATGTATACCTTCCGATTGAGTAGATTCTCAATCAAAGTGACTTGCCCCAACTCTTAAACCGTTAATTTGTAGCATCAGAATCATCAGGTACTATAAAAGATATGGGAACCCTGTAATCATCATCTTTGTCGGTCTCTTATTTACCCAATTGGGTCGTGGCTGGTGTCGATAGTTGCTATTTGGTTTCCCGATTTGTGCTCGAACTTGGTTCCTTCGATGTTGTCAGTATTGATACTGGAATCACTTTTTTGACTGCAAACATTTCCTTTGCGGCCGGTTATTCCCCGTAGATCATTTTAATCCCTTCCAGCGTTGGGAATTTTAGCACCTGGTGAAGGGTTGAGGTTACTGCCCTCATGTTGTGAGTTCATGGTCTCCCAAACAGAGCGTTGTACCTCATATACCCTGATCACATAAAACTTGGTTTCCTGGATGGTCCCGACGGTATTCACTAGTAGCGTTATTTCTCCCTTAGTAGTTTCACAAGCCATATTGAACCCGTTTAGCACCCGAGCTGCAGGCAGGATTTGGTCATGTATACCGAGTTGTTCTACGACCCCCGATCGAATGATGTTGGCCGGGCTAACTGGATCAATTAACACACATTTAACTCGAGATTTATTCATGAGTACAGATATTACCAGTGCATCATTGTGGGGCTGCATGATTCCTTCTGCATCCTCGTCGCTGAAAGACAAAGTTCCTTCTAGTATGTAACCTCGAGTCTGTTTCTCCCTCGTGATGGATACTTTGGTGCGTTTTAACATCGGACCTTGAGGGACATCGACCCCTTCGATGATCATGTAAATGACGTGTTGAAGTTATTCTTACTCGGTTTGTTTATTGGAGTCCTTATTTCTGAAATGATTCCCGGCTCGGTCACTCAAGAATTCTCGAAGATGCCCGTTGTTGAATAACTGGGCTACCTCCTCCCTCAATTGTCGGCAATCTTCTATTCTATGGCCGTGAGTGCCATGGTATTTGCATATTTGGTTTGGGTCCCTTTGGGCTGGGTCGGATTGTAGAGGTCGAGACAATTTGGTATCTTTGATGCATCCGATAGCTGATACTATAATAGCAGCATCTACGTTAAAGTTATATTCTGACAACATTGACGCTTCCTTGGGTCCAATAGGCTTGTCGAAACCACTCTTGCTCATGAGTTCCCAACTGCTCTGACCTCAATTGTTTCTCCTCTCATCTCGTATAGAACTCCATCCGGACCCATTGCTTCTTTGATCCTCATTATACGGCTGATATCGATCCCTATTCGACCTTGGTTCATGATCAATATCTCTCTTGACTTTGTCTACGGCTCTAATAGGATAAATGGACCTGGAAGGAGCCCCCACTTGATCATCTTCGACTCAGATCTTCGATTGATATCAGTTATACACATCAGCCCAAGTGACAACTGGATATTCTATCAGGTTTTGCTTCAATTATTGTGAAGCCACCGAACTTCGAACATTGAGTCCTTGGGTAAAAGCTTGAACGGACCAGTCATCAGTGAACGGTGGGAGGTCCATCCGTTCCATTTAAAATCGAGATACAATCTCTCTGAGCATCTCATTGTCCTTTTGCCTTACTTTGAAGAGGTCCGATTTTCTGGTTTCGACCTTGATAGCTCCAGCGTGCTTTCACAAAAGAATCTGCAAGCATAGCAACTGAGTCAATAGAATTAGGGGGTAAGTTGTGATACCATATCATGGCTCCCTTTGAAAGGGTTTCTCCGAATTTCTTTAGCAAGACAGACTTGATCTCACCATCCTCCAAGTCGATACCATATCATGGCTCCCTTTGTCGTTTGCTTTGATTTTCTTTTCCCCTGATTCTATTCATTTTGTCAGCTCTTCGAGCATCTTTATGATTTCGGGGTTGTTACTCGATTCACTTCCATTCGACCTTTTTGCGATCAGTTCCTCCCTGCGAGTGATCTCACGAGACAGATTGGGTTCGATCCTGCTCGGTATACGGCTCTGGTTTTGTAGCTGAGCTATTATCGCCTGTTGAGCCTGAACATTTCGAAGATCATCCGTAGATTGACTCTGTCTCCTTCATTGTTTTGAGTATTCTGTGCCATTAACCAGGTTCCACCACATATGCTATTCTCGAGGTCAGTGGGGAGGCTAGTGTCGATAGCCACACGCGAATTAGCGTCCAATGGGTCTGCAATCAGAATTCCGACAGGATCAACGGGCGGTACCTTGTTACCGGGTGTTATGTTATTGTTTTCACCGTGGTGACCAGACTCACTGTCAGTAGGTAGAGGTGCTAATTGTAAGCGTGACATTTTGAGCTTAAGCCTAAAATCAAAGACACTTCAAAGAAAAAGTGAAAAATAGTATGTGTTATGGAAATTCGTATCAAATAACCACTATTATCCTTAGCTCCACGGTGGGGTCCAAACCATTTACCCTCAAAATCGAATAACAATTGAATTTATACGCGATTTTAAGGATATATGATATAATTTGACACAAATTGAGAAAACAGATTAATATTGAAATCAATGACAGAAAAATAAATGCAAACCACACATGTTGAATAGTGTTAACCTTTAAGGTTGGTCATCCTCGAGCCAGAAATTGCCTCAATCGATGTCAGAACAGAGTAGCAAAATAATAAGAACTAGAAATAATGTATTGCCTTTGGACGCGTGTTGCAATATGTCTTACAAAATAGGCAGAATACATAACTGGACCCTTAAACTTGGCCTTTTTTGTCACTTGAACACATAAACATAGAGTTGTTCCTATCAGGCCCTTCAACTAAATCATATTTGTGCCAATTAGATACTTTGTAGTGATATGATTGAGTGCATGGGGAAGGGCGCGTGAACATGAGAAAAGGCAGTTGATTATTATTATATTATTTTTATATAATAAAGCTAACTTTTACCCGACATTCTATTTCTCTTCTTCTTCCCATGACCCATCATTTTTTCTCTTAATTTTTTTAAAAGAAAGTTTAGTGTACATGAATTTGACTATTCTCATTTGGCATGCTTGTTCTCTTCTTGTAAGCTAATGGAATAAAACTTTACAAACTAAAACACACAGTGGTTGATAGAAGTTGCATTTTGACATTAACACCTTTTAACAAAAATAGTACTTTAGAATCATCTTCTACTGGAATAGCATCCAACTCTGAGTCACTATCGCTACTGTCTAGTTCATCTTCAAGACCTTCTAAATCAGACAAATCAGCTACACCAACCTGCACCTCTTCTGTAACATCAGCTTCCCCCATGTGAGTCCACAACTACAGCCTCATCAACAACATCTAACACATATAAGTCTAATAAGTCACCATGTTCTAGGATCGACATGAAAAACACCAGCTTAGACGAGGAATAGAGAGAATAGCGTGATATTTCAGTGAAATCGAAACAAGAAGAAATGAGATGAATTAAACAGAGGAAATTTTTAGTGAGCTTTTTAGGGCACTAAGTCGCCAGAGCCGACAGTCAGGTTTTCCATTTTCTAAAAATGAGTTTCAATTTGTTTTGGGGGTTAATTCTATAAGGTGGAATATTTTAAGGTGTTAGAGGCAACTGTAATACACGAGTTTAATTTTTATAAAAGTTTTTCTCAGATGGTCTACAAAGTGTCTAATTGGCACATATGTGATTTAGTTGAAGGGCTTGATAGAAACAACTCTATGTTTAAGTATCCAAGCGACAAAAAAGGCCAAATTTAAGGGTCCGGTTATGTATTTTGCCTACAAAATAATCAGACCCCCTTTATATCGGAGAGTCTTACTTAAGATACAATTCTATAAAATGTAAGAAATCTCATGATTTGCTAATTATTCGGTCTCTCGTTGATACGTGCCGAGATTTTCGCCGTGATATCTGGTTGGTTACGGATATTTTGGCCTTCCGTTATTCGGTCCAATAATATTTTCTTGAGCTCGATCGGAGTCAAAGTCAGTTCAGGAGCTATGGGCTTGATGATTTTGAAGACGCATGCTCTAAATTCGGAGTCGATCTTTAATCCAACACGTTTCAGCCTTGATCTGTCATGCAATAGATGAGCCTGATTTCGACCGTATATACATAGCTATACAAAGCAAGAGGTAATTGTGGGACGACTGGAATTTCTACACCACTGGTTAAAAGTTTGAAGTTCATATTAGAAAAATAAAGGATCTTTTGCGTAGGGAGAGTCTTATATATATTTTTAGATTAAATTAATTTAAATAGTGAATAGAGTAGATGATTAATAATCTGTTTGGCGATTTTTTTTGGGAGGTGTTAAAAGTGCTTTTTTTCTATAAAAAAAGAAGAAAGCGATTTGCCAAGCTTTTAGAAGGAAAAAAGTCTTTTTGAGTACAAAGAGAAATTATTTTTGAGAAGCTAAAGAAATAATATTTTTCAAAAGTATTTTATGAAAAGTACTTTTTAAAAGTTTGGTTGCTTAAAGATACTTTAAATTTGATTAACTATAATTTAAAAGTTTGCTTCTCACTAAACTGCTTTTAACACTAATTTTTTAAAATAATTGATATTAGAAGTTTGACCAAACAAACTATAAATCCGAAAAAAAAAAAAATACATCGACGAGTATTGGGTGCCGACATTGGACAGCCACCGTGGAATGGCGCATTTTAGCAACCCTACCACCTATATACCGAAAGTACCCCCGACCCAGGCCTGAGAACTGTTCCTTGAATTCTCTATAAAGTCATAATTTTTGCGCCTATAAATTCCAAGTTTCAAAACGAGAAAGTTAGAATCTCCGATTCCATTCAAAACCTCTCTCTCCTTTTTCAACTCTCTCACTCTCTCTCTCTCTCACACACATACACACACTCAAAGCTATGAAAGAACACGCAAACGTTGCTGCCACAGTTGACACGTGTAGAACCATCGAAGTCGCCGTCGTCGAGCAGCGGCAGTATCTCCGTTCCCAGCCGCTTCAAGCCATCAAGCTTTCGCCGTCTCCGGTCCCAACCGCCGACGATTACCCCTATGACTATGACTTTAACTATAATTTCGATGACAACGGTGAAGATCTCTTTATTCCTCCTCTCAACTTCGCCATGGTCGATAATGGCATTTTCCGTTCAGGCTTCCCTGACTTAGCTAACTTCTCGTTTCTTCAAACTCTTGGTCTTCGTTCCATCATGTAAGCATATTATTCTACTGCTCTAGGTTTTTTGCTATAATTTAGCTTAACTTAAGCTTAGAGTTGATGAATTAGGGTTTTGTGTTGACAGATACTTGTGTCCAGAGCCATATCCAGAAGCAAACATGGAGTTTCTAAAGGAAAATGATATTCGCTTGTTTCAGTTCGGTATTAAAAACTGCAAAGTACGCTTTCTCATTTTATCTCATGTTTTTGCTAATAATTAATGTTGCTTCTTTCGCTTAAAATCTTAAGTAAAATACTCACATTTGAATTGATTCCGCTGATATCTGAAGTTTAATATTCGTAAATGAGTGAATTAGTTTTCCAGAAGAGGAGAAATGTCAATTCTTGTAGTTAGAAATGAGATGATCAAGGTTAGAAGAAAGAGAAAGAGAGACACCAAAATAATTGAAGGCACGCGTAGTGGGCCTTATATTAGAAGATTTCGGAAAAATCAGTTACTTTTGGCGTTTATAGGAGTACAGTTAATTGAAAAGAAACCCAAGGACAGTTCTTCGTATCCATTTCCATGTACAACAAAAAAATATTCACCTCACCTCAGGGCAAGATTCAAGATTATATATTTAGCACTGAACTTGTTGTATTTTTGAAATTTATGAGTTCATAATATAATACTTGTTAAACTATAATTAGTGTATCTCGCATGTACATCTATATTCCATGTTGAAAATACTGGATTCGGTTGAACTCATAGCTAATAAGAGATGCTCGTTTTTTTGTATCTGTAATTGATCGTACATCATATACATGATTGTTCAAGTTTTAGTTAAAATTATTTTTGCATTCTGTCTGCATCATATGATCTTTTGCTTAAGTCATGTGAAAGGATGGAATTAACCGACCATGTCAATTTTTGATTTCCACAAGGAAAATTAATTCGTGATCAGGGTTTGGATTGTACTAGTGAGGAGGGAAAACTGAAAAGTTGCTTAAGTAATTAATGCATTTTAGAGAATGCCACAAGATGATAGGTCTAGAATTTGGCCATTGCTGATCTTAAAGGCCATGGTCCACAGAGGGTTTAGAAATTTATTGCTTTCCATTGATATATACAAATAATAATCTGTGGATAACCACAAGTATTGCTTTAGAGAAAAGAATCAGTATATGTCCGGATCTGGCTATGTTTATTCTTCTTTTTGATTTGTGTTTTTATTTTTCTCAATTGTTGTTTTGGTTGATAGAATACCGTCTAAAACTAAGCCCCCGTTTGGCTATAGATTTTGCCAAGTTTTTTTCCAAACATTTTTTGGCAAAACATGTTTGTTTATAGATTTTATCCATGTTTTGGCAGATTTTGAAAACAAAATTTTCAAATCCCAAAACTAGCTCTAGATCTGTCTTTGGCCAAAAATATTACTATGACGTTTTAACAATTTTAAAAATTAATCCAAACTTTTGTATTTTATAAAAAAGCTCACCATCTATTATGACCCAACTAATCCACCACCTAATTACTATCATTTTCTTCTTGACTGATGGATCTTATAATATTATTGCATTTTGATAGTGGCTAGTAATTGTTTTATTAGTAGTTGATATTAAAATACCAGGTTATGGTTTTAGGATAGTGTATTATGTAGTTCATTATTAAAATGATAATTTTGTGCCAAACTTATCTATGTTCAGGATTATGGTTTGTGATAATGATAATGAATGACATCGATGAAGGTTCTGCATATGCAGGATTAGCAAGTTTGTTTGTTTGGTATTGTTGGGTATTTTTGATAGTTATTAGAACTTATGGGTATAAGTCACATTTCATTTTTTTTTTTAAAAAAGTGAAATATGTTTTGAAAAATTATGTCCAAACAGATTTTCATTTTCAAATCAAACTTCACCAAAATCAGTTTTTTAAAACAAATATTTGGTAATCTATGGCCAAATGCTAGCTAAAAGACTATCTTTTCAGTCATCTCTTTGTTTAAATCAATACCTAGTTGGCCACCACAGCTACCTCTTAGCTGTGCACTAGGAGTATTCCAAAGAAACTGTCTTGAAGATCAGGTTTCTTTATCCGAATTAACCTTCAAGATTTTAAGTCCTACTCATGCACCTCAATGCTTATGCCTTTTGTAGCACTTGAATCTGTATAGAAAACATAAGATTTGCATAAACTGGAAATCTCGAATTATTATAATCTCAGTTCTGCCTTGTAAGACCTTAAATTAAGTTTTTTTCCCATATCCAAAAGGCTTTCTATTTTTCTCTAAATTTGGGATTCTGTTGGTTATGTATGTGATAGTAACCATCTGTAATACCAGTAAGTATCTCCCTTTTTTGAGAACGAGTCTTATAAACTTGAATTATGTTTAAGTTGTAAGGTCGTTGCTTGGAAGGATATCAAATCATTGTCCTTATCCTGTTTTTTGGACATCCAATTCCTCGCATGTAGCTTGAGCATAGAACACATGAATTTTGTTATTTAGAAGTAATAATAATTTAGAACTGGTTGTGAGCTGTGAATCGGGGTTTCATTGGATCCAACTTCCTTTTAGCTAGTTTATCAGAAATATAATTAAATAGGATGGTCGTACTCCTCCCTGTGAAAAGAAATTAGTGTGCGGAAATGCAAAAGTTAGGTGCAGAAACACAAGTCACGTTGGCAGTCGCTCAAAAGTTAAAAGTTAGCTGAAGATATTTCTTCCATTCATTTAACTGATTAATAAAGTTTCATTTTCTCTCTCTCTTTTTGGATCTTCAAGCAAAGATCAAATGATATTTTTTCCTGATCAACACTGTTCTTTCTATCTTCCAAGTTCCAATCTAACTGCTGAAGTTAGCAGAATTTTTCCTATCTCCTCTTTTTGATCTCTTTATGATTACATCATTAACCGGGCAGTTCCTATGTGTGGTAGGTTGTTGGCTTCAGTCTGCTCTGGTCCCAGCGTGACAGATTACTCCCTAGATTCCCGCATATGCGGTAAACAAATTACACCTTAAATAAGAACCTTATTCTATTCCTTTTAGCTTGTTTTATTACCTCATCCATAGCAACAAGAGTTCCTAGAGACAGGCATGAGCGGCACATTATTCCTGGCTTCATATTTGCGTAACTGGGTAATCGTGCGAAGAATAACTAGCTCTACCTTAATGCAGAAAGTTTCGGCTCAGGATGTCGACATTGTCCATGAGTCCACCTGAGATTAAACAAAATAATGGGTAATTTTTTAGCTTGCCGGTGAGAAAAGGGAAAATATAGCAGAAAAGAAAAGATAATAACTCGGGAACACTCACTAAACTCATTCTGGAAATATCGATTAAGGGCTTCCGGTCATCTTCTTCTTCCTTTTTAGGGTCCTTTCCCCTGGTTCATTGCATATGTGAGATAGTGTAGAAGCTTTTCTTTAAGGTGTCATTGAACTTTGGGATGCTAAAGAATTGATCAGATTCTTTAATCCTCAAGACGAGTATTTTGTTTTGTTCTTTAAGAAAAAATAATTATTGTCAATTGATTATTACCATTATTATATTTATTTTTGTTTTGAAATGATATTGTCAATTGATGTTAAATTATGCTTTCAGGAACCTTTTGTAAATATTCCAGAAGAGAAGATTCGTGAAGCATTGGAGGTTCTAATTGGTATCTCTTTCAAACAATAATATCCACTTACAAACTTTTAGTCAAAGTGAGTTTAATACTGCTAATCTTGCCTTGCTAAAGTCTTTAACCTGCTGCTTACAGATGTTAGAAATCACCCAGTGTTGATCCATTGCAAACGTGGGAAGGTGCGTAATTTTTATTTTTTGGTTGCCTCGAATTCCAAAGTAAGAGTGCCTTATCTAAATTATGCTTTTGTTTTCTGTCCACTTTCCAGCATCGAACTGGCTGCCTTGTTGGATGCCTGAGAAAATTGCAGAAGTGGTGCCTAACTTCTGTGTTCGACGAGTACCAGCGTTTTGCTGCGGCCAAAGCAAGAGTGTCAGATCAGAGGTTTATGGAGCTTTTTGATGCATCCAGCTTCAAACAACAGTCATTGTCATTTTCGTGTTCAAAGAGGTAACAACCAGTACACGCAAATAGGGAATCTGCTTCTCTTATTTGTTGTGTTGGCTTTCAATAAATTGGAAGAGGTGATGACTTCTTGAAGTAATTTTGATTTATAAAGGAAATGGTCATTCTTTTTCCATTACAAGGTCAATAAAGAAGATTTATGAGCATCTCCTCCTTGGGGAGCTCTTAGCTTCCTCGAATTTTCCGTAATGTGTTTAGCATAAATCAGTTTAGATTTGTTCAAATACCATTCACCTGGTAAGAAGCATTTAGTCTAATGCTCTAAGTGTACATAATTTGTTATAAATACCAGGGGTAGAGCTCGTTCTCTCCGTCCGGGTTCTTCCTGCCAACTATGGTTAAACCAAGGCAGCTAGAAAGCAAATTGTGCCCGTGATGCTACATGGTTTCTGATTCTCATACAAGTATCTGTATTTGTGTGTAACTTATTATGTCGTAGTATGTAGAAGCTTTAATTAGTTGTAACTAGGACGGGGGCCACAAGCAACAACTGCTCATTGATGCTGTTGGTTTAGAATAAAGGAGTCTAGTAGTTTTTACAGCATGTAACACATCCTGTATTTGACTTGAATGTCATGACCAATTTAATTCTTAGCACGATATAAATTTTGCCATTTCCTACCTTTGGTACAAATTTCAGACAAACTAAAGTGTTATGATGAAATGCAGTCATCGTAAGCTGTAAAGAGATACCTCTGGGTTTTATTTTGATGAAATTTTAACTTGATCCTTATTATATAAGCTGCTCTTTGGAGGTCGGAGACTTGTATAGATTGTGGGAATTTCATAATATCAACGATTTTAGATTTTGAATTAGTGATTGAGAAAAAAATGTAATATTTATCATCTTTAATTCTAATAGGTTTATACTGGATTTGCGTTGTAATAATGTGTTTGTTGTTATTGTAATTCTAATAGGTAAAATGAGATAAGATTTGGTGAAACTGCACTGTGCCATTATTCATTAGAAAGAATTACACTATTAATCACTCCATAAGTTGACTATGGTATTGTAGCCAATTACAAATTTGCAAAGCCAAATATCAGTAAGCTTAGATTCGAAAAAGTTTTTTGCTTTTTGATTCGGAAAAAGTTTTTCGCTTTTTTGATTCTCTACCTCTTCGGGCATAAAATATTTGTGAGTTTTCACTCATTTTTTCTCAAGTTTAAACATACATACCCCAGCTACAAACATGCAAAAATGGACGCGAGAAACCTAAAATCTCATCTTCTTCAATGGTAATTTTGTTAAATTTCGAATATAATTTTGTGAGAAATTTGGTGTGGGTATTATTTGAACTTATTAGAAATAGTCCAAGTAGGTTGTATACAAAGTTTGAAGTCATTTGATGGAAATTTGGACTTGTTTTGAACAAGAATTGCAAGTGAAAATCGTACAAGAAGTTCATCAGAAATGCTTATACACTTTTATACAAAAAGGTACATTATGTATATAGTTGTATAAATATGTATAATCATAGTAGTGAAATATTCATGGTACACTATGCATATGGGTGTATAAGAAGAAGGAGAAGGAGAAGGAGAAGAAGAAAATGCGAGAAATTCACCAAATACTCGTAAATAATGTATCAACCTTGCATACAATATTGTATAAGAGGTGTCTATACACTATTATACACTATTTATATAATATTATACACTATTATACAAATGAATCCTATTAGTGGAGCTTGTTCTTCTTCTTCCTTGGGTATCCTCTGAAATTTAATTCAAACCTAGTTTAAATTTACTCCAAATCACTTCAAATTTATGTTTTGAACTCCTCTTCATTATTCAAATTAAGTAGGATAACACCCATTCTAAACAACTAACTAATCGAAGAACTCAATTTCTGAAGTTGAAGCTTTGAACCACCTTTAATGGTGACTTTTATATTTCAAATTTTTAATCAACTATTGGGATTAAAATTACATGTGGAATGATGATAAAAACGAGACAATGCTGGGACCTATTTTCTAGTTTGATGATCCAATAACTACTAAGTGAACCTCTTTAGTGCATGATAATGAACAGTTCTTCCCATTCCAATGGAGCAAATGATCTTTATATGACTCCAAGAAATTAATTCTTTTATATATTGTTTTTCTTCTTCATCCAAATAGTAGTTACGAGCTTTGAATCTGGAAGAAAAATTGAAGGAGAATAACAATGGTAGAAAATTTTTGGGTGCAAAATCGTTACACGGGAAAAAGAAGAAGAGCCAAGGAAAAAAAGGGTGTGCTAACTAGTGAAAAGTAATTTTTAGGTTATGTACAACCTGCGCTACACTGGTAAGGGCTTCAAACGTGAGCTATTAAACATGAGCTATTTTCTGATGAGTTGTTGAGCCAAATAATAATGGGTGTAATTCGGGAGTAATTCAAAAATAGCCAGATTTACAAGTGGTCATTGAAAAATAGCCATAGTTTCAAAAGTAATAGAAATTTAGCCACTTTTTATATAAAGATAATTGTGAACGAAATAATGTTCAAAATCCGAAAAATATTCCAGCATAATATACTGAAATTCCAGCATAATATACTGGAACTCCAGTATATTATACTGGAGTAGCAGTATATTATACTGGACTTCCAGCATAATATACTGGAGTAAAAGTATAATATACCGGTCCAACATAATATACTGGAATTTCATACACAGGTGCTCCAATCTTCAGTATATTATGCTGGAACTTTCCTTGTGTTGGAGTTCCAGCATAATATGCTGGAAGTTCATACACAGGTGCACCAATCTCTAGTGTATTATGCTGAAACTTTCCGTGTTGCAGCAAAATAATGACTATTTTTCAATGACTTTGCAAATGCTGACTATTTTTTAATTACTTTTCCGAAAATTGGCTGGCTCGTGCTATTTTTACGTGTAATATCTTATAGGCGAGATATAATAAATAGAGAATTGGTTACTCCATGGGGAAAAAAGTTAGAAAAAATGGATTACTCCATTTGTTCGAATTTGTTTACCAATTGTAACATTCATTCTTGAAAATAAAATGTAAATCTATTTTTGAGAAGTACAAAAGGAAAAAGGGATTAGGGGCACTTTTTGTCAATTAAAATTATGTAATTAAGAGCCTGTTTGGAAAGTCACATGGGAATTGTAATTGGGTGTAATTATCCACTTTGGCATATTTGTTTGACCAAGTAATTATTTGATTGGTGATGAATTGAATGTAATTTGGAGGGAGTAATTACACTCTTCAATTTTCTAGAGGGGTAAAAAATTGGGTGTAATTACATAATGTAATTACAAGGCAACCTTTTCTATTCTTTTTTTTTTCATTTAATATTATATTATTTACTAGTGAATTTGCCCGCGCGAAGACATCATCATTAAATTTACAAAATGATACTTTGATTTTATTTATGTTGTTGGTGAAATATAGAAATGAAAAATTTCATGTAAACAATATTGACCGATCTTTAACTAATTTGAATAATTTATTTTTCTCTTTTGGGTTTCACTTTGAGTTATAAGCTTCACTTCAATATACATTCCATCCAATATGATTGGAACTATTTTGCTGCTTTTTTTAAAAGCTACTTTGTTATTTGAACCAAATATACTCATATTCTCCCACAACTACCTTAAAGACGAATCTCCCGGCCAATATATCAATATTATTCATATTGATAAAATGCCTAGTTTTATCTCTCAAAATGATAGGAAGCCGATATTTTCTCTTAGGTCGATCAAACTATTCAGTTGGACTTAATTTCATTTTCAAAGGGTAAAAAATCTCTAAAACTTTGAAAAATAATCAATAATATAGATGCTGTTCTAAGCTCTATAAAGAGTTAAAATGGAAAACAAAAATAAAAACTACTACTAATAAGATAGTGACAACTAAAAAATACTGACAGCGTTTGGCATGTAAAATATTCTTAAGAACATAAAATAACTCGACAAACATATGATAATTAAATTAATTTTATAAGATAAAATTCAGGTATGAGCTACTACTTTGGGATTTTATAAGTGGTAACAAATATGTGTAAATCAAGTTTCTACCATATTTCAAGGCAATCATATATAAACATTCAAATTGAAAGTATGATAAAATAGTAATGCATTATTTTAATAAAAGATAATCTGTCTTTACTAATTAGATATCTTTTTATGTTTCATTTAACATTTTATAGACAAAAATAAGTTAGCCACAAAAACAAAGAAATCAATAACAAAGATCGAATGATAGAAAAGTGAGAATGCAAGAAATTACGAGAAGAAGGAATATTGAAAGCTGCTAATTTAAAGAGGAAAAGCAAAAGGTCAAGGAGGCAATAACAGATGGCTGGTTTCGTTCCTCCTTAGCTACTTTTGGACTATTGGTCCCTTTATAGCTAATGATGTCTTCCTGCAGCTCATGTCTTCGTATGCTCATACTCAATTCTTCATCATGTCATAATATATTTTGCAAGATCACCATATTTCCTTCATTTAATGCCAGAAAGTGAAAAGATATTGGAAATTAAAGGTTTTAGAACTGAAAATGGGGCAGCAGATAGTGAAGAAGCTTTGTAATTGAACTATTCATAATAAGATGTAATAAATAAAATAGAAAATGAGCAATTTCAATTATTAGAAAAATTATATGAAAAGAATGAAGGAAAAAAGCCAAATAAGTGATAAAAAAGATAAATAGAATCCTTCGCCAAAGAAGGTGTGAAGTCACCTTATTATGCTCCGCATAATATACATACATATATAAATAGATTATTTCTTACTTTAACGTATCAACCCATATATGTTCCTGTCCTTGGATCGCACAAATAAGATTAACCTGCAAGCATCCATTTTCCAAATCAAATAAGAACGAAATAGCTGAATCATTAGAACCGATTAGTGACCTATAATTGATATTTTTTAAATTATAAATATCTAATCCCCCCTAAATTTCACTTTTATTATGTGAAAAGAAAATACGAATTAATTTTAAAATCTGTGAAGAAAGATTGCATAAGGACCCTACTTCCCCATTATATAGTCACATTCCCTCCTCTAAGCAATTCTTCATCAACCTATTCATTAATAGGATTTTTAAAATGTCAAAAATTTAAAAAAAATGCACACACAAAAGATGAATAAAATAAATATGAAGCTATCATAGCAACATAGAGGAGTTATAGCCAGTGCAGCTTGGGGCATTAAAGTCGAGAAATACAGCTTTTCCTTAAAGTTTAAATTAAAAAATTTTCCAAGATTTTCTTTTCTAATTTTTCAATTCCCATTCAAGAAATTACAACAACAACAACAACAACAACAATAACTCAGTAAAATCTCACTAATGAGGTCGGGGAGGGTAGTGTGTACGCAGACCTTATCCCTACGCGAAGGGGTAGAGTGGCTGTTTCCGAAAGACCCTCGGCTCAAGAGAACAAAAAGACAAAAGCAGAAAATATTAGTATCATCGCAAAAATCATAAGAAAAAAAAAAATAGGAACATGAAATCCAGAAGAAAGATACAAAGCAAAACCAATAGCTAGTAAACACGTCATGCACTGAAATAGTAAGACACAACAATGCCACTAGCTATCTCAGGCAAAACCCCTACCAGACTAGTCTCACAAAGGTATTAGTAAGGCAAGACTCAACTACCTCATAACCTACTGCCGCGCCCTCTTTTTCTCGCGAAATCGGGTTTATGAAATTGACAACTCTTTTAACGGTTATTAAAAGAGAAGAGTCGCCATCTAATGATTAAAGTGCATTAGGACACTAAGAAGAGTTTGATTTAGAAAATCAGAGATTGAGTAAGGGCTTGAAATTATCCCGAAGGGAAGGTGTTAGGCACCCCTCAGGATCCACTAGTGTGGTTCCCGGCCATACTATAATTGTGACCTTAAGTGCAAATAACAAGTAGGCAAGTAAAAAGTTTCAAATATGAGGGGGTTTTCACATAATGGTTGCAAATAGATTAAAGTTTAAAGAAATAAAAGAAAGCTGAATTTTTTGAGAAAATAGTTTGGGAAATTCTAAAAGTAATAAAATGAACAAGTAAAGGGAGGAGGGTCCTAGGTTTACAAATAATATGGATCGTCCCACACAACATCCGGTAATCACTCCTCAAAGAGGGGTTACACGAGATGTTATCGCGTGGTCATCATATCCATATCTAACCTTTCCTACCCCGTTAAGGTATTAAAGCGCGAAATAGTCTCGTTTACTTATTGCATGCTATTACCCGCCCCAATCCTATCAATCCCAGAGGTACTTGGGACTACTAATCCTAAAAGGGAAGGGGTATGAGGTTTCATAGTTTTAAAAGGACAAAATTCTAAGGCAGCAATCAAAACATATATGTAGCAAGTATTGAGAAAGCACATAAACAGATAGAAAGGCTCAAATAGACCTCCTTAAATCAAAGAAAAGCATAGACTTTAGCATGTCTTGCATGTACTAATCAAGGTCTAACCAAACTTAAGAAGTTAAAGAAGGCCGATTTATTACATATTTTCAGATAAGAAGTCCGAATTTGGCATGCCCGTCGGTTGTAATTAACAAAACCTGGTTCAGTTACAAGTTTACCTTATGGCTTGCCTAAGTGTCAGACGAAACCTATAGGCATGATATCTACTGGTTTCAAAAAGAAGTATGCTGATTTTAGGAAAAGAAATTGTCAGTTAATCAGGAAAGGCGAGTTCAAGTCCTGCAGACGTTAGGCATTATTGTTACTGATTTCAGACTTATAAAAAAGTGAAACGATTCAGATTTGGTTAATAGCTCATATAGGCATGCTTTCTAGGCGTTTTTGATTTTAAACATTTTTACAGACGTAGCAAGAGTGCAGAAATCCTATGGGCATGGTATCTAAACGCTGTTAGTTATTTAAATCTTATAGACAGGTTTGTCTAGTGACAGATGCATATGCAGGATTTGGATTTCTAGCATGGTATCTATATGAGATAGTGCAGAACTTTCTTATAGACATGATATCTATATAATGCAGAAGTGTAGAAAACCTTAAAGACATGGTATCTATATGAATGCATAAACCTATAGACATGGTGTCTATATAATGCAGGAATTCTTATATCCATGGTGTCTATATGCAAGTGCAGAATTCTGTAAGTAAATCTATAAGCAGGATATCTACGTGGATGCAGAAATTAATAAACCTATAGGCATATTATCTAAAGATGAGAATGCATAAATATGTATGGTATCTGCAGAAATTAATAAGCCTATAGGCACGATATCTACCCCTTTTTTGCATATAGTCATTCCCATCCCTTTTCACTAGCCACCCTCAATAGTTATTACAAATTATTACAGCCCAGAATGAATAAGAAAAGCAAAATTACATCAGAAATTAACAGTACAACCAAGGGGAGCCTAATTCGGACTCCATGTCTGAAATATGTGATGAACCAACTCCAAAGATCAGGGTCCAAAGCTTTTCTCTCATTTGGATGTGTTAGAGTTCTCTAAGAGCCTCAAATGGACTCCAGGCAGTGCTCACACCCAAATGTACAGGATCAAGTCATAGTGCAGTGTGGAAGAGCCAGCCCTCAGGTGTCCAAGTTCAGAGGGAACTCAAGGTCCCAAGGCAAGGCTCACAGGAGGGGGGCAGAACTTAGAAGCTAAGAGTGAGTATAAGTTCAGAGTTTGAAACAAGGGAAAGGGAAGTAGTACAGAAGCAAGGATAGGCCAGTGGGCATACCTAGCAATGAGAAGTGCTGGTACACCCTACAAACCTGTTAAAATACATCGTTTTGGGTGTCAGGATCCCCTAAGGGATCAAGTACAAACATGAACAATAACTTGCATATTGCCATGTCCTGAACTACAACTCAAAGCACATAGAAGGAAACATGGGTGCAGGGATTCACAACAGAAACATGTAAAAAGAAATTAACATGCCCGTTAAACATTTAACTCCACATAGACAGTAAAGTAGACATGGATGTAAAGGCTGTAAGTAAATACATTGGGATGATGCTGAAGCTAAAACTAGAACATACCAGTCTTAAAGAAACAAGTAAGAAGAAAGCAGTAGTCTTACAAAGCCAAAGTGCAAACAGGCAGTCAGAATACGATAAGTTTAGAAGAGAATTGAGATTGTGAGTGGGAAGTCTAAAGTGTAAAAGTGTTGAGTTGAGAGTGTATGGTGAGAAAGGGGTCGTGCCCTTTTATAGTATAGAAGACAAGCAGAAATAAGGTAAGAGAACAGTTTGAAAATCGATTGTCAATCAATTACACAAGTTTTCCCTTTAATTAAGGGATTCAGATTACAGACGGGGTATAAACCCATTAAGGAAAGAAATTAATCAAACACTTTGTGCAAAGTAGTATAATAGGGGTAAATACATAAAGGTCTATTTAAGGAAAAGGTCTTGACAGTACACGGTTTATGCAAATAAGGCAAGGGAATCAGTTAACAGCCAAGAAATCAGAAGTCCAAAGATTTGTAGGAATGAACCCAGTCAAAAGGTGAAGAAAGGTTTTACTTAAGGAAAATCAACAACAATCAATTAGTCCTATTAAAAAGGGATTCTGAACCAATCACAAATTGGAAAACCTTTTTGAAGAAATACTTATCACATATAAAAAGCATACAGATACGTTAAGTATGAAAGAAAATTGTCATGCCAATCAGTAGAAGAGTCTAGTGTAGAAGAATTTTAAAAACTCAGAATTGTGTGCAAACAAAGAAGTTCAAACTTAGTTCATAGACTCAGAGATTAGTCTGAAAGAGTCAAGGGTTCTCAAACATAACCCTAGTTTAATCACATAACCAAACCTCGACAGAACCCCTAAATTCTAGGGTTTCCTCCTCGAGTCAAGTACAGAGATGAGGAAGCAAGTAGTTAAAACAGGCTCAGAGATTTCTTTCAGAAACTCATGAGAAAACAAGCAACTTCAATAGAAAGTTCAAAGCAAACAGAGTGAAGAAATTCGAAGCATAATGAGAGTAGAAGAAATAGTAGAGGAAAACATGCTTAAACGAGTCTTTTAGAAGAAACTTAAAACAAGGTTCAGTATAAGGCAAACAAAGAGACATGAGAAATTAGTAGAGAAAATATAGTAGAAGAACACAAGAACACCCGAAAAGTATAGCAAAAGAACGTATAGGAAAACACAGTGAGATAAATATGTGAGAGCATGGTATGGAAACACAGTAGGAAAACGAAAGACAGAAAGCACAGAAGAACATGTGTGGTAAAAAGGAAACATATGAGGACAATAGAGATAAATACACACAAAGAAAAGGAAAAGAAAAGTCAGAGAAACATTTTAAGCATTTCAGAAAACCCTAAATCGAAAAAGAAGCGATTTTGGAAGTAATTTTTGAAAGAAAGTTGGGGAAATCATTTGAAAACTCAAATAGAGCATAGATACATAACATATCTAAAAAGATCAGAGAAAATCTCGAAGAGTTAGGGTTTCAGAAGAGCCCTAGAAATGAGAAAGGCTTGGAAAAGGTCCGATCTGAGTCGGAGAAGTCAGAACCAGGCTCAAAACACCATGGTACGCCGGAGCAAGGCCAGAGATGGCTGTGAAACCTTAAATCAGCAAAGGTTTGGGCGAAAACCTTCGAGGTCAGGCCTCAAATCTTCAAGTATCAAGCGTATAAGAGCAAGGAGAGGTGAGTATAGGGCTCCCATGGCTTGAGAAGCCATGAGTTCCGGTGGGTATCCAGGTTGAAGACGGTGAGAGGTGACTAGGGTTAGGGAATGTTCGAGAGAATTTGGGAGAGGGGAGGGGTTTTAGAGGCGGCGGTTGGTGAGAAATGGGATAGGGTTGGTGGGGGTTGTTGAATTTAAAAGGAAAGAGAGAATTCTGGCCGTTGATCAAAAATGATCATCGGCCTGGATCAAAAGGGAAAGCCGGGTGGGTAAAATAAACGGGTTAGGGGCAGGTAATTTTAGGAATTGGGTTGGTCCGTTTGAATTGGAATTGGGGTTTAATTGGGGCTGATTTTAGGCTAAAATTGAAATAGTTAGGGCTAAGTTTTAAACAGCTACTTTTTCCTTTTTATTTTATAAAAAATAGTAAAATGATTTCTGAAAATAAATTAAAGGTACTGAATTAATTAATAATATATAAATATTAAATTAAAAATACTGGAAGCAATTTCATAATTATAAAATGATATTAAATCTTAAAGTAGGCTAAAATTGCAATTATATGCAATTCAGCTTTAAAAAATACTAAATAAATTTGTAAAAATGCGTAAAAAAGTTACCTTAGCTATATTCTGGTATAAATGTGGGAATAAAATAAGTTATTCACCAAAATGATAATTTGAGGAACAATTATTGTTTTTTTGTATTGTTAAAATAGGCAATAAATTGATTTAAAAATCTTTTAAAAATTAGGGAAAATACTAAAACATTGGACATACTTATATATGCATATATATGATATATTGAAAGTATTTTGCATATAAAAATACATAGGAAAAAATTGGGTATCAACACCTACAACCTTAATAGTCGACCTTCACAACTTCCTATCAAGTGTCATATCCTCGGAAATCTGAAGCCTCGCCATATCATGTTTGATTACCTCTCTCCATTACTTCTTAGGCCGCCCTCTACCTCTTCTCGTTCCCTCCACAACTAGCCGCTCGCACCTCCTTACCGGAGCATCTGGACTTCTCCTCTGAACATGTCCGAACCATCTGAGCCTCACTTCCCGCATCTTGCCATCAATGGGAGCCACTTTCACCTTCTCCCGAATATCATCATTCCTAATCTTATCCATCCTAGTGTGCCCGCACATCCACCTCAGCATCCTCATTTTTTCTACTTTCATCTTCTGGGTATGTGAGTTCTTAACAGGCCAACACTCAGCCCCATACAACATTGTCGATCTAACCACCGATTTATATAACTTACCTTTGAGAATCGGTGGCACTCTCTTGTCACACAAGACTCTAAATGCTAACCTCCACTTCATCCATCCTACCCTAATACGATATGTGACATCCTCGCCGATCTCCCCCTCCCCCCTGGATAACCGAACCAAGGTACTTGAAACTGTCTCTACTCGGGATGACTTGCGAATCAAGCCTCACATCCACGCCCACTTCCCCTGGCTCAGCACTGAACTTGCACTCCAGGTATTCCGTCTTCGTCCTGCTCAGCTTGAAACCCTTAGACTTAAGAGCCTGTCTCCAAACCTCCAGCCTCTCGTTAAGACCGGCTTGCGACTCCTCAATCAGAACTATGTCATCGACGAATAGCATGCACCATGGCACCTCTCCTTGAATATGGTGCGTAAGCGTGTCCATCACCAAGGCGAATAAGAACAGACTGAGAGCAGAACCTTGGTGTAACGTCATTACAACCGGAAAATGTTCAGAGTCTCCTCCTACTATCCTAACCCGAGTCTTAGCCCTATCATATATGTCCTTGATCGCCATAATGTACGGGACCGACATACCTTTTGCCTCCAAGCATCTCCAGAGAACTTCTCTAGGAACCTTGTCATACACTTTCTCCAAGTCAATAAACACCATGTGCAGATCCTTCTTCCTCTCTCTATACATTTCCACCAACCTCTGAACAAGGTGTATAGCTTATGTAGTATAACGACCCAGCATGAATCCAAACTGGTTGTCGGATATAGACACTACCTTCCTCACCCTTGCTTCAACCACCCTCTCCTACACTTTCATGGTATGACTCAGTAATTTGATACCCCTATAGTTGTTACAACTCTGGATATCACCTTTGTTCTTATACAATGGAACTACCATACTCCACCTCCACTCCTCTGGAATTCTCTTTGCCTTAAAAATAACATTGAACAACCCAGTCAACCACTCCAAACCTACTCTCCCCACGCTCTTCCAAAATTCTATCGAAATCTTGTTTGGCCCAGTCGCTCTGCCCCTACTCATCTTACGTATAGCTCCTACTACCTCTTGAACCTTGATACACCCCCAGTACCCAAAGTCACATGACTCTTGGAATGTTTCAATTCGTCTAGCACAATATCCCGATCCCCTTCTTCATTCAGAAGTTTATAAAAATAAGTCTGCCATCTTCTCTTAATCTGCGAATCTGCCATCAATACTCTACCATCTTCATCGTTGATGCATCTCACTTGGTCCAAATCCCGAGCCTTCCTCTCTCTCAGCTTGGCCAGCCGGAATAACTTCTTCTCCCCGCCTTTTTCCCCTAGTTCCTCATACATACGACCATAAGCCGCCAATCACTTAAAAAAAAGATGTCTCAGTATTGAATCATTGAGTTAAGAGTACGTAAATAAAATAACCTTATCTATTCTTAACGTAAAATTTATAGGGCATTGAGAACACTGCCCTCCAATCTCAAAATCAATCAAAAGGGGGTGCAGTATTACGACAAAGCGATAAACGTGGTACAATTTAAACAAACTAAAAGTAAACTTACTAAACATATTTAGGATGATTCTTAATTCCTTTCTGGCAACACCATTCATCAATGGAAAGATTAGGAGTTGAGATTGGCAGGTATCTTGAGTATCTCTTCATTGCAAATGCTTGTGTTTCTTAAGAAGTGGTTAAAGAGATAGGCTAATGAAGCAGTACCATTGTAACATTCCTACCGATCATTTTGAGAATTTGCACTTTGCTCGGTAGTTTGAGGCACGAGTATCTCCACATGATATATTATGACTTGTGCGAATCATGGGTTTTGGTTTTCAGGTTATTCCGAATCGATTTGGAAGAATGAACTTCATGATTGAAGCTTTAAGTTGGAAGAGTTGACCAAGTTTGACTTTTTAGAATTCGACCTCAGATTGGAGTTTTGATAGTCCTATTAGGTCCAGATGGTGATCTTGACTCGGGCGTATGCCCAGATTTGCATTTGGACATTTCTAGAAGGATTCAACACTAATTGGTGAAAGTTGAAAATTTAAAGGTTTGGAAAGTTCATAAGTTTGATCGGAAGTTGACTTTAAGGATGTCGGATTTGGATTGTGGTTCCGGGGATTGGAATATCTTTGATATGTCATTTGGACTTGTATGTAAAATTTGAGTTAATTCTGGGTTGATTTGATATGTTATTTTGGAAGTTGAAAGTTAAATGTTCATTGATTTTTGGTTTGAGGTGCGGTTCATCATTTCGATGTTGTTATATGTGATTTGAGGTATCGAGTAGGTCCGTGTTACGTTATGGGACTTATTGGTATGTTCGGATGGGGACCCGAGGGGCTCGGATCCCTTTCGAATTGATTTTAGACCACTTTGGAGTTTTAATGTATTGCTGGTTTTTGTTGTCATCTAATGCCCCTAGTGTTCTTCATCTCGAAGGATGTCCCACGATCGCGAGGAGTAATTTGGTCTACTAGTGGATTTTTTAATCACGGACGCGGCAGGTGGTACACGATCGTGGAGGGTTGGATTGGTTGTTGTTCGCGTTCACGCATAGGGTATCGCGGACGTGTAGGGTCGAGCAGGAGCTGTAGTTGGAGTTGGAGAATTCTTCATCACGCTCACGCAAGTCAGTTTGTGTTCGTGCATTCGCGATTTGATGGTAGTAGCATGTTCTTCGCGATCGTGAAGGATGTCCCGCGATCGCGTAGGGTATTTCTGTCCAGTGATTATAAAGTAGTCTATTTCAGGGGTTCCGGCCATTTTTTCATATTTGGAGTTCTGGAGCTCGGATTGAGGTGATTCTTGAAGCAATTTTTACCATGTGGATTGGGGTAAATGCTCTCTACTCACTTTTGATTTTATATCATGAGTCTATCTTCGTTTTTGGCATTTGATCGAGGATTTCAAAAGAGAAATAAGGATTTGTTTTCTCTAAACTTTCCTAAAGTAAATTTTTGAGTTTTTAACACAATTCGGAGTCGGATTTGAGTAAAATTAGTATGAATGGACTTATAATTTAATGGGTTGTAGGATTTTGTAGGTTTCGTCAGGTTCCGAGGTGCGGTCCCGTGTTTGACCTTTTGGTTAACTTTGCGTAAATGTGTAAAGATTCGACTTTTATCGGTTGGATTTGATTCCTATGGCATTATTTGATGTATTTGAGTTACTTTTGGCTAGTTTCGAGCAGTTCAGAGGATTATTTGAGCGAGATGGCGCTTCTAGTGTATCGATTTGGCTTGTTTGAGGTAAGTGTCTTGCCTAACTTTGTTGAAGAAATTTTTCTTATTAATTTCCATTGTTTGTTACATGCGGGGGTGATGCATATATGAGATGACGAACGTATATGCATGTACAAGGTTAAACATGCTTGGGGGTAAATTATACGATTAATTGTGCCTTGTAGAACTATGTAACCTTCTTGCTTCATGTCTTACTTGACTTCTATATCACTAAGAATATGGAATTAAATGCTAGAAACTGAGACTTGGTTTATTATAACTTGATTAAAATTTGATGGAACGTGGAGAAACATTCATGTGTCTAATTCGGTCATCATCATGCTTAATCACTAATACGTTGCTACGACCGTTATTCTTGGGATATTAAATTCTATACTTGCGCTGTAGATCATTTTGAGATTTGTTGAAATACTTGCACAATAAGGTTCTTAAGGGTTTATTGAAGTATGATTGGCTTGAAAGTTATGATTGAGGTTTATTTGGAATATTCGTTTAATCACTCTCATTGACATTATTTATACTTCCTACCTTGTTTGTCATTGATATATATATATACACTTGGTGAGGAAGAGTGTAAAGCACAAAGGATAATGTCGTGCCATTGTATATATATTATCGTGTGAGGGAGAGTGTAAAGCACGAATTGTGATGCCATGCCATTTTATTTATATTATCATGATTTTATATTATCACAAGTTCATGGCACGAAGGGTGTTTCCGTGCAGGCGAGGACGAGGGGCATGCATTATGTTGTGATATCTTTTCTTTGTTTATACGTTTATGCCTTTACGTTGAGCTGTTATTGTCGTACCTATGTTTCCTATATGACTTGTCATTATTGTCATGTCTTTGTTCTCTATCTAAATTGTTGTTGTGTTTCCCGTGCCTTCTACTTGTTTAGCTTGTTAGCCATTCATGCCTCTACTTGTTAGCTTATAAAGATCATGCTTTCCCCTCTTATTTGTTATATCTATATCTATGCCTTCTACCATGCTAGTTAGGTTAAATTATGTTCTCCTTTCCTAAATGATGTCGTCATTCCTATGTTTCCTACTTTGCATTACTGTTATCGACATTTCTTTCACCTGGTTGGTACTATTACATGTGTATTTGGTAATAATGACATAAATACACGAAGTGTGTTTCCGTGCCATTAGATTTGATGTCTTGAGTATATTTCCCACACTATGAAGGATATGGATTTATTACTGTGATTTGCTGGTTATCGCTCTAAGGAAAATATTGGTCGTGATATTGAGGAATATTAATCGGGTTCTTCTAGAATCATTGATTGCTTCACATAATTGTTTCCTTGTACTCTATTCTGTTATGTTCTAGTATTGTTCTATTGCTAGTCTTCAGTACATGTTATATCAATGAGTATCTTTTAATTAACAAAACCTCATCACTACTTCGCCAAGGTTAGTCAAGATACTTACTGAGTACATGGGGTCGGTTGTACTTATACTATACTTCTGTACCTTGTGTGCAGATTTTGGAGCGGAGCTGTGGGTGATGTCGGAAGTTGACTTTGAAGATGTTCATGCCTTCCAGATGTGGCTACCACTTGTCCCTGGGTAGTTCTAGAGTTGAATTCTGTTTATGTATAACTCAAACAGAAGTTGTATTTATTTCATATTCGTTTTTGTAATAATCCAGTCTTATTAGCTCATGTCTTGTACTACTAATCCGTGGGTTATTGTTTAGGATCGAGATATATTAATTGATGATCACATTTATTTTATTGGAGTTGTGTTAACTACTGACCTAACGGGTTGGATTAGGTGCCATCATGGACTAGTGAATTTTGGGTCATGACAAGTTGGTATCAGAGCATTAGGTTCGAAGGTTCTACGAGTCATGAGCAAGTGTTTTGTAGAGTCTTGCGGATCAGTATGATGACATCCATACCTATCTTTGAGAGGCTACATGACATTTAGGAAAAATTGTCCTTTCTTCTTTCCTTATCTTGCGGCCTTGTTTCAGCTTGAAACCTATGATTTTGATTCTTCATATTCGTTCATATGTGATGTTGCACACTGCGTATTTGCTATGCGCCGATGATCTATGATGCTGCGGATGGATTACGAAGGGCTATGGATGCTTGATTATCATCGCATTGCCTACTTCGTTCCAGGGTCATGAAATCAATTTACTTTTGAAACTTTTTTTTTAAATAATTCATTATCTTATGATGGTCAATTTTGTTACTTTAGCTTTGTTTTTGAAAATGCAAGCATGAATCTGCCTTGTGAACTTGCTTGTATTTCATGTATTCTTGTCTATACAGCTTTAGGAGTTAATTGTGAAAAGTCGTTAATCAATTCCATGAGTGCTTATCACCTGTTTTGTTAAGTTTGATGTCCGTTTGGCCAAGTAAGTTATTCGTTGGGCCTGATGTTGGGCTATATGTGTTGTTGGACCTGCGAAGATTCTACTGCCCTTGTGAGCCTGAGAGTTGGGTCTGTTGGTTGATGAGGTTGCTGAAGGCCCAGAAATCACTAGGTTGTCTTGTAGCGATGCCCATATTATTTGACAGGGCCTGTATTTATTTCAGTATGTATTTCTGTCACCTTTGAGTTCGTATTCCATTTTGGTTCTATAACTTGTAATAATAAATAATTGTGGAAATTAGTGAAAAGGCAAAACTGGGATACTTCATCTTTTGCATGAATGGGTAGAAATCTTGCCTATAGGATCTTAATTGTTTATTTGCTCATCATGACTCATTCTCTGGAATTATATGCATACAAAGTTATGACTCGAATGTCTAGAGAGCATGCCTATAGGATCTAAATTGGACTTCTTGCACTTAGATATTATGCCTATAGAGGTTCAATACGAACAACTAAAAATGCATGTTTGGGCTACTTCTTGTGTAACTCACCTAGATATCATGACTATAAGCTCTCAACTTGAATAACCACGCTGTTATTAATGCTATTCTCTCGCACTTTCACTTTTAGATAGCATGCCTATATGATATAATAACTCATGTTTCACAAATGTTCACCTAGATACCATGTATATAGGGTCTTAACTAATCAATTAATCAACCGTTTCATGCTGATTTTGTACTGCCTCACTTAGATAGCATGCCTATAAGGATAAAGTGTTATAAAATGAAGTCTAATTGTAAATTGTAAGAAATCCTGCCTATATGGTGTTTATTGACGTTACTAAGCCTGTGTTTTCAAGCGATTTCACTGCTTAATTATGCGACGATTAGAAATCATGTCTATAGGATTTGTAACGCTCTAATCTTCCTATACGATAGTCCATAAACTACAACACTGCCTGTATAATACTGGAATCACATAGAAGTCATGCCTATAGGACTTAATGATTCTAATACGTCTTAATTCTGTCTACTGCCTAACTAGAAATCTGTTTGTGTGCTTTCTTGCTTATGTATAGAGGTCACTTGAGCCTTTTATTGCAATTGTATGCAGTCCTATCTGTTTTTGATTGTCGCCTAGTTTTATCATTTTGAGCACTTGAGTTGAGTCTAGAACTACCTAATAGTATGTCCGAAGCCTCTTGGACCATAGACATGGGATGGGTAGTGCACGCATAGGGTACAACTTAGAATTGAAGTAGAACGCCTTTAAGTAAACAACTTCAACATAGTAATTGGGTAGCAGGAGATGATAGTCTGTGCCCGCTAAATAATATGAGCAACCCCTACCTAAAGGGAGTTGCGAAGTATTATTTATGTTGCATGGGGTGATCCTTTAGGCTAAAAAACTTAGGACTCACTCTTTTTGTTTATGTGCATGTTATTCACACTTAGTCATTTAACATAGATCAACGTAGTTTATATCCTTCTAATTATTGAGACTTGTACTGATTCCCACATGTTTTAATATAACTCTATAACTTCTGAACTTCCCTTTTATTTATTTGATCACCTAACTTAATTATATAAACCACATAGTCTAAAGTTCGGTCGGGACCCACAGTTGTAGACCTCGAAGAGTGCCTAATACCTTCTCTTTGAGGTAATTTAAGCCCTTACCCTATCTTTGGTGGCGTTGACTAGTCAAATAGAGTTATTTGCAAATAGGTACCCTAACAAACCTTGAAAATCGTTAGGCGGTGACTCTTCTCTTTTAATAACTCCTTTAAAAGCGTTTGTCATACGTCGAAACCTGCTTTCACGAGAAAAAGGGGCACGCCACTAGCTGGTGACCTAGCTGTTGTGATTAATGTGGGTTCATAGTAAGGTGTCAATTTGAGTACAGCCGGTGGGCCATCTCATACATGATGAGTTTGGATAGCATGTTTCGTATGAGGTTTCCATTCGGTGTGATATTATCATTTCAGAGCATTTGGGGAAGTTGTTTGACTATTGCAAGGATGGGTAAGTACTTGGCAGAGTCTTCGGAGTGTTATATGACCAGTATTGCATGAGTTTTTGAAGTATTCAGCTGAATAGCCATGCGAGGTCAGAGCATGCTATGAAGATATGGTACTTTGAATTACTGATGAGGTGTTATATGGCTTCGGACTAAGTGGGGGAGTCTGCTAATGACGATCGGATTGTAGGATCAAGTGTTATATCAGTTTCTGGGCTGAGGGATTGCTTCGTTGTTTCTTCGAATAGTCATATGCTGGAGGAGTGCAAGTTGCTCGATGCGTATTAGCTGTATATTGAAGATTAGAGTAAGGTGAGTGATTATCGAGTATGTTCTAATGAGTTCCAGGTTTTATATAGCATTTGAGGACTTCTGAATTTATGTATGGGTAGAGTTGAGATCGGTAGCGAATGGTGATCAGATCTGCGGTAGTTCTATGTCAAGAATGAATCTACATGGCAATATAGGAGAGGAGCAAGAAATGACTTCGGATTCGCAGGAGGTTCCTTTAGAGCGAGCATATCAAATTGAGCTAATTTCGGGTTGGCAGCCTGTGTGACTCGGTTGAGTTAGAGGCGATCGGTTCTGATGACTCGATTATGTGTTAATGAGTTCCAAAGAATTCATCATGGTTATGGCCATGACCGGAGTTGGTGTTTGCTACAAGTGTAGAATCTATATTGTGTGTGGTGATGTTCCCCTAGATTGAGTTAAATGAAAGGTTCACGGTTGATGATATGTTCAATTTGCTCATGGTTCAGCGTTGATTATGGAATTTTTGTAGTGTCACAAGTTATCATGTTAGAAGCGATGCACCGTGTGGGGTTGAAAGGTTGCATGTGTTAGGCTGCGATTTAGTTTTGAAGGGAAGGATATGAGTTCTTGATGACACAGGTGATTTCGGGTGTTCAAGATTATGCTGGCACTATTTGTTTTTGACGGTGGAGAGTTCGCCTGTTGGCAGGTGCATTGTGTTTTGACTTGTGGGTACTTTTCTATAAGATGATGGAGTATGAATGATGTATCAGCCATTTGAGTAGCGGTGTTGAGACTGGACATGGAAATTTTTGTATACATGAGGTTCATAGACTAGATGTTCTCGTTGGCAGACTATTCCTTGATTGCGAATTGTGAAGAAATATTGAGGATTGGGTGGTTGATGGTATGTGTTATGGAAAGGTTGCTATGGGCTTTTTGGAGGTTATTTACTTGTTCGAGAATGATCGAATTTTGGTTTTCAGGATTATTTGTGAGCATGATGAGAATGTTTATTTTGTATCGAATCAGATTTGCTTTCTCCTACGCAGCTGTTACCACATGTATATCATCGGTCGGAATGGACATTGTTCGCGCCTTGCTTTATGTTATGTGCTTCTCTCTTATGCTATGATGGGTTGTGAGGGTTACATGATTTTTTGCACGCATATTGTAATTCTGTATGTGCCTTATAGCGTTATAGGCAAGATGGTCCTCGTGATGTTGACTTGCTTATTGCCCCATAGTTGTGCTTGTCTTTCATAGTATTGTTGTGCCTAATCATCTTCCCACAGTTATATTGGTGCACTCTATCGTGTTTGATGTTGACGCACATGTGATCAGTGAGCCCCAATATTATGGCTCAATGAGTACCCTATGTGGATTGATATAATAGGAACGGGTTGCACTCTGCAATGATACTGTGATGAAATGTAACTCGTTATGCTTATTTCGTGTATATTTCTTTCACCTTGCTGAAAATAGTTCATAGGAAAATGTTAAAAATTTCCCTGCCTGCTTAACTTGCCTAGTAACCTTCTTATTTAACTTTCTTACTATTATCTATCATGTCTGAATTATTATTTGTTGGTGTATAGGATCGCGTTGTATGGGGATCCATATGGTTTTTGGTAAGACTTGTCGATTGGGCTGCTTGATTGGCTGAGATGAGGTTTCTAGACATGAGATTTGCACTATTTGGGATAAGAAATATTTGGAAGAATGACACTATATTTCTGCTGAGGATTTGGGCAATGGCCCTGGTCGGACGAGTGAGCTTCTTGACTTATTGAACATATGAGTGGTTAAAGGATTCTGCATGTTTCTTTCATCATCGGCAGTTGTCACGACCCATTTTAGGATCGTGACCGGTACTTAGGAGAAAGTGCTCCCAAGTAAGTCTCATCGGTATTTTACAGAAAATCGGACTGAGTTTCCCCTGTTTTTGGACTATCCCAAAAATTTTCCCTGTCTCAAATCAACAACCAAATATCCTAATATCATACCAAAAAATTGACAACTTATCAATTAGCCAAAACAAGTCTCCACTATTACTAATCAACCCACTAACAACCAAAATTACTAATTTATCTCCAACTTTGATAATAAAGTATGACACTTAACATAAGCCATAATAACAAAATAATACTCATGACACTAAAATATTGACTATGGATCGACTCTAAGAGTTCAAAGAAAAGACCGTAACAATAAATAAAATCTCCACCCACGCGAACAAGTGTGAGGCTCACCAAGAACTATCAACCTGTGCGCTCTAATTAACAAAATCCTCGCCCACGTCAACTGCTGTCTCTGTAAAAAAATTAGCGGGGAATGAGTCTCTAGCTCAGTGAGTAATAACACTTATCCACAACCGTTTTTGTTAGGGACAAGTCAGAAAAACATGCTAGTATCTCAAAAAGAAAATAACATCAAAATGCCCTTTCAGAAACAATAAATAATTTTGAGTCTCATCATGCTTTTCTTGTAGTATAATACAATTAACAATTCAGTAATAAGTTCGGTAACCACTGTACAATATCAATGTTCACATTTGAGAGATTTCAATGAATGGATCATGTAATCGGTATAACTGTGGACTTCTTTGCAAGAAGTCAGATATAATGGTAGTCCCTACTCGAGGGAAATCGGTAACGATATGCTAGTTCTACCTTCCCACTAACGAGGGCTATAACTGTACTCTATAATCGGTAAATACAAGGTACACCATGTCTAACGAACCCGTTGTTAGCTACGAGATTCTTCAAAGTCTACACCCATTTATATTTGTCTCTGTATCCGCATATACTCATAGGAAAATATTTTAAAACAATATAGGGCATTTCGGTTCTTATCAAATCATGTAATTTCATTTCAATAACAGTAAATTAAAGTAACGGTAAAACATATCTAGTGATAGCAAGAATATTTAAAACAACGACAATCATGTCAATTAACTATTTCGGTATCATATCGAGTAATAGACTTGTCCCACATGCAACTCATATTAATCGGTAACATATTCATATTAAAAATCATGTGTAAATCATGCAAGTTATGAAAACACAAATTGCGGTAAGATTACTACTCACACTACTCATGTGAAATACCAAACTCGTCACCTCGAGCGATCCATAAAACTTTCTTTAATCAATATATAACCACATCAACATCGATCTTTAGAGTGAGTATAAATCTCACAAGTTTCGTAGTATAGATAATGTCTCTAAAATTTTAGAGCAAATACCACTGCAACTATCTCTAAATCATGTGTAGGATAGTTTTGCTCGTGCTTTTTCAATTGTCTCAAAGCATAAGCAATAACACGACCATTTTTCATGAGAACACATCCTAATCTCACCCTCGAGGCATCACATAATACTAAAAATCCTCCAGAACCTGATGTTAAGGCTAATATTGGTGTAGTTGTCAGACACATTTTGAGTTTCTGAAAGCTTTGCTCACATTCCTCCGTCCACTGAAACTTTGCATTTTTTTGTGTTAGCTTGGTCAATGGCGCTGCTATTCTGGAGAAATCCTGCACAAAACGCCCGTAATAGCCTGCTAAGCCTAAAAAGCTTCAAATCTCTGTAGGAGAAGTAAGTCTGGGCCATTTCTGCACAACTTCTGTATTCTTAGGATCTACCATAATTCCATCTTTGGAAACAACATGCCCCATAAATGATATCAAGTCTAGCCAAAATTCACACTTCGAGAACTTAGCATAAAGCCGTTGTTCTCGCAATGTCTGCAATACAGTCTTTAGATGATCCTCGTGTTCTCCTTGGCTACGAGAACATATCAGGATATCATCAATAAATACTATTACAAATCTATCCAAAAATGGTTTGAACACCCTATTCATTAAATCTATGAATGCCACTGGAGTATTAGTCAGTCTGAAAAGCATCACAAGAAACTCATAGTGCCCGTATCGAGTTCTGAAAGTAGTTTTAGAAATATCTTCATCTTTGATTCTAAGTTGATGATAACCAGAATGGAGGTCAATCTTTGAAAAGTGGGAAGCTCCTTGTAACTGATCAAACATGTCATCTATATGAGGCAAATGATAGTTATTGTGCATTGTTATCTTGTTCAACTACCTGTAGTCAATGCACATTCTCAGGGATCCACCTTTTTTTTTACGAACAGTAGTGGTACACCCTATAGTGATACACTAGGTCTAATAAAACCCTTATCTAACAAATCCTGTAACTGTTGTTTTATCTCCCTCAACTCTGCTGGTGCCATTCGACATGTGGGTATCGATATGGGCTGCGTTTCAGGTAGCAAATCAATACCGAAGTCTATTTCTCGTACTAAAGGCAATCCTGGTAAATTTTCAGGAAATACATCAGAAAATCCTCTCACTACTGGTACATTTTCTATACTATCTGTTTTCATTCTTGTGTCATTTACAATAGCTAAGAGACCCAAGCAACCTTTCTTCAGAAGTCGTTGAGCTTTCATAAAAGATACAACTTTGCAAATCTCTGGAACCTGACTCCCTCTTAGAATAAAACTGGGTTCATTTGATATCTCAAACTTAACTATCTTTGCATGACAATCGACTATAGCATATAAAGAAGATAACCAATCCATTTCTATCAGCATGTCAAAGTCAATCATATCAAGTGCAATAAGGTCAGCTAGAGTATCTCTACCCTCAACCCGAATCTAACAAGCACGATACACATATTCAGCTAATAGAGAATCTCCAACAGGAGTAGCAACTAGAAAAGAATCATTCAATAGCTCAGGCTGTCTATTAGACCTCAAAGCAAAGTACGAGGACACATAGGAGTGAGTAGATCCTGGATCAATCAACGCAAGTGCATCAAATGAACAGCCAGAAAGAATACCTGTAACCACAACATTCGAGGCCTGAGCATCCTGTCTAATAAATGCAAAAACTCTCGCCTGACCTATACCAGCATTCCTTTGTCCTTGATTCACAGTAGCACGGTCTCCAGCACCTCGACCTCTATTTCATCTACTTGTATCGTCTGAAGTATTACGAGTAGTCTAAGTCAGTGCAGCTGACTGAATAGAAGCTTGGTTGAAATTTCTCGGAGGCTAAGGGAAATCCCTCAAGTGATGTCCCAACTGGACATACCGAAAGCACTCTCTAGTTAGAACACGACATTGTCCCAAATGTGATCTACCACAGATCTGGTAGACTAGAGTAGTGGCATATATCTGCCCAGAATTACGATGTCTAGAAGATGATGGTCCCCTATTACCTTATCTGTAATGTGGTCTGTATGTGGACTGTGAAGACATGTGTGTCCCTATCTGAGAACCCTGTTGTTGTTACTGTCCCTGATTTCCCGCTCTTCTATTTTTACTAAAACCGCCACTGAAAGCCCCTCCTGTCTTGGCCTTCTTACATAATTCACTAGCTGCACGCTCATCACGTCCCTTATTTTCAATATTTATAGAAAGGTCGACTACATTAGAGTAGGATAAAGTCTTCATTTGTGGGGCTACTATAATGTATAGACAACCAACCAATCCATCAACAAATCTCTGAACTCGAGCTTCTTCGGTAGGCACTAAGTAAGGAGTATATATAGCCAGCTTACAAAACTTAGTGTTATATGTTGACACATCCCTATCTGGAGTCTGAACCAATATCTCAAAGTCTCTAGCATATTTTTGCATCAGACTTTCTCGAAGAAAATGATTCTTGAACAACTTAGTGAACTCATCCCATGTCAGTGGTGCTGCTCCTGCTGGCCTTCCTAGCAATATAATTTCATACCATGTGTTGGCCATATCCTCTAGTTTGTATGCTACGAGCTCCACGACTCTCTCACTAGAACATCCAAGAGCATGTAATGCCTTAAGTGTCCCATCCAAGAAACTTTGAGGATCTGCTAAATTATCGGAACTTGTGAATTTTGGTGATTTTAATTTCAGAAACTCTTGTAGGTATACTTCCTTATTCCCGAAAGTATGAGTCTGTGCAGGTGCTTGTGTATGTAAAGTAGCACGAGGAGCTGAACTTCCACCCTGAGCAGGCACCAATGCCTCTAGCACATTAACTAACCTTGCCACTGTGTCTGCAGGTAAGGCAACAGTAGGTACAACAGTTGGCACTGGTGGTGGAGCGTCCTAAACTCCCTACCCTTGCACTTGATCTGGCATAACAGCTTGGGATTGACCGATGTTCCCAACTTCAGGTTGAGCAACAGTCTGTCTTCTAGTTTGATGAACCCCAACTTGACCGCCACCCAGGGTAGTACTATGTCCGGCACCACGTCCAACAGATGAGGGTGTGCGTGTCCTAGACATCTGGGAAAGAAATATTCCAAAGTCAATCTCAAGTTATCTCAACGCATGATCAAAGAATGAAAGAAGGGAAATCATTCCTAGATGTTCAGTAGCCTCAAGATCATAAGTATGGGCGACTACATACTCATGAACAAGACTTTACTAAACATTGCTCCATGACTCGGGACTTAAAGCCTAAGCTCTGATACTAACTTTATCATGACTCAATTTAGGATCGTGACCGGCGCTTAGGAGCAAGTGCTCCCAAGTAAGCCTCATCGGTATTTTACAGAAAATCGGACAGAGTTTCCCCTATTTTTGGACTATCCCAAAAATATTCCCTGTCTCAAATCAAAAACCAAACATCCTAATATCATACCAAATAATTGACAACTTATCAATTAGCCAAAACAAGTCTCCATTATTATTAATCAACCCACTAACAACAAAAATTACTAATTTATCTCAAACTTTGATAATAAAGAACGATACACAACATAAGACCATAATAACAAAAGAATACTCATGACACTAAAATATTGACTATGGAACGACTCTAAGAGTTCAAAGAAAAGACCATAGCAATAAATAAAATCTCCGCTCACGCGGACAAGTGCGAGGCTCACCAAAAACTATCAACTTGTGCGCTCTAATTAACGAAATCCTTGCCCGCGTCAACTGCTGTTTCTGTAAAAAAAATTAGCGGAGAATGAGTCTCTATCTCAGTGAATAATAACGCTTAACCACAACCGTTTTTATTGGGGACAAGTCAGAAAAAGATACTAGTATCTCAAAAAGAAAATAACATCAAAATGCCCTTTCAGAAACAATAGATAATTTTCAGTCTCATCATGCTTTTCTTGTACTATAATACAATTAATAGTTCAGTAATAAGCCCGGTAACCACTGTACAATATCAATATTCACATTTGGGAGGTTTCAATGAATGGATCATGTAATCGGAATAACTGTGGACTTCTTTGCAAGAAGTCAAATATAACGATAGTTCTTACTCGAGGGAAATCGGTAACGATATGCTAGTTCTACCTTTTCACTAGCGAGGGCTATAACTGTACTTTGTAAATGGTAAATACAAGGTGCAACAGGTCTAACGAATCTGACGTTAGCTACGGGATCCTTCAAAGTCTACTCCCATTTATACTTGTCTCTGTATCCGTATATACTCATAGGAAAATATTTTAAAATAATATAGGGCATTTCGGTTCTTATCAAATCATATAATTTCATTTCGATAACAATAAATTCAAGTAACGGTAAAACATATCTAGTGACAACAAGAATATTTAAAACAATGGCAATCATGTCAAATAACTATTTCGGTATTATATCGAGTAAAAGACTTGTCCCACATGCAACTCAAATTAATCGGTAACATATTCATATTAAAAATTATGTGTAAATCATGCAGGTTATGAAAATACAAATTGCGGTAAGATTACTACTCACACTACTCGTGTGAAATACCAAACTCGTCACCTCGAGCGATCCATAAAATTTTCTTTAATCAATATATAACCACATCAACATCGATCTTGTGTTAATTTTCTTGTTTAGGCTAATTAATGGCTAATTTAGAATACCCAACCCTCGAGGTTTCATGTTTGACTCTTAATTTTCCCAGAATAATTCTTATTGGTATTTAATTTCTTATACCTTGTGAAACCCTTCAAATATATGAACTGAGATAAAAAGAATTACCAGAAAAAAAGAACCCAGCTGAGAAATTTAAGTATCACCCGTAAAAACCAGTGTATATTTAAGATTTCTCAAGGTTTGGTTCCAGCCTTTTTCTTTTTCTTTTTCTTCTCCCTTTGAAATCCTTTTTGTGCGTTTTCTGAAGCAGACCCGGTTCCTTTCTTTCTTTCTTTCATTTTTTAGCTTCTGTTGTGTTTGCCTTTCTTTACCTTTTCTTTATTTGTTTTCCGTCACTATACAATGGGCTTTTGCCCATTTAATTAGTTATTTTTTCTTTTCTTTTTTAGTTTAAGTAACATTAAATGACAAAAATACCCCAACTTGAATCTGAAGTACTGTTGATACCCAATTTTTTCCATAATATTTTCAAAACTATGCCTAGGCATCAATTAATATTTTTCATACAATCTTTGCATTTTAAAACATTTTAATTTATTTATCCTAGCATTTATTTTATAAAAACAATCATTGATTGCATCACAAATCGTTTTATAACAATTTTTTGTTTCTTAATTTTATTATTTGCATCTGTACTAAGTTTCAATCATTGTACAAATAGTCATATTTGTTTTTTAGGACGCAATTGCAATTACTTTGCAATTATAACCTATGCATGCATTATTATATTATTTTGTCGAGAAATAGCCTTTTGTAATTTTAAAATATTAGTAATTATTTTAAAATATTTCCAAACATGAAAATCATTTTTTACAGCCTATTAATTATTTTTAAAAACTGTTTTATCAATTAAATAGGGTATTTAACAAATACCCCTTATTTTCAAATTTAGCCTAAATACCTAGGCCAATTATAACCCAAATTTCAAATTAAACCAGGCCGAAAATCTACCCAGCCCAAACCCCTTATCTACCCGACCCACTTCTTGCTAAATCCTGGCCGTTAATTATTTTGATCAACGGTCAAGATTCCCCCTTACCTAAATTAAACCTAATGACCTACCCCAAACCTCTCATTTCCCTCTCCTCTCACCGCCGACATCCGATCCCCTCCTCTCTCAAGTGCTCTCAAGTCCTAACCCTAACTCACCCTTATCGCCACTCATCTGCTGCCGTCCATGGTGGTTTCTCACCACTATCAGACCTCTAACGGCCTCTCCTATGCTGGTATTGCTATCTCTAAGGTCCTTGAGGGACCAGGGTCAGTCCACTTACACCTATGACCCTTTCTTGCCTATTTCAGACTGTTCCAATTCGATTTCGGATAAGATCTTCCTATTTCGCTTTAAACCTATGGATTTCTAAGCCTACTTCTTCATCTCTGTGTTGTTCTTCTCGAAACCCTAATTTCTTCTTTTGACCTTCTCAGATCTGTACAGATCTGAGATGGTTTGAACTTGTTTCACCGATTTTTTATGAAAATCTTCTAGTTTTACGAGTGGCTTTCCATTTTTTTTCAAACTGGGGTTTCCTGAAAATCCTTTTCTTCAAAACGTTTTGCTGACTTTAAGTATTTAATCTTCTATTCTTATGTGTTTTAACTGATTTCGAAGAGGTTGCTTCAACCCAAACTAGCTTATGCTAAAGCCCTAATTTTTCTTATGTTTTTGCTTCGATTTTGAGTCTTCCATGCTACTTGTTATGTTGTTCGTTCTTTACTTTGACTTTCACGATTTCCCCTTTAGTCTAAATTCAATATCTTGTGATTTTAACCCTAGTTCATCTCTGTGAGCACGTGATTTTTGTTTTCGCACGACAATCGCTCAAAAAAGAAATAAAAAATAATAATTGGCCCTGCTGTACAATTTCGGATTTCTGTGCGGCACCTTGTTGATTTATTTGTGACTTCGGCCCATTTTTATTTATTTACTTTATTAAAATAAAATTCAAAAAATATATGTGTCCTGCATAATTCAAACCGTAATCCGGTCGTTAAATAGAAAATCATGAATAGGCATTTTCGTCCGTGATTTTATTTGGTTTGACTGTACATGTTTTGAAATATTTTAGTGTGTGTGCAAATAATTGTATTGAGTGTGTATTTAATTTTAATTTGATTTTTTGGCTTAGTTTTGTTTTAAAATAAATAAGAAAAAGGAAATAAATAAATAAAAAATATAGAAAAGGACCCCTTCCCTTCCGGACTTGGGCCAATTTGATTAAAGTTGGCCCAAACAAACAGCCCAAAACCCAGGCCTGCCCGGTCCAACACCACCTGATGCCCAGAGAATCCAAACGACGTCGTTTTGGTACAGGTTGATCTGGGCCGTTGATCTCAAATTGATCAATGGCCAAGATCAATTCCCCATAACCCACCAATAAACCCGACCCGTCTCACCCGGACCGACCCCAACCCTTTACCCTTGAAACGACACCGTTCCACTTAAGCTATCAGATCCAGACCGTAGATCTAGATTGATCTAACGGTCGAGATCAATCCACCCATTAACTATATAAGGCCATAATCCTACCCTGCCCCCCTATCTGAACCCCAACCTTCGTCCCCAAACAAACAGCCCTAAAACCCTAGCCGCCCCTGCGTACTTTCGCCATGAAAGCCGGCGGCATGGATGCCGGTGACTTTCCCCTTAACACCCTAGAATCCCCTTGCCTTCCTGAACATGAATCCATTAACCCTGTAGTTCGAATCCCTCCCCACCTTCTCAAATCTTCGTTTGAAGATTCGAGTCGAAACTCGATCTACACGGTTTAACCCCAGCTTCACACCAGATACTCCCCAGACCCCCCTCGTGACCAAACCATACTTGGTTTGGTCCGAATCTGACCAGGGAAGCCTGAATCCCAGATCTAAGTTTTGAAAATTTTGTGTTCCTCCGTCATTGGTTCAACCAAAGAGATTAAGGTCTAATGGACTTTAATCAAAGTGTTTCTCATGAGAAACACTTCGTTTAAAGTCCGTTCAGCCTTAAGAAAGGCCTGGCCAAATCCGAGTTCAAACTGTTAACTTTTCAAGTTTTAAGGTAAGTCTGTTTTCTTTTCTTTATTTTTGTTTTAGTCCGTTGATTTGTTTTAAAAAATCTGTTCATATTTGTTTTAATTTTACCAACTTTTGTTTGTCCACTTTGCCTGAACTTCTGTTTGTTTGAATAAGTCTTTCTATTTGTTCTGATAATGTGTATGTAAATATTGTGCAAGTAGTCGATTTCAAGTTTGGACTGACTAGTTGACTCCTCGAGTGTATTTCTGCTTAGTCAGTATAATTCGAACCATGTATCGATACTGTTTAAATGTCTGACTTTTGGCTACGATTGTGTATGTTAATGCTAATATAGTTGAGTCGACATGTGTCGTCAATTAGTTTCAACTGTCTGAACAAAGTAAATCGATTTGCTTCTGATGAACATTTGTCTGGATCAATTAAGAACCAGTTTTGTTTACTTATAGCTGTTGAATTGGATCAGTAGTGCTTAAATTCTGAATTGGAAGGCATGTGCACTCGTGCACAACATGTGCATTGGTGCATCTCATGTGCTTTGTGCACAGCCTGTGGCCTGCATAAAGGTCCTTTGTTTAATTTTAAAATGGTTTGACAGCATATGCTGTCAACATATCCTACTGCCCATACTCGCTTTTAGTTAAATAAAAATGGAAAAGTTAAATCTGCCAGGGAATGATGGGGTTTTTATACCTAATTAACTAAAGTGGAACTGAAAAAAGGTTAAAGGCACATGGGAGGGTACTGGGATACTCTAAAAACAGGTTGTTAAAAGGGTTAAGGAAGGCATATAAAAGGAGGAGGACATCTGATTGAAAGGGGAGAGGAAAAAAGATTGGAAAAACAGGATTGGACCTTGAGGGAGAAGGAAAAATAAACTGTGAGGAGTTTTGAAAGAGAAAGCTGGAGATACATACATTGTGAGGATAGAAAAGAAAAAGAAAGAGTTGGCAGGAATAGAAAGAGAGCAAGAAAGAGATAAAAACAGATTAAGAAATCAGAAACTTAGTCTTGTTTGTCTGAAGTTCATCTATTGTCAATACGTTAGGCAGTGTTCTTTCTTCTAAATTTCAATCGAGATTATTGTCAGTGTTTTGTTGCATTTGGTATATTCCGGAATTGGATTGTCTGGAGTATCACACTACGTGCTGTTTCATCTGGCTTTTTCTTCTCCAACTCTAGTTCCATCTCGCAACAGAATCCTTTCTGTTGTGCTGTTCTGATTGCTGCTGCTAACTTGCTCACTATTGCTGCTGCATTTTTGCCTTGCTGCTACTGTTAATTCTGCTTTTTGCTGCTGCTGATTCCCCCATCTTCTTCTTCTTCTCCTTTGCACTTTCAACATTTTCAGGTACACATTTCAAGTCCCATATTGATGTAATTGAAACAGCTTGAAAGCATGAAATGAAAAAGGTTGAAGAAGTTCAAGCATTTGCTGTAATATTCATAGTACATTAACAGGCTTGTGAAAATTGATTAGTTTATAATTCAACAGTTCGAAAGCATGTACTGATATTCGACTAAGTTTATCCTGTTGTGTTTTAGCTCGGTAGTTTGTTTGTTAATATGGGCATGTATATTTCGACCTTATACAATACTATTCCTGTTTCATTTAGTTTTTTTTAGTCAAGATTAGTCCACGTAAGTTTAGTTAAGTTCAACTCGAGAAGTGTTCGGATTAAGTGTTGTATTTCGTTAACTCATACATGATTCTTTGTCAAATTAAAACATTTTACTTTGCCAGTTATCCTTTAATCTAGCCCAAATAAGTTCGGTTAAGTTCAACAAGAAATCTTTTCGTATGTAATGTTCGGATTAAGTATTGCATTTCATCAATCTCCTATGTAATCTTATGTTCGACCAAAGTATTTTCGTAAGGCATGATGTTTTTTTTACTTTATAAGTAATTAATCAGAAATGGATAGGAGTCCAATTTAGGCCAAAACATATACTTTAATTAGCATATATTCTTCGTTCTTCTATCTCTGGAAACAAAATAATAGAAATGTAGTCACTGTAGGATGCCCTTCTAAAATAATGAGACGAGCCTCGCCAAATAAAAATACAAATTGCGGGGCCCTCAATAATTGACAATGATAAATATTTAGAGTTTGGGAGGGACGGTTTTAGTGAATTCCACTGCCTTCCCCAAAGATAATAACTCGTTTAGATTCTTTAAGCGCGACTTTAAGTAAATTATATTCTTAAAATCGGGTGCACATTGATGTGACCCAAATCCAAGTCTCAACGGAGTCAAAATGTGTTAACAACTACGGGTGCATTGATTGTGACGTGGTCCGAGATGCATTTTCATGACGTTGCAATTCCATAAAAATAAATGATAATAATAGAAGCGGTTTAAGCTTGATAAAAGCACATAAGTCACAACCTGTATTTAAATCAGATATTTAGCCATTATAACAATTTAAGCGACCGTGCTAGAACCACGGGATTCGAGGGTGCCTAACACCTTCCCTCGGGTCAACAGAATTCCTTACTTAGAATTTCTGGTTCGCAGACTTCATTTGGAAAAGTCAAAAATTTCCTCGATTTGGGATTCAAGATAAACCGGTGACTTGGGACACCAAAATCCAAACCTTTCCCAAGTGGCGACTCTGAATTAAATAATCCCATTTCGAATATTGTCACTTAAATTGGAAAAACTCCACCCGCGCATTTTAACCCTTCGAGGCCGGGCGCGCAAAAAGGAGGTGTGACAGCTCTGGCGACTCCGCTGGGGAATGTGTGACCCAGAACCACTGGTTCAGGGTCCAAGAATTCGAGCTTAGAATAATTGTTATATTTGGCTTTATTATCTGATCTTTATTACATGTTTTGCATAAAAGTGCTAAATGTTGTCTTTTACCGCTTTTGATATTATCTGAACTGTATATAAACTGTGCCGAAACCCTTCTTTTCTTACCTCCGGGGAGAAGCTCGCTGGTCGAGACTCCCTATTCTGTTAGTGTCAATACCTGAAATAAGAAAGAGGTCGGACAAGTTACAAAGCCGGACGATCTCGCGGGTCCCCGGTACGTAGCCCCCCTCCTCGACTCGAGTTGTCCGCTCGGGTACACAGTCTAGAACAAATACCAAGGTTTAAACCTAGTATAACGAAACTTCATGCCGGATCCCTAGTAGGAACGCTTATTTGCATCATATTGCATTTGACTTAGGGGACTCAACACAGGGATTGGGTCCGTCTAGGACAGGCAACCTGAAATGGAAAAGACCATCATGCTGCATTCCTATCTGTGTTGTGCATTTATTTGCTTCGGTTCCGCATGTCGACCGGTTCCTAAAAAAAGGGGAAAATAGCAGCGTAGGGGAGATAATTACTTATTTTTGGAAAATAAAACCAATGTCCAAGTAGTGTCAAAACCTCGCCGGAATTTTTCTAAAAAAAAACTGTCTTGTTTATTGAGAGTTATTAAAAAAAATATATAAAAATTTTCTTTTATCACTTTCAAAATCAAAAAAAAAGGTATTTATTTTAAAAGTAAAAAAAAAATCGAAAATTCATAATTCAAAAAATGTGTTGTTTCTTTCGTAGTACCCCTTTTATGAATTCAGACTAATAGTCCAAATTTTTCCTAAAAAAAATAATATATATAAAAAAAAAATAGTTTCTTTAATCTTTATCTCTTTTCAAAAAAATGTAAAAAATACGCATTCCTGATTTCTAGGTTTATTCGATTTTTTCCTATTTTACGATAGCCCGAACTACGCCGGTTTGATTCTCACTGGATGCGAGATACGTAGGCAACCCTCGTCGGGTTCAACCCCATTTTTCTAAAATAGCCAAAAATCAAAAATATGTTTCAAATTTTTAAAGAGTCATAAATAAGTCAGGTGATGCTGTTTTGTCATAAATAGCCGAATGTTCCCGAAAGGGACGCCGGAAGGCTGACTTTGCATAAATAGCCACTTTTGGGTTTTGTTTAGCATTTTTAGACCCACACAGCCTTAAAAGCTTCGTCTTCGAAGTGCTTAAAGGCCGCGTTCAAAACTTGGTCCCCTCTGTAAAATATTTTGAGTCAGTCATTTTTGTTAAAATCACCTTAATAAATGTGCAGGATGAGCACGATGCAAAATGAACATTTTTCAATAATGACCAAAATCCCCTGTCAAGTTACGGCTATGGTGGAACGATCTAGGTGTTGAAGGACAAAATGAGGTTAAGAAATATCTGAAAGGTCTTGTGGGTCTGTTGGAAATCCAGCCTCGGGGAGATATCATAAGAGCTTTGGTTACCTATTGGGACCCGGCGCACAATGTTTTCCATTTCTCTGATTTTGAGCTCACCCCAACTTTGGAAGAAATGGCCGGATACATCGGGAATACTGAACTTCCGTTAAGGGAAAAATACTTGGTCGCCCCAAGAGTCGTCACGGTACATCGGTTCCTAGATTCATTGAAAATACCTAGAACAGTCCACAACCCGGATCTAGCAGCCGGATTCTGTACTCCATGCTTCATATATGATAGATACGGTCACAAGGGGGATTCAATAATCCAATCAACAAACTGTGCAGCAAAGGAGTTCGTCAGAAGTGGGACGAGCACAGACGGGTAGCGTTCATGATAATGTTCCTGGGTCTTCTGGTATTTCCGAGGAAAGATGGAAACATTGATTTGAAGATATCTGGGGTCGTCAGCACTTTACTCACGCAAAGTGACAATACTCTCGCGCCTATGGTGGTATCCGACATCTTTCGAGCTCTCACAGCTTGTAAAGCTGGGGGAAGTTTCTTCGAAGGTTGTAATTTGCTCTTACAGATATGGATGACCGAGCACCTCTGCCATCATTCCGAGATTTTGAGCCATGGTTCCCCGGAAAAGACCCGCATAGAAGAATCTTACACGAGAACCAAAGAGATCATTTGGCCCAAAGGAGTTCTAGCATGGACCTCGTTCTTGCAAGCTCTTACTGCCAGCCAAATACAATGGACGTTGGGATGGTTGCCTGTTGATGAGATCTTATATATGTCTGCAGCTAAAACTCATTTCTCACTGATGGGGCTTAAGAGCATTCAACCTTACGCACCCTTCCGAGTTTTAAGACAGTTCGGAAGATGCCAGAGAGTACCTCATGAGGAAGATCTAAGCACTCAAGCAGTTGAGATAAGTCCTAACGGACAGTTCCCAGAAGCAAAGATTCGCCAAATCTGGAATGAGGGTCAATATTTGAAATCAGATACTTGCGTGCGGGATCAAGCCAAAGGAGAAACGGCGCCAGGTTACCTTGCATGGTACAGAAGGGAACTCGAGCATGAAAGGCCAGCTAAGAGACCCCACATCCGGAATTTTACCGAATCATCACAAAAGCAGTGGGATTGGTTAGCGAAAGAAAGAGGCTATTGCGCCAAAATCAGCAGGTTAAAGCAACAAGTGGAAAACTTGAAATATGAACACAACGTGCAAGTTGCTACCGATCTGGGAGAGCGGAACAGGTTGATTCAAGAAAATGAAAAGCTCAGAGCCCAGATCAAACAGATAAGGTTGGATGCAGATAAACAGCTAAGGCGTCGATCAGACGAGCACTTGATAAAAAGGCTAAAAAGCGAGATCAGAGAGTGGCGAGATGGTTTGGAGAAATCTGAAAACGTCATAGCAGAGCTCAAAGCACAGTGAGATACAAGAACAGATAAGCATCACAGATACCTGTATCAATTGGAAGGCGACCACGAGAAGATTGTTGCTAAGATAAAGAGAGAGATGGCAGCACTTTAGATCAAAGCAGCTAGTCAGGCCAAGGATTTCCAAATTGAGAGCAGATACTGGTATGACTCAATAGCCCAGATGAAGTTGGAAGTACGGCGATTGGAGCATCAGCATATACAGGATATTCAAGTATTCGAGATATGCAGCGATCAGATAAAATGCCTACTCATAGAAAAGAAGCAAACCAGAGATAGAATCAAAGCCATTGCCCATGCCATCACCAGACGATGTCTGCGATGTGAGAACATGTCCAGTGTTACCTTCCCCTCGGCAGTAATGGTTTATGTCAAGCAGACTATGCACGAGCTGGAGCAACTTGAGAGGGATCTCACGCCTAGGACCGCGGCGAGGCCGAACGATGCCCCGCGGAAACCAATTTTTAAAACCATAATGCATTCATAGGTCAAATCTGTATTTTAGCATCTTCTGCCTGTTTTTTCATCAAGGTGATTTTCAGTATATTTTGAGTCTAGGTTTATTTTCAAAGTTTGCTCTTTCTTTTGCAAAATGTAGCTTGTAATAGAACGTTTCAACAATAAAGAGGTTGTTTCTTTTACGCTCATTTGTGTTTTTCGAACTACGTAATGATATGATTCACGTAGGCATCGTGATACGTAGGCAATCCTCATCGGATCCGGTCGCATTTCTTTTACTACGAAAATAATAATAAAAAAAAAAAGGAAAACAAAAAAGAAAAGAAAAGAAAAAAAGGGAAAAACTAATAAGAGGAAAAATGCCGGAATGACGCATGCTCTCGTAGCAAACATATAGTAATCCACTTAACTGTATAGGTGCATCATGCCCAACGTGAGATTAACTATCTGTTATTTGCTGCAAATTAACCGTGCGTTTGTCATTGAGCATTTTTTCAGGGTTTTTGGAAAGACGGTTGGTTTGGTGAAAGTCTGGCCTCGCACTCATACTTCACGAGGTCAAGGAGAAGTGTTCAACTACCTGTTGTTAGGACCAGAAGCAGTACTCACACTTACTTCACCAGGTCAAAAGGAAGTGTGGAAATGTCTTCAGAAATTCCATTACAAACAATCCCTATTTCTGAGGAAAGCTCGAATCTCAGCCGTCCTCACACCTGAATCTGCAACTGCGGAGGAAAATAGAATCCTACGGCTCCGTATGTTGGAAATGCTGGATGACTGGAACAATGGGAAAGAGCCACCAAGTGTCATCCCCGGATTCCCTGAATTATTCTCCAGGTCAAGTGGGACTTCTAATGTCCCTATAAATTACCCTGCTACCCCATTTGGTTACCCAGCCACCTCCGCCTTCTCCGCAGGATCACCTTCTGAGCCTCATCCCCGAATGTCGGCCACTGATGCAAGCATGAACATCTTTACTGCATCGCCTTGCCCAGCTACGGCACAGCCTGCCACATACAAGCCAAGCTTTGACTCATCCTCTTTTACATTCCAAGCACCATCGTTCTCAATGGAACCAACCAGGTTCGCTACCAACACTAATCCTCTACCGCCTCAGTGCGAACTCGCACCGGGACAGGATCAGAACCCCAGAATTGCAGAACAAAATGAGATTGCTAAGAGAATGAGAAGCCTTGAACAAAGTTTGAAGAATATGCAAGGGTTGAGCGGACAAAAGAGCGTCTCTTACGCCGACCTGTGCATGTTCCCTCACGTGCACCTGCCAACGGGTTTCAAGACCCCCAAGTTCGAGAAATACGATGGGCACGGTGACCCCATCGCACATCTTAAGAAATACTGCAACCAATTGCGGGGAGCCGGCGGAAAAGAAGAACTGCTAATGGCATATTTTGGGGAAAGCTTAGTAGGGATAGCTTTGGAATGGTATATGGATCAGGAAATGTCCCGATGGCATATTTGGGATGATCTCGCCCGAGATTTTGTAAAGCAATTCCAGTATAACATCGACATTGCGCCAGACCGAAACTCTCTGTCGAATTTGAAGAAGAAGCCTTCGGAAAGCTTTAGAGAGTATGCTATTAAGTGGCGTGAACAGGCGTCGAGAGTGAAGCCTCCCATGGATGAAGTGGAAATGGTCACTACCTTTCTCCAGGCTCAAGAATCTGACTATTTCCAAAACATGATGTCGGTCATGGGTAAGCCATTCGCGGAAGCGATCAAGATAGGAGAGATGGTAGAGAATGGGCTGAAAACGGGTCGGATTCTGAGTCAAGCAGCCATAAGGGCAACCTCTCAGGCCGTCCAAAGCGGGTCTGGAGGGACGACAAGGGGGAAGAAGAAGGAAGAAACGGCTATGGCAGCCTCTGAAGCAAGGGAGTATCGTCATCCCAGGCCCCATTTTCCGGAAAGGGCCCCACAACACTACTACCCCCACTCAAATGTGGCATATGCTCATCAACCTTATATGGTCATGAATGCCCAACCTTATAACCATCCACCACAACAAGCCAACCGAGGCCCAGCTCCACCTCCCAGAAATCAGCCTCCTTACCGCAACCACTATAACCCACAACCCCCGCAGAATAACTACCGCCCCCAGGAGCCACCTCGACGGCGGACTTTCACGCCCATCGGTGAACAATACTCTACATTGTTCCCTAAGCTAGTCCAGTTGGGTTTCTTGCAACCAATTCCCCAAACGAGGCAAAACCCAACATCGCCTTCTTACAAAGCCGGAGTCAGATGCGCCTATCACTCAGGGGCTGAGGGACATGATACAAACGACTGCTGGTCATTGAAAAGAGTGGTCGAAAATTTGATAGAGCAGGGGAAAATAGTGCTAAGGGACGAAGAGATCCCAAATGTGACTAACAATCCATTGCCCGCTCACAATAATGGGCCGCTGATCGGCATGATTTGTGAAGACAAAGAGTTCGACCCTGCTTTGAAAGCCATAATTGCCATTGTCGACATGGGGAAGAGGCCCGAAATGGACCAGAAACCAGAAAAGGGGGAAGGGGTCAAGGCTATAAAGAACAAGCCTGAAAAGAAGGTAGAGAAGAAAGTGGTACCTATAAAAAATGAAGTTCTTTACATACCACGAGGTCGAGCTGAGAAGACGCAGAACTTCGGGATCAAAAAGACAAAACCCATGTACGTACCAAAAGGGGCCTATGTGGTCCGGGGGACGATTCAATCACCTCGGCTGAATGAGCCAGTGGTTATCGGACGCGTGCCACAAAAGCCAATGACCAACCCGTCCACAGTGCCGTGGAATTATCAAAAGACTTTGATAATGTACAAAGGTAAGGAAGTCATGGAAGAACTTCCAGAAAATACTTTCGTTGGAGGGTACTCAAATACCCAAGAATTGAACAACGCAACGCAAAGGCGCTTCCCTCCAAAGAAGCCCGTGAGTGTTGAAGAAGCGGAAGTGTTCTTCCAACAAATGAAGATGCCGGATTAAGAAGTGATAGATCAGCTGCGCAAGCACCCTGAGCAAGTATCCATGCTGTCATTATTAATGAGGTCAACCGAGCATCAAAAGATCCTGCTGAAAACCTTGAATGAAGCATATGTACCGGTCGAAACCTCGGTGCAGCAACTAGAGCGGATGACAGAAAGATTCTTCGCCGTCAACCAAATCTCTTTCAACAAGAACGATTTACCCCCGGAAGGAGAAGCACACAACAAGGCCTTGCACTTAACAGTTAAATGCGAGGACTACTACGTCAAGCGAGTAATGCTGGATGGGGGATCAGGTGTTGATATTTGCCCGCTCTCCATGCTACAAAGAATGGAAATTGCGGCAGGAAGAATCCGACCCAACCATGTCTGCGTGAGAGCTTTCGACGGCATCAAGAGAGATACCATGGGAGAAATAGACTTGTTGTTGGTCATAGGACCAGTCGAATTTCGAGTAACCTTCCAGGTGATCGACATGGACACATCCTACAATTTTCTCCTCGGCAGACCTTGGATCCATGCGGCAGGAGCCGTGCCTTCCACTCTTCACCAGATGGTGAAGTTCGAGTACGAAGACCAAGAGATCGTGGTCCATGGGGAAGACGAACATGCCATTTATCGGGACCCATCCATCCCGTATCTTGAACCGAGAGAGGGGAGCGAACATACGGTCTATCAAGCTTTCGAGGTGGTACTGGCCGAGCAGCACGAAGAGGGAGTACCTTGCCCCCAGCCTTTCTTGTCTAACGCTTCGGTCATGGTGGCCAAAGAGATGATCCGGCGCGGATTTAGGCCAGGGAAGGGACTTGGACGAACCCTTCAGGGAATAACAGAACCCATTACTTTACCAGTCGTCAAGAAACCTTTTGGACTAGGTTTCAAACCTACTCCGACAGACGAAAAATGGGCAAAGAAAAGGAGAAATGAGGGTTGGAAGTTGCCTCAACCACTGCCAGATTTATATGCGACTTTCGTCAGGCCAAGGTACGCTGAAGAAGAAGATGATGAGGTCTTCACAGCTGAGGAAATCGAGGAAATATGTGGGGCTATGAGAGAAATGCTCTACGAGGTCCACATGGTTCAACCAGGTAAAGGCACAAGCACTGCTGAGATGCTGTACATGGGACCGAACACCCAACTTCAAAACTGGGAGGCCACGCCATTCCCGACTAGAAGGAAGTCCGGGTAGACCTGCCCTGCCACCTTTCCTGTATCACAAGTTACCTCCGGGACATAACTTGAACGTTTTCTTCTTTTCATTTGTTGTTTTGAATTCCTAGTTGTAAACATTGTTGTCTTCCAACTTTCCAAAGAAAATATACAAAAATACAAAAAAAATCAATCATTGCTTTCCTATTCTTTCTTTTATTCTGATTTTTATTACTTTTCCTCTTATCTTCCTTTTCAGTCCTAATAATGCGGCTTTAAATATGACATGCTTGCGGACTTCACGCCCAGATCACAATGAGTTATTTAACTGCGAATTAATGAACCCAGAACCAGAATATGATGCGGAAGAGGCTTTTAGGGAGATAAACCGAGAGTTGGAATATTTCGAGAATAAACCTAAGCCGAATCTGAATGACACTGAACCGGTAAATTTAGGAACTCCGGAAGAAATCCGGGAGACCAAAATAAGCATTCACACGGACAAGAAAACGCGAGAGGCGATAATTCAACTTCTTTTTGAATTCAAAGACGTGTTTGCGTGGTCATATGATGACATGCCGGGACTAGGTGTTGATCTAGTGGTTCATAAATTGCCCATTCATCCTGATTGTCCTCCGGTTCAATAGAAGCAACGAAAGTTCAAAACGGAGGTCAGTGACAAGATTAAAGAGGAGATCACCAAGCAACTGAAAATGGGAGTGATCCGGGTAGTCCAATATACAACATGGTTGGCGAATGTGGTTCCAGTACCGAAAAAGGACGGGAAAACTCGGGTATGTGTAGATTACCGAGATCTGAACAGAGCAAGTCCTAAAGATAATTTCCCGCTGCCCAACATCCACATCCTCGTTGATAATTATGCCAAATACGAGATACAGTCTTTTGTAGATTGTTACGCTGGGTATCGTCAGGTACTGATGGATGAAGAGGACGCCGAGAAAACCGCCTTCACCATGCCTTGGGGCACCTACTGTTACCGGGTCATGCCATTTGGTCTGAAGAATGCTGGGGCTACTTACATGAGGGCCATGACTGCCATTTTCCATGACATGATGCACCAGGAAATAGAGGTGTACGTGGACGATGTGATAGTCAAGTCCAGGACGCAGGATAATCATATCCAAGACTTGAGGAAATTCTTCGAGAGACTAAGGAAGTATGATTTGAAGCTAAATCCAGCCAAATGCGCTTTCGGAGTTCCGTCGGGAAAACTTTTGGGTTTCATCGTAAGCAGGAGAGGGATCGAGCTAGATCCAACTAAGATAAAATCTATCAGAGATCTACCTCCCCCGAGAACGAAGAAAGACGTGATGAGTTTTGGGCAGGTTGAACTACATCAGTCGGTTTATTGCCCAGCTGACAAGCACGTGTGAGCCCATATTCAAGCTGTTAAGGAAAGATGCGGCGATTAAGTGGACAACAGAGTGTCAAGAAGCCTTTGATAAAGTCAAAGAATACCTTTCGAATCCCCTAGTCTTGGTCCCTCCAGAACCAGGGAGGCCACTTTTCTTGTATCTGACAGTCTTGGAGAACTCTTTCGGTTGTGTCCTCGGGCAACACGACATAACCGGAAAGAAGGAGCAAGCAATCTACTACCTGAGCAAGAAATTCACCGGTTACGAGGCCAAATACACTCTGCTGGAAAGGACATGCTGCGCTCTCACATGTGTTGCACAAAAGCTGAGACATTATCTCCAAGCCCACACTACATTCCTCATAAGCAGGTTGGATCCTTTGAAGTATATATTTCAGAAACCAATGCCTACTGGGAGACTGGCTAAATGGCAAATCTTGCTCACGGAATTCGACATAGTTTATGTCACTCGCACGGCAATGAAAGCCCAGGCGTTAGCAGATCATTTGGCCGAAAATCCGGTCGATGAGGAATACCAGCCATTGGATATCTACTTCCCAGATGAAGAAGTAAACACCGTAGAAGTGATCTCGGAGGAAGCTCATGTTTGGAAGATGTTCTTTGACGGAGCCGTGAATGCCAAGGGTGTGGGGATTGGGGCAATTTTGATCTCGCCTTCCGGTCAGCATTATCCCGCCACAGCTAGACTGCGTTTCTTTTGCACAAACAATACAGCTGAGTATGAAGCCTGCATTATGGGCATGCATATGGCAATCGATCAGGATGTCGAAGACTTACTGATTATGGGAGATTCTGACCTGATCATCCGACAAGTTCAAGGCGAATGGGAAACTCGGGATGTCAAACTTATCCCATACCGACAACATGTGGAGGACCTCAGCAAGCGCTTTACCTCAATAGAGTTTAGGTATATTCCAAGGTGTCACAATGAACTGGCAGATGCACTTGCTACTCTGGCTTCTATGCTACCCTACCCGGGCAACGCCCACGTCGATCCTTTGGAAATCCAAATCAAGGAAAGACACGGTTACTGCAGTGTAATCGAGGCGGGATCAAATACGCAGCCTTGGTACCATGACATCAAGAAATTCCTGAAGACACAAGAATACCCCGAGCACGCTACTGGAGATCAAAAGAGGACCATTAGGCGACATGCAAGTGGTTTCTTTTTGAGCGGTGAATTGTTATATAAGAGGACTCCGGACCTCAATCTCCTAAGATGTGTCGATATCGAGGAAGCGAGAAAGATCATGCACGAAGTACACGCAGGTGTGTGCGGACCTCACATGAACGGGTATGTCTTAGCGAAGAAGATCCTTAGAGCAGGTTATTACTGGATGACCATGGAAAAGGATTGCTTTAGCTTTGTTCGGAAGTGTCATCAGTGTCAGGTGCACGGTAATTTGATTCATGCACCTCCCACGGAACTGCATCCCATGTACGCACCTTGGCCATTTGTCGCTTGGGGCATGGACGCCATTGGACCAATTGAACCAAAGGCTTCGAATGGACACAGGTTTATACTGGTTGCCATAGATTACTTCACAAAATGGGTAGAAGCCGTCACTCTCAAGTCGGTCACTAAGAAAGCTGTGGTGGATTTTGTACACTCAAATCTTATCTGTCGCTTCGGTATTCCTGCGACTATCATTACAGATAACGCAGCGAACTTGAACAGTCACTTGATGGGAGATGTATGCGAGCAATTCAAGATAACGCACATGAATTCCACTCCTTATCGGCCGAAAGCCAATGGTGCTGTGGAAGCTGCAAATAAAAAAATCAAGAAGATTTTGAGGAAAACAATACAAAGTTCCCGACAGTGGCATGAGCAGTTACCTTTTGCATTATTGGGGTACCGCACTACGGTATGCACATCTGTGGGAGCGACTCATTATCTGTTGGTTTATGGGACCGAGGCTGTAATACCGGCAGAGGTAGAAATTCCTTTGCTTCGAATCATCGTCGAAGCAGAAATCGAGGATAGCGAGTGGGTTAAGACTCGGTTAGAGCAATTGACGTTGATTGATGAAAAGCGGATGGCCCGTGCTTACAACAAGAAAGTCCGACCCCGGAATTTCGAAGTAGGTCAGCTGGTACTGAGGCGTATTCTGCCGCATCATGAAGAAGCAAAAGGAAAGTTTGCCCCAAATTGGAAAGGCCCATACATCGTAAGGAAGATATTGCCGAGAGGAGCACTGTATTTAGGCGATATCGAAGGAAATGACCCCGACACAGCAGTAAATGCAGATGCAGTCAAGAGGTATTACGTCTAAATCATACTCCAGTGGTCCTGACACGTTGGAAATGGCGAAGGTGTTTGTTCCCCACTACTTCCCAAACACTACCCAATCCTCTCCACCAACTTTTGAGCCACTTACAGAAAAAAAAAACAAAAAAAGAAGAAAACAAAACAAAACATTGATTGAGGCCTGAACTACGTTTGACTTGATTCCGAAAGGATACGTAGGAAGCCTCTCCCTGAGGTTCAGTCACACCAACAATAAAATCCCATCCACCCTGAAATTGAAACCGGGGCACATCGAACAGTTGAGAGGTTAGTATCACTACCTCTCTTTACCAAGCACAAGCCTTTAAATCAATTATCAAATATGGTGGGGGACCAATAAGCGTCACAAATGGGGACCAACACACTCTGAATTGAGAAAGATAAAATGAGAGAGTCTCGGCGGTGAAAACCTTCGGGCACCACGAGGCAACGGGAGTAGAGAAACCAAAATGAGAGAGCTTGTTTAGTAAAAACTCGCAAAGAGTGCTATCAAGCGATGACAGGAAGAGAAATGAGAGAGGTCAGCCAGCAAAAACCCGCAAAAGGGCGCTGTTGGCCGAAAAGAATGACTCCATCCCAAGGAAGTTTCGGCAGAGTGCCACCAGTTTGGAATCACAGATCCGTTCTGGTTCAGGAAAACGCAAGCTCTTAGAAGGTCAGACGTCCAGTCCAAAGAGCCTGTCATGTCATTTAAAGCCAGCGTTATCTTCCTCAGATAAGTTTTCCTCGTCCCGAGAAAGGTGTTCCTTTTCTGATTTATTTTCCCCTTTCTTTGTTTCTTTTCGAATCCTTTTTGCATGTTAACCCCGAGTTCAGGACACACCGGAAAGGACAAGTGGCATGGTTTGTTTGCACGGAATCCCGTCTCATGAAGGAAAACACCTCATCTCATTGATATGATTGCCCAAGCATGATGAATCATGACGTTTGATGGTGTCCCGGAGTAAAGAAAAGAGAGAAATCTTGAAATCTCCCCCAGCAAGTCCACCTTCGGACAAATCCCCACAGAGTCTCCCCCTGTACAGAACCCCACAGAGTTTCTCTTTTGTACAATCTCCCACAAAGTCTCCCCAGTATAAAAAATAAAAAAAAATCCCCGTTGGAATTTCATCAGCACATCCCCAGCGAGTCTTTTTGTAAATATTCCCCAACAAGCTTACCCCAACAAACCCTGGGAAACTCATTTTTTGAAATAAATCCCCAGCCCCATTGTACAAAAAATCCGCACAAAGAATCCACTTTGAAAATATTCCCCACAGAGCTTCCTTTGTTGTACAGAGCTTCCTTACGAAGCAAGTCATCACAGAATCCGGAAATACAAGCATGTGCAGTCTAAAGGTTTCGCCATTCTAATCAAATCAATGGCGGGACTTCGCAACAGAAGTAAAGACGCAACGAAGCAATTGGGAACGATCAAGGTCACCGAACCGACCGTCATTTCCAAACTAACAATTGTTCTTTGTCTGAGAAGTTGAAACAGGTTTTAATCCAAGACAACCGTGCAAGAAGCAGGTGTCGCCCAAAGAAGAAGGTACACGGGTACACGAAACATTTTGGCAATAAGGAATTCACTCAAAAGGTAAGTTCCCGCAAAACTCCCTTTTGTTCTGTTACTAAAATAAGAAAAAAGAAGTCAGTGTCTGTTCTCGAATTTCGTCCCCAGCCAGTCAGCATTAGGGTTTTAAACCCTAAACTGAACTTTTTCCTTTCAGCCAGCATTAGAGTTTTAAACTTTAAACTGAGTTCTTCCATGCAATCAGCATTGGGGTTTTAAACCCTAAACTGAATTTTCCTTTTAATCAGCATTAGTGTTTTAAACCCTAAACTGAATTTTCCTTCTAGTCAGCGTTAGGGTTTTAAACCCTAAACTGAACTTTTCCCTTTCAGCCAGCATTAGAGTTTTAAACTCTAAACTGAGCTCTTTTCCATGCAATCAGCATTAGGGTTTTAAACCCTAAACTGAATTTTCCTTTTTAATCAGCATTAGGGTTTTAAACCCTAAACTGAACTTCTCCCTTTCAGCCTGCATTAGAGTTTTAAACTCTAAACTGAGTTTTTTTCCATGCAATCAGCATTAGGGTTTTAAACCCTAAACTGAATTTTCCTTCTAGTCAGCGTTACGGTTTTAAACCCTAAACTGAACTTTTCCCTTTCAGCCAGCATTAGAGTTTTAAACTCTAAACTGAGCTTTTTTCCATGCAATCAGCATTAGGGTTTTAAACCCTAAACTGAATTTTCCTTCTAGTCAGCGTTAGAGTTTTAAACCCTAAACTGAACTTTTCCCTTTCAGCCAGCATTAGAGTTTTAAACTCTAAACTGAGCTTTTTTCCATGCAATCAGCATTAGGGGTTTAAACCCTAAACTGAATTTTCCTTTTTAATCAGCATTAGGGTTTTAAACCCTAAACTGAACTTCTCCCTTTCAGCCAGCATTAGAGTTTTAAACTCTAAACTGAGCTTTTTTCCATGCAATCAGCATTAGGGTTTTAAACCCTAAACGGAATTTTCCTTTTAGTCAGCATTAGGGTTTTAAACCCTAAACTGAACTTTTCCCTTTCAGCCAGCATTAGAGTTTTAAACTCTAAACTGAGCTTTTCCATGCAATCAACATTAGGGTTTTAAACCCTAAACTGAATTTTCCTTTTAGTCAGCATTAGGGTTTTAAACCCTAAACTGAACTTTTTCCTTTCAGCCAGCATTAGAGTTTTAAACTCTAAACTGAGCTTTTCCATGCAATCAGCATTAGGGTTTTAAACCCTAAACTGAATTTTCCTTTTAGTCAGCATTAGGGTTTTAAACCCTAAACTGAATTTTCCTTTTAGTCAGCATTAGGGTTTTAAACCCTAAACTGAACTTTTTCCTTTCAGCCAGCATTAGGGTTTTAAACCATTCTCGAGCTTTATCCCCAGCCAATCAGCATTAGGGTTTTAAACCCTAAACTGAATTTCCCTTTTAGTCAGCATTAGGGTTTTAAACCCTAAACTGAACTTTTTCCTTTCAGCCAGCATTAGAGTTTTAAACTCTAAACTGAGCTTTTCCATGCAATCAGCATTAGGGTTTTAAACCCTAAACTGAATTTTCCTTTTAGTCAGCATTAGAGTTTTAAACCCTAAACTGAACTTTTCCCTTTCAGCCAGCATTAGAGTTTTAAACCCTAAACTGAGCTTTTCATGCAATCAGCGTTAGGGTTTTAAACCCCAAACTGAACTTTTCCTTCCAGCCAGCGTTAGGGTTTTAAACCCTAAACTGAGCTTTTCCATGCAATCAGCATTAGGGTTTTAAACCCTAAACTGAATTTTTCCTTTGTTTGGCGTTAGGGTTTTAAACCCCAAACCGAACCTCTCCCCAGCTAGCCGGTGTTAGGGCTCCAGCCCTGAACTGAGCATGCATATCCTCTTTCATCAATTTTATGAACTTCCTGGTGAATAATTAACGAAATTTTCCTAGTGAGACTGGGGCAGAAAATTTCGTTCGTTTGTTTGTTTTCTCCCGCAGGTCTGACCTCGAGCCACATGGATCGAAATGACCCACGAGATAAATCCCAGTTCAGAATCAAAGAAGAAAAAGACAAAAGAAGATATCCCGGGATAGCAGAGTAAAGGGAAAGCAGATCGACTCCAACATTTGACTAAGGTCCTGAACTCTGCCGGTCACATTTTATTCGGTATCCCGGAGATTAAACAAGTACCGCAACTTGCAAGCATCAAGATTCAGATCGGAGTCTGCAAGCAGAATCAGCTAAGACCCAAAATCAAGTCTTAAAAGAATCGTAGATAGGAATCTTGTAACTAGCAGTTGACATACACACAAGTAGTTAGCTCAATTTCCAATTTCCATTTGGTTGTAGTAAGGCAGTCAGTAACGTAGCAGTGACAACAGCAGCAGCAGTAGCAGCAAGCATTGCAATCCCATGGTAGTCCCAGCTACCAAAACCTCCCGAACTACATTGACCTGATTCCTGTTTAGCCCAGGATATGTAGGAAATCTTTGAAGCAAGATTCGGTCAGATCTTTCAAAAAATGCTTCATACGGAGTGGTCTATAGGCAAAAATCGCTCATACACGCTCACTTTATCTTTGCACGAAAACCCTTCGTGTTTCCGAACAAAGAGGGGCAGCTGTGAGCACGTGATTTTTGTTTTCGCACGACAATCTCTCTAAAAAGAAATAAAAAATAATAATTGGCCCTGCTGTACAATTTCGGATTTCTGTGCGGCACCTTGTTGATTTATTTGTGACTTCGGCCCATTTTTATTTATTTACTTTATTAAAATAAAATTCAAAAAATATATGTGTCCTGCATAATTCAAACCGTAATCCGGTCGTTAAATAGAAAATCATGAATAGGCATTTTCGTCCGTGATTTTATTTGGTTTGACTTTACCTGTTTTGAAATATTTTAGTGTGTGTGCAAATAATTGTATTGAGTGTGTATTTAATTTTAATTTAATTTTTTGGCTTAGTTTTGTTTTAAAATAAATAAGAAAAAGGAAATAAATAAAAAAAATATATAGAAAAGGACCCCTTCCCTTCCGGACTTGGGCCAATTTGTTTAAAATTGGCCCAAACAAATAGCCCAAAACCCAGGCCTGCCCGGTCCAACACCACCTGATGCCCAGAAAATCCAAACGACGTCGTTTTGGTACAGGTTGATCTGGGCCGTTGATCTCAAATTGATCAACGGCCAAGATCAATTCCCCATAACCCACCAATAAACCTGACCCGTCTCACCCGGACCGACCCCAACCCTTTACCCTTGAAACGACACCGTTCCACTTAAGCTATCAGATCCAGACCGTAGATCTAGATTGATCTAACGGTCGAGATCAATCCACCCATTAACTATATAAGGCCATAATCCTACCCTGCCCCCCTATCTGAACCCCAACCTTCGTCCCCAAACAAACAGCCCTAAAACCCTAGCCGCCCCTGCGTACTTTCGCCATGAAAGCCGGCGGCATGGATGCCGGTGACTTTCCCCTTAACACCCTAGAATCCCCTTGCCTTCCTGAACATGAATCCATTAACCCTGTAGTTCGAATCCCTCCCTACCTTCTCGAATCTTCGTTTGAAGATTCGAGTCGAAACTCGATCTACACGGTTTAACCCCAGATTCACACCAGATACTCCCCAGACCCCCCTCGTGACCAAACCATACTTGGTTTGGTCCGAATCTGACCAGGGAAGCCTGAATCCCAGATCTAAGTTTTGAAAATTTTGTGTTCCTCCGTCATTGGTTCAACCAAAGAGATTAAGGTCTAATGGACTTTAATCAAAGTGTTTCTCATCTGAGAAACACTTCGTTTAAAGTCCGTTCAGCCTTAAGAAAGGCCTGGCCAAATCCGAGTTCAAACTGTTAACTTTTCAAGTTTTAAGGTAAGTCTGTTTTCTTTTCTTTATTTTTGTTTTAGTCCGTTGATTTGTTTTAAAAAATCTGTTCATATTTGTTTTAATTTTACCAACTTTTGTTTGTCCACTTTGCCTGAACTTCTGTTTGTTTGAATAAGTCTTTCCATTTGTTCTGATAATGTGTATGTAAATGTTGTGCAAGTAGTCGATTTTCAAGTTTGGACTGACTAGTTGACTCCTCGAGTGTATTTCTGCTTAGTCAGTATAATTCGAACCATGTATCGATACTGTTTAAATGTCTGATTTTTGGCTACGATTGTGTATGTTAATGCTAATATAGTCGAGTCGACATGTGTCGTCAATTAGTTTCAACTGTCTGAACAAAGTAAATCGATTTGCTTCTGATGAACATTTGCCTGGATCAATTAAGAACCAGTTTTGTTTACTTATAGCTGTTGAATTGGATCAGTAGTGCTTAAATTCTGAATTGGAAGGCATGTGCACTCGTGCACAGCATGTGCATTGGTGCATCTCATGTGCTTTGTGCACAGCCTGTGGCCTGCATAAAGGTCCTTTGTTTAATTTTAAAATGGTTTGACAGCATATGCTGTCAACATATCCTACTGCCCATACTTGCTTTTAGTTAAATAAAAATGGAAAAGTTAAATCTGCCAGGGAATGATGGGGTTTTTATACCTAATTAACTAAAGTGGAACTGAAAAAAGGTTAAAGGCACATGGGAGGGTACTGGGATACTCTAAAAACAGGCTGTTAAAAGGGTTAAGGAAGGCATATAAAAGGAGGAGGACATCTGATTGAAAGGGGAGAGGAAAAAAGATTGGAAAAACAGGATTGGACCTTGAGGGAGAAGGAAAAATAAACTGTGAGGAGTTTTGAAAGAGAAAGCTGGAGATACATACATTGTGAGGATAGAAAAGAAAAAGAAAGAGTTGGCAGGAATAGAAAGAGAGCAAGAAAGAGATAAAAACAGATTAAGAAATCAGAAACTTAGTCTTGTTTGTCTGAAGTTCATCTATTGTCAATACGTTAGGCAGTGTTCTTTCTTCTAAATTTCAATCGAGATTATTGTCAGTGTTTTGTTGCATTTGGTATATTCCGGAATTGGATTGTCTGGAGTATCACACTACGTGCTGTTTCATCTGGCTTTTTCTTCTCCAACTCTAGTTCCATCTCGCAACAGAATCCTTTCTGTTGTGCTGTTCTGATTGCTGCTGCTAACTTGCTCACTATTGCTGCTGCATTTTTGCCTTGCTGCTACTGTTAATTCTGCTTTTTGCTGCTGCTGATTCCCCCATCTTCTTCTTCTTCTCCTTTGCACTTTCAACATTTTCAGGTACACATTTCAAGTCCCATATTGATGTAATTGAAACAGCTTGAAAGCATGAAATGAAAAAGGTTGAAGAAGTTCAAGCATTTGCTGTAATATTCATAGTACATTAACAGGCTTGTGAAAATTGATTAGTTTATAATTCAACAGTTCGAAAGCATGTACTGATATTCGACTAAGTTTATCCTGTTGTGTTTTAGCTCGGTAGTTTGTTTGTTAATATGGGCATGTATATTTCGACCTTATACAATACTATTCCTGTTTCATTTAGTTTTTTTTTAGTCAAGATTAGTCCACGTAAGTTTAGTTAAGTTCAACTCGAGAAGTGTTCGGATTAAGTGTTGTATTTCGTTAACTCATACATGATTCTTTGTCAAATTAAAACATTTTACTTTGCCAGTTATCCTTTAATCTAGCCCAAATAAGTTCAGTTAAGTTCAACAAGAAATCTTTTCGTATGTAATGTTCGGATTAAGTATTGCATTTCATCAATCTCCTATGTAATCTTATGTTCGACCAAAGTATTTTCGTAAGGCATGATGTTTTTTTTACTTTATAAGTAATTAATCAGAAATGGATAGGAGTCCAATTTAGGCCAAAACATATACTTCAATTAGCATATATTCTTCGTTCTTCTATCTCTGGAAACAAAATAATAGAAATGTAGTCACTGTAGGATGCCCTTCTAAAATAATGAGACGAGCCTCGCCAAATAAAAATACAAATTGCGGGGCCCTCAATAATTGACAATGATAAATATTTAGAGTTTGGGAGGGACGGTTTTGGTGAATTCCACTGCCTTCCCCAAAGATAATAACGCGTTTAGATTCTTTAAGCGCGACTTTAAGTAAATTATATTCTTAAAATCGGGTGCACATTGATGTGACCCAAATCCAAGTCTCAACGGAGTCAAAATGTGTTAACAACTACGGGTGCATTGATTGTGACGTGGTCCGAGATGCATTTTCATGACGTTGCAATTCCATAAAAATAAATGATAATAATAGAAGCGGTTTAAGCTTGATAAAAGCACATAAGTCACAACCTGTATTTAAATCAGATATTTAGCCATTATAACAATTTAAGCGACCGTGCTAGAACCACGGGATTCGAGGGTGCCTAACACTTTCCCTCGGGTCAACAGAATTCCTTACTTAGAATTTCTGGTTTGCAGACTTCATTTGGAAAAGTCGAAAATTTCCTCGATTTGGGATTCAAGATAAACCGGTGACTTGGGACACCAAAAGCCAAACCTTTCCCAAGTGGCGACTCTGAATTAAATAATCACATTTCGAATATTGTCACTTAAATTGGAAAAACTCCACCCGCGCATTTTAACCCTTCGGGGCCGGGCGCGCAAAAAGGAGGTGTGACAATCTCTATTAGGGTTTTTGATTCGTTTTCTCGGCTAATTTCAGTACGTTTGTGAGATTCAATTTTAGCCAACTTGTCTATTTGTGGTAAACCTATATTTCTCTCCTTAAATCAATGTTGATTTGAATTCTTGATTTATCAATTTATTTCGTTAAGACTTATGTGTTGAGTCCTGACTATTCCTTTCTTGAATTGTCTGCAATACTTGCTGATTCTTTACATGATTCTCTCCTTAATTAAACCCTTGACTATTTTATTCTGAAGTTCTTTATTTTTAGTTTGATTTGAACTTCTGTCCCTAATAAGGCCTCTGATTCTTACTTCTTTACTTAGTCTGATTGAACCTCTTTCCTTAATTAGTTCCTGTCATTGCCGTTGGCTAATTTTCCTTAATTAAAGGAGAAAACTATGCTGATTCTCTGTGTGATTGATTCTGAAATTCCTTAATTGCTGATTATTAATTATTTTACCTTCTTTTCTCTACTCTTGAACTACTATATAAACTCTCTTTATTTTAACTTCTAGGACACAAACATTAGTTCATAAACCACTACTTTTACACTCTGAAAAGCTCTTTCCACTCTCTCTGCTACTTGTGATCTTTGTTAGTTTAGCCGGCTGCAAGCCAAGGTTAGAAATTGTGCAACACCTGTCTTACATCTTGTGTTTTCTTTCTCTAACTGGTATGCTTCTTATTAAATTTTAGAATCTAAACCTATGTGTTTATTTATTGCCTTAGTTCATATGACCTGAGCCCATTCCTACTTCTGTTTACTGCTTACCTAGCATGCCAAATACTGCTTTATTCACATATGTGATTAGCATGTTTTCACTTTACTTGTTTGTTTGCTATCTTATTTAACATATCTTACATGTTTAACTAGTTTGCTGACTGACTACTGTTCATCTAGCATGCCTAAACTTTGCTTTGTGTAATTAGCATGCCTACACTTGTTAATACTTGTCTAGCATGTTTATTTAAGTCCTTGCATGTTCTGCCTTACTCCTGCTAAGTTATCTAATCTCCCTAGAGTGACTCTAGTTGTGTTGTTTATATATCCCCAACATGTTTCTGCTGTGACCTTTGCCTTATGTTTCAATGACCAACATTCTATCTAACCTATTAGTTCTGTAGAACCCCTTGAGAACTCTATACATCCTGTTATTTATGTGCTCCATTAAGGTGTATTCCATGTGTCCCCAACCCTTCTTTCCTTGTGTGGAAACTGTTTGCCAAAGTATTTTCTAAAGCTGTTTGTTTTATGACTTGTGTTCTGATTGCAAATTGTTTTCATATTTTTCTCAAGATGTTTTATCACTAAATCAGTACCGATTTTCAGAAACTCTTTTCACTCCTAAGACCTTTCCTTATACTGTTTACGAAACTCTTTCAAGTCATTATGCACTTTCACTTACTCTTAGATTACTAAGTCCAGCCCCGCTAGTATGTGTACTGCTTAGAGACCCTTCAGATCTCTCTGAACTCTGGCATATCAGGGCTGACACTTCCACACTGCACATAAATCAGTCCTTATTAAGAAAGGTCTGGGTGTGAGCACTGTCCGGGATCCTTAAGGTCCTTAGGAAACTCTGACACACCTAGACATGAAATTGGCTATGACACTTTGGGTATTTGAGACTACTGAAGGCTTGGAAATTGCTTTGGGCCTGCTTCAGGCTCCATATAGCTTAATTTCTATTCTGTTTATGTAATTTTTATTCAATCATTGGTCTGTAATAATTAATTATAAACAGATATTGGGGTGATTAGCGAAAAAGGAGGGTAGTTGTATACTGTGGGTAAAGTTGGGTAGATAACATGCCCATAGGGTTCATTTGGTTCAAATGTGTTTTATTAGATAACATGCCTATATGGTTCAAATGTGTTTGGTTAGATAATATGCCTATAGGATTTTGTTTTGGTTCAAATAAATTCTGCTTGCTTTACTTTAGATAATTAGAAATCATGCCTATAGGATCTAAAATCAACTTTAATTATAGAAATCATGCCTATAGAATCTAAAATCTGTTTTAGTTAGATCTAAATCATTTTAACTTTAACTCATGCTTGCAGGTTCTGAATCGGTTCAACTAACTAACCTACTCATTTCTTCAACGCTGTGTTAATTAATATTACTAGAAAGCATGCCTATAGGATCCAGATTGCACGCTTTAAAATTGTTTACAGGCCTACTGCATTCTTGATTAATGATTAGATACCATGCTCATAGGACATCACTATTACATGCTTAGGCAAGCCTATAGGGCAATTAAAAATTCTGCAAACTGTAAAACTACGCTCTGTTATTTGTGACTGCTCATATTCAACAGGTCTAAAATCAGTAGGCAAACTGAAAAGGTCTTTGACACTTTGGTCCTAACTCAAAACTGCATATTCTCTGCTCACCTAGATATCCTGTTCTAGGGCTTCTTTTAAATGCCTGAAACTGTGTTTAAGACGTGCACTTGCTTGCTCTGTTTGTGGAGGTAAAACTTGAGCCTTTAATTGTTCTATCTTTGGCCCAGTCCTAATTGATTTTGGTTGTCGCCTAGATTTTTCTCCTTTAAGTACCTTAGGATAGTCTAGAACTACCTAAATTAGAGGTCCTAAATACCTTAGGGCCATAAGAAAGGGATGGGTAGTGCACACATATGATATCTTTTTAAGGCTACTAGAATGCTTTAGGCTATGACCAAGGGGAGAGAATTGGGTAGTAAGGATATGATGACTGCACACTAATGTCATGTGTAGCCCCTTATTGAGGGGCAATTACCGGGCATTACATGGTGTCAACCTATAGGCTAACCAACCTAAGACTCCCTTTTCCCAATTCCTATGTGTTTAAATTCTATACATATGTATGCAAGTTGTTCAAACCTCTTCCTTGCTTCCGTTATATGTATCATACATGTGTTTAGAATGTGAAAACATGCCTTTATTTGCGAATATGTGTTGAAATTGTTTACTTGTAAAATGACTAATTCACATAGTTAAAGTTCGCTCGGGACCCACCATTTTAGACCACGAGGGATGCTTAACACCTTCCCCTCAAGGTTATTTCGAGCCCTTACCCTAATCTCTGGTGCAACAAACTGGTTCATGAGTTAATTGCTCTAGGTGCCCTAACGCTCCTTAAAAAGGAAAAAAAGGGGTACGACAGCATGGCGACTCTGCTGGGGATTTTTTTAAACTCTTACCACAACGAACTTATTATTGTGAATTAGTCCAAGCATGCTCTCTCCCACGTATCCTTTCCCTTTATTTGAATTTAACTGTCTATTTTCAAGCATTTATGATTCTTTTATTCCTGAAACTGACTTGTCTCTTTGTTTTCTTTTCTGTAACTGTCTTTCAATTATTTAAATACTGCACTTGTTATTTTCTTACGTGCAAATCCTGACAACATGCTATTTATTATTGCATAAATCATGCTCAACATCATATTCCACTCGTGCGTAATTAATCCTATAGCAACACTTGATGAGTGTTTGCGCTCTTTCTATATATCACCCTTTAAATTCGGAAAGGCGTATTTGCGGTAAAACTAGTCAATCAGCGGTGCGTTCGACGGTTCCGTGCCTTTCCCCCTCAAGTTGTCCGCTTGAGGGTCCCAGTCTAGACCTCTATAGCAGCCTTACTCTGATTAATTTTACATGCGTCATGGTCAAACCTAGTCGAGTTAATATGTTGTCCGCATAATAACCCTTTAAGACAAGCCTTGTCCAAAAGTCCATCGGATTTTCCATAATCCCAACGGACATAATCACAATTATGTCCATTAATTTGGAGAAATAAAGTGCCAATATGCTAATCATTACTGTATAAATAGACGAACCTAGAGAGGGAAAGGGCCTAACTCTCTTTTGTTTTGTAGAAAATGAGACACGAGATTCCCAGATTTGTTATGATCGGTAGCATACCCTCACTTTTGCTAGATTGGTGGAGGGATCTTCCTTCATGTGACCAAAACCATTGAAATGAGTGCTAGGAAATTTTCCCTCTCTGTTGGATCTTCAGCCAAACAAAATGCTGATCGAGGTTGAAATTATGTTTTGGGACAAGGAAAGGGCTGTGTTCCATTTTGGGAAAATAGAAATGACTCACTTTCTAGAAGAAATAGGAGGATTTTCTGGGTTGCTTTGGGATAGCCCTAATCTGTTAGCACCTGAATCGCACTGCTAGGGGATTCCTTAAGATGATGGGGCTAAAGAAAAATGACAACTTGAAATGCCTAAAGGACTCCTACATATCTTTTGATTTCCTTTATGAGAGATACGGTCACAACAACTCTTACCGTATTTTTGATGATGAGTTCTCAATCACTTCTTTAGGTTGGATTCATCGTAGGGTCTTCGTGTTTATTATGTGTTTCTTGGCATGCTAGTATTCCCAATTCAAGGGGATAGAATCCATACTAGGTTGGCCATGGTGACCAAGACTCTGATAGACGGGATCGAGGGGGAGACATACACTATCGTCCCTATGATCGTTGCAGATATGTATCGGGCTTTAGAGCGTTGCCAGAAGGGGTTCAGATTCTTCGAGGGTTGCAACTTGCTGTTACAGGTCTGGTTGTTGGAACATCTCCAAAAGGGACAATATCATCAAGAATTTCCGCGAAGGCCATGGAATGATCACATAGCCTTCTATCATCCCAAAAGAATGAATTATATTCCAGACATGTTAGCTCAACCAGAGGACACTGTAGGATGGGTACAGCTTTTTGAAAATTTGATCGAGGATCAAGTCCAGTGGATGTTCGAGTGGTTCCCTACCGATGAGTTCATCATCAGATCCAGAGATTTTTCGCATTTGGTATTGATTGGGTTGAGGGGCATATACCCTTACGCTCCTCTCAGGGTTATGAGACAAGCAGGCAGGAGACAAGTCATACCACGGGTCGCTAAAATGTCACTTCAGAGTCAATTTCCAAGGTGGCGCCATCCGGTATAAGAATGAAGCGCAACACATGTGGACCATAAAGATTATTGTGGAGAAGGATACTATTGAGCCAGATCGATATCACACGGGCCACTAATACCTTTACCCTTCGTGGTTGGAGGACAGCATAGCCGGGGTCTTTGAGCCAAGGGCTGTGTTACATCCCATACTTTAACGTTAGGATTCATCGAAGTAATAACGTATGAGTTGAAAGAGATTAAGTTTATACATGAAGATATAGATGTAAGACCCTGTAAGTTTGAAGAATTTCGGAACTACTATATATTGGCTTGATATGTATTTCTTTAAAGTAAACCATTTGCGGTAAAAGTTGATAGATATAATTTTATATGGTTGTGATAAGTTTTAAATTATATACATGACATATGAAATTTATAAATGAGGTTTTATTTATTATAAGAGTAGATAGTATTTTATCATAAGAAAAGTTATTCTTTTTCCGTTTTGAGAATTTAAAGTACAAAAAGAATTTCTTTATTGTAAAGATAAAAAAAAATTCTTATGAGAAAAGAAGGTTATCTTTTTACCATTTTAAAAATTAAACATACGAAAAATTTGTACTCTTTATATAAGACTAGGAAAATTAGAATATTGAGAAAATATATGTATTTTTACATGGATGTTTTAATGAAATAATAGCGTATATATTAATTTTATATGGTACCACATGACCAAGATAGTAGAATATAAAGTGTATTAAAAGTGAGTAGTATTTTAAGTAAATTAAGATAATTTTTAATTATACGGATGATTGATTATTACCGAATACGGAACGCTACCTAATTATTTAGTAAGTAGATAAAGATTAAAACCCCACCCCACCCCACCCCACGTGGCAACAAGCCACTAACATAGCAAATGACTCTTGGTCACATTAGATTAGGTGGCAACAATGTCAAGATAAGCCCAAAATCTTTTAACAATCAAAATGAGAACCTTTATTTCATGGTTCTTCATTAGGGTACTATCGTAGTTTTAGATAAAGGTATTAGTTTTGCCAAAGTTATTGATACCTCAACTTGATATAAAAACCATCAAATTATCTAAGGTTGCCTCTGCATCCATTAACATGTCTTTTCCCTTTTTACTTTTTCTTCATTGATAATGCTTTTCCGGATGCAATAATTTGGATTCTAGTGAATCTATTCTGGGTTCATAGCACATTGATTATCCTTCTATGCAACTTTCTCCTGCTACTATCCCTTGGAGAAGGTGAAAGTTTAAAGACGTATACAATTAAGATATGGACGGAGTCAACATACAATACCACTGTTCGAAAGTTTGAAACTAATTGGAGATGTTGGATCATTGTACTGTGAATTGCATATGTTGGACAATATCAAGTGGTGTTATCGGTTATTCATGCTCTTCATATCTTGGACAATATCAAGTGGTGTAATCGGTTATTCATGCTCTTCATATCTTGGACAATATCAAGTGGTGTTATCGGTTATTCATGCTCTTTATCATAAATTACACGTATGTTAAGGCTAAGCTCTTTCTTTATTTTGGCATGATCTCGTCATTATACAAGTTGATAACGAGGCATAAAGAAAAATTCATATTCCGGAATTTGCGTATATTTTGCTAGTCTCGCAAGTTACGTATACTTTTCTAGTTTTGTAAATTATCATATTCTCCTTATGGGGAATTTATATTTAGTTGAGTATTTCCTTCTTCCTCTCAAGAGAGCAGAGAATCTATATATACAGTATTACAGTATTTTTATTACCATCGAGCTATAATCGATGGGTAGGCCCCTATTGGGCAACCTCTGATTAGATGGTAAGTTATATACCGAGCCTACTGTGGCCGAGCGCTTATGAGCGAGCCCAGTTGGTCGAGATACAGAGCCTAGTATGGCCGAGCACCTATGAGGTAAGTTATATACCGAGCTTACTGCGGCCGAGCGCCTATGAACGAGCCCAGAATGGTCGAGATACAGAGCCTAGTATGGCCGAGCGCCTATAAGAGAGCCTTATAGGGTCGGACAACTATTTTACTTACTATATTGAGAGAGTTGAGTCAGTATCAGCAGGTAAGCATATCTTCAGATTATCTTTGACTTCCAGCTACTTGCAGTTATTATATTATCAGTTCAGTTTCAGCTTTCAGTATATTGCCTTACATACTCAGTACATTATTTCGTATTGACGTCCTTTTGTTGGGGACACTGTGTTTCATGCCCGCAGGTGTAGACAATCAGTTGGCGATCCTTCATAGTAGACGAGATTGGCATTCAACGAAGGATCGGTAAGACTCCACCTCATTCGGAGTACAGCCAAGTCTATGAATCATTGTGTCAGAGTTTTGCTACAGACTTATGGGTAGGCCGGTACCTTGTCCCATTTAATGTCGAATAATCTTAGAGGCTTTGTAGACAGAGTTTCATTTTGTACAGTATGGCAGATGCCTTGATAGCTCATATGTATTCATGTTTTAAGAAAAATGGTTCAGTGATACAATGTTGCCTACTTATAATTGGACATTACGAGTTGTGGCTATGTTGACCCATGATAGTTACAAAAGGAATGAATGAGTGTTAGAGTGGTTCGCTCGAGCCAGTAAGGCTCCCGGTGCCAGCCACGCCTCCCAAGGTTGGAGCGTGACAGGCTGGGCTAGGAAATAGGGTCATAGACGAGGTTGCTGAAGCAGAGGTGGAGTACAACAAGCTGCGGAAAAGAGTTTGAGAGTCTGAAGCTGAGCATATGGCGCTGCATAAGGCTGACATGGAGATGATTAACGAGTGAAAAGAAAGAGCTGTTAAATCTAGCGAGAGGCTGGAATATCTGGAGTACAGTTTAATGGAGTTAGAAAGGAAGATGAGAAAAAGGGTCACTGACTGCCAGGACGCTGAGGGAAATGAAGGAGGGCATCTGGCAAAGGCATTCCTGCTGCTGAACCTGTGCGAGCTGGGAGAATTGATTGACAAGAACATCCAGTCTGGAGAGGGTCCTTCTGGGACCAAGTAGATTAGATTTATTTGCTTTCCTTTCAAATGTAATAAGGCCAAGTGCCATTAGCAACATTATTTTTGTTTTGGTTCGATTTTGGGTGTTTATTTTTACATTAATGAAATGAAACAATTATTGGCACTAAATTTCTTCAAATTTATTTTTCGCTAGGCCTACCTCGGGCATAATGAGGTTTCCAAATTAGGAAGCGAATTTACATTCCCGCAATATGTGTTTAAATACTGCAAACATTTCAGAATCCTTACTGACTTGTTTACCTTTTGTTTTAATTTATTCTTTATTCCCATCCCCTAAGGTTGGTTCGCTCATACTGGCATCATCAGCATATCACATCAGATCTAGAGGCCCTCTACCTCCTCCTCCTCCCAGTAATACAAAAGGAAAAGGAAAAGCAAAAATGGACGACTTAAGCGGTATTCGAAAGGAAAATGCTGAGAACGCAAAAACTTGAGATGGTCGGAGTACTCCGGCACCAAATGATCTAGTCCTAAAGGTTGGAACAAAAGATATTGGAGCTGCAGGGAGAGCTTGAGCAGGTCCGCAACTTGGCAAACTTATCACTCACCCTGAATGTCCCCGACATCAACCAACAAAACACAAAGAACCCAGCACCTCCCCAAAACACACCAAACCAACATCCAAAAAACCCTCATGTACCACATCAATATGCAACCCCACCCCAAAATCTCAATCCCTTACCAATACCAACTCCACCACAACATCACCATCAACCAATTCAGTACTCACCAACTGCCACTTATCACACTCCCTAGAACACACCACAACCCATTCTTGATCCTCAACCAATGACCACCATTACACCTAGGCACCTGGCACTCACCAAAACAACCTCATATATGTGGAAACCGTATCTCACTCTATCCAACCAATCTCCTATACACCAGAATCCTCCGAGAAGGACATGCTCTTTAAAAACATGGCTGAAGAACTCAAGAAATTGATGAGTCAAGTTCAGGGTGTCGAATGCGGCAAAGGAATAGAAGTTTTGAACTATGAAGACTTATGAATACAACTAGATGTAGAACTACCAGAGGGTTATAAACCTCCAAAGTTCGAAATGTTTGATGGTACAGGTGATCCCAGGGTTCATTTGAGGACTTATTGTGACAAGCTTGTTGGGGTCAGAAAGGATGAAACGATCTAGATGAAGCTCTTTATGAGAAGTCTTACGGGAGATGCTTTGTCCTAGTACATCAGCCAGGATCCTAAGAAATTGTCCAATGGGGTGAGTATGGCGTCGGATTTCGTGGACTGATTCAGGTTCAACACATAAAATGCACCAGATGGTTTCTACATTCAGAACCTTAAGAAGAAGCCCACCGAAACTTTCCGCGAGTACGCTACTCGTTGGAGGTCAGAAGCAGCCAAAGTCAGGCCATCTTTGGACGAGGAACATATGAACAAGTTCTTCGTCAGAGGACAGGATCCACAGTATTATAAAAGGTTGATGGTCATTGAAAATCATAAATTCTCTGATATCATCAAACTCGGCGAAAGAATCGAGGAAGAAATCAAGAGCTGGATGGGACAAATTTTGATGCATTACATGCCACAAACAAGGCATTACAATCAGGCAGCATATCAAAGAAAAGAGACGTTGGGGCAGTAATGGTGACTCAAGGCCCAAAATCTCTACTTACATATCAAACATTTCCACCCACATATCAAACACCTCCACCCACATACCAAGCACCGCCACCCACGAAGATGAGCTACCGCCTGAAGGTTGAATCATTATCGAGAATTGCATATCACAGTGCAATTTGAAGACAAAATTGCCAGGGTCTTGATTGATGGGGTTTCAAACCTCAACATTTGTCCGTTGGACACTCTGAAAATATTGGGCAATGATTTCCATGAAATATGGGCAGAGAGCATGAACGTGAAAGCTTTTGATGGGTCCCAAATGGACACGATTGGGAAAATTAATCTTTGTCTATATATGGGGCCAACTTGGTTTGATGTCGAATTTAAGGTGCTCGACATATCAGCCTCATACAATCTTCTGTTAGGCCGACCATGGATACATGCCGTCGGAGCTATGGCTTCCACGCAACATCAAGCTATGAAATTCGAATGGAACCATCAGGAGGTGATCATTCACGGAGTCAGAAGTAACCCCATTTACACCAGTCAAACCATCCTAGTTATTAGAAATAGAAGAAGGTTAGGAGGGGAGACCTATTATCACATTGAATGTATCAATGTCGTCAAGAAAGACAAATAGTGGAGTAATAAAATAGAAAGCATACTGGTATGGCCCGGGTATGAACCTGGCAAAGGGCTTGGGAAGAATCTCCAGGGTATTACTAAGCCGATACAGCTGAAGCATCATGGTACAACCTTCGGGTTCAGATACCAGTATACATGGCAAGATTATAATGATTGGTCGCCTCTATAGCGCGGACAATATTACCCTCTCGAGCAACCAGTGCCACATCTGGATCAAGCTTCTCACCAAGCTGATACTATATGGGGAACTACAAAAAAAGAAGCATTAGCTAGGTTGAGGAATCTATTCTTGGAGGAAGAAGACATGGTCTATAGTGCAATAATTGAGGAGGAGGAGGAGGAGGAAGAAGAAGAAGAAGAAGAAGGCCTCACTATTCAGACTGTAGATAAAAGAGTCGTCTTCAGGAACTAGACCGCCACACCATCCCGGGCCCGCCGAGTCCCTGGTTAGCTTGGTAGATTTTATTCCTATAGACATTCTAGACATTTAATATTTTTAGTAATTTTGTTTCTTTTAAAAAGACTCACTTATTTTAAAACAAATGCTCGACTCATCCAGCCGTACTCGTTTGGATGTTTTAAGTATTAATCAAATGCATTGCTCTTTATTATTTATTATTATCTTTCATATTTTTCTTTCTATAGCGTTATTGTTCTTTTCCTGATGAATCAATGACTGTGACATGTAATGAGGCAACACAACATGAGAATAGTGATTCGGATGAAGAAGATGAGATACCTGAGGATGTTGTCAGGAAAGGTGAAAACTTTGAGAATAAGCCGAAGTCCAACCTGGATGAGACCAAAGCAGTAAAATTGGGGAACGCCGAGACTGTCAAGGAGACTCGCATCAGCATTCACTTGTCACCAACAGAGAAAGAGGAATACATCCATTTTCTAAATGAATATAAGGATATTCTCGCATGGTCATATGATGACATGACCAGTTTGAGCACATCCATAGTGGCCCATAAGTTGCCTACTAATTCCATGTGTCCGCCATTGAAGCAGAAACTCAGAAAATTCAAGCCAAATATGAGCCTGAAGATCAAGGAGGAAGTTACTAAAAAGATCAGAGCCAAAGTTCTCAGGGTTGTTGAGTACCCAACCTGGTTAGCCAACATTGTACCAGTTCCAAAGAAAGATGGGAAAGTCAGAGTATGTGTTGACTATCGGGATTTAAACAGAGCAAGTCCCCAAGACGATTTTCCACTGCCAAATATATACATCCTGATCGAAAACTTCGCCAAGCATGAACTCCAATCTTTTGTGGATTGCTTCTCAGGCTATCACCAGATTTGGATGGATGAAGAAGACGTAGAGAAAATCGGTTTTATTACACCATAGGGGGATATACTGCTACAAGATGATGTCATTCGGTCTAAAGAATGTTGCGGCTACCTATATGAGAGCCATGGCAATCATCTTTCATGATATGATACACAAAGAAATAGAGGTATATGTGGATGACACCATTGTCAAATACAAGAGGGTTGCGGACCACATAGAGGACTTGAGAAAGTTCTTTGACAGGCTAAGGAGGTACAACTTGAAACTGAACCCCGCAAAGTGTGCGTTCAGGGTTCTCGCAGGAAAGTTATTGGGATTCATTGTTAGTCATCGAGGGATCGAGCTAGATCCATCTAAAGTCAGAGCTATTCAGGAATTTTCACCACCTAGGAGCAAAATGGACGTGATGAGCTTCCTAGAACGTCTCAACCATATCAGTCGCTTCATAGCACAGTCCACAGTCATATGTGAACCTATCTTTAAGATGTTGAGGAAAGATGTCGAGACAAGCTGGACCGAGGATTGTCAGAAAGCTTTTAACAAAAAATAAAGGAGTACCTGTCCACGCCACCGGTTCAGGTCCTGCTAGAATCAGGACGACCTTTGCTACTCTATCTATCTGTATTGGATGGAGCCTTTGGATGTGTTCTAGGACAATATGATGAGATAGGAAGAAAGTAGCAAGCCATATACTACTTGAGTAAGAAGTTCACACCTTACGAAGCACGGTACTCTCTGCTTGAGTGCACTTGCTGTGATTTGACTTGGACAGCCCAGAAGTTGAGGCATTACTTCTGTGCCTATACTACATACCTCATATCCAGGATGGACCCTCTGAAGTACATATTTCAGAAACCCATGCCAACTGGGAGGTTAGCCAAATGGCAGATACTGTTAAGTGAGTTTAATATCGTTTATGTAACTCAAAAGGCGGTCAAAGGACAAGCATTGGTAGACCACCTTGCTGAAAATCCAGTGGGAGGAGAATACGAACCCCTAAAAATGTATTTTCCTAATGAAGAAGTGTCATTAGTAAAAGAGGACATTATCGAAACATACGACGGTTGGAGGATGTTCTTTGACAAAGCTGCAAATTTCAAAGGAGTGGGCATTGGAGCAGTTTTGGTATCAGAAATGGGCCAACATTATCCGGTATCTGCTAAACTCAAATTTTCCTGCACCAACAACATGACAGAATATGAAGCCTGTATACTAGGACTTAACATAGCAATTGACATACATATTCAGGAGCTGGTAGTAATCGGTGATTCAGATTTGCTTGTGCACCAGGTACAAGGAGAATGAGCTACCAAGAATTCTAAGATATTGCCATATCTGCACCATGTGCAGGAATTAAGAAAGAGGTTCACAAAGATAGAGTTCTGACATGTGCCCAGAATTCAGAATGAGTTTCTCGATGTATTGGCCACTTTGTCATCCATGATACAACATCCAGATAAGAACTTCATTGATCCTATCCCAGTGAACATTCATTATTAGCCAGCATATTGTGTCCATGTTGAAGAAGAAACAGATGGAAAGCCTTGGTTCCATGACATCAAAGAGTATTTGGCTAAAGGAGAATATCTAGAGCAGGCAAACCATACTCAGAAACGCACACTCCGGAGACTGTCCAATCACTTCTTCCACAGCAGAGGAAATTTGTATAGAATAACTCCTGATTTAGGATTGCTAAGATGTGTCGACACAAAAGAAGCTTCTAAACTACTTGAGGACGTACATGCTGGGACCTGCGGACCACACATGAATGGTTTTGTCTTAGACAAGAAGATATGTAGGGCCGATTACTTTTGGATGACCATGGAGACAGACTGCGTCCAGTATGTCCGCAAATGCTACCAATGTCAAGTACACGCCGATATGATAAAAGTACCACCAAACAAGCTCACCTTGGCCATTCGCCACCTGGGGAATGGATTTCATTGGTCCGATTGAGCCTACTGCTTCAAACGGGCACATGTTTATTCTAGTAACCATTGATTACTCCACAAAATGGGTAGAGGCTGCATCTTACAAAGCTGTAACCAAGAAAGTCATCGCAGACTTTGTCAAAGATCGTATTGTTTTCCGATTTGGAGTTCCCAATTCCATTGTTACTGATAATGATGCCAATCTCAACAGTGATCTGATGAAGGCCATGTGTGAAACCTTCAAATCAAACACAAGAATTCCACAACCTATAGACCTCATATGAATGGAGCCGTGGAAGCTGCCAATAAGAACATCAAGAAGATACTAAGGAAAATGGTAGAGAACCACAAACAATGGCACGAGAAGCTACCTTTCACTTTGTTGAGATACCGCACTACAGTTCGCACATCGATTCGGGCAACTCCTTATATACTGGTTTATGGTACTGAAGCTGTCATCCCAGTTGAGGTAGAGATTCCTTCTTTAGGGATTATACCGGAAGCCGAACTCAGTGATGCAGAAAGGATAAGAAGCAGTTATGAACAATTAGCCCTTATCAATGGTAAAAGAATGAACGCAGTATGTCACGGTCACCTTTATCAGAATAGGATGTCCAGAGCTTTCAACAAAAGGGTCAAACCAAGGCAATTTGCACCGGGACAGTTGGTGCTGAAGAAGATCTTCCCACATCAAGATGAAGCCAAAGGGAAATTCTCTCCCAATTGGCAAGGTCTTTATATGGTCGGAATAGCTACAAGTAGTTCAATCCTTTCCCTAGGTAGAATCTATAAAATGAGGGTTAAAACCTCAAGTTCTTGTTAATTAATCTTTTCCAACCCCAAATTATCTTTTTCAAAATTAATTCAGAGTTAATGGACGAGTCCTAGGGTTAGATAATCCCTTTGAAAACATTAAAGAACAAGAATAATTAAAGAAATAATAACTCACTTCATAAAGGGATAAAAATTATTCAATACATAAGCACACCAAGGTATTTAATCCACACTTTAACTATGAATATTTCCATAAACAAGATTCAAGTGTTGGAAATAAATACTACACACTTAAATATGCAATACAAAGCAAGGAAATGAAGACATAAACATAAATGGGTAAGAATTCCTTAAGCACAAGCTTGGAATCTTCAAAACCCAAGTGTGTTTGCAAACCCTAGCTTCCAACTTGTTCTCTCTAGTGTTTGGAACTGAAAATAAGCCAAAGATACTCAAAATACCTAAATTGTGGGTATGTGTGGGTTTGGAAATGAGAACATATGAAATGCCTAAATTGCCCAGGTCTGATGCCTGTTGACCGCACATGCGAATGAATTATCACAGATGTGGTTCAGCAGATGCAAATACCTTAGCGCAAAAGCGGGACGTTGAAGGGTGTTTGATACCGTAGATGCGGACTCCCAAAGCACATATGCGCTATCGTAGAAGTGGAAAATTACTCGCATATCCGATTCCTGGCAAAAGGCCTAGCTCCGCAGATGCGTTTCCACTCCCGCACATGCGGGGTCACTTCTGCGACCACTCTTCCGCAGATGCGGAATCACTAGAGAGTTTTGCATTGTTTTCACCCTTTTTTGCTCAATTCCACTTTAATTCAATTCAAATCACTTCATAGCATCATTTACTTGATAATCTAACAATACACACCATAGACGACCTCATATTATAGTTAAAAGATATAAAAGCTAAAGAAAAGAGACTAGAATGAGTGGTAAAATCACCACTCATCAATGGTTCACAGGGTGCTAATAGGAGAAGCACCCATACTTGCAGAAATGGACGGAGAAATCTGGCTAAAACTAATCAATTCAGATGCAAACAAGAGATACTATGCTTAGACTATTTACATTTCCTCGTCTGATGTAATTGAACTACGCTTGAACTGATTCCCGTTTAAGAGGGGATACATAGACAGCCATGTAGGTTCAGTCATATCATAATAAAATTTCCATTTTTCCCCTAGATCAGAAACTGGGGGCAGAATTTTGAGGAGGACCCTCAAAATTCTGGAGCAAGTCTAGCCGACGTCGTCGCATGCCAGAAAGTTAGAAATTGGCTAAGAAACTGGGGCAGAATTTCGATTATCAATATTCCAAGGAAAGGTCGACAAGTCTCATTACTCGCAAACGGCCAAAGAATAATCCATTAAACTGGGGCAGAATTTTGAGGAGGACTCTCAAAATTCTAACATGGAAAGCGGCAATGTCTCTGAAATATGTTACAATCATTAGTTCATCTAAAACTACTTGTTTCTAAAATAGCTCTAGTTTTATCAATATTATTTTCGAAATTCTATTTTTTCGTAGCAGTCAGGTGTTACCCAGGGAAACTCAAACGAGGCCTCCATAATGGAGCAAAGCAAGGCCAGCAGACAAAGGCATGAACCAACCTCCCCCTCACGAAACTTACAATTTTTCTTTGAGCGCAAGCACATTTGACGTAGCAATAGCATTCACGAATATGTATACACAAAGCAAAATCACTATCAAACAGGCCATCAGACACCCAATATATCTCCAGCTAAGAAATATGCTACCCTTATTTGCTACTCGTCCCGCATATTTGCATGAGGCTAATCTCTGCCTCCCTACTTACATTAGGCTAATCCCTACCTCCATATTTGCATGAGGCTAATCCCTCTCTCCATATCTGTATGAGGCTAATCCCTCACTCCATATCTGTATGAGGCTAATCCCTGACTCTATATTTGTATGAGGCTAATCCTTACCTCCTTATCTGTATGAGGCTAATCCCTGCCTCTATATTTGCATGAGGTTAATCCCTGCCTCCATATTTGCATGAGGTTAATCCCTGCCTCCATATTTGCATGAGGCTAATCCTTGCCTCCATATTTGCATGAGGCTAATCCCTGCCTCCATATCTACATGAGGCTAATCCTTACCTCCCTATATGCATGAGGCTAATCCCTGCCTCCCTATATGCATGAGGCTAATCCATGCCTCCATATATGCATGAGGCTAATCCCTGCCTCCATATCTGCATGATGCTAATCCCTACCTCCATACATGCATGAGGATAATCCTTGACTCCCTACCTGCCTGAGGCTAATCCCTACCTCCATATTTGCATGAGGCTAATCCTTGCCTCCATATTTGCATGAGGCTAATCCTTGCCTCCATATATGCATGAGGCTAATCCTTGCCTCCCTATCTGCATGAGACTAATCCATGCCTTCCTATCTGCATGAGGCTAATCCCTGCCTCCATACCTGCATGAGGCTATTCCTTGCCTCCCTACCTGCATGAGGCTAATCCTTGCCTCCCTACCTGCATGAGTCTAATCCCTTCCTCCATATCTGCATGAGGCTAATCCCTACCTCCATACTCACATGAGACTAATCCCTACCTCCACATTTGCATGGGACTAAGCGTTGTCCCTCCTTACATAAATTTCGTTCTATTCTGATCCTATCTATTTGGTTTTCAATCGGGCTAAGCTCTGCCCTTCATTTCACAAGACTAAGCCTTGTCTTGTTAACATCATATTATTGAATTTCATGGACTGAAATATTGCCAACCTATCCAAAGGCACCATAGTCTAAAAGGCATCATCCTTATAGACGGAAGACATCATGACATGGCTTGAGGATCTCTCAAATTTGCATATCATTATTCAAAGGCTTCATGGTTCGGAGGCACCATATTCATGGACCGAGAACACCATTTCATGGCCTGCGAATCCCTCACTAAACAATTCATGGCCCAAGACATCATGGTCTGAGGACGTCATCCTTAACTGTTTGAAGACAACTTTCATGGTGCAAAAGGGAATCTGCATCATGTTTTAATTTTCACACAATTACATATTTGTAGCATCTCTTTATCTGTAGGTGACCAGTAAGCAACCGCTATCCTAGTAGGAGCGACCTCTCTCCAGTTCCTTAAAATTATCTCAAACTTGACTGTTCACCGTAATCGCTCCCGCACCCATTCCAAAATCTTGTGTCCGTTCTTGTAATGACTTTATCGGTATGTTCTGCCAATGAATCCAGAACTTCACGCAGCCTGATTCCTGTAAAACCAGGGATATGTATGCAGTTCAAAGACCAGCGTTCGGCCTCTATCTTTCAAAATATTCCATCTGGTCAAAATTGGTCATCACTTCCTTACCCAAAAACTCTTTCATCCTTTCCGGGTAAAGAGGGGCAGCTGTTGATACCCAATTTTTCCCATAATATTTTCAAAACTATGCATGGGCATCAATTAGTATTTTCATACAATTTCTGCATTTTAAAATATTTTAATTAATTTATCCCAGCATTTATTTTATTAAAACAATCACTGATTGCATCACAAATAGTTTTATAACAATTTTTTGTGGCTTAATTTTATTATTTGCATATACACTAAGTTTCAATCATTGTACAAATAGCCATATTTGTATTTTTAGGATTTAATTACTTTACAATTATATCCTATGCATGCATTATTACATTATTTTATCGAAAAATATCCTTTTATATTTTTAAAATATTAAGTAACTATTTTAAAATATTTCCAGACATGAAAATCATTTTTTACAGCCTATTAGTTATTTTTAAAAATTGTTTTATTCATTAAATATGGTATTTAACAAATGACCCCTTATTTTCAAATTTAGCCTAAATACCTAGCCCAATTTAACCCCAATTTCAAACTAAACCAGGCCCAAAATCTACCCAGCCCAAAATCTACCCAGCCCAAACCCTTTATCTACCCGACCCACTTCTTGCTAAATCCTAGCTGTTAATCATTTTGATCAACGGTCCAGATGCCCCCTTACCTAAATCAAACCTAATGACCTCCCCCAAACCTCTCATTTCCCTCTCCTCTCACCGCCGACATCTGATCCCCTTCTCTCTCAAGTGCTTTCAAGTCCTAACCCTAACTCACCCTTATCGCCACTCATCTACTGTCGTCCATGGTGGTTTCTCACCACCATCAAACCTCTAACAGCCTCTCATATGCTGGTATTGCCATCTCTAATGTCCTTGAGGGACCCGAGTCAATCCACCTACACCTATGGCCTTTTTTTTTCTATTTCAGGCTGTTCTGGTTTGATTTCAAGTAAGATCTTCCTATTTCGCTTTAAACATATGGATTTCTAAGCCTACTTCTTCATCTCTGTGTTGTTCTTCTCGAAACCCTAATTTCTTCTTTTGAACTTCTCATATCTGTATAGATCTGAGATGGTTTGAACTTATTTCACCGGTTTTTATGAAAATCTTCTGGTTTTACGAGTGACTATCCATTTTTTCTCAAACTAGGGTTTCCTGAAAATCCTTTTCTTCAAAACGTTTTGCTGACTTTAAGTATTTAATCTTCTATTCTTATGTGTTTTAACTGATTTCGAAGAGGTTGCTTCAACCCTAACTAGCTTATGCTAAAGCCCTAATTTTTCTTATGTTTTTGCTTCGATTTTGAGTCTTCCATGCTACTTGTTACGTTGTTCGTTCTGTACTTTGACTTTCATGATTTCCCCTTTAGTCTAATTTCAATGTCTTGTGATGTTTACCCTAGTTTATCTCTATTAGGGTTTTTGATTTGATTTCTCGGCTAATTTCTATACGTTTGTGAGATTCTATTTTAGCCTACTTGTCTATTTAGTGGTAAACCTATATTACTCTCCTTAAATCAGTGTTGATTTGAATTCTTGATTTATCAATTTGTTATATTAAGACTTATGTGTTGAGTCCTGACTATTCCTTTCTTGAATTATGTGCAATACTTGCTGATTCTTTACATGATTCTCTTCTTAATTAAACCCTTGACTATTTTATTCCGAAGTTCTTGATTTTTGGTTTGATTTGAACTCCTTTCCTTAATAAGGCCTCTGATTCTTACTTCTTTACTCAGTCTGATTGAACCTCTTGCCTTAATTGGTTCCTATCATTACCGTTGGCTAATTTTCCTTAATTAAAGGAGAAAATTATGCTGAATCTTTGTGTGATTGATTCTGAAATTCCTTAATTGCTGATTATTGATTACTTTACCTTATTTGCTCTACTCTTGAACTACTATATAAACTCTCTTTATTTTAACTTCTGGGACGCAAATATTAGTTCATAAACCACTACTTTTACACTCTAAAAAGTTGTTTCTGCTCTCTCTGCTACTTGAGATCTTTGTTAGTCTAGCCGGCTGCAAGCCAAGGCTATAAATTGTGCAACACCTGTCTTACATCTTGTGTTTTCTTTCTCTAACTGGTATGTTTCTGATTAAATTTTAGAATCTAAACCTATGTGTTTATTTATTGCCTTAGTTCATCTGACCTGAGACTATTCCTTCTTCTGTTTACTTCTTACCTAACATGTTAAATACTGCCTTATTCACATATGTGATTGACATGTTTTCACTTTACTTGCTTGTTTGCTATCTTGTTTAACATATCTTACATATGTAACTTGCTTGTTTGTCTGACTACTGTTTATTTAGCATGCCTAAACTTTGCTTTTGTGTAATTAGCATGCCTACACTTGTTAATGCTTGCCTAGCATGTCCATTTAAGTCCTTGCCTATTCTACCTTACTCCTGCTAAGTTATCTAGTCTCCCTAGAGTGACTCTAGTTGTGTTGTTTATATGTCCTCAACATGTTTCTGCTGTGATCTTTGCTTCATGTTTCAATGACCTGCATTCTATCTAACCTATTAGTTTTGTAGAACCCTTTGAGAACTCTATGCATTCTGTTATCTATGTGCTCCATTAAGATGTATTTTATGTGTCCCCAACCCCTCTTTCCTTGTGTGGAAACTGTTTGCCAAAGTATTTTCTAAAGCTGTTTGTTCTATGACTTGTGTTCTAATTGCAAATTGTTTTCATACTTTCCTCAAGATGTTTTATCACTAAATCAGTACTGGTTTTCAGAAACTCTTTTCACTCCTAAGAACTTTCCTTATACTATTTACAAAACTCTTTCAAGTCATTATGCACTCTCACTTACTCTTTGATTACTAAGTCCTGCCTCTCTAGTGTGTGTACTGCTTAGAGACCCTTGAGATCTCTCTAAACTCTGGCATATCAGGGCTGGCACTTCCACACTGCACAATAATCAGTCCATATTTAAGAAAGGTCTGGGTGTGAGCACTGCCCGGGATCCTTGAGGTTCTTAGGGAACTCTGACACACCTAGACATGAAATTGGCTATGACACTTTGGGCATTTGAGACTACTGAAGGCTTGGAAATTGCTTTGGGCCTGCTTCAAGCTCCATATAGCTTAATTTCTATTCTGTTTATGTAATTTTTATTCAATCATTGGTTTGTAATAATTAATTGTAAACAGATATTGGGGTGATTAGTGAAATGGGAGGGTAGTTGTATACTCTGGGTAAAGTTGGGTAGATAACATGCCTATAGGATTCACTTGGTTCAAATGTGTTTTATTGGATAACATGCCTATAGGGTTCAAATGTGTTTGGTTAGATAATATGCCTATAGGATTTTGCTTTGGTTCAAATAAATTCTGCTTGCTTTACTTTACATAATTAGAAATCATGCCTATAGGATCTAAATTCATATTTAATTATAGAAATCATGCCTATAGGATCTAAAATCAGTTTTAGTTAGATATAAATCAGTTTAACTTTAACTCCTGCTTGTAGGTTCTGAATCGGTTTAACTAACTAACCTACTCATTTCTTCAATGTTGTGTTAATTAATATTACTAGAAAGCATGCCTATAGGATCCAGATTGCCCGCTTTAAAATTGTTTACTGGTGTAGTGCATTCCTGATTAATGATTAGATACCTTGCTCATAAGATATCATTATTACACACCTAGGTAAGCCTATAGGGCGATTAAAAATCCTGCAAACTGTAAAACTACGCTCTGTTATCTGTGACTGCTCATATTTAACAGGTCTAAAATCAGTAGGCAAACTGAATAGGTCTTTTGCACTTTGGTCCTAACTCAATACTGCATATTCACTGCTCACCTATATATCTTGTTCTAGGCCTTCTTTTAAATGCATGAAACTGTGCTTAAGACGTGCACTTGCTTGCTCTGTTTGTGGAGGTAAAACTAGAGCCTTTAATTGTTCCATATTTGGCCCAGTCCTAATTGTTTTTGGTTGTCGCCTAGATTTTTCTCCTTTAAGTACCTTAGGATAGTCTAGAACTACCTAAATTAGAGGTCCTAAATACCTTAGGGCTATAAGGAAGGGACAGGTAGTGCACGTATAGGATATCTTTTTAAGGTTGCTAGAACGATTTAGGCTATGACCAAGGGGAGGGAATTGGGTAGTAAGGATATGATGAATGCGCTCTAATATCACGTAGCCCCTCATTGAGGAGTGATTACCGGGCTTTGCATGGATATGATCCTGTAGGATAACCAACCTAGGACTCCTTTTTCTCAATTCCCATGTGTTTAAATTCTATACATATATGCAAGTTGTTCAAACCTCTCCCTTGCTTCCGTTATATGAATCATACATGTGTTTAGAATGTGAAAACATGTCTTTATTTGTGAATATATATTGAAATTGTTTACTTGTAAAATGACTAATTTACATAGTTTTAGTTCGACCGGGACCTACCATTGTGGACCACGAGGGGTTCCTAACACCTTTCCCTCAAGGTTATTTCGAGCCCTTACCCTAATCTCTAGTGATGCAAACTGGTTCATGGGTTAATCACTCTAGGTTCCCTAACGCGCCTTAATCCGTTAGGTGGCGACTCTTCAAATACCCAATTCCCAAAGGAAACGAGTTGTTCCCCCATGAATGTTGAAACCCGGACTTCCCCGTCAAAAAGGGAAAAAAGGGGGTGCGACAAGTATTACAGCAGTGTATGAAGGTTTGAACGAGGTTCTAATCGATATGAGATTTACTACCGGTACCGAATTTGTTTTTGGGCAGCCATGATGGTCAGCAGTTACTGCCATGAGTATATCTTATGACTTAATATAGCTTGTTCAGATTTATACAGTGTTTAGATGCGAGATTCCGGCCTTGTAAGGAATTTCGAATGTTGGAAATTTTAGGTTCTAAGGCTTACGGGCTAAAGTTGAATTAAGGATGCTCAGTTATGTTGTATCGTCAGGATTATATGGATTAGGGTGACATAGATCACCACCGAGGTGTGCATGATAAGGTTATACTATGATTTGATGGATTTGGAATGACTCTTGGCACGTTCGAGGATAAACATATGTTTAAGTAGGGGAGAATGTAAGGACCCGGGTGGTCGTGTTGAGCATTTGCACTTTTCTTGGTCACTTGAGGGCACGAGTATCTCCACATGATGTATTATGACTTGTGTGAATCGTTGGTTTTGATTTTCAAGTTATTCAGAATCGATTTGGAAGAATGTATGAATGAAGCTTTAAGCTGGAAGAACTAACCAATTTGACTTTTTAGTATTCGACTTCGGATTGGAGTTTTGATGATTTCGTTAGGTCTGTATGGTGATCTTGAACTCGGGAGTATGCCCACATTTGCATTTGGATATTTCTAGAAGGATTCGGTACTAATTGGCGAAAGTTCGAAATTTGAAGGTTTGGAAAGTTCATAAGTTTGAGCAGAAGTTGACTTTGAGGATATCGGATTTGGATTGTGGTTTTGGGGATTGTAATAGCTTTGATATATCATTTGGGACTTGTGTGAAAAATTTGAGTTAATTCCGGGTTGATTTGATATGTTTCGGCACGAGTTTTGGAAGTTGAAAGTTCAAAGTTCATTGATTTTTGGATTGAGGTATAGTTAGTCGTTTCGATGTTGTTATGTATGAATTGAGGCCTCGATTAGGTCTGTGGTATGTTATGGGATTTGTTGGTATGTTCGGACGGGGTCCCAAGGGCTCGGATGCGTTTCAGATTGATTTCTAACCACTTTGGAGTTTTCATGCATTGCTGGTATTTGCTATCATATGATGCCCCTAGTGTTCTTCGCGATCATGAAGGATGTCCCGCGATCGTGAAGAGTAATTTAATCTACTGGTGGATTTGTTAATCACAGACGTGCCAGGTGGTACTCGACCGTGGAAAGTTGGATTGGTTGCTATTCGCGTTCGCGCATGGGGTATCGCGGACGCGTAGGGTCGAGCAGGAGCTAGAGCTGGATAATTCTTCATCGCATTCGCGGAGCCCTAGTACAAGTGGCTATCGTGTTCATGGGGCCAGTATCGTGAACACATAATGTATTTTGATGGCAGTAGCATTTGTTCTTCGCGATCGCGAATGATGTCCCGCATTCGCATAGGGTATTTCTGTCCAGTGATTATAAAGTACTTTATTTCAGGGGTTTCGGCCATTTTTACTTATTTGAAGCTATGGAGCTCGGATTGAGGTAATTCTTGAAGCAATTTTCATCATGTGGATTGGGGTAAGTGTTCTCTACTCTTTTTTTATTTTATATCATGAATCTATCATCGTTTTTGGCATTTGATCGAGGGTTTCAAAAGAGAAATTGGAGGTTTTTGTCTAAACTTTCCTAAATTGAATTTTTGAGTTTTGAATATTGATTCAGAGTTGGATTTGAGTGAAATTAGTATGGTTGGACTCGTAATTGAATGAGTTGTTGGATTTTGTAAGTTTTGTCAGGTTTTGAGGTGCGGGCCCGAGTTTGACTTTTTGGTTGACTTTGAGTAAATGTGTAAAGATTCTACCTTTATCGAATTGGGTTTGATTTCTATGACATTATTTGATGTATTTGGGTTACTTTTGGTTAGTTTTGAGCCGTTTGGAAGATGATTTGAGCGGGATGGCCCTTCTAGTGTATCGATTTAGCTTGTTTTAGGTAAGTGTCTTGCCTAACTTTGTTGAGGAAATTTTTCTTATTAATTGGCATTGTTTGCTACATGCGGGGGTAATGCATATATGAGGTGACGAGCGTATATGTATGTACCAGGGTTAAACATGCTCGGAGATAAATTATACGATTAATTGTGTCTTGTAGAACTACGTGACCTTCTTGCTTCATATCCTACTTGATTTAGAGATCACTAAGTATATGGAATTAAATGCTAGAAACCAAGACTTAGTTTATTTTAACTTGATTTAAATTTGATAGAATGTGGAGAAACATTTAGGTGTCTAATTCAGTCATCATTATGCTTAATCACTAATACATTACTACGACCGTTATTCTTGGGATATTAGATTCTATACTTAAGTTGTAGATCATTTTGAGATTTGTTGAAATGCTTGCACCATAAGGTTCTTGAGGTTTTATTGAACTATTGTTGGCTTGAAAATTGTGATTGAGGTTCATTTGAAATATTCATTTAATCACTTTCCTTGACGTTATTTATACTTCCTACCTTGTTTTTCATTGATATACATATGCTTGGTGAGGAAGAATATAAAGCATGAAGGGTGATGCATTGTACATATATTATCATGTGAAGAAGAGTGAAAAACACGAAGGGTGATGCCGTGCCATTTTATTTGAGAGTAAAAACACGAAGGGTGATGTCGTGCCATTTTATTTATATTATCCTGATCTCATTTACATTATCACGTGAGGATGAGAGTAAAAGTATAAAGGGTGATGTCGTGCTATTTCATTTATATTATCATGCTTTTATATTATCACAAGTTCATGGCTTGAAGGGTGTTTCCGTGCAGGCGAGGACGGGAGACATTTCATTTATATTATCATGCATTATATTGTGATATCTTTTCCTTGTGTATACGTTCATGCCTTTACCGTGATCTGTTATTGTCATACTTATATTTCCTATGTGACTTGTCATTATTGTCCTATCTTTGTTCTCTATCTGAATTGTTGTTGCATTGTACATGCCTTCTACTTGTTTAACTTGTAAATATCATGCTTACTTTTTGCTGTTATATTTACATCCATGTCGTATCTAGTTTGTTGCACTTTAATATAAGCTTTCTACCATGTTAGCCATTCATGCCTCTACTTGTTAGCTTATAAAGGTCATGCTTTCGCCTTTTATTTGTTATATCTACATCTATGCCTTCTACCATGCTAGTTATGTGAAACTATGTTCTCCTTTCCTAAGTGATGTCATCATTCTTATGTTTCCTACCTAGTCATTACTGTTGTCGGTATTTCTTTTACCTGGTTGGTATTGTTAAGCGTGTATTTGGTGAGAATGAGATAAATGCACGAAGGGTGTTGTCGTGACATTGAATTTGATATCTTGACTATATTTCTCACACTATGAAGGTTATGGATTTATTATTGTAATTTACTGGTTATTGCTCAAAGGAAAGGATTGGTCGTCATATTGAGGATTATTAATCGTGGTTCTTCTAGAAATCATTGATTGCGTCCCATAACTGTTTTCTTGTACTTTATTATGTTATGTTCTAGTATTGTTCTATTGCTAGTCTTCTGTACAGGTTATATCAGTGAGTATCTTTTAAGTAAAAAGAGTCTCGCCAATACTCCATCGAGGTTAATCAAAATACTTACTGAGTACATGTTGTCGGTTGTACTTATACTACACTTCTGCACCTTGCATGCAGATTTTGAAGCAAAACTGCGGGTTATGTCGGAAGTTGACTCTGAATATGTTCATGCCTTCCGGTGGCTACCACTTGTCCCTGGGTAGTTCTAGAGTTGAATTATGTTTATGTATAATTCAAACAGAAGTTGTATTTATTTCATATTCGTTTTTGTAATAATCCAGTCTTAGTAGCTCATGTCTTGTACTACCAGTCCTTGGGTTATTGTTTGGGATCAAGATGTATCAATTGATGATCACATTTATTTTATTGGAGTTGTGTTAATTGTTAATAGGCTGACCAAACGGGTTGGATTAGGTGTCATCACGACTAGTGAATTTTGGGTCGTGACAACCATGAAGATTGTTTGGGCAAAAAGCTTAAAACTCTTTTGTCAAACTAATTATAAATAATAAAGAAGGTAAATCATAGTCAAACATAATTAATATCAGATCCAAGCATATAAAGTGCGAATTAAGAAGAGTAAGAATGTATAAGATTTATTAATATGATAATCGTACATCAAACATGAGAGATGAGCTTACATCCAGAGCAGAGATGCATCATGAACAAGGGAGAAAAGAAGGGGAACAGAAGTAATTGTTGATAAGCAAAAGATTCCTCTATTGTGTGCTCTGGTTGCTCTCCTCCCAAAAAACCCCCTACTTCTTTGAGCTCCCCCTCATATATATAGTTCCTTTCCCTTTTATCCAATGGTATTTGACCGGCGTGCTTTCTTACGACTGTACCCTTCGTTGTCTACTTGAACACCACACTTATTTTATGATGTACGCTTTCGATGATTCGACCCCAATGATGGCCGATGCGCTCTTTGCTATCTCGTTCCCTGGCATGATTATAGCTTGGTCGAGCCCTTGTCATTCTTCTTAGGAGACGACCACTATGGTTAGATTTTGACCCATACAGTTAGTCCCTCCATCCGTTGAGGTCGCCTCTTAGCGGGTTCAATGGGCGAGCTTTACCGATTCGAAAGTTAGGAGAAATCTGAATGTTTACACCTTGAGTGAGGCCTTTAGGTCGAGGTGGTGGTGTGACGCTTCAATGATACCATTGAACCATTACGTCTATTTGGAGTTGAACCGTTATGTCGATTCGATGCGTCATGAACAGCCACTGTCATGAAGGCACATGTTTCCCAAGAATCGTATCATTTCTTGTGCCCTATAAGTTTTTATTGGCGGCTCTTGGGTTACCCCTCAGGACATTTATGTTCCTATAAATAGGGAGAAAATACCATTCCATTGCCACACTTTTTGTCTTATCAAAGGAGTTTTCCAAGCCTTTACCTTCTTCAATACTTCAAATTTCTGAGTTCGTTCTCCTGCCAGTCAGAAATTGATGCCACCATCGTCTTTCTCTCCCTTTTCTTACACATTTACTCTGATTAATCGAGCTAAATGTATGGTACTTCTTCCCACACTGACAGACCTGTCAAAACTCCGGTGCTGGAAAATGACGCACCCATTCTCAGAGAAGGAGCAGATGCGGCGGAAGATGAGGGGATTCCGATAGTGGCTGAAATACTACCCCGCCCGGGGAAATTATGGAATGATTTTAACAGCCCCACCGGAGAAGAGTCGGAGCCTGCGTCATCTACCATGGATGAAACAGCGATTACGACACTAAAGATAAAGTGGGGAATTCTAAATCATATTGGAATGATACCGGCGATGGGAACAGACATTGTGCATCTGCGCCGCCCAGGGTACTACACGTTCTACGCATACCCTTTTATTGTTGGGTATACGCTTCCGCTCCCCTCCCTAGTAGTAGACTTCTGCTGCTACTATAAGGTATGCCCGGCTCAGCTTTCACCATACTTATATAAACTCTTTCTTTCTCTTGTTGCTCAAGTTCGAAGAGCTCGTCGGTCGAGAGGTCACTTTGGGGCATATGCTTAACATTTTTGTTCCCCAACTTATTTGAGGCTTGATTATCCACATGCGTCACCGAGGAACAAAGACTTTGGTGGTGAAGATGGACGACAAGGCTAATCGTCATTTCTGGGAGAGTTATTTCTTTGTGCGGACCGAACACCTTGTAGTGGACCTAGCAGGGCTTCCCGAGATGTGTAACTTCGCCCGTAAGTTTTCTTTTCTTTTATTTACAACTTCTCTCGAGGCGGTGGCCGACCGTTCCTCTTTACGTGGTATGCTAATTTGCTTTCCGCGTTCGCAGTTGAGAAATTGCCTCCCCCTCCCGTTGATGATATCCACAAATGGGTTACTGCTATTCTTCCCCATACGATGGGGGTCCATGAGTGGGAATCCTTCTATGAGAGATACGGGCGTAAGCCTCTTACCGGTAAGTCGACCCATTGCAATTTCCTTGTTCTTTGTCTGGCAATTTGATCTTGCCGCTTACTTGATCATTTTTCTCCCTTAACAGGGCGAGGGCTCCTCCACTCACATTCTATCAACCGCTGCCTTCTGCCCGACACACCGAGGTTCGCTGCCCGACCTACATTAAGAGCTTCCCATCTACTCCTACGATCGGGGCCGTGTGCATGGAAATTATTCCTTACGCGGAGACTCTGGCTCCTGCTGCTCGCTAAACGAGTGAATCTTTCCGTGCTGATGACGTAGAGGGTCCATCGAAGAGGCGACGAGTGGAGTCTGAAGTGGCTCCTTCAGCTGTAGTGCCTTCGGGGGGCGACATTCCCTTGACAGTGTCTGAACCTGGCGGCGCTGCTAACCCGGCCGCAGAGGCAAGCCAGGTGGGTGAGGCCAACCCGACGATAGAGGCTCCAGCTATTGTGATTGATCATCAGGTTACCGCGATGAGAAGTCGGGGTCCCGAGGCTGCTGTTGCCACTTTGGGAAGGCCTTCATCTTCCGGACCAAATCAAGCTTCTTCTTCGGCCGCAAAGAGGGGAAAGGGGGTCGTGGTCGACGACTACGAGTCTGACTCCGACCCCAATCCTAATGATGTCAGGATGTTTGAGGAAGGCTTTACCCATACTGTGCTGAGAGCGGGAGGTCTCTCCCGTATACTTGAGATTCCATTGGAGATTAACTTCCTGAGGGACACGGAAGGCTTGATACCGCAGTTTGACCTTTTATGCTCTGCCGCAGAGTGTGAGGCTCTTTGGGACGTCAGTGACATTGAGTTGATGCATGAAGTGGCTTCCATGGGCCTGAGGGTAAGTTTCTCCTCTTTGTTTCTTCTTTGTGTTCCTTTTATTTTTGGCGGCCTTGGCCTTTACCGAATCTTTTCTCTCCTTTTTTGTTTCAGTCTTACATGATGGAGATTGAAAGTGCTCGCAGGGCCGACACTCGGGCCAAGATTTTTCTGATGATGTTAAAAAATTATCGGCACTACCACAACCAGTGCCGTGATATGCATGAGCACCTCAGGGTGAGCGTCGATAATCAATCTCTTGGGAGGAGCTGGAGAAAAAGGATCAGGAACTGATGCAATCCATTCGCAGGAAAAGTGAGCTCGAGGAGCTACTTTGTGTGAAGGACGAGGAACTTGAGTTGGGAAATGGGGTCACCGTAGAGTGTGAACATCTTTAGGAAAAAGTGCTACCATTGTAATCCGAGTAGGAATCCGAGAGGGCAACGACCATGCTAAGGGGGCGAGACTCGAAGAGCGCATTGGCAAAATTGATTGGGAAGCTTCAAACTTGGGAGATCGGGTCGCTGTACTTGAGGCCGAAAAGGCACAATTGTTTGCCCAAGTTGAATCTGCTTCTGCTGCTACTCCTTGCCACTTGCACGAGCTCTAGGTTCATGCCGAGGCCCAACGGGATATATTCAAGAGTTTGTGGGAGGCGGGCAATATCCCTGAGGCCGCTTATAAAGGAGCCCAGACGAAGTTATGAGAGGAGGCTCGCGTCAACTACGGCTATGACCTTGCGACACCTGAGGCTAGTGAGGATGTGGACGTTGAGGAGGAATTTCCTGGAGATAATGATGGGCAGGATGGCGGCGATGATGCTGAGTGAAAAGTTGTTGCCTTAGTCTATCTTTTTTTTTTGCCTTTGCTTTGTTCTTTTACTTGTACTGGGCCGGTTTTGGCCGTGTATAGGGTATGACCATTGCACAAATGTATAAATAAAAGGATTATTTCATCGTTGTACATTCTTTGTATTTCTCTCCCTCTTGCTTTACATTGTTTGCTCTGGTGTAGACCTTCGGATTTGCATATTTGGGTGAGCTTGACTTTTGATTTGTTGCTTCAGGTGGAATCATCTTTGATTCAAATGAGGATAAATTCGGATTCATCATTTTCGATGTAGTCAGTTTCGACATGAATCATTCGAGGTAGATTGAACTCAGTTGTCGATTTAGGCGAAGTCGACCTTTTCATATGTATTCGAGCGAGGTCGAATCTGGATTTGGAGCGAAATCAATTTCTAACTTATTTGTACAAGTTCGGGAAACAAAAAACAAAAAGTTTTTGTTTGACGACGACCGATGGCCGTAAAGGCGTTATTGCGAGTAACACCGAAATGTTAATCTATATGACTCGAGTGGGGTCGAATTTTTTTTGTCGATGGCCCTTGGACATAGGGGTGTTATTTTGAGTTAAGGTCAAAATATTGACCCGTAGTGATTCGAGCAAGGACGAATTCTTCTTTTGACGATGGCCCTTGGTCGTAGGGGTGCTATTTCGAGTTAAGGTCAAAATATTAACCCGTTGTGATTTGAGCGAGGTTGAATTCTTCTTTTGACGATGGCCCTTGGCCGTAGAGGTGTTATTTCGAGTCAAGGTATTAACCAGTTGTGATTCGAGCGAGGCTGAATTCTTCTTTTAGCGATGTCCCTTGGCCGTTGGGGTGTTATTTCGAGTCAAGGTCTAAATATTAACCTGTTTCTGATTCGAGCGAGGTCGAATTCTTCTTTTGGCAATGGCCCTTGGCCGTAGGGGTATTATTTCGAGTTAAGGTCAAAATATTAACCCGTTGTGATTCGAGCGAGGCCGAATTCTTCTTTTGGCGATGGCCCTTGGTCGTAGGGGTGTTATTTTGAGTTAAGGTCGAAATATTAACCCGTTGTGATTTGAGCGAGGTCGAATTCTTCTTTTGGCGATGGCCCTTGGCCGTAGGGGTGTTATTTCGAGTTAAAGTCAAAATATTAACTCGTTGTTTCATTGTAAGATTTTGGAGAATCACAGACCACCATATTGTCTGTGTATACGTCAGAGTGGATCCTGGCATACTTAGTTTTTTTTTGGAGAATTTTGGGCGTTCCCTGGGGGAGTCCTAGTTTTGCTCAACTACTGTATTTCTTGGATGATTCCCAGTTTGCTTAATTTTGCTTGCATTGGAGAATACGATGTGTTTCTTGGGTGAGTCCCAGTTAGTTTACTTTTTCTTGCATTGGAGAATACGATGTGTTTCTTGGGTGAGTCCTAATTTGTTTACTTTGTCTTGCGTTGGAGAATATGACGATGGGAAGCATGAAATCTTGATGTTTCACTCACTGGGGAGTGTTGTACATGCTTGTTTCATACATTTATTGGGGTTGTTTCCATGTATCTAGTCCCTTCATAGCTCGGCCTGAAGAGATCGTCGACAAGCATGGCGATGAATTATGCTTTGAACTTCGAGACGTCTCCCTCGTCGCCTTGTTGAAAACCTCCCCAAGAAAATCCAATTGGGATAAAACCCGGTGAGGGAAAAAGAGTACGACTTGCGGGGCGTCCTTTTTCAGAAGTTGAAGTATTTGAGGTTGGCGACACTCCATTTGTTTTGTAGTAGTTTTCCTTCCATTGTTTCTAGTTGGAATTCCCCTTTGCTCGCTTGCCCGTACGACGCTTATGTTTCTGTTTAAACCAACAACAGAGGGTAAACCGAAATGAAATTTTCTGTACCTTGATCCAACGAGGCGACGATGTTGTACCGTTGCTTGCTCTGCCTGGTGTTTGAATGGTTGATGGAATGGTGGTTTTAGATTTGGCGGTCGTGTTCAGCTCCGTTTTTTTAGCAGCGTCTAAGCTTTGTGCAGGATGGACTCACCTCACTTGCTGTAGTGTTGAAATTGAGTCCCGGTCCGATCTCGTTCAATTCGTACCCACAACAAGGGAGACATTTCATACTTCGTTCATGGACCATCCGATGTGTGGGGGAATGTGAAAGTAGGCAAGGATGTTCCCATTCTTTCAAAGGACCGTGCAACAAGTTGTCGTCCTCTCATAAAGGGTGGGAACACGGGTTAATATACAAGGTGAATGTATCAAATGGGGATGTGGTCATGCCAGATGACCATGATCCTATTTTGGACGTGCGTACGTCATGCTAAATCTATCACTACTGGCGAGATGTGGGTTTTGCGTGGATATTGGTTATAACTTCTACTTTTACGTAGCAGCCTGATCTAGATTAGCATGTGAGGTTTATTTACCACTCTTTCGAGTGGGTGGTTACATTTTGGCGGTTTTAGATATGAAGGAAACTAAGAAATTTGGCTAAGAAATCCCCACAGACGGTGCCAAATTATTTGGGCAAAAAGCTTAAAACTCTTTTGTCAAACTAATTATTTATAATAAAGAAAGTAAATTTTAGCCAAATATAATTAATATCAGATCCAAGCATATAAAGTGCGAAATAAAGAAGAGTAGGAATGTATAAGATTTATTAATGTGATAATCATACATCAAACATGAGAGATGAGCTTACATCCAGAACAGAGATACATCATGAACAAGAGAGCAAAGAAGGGGAAGAGAAGTAATTGTTGATAAACAAGAGATTCCTCTATTGTTTGCTGTGGTTGCTCTCTTCCCAAAATATCTCTCTTCTTCTCTAAGCTCCCCCTCATATATATAGTTCATTTCCCTTTTATCCAATCGTCTTTGACCGGCGTGCTTTCTTACGACTGTACCTTTCGTCGTCTACTCGAACACCACGCTTATTCTATGATGTACGCTTTCGACGATTCCACCCCAACGATGGTCGAGGTTCTCTTTGCTATCTCGTTCCCTGGACATGATTATAGCTTGGTCGAGCCCTTGTCATTCTTCTTGGGGAACGAACGCTACGGTCAGATTTTGACCCATACAAAGATGAGATGTACAAATGCTAAATATATCTATATAGTGACAACAACAACAACAACAACGACCCAGTATAATCCCACAAGTGGGGTCTGGGGAGGGTAATATGTACGCAGACCTTACCCCTACCCCGAAAGGTAGAGAGGCTGTTTCCAGGAGACCCTCGGCTCAAAAAAGCAATAGGAGATGATATATTAGTACCATAAAAATGCGTAATAAAAATAACAACAATATATAAGAGATATGAAATATGAAATACAGAAATACGAAATACGAAATAGATGGCTAGTATAGTACAATTAGAAGGTAAAGCCCTGCATCAATAGACGACCAATGACATTCCTAGTCTAACTCCTAACTGGATAGTCTCCCTCTATTGTGTTGTAGAAATATTCACACTCTCCCATAACCTACAACCTTAATACTCGACATCCATAATTCCCTATCAAGGGCCATGTCCTCAGTAATCCTAAGTCGCGCCATGTCCTGTCTGATCACCTCTCCCCAGTACTTCTTAGGTCTTCCTCTACCTCTCCGCGTGCCCACTACAGCCAGTCGCTCACACCTCCTCACCGGTGCATCAGTGCTCCTCCTCTGAATGTGCCCGAACCATCTGAGTCTTACTTCCCGCATCTTGTCCTCCATGGGGGCCACACCCACCTTCTCTCGAATATCGTCATTCCTAATCTTATCCATCCTTGTATGCCCGAACATCCACCTCAACATCCTCATCTCTGCTACTTTCATCTTCTGGATGTGTGAGTTCTTTACCGGCCAACATTCAGTTCCATACAACATGGCAGGCCTAACCACTGCTCTATAAAACTTACCTTTTAGTAACGGTGGCACATTCTTGTCACACAAGACTCCCGACGCTAACCTCCACTTCATCCACCCCACCCCTATACGATGTGTAACATCCTCGTCAATCTCCCCGATCCCCTGAATAACTGATCCAAGGTACTTGAAACTACCTCTCTTGGGAATGACTTGAGAGTCAAGCCTCACTTTAACTCCCGCTTCCGTCGGCTCAACTCCAAATTTGCACTCGAGGTATTCCGTCTTCGTCCTACTCAACTTGAAACCCTTAGACTCAAGAGCATGTCTCTAAATCTCTAGCCTCTCGTTGACTCCGCCTCTTGTCTCGTCAATTAGAATAATGTCATCAGCAAATAGCATGCACCATGGAACCTCCCCTTGAATATGACGAGTCAGTGCATCCATCACCAGGGAAAATAGGAATGGGCTGAGCGCAGACCCTTGGTGCAACCTCGTAATAACTGGAAAGTGTTCAGAGTCGCCTCCTACTGTCCTAACCCGAGTCTTAGCTCCATCATACATGTCTTTAATCACCCTAATATAGTTACTCGGGACCCCTTTATCCTCTAAGCAGCTCCATAAGACCTTCCTAGGAACCTTATCGTACGCTTTCTCCAGATCAATAAACACCATGTGGAGATCCTTCTTCTTATCTCTGTACTGTTCCACCATCCTCCTAATAAGGTGGATAGCTTCTGTGGTAGATCGTCCCGGCATGAACCCGAACTGGTTGTCTGAAATAGACATCGTCCTTCGCACTCTCATTTCTATCACTCTCTCCCAAACTTTCATGGTATGACTTAGTAATTTGATGCCCCTATAGTTGTTACAGCTCTGGACATCACCTTTGTTCTTATACAATGGGACCATTGTACTCCACCTCCACTCTTCAGGCATTCTATTAGTCTTGAATATAACACTAAACAATACAGTAAGCCATTCCAAGCCTGCTCTACCCACACACCTCCATAGTTCAACCGGAATTTCGTCTGGCCCGGTAGCTCTGCCCCTTCTCATCTTACGCATTGCCTCCATGACTTCATCGATCTCAATGTCCCTACAATTACTTACTTTATGGTGACTGTCGGCATTCCTCGATTCCCCAAGTATAATATCCTGATCCCCTTCTTCACTTAGCAGTTTATGAAAGTAGGTCTGCAACCTCCTCTTAATCTGGTCATCTCACATCAAAACTTTGCCGTCATCATCTTTTAGCACCTCACTTGGTGGTGAGGTTTTAATAATGAGAAACCGTTTCAAATTCTATAATTAAGTGTGAGCCTTTACATTGTCCAATCGCTCCTTGCAGAATTATGTTGAAGTAGAAGAATGCAGCAATTAACGTTACCTCTTTAATACTGTCTTTATGTCCTCTTAAGTTTTGGTTGCTACATATCCAATTGTAAAGCTTTCTTTGGAGATTCTTGCTAAATTGAAAAATGTCATCTTAAAGTGTCCGGTTCAAGTTTCAAAAGAACATCACCCCCTGCTTCTGGCTTCTGTTTAGACGGTGAAATGTTGGGGGAAGGATGAGTGTATTGTTTAAAGGTAGAAGCATTTTGGTTAATCTTTCAAGGCGATCGGCGCTCCTCCATAGAGTTGGAGAATCTGGACTTTATGACTGTTGCCAAGATGTTTTTTGCGGACCCGCCCAAGAAGAAGAAATTCGGGTTTGATTTTCATCTGGTACAGTTCTTCTTTGCTTGCTTGCTTTCACTGGCTATATATTTGGTGGCTCAGTATTCTCGCTATGAAATGAGAAGAATGGAGGCGGAAGCTGAATTGAAAAAGAAAGCCGAAGAAGAAGCAAAAGCAAAAGCAAAAGAGATGGAATTAATGGCTGAGGAAGAAAAACAAGTGACTGATCCACAACTTTCCGAGGTGAAAGCAAGGCTAGATAAGTTGGAGGAGACCTTGAAAGAAATTGTGGTCAAGTCCAAAAAACAATCAGGTAATGTTGCGGAGAGACCAGCCAGCAATGCTGTCAAGAAAGAACATGGAACAGCTAAGCCAGGGACTCTAGGGGCGGATCTACCGGCAAAAAAAATATTGTGGCACTTGAACTCATGGTCTTTTCGCAAAATTAGATATTTTATTTACATATTTTCTAAAATTGGTTACTTCCACCGGTCTCCAATAAGTGACGAATTTGCCTTGGTCACGCCCATTAAGGAAATATTACTCCCTTCGTTTCAATTTATGTGAACATATTTGACTGGACACGGAATTTAAGAAAAAATGAAGACTTTTGGAATTTATGATCCTAAACAAGTCAAAAAGGGTCCCAGATTATTTGTATTGTTATAAAAGCTTCTCATTAAGGGTAAAATTGTAAGTTTAAACTAAATTGTTACCAAATTTAAAAAAGGGTCATTCTTTTTGGAACGATCAAAAAATAAAATAGGTTCATATAAACTGGAACAGAAGGAGTGAATTTTAGATAAAAATAGTTAGTGTGACTAAACTATCCTTAATTAAATGTTACAGCATAATTTAATGTGAGAAGTAAAAGACTTTTTAGGGATACGTACATAAGGACAATTTTGAAAAAACAAATTGAATTTTTTTTATTACATAAATGGACACTTATTTTGGACCAAAATAAAAAGGCAAATTGATCGCTTATTGTGGATGGGATAAAGTATAATATTAAGTGTTGACACCCATGCTCCAAGAAGATTGAACGATGCACTTGTTGAAGAGTGAGTTAATCATCAAGAGGAATAGGGATCTCACTTAATAAATTTTTTCTCTTTTTCTTAATAGTGCACCTATGTACTAGAAATACTAAATCTCCCTATGAGTCTCTCTAATCTCTAGTGATGGAAAAGCTCAGACAGAAGCATCTTTGTCAGGTCAACAACACCAACAACAAATTCAGTGTAATTCCATAAATCGGGTATGGGGAAAATAATATGTATGCAGGACTTACTCCTGCCTTATAAAGATAGAGAGTTTGTTTCCGATAGATCATCGGCTCAAGGAACAGTAGAGATAAGATAAAGCAACCAACTAGCAAACAATGGTGACGACAACGAAAAAATGAAGGTTACGTTCCTCTGCTGACATGAAGAAATGAAATCATTAGCCTATGTTATTTCTCGTAGTCAAGCTTTTTGAAGAGTAGTGCATAGCTTTGCAGAATAGAGAAAAGCCAGCTTTTAAGAACTGTTGCTCAAATCAATGGAAAATAGAAGAATTTTCTGTTGGTAAAAAATCTAAATCAAAATAATAATATAGACTATGTTTCAATTGAAGTACTAGATAAGTGTATATATCAAAATAAGCTTTAAGAAAACAACACTCCACTTTTTTATATCAGAAGTGTTTTTCTTTTCTTTTCTTGTTGAAGCAGAAGAGAGAATAAGATAAGTTGAGACAAAATCTCTTGAAATTAATTTGCCCTTAATGTTTGATGGGGCATCAAGTCAACGCCTCATGCCATAACCTGTACATAGAAAACGCCTCATGCCATTACTATCTCATTCGAAATTAATCTAGTTTTGTCTAATAGAAATTCCCATAACCTGCTTGCATGTATAGGCTTCATAAGCAACAAATCAGGTTGAGAGCGCCGAAGCTTATTCACCTGAAGCACTCATTTCATCTAATCAAATTCTATTGAGTCTGACTCATAGTGATCGTTTATCAAAGAACGACTCTGGTTATCAAATGATTGAACAAGAGAATATTTTATTGTTTCTAGATGGATATAAGACCATGTTAGAATTCTTGAAACGGAACAAAATAAAGTTGTGTTCTATTTCTCAATCTTTCTGACTTTTTCCTACAAAACGTCTGCTGTTGAAGAATCAGCAGATGAGTTGTGGTTAGGCTAGACATTGCTCTACATAATACTCCCTCCGTTTCAATTTATGTGAACTCATTTGACTGGACACGGAGTTTAAGAAAAGAGAGAAGACTTTTGATCTTGTGGTGTAAAATGAGGCACATATATTTTGTGTGGCTATAAATCATTGTGTAAAGGTAAATTGTTTCTAAATAAGGAAAGTGGTCATTCTTTTTGGCACGGACTAAAAAGGAAATAGGTTCACATAAATTGAAACGGAGGGAATACTTATTATGTGGTTGGGCTAATTCATAGATCTTTGGGCTTTGATTACCAAGGAATAGAGATCAAGTCGTCAAACATTTCCCATTCAGCTGGTATTGGGTCAAAGAACTAGGAAATTAAGGCAATAGTCAAAAAAAGATTCGTTTTGGCTAGAGCGCCCAAATCAGCTATATATTTGACACGGGTTGCTGGTGTATTAGGCGCTGCTTTGCTATGCACCATTCATGGTGCTACCGTAGAAAATATTTTATTTGAAGACGGTGATGGTACAAATACATTATGTGATTTTAACCCAACTCAAGCCGAAGAAACTTATTCAATGGTTGCCGCTAACCGCTTTTGGTCCCAAATCTTTGGGGTTGCTTTTCGGTTTGATACCCTGCTACGAATTCTTCTTCTACTTATGGTAAATCAAAAGGTAATCTTTCACACTCGGCTAGAGAAGAAATTAGAAAAACGATAAACCCGATGGGTTGAGGCCACAAATTTCATCCCCCAAAATCATATTTTGATTGTGCTTCCTCTGTATCAACTGTACTTGAACTAGTATATTTGGAGCTCAATATGAAATCCTATTTCTTGGTCTCAGTCCCAGTGTGGCTGATCATCCTCTCGGATCAGCTACTGATCATCACCTTGGTAAGCTATTGACTAATTCTGGTTATTGAATAAATGAAACTTTGACGAATAACTAATCGATAAAAAAAATCCCAATTTTGTCGAACTTTCCATTTTTGGAATCGTATTCAATGATTACAATTCTACTATATATGTCTTTTTCATTCTGTCGCGCGTGCCTATTTCGCTTTAAGAGGTATCAAAGCGAAGTTTTAGATAAAAACCTTTCGATTTCTGCTATGTCAAATTGTTGGCTAACGACTATAAAAATTTAGTTTATTCATTGTGAATTTCTCAACTCGAATTCTGCCAACAGAAGTATGTTCAAAAAATTAACTTAGGAAGATGAGACAGTAATTTCAAGAAAAGGAAACGTGACACTTCTTATTGTTTGTATAAAGATTTCTCCAGAAAGTAGCTTTGATTTATCAGTTTATTTTGAGATACACACTCTTTCTACTGTATGCAGCAGAGACAACCCCTTTGTATAATTCTACGATACTAAAGAAGCAAATAATGTGTTCAGCTAGATTTGTAAAACTTCAAGAATAAGACATTTTCTTTTCAAATTCCATCCTTTCTCTTGAATTAGAATTTAAGCAATTGCAAGTGGATCACTTTCCACAGCAGATTCCATGGCCTTCATAGCTTCAAATCTTGGCTCTTTGGCTTGAAACTTGAGTCCAGCATATAACTTCATATAATCATCAAACACGAACCTCGGATAAACTGTTTCGCTTTCCTCTGCCTCTTTCTCAACTAGAGCTGGTGCTGGATAGATCACTGCATCATTTCCTGGATTGTAAAACGAGGCTAGTGACATCCGAGTCCCGTCTGTTTGTGCAATCACTCTGTGCATCACGCTTTTGTATTTCCCATTGGTGATCACCTGTTTTTTCATTTCAAAAGTACCCTTTTAGTACGTCAAAGGTATGGTGAAAAGAAAAGACATATATAATAAGATAATCTAGGATCTTGTACCTCAAGTTGGTCGCCAAGGTTAACCACGATAGAGTGGCGCATAGGAGGAACATCGATCCATTGGCCATCTTTGAGGAGTTGAAGACCGCTTACTTTGTCATCTTGGAAGAGAAGAATTATGCCACCAGCATCTGTGTGGGCGCGCAGTCCTTTTATTAAATCTGGTTTTGGGCATGGTGGATAGTTGCTAACCTTAGTTCCAAAGTTGGGACCTTTTGTCCCAAAGAAGACCTTTTTCAGGTAGCCCTTTTCAAGGCCAAGATTTTCACATAGCAAGTCCAGTAACTCCTCTGCCAACTTCTCCAATCTTTTAGCAAAATCTCTCATGACTTCCCTGCATATCATTTCGGACATGATTTTAATATAAAGTTAAAACTTTGAAGTAAGAAACTATATATCTTGATGGTTCTCTTCTTGTTCTAGTTGCAACAGTGGTTTTGAACCCCCTTGATTTCTAAGCTATGCTTTTAGGCTATATCATGGAGATTCAAAATGTAATATATATAGAGGTAAAAAACAGATTTTACCTTATATGTGCAGTGTAATTTTTCAGCAAAGGGGGTTCGGGCGAAACCCCTCCTGCCCCCTAAATCCACCCCCTGAGTTGCAACTAATCCATGATACATATGGGCAACAACAAAAAGAGAAAAAAGGTGTAACATGTGGTGCATGTTCTGTTACATTATTGTTCTTTAAGGCTTCATAGTTCACTGTTTCTAGCCAAACTTCGGATCTTGGACAACTAATGCAGGGAAAGTTCGACAATGTCTCCTACTGTAATTTACGTAGTACGCACTCAATTATGTTTGAGGTTTATTTGTTTTTGTAGAGTGTTAGTATTGTGTGAATTACCTGTATTCATCATCAAGATCGGGTACTTGAGAAATGTTAGAAACAGGAAGATGGCGCAAGAAGAAAGTGCTTTCCCAATCAAGATCAGTAACCTCAGCTTGTACAGCTTCAAGACCTTTGCTGGCCACCAATTCTTTAAATCTCTGTTCCATGCACTTCTTGTAATGTCCCTTTGTTAATTTCTCTACTCTGTCCATTACTTCATGTGGAATCCCATGGTTCACCAACTGCAATAACAGTAAAAAACAAAAACATCAAAATAATATGCAAGATTTCTTATACAATGTTATTATATTGGATGGGGCAAAATTGTTGGAAAATTAGTGTTATCTCAAAGGTAATGTTACTTGGAAAATCTTTTCTCTTCCTAATATTATTTAGTAAGTTATTTTACAATTAATGGAGTCAGACTAGCCGTTATCTAGCTGTTGGAGCAACGCCTATATAAACATGTCTTTGGAAGGCTAAAGACACACTTTCCAATACAATTTTCTGAATCTTCTTCTTCCCCCTATATGCTGGGTTTCTTTCTTGATTTTCTGTTGGTTTTGTTCCCAGTTTAATAACTGAAATAGCTTGTTGAATCCTGAGAATACGCCTAATTTTATTCTTTGTTGTGTAAGCGAAATATCTTTAAGGACAATATCCTTGACACGCCACAAGCTACCTCCTATTCTCCATAACCAATTTTTCCAACAAAAACATCAGAGCAAAAAATTATATATACAAATTGTTACCTCAAAGAAGCCCCAGTTCTCACAGGCATCTTTAATCTTGTCCATTATGGCAGCTCTCTCAGTTCCATTGAGCTTTTCCAAGTTGATAATTGGGAATTTCTCCATCTTTCTTGGTAAAGTATGTGTTCCTAAATGTGATGCAATAAATTATTAGAATATGTGAATAGATGAATGCTAGACTGTTTGATGCAAAAGAGTGAGGCTTGAAAGGGGTATTTATAGGGGAGTTGAAGATATGAAGAAAGTAGGATCAGTAGCAATGAGGAATGTTTGTACAATGAGGGGTTTGCTCTTTTCTTTTTTTCTTGGTCCCACAATGCACATTCATTATTCCAAGTCTTGCAATGGTCCCACAGTCCAAGTCTACCTTACGTGAATTCTGCTCATAGTTACTTGTTCAACCTTCTTAACCACAAGTGGGATTTTGGAGCTAATGACAATCTGAAAATGACTAATTTCTGGTGGCTAAAAGTAGATTTTCCTTGCATCTTGACCAGAATATTATAGTATAGAGTTCTGTCGTGAGCGGCTGCTTCAGTGAAAACTTTATTGTTTGTTTCCTTTGTTATTTCTTTGCTATTTGTTTCATGTGTTATTTTACAGCTTGTTTGGTTTGCTGTTACATGTTGTATTGTACTGCATTATTTGCTTGAATACAACGTTTGGATAAATTGTATCGTTTGTTGTTATTTCATGATATTACGTACCAACAATATGAAGAACAAATTTTTAATATTACTAAGAAAAAAATAGGATACGGAGCAAAATTATTATATAAAAGATTGTGCAAAGGACAAAATATGAATACTTTAGTAAAGAAGGGGCAAGATGAGAGGAAAAAACAAGGTAACAACGCCACCACACCAAATCCATCATTCCATAAAGTGACACATTTTGTCGTTACGTAACGACGGATTTAATGATACAACAACAGCATACCCACTATAGTCCCACAAGTGGGGTCTATAACGATACGATACAATAAAATTTAAGTAACAATCAAAACAAATATTATATTTAAAGTAACAATACGATATAATATAATAGATAACAATGGTACTACCTGGGAAGTTGCCTGGCACTAGACAGTAATTCCAGGGGCTGCACATTGCACCAACACATCTTTCATATGAAATTTCTGGGAGATAGCTAAGGATTTGGTGGCACTGTTAACTGGAGAAGTTTTGTCTTGTTACACAAATTGTAGTGCAATTTGTTGCTTCACTTAAGAGTATGTTACTTAATATTCATGAATGCAAGGACTTCATGTCTTCTAGATATTTCCATAACCAACTAAACTATAATTGACATCATGTATGGTAAAACAATATGCAATGGAGAATCAATCCTTTAGTTGTGACAAAAAACATATGTGATTTTTTTCTTATCAGCCTAAGTCTTGTGTGTGTATGTATGGAGATGGGTGGGTGGGTTACTAAACCTGTGATGGTAAGAGATAGCAAGTACTTAATAGAATAGTCATATATGGTTAAAGTATCTCACTCGTTATTCGTGATAGTCAATTCATCGTCAATTGAATCTTGGTTTCATGGTCTAGGCCTCTTGGAAGATTAAGGATGAAGATCTTCAATCTCTGCGTCCTTTGTGGAAAAATCATTCACGTAAATTTAATGCTCTTACAATAAATAGGAAATTATTGCGTATAAATTGGCTCGGACACCAATATCATTAAAAGAAGTAAATACCTTTTAGTTATCTTGAATGTCCTTTACAATTTTTATATGAAGTCGTTCTCTTAAGGGCGGCCATGTGATCTTTGCCGATGCATTTGAGAATTTGAAAGAAAAAATATGGTTTGAGTGAGGTAATCAGACATTTGAATCACGAGTTCTAATTATATTAATTAAGCCAAATCTGATCCTGAGAACCATTACTAACTAGTAAGGTTTATAACTTTAGATCATGTTCCTATGCTATGTCACCTAACATGCAATACTTCTAGTAATTTACACTCTTTAGTAATAAATAGTAACGACTAATTATATGCTAATGTTTTATGATAAGATTGATCTAGAGGGTCAGAAAAACAAAAAACTTGTTATAACTTTACATTATTATTATTATTATTATTATTATTATTATTATTATTATTATTATTATTATTATTATTATTATTATTATTATTATTATTATTATTATTTAAGAAAAGGGCATTCGCTAGTATATTTTTGTAATTATGCCGATCAAGGCCAAATTAAACTTTGCCCCTGATATCTAATTAGTTTTTTATAATTATAGAACATCGTGATTGCTCTTTCTATAGAACATTATCCAAGAAATAATACAATATAACGCTAAACTTATTCTTAAAATTTTCTTTTCGAAGGGAAAAAAAAATTCAAGTGGTCGTCTATATTTGTCAAGTTCATTGCACACGAAGTACGAAAGAGCCACCTTGGACCACATAGGTTTTTTGGTGTTTTGTCCGTGTTGGTACTAATTAAATAGAAAATATATGGATGGCAAAATGTTGAATTTCAAAAGATTAAGGATTACTTTGAACAATTTGAACAAGATCAAATATTGCTAATTGTCCATGCAGAGTTACAATTTGAACAATCACATTGGTTTGTTTCCCTTCTTTTTTTCTTTTTTTTTCTTGTTTTCGTAATTATGAAGCATATTAGTCATTTTGATATGCTGCACGTTATCCTTTAAAACCATATGACCCAAACCAAAGAGGGGGAAAAACATCATACGCCCAACTGAAAATTTAGTAAGTAGTACTCCCTCAGCTTTAATTTATGTGTATTAGTTTAGTTTGACTTGCACGAAGTTTAAGAAAGATAAGAAAAACTTTTACTCCTATGGTATTAAAGTAAGAGACATATATAATGTACCAAAATATTTTTGAATTATGTGGTCTTAAATATATCATATAAAATTTTGGAGTTAAATAGTTACTAAATATAGAAAGAGACATTATTTTAAACAGATTAAAAAGGGAAGTAAAATATACTCCATCCCTCACTTTACTTGTCCACTATTCTAAAAATATTTTTTTACTTTTACTTATCTACTATACTAAATCAAGAGAAAGATAATTTTTTTTCATGTTTTACCCTTATCATTAATTGCTCATTTTCAAAATTATTTCTCAAAACCTTTTGAAATGCTATCATTATTAGGGGTTATATGGTAAAATATATACTAAAATTATTATTTCTTAAGGGACATGAAAAGTCTAAAGTGGACAAGTAAAATTGAACTCGGGGTATAAATTGAAATGGGGAGAGTATTATTCTTCCACGGCAAAGGTTCTTTACTTCCCTTTCACTTTTAATTTGCTTTCGATACTAGCAGCTAAAGTTCACTTAAAATAGTGAAGTTTGAATTTATGCGATACATTTTTGCTTTTCGAGATTCAAATTGTGTAAAGTTTGATCAGCATTTTAAAAAATATATATATATTACCATATTGTCATTAAAAAATTGCAACTTATAAATTATAATACTTTTTGTATAGGTTTTAAATATCTAAAGTTTTATTTTAAAATACAGGGTTGAATTAGCTTTAAAAATTATTAAAGTGTTGACTTTCAATAAGCGAAATATGTCATATAAATTAAAACAGAGGGAGAGTAGTGATTTTCATTGCTTGTGAGGACACTTATTTTTTTAAGTAGGAACTTTATGTAGGGTTACTGGATTGACTATCACATATTCACATGCCTCTTGACTCTTGCCTCCCCATTAAGATCCAAAGTACCAGTACTAACTTTGTTGCAGTACGCAAGGATAAATTAAAGTTTTGCTAGGGCTTACCATTTAAAAATATAAACTATGCCCAGAAGTCTTGAGAAAACAGACAACTTTCAATAAATCAGAGGGAAACCGAAATGGAATTTTAATATGAGAACAACTAAATTTCTAAGATTCCTAATTTAACTAGCTAATAACTGTAACTTTCAATATTTCCAACCTCCAAACTCTTTTTATAATTACAGGTTCCTACTTAAGTCATGACAATGTTAAACTATGATATCTTTCTTTCTTTACTTAGTGGCTAGCTACAGCAACGACGTGGAACAAAGTATTGGATTTGAGACGAATCACATGCAATGGTAAAAAATTATTGGGAGTTTTCTATTGTATAACCGTCCACTCTAATAAATAACCGCTAAATATGTAATATATGCATAGTTTGTGTATAATTTATGCCTATTAGCGAGCAGTTGTAAATAGTTTTAGCTGAGTGACCAATGTGTAATTTCCCCCAAATTATTTAATGAAAGGATACATGTGGCTAGCTTCAACTAAATCATCCACTAGCTTATCTCTACTCATCCATTGCCAAAAATTCCAAGACATGCTTTGTTGCCCCCATGTGTTTTAATTTGTGCAGTGTATTTCAAGTTTGGTACTAATATTTTCCATCTGTTTTAAGGGTTGATGCATGTGCATTGCCTGCACCAAACTTCACTTCTTCTTTTCTTTTTTTTGGAAAAAGTTTAATCCATTGAGTGTTAAATTTGCTTCTTTTATTAATATTTTCTTTTGTGGGTAAGAGTGGAGAAGGTTTCTGAACTGTTATGGAAAAAAATAGAAGAAAAATTTAATATTTGTAATATTTAAATTCCATTACTTAGTTAATGACGAAGATCCTACTTTAGAGGTTAGATTTATAAAAGTGATATGGCGCCAAATGGAGCATACATGAGTACTCAGATGCTTCTTCTATTTATTTATTTTTTGTGGTGCAGCTGGACTATCCTGAACTTGAATTACAGACCTTCCTCGTGAAGTAAATTATCGCACCTATGGTCCAACCAACTAGTTCTTTATTTTGTCACGTAGAAAATGAGAAGCACCAAGTTTTGTTAGTTTCATATTGCGTTAGTGGTCTTGCATGCTTATGAGTGCTTCTTTGAAGGAGAAAAAAAAGGAGTAATAACTAGCTCTTTATTTTGTCACGTAGAACAAGATGAGAAGCACCCATTTTTGTTGGTTTCATATTGCTTTAATTAGTGGTATTATATGCTTATTACTTCTTTGAAATATAGTAATATACACTTGACTTTTGTAGGTAACAGAATCCCATAGCAAAGGAAAGTGCTTTCTATAAATAAATTTTAAAAGAAAATCACAATTCTTCAACGTATAAATCCAAATTTAGTTTCTGTATTAATATTCTTACCTAATATATGGGTTACACATGCGCTTAGGCCTTGATTAGGGAAAAGCAAATGACACATACCTTTATGATTGGGCACTTATATTAATTTGCACTATAATTCTCAACTTTTCTCTCCATCCCGACTTATGTAACACTATCTTCGTTTGTTAGCTGCCAAGGCTATCAACGAGATAGAGAGAGTTGAGATTAGAAGAAGAGAGAATTTGAGAGAGGAGAAGAACAGATCGAGAGAAATGAAAATGCAATCTGTTAGTCTTTTATTCACTGTGCACTGTTTATGTATACAGTACATAACTACCACCTAACAACCTAACCATAACTAACTTCTAACTACCAAACCATATACATTTAACAACCTAACTATACACTCTACAGTTAAGTCTACGAACTAACTATGGTTAGTCATCAACTTGTGTCTAGTTTAGCCAACACTCTCCCTCAAGTTGATACTCTAAACAAGTTCTCAACTCCAAGCTAGTTCAGCAAATGATTATGTTGTGCCTTCCCTAAACTCTTGGTAAGCAAGTCTTCCAGCTGATCTTCTGTACTATGTATATGCTCAGTTTGTAGCAGTCCTTGGCTGATTTTTTCTCTATCAAAGTGATAGTCTATGTCGTTGTGCTTTGTCCTCTCATGGAATATAGGTTTAGCTGCTATTTATATTGCAACTTTGTTGTCTGATATCATCTTTATTGGCATCTAAATGTTAACTCCAAGTTCAAATAAACAAGCCTACTAGCCTTGTGATTTCTACTGCACAAGCAGTCATGCTTCTAAACTCATATTCTGCAGAACTTCTTGAGACAGTGTTCTTCTTCTTGGACTTCCATGATACCAAAGTCTTCCCAAACTTAACTAGGTACCCAGTGACTGATCTTCTTGTTTCTACACGTGTTCCCCGGTCAGAGTCACAGTATGTAGTGAGTTGCTCAGTATCTCCAGTAGGTATGATCAATCCCAGACCAAGAGCTTGTTTGATATACCTCAGTACCCTTAAAGTTGCTTCAATATGAGATACTTTAGGAGAGTGCATGTATTGACATAATACATGTACTTCAAAAGCAATATCAGTCATAGTTAGATACATAGTCTCCCCACCAATCTTTGATAGTTGTTGGGATCTTCAAGCTGCTTTTTGCCACCTGATTCCTTATGTTCGATACACTCATTATACTTTACTGATGTAATTTTTGGTTCAGTTCTAGTGGAGTACCGGCTGGCTTAGCTCCTCCTAAGCCTACCTCAGCAATTGTCTCAAGAGCATTGTTGGGTCCAAACACACACACACGCAAGTATATGCGGTTGATAAGTAATAAAGTAATAAAAAAATATTGTTCCCACGAAGATTTATGATCAACTATTATGCATTCTAAGATATTTATAAAATCAATGCTCAAGTGAGTGTGAAAAAGATGATTGTGATTTTTGTAACTAAATTACTACAAACTAATAAGCAAGAAAGAAAATAAGATTGCAAGAAGAGAAAACAAACACTTAGAGAGAATTCAATGAGATGGGGATACTCCAGGGTTATGCGATTAACGTCTCTCTTATTGCGTTTTTCGGGTTGATATAATCACTTGACTTATCTAATTTGTTGATTAGCAGGGTTTATTATGCTCGTGAAATTATTTCGACAATTTGCTCGCTTATTCATGCCAACCTAAGACTATACGTCTGTAGAATCAAACTTGACAAGAACACACGTATATTTCATGCAAAAATAATCAAGTAACGCAACTAGAATATGTCTATCCTAATCACGAATCTATTCTCCGATGTTCGGATTCAAGAACTTACTCTATTCAACCTTATATGTAATTTATAGCTCCTACTTTGGAGTTTAACTATAAATCTGTAGATAGTACTCTATTGTTAGCTACACAATAGAATAATTAAGTGCAAGATTTAATAAACAAATTAATATGATAAAATCAAGCAAAATTATCAACCATCAAACTACAATAGTCTAGAACAACCCATAACCCCACAATAATAAGGTTCTTAGTCACTCATATCCATAACAATCATCAAAATAAAGTTTTCAAACATAAAAGCTATGAATACTAGAAGAAGAATGGAACAATTGATGAATTCCGTGCTCCTGAGTGTTTCGTACTTGTGTTTTTCTCTCAAAGTCACATCTCTCCCACTAAAATAGGTTTAGGTTTTCTTTTATACGAGTTGGGGCATCTTGGGGTCGAAATAACCAAGTCCAAGGCAATACCTGTGGCACTACTTTGTGACTTTTTCCCTTTTCTTGCCCTTTTCGCTTCAATTCGCGCACCTTCATCCCAAATTGCCTTCGGATGATTCCTACACATAAAAATTCCACCACTTAGCACAACTCATTACATTCCACATCCAAAATCTACAAAATATGAGTAAAATGCGAGACAATATGCATATAAATATATATACTTTAAGCTGAATATCAACACCACATACTTAAACTCTTGCTCGCGCTCGAGCAATGGAACTACAACTATACCCCAACAACATGAATCTCACTAGAAAAGAGCAATTCAAATTTAATTCAATCATACACTCTAACTTTTGGCTATGGTTGACACTGGCAATCAAGCACGAACATACAAATTTCACATTATTCCTATTTTAAATATGCCCAAGTATATCATTTCAATCTAATGAATTCAAACAACCTATCCATAACCACCCTACCTCAAGAGCCGACTTGTTACCACTAAGCACCCTCACTCGCGCACTCACCCAACAAGAGAAGTTTACAAATATTTCTAATCCGGGATGAGATCAAGTGCCTTCACCACAAACAAAAGAGTGAATATAAAAATAGTCCATACGTTCAAATACGACTTTGAACATAAATTAAGGACATCACACAATTGAACAAAATTTGCTCACTCTCACAAAGAATTTCATGTGCATCCTGTAGTCGTACCATAAACTTTCCTGTAGTGTAAATCTTTACTAATCTAAGCTGGCCAAATCTAGGATCGATTAGGACTTTATGATTGTAATGTAGGCTAAGGGACGGGTATGATACATTTAAGAATAGTGATTAACCTTCCTAAGCACTTTAATACACCATATACAAGAATCGAGCACTTTTCTTCTCAACCAATTCACTCGCCATAAATCATACACAATGTATCCCTTTCTTCAATTAAGCACTCTACATCCCCACTAGCACGAATTAGTAAGATTGGGAGGTGTGCGTCTTTCTTCTTTTTGATATCAACATTATTTTTCTATTTGTTTTCTTGAAACTTTCTTTTCTCTTTTTTTTTTTCTCTCTACACACACTCCATACATTAAGGTTCATTGGCTAGTGGTATTTTTTACGACTTTAGACACTTTATGGGCCCTTCCATGATTCAACTCGAAAGCTATTTCCCAAATCTCTCACTTACTTCTTTTAGCGCCTAAGTTCCTTCGGAGTTAAAGGTTCAACAAGCTTAAATTTAGAACAAAATATGGGTACAGCTTGTAGTATGGGTGCCAAAGAAGAAGTCTATAGGCTCAAACGGGCTAGCAACAGAAATTTTTTATTTGTTGGTTACAAGCACCTCTATGATCAAGAAATAAAAGCCGATTTCATCTCCTAAACTAGCACAACTTAATGATTTTGCTTCGATTAACACATGGGGCAAGTTCTAGATTACATAGGATAAACAGACAAACACAAATCCTCACACACACATTTCACATGACTCAATCAAGACGGTTTTATTCAGCTCTTAAGTCAAGCAAGCACATATAGTTGAAAATTTTTAAGTGATACTGCACTAGGTGACATACAAGTCAAACAACTAAGAAAAAAACGTCACAGAGTAGGCTACTTATTTTACTTAGGCATTATAATTCAAATTAAATATACAGGAAGACAGAGTGCATGCCATAACTTCACTTGCTAATGCCAAACATGTCAATAGGTACCTCTGAGCACCTTAATTTTCTCCTTTATCCTAATCCTAAAAAAACACCCGAAATCTACACCCTTGGAAAAGAACCGGCGTCCAAAGAAAACCCAAGGGATACTACCTAACTATCCTAAAAACAAAAGAAAATCTTTTAGGTATTTTTAATCGGACTTTAATCCCTTAAGAAAATTGTCCTACAAATCATTGTTGGGAAAAGTCCGAGCTTTTTCTGATTTGTTTTTCTATTTTCATTTTTTTAATAACTAAAACTAACTAATTAGACTATGTGAGTTCTAAACTAAGCTAAAAAATAAAATTAAAAAAAAAGTTTTATACAATTACAAGTCAAGAAGTATTTCCCCCACCCCATATAATGCATAGTTCATGTTGCATAAACAAATTCAAAACAAAGTAAGGTAGAAAGAGAAATCCCTGCTAGTCGGACCCATGCGGGTCATACTCAGATCTCTCATCCTCAGAAGGCCCACCAGCTGCAGCTTCGGGCTCATATTCATCATCCGCTCCCAGGGGCACCAAAGCCATGGGCCCCGTGACTTCATCACCAATCTCATCCTCATCATCTGAGCGTTTGTGGGTGTTCTCATCCTCTGACGGGTGAATAGAACTGCCAGGTGCAATCCCCAATATTTCCTTGGAAGAACTGGATAGATGAATGCGTAGATGCATACGCTGTTCACCCGTGACCCCCAACTTGCTCATTATCACATTAAGGGACTTATAGAGATACTTGTTGAAGTTTTCATCCCTATCATTCTGCGCCGCCTAGCTCAACTTTGATGTAGACTCTAATAAGGACGTGATATCCATCAACCCCTTTTGTGCCTTCACAACCTCATCATAGTTGGGTACTCTGATACCTCACGGGCTAGCATGTACAACGTTAACAGGTTTCCAAAGAAGAATCTCATGATTTTTCATCCAAAGCGGGTGCGTGCCATCTCTCCTAGCATGATCTCACCCACATTGATTGGTCGCCCAGTCATTAGAAAAAATATCAAACATACTCGAGCTCAAGTGAATTCACTATTGTGCTCAACCGACATCAGTTTTGCCCGTACAAAGTTTTGCCACACCGTGGCAGTCTTGTTGAAGTCGAAGTGGATCATCTCAAGATGGGTATCCCCCTTAGTCTGTGTCTATTTTGCATTAGAATCAACGCCAAGAGTGTGACGTATTGCCTTATAGCTTGGGTATTTGACAAACTTTTGCAGCCTTCGTGGGTTAGGGCTATCAACTCCCAAAAATTCGCATACGGAATGCCTATCCGTTGACATCTCCTGTCCTCAGACACATAACTTGAGCAAATCCCCGTTCCAATTTGCATAAAATTCCCGCATCATGCTCAAATTTGCATGGACCGGGCACTCTAGGAACTATCCATCTTCATTTTTCTCAACCAGGCAAGCCCATCCGGGAAGTTTTTTTCTAGAGTTTTCACATTAATTCCCATTTCAGAGACGTACCGCCCATATGGAAAAAGGGTATGATACCATTGGATGGCATACTCACGAACTATATCCAAATGAGACCTTGGTACCGATGGAGCCTTCCTCGACCCACTAGCAACCTGCTTTTAGCTTGCCGAGACGAACCTTCACCCTGCTTAAGTTTGTTTTTAGGGGGGGAGGGCAGTAGGGGAGGAAATCCCCACTCTTTTTCCCTTGGTATCACTATCATAAGCCATAACAACCTACACACGATAAACATAAATGTAAGAATGAATCAAGAAATTTGCCCAAAGTCATTGTGAGAGTCAAATATGACCCCACACTTAACGCCGAAAGCTCTATGTAATCTACTCACAATAGTGGTTCAAAGTGCTCAAATGTTGAACCTCAAGGCAATGGGTACTCAAGACTTCCCGATGCCACACAATTCAAGTAGTCGAACATGGACATGACTTAGCCATAGTGCAAACAAGTAATACTTGAGTCCAAATTACTACAACTAGTATAATACACTAACTACTTCTAACAAGAGGCTATAAGATACATTACACATGATACAAGGTGTGGGTAGTGTGATTATGGTATGATGAACATGGAACACGAGCTTCGGATTATGTAAATCCACACCCAAACACCCAACACTTAGCCCAACATCACATACAACAATACTTGGCTACTCAGACTTCAATGGTGCACAATTTACTCTTTCAAGCATTATATCAAACACATGGTGGGCATCAAGCATGATACTCTTTTTTTAACAATGGTGGAGAAAGGCGGCCCTCCCAGATTTAAATGAAGTAGAGGAAATTGTAGTTTACTACTTCATAGACAACTTCACTACCAATTTTTACATAGAGTCCACCCACCATAACAACATAAAGTTTAAAAGAAACTTAAGAGGGATTGGAGAGTGGGAGTCATTTTGGGATGGGGGTCACTAAACAAAATTACAAAATACAAGAAAAGAGAGAAGAAAAAGAACATACCTTTGAGTTTGAGATGAAAACAAGCAAGGAACAATGGAGAGTTTAAGAGAGGGAGAAAGAGAGAGAGGGAGAGAGCGGGCAGAGAGAAACGAGCGAGCGAGGAGAGAGGTGGAATTAGGATTTAGATTATTTTAATTAGAGTGGAAATATATATGGGTTATGGGTATGGGTTAGATAGTGAGTGTAAATGGGTGTGAGTCAAGCTAATGGGTTACTAATTCAACTAAAAAAATGTAAAACAAAAAGGAAAAACAATAAAAAAAATTAAAACGCATTACCTGACCCCCGGCCCAACGCTCCATGCTAGGCCTCGCACTGGGGGTTTTGAGCATTTCGTAAACTCTGCCGCAGGAAGCGTAGGGCGCCGGTCTGGTCGCTAGTTTCGCCAATTTTTTTGAATGAACATCCCCCCAAACCCGAGCACTTAATACATCCATTATACACATCCCACACCATTCCTATCTATGATTTCTATGACTACAAAGAAAATAAAAAAAATCTAGTCTACTCTGACTAAAAAAAATAAAAAACTAAGCTACGAAAGCACTAAAAATTGGGTTGCCTCCCAATAAGCTCCTGATTTAAAGTCGCGGCATGAGGCAACACGTTCCCTCATGCATCCACCAAGTCTATCAAAAGTTTGTGACGATGAACACCACCACCCCAATAATATTTTACTCTCTACCCATTGACTAAAAATGTACCATTGCTCTCGGGTCATTTACCTCAACGACTTCGTGCTTTGTAATCCGCACTACTTCAAATGGACTGGACCATCTCGACTTGAGATTCCTAGGGAGGTGATTCAAGCTTGAATTGAACAAGAGAATAGCTTCACCGACTTGTAACTCCCGATGCAAAATGTGTTTATCATGTCATCTCTTTGTTTTCTCTTTATACAACTTCACATTCTCATATGCACGCAGTCGAAACTCTTCAAGCTCATTCAGTTGCAATAGCTATTTTTCCCCAGGTAGACCCATATTAAAGTTGAGTTTTTTGATTGCCCAATATGCCTTATGTTCAAGATCAACATGCAAGTAATAAGCTTTTCCATAAACTAACCTGTACGGCAAAACGCCAATTAGAGTTTTGTATGCCGTGCTATATGCGCATAGAGTGCCATCTAGCTTGCTAGACTAATCCATCCTACTTGCGCTCATTGTCTTATCCAAAATTTGCTTCACCTCCCTATTTGAGACCTCCACTTGACCACTAGTTTGCGGATGACAAGCAGTTGCGACCTTGTGTCTCACCCCATACTTTGCTAAGAGGTCGCCTAATAGTTTATTACAAAAGTGAGTACCTTAATCATTGATCAAAGCACGCGGAGTCCTGAATCTGGTGAAAATATTTTTCTTCACAAAGTTCACCACCACTTTAGTATCATTCATAGGCAAAGCCACATCCTCAACCCACTTTGACACATAGTCAACTGCAACCAAGATGTACCGATGGCCATTTGATGCTGGAAACGACCTCATGAAGTCTATTCCTCAAACATCAAATATTTCAACCTCAACTATGCCCTTCAATGGCATCTCATGTCTTCTCGAAATTGTACTCGTCCTCTGGCACCTATTACACCTTTTCACCTAAGCATGTGCATCATTGAACAACTTAGGCCAATATAATCCCGACTGCAACACATTTGCAGTCGTTTTGTCTCCACCATGGTGCCCCCTATATGCGGATACATGGCAATCACGTAAAATTGCTTCCATCTACTCCTCAGGAACACATCAGTGCACTAGCTGATTTGCACACTGCATAAGAAAATGTCTTATCCTATGGATAAAGTCCCACATCATGCATGAATTTCCCCTAACCATCAGAAGATAACTCTGGCGGAGTCACCCCACTTACAATGAAGTTCACATAGTCAGCATACCATAAGGTTGTGCCAGTTGTGATGGATAGCAATTGCTCATCAGGAAAGCATTCCTGAATTTCGCCCCCTTGCTCAGCAATATGCGAGAGTTTCCAAGCGCGACAAATGGGCTGCCACCTGATTTTCTGTCCCTTTTAGATCTTAAATTTCCACGTCAAATTCCTGCAAGAGAAGGACCCAACGAATTTTCTAGGCTTAGCATCATTTTTCTCAAACAAATACCTGATGGTCGCATGGTCTAAGGAGACGGTGACTTTAGTTCCCACCAAATAGGCCCTAAATTTGTCAAACTCCCATACTACCGCTATCAACTCTTTTTCTATGACTATGTAATTTATTTGATCTAGATTTATTATTTTCTAGTGTAGTAAATTGATTAGAACGCTTTATCTTTCCTCTAGCCTAATACAACCCCAATTGTCGTATCACACATCAATTCAAATGACTCTCCTCAGTTTGGGGTGGTGATAATTGGTGCATTCACCAATATATTTTTCAACTCCTCATACGCCTTCAAGCAGTGTTCATCAAACATGAAAGGCATATCCTTCTTGAGCAACCTGCATTAGGGAGAAAAAATCTTAGAGAAATATTTAATGAATCTACGATAGAAACCTGCATGTCCCAAAAAGCTTCTGACTCCTTTGACCGAGATTGGAGGTGGAAGTTTTTCAATTGCATCCACTTTTGCCTTATCCACCTCCAATCCATCTTTGGACACCTCGTGCCCGAGTACAATTCCTTTGTGTAAAATAAAATGGCACTTCTCCAAGTTCAGCACCTAATTTAATTTTCCTCTTCACACTTGGCAAACACTTACTCAAGTTCATTAAGCATTCATCAAAAGTTGGTCCAAAGACCAAAAGTTCATCCATAAATACTTCAAAAAAAATTTCACCATATCAGTGAAAATTGCCATCATGCACCTTTGAAAAGTCGCAAGTGCATTACACAACCCAAATGGCATTCGCTTAAAAACATAAGTTCCATAAGTACAAGTGAGGGTAGTCTTATCTTGGTCCTCTAGTGCAATTGAGTTCTGGTTATAACCGGAATATCCGTCAAGGAAGCAATAATAATCATGTCCGGCCAACATATATAACATCTGATCAATAAAGGGAAGGGGGAAGTGAACATTTCTAGTAGTATTATTCAGTTTCCAGTAGTCAATACAAATTCTCCAACCGGTAACAGTTCTTGTTGGGATTAATTCATTATTATCATTTATGGACACCGTCATTCCACCCTTTTTAGGTACACATTAGACTGGACTTATCCATTTGCCTTCAGAGATGGGAAAGATAATACATGCATCAAGCCACTTTATGACTTCCTTTCTTACCACTTCCTTCATGACTGGATTCAAGCGGCGTTGATGTTCCACATTCGGTTTGTGCCCATCCTCCATGAGAATTTTATGCATATCAAATGCTGGACTAATACTACGGATGTCAACCATGGTCCATCCAATCGCCTGCTTGTGCTTTCTAAGAACGTGAACTAGTTGTTCTTCCTACAAAATAGATAATTCCAGATATAACAACTGGTAAAGTTTCATCAATTTGTTTATTAGTAGGGTTTATTATGCTCGCAAAGTTCTTTCGATGCTTCGCTCGCCTATTCAAGCCAACCTAAGACTATATGTCTATAGAATCAAAGTTGACAAGAACGTATGTATATTTACTGCAAAAATAACCAAGTAAGGCAAGTAGAATATGTATATCCTAACCACGAATCTATTCTCCGATGCCCCAATTCAAGAACTTACTCTATTCAACCTTATATGCAATTTATAATTCCTACTTTCGAGTTCAACTATAAATCCGTAGATAGTACTCTATTGTTAGCTACGCAATAGAATAATTAACCGCAAGATTGAATAAACAAATTAATATGATAAATCAAGCAAAACAATCAACCGTCAAACTACAATAGACAATAACGACCCATAACCCTAGAATAATAAGGTTCTTAGCCACTCATATCCATAACAATCATCAAAATATTATTTTCAAACATAAAAGCTATGAATAATAGAAGAAGAATTGATGAATTTTGTGCTCCCCAGTGTTTTGTACTTGGTGTTTTTCTCTCAAAGTCACGTCTCTCCCACCAAAATAGGTTTAGGTTTGCTTTTATACGAGTTGGAGGCGTCTTGGGGTCAAAATAACCAAGTCCAGGGCGAAATAGGACAACTTCACGTCACCAGCGCCTAGGGTAGCATGGGGAGCCAACCCTGGCACTGGCCTTTTTAGACAAACTATTTTGTGCGCCACAGGTAGCTCCCCACGCTGCTTGTGGCACTACTTTATGATTTTTTTCCTTTTCTTCTTTTTTTGCTTCAATTCGTGCACCTTGGTCACAAATTGTCTCTGGATGATTCCTACACATAAAAATACCACTAATTAGCACAACTCATTATATTACACATCTGAAGTTTATGAAACATGAGTAAAATACGAGGCAATATGCATATAAATATACATACTTTAAGTTGAATATCAACACCCCATACATAAACTTTTGCTCACCCTAGATAAATGGAAATATAACTACACCCAACAACGTACATCTCACTAGGAAAGAGCAATTCAAATTTAATTCAAGCAACCACTCTACCTTTTAACTATGGTCGATACCGTCAATCAAGCATGAACCTACGAAATTCACATTCTTCCCTTTTTAAACATGCCCAAGTATACACAATGCAGTTCAACCAATTCAAACAACCTATTCACGACCACCCTACCTCAAGAATTGACTTGTTACAACTAAGCACCCTCAACGTGCGCAATTACCAACAAGAGAAGTTTATGACATTACTAATCTATCATGAGATCAAGTTCCCTCACCACAAGCAAAAGAGTGAATATAGAAATAGTCCACACATTTAAATATGATTTTGAACATAAATTAATGACATCACACAATTGAACAAAAGTCGCTCACTCTCACAAAGAATTTTATGTGCATCCAATGGTCGTACCATAATCTTGCCCGTAGTGTACATCTCTACTAATCTAAGCTGGTCATCTAGGATTAATTAGGATGTTAAGGTTGTAATGTAGGCTAAGGGGCAGTAAGATACATTTGGGAATAATGACTAACCTAAGAACTTTAATACACTATACTCAATAATCGAGCAGTTTCTTTCAACCAATTCACTCGCCACAAACCATACACAATATAGCCCTTTCTTCAATTAAGCACTCTACATCCCCACTAGCATAAATTAGTAAGAATAGGAGGTGTGTGTTTTTCTTTTTCTTTTTTATATCAACATTATTTGTCTATTTTTTTTCTTGAAATATTTTTTTCTCTACACACACTCCATACATTAATGTTCATCGGCTAGTGGTGTTTTTCACGACTTTAATGCACCTGATGGGACCTTCCATGGTTCAACTTGAAAGTTACTTACCAAATCTCTCACCTTACTACTTTTAGTGCCTAAGTTCCTTCGGAGGTAAAGGTTCAACAAGCTCAAATTATAATAAAAATAGGGATACGACTTGTATTGTGGGTGCCAAAGAAGAAGTCTATAGGCTCAAAAGAGCTAGCATTTAATACATCTATTATACACATACCACACCATTCATATCTTTGATTTCTGTGACTACAAATGAAACAAAAAAATCTAGTCTAATCTGACAAAAATAAAATAAAAAACTAAGCTACGAAAGCATTAATAATTGGGTTGCCTCCCAACAAGAGAGTTACATCCATAGGCTAAGTTATGAAATCACTAAAAATTGGATTACATCTATAGGCAAACCCACATCCTCAACTCACTTTGACACTTAGTCAACTGCAACCAAGATGTACTGATGGCCACTTGATGCTGGAAACGGCCCCATGAAGTCTATTCCCCAAATATCAAAGATTTCAACCTCAAGTATGCCCTTCAATGGCATCTCATGTCTTCTCAAAATTTTACCCGTCCTTTGGCACCTATTACACCGTTTCACATAAACATGTGAATCCTTTAACAACTTAGGCCAATAAAATCCAGACTGCACACCTTTGCAGTCGTTTTGTCTCCACCATGGTGCCCCTAATATGGTGTGATGCATGGTAATCATGTAAATTAGCTTCCATTTTGGGACTTAACTTATCTTATTTGTTGATTATCATGGTTTATTATGCTCGCAAAGTTCTTTCGATGCTTCGCTCCCCTATTCAATCCAACCTAAGACTATATGTCTATAGAATCAAACTTGACAAGAACACATGTATATTTCCTACAAAAATAACCAAGTAAGGCAACAAGAATATGTCTATCCTAATCATGAATCTATTCTCCGATGTCCGGATTCAAGAACATACTCTATTCAACCTTATATGCAATTTATAGTTCCCACTTTTGAATTCAACTATAAATTCATAGATAGTACTCTATTGTTAGCTACTCAATAGAATAATTAAGTGAAAGATTGAATAAAAAAATTAATATGATAAAATCAAGCAAAACAATCAACTATCAAACTATAATAGTCAAGAACGACCCATAACCCTAGAATAATAAGGTTTTTAGCCACTCATGTCCATAACAATCATCAAAATATTGTTTTCAAACTTAAACTCTATGAATACTAGAGGAAGAATGGAAGAATTGATGAATTCCGTGCTCCCTAGTATTTTGTACTTGTGTCTTTCTCTCAAAATCGCATCTCTCCCACTAAAATTAGTTTAGGTTTGCTTTTATACGAGCTGGGGGTGTCTTGGGTTGAAATAACCAAGTCCTGGGCAAAATTGGACAATTTTATGTCACCAACGCCCAGGATAGCGTGGGGCGCTATCCCTAGCACTGGCCTTTTTGGAGAATATATTTTGTGCACCACAGGTAGCGCCCCATGCTACCTGTGGCGCTACTTTGTGACTTTTTCCCTTTTCTTCCCCTTTTTGATTCAATTTGTGCACCTTTGTCCCAAATTCCCTTCAGAGGATTCCTACATAAAAAAATACCACTAATTAGCACAACTCATTACATTACACATCCGAAATCTACGAAATATGAGTAAAATACGAGGCAATATGCATATAAATATACATACTTTAAGCCGAATATCAAGTATATATTCTTTCACAAATAAAGATGCCTTTATTTGATCTTGCAAATTCAATTCCAATGAAGAACTTTAACTTCCCCAGATCTTTTATCTTGAACCTCTGCTGCAATTTGCACCTAGTGTCATTGATCAGATTTGGATTATTTCCAGTAACCAATAGATCATCCACATACACCAGAACTATTACTACATCACTTGCAGCCTTCTTAGTGAATAGGAAATAGTCATATTTATTTTATTCAAATCCCATTAACATGAGAGCTTTAGTAAGTTTCAAATTCAACTGCCTAGGAGGATGTTTGAGACCATATATAGATTTGTATAGTTTGAAGGCCTTCTAATTCTCCCTTTGTCTAGCAAACCATTCAAGAATTACCATATAGACTTCCTTTGGGAGATCGCCATTAAGGAAGGTAATATGCATATCCATTTGAGACATAAGCCACTGCTTTGAAGCTGTAAGGGCAATAATGGATCTAACTGTTACCATCTTAGCTACTAGTAATAAGGTTTCACTATAGTCTAAGCCTTCCCTTTGGCTACCAGCCTAGCCTTAAATCTCTACATCTCCCTTGAAGCTTTATGATCGATCTTCAATATCCATCTGCACACAATAGGCTTATTTCGAAGAGTTAGATCCACAATACTCCGGGTATGGTTGTCTTCTAATGCTACTATCTCAAGTTTCATGGCATCCACCCATTGAGGATATTTTACTGCTTCTGAGAATGATTGAGGCACAGTAAATGCAGAGTAAGCTGATAGAACTTTACAGTAGGATGAAGATATATGTGAGTATGTTACGTGAGCTGAGATTGGATAGGTACATTTGGACCCTTTGGACTAAACTACATAGTCTTGCAACCAGGGAGGAGGCCTACCACTTCTAGAAGACTTTATGAGTTCTTGTGTACTCAATAGGATCAACTAGAAGAGCTTTACTTGTAGTTGGAATTTCAGTTGTGCTTGGAAGATATAAGTGATCAAACACACTGTCATCTTTTGAGGCTGCTAGAGAGGATTGTGTCATAATGTAAGGAGCTATAGTAAGGGTAAGTGAGTTGTCAAGAGCATAAGGAACAAACCCCAGCACAAGAAACAAAGGATTGATGACTTGTTTAATGTGCTTAAAGGGATAGATTTTTTCCTGAAATGTAATGTTCCTATTGACTAGGAAGGTTTTTGAGGAAAGATCATACAAGATATATCCCTTCTGAGTGGATAAATACCCTATAAGAACTGCTGGTATTGCTCTAGGTGAAAACTTGTCGTGCACTTTGAGACTGGATGTATAGAACAAGCACCCAAAGACTCTTAAGTGTTGCAGTGAAGGAGGATGCAAATAAAGCATCTCAAAAGGGGTCTTGTACCCAATTACCTTAGAAAGAAAGTCTATTAATAAGATAGACAGTTGTAGTGACACACTCACCTAGAATCTTATAAGAATAGAGGTTTGAAATCTGAGAGACCTTGCCATCTTTAGGATTGTTATGTGCTTCATTTCCACAATTCCATTCTGTTGTGGAGTGTATACACAAGAACTCTGATGCATGATCCCAATAGTGGTTAACAATGATGTAAATTCACTGCTAAAAAAATCATTTCCTTTATCAGTTCTCAAGTACTTTACACCAATAGAGAATAAATTTTTTTCTTTAACTAAGAAGTTTCTATACTCTACTAAAACTTTAGACTTAGAGTTAATAAGAAATATTCGAGTATATTTAGAGTAGTCATCAACTAAAGTGACAAAGAATCTCTTCCCATCATAAGTTGGCACCCTATAGGGTTCCTGATCGGGTCTAACCCTACACCACTACAGAGTGGCGAGAGCGGTCGATGCAGCTTTTACCTGAAAAGGTCGGGATCGAATCCACAGGGAGCTACAACAATGCTTGGAGTTAGATTTCTATCTAATCTAGCAGTGTGTAGTGCTCTTAATTATACTTTCAATAATATTTGTTTCTTTGTTACTTCTAAGTTTATACTACTGATATGCGAAATTAAGCTAAGTAAAGATGCTTGTAAGATTTTCTAAATGGTTAAATAGGCATTAGGGAAGTGACTTTCCCCTAGGTGAATATTTGACGGGTTCTGAAACCTAAGGCAAAGTTGTTATGTTTGGTATCGTGATATAGACAATGCACGAAACTACTCACTCTATACCTCTCGATAGCTTGAGTGACTTGCCCTAATTGACTTTCTCAAGACCAATTGGGTGTCAAAATTGTGCAAGCAATATTGGCTCAAGTCAGGTATCACTATCTCTAGGTTTAACCCTTTAATTGGGGCTATCAATCTCTTGAATGCGCCCCAATTCCTTATTGGACTGATTTTCCTAGACTCAAAATCTCTTTCTCAAGAAGAGCTCAAGTCAAAAAGGCACAAATTAGTATTTGCAACCACTAATTCAACATGAAAAACACAAATCAGGCCAAATATCAACCACCCATAAACATCTAAGCCTTAAAACAAGAGACCCATCAAATACCCACACTAGGTTTGAGCCACAACCCTAGCTAATGGGTCTAGCTACTCATAATAATGGAAGAAATTAGATATTGAGATGAAGAATAACCCACAAAATATAATTACAAGTTAAGATTTGAAGATTCAATGTTAAACTAGATACAAAATTACTCAAAATAGACTAAAAATAGTGTTTACGTGCTCAGCTACAGATAAGATACCCTTAAAATCTGAAAAAGAAGTATTTATAGAAGGACGAATTTTCTGGACAAAAATACCCCTGATGGAGGTACCACAGTCGGCAAAAAATGGACTGCGGCTGCGGTGAGGCTTTTATCTTCAAATCTCTATTCTCTGAATCTAGCCACCGCGAACCGCAATAAATAGACCGTGGTTGCGATGGCCTTACCGCTGCCGTACAAAATGCACCGCGGTCAGCGGTGTTTTGAAACTTCCAAAATCCTAGCTCTGTGAATCCCTTCTCCGCGGACCGCAACAAATGGATTGTGGCCGCAATGAGGCCACCGCGGACCGCGGAAAATCAACCGCGATCGCGTTGCTTGAAGGTCCAGAAATGCATCCTCTCTGGACTTTGCCACCGCCGACCGCACTAAAAGCAATGCGGTTACGGTGGGGCCTTTGCAGCTCCGGTGGATTTACTGCTGTAGTGGTGCTTTAACTTGTTCTTGGCACTTGTGTAGGTTTCACTCCTTGAGCTGGTTTTGACTTCCTTGTCACTTTTTGACCAAACTCTGCAAACATGCACAACATGTAAGCTTTCGGGATTACTTGTATACATTTTTAATCCAAAACTCAAGCAAAAAGGAGTATAAAATAGACTAGAATCCCTAGTTATTAACTCCCCCAAACTTAAGCTTTTTTCTTGTCCTCAAGCAAACAAAGTAAATCTCACCTCCTTAAGAATAAAACCAAGAAAATTCAACTGACCTAAAGTGACCTCATCTAGCATCAGTTGGGACTAACAATTGCCCTTAGTTCAAATGAATCATTAACAACATTCAACCTTTTAAGCATCATGGTTTTAGTGTGACACAAAAGCATCAAGAGTTGACTCAACTCATCAAGGAAACTCTTTCTACTACTTTGGTCAGTGTGGAACTCAAACTCATACTCCTCACTCTTCCTTAAGCAAAACCTCATTTTTAGATTGTAGCACTTAGAACAAGGATTGTGGAAAACACACTCATCTCACTCAAAGAAAGGTCACAAGTTTGACTCTAAGTACCATAAGTTTGCCCCTTATGTGAGTCACCACTAATGCAAGCTTCACTCAACTCAAGATCATATAGGCTTTTGTGGGGATACAATGAAGGCTTTTGGTGTAGGGTAGGAAATATTTGGTCTAAGTAGGTTTCATCTTCCCTTAGGCACTTCATTTGCTTCATTTTGGCACACATTCTGTTAAATCTTTGAGTCATTTACTTCTTTCTTAGAGCATAGAGAGACACACTGTCACTCTTTCTTGTTCATTTCAAACTATTTTCTCCTTTCTAATCTTTCCACGCCTTTTATCTTTTTACTTTTATTGAATCCCTTCATTTCTTCCACTTTGTTCATTCTTTTTGACTTTGATTTTCTTTCTTTTTCTTTTTGCCTTTTCTTTTCTTCATTTTGTACCTTTTTACGACTTTTTGCATTCCTCGTCTCTCCCTCCAAACTTATGTTTTTGCCTTGTGCTACGGAAATATCGGGTGCCAAGATAGGGTCTTTTGAGAATGGGTAAAGGCTTGTATCATGGTCTTTGAAAGAAAAAGGGTTATAGATCAAAGGGGTTGACTAGGGATATTATCATTGGTAGGCTATGAATGTTTTCAAGATACCATTCGGATCAAGGAGAGCCTATAATCACTTCTCAAGTCAAACTACACTTAGGATTTCTCCTAGACAAACATTCAGGGCAAGTTCTAGACACAATGGCACAAGACTTGGACTTGCAAATCAAATTCTCACCACACAAGCTATAGGATTGCTAAAGAGACAGAGTCGGGGGCCCACAACAACCTTAGCTAAGATTTGAGCAACGCAAATGGTCTTGAAAAACCATTTGATGATTATTAGCCAACACAAGAGTCTCACGGTCACAACTGTCACCATACTATACACAATAATTTGTTTTTGACCATAAGATCAAAGACAAATGTGTTAGGCCCAAGTGAAGCCTTGCTTGAGGCGCTATTACTCACTAGCTACTATTTATACAAAAACGAAAAGAAAACAGACTCAAACCCTTAAGAAGGTTGGCATGCCATCCATCATCGGGAAGAGCCACCCGGTTCACACAAACTCTACCTTTGAAAAGAAAGGCTTATCGAACGCAAAACTCAAAATAAGAAGCTACAAACTGAAAAGTAGCTACTAAAATGAAGTAAGAAGCTATAAAAGAAAATACGGAAGGTAAACTAAATATGTAAAATAGGGTATTTTAATGAATATACATAAAATGGAATGAATATATACATCAGAAAGTAACTTTATATACAAACCAAGATTGCAAAATACGAAAAGTGAAATAAACTGGTAAAATTATATACATACCAAAATTGAAAAAGCATAACAAAAAAAGAAAATAGTATCATAATTACAATCCAACATCATCAAAATAAGGCTAACCCCTCAAATGAAAGTTAGCATTGTCCTCAATGCTAACTAGCCAAAAATAAGCTCAAAAAAGAGATAGAGAGTAAAGAAAACTCCCTATTGGTTCTCCATCTGCATGGAGTCATGAGCCTGGATCCTGTGACTGCTCGAGAACCTGTGACTGGATCCCTGTAACCTGTGCCTACTCTGGGACCTGAAGCTGGCTAGAGGAACCTCCATGTGGGTCCTCTAACTCAATCACTGCATCATCCGTCTGGGGTATCACTCTCCTCCTCTTTAGTGCCCTTTCTAACTCCTTCTCCTTCTCCGACTCAGTCTAAGCTGCTGGAGGATGGTCATGCAACAGTATCTCCAATGGTAGATGATCAGTAGCCTTCATTTTCTCCACTTCTACCCTCAACTCCTTCACAGAATCCTTTGAGGCTCGAGTCTTTCTCAACTTATTTGTCTCCTTGGTCAGCTCCTTCAGTGACTTTCCATGAGCACCTATAGCATCCATAATTAACTGCTGGTTCTCTAGGAGCTTCTTTTGGTTGTCCAGAAGCTCCTTGAGAGTCTCCTCCACTGAAGCTGGAACTTGTGGCTATGGGGGTACGGATTAGGCTGCCACCAAGCTAGAAAGCACAGACAACTTAGAAGTAGTTGTCTGCATCCAGTTGTTGATACTGGCAAACATTTGGCTCAAACGGTGGGCAGTCAATAGGTAGGCTAAGGATGATGGGATATCTGTAGCAGTGGAAGTAGAGGGTCCTGAGGCAATATCTAGTGTGGATGTGGAATGCTGAGAAGAAGGGACTACTACTATACTACTACTGGCTCTTCAAACTGGCCAGTAGAAGTAGTGGCTTTGCCTTAAGGATTTTTGGATTTGGGATTGTCTTCAGCCTTTAGGCTATGCCATGAAAAGGGCATTTTTGGTTTCACCTTCGCGTCAAACTTCCTTTTCTCCACATCCTAGTTCTCAAAATACATTGTAAGGAAGTTCAGGAAGGGTATGATCTGTTACCCTCATTGACCACCCTAGTGATCACCCTAGACATAACATTCCCAATATTGATCGGGAACCCTGCCAAGCCACCAATATTGCCTGGGTGACCGGTAGAGAGTTCTCATATGTAGTGGGGTCCAGCCTACTGCACACAAATGTCTCCCACCCTTTCACCTTGAAATTTAAAGTTTTCCTCAAAATTTGAATTCCTAATGTCAACCATGTTGGGGTGGTACCCGGGAGTGCCAGGTATTCTTCTAACCACAGACGGGCTATTGCATCCAATGCTACCTTTTCTAAGTATAGTGATTCATCTTCCTTAGGAAAGCCTAGGTAGTCATTAATTATCTTCCCATCGAACTTCATTGTCAAATTCCACACCTTAGTCACTTTAGTGCCCTTTTTTATGTGGGCGGCATTAGCGTAGAACGCCTTGACTAAGTGCTCGTTTACATCCCAGACTTTGCTTGTAAAATATTCCCAGCCTGGTTTCTCTCTAATTGCCTCTTCACAGTAGGGTTGTGAGGCAGAAGGTCCCTCTCAATGAATTTTCGCTCAAGAATCAATTTCCTCTGGGGCCACTACTCTCAGAACTTGTGGTATGCAATCTCACTAACAAATCTCCCTTTCCAAGCCTCTGGGTTTCTAGTTCTTTTCATACCCCTTGTTTGGGGCTCTCCCCCTTCTTCTTCATCAATAGGATCCTCCCCGGGTGTTGAAGCTGTAGGTGAAATAGATGTTGCACTATCACTGCTCTCTGCTGAGCCCTCAGACGACACAGAAGAAACTTGAACTGAAGCTTGAGCAGTAGGAGAGGCTAGAGGTGTGGGCACATCTCTCAACCTTAACCTCCTGGGGAAGTCAGTTACATACTCCGGCACTGAATCAAACTCAGATGCCTCCCGGAAGGGATAATATTCACTTCCCTCTGAATGGGAAGCAACTCTATCTACAGCCTTGATTTGTTTTCTTATTTCCCTAATTTCTTTCCAAACCTGTGGGTTCAATTTTATCATACCTCGTCCCCTACCTCGAAAGGACTCCCCTCTTCCTTTCTGTTTGTCATCACATCCTCTTGATTTAACCATTGTCTGCAAGGAGAATTCAGTTAATGTTTGTTAGTATCAATACCAGAAGAAGCAGTGAAGAGTATATTTGAAAATAGTTGACCGCGGACCGCATAAAATGCATTGTGGCCACAAAGGTACCACCGCGGACCGCAAAAAATAGCATCGCGAACCGCAGTGGGGTGGGATTCAGACTACCCACCCTCTGAATAATGGTCGTTGCGGACCGCGAAAAATGATGTGCGGCCACGGTAAAGCACCGACCATGAAAAATGCCACCGTAGACCATAGTGATCAAGGTTTAATCTCTCAAAAGATGGTTGATCGAGGACCGCGAACTGCAACGGTCAAATTTCTGGGCTCAGCAGCTAGGGTTTCAAAGTTTCATGCATTTTAGCATTAATCAACAAATTATCAACCCACTAGGTAGCTAATCACCATTTCTAACTAATTAAAACCTAATCTAGTTAACATTATAGAACTCTAAGTTAAAAATTGAAAGAAAGAGGAAGAAGAAGAAGTAAGAACTACCAAATTAAAAGAAAATAAAAAAAAATAAAGACTAAGGTTAGATTTGAAGTACCATAAGTGAGATGCAATACAAATGAAGCTCAATTCTTGTGTTGTGCAAATCAGTGCGTGAGTGAACAGTACTCAATATTGTGTGAGAATGTAAGAGATGAAAAGTGTAAAAGGGGGCCTGAGGTCCTATTTATAGAAAAAGACCTCGGACACATACTACTTACCCACCGCAGATCACATAAAATGCACCGCGGTTATTAAACCCAGAAGGACACTGACATGGACTTCACCGCGGACCGCAGAGAATGCACCGCGGACCGCATAAAATGCATTACGGCCGCGGTTGAAACTTCAAAGAATCTCCACTTTTGACCATTTAGAATTGCGGACCGCAATCAAATTTTGCCCTCGCGATAAGGCCATTGCAGCCGTGAAAAATGCAATGCGGCAGCGGTCCAAACTTCAGAGAGTGCAACATTTTTCCATTTGGTCCTACATTGTATCAAAATAGCCCTACACACATCTCACAACCAGTTAGTCCAAAAGCAAATCCTACACTAAGAAGAAAATCAAGAAATAAAAGAAAAAGACATATGGTTTGCCTCCCAAGAAGCGCTTGATTTAACGTTACGGCACGACGCAGGTTACCATCAAATCACTTTAGATGGATCATCGCCACCATGTGGCTATCATCAATCTTGCCAAGATAGTGCTTGACTCTGTGCCTATTAACTCTGAAGATCTCTCCATTTTTGTTTTTCAAGTCAAGTGCACCAAACGGAGTCACAAGCACCACTTCAAAAGGTCCACTCCATTTCGACTTAAGCTTTTCAAGAAACAGACGTAATCGAGAATTGAATAAGAGAACCAAATCACCCACTTTGAACTCCTTACCACGAGCATACTTGTCATGAAGGTACTTCATCTTATCCTTGTACAAGGACGAAATGGAGTAGGCATGAAATCGGAATTCATCAAGTTCATTAAGCTGCTCCACACGAAGATTTGCTGCCACATCCTATTCAAGATTTATCTTCCTCAAAGCCCACATGGCCTTGTGCTCTAACTCGATGGGTAGATGGCAATATTTCCTCAATAGAAACTGATACAGAGACATACCAATCGGAGTCTTGTAAGTAGTCCTATAAGCCCATAGAGCATCATCCAATTTCTTTGACCAATCGGTCCTATTTGCATTGACCGTCTTTGACAATATACTCTTGATTTCCCTGTTTAAGACTTCAACTTGGCCACTCACCTGAGGATGATAAGGGGTAGAAACTTTGTGATTGACACCGTACTTTGCAAGCAAAGTGTCAAAAGCTCTATTGCAAAAATGAGACCCTCCATCACTTATGATTGCTCGAGGAGTGCCAAACCTAGTAAAAATACTTTTCTTGAGAAATGCAACAACACTCTGGGCCTCATTATTGGGTAAAGTCATGGCCTCAACCCACTTTGAAACATAGTCAATTGCCACTAGAATGTATGTGTTGCCACATGAACTAACAAACGGTCCCATGAAATCAATGCCCCACACATCGAAAATATCAACTTCAAGAATAGTGGTAAGAGTCATCTCATCCTTCTTTGAAATTCCACCCGCTCTTTGACATTCGTAGCATCTCTTCACAAGTTCACTTGCATCCATATACAATGTTGGCCAGTAAAAACCACAACTAAGAACCTTTGAAGATGTCCTCGCCCCACCATGATGACCACCGTAGGGAGAGGAATACCAAGCCTCTAGAATACTCAATTGCTCCTCCTCCGGGACACGTCTTCAGATCACACCATCAGTGCATATCTTGAACAAGTAAGGCTCATCCCAATAGTAATCCAAACTATCTCGTTTAAGCTTCTTCCTTTGGTTAGAAGAGAGCTCACACGGTACAATACCAGCCACAAGAAAATTAGCAACATCCGCAAACTATGGCATTCCATTGACTGATTAGGAGAGGAGCTGCTCATCAGGAAAAGAATCATTAATTTCAAGGTCATCACGGGGCCTCCCCTCCTCATCCAAGGGGGACAAGTGGTGTGCCACTTGGTTTTCACACCCTTTCCGGTCCACAATCTCCAAATCAAACTCTTGAAGCAATAAGACCCATCTCATCAAACGAGCTTTGGAATCCTTCTTTGTCATCAAGTACTGGAGTGCGGCATGATCGGTATGAACTATCACTTTATCCCCCATGAGATAAGGCCTAAATTTCTCTATTGCGAACACAATAGCCAACAACTCTTTTTCCGTTACCGTGTAATTCACTTGAGCATCATTCATTGTTTTGCTTTCATAATACACCGGGTGAAATATTTTATTCACTCTTTGACCCAAGACCGCCCTAACTGCAACATCACCGCATCACACATGAGCTCAAAAGGCAAGCTCCAATTGGGTGCGGTAATAATAGGAGTGGTGGTCAACTTGTACTTGAGGATTTCAAAAGCTATCATGCATTCCTCATTGAACACAAACTTGGCATCTTTTCCAATAACTTGCACAAGGGATTCACTACCTTAGAAAAGTCTTTAATGAATCTTCGGTAGAACCCTGCATGCCCAAGAAAACTTCTAACCCCCTTGACTGAGGTAGGAGGAAGAAGCTTTGAGATCACTTCAATTTTAGCCTTGTACACCTCTACGCCATGCTTTGAGATCTTATGGCCGAGGACAATGCCCTCCTCGACAATAAAGCGGCATTTCTCCTAATTAAGCACAAGATTGGTTTCTTCACACCGGGCCAACACTCTGTCAAGATTCTTCAAACATTCATCAAACAAGTCACCCACAACACTGAAGTCATCCATGAATACCTTCAAAATGTCCTTCACCATATCGGTAATTATGGCCATCATACACCACTGGATTGTAGCCGATGATTACACAACCCAAATGGCATCCTAGATAAGGCAAAGGTACCATATGGACAAGTGAAGGTGGTTTTCTCCTGATCTTTCGGAGCAATTAGAATTTGGTTATACCCAGAATACCCATCCAAGAAACAATAGAAGGCATGCCCAGCAAGTCTATCTAGCATCTGGTCAAGAAAAGGCAATGGAAAGTGATCCTTGCGGGTCACTTTATTCAGCTTGCGGTAGTCCATGCACACCCTCCATCCAGTGACAGTCCTAGTAGGAATCAACTCATTTTGCACATTGGTAACCACGATCATACTACCCTTCTTCGGCACACATTGCACCGGCAAAGTCCAAGAACTATCAGAGATGGGGTACACAACCCCGGCATCCAACCACTTGATCACCTCCTTTTTTACAACTTCTTGCATAGCCTCATTCAACCTCCTCTGATGTTCTACAGAGGGCTTTGCATCATCTTCGAGAATAATTTTGTGCATACAAAAGGCGGGGCTTATCCTCCGGATATCAGCTAAAGTCCATCAAATTGCCTTTTTTCTTTTTTGGAGCACCGCCAATGTGGCATCTACCTACATGTTAGTAAGACAAGAGGAAAGAATAACTGACAAAGTTGAACTAGGGCCTAAGAATTCATATCTGAGGTATGGAGGCAACGACTTCAACTCCAACACGGGAGGTTCCTCGATTGAGGGCTTTGTTGGTGGAGTCTTCATATTCTCAAGATCCAAAGAGAGCTTCCGAGGCTCATAACAGTAAGATCCCATTCCATGTAAAACATTAACACACTCCACCCGGCCTTCATCCTCATTTACATCAAGATTCAACAATACCGCCTCTAGAGGGTCCTCCACATTAATCATTGCACTAGTATCATCAACTATCACTACCGTGACAAGATCCACGAAAGAGCACACCTCAGTACTGTTGGGCTGCTTCATTGACTTGCACACATGAAAGACCACTTGTTTATAACCCATCCGAAAGGTGAGTTCCCCTGCAAAATCAGCAGGCAAAATGAACTTGTCCACCCGAACAAGAACAACATCTACAATACCAAGCGGCCTCTTCATAGTTCTATCCGCCATTTGTAACCTCATTGAAGTAGCCCTAGGTTGCCCAATACCTAAAGTTTTAAACACAGAGTAAGGCATCAAATTGATACTTGCCCCAAATCACATAGAGCTTTTGCAAAGTTTGCACTCCCAATGGTGCAAGGAATGGTGAAAGCACCAGGATCTTTTAGCTTCGGATCCATCGAGTGCACTATTGCACTAACTTGGTGGGTCATCTTTATGGTCTCACAATCCATGGATCATTTCTTTGTCACCAAGTCATTCATGAACTTGGCGTACCCTGGCATTTGTTCTAGAGCCTCCACCAAAGGCACATTAATTGGTAAGCTCTTCATCATGTCAATAAACTTCTTAAACTGGTTCTCATTTGTATGCTTCACAAGCCTTTGAGGATAAGGTGGAGGTGGCCTTGTCAAAGGAGCCTTGGCTTTAGGCAAAACCATTTACGGTATGTCTATTACGTGTTTCCTAGAAGGGTTCACGTCATTCTGAGTTTCTACCTCGTTATCTTGGATATCAATCCTCACTTCCTCATTCAAGTTCTCATCAGTCACATTCTCAACCACCAAAGGGATCTCATCCTCTTGCAACTCAACTTCATCACTCAAAATTTCTTTTTGTTTGGAGGCATTCACATCACCGCATCGTCCACTTCTTGTAGTTACCGCCATTACATGCTCGACATTGTTCCTACCCTTCGAGTTTACTACCGTATCACTAGGTAGAGCCCCCTTAGGGAGAGTATCCAAGGATTATGAGATTTGACTAATTGAACCTCCAAGTTTCTGATTGAAGTATTGTGGGATGCCCACTGGCCATCAGAGTCAGCATTCTTTTTCATCATCAGTTCAAACATCATTTCGATTCTCCCTATTTCATTGTTGGAAGAACTAGGACCTTGGGATGGAAAATGGGGGTGGATTGTTTGGTTGTTGATACATCGGGGGACTTTGAAAGCCTTGCCCCCGATTTCCTTGATTGTCATTGTTCCAACCACCCTGATTATTGTTTCCACCCTAGTTGTTGTTGTTGCCACTCCAATTACCCTGATTGTTCTGGTTATTGTTTTGGTTGCCCCAATTTGAATTTTGGTTGTTGTTCCCCCAATTACTATTCCTTTGTTGTTGTTGATTCCCCCAATTGCCTTGGGATCTCCATTGTTGTTGTTGGTTAGAAGAATTGCCCTTTTGGCCTTGATAGTTGTTCACGTATTGCATTTTTTCATTCTGGTCATCATACCCATCATCTTGGAACCCACCACTATCTTGGTCATATTGATCCGAACTTCCTTGGTTCTGTTGACCTCTTTGTCTTCTTTTGTTCACTAACATGTTGACACCTTCCATAGCATTTACTTGACGTGGAGTTTGAACCTGCTGTAATTGTGTCTTTGCTAGCTGGTTCATTGTTGTTGTCAGTTTTGATATTGCATGCCCATGATCATGGAGCTCTTTGTACAAGTGAATAACCGTGGGGTCACCCTGTGGCACATTGGCTCTACTTTGCCAAGCGGAGGACATGTCAGCCATCTCATCCAATATTGTATTAGCCTTATCATATGGTGTGTTCATGAAATTTTCCTTGGTGAGTTGGTTCACTATGCACTGATTTGTTGTGTTAATGCCCCGATAGAATGTCTGTTGTGTCATTGCCTCAGTCATATCATTATTTGGGCATTCCTTTACCATAGTCTGGTATCTCTCCCATATCGCATGCAGTGGTATTCGTTGGGCTCCTGTTTGAAAGCTAAGATTTCATCCCTCAAAGTTTCTATGTGGCCCGGCGAGAAAAACTTTGCAATGAATTTATCTGCCAACTCATCCCAAGTAGTGATGGAATAGTTGGGAAGCCTTCCAAGCCAGTCCAAAGCTTTCCCTCTAAGTGAAAAAGGGAATAGTCTCAACCGAAGTGCATCCTCCGGCACATTTGTTTGCTTGCTCCCCCAACAGGTATCCACGAAGCCCTTAAGATGATTGTAAGCATTCTGATGTGGAGCATCTGTGAAATACCCTTGCTGCTCCAACAAAGTTAACATCACATTTGTAATTTGAAAATTTCCCGCCTGGATCCGGAGTGGGACAATTGCACTAGCATATCCTTGGTTTGGAAGCACCCGAGAAGCCACTCTTGGAGGTGGAGAGGGAGGGTCTGGAACATTATCATTGGCCTGGCAGCCTCTCCTTTGTCCTTGAGGTAGTAGAGTCACCTCATCTTTACCATTATTATCAACTTCCTCCACCGGGATGACGTTTCCAAGAGGGTCATTGTTATTGTTTGCCGCCATTTTGTACCTGAATTGGTGACACGCACAAGTTAGTATCACAGAAGGAAAGAAAAACAATACATAAAACTATTTAGATAGATAGCCAAAACTGCTTAGCTCCCCGGTAACGGTGCCAAAAAGTGATCGGATACAACCCCACACCACTATAGAGTGGCGAGAACGGTCAATGCAGCTTTTACCCGAAAAGGTCGGGATCGAATCCACAAGGAGCTACAATAATGTTTGGAGTTGGATTTCTATCTAATCTAGCAGTGTGTAGTGCTGTTAATTACACTTCCAATCATATTTGTTTGTTTGTCACTTCTAAGTTTATACTAACGATATGTGAAATTAAGCTAAGTAAAGATGCTTGTAAGGTTTTCTAAATGGTTAAAGAGTCACTAGGGAAGTGACTTTTCCCTAGGTGAATACTTGACAGGTTCTAAAGCCTAAGGCAAAGTTTTTATGTTTGGGATCGCAATATAGCCAATGCACAAAACTACTCACTCTATACCTCTCGGTAGCTTGAGTGACTTTGCCCTAATTGACTTTCTCAAGACCAATTGAGTGTCAAAATTGTGCAAGCATTATAGGCTCAAGTCGGGTATTACTATCTCTAGGTTTAACCTTTTAATTGGGTCTATCAATCTCTTGAATACTCCCCAATTCCTTGTTGGACTAATTTTCCTAGACTCAAGCTCTCTTTTTCAAGAAGAGCTCAAGTCAAAAAGGCACAAAGTAGTGTTTGTAACCACTAATTCAACATGAAAAACACAAATCAGGCTAAATATCAACCACCCATTAACATCTAAACCTTAAAATAAGAGACCCATCAAATACCCACATTAGGGTTGAGCCACAACCCTAACTAATGGGTCTAGCTACTCATTATAATTGAAGAAATCAGATACTGAGATGAAGAATAACCCATAAAATATAATTACAAGCTAAGATTTGAAGATTCAATGTTAAACTAGCTACAAAATTACTCAAAATAGACTAAAAACGGCGTTCATGTGCTCAGCTACAGATAAGATACCCTAAAAATCTAAAAAAGAAGTATTTATACAAGGCTGAATTTTCAGGACAAAAATACCCTTGACGGAGGTACCACGGTCCGCAAGAAATAGACTGCGGTCGCGGTGGGGCTTTTAGCTTCAAATCTCTGTTCTCTGAATCTAGCCACTGCTGACCACAATAAATGGACCACGGTCGCGATGGCTTCAACGCTGCCGCACAAAATGCACCGCGGGCAGCGGTGTTTTGAAACTTCCAAAATTCTAGCTCTCTGAATGCCTTCTCCGCGAACCACAACAAATGGATTGCGGCTGCGATGAGGCTACCACGGACCGTGGAAAATCAATCGTGGTCCGCATTGCTTGAAGGTCCAGAAATGTATCCTCTCTGGACTTTGCCACCGTAGACCGCACCAAAAGTAATGCGGTCGTGGTGGGTCCTTTGCAGCCACGGTGGATTTACTGTTGTAGTGGTGATTTGACTTGTTCTTGGTACTTGTGCAGGTTTTACTCCTTTTTGAGCTGGTTTTGACTTCCTTGTCACTTTTTGACCAAACTTTGCAAATAGGCACAACATGTAAGATTTCGGGATTACTTGTATACATTTTTAATCCAAAACTCAAGCAAAAGAGAGCATAAAATAGACTAGAATCCCTAGTTATCAGTTCCTAAATATCACAATGCACTAATTTGAACACAAACTTAGTAGTTGAATTACTCAGAGGAAAAGACAGTTTGGATTGCTTAGCCAAGGGACATACCCAAAACAATAATCATGAGTACATGCCTTCACATCACTGCTTACATTGAGCCTTTTTATTATATTTACAAGAGCATGGCCCAACCTCTTATTCCACAGATTAAAAGATAAGTAGTAAGATACACCAACTCTATTAAGACATTATCCAGCAGAATGTGTTGAGGAGTTCTGAAGACCTTCTCCTTGTAGAATATACAGTCCATGATTCTTCCTACCAATCCGCTTCACCTGACTACTGTAGAGATCTTGAAAAATACAGAAGCCAGGGAAGAAGGCAACAAAGGTCTGAAGCTCCTTGATGAGTTGACACCCTCGGTTCAAGAAGACAGAGGTGTCATGGTGTATGTTATTCGTTGACGACATAGTTCTAATTGATGAGATGCGAGGTAGTATTAACGATATACTTGAGGTTTTCAGACACAACCTTGAGTCTAAGGGTTTCAAGTTGAGAAAGACTAAGATAGAATATCTAGAATACAAGTTCAGCACCGAGTGGGGGGAAGTGGGCATGGACATGAGGCTTAGAGCACAATTCACCCCTAAGAGAAGTAGTTTTAAGTATCTGGGGTCAATTATACAGGGGACGAAGAGATTGATGAGGACGTCACTCACCATATAGGGGTGGGGTGGATAAAATGGAGGTTAGCATCATGAGTCATGTGTGACAAGAGAATGCCACTGTTAATCAAAGGTAAGTTCGATAGAACTGTGGTCAAATCAACCATGTTGTATAAGGAAGAGTGTTGGTCGATTAAGAACTCTCATATCCAGAAGATGAAAGTGACAAAGATGAGGATGTTGAGGTAGATGTGTGGGCATACTAGGATGGATAAGATTAGGAATGATGTTATTCGGAAGAAGGTGGGCATGGCTCATATAGATGACAAGATACGGGAAGCGAGGCTCAGATGGTTCGGGCACGTATGGAGAAGGAGCCCTAATGCTCCGGTGAGGAGGTTCGAGAATTTGGCCTTGGCGAGAAGGAGAAGAGGTAGATTTCGGCCTAAAAAGTATAGGGGAGAGATGATCAGATAGGACATGACGCTGCTACAGATTTCTGAAGACGTGGCCCTTGATGGAAAGGTGTTGAGGTCGAGGATTAGGATTGTAGGTTAGGATGTAGTCGAGTTCGGGGGTGAAGCTAGTTTGATAGGGGTGGCCATAGACTGCTAGGATTTTATGTCATTTTCTCCCTATCCTTATGTTTTCATAGCATCAGACTTATTTTCTAATTTTGTTATTACATTTCAACTATTTTCTAGCTCTTATAATGCTGTTATTATTTCTTTGGTTTTTGTTTGATGGTACTAATATATTGTCCCTTCCTTTCTCTTCTCGTCTTTTCCGTCTTCTTGAGCCGATGGTCTTTCGAAAATAGACTCTCTACTTCTTCAGGGTAGGGGTAAGGTCTGCGTATACACTACCCTCCCCAGACCCCATTTGTGAGATTTTAATAGGCCATTATTATTGTTGTTAATTGAACTTGTGAATTAAGCATGTCAATTCTAGAGGCCATATGATTTGAGGCACCAATGTTTATGATCCAATTCTTATTGACAAAGTTGGTTATTAAGGCAATCAGAGTACCTTTTGCAGGCAACCTACTAGATGATCCTGGAGCTTCCTCATTCCCCTTTGACAACAGCTGAAGAATTTCCTGATATTGTTTCTTAGTAAAGAAAGTAGGAGTTGAATTAGACTGAGGAGGAGGTCCAAAATTAGGAATCTATTGTTGTGGATAGGCAATTGGCTGTTGTGGATAAACACAAGAGTATCCTCCTTGTTCTGTTGATAGGAATTATTGGCTTGAGTGAGTGCACAATATGGTTGAGTGTTCCTGTAGGTAGTATCCCCTGCAATAAACTCTACACTAGAGGCACCATTGGCATACAGACCAGGGGTAAATGTAGGCCCTTTCCTTTTGGTCTTAAAGTCAGGTGGATACCCTATGAGTTTGTAGCAATTCTCCTTGGTGTATCCCTTGCAATGGCAGTATTCACATTGAACCTGACTTTTCTTGAATTTGTAGTACCACTTGAAGCTCTATTCCCTTTATTGCTATACAACGTTGTACTTTCTATCCCTTCAGTAGCTAGCATAGACTGTTGACAAGCTACAAGACTTCTCTGACTTTCTTGATCAACAAGCAGAGAATATGCTTTGTTGATCCTAGGCACAGGAGACATCATCATATTTTGGCTTTTGGCTTGGGCATAGGTTTCATTCAAACCTACCAAAAACTGCAGTAATATATGAGCTTCAAAGTGCTTAGAATATTTCTTAGATTCAGGACAAGTAAACCATGACAAGGCATGAGTGCATCAAATTCATCCCACAGATCTTTCAGTTTACAAAAATAATCAGCAATTGTCATGGTTTCTTGGGTCAGACTGCGAATTTCTTTATGAATATATAGAACTCTAGAACCATTGACTTTATCAAATCTTTCCTTGAGATCCTCTCAAACCTTATGCGCATCAGAAGCATATAGGACACTACTAAACAGGCCTGGTCTAACAGAGTTCATGATCCATGACAGAACAACATTAACTTTTTCCCACTGGTCATGTAACTCAGGTTCAAAACTGGTATTAGGAAATCGACCATCAACAAAGCCTAATTTGCTCTTATCTAAAATTTGCTCTCACCTAAAAGGCCAATCCTCATAGCACGACTCCATAGGGCATAATTGTCAGATCTAGTAAGCTGAAGAGATATCAATGTACTACCTAGAGTGTCTGTTGACTATAAGAATAATGGATGATTGTGATCAATTGTTGAGAAACTTGTGGTACCAGTGCCCAAGTTACCATTTTTGTGGTCGGAGGAGTAGGTACACCACTCAAGGGACTCGACTCATCTCCAATTGCCATTTTCTAGCAGTAAAGTAATCGCGAAACAATTCTGAGAAATTTTCACTCAATTCACAAACCTTCGCTCCTTCTAACTCAGAGGAACTCTAAGATAATTCAACCAGAAATTGTTGAATTGAAGTTTCTGAGACGACTGGAGAAAAACTAGAGCTGCGATGTTGATCTATGTCGGTTGCTCTGATACCATGTTAGCTGCCATGGCTATCAACGAGAGAGAGAGAGAGTTAAGCTTAGAAGAAGAGAGAATTTGATAGAGGAGAAGAACAGATCGAGAGAAATAAAATGCAATATATTAGTTTTTTATTCACTATGCACTGTGTATATATATATACAGTAAATAACTATCACCTAACAACCTAACTATAACTAACTTCTAACTACCAAACCATACATTTAACAACCTAACTATACACTGTAAGTGTCTAATTTAGCCAACATCGTTTAATTAATTAAAAACGTTAAAGAATTGAGAAATAGAATTTAGACACTTTCCATATTTGTTAAAATGAATGAATCACGTCACCATGCAAATTAAACATTGAATCTAACCTCGATTAGGATTACTCACAGCTGCTGCTTTCACTTTTTGTTACAGATTACAGAATATGTTTCACTATGTTGTTATCATCCTTTGTATCACAAATCTCCTAAAACTCATGTAACTCGTGGTAAACATGCAAAGGAAACTTAAATATGAATCTCCTAAAATTCGTATTCCTAAAATACGAATAGTTAATTACTTGAAGATAATTTGAAGCGCAATTATATCGTCATACACTGAAATCTTATGCACAGTACTTTTGTCAGAGGATCAGAATCCTAGCTTATAAGTTACGGTGAACGTGAATTCAATAACTTTTGCTCAAATCTTGTATTTGTATTTGAAATATCCACTAAATATTTTACCGTGAACTCACTTATTATATATACATATCATCATATCATATCATATTATACTAAAAGTGAGAAGCTCCTACCTCCAAAGTTGGATTACCAGTTTACCCTACATTAAATTAATATCTAATTAATTAATTAGGATCACTAAGTCTAATTAAAGTTGAAATATGAAAATGTCAATCGAATATACTAAAATGTAAATTTACATTTCAATATATAATAAATTGTATAGTACATATATTAAATGTAAAATGTGAACAGACGGTTTTGATTTGAAAAATTGACGATAATATTTCAAAAGTTAATGTCATTTATTGTAATCTATTAAATTTAGAATAACTTTCATCTTCCATTATCTATATGATTAATATCAGTCCTTAAAATGTGCATTGAATAGTTAACTCTTTCATCTTCTAACAATAATTACAAATTTATGAATATCAGCTTTTCCACTCATCCATTTACTTATTTAGTAAAAATTGTATGGGGTAGCCACTATTTAAAGTGGTATTTACTTTTTATCCAGCATTTTTAGTGCTGAGCAAAAATAGCCACTAGTTTATTAAAATTAATATGAAAGAACGTTGTTACCCTTTCCTTCCCAAATGGAAATACAGTGATATCACAGGTTGGATAGATACACCATTTTCAGATTCTCTTTCTGGGCTATTCTCTCTGCATATCTTCTTCCATTCCCAACCTCCATTTTCTTTCTTTTTCTTTATCGTCTTCTTCCTGTATATTTTGCTTTGTCTTTTGTCAGATGAAAAGTATGATCTCAGAAAAGCTATGCCAGAGTATGTAGTTGGTGGAGAATGGGAGATTGAGTCAAAAGAAAATACAAGGACTACTCCTCGAACACTGCATATAAGCAATAGAAATTCACTGTATTTTTTTCTACTGAGTCTACTGCTGCTGCTACTATACCTACTGTGCCTTGAGATACTATGGAGAAGGAATTAGGTGTTAAGTCATGATCACCTTTTTAATTCTCCTTCTCTTTTGACTTTTACCTGCTATGATTTTTAAATTGGGTAAACCTTCAGTCAAAATGGAAGAAAAAAGTGAATTTATCATAAAAGGATAAAATATTTAAAATATCTGTATTTAAGTTCAAAAGTTAAGGACACTTGGTCCTTAACTTCGAGTTCCAATTTCAAAAGTTAACGACACTTGGTCCTGAACTTAGAATTACAAGTTCAAAAGTTAAGGACACTTGGTCCTGAACTTAGATTAACAAGCTCAAAAGCTAAGGACAATAGGTCCTGAACTTACAGTTACAAGTTCAAAAGTTAAGGACAATATGTCTTGAACTTAGGCCAAGAAGCCCAAAAATTAAGGACAATAGATCCTGAACTTAGACTAACAAGCTCAAAAGTTAAGGACACTTGGTCCTGAACTTACAGTTACAAGTTCAAAAGTTAAGGACACTTGGTCTTGAACTTAGACTAACAAACTCAAAAGTTAAGGACAATAGGTCTTGAACTTAGACTTACAAGTTCAAAAGTTAAGGACAATAGGTCTTGAACTAATTAGACTTACAAGTTCAAAGTAGTCCTTAACTTAGAGTTACAAGCACAGAACTTAAGGACAGGTGGTCCTGAACTTCGAGTTCCAAGTTCAAAAGTTAAGGACATGTAGTCCTGAAGTCTTGAACTTAGAGTTCCAAGTTCAAAAGTTAAGAACATGTAGTCCTGAAATCCTGAACTTAGAGTTGCAACTTCAAAAGTCAAGGACACTTGATCCTGAACTTTATGAGCAGAAGGGTGTTTTCGTCTGGGCAGGTAAAGTTTATTAAAGCAGTGGCTAAAGATTAATGACATTTTAAATAGTGGCTTAAAAGTAAATACATGTGTTATTAGTGGCTAACCATGCACTTCCCCCTACTTATTTATTAGTTTTTCCAGCATATCATCTATAATTTGGCTTCGACTGTGAACGTTGGGCTTCATTCCAATCGGTTCCTACTCGGTAATTTTACCTTTTTATCTCTCTTTCTGTTTGGCTTACTACCTTCAACATACACGCGCGCGCGCGCATAGACACACACATATATATACTGGCATACGCAAGATTTTTCATAAGCGGTGTCACAATTTAAAGAAATGAAGAAATAAATAACTTATTGTAGTTGTAAGCGGTGTCATTTTCTATATTTATCCCTAATATTTTTATTTTTCTTATACATAACTAATAAAAAATTTCGATGAAGCGGTGTCCCGTGACACCGTATTGTACCAGGTGTATACGCCCCTGCATATATGTATTTGTATATGTATGTATATACATATATATGTGTATATATATATATATATATATATATATATATATATATATATGTATATATATGTATATGTATATGTATGTATATACATATATATATATATATATACATATACATATACATATACATATACATATATATATACATATACATATACATATATATATACATATACATATATATATATATATATATATATATATATATATATATATATATATATATATATATATATATGTGTGTGTGTGTGTGTGTGTCTGTATATACATATGTATACACACACACATATACACATACGTGTGTGTGTGTATGTTATGTTTATGTGTGTGTGTATGTTATGCGGTAATTTTAAAAAATTAATGTATTAATTTTTTTAGTTACTCTCAAAAGGTTAACAATTTGAAAAGTTATAAACCAGGTTTATATGCAGGTATAATTTATATTTTTTTAAATTCAATGAATTTATTTCCTTAGTTAATCTCAAGATAGAAAAGTAATTTGAAAAGTTACATTTAATCTACAATTATAGACAAGGTTCATATGCAAAAGTAAAATGTGTAGTATTTGAACAGTCATTCCTACGGCTATTTAGGACCTAAAGTCGATAATGCAATGGAAGTCATGGAGATTTGTTAGGAGTTAGCTGGCAAAAGTTGGGTTCATTTTTTCTCTTTATCCCTAATTCTTGACCCATCTATTTCACTTTATATGTTATTTTTCCTCTTTTTTATAGTGTTGATTCTCATATTATTGCCTTAATAACGTTATTTTATGTGTGTGATATATATTTTTGTGCAGTGAGTACTATATATATCCACCTTGTTAATAAGAAGCTGAAGTGTTGTATAAACTGATGGTCTCATGGTATTTTTACGCACACGAATTTTGTTTGTCTGATTATTTACCTCGATAAAAGATCAAATTTTTTGTTGAAAAAATAACTTAAATTATTTTTTATTTATTTTGTTGGTTAAATTCATCTCTATAACAAGATCTACGCTCTTGATAGCATCTCTTGAAAAATAAGATCCTGATATTTAAAAATTGACACTTATTGGCTACATATTAACCCCTTCTGTTATTGTTCAATTAATTGAACTATATGTATATGTAATATAAATATTGAACAAGATCTAAATAGGCTAATATTCTCAAATTGGTACGCCATTATCTCACTCTTCACATATTGATATCATACATGCACGTTTTAAGACACTAGAACACGAAAATTCCTAAGTAATCCTATGATTTATTTAGAATGTAAATATTTGATTTCTTGTTGGAACAGGAGTATTGTGGCTATTAGTGTTCTTGAATACGTAGTAAGTTTTTAATATTCCCAAGTCCCAAAGAAGCATGAATAATTTGACCGAGTGTACAGCCGAGGACTATTCATGTATATTAATTTCATTGAGTTTCTGGTGCATACTTAACAAAGAATCTGATGATATGATGAAGTGCATAAGCTTGTGTTTTCCATGTGTGATCATTTATTATCCTTTTGAATATTTCTTTCTATATATATAGCTGATGTACAAAGAGCGTGTTGTATGAAATTATTGGCTTTCAAGGCAAGCAAGAAGCCAAGAAATTTAATATTTTCATAACTTAAATAATTTTTTTAAATAATTAAGTTTTTTATTTTCCATATAAGGTTTTTTTCGTAATATACATGTGAAGCACGCGTATCAAATCATTTGCACAATAACATATTCATCTAAATAGTTTAATTCTTCATATTCATACGAAGTAATGACATCTTTTTAAGTTCAACTACTGTCACGACCCAATCCCCAAACCCGGTCGTCATGGCGCCTCTCGTGAAGACAAGGACAGCCAGACCAAAACGGAATACCTCTTTTAAATAGTTAATCATCATAAATAGTAATAACATATAATATAACACTCATAAATTGCGGAATTTTAACGTTAACAACAGTAGGAAACATCCCGACACAGCCCAAACCGGGGTGTCACAAGTCATGAGCAACTAAAAAGTCCGGATACAAGTCTACTGAACACAAAATCCGATACAATAGTTCAGAGAAAAAAAACATGGAAATGATAGGATAAGGGAGGCACGGGGCTGCGAATGCCAACAGCTACCTCGTAGTCTCCAAATCACTACCTGGACTGGGAGAAATCAGCACTCAGGAGTGGATTCTGCGATGCCTGAATCTGCACACATGGTGTAGGGAGTAATGTGAGTACTCTGACTCAGTGAATAACAATTATAAATAATGGCTGAAAGTATGAAAACACGTAAAGACACAAAGCAATTCCATATTAAGCAGTAAAATCACTTAAAGCAGTAAATCAGTGAAGAATCAAATGATATTCCTTTTTAAAACAAGTAAAACAGGTAATTTAACAAGTAAATAACAAGTAGAAATCCGCCCATCGGGCACAGTATCAATCGCTCAGCATAGTATCAGCCCCTCGGGCTCACTCTCAGTACAGTATCAGCCCCTCGGGCTCACTCTCGGAATAGTATCAGCCCCTCGGGCTACCTCACAATCACTCATATCAGCCCCTCGAGCATAGCATCAATCACTCAGAACAATGGGTACCCGCGCTTACTGTGGGTGTGCAGACTTTGGAGGGGCCCCTTACGGCCCAAACGCTATATCAAGCCACCTCGTGGCATCATCACTCAGGATATTCTCACATCACTCAAGCCACCACGTGGCATATAAAGTATCTCAGGCCCTCGGCCTCATATCACTCAGCATATCCTCACATATGGCCCTCGGCCTCACTCAGTCCGGAAATCATCATAAGCCTCTTGGGCATTAGTAAAACAGTAGTTCTCAGCCCAAAATATGATGTAGAAATATCATTTAAGTTTCAAATCTGAGTAAAAGTGGCTGAGTTTGTAAAACAGTAGATATCAATAGGACTAAGTTCAAATAATGAGTCAAGCAATGAGGAAAACAATGATAAAAATCCCCGAAGGGTTCAAATAGTTGGCACGAAACTCAAATATGGCAATCAGCCCAAATCATGATGATAACAAATGAATTTCAGTCAAATATTCGGTAAAATCATCACTCGGATGGACCAAGTCACAATCCCTAGTAGTGAAAGACCCCACACTCATCATCCAGCGCGTATCTTGCCTCAATATAGTACTACGTTGTGCAATCCGGGGTTTCAAACCCTCAGGACATCATTTACAACCATTACTCACCTCGAACTGGCTAATTCTCTAGCTCGCGACACCTTTGCCCCTCGAATTGGTCTCCACGCGCGTCGAATCTATCCAAAATCAGAACGAATATGTCACAATATGCTAAGGGAACAAAGCCCAAGCGAAAACATTCGAAAATATCAAAAATTTGGAAATTAGCAAAACCCGAGCCCCGGGCCCAAGCCTCAGAATCGGGTAAAATTTATATTTTCAGAATCCTCATACCCTCACGAGTCTAACCATACCAAAATTATCCAATTCTGATACTATTTGGTCCTTCAAATCATCATTTTATATTTTTGAAAGGTTTCACAATTTTCTTCCCAAATTCCATCTCAAATCACGAATTAAATGATGAATTCAGTAATAGATTCATGTATTCTAGCCAAATCTGAGTTAAAATCACTTACCCCGATGAATTTCTTGAAAAACCTTCGAAAAATCGCCAAAATTTGAGCACTCTAGGTTAAAATATTAAATAAAATCCAAGACCTCGTATTTATAGGTACCCCTCAGGTTTCAGCTACCGCGGCCGCGCCCACTTTTGTGCGGTCCGCGCGACGCCTACCGCAGCCGCGCCCGCTTTTGTGCGGTCCGCACAACACTCAAGGCCGGCGCACTTATTTTTGTACGGACCGCGTGAGTGAGTTCCGGGGCCTGCAACCCCTGTAGACCTGCAACAGCTATGATCTTTGCACTAAAACATCCCGGAACCTACCCGGAACTCCCAGAACTTCGAACCAATTGCACCAACACATCCTATGACATCGTTCAAACTTGCTCAAAACTTCGAAATGCTCACAACAACATCAAATCACCAATTTAACATAGGATTCAAGCATAAGAATTCCAAGAACTCTTAAATTATGCTTTCGATCAAAAGGTCCATCAAATCTCGTCCGAATGGCCTGAAATTTTGCACACACATCCCAAATGACAAAATGAAGCTACTGCGACTCTCGGAATTCTAGTCTGACCCCAATATCAAAATCTCGCCTATCAACCGAAATTTGGTGAAATATCAATTTCGCCAATTCAAGCCTATATCTTCTCTACAACTCCAAAACCCATTCTGATCGCGCTCCTAGGTCACAAATCACCTCCCGAAGCTAACCTAACCATCGGAACTCACTTCCGAGCCTTCTAACACATAAGTCAACACCCGGTTGACTTTTCCAACTTAAGCCTTCTTAAAAGAGACTAAGTGTCTCATTTCTTACCAAATCCTCTCTGAACTCAAACTAATCAACTCGATCACATAAAACACGGATAACGAAGCATAAAGAAGCTGAAATGGGGGAAACGGAGCGGTAACTCATGAGACGACTGGCCGGGTCGTCACATCCTATCCAACTTAAACAAACGTTCGTCCTTGAACGAGTCAAGAAACATACCTGAAGCCTCAAACATATAAGGATATCTGCTCCATATCTCCCGCTCGGTCTCCCAGGTAGCCTCCTCAACGGGCCGACCTCTCCACTGCACTTTCACTGGAGTTATATCCTTTGACCTCAACTTCCGAACCTGGCGACCCAAAATGGCTACTGGCTCCACATAAAAGGTCAAATCATCATCCAACTGAACCGTGCTGAAGTCCAAAACATAAGACGGATCCCTAATATACTTCCAAAGCATAGAAACATGAAATACCGGATGCACACTCGACAGGCTAGGTGGAAAAGCAAGCTCATAAGCCACCTCCCCAATCCTCCGAAGCACCTCAAAAGGCCCAATGAACCGAGGACTCAACTTGCCTTTCTTCCCAAACCTCATAACACCCTTCATGGGCGAAACCTTCAGCAAGACCTTCTCACCGACCATGTAGGACACATCTCGAACCTTCCGGTCTGCGTAACTCTTCTGACGCGACTGCGCTGTACGAAGCCTCTCCTGAATCACTTTCACCTTCTCTAAGGCATCCTGAACCAAATCTGTCCCCAATAGTCTAGCCTCGCCGGGCTCGAACCAACCAACCGGAGATCTACACCGCTTCCCGTACAAAGCCTCATATGGATCCATATGAATACTCGGCTGGTAGTTGTTGTTGTAAGCAAACTCTGCAAGTGGTAGAAACTTATCCCATGAACCTCCAAATTCAATAACACAAGCACGCAACGTATCCTCCAATATTTGAATAGTACGCTCGGACTGTCCGTCCGTCTGAGGATGAAACGCTGTGCTCAACTCTACCTGAGTATCCAACTCTCTCTGCACGGCTCTCCAAAACTGCTAAGTAAACTGAGTACCTCTATCTGAGATGATGGAGACCAGAACACCATGCAACCGAACAATCTCCCAGATATAAATCCCTACCAACCACTCTGAAGAATAGGTAGTACATACAGGGATGAAGTGCGCAAACTTGGTCAGCCGATCCACAATCACCCAAATAGCATCGAACTTCTTCAAAGTCCGAGGAAGACCACTCACAAAATCCATGGTGACCCTCTCCCACTTCCACTCGGGAATAACCAATTGTTGAAGCAAGCCACCCGGTCTCTGATGCTCATATTTCACATGCTGACAATTGAGACACCGAGCTACAAATCCCACGATATCTTTCTTCATTCTTCTCCACCAATAGTGCTGCCTCAAATCTTGATACATCTTTGCGGCACCCGAATGAATAGAATACCGCGAGCTATGGGCCTCCTCCAGAATCAACTCTCTAAGCCCATCCACATTGGGCACACAAATCCGGCCCTGCATCCTCAACACATCATCATCACCGTCGGTCACATCTCTGGCATCATCATGCTGGACTCTGTCCTTAAGGACAAGCAAATACGGATCATCATACTGGCGCTCTCTGATACGATCATATAAGGAAGACTGAGAAACCACACATGCCAACACCCGACTAGGCTCCGAAATGTCCAATCTCACGAACCGATTAGCCAAGGCCTGAACATCAACTACAAGGGGTCTCTCCCCAACTGGAATATATGCCAAACTCCCCACACTCACTGCCTTTCGGCTCAATGCATTGGCCACCACGTTGGCCTTTTCGGGATGGTACAGAATAGTGATATCATAATCCTTAAGCAACTCCAAGCATCTCCGCTGCCTCAAATTAAGATCTTTTTGCTTGAGCAAATGCTGAAGACTGCGATGATTAGTGAACACCTCACAAGATACGCCATATAAGTAATGCTTCCAAATCTTCAATGCATGAACTATGGCAGCCAACTCCAAATCATGAATGGGGTAGTTCTTCTCATGGGACTTCAACTGACGAGAATCATAAGCAATAACTCTACCCTCCTGCATCAACACACAACCAATCCCAACTCTCGAAGCATCACAATACACAGTATATGAACCTGAAGCTTATGGCAAAACCAACACTGGAGCTGTGGTCAAGACTATTTTGAGCTTCTGAATGTCTCCTCACACTCGTCCAACCATACAAATGGAGCACCCTTCTGAGTCAACTTGGTCAAGGGCGATGCAATGGATGAAAATCCCTGAACAAACTAGCGATAATAGCCTGCCAACCCAAGAAAGCTACGAATCTCTATGGCTGAGGACGGTCTAGGCCAACTCTAAATAGCCTCTATCTTCTTTGGGTTAACCTGAATACCCTCGCTGGACACCACGTGTCCCAAGAAAGCCATTGTACTGAGCCAAAACCACACTTGGAGAACTTTGCATAAAGCTTCTCCTCCCTAAATCTCTGCAACACAACTCTCAAATGCTCCGCGTGCTCCTTCTGACTACGCGAGTACACTAGGATATCATCAATGAATACTATCACGAACGAATCAAGATAAGGCTGGAACACGCTATTCATCAAATGCATGAATGCTGCTGGGGCATTGGATAGCCCGAAAGACATAACAAGAAACTTATAATGACCATATCTGGTCCTGAAAGCAGTCTTAAGAATATCTGAATCCCTGATCTTCAACTGTTGATAACCCGAACGGAGATCAATTTTGGAGAATACTCTCGCTCCCTGAAGCTGATCAAATAAATCATCAATGCGAGGCAAAGGATATTTGTTCTTAATTGTTACTTTGTTTAATTGCCTATAATCAATGCACATTCTCATCGTACCATCCTTCTTCTTCACAAATAAAATTGGTGCACCCCAAGGGGACACACTAGGCAGAATGAACCCCTTATCTAGGAGTTCCTGAAGCTGTTATTTCAATTCTTTCAACTCTGCTGGTGCCATACGATATGGCGGAATAGAAATGGGTTGAGTGCCCGGCACCAGGTCAATACCAAAATCAATGTCCCTGTCTGGTGGCATGCCCGGCAGGTCTGCAGGAAACACATCGGGAAAATCCCTCACAACTTGGACAGAATCGATACTAGGAGTCTCAGCTCCAACATCCCTTACAAATGCTAGATATGAAAGGCAACCCTTCCCAACCATACGCTAGGCCTTCAAGAAAGAGATCACTCTATTAGGGATATAATCAATCATACCACGCACTCGATCCGCGGTACACCCGGCATAGCCAAAGTGACTGTTTTAACATGACAATCTAGAATAGCACGACATGGAGATAGCCAATCCATGCCCAAAATGACATCAAAATCCACCATGCTCAATAGCAATAGATCCACTCGGGTCTCCAGACCCCCAATAGTCACCACACATGACCGGTACATACGGTCTACAACAACAGTATCGCCCACTGGGGTAGATACATGAACAGGTAAAGCAAGAAACTCACGGGGCATACCCAAATAACGAGCAAAGTATGATGACACATAAGAAAAGGTGGAATCGGGATCAAATAATACAGAGGCATCCCTGTGGCAGACTGAAACAATACCTGTAATGACAGCATCTGATGCAATAGCATCTGGCCTGCCAGGAAGTGCATAGAAACGGGCCTGACCGCCCCTTGGTCGACCTCCCCCTCTGGGCTCAAAGCCATAGATCAAAACACGCACTATAACTTATAACGCGTATACTTTGTTGCTTCCATAATACCATAGTAAGATTAGACTCAGTCCTTCATAAGCTCTTGAAACACCGACCATCGGGTACTTTAACTCTATGCAAATCTCGCATTCACTCTCGTAACAGTTAAGCCCACTCTACCAAGTGACCCAAATTTAAATTTCAACACATATGTTTCACTTGTGAATGAGATCTTCTAACAGACAGCATAAGGATCACACAATCTATGAACACCGCAGGAGACAACCCGCCTGCTTCGCCTCAATATAACATTTCTGTATACCTTCCACCGTCATACACATTACACAGTCACTTAATTCTTTTTTTTTTCTTGAGTCTGAACTCATACCGCAACATGAAATTTACTTCACTCCAACTAGGAGACATGAAATATTATTCACGCGCCCATAACTCGGGGCTACGCATCCAACCACAAAGGAAATCAAACGCTTAATAGTTCATCTATCATCCATCAGACATTTCTCGTCACTTCCAAGTCATATAGATACCTCTCGCAGTACCAACATACTCATCACATAGTTGTCAGCCATCACTTCTACTAACAGGGACAATACTGCACATATAAGTTCAAAACACTTGCTCACACAATCAGTACCTCGGTGCTCAAGACGTAGGAAAGATCCGGCCTCAAGTCCTCTAGACTGGCCCAACATCAAAATCACAAAGATCATATCTCGCCCCTCGACCAGGGAATCACAAGCCATCAAGGCATATCTGATACTAAGCGCTCATGCGTACATACGAACGCGTGGAAGGAATTTCAAGAGTTACATTTTCAAGCTGAATCAAGGACGCACGATAAGAATTCAAGAATGCAAAGTTTTCCTAAAGGTTCTGCAGTCTCTCGAGGATAAATACAGACGTATCCGAACCGATCCGCGAGACTCTACTAAACATGTTCATGACTCGTGAGACCTAAGTAACCTAGGCTCTGATACAAACTTGTCACGACCCAATCCCCGAACCCGGTCGTGATGGCGCCTCTCGTGAAGACAAGGCCAGCCAGACCAAAACGGAATACCTCTTTTAAATAGTTAATCATCATAAATAGTAATAACATATAATATAACACTCATAAATTGCGGAATTTTAACGTTAACAACAGTAGGAAACATCCCGACACAGCCCAAACCGGGGTGTCACAAGTCATGAGCAACTAAAAAGTCCGGATACAAGTCTACTGAACACAAAATCCGATACAATAGTTCAGAGAAAAAAAACATGGAAATGATAGGATAAGGGAGGCACGGGGCTGCGAATGCCAACAGCTACCTCGTAGTCTCCAAATCACTACCTGGACTGGGAGAAATCAGCACTCAGGAGTGGATTCTGCGATGCCTGAATCTGCACACATGGTGTAGGGAGTAATGTGAGTACTCTGACTCAGTGAATAACAATTATAAATAATGGCTGAAAGTATGAAAACACGTAAAGACACAAAGCAATTCCATATTAAGCAGTAAAATCACTTAAAGCAGTAAATCAGTGAAGAATCAAATGATATTCCTTTTTAAAACAAGTAAAACAGGTAATTTAACAAGTAAATAACAAGTAGAAATCCGCCCCTCGGGCACAGTATCAATCGCTCAGCATAGTATCAGCCCCTCGGGCTCACTCTCAGTACAGTATCAGCCCCTCGGGCTCACTCTCGGAATAGTATCAGCCCCTCGGGCTACCTCACAATCACTCATATCAGCCCCTCGGGCATAGCATCAATCACTCAGAACAATGGGTACCCGCGCTCACTGTGGGTGTGCAGACTCCGGAGGGGCCCCTTACGGCCCAAGCGCTATATCAAGCCACCTCGTGGCATCATCACTCAGCATGTCCTCACATCACTCAAGCCACCACGTGGCATAAAAAGTATCTCAGGCCCTCGGCCTCATATCACTCGGCCTCACATCACTCAAGCCACCGTATTGCATAAATAATATCTCAAGCCCTCGGCCTCATATCACTCAGCATATCCTCACATATGGCCCTCGGCCTCACTCAGTCCGGAAATCATCATAAGCCCCTTGGGCATTAGTAAAACAGTAGTTCTCAGCCCAAAACATGATGTAGAAATATCATTTAAGTTTCAAATCTGAGTAAAAGTGGCTGAGTTTGTAAAACAGTAGATATCAATAGGACTGAGTTCAAATAATGAGTCAAGCAGTGAGGAAAACAGTGATAAAAATCCCCGAAGGGTTCAAATAGTTGGCACGAAGCCCAAATATGACAATCAGCCCAAATCATGATGATAACAAATGAATTTCAGTCAAATATTCGGTAAGATCATCAATCGGGATGGACCAAGTCACAATCCCCAGTAGTGAAAGACCCCACGCTCATCATCCAGCGCGTATCTTGCCTCAATATAGCACTACGTTGTGCAATCCGGGTTTCAAACCCTCAGGACATCATTTACAACCATTACTCACCTCGAACTGGCTAATTCTCTAGGTCGCGATGCCTTTGCCCCTCGAATTGGCCTCCACGCTCGTCGAATCTATCCAAAATCAGAACGAATACGTCACAATATGCTAAGGGAATAAAGCCCAAGTGAAAACATTCGAAAAATATCAAAAATCTCGAAATTAGTAAAACCCGAGCCCCGGGCCCACGTCTCGGAATCGGGTAAAATTTACATTTTCAGAATCCTCATACCCTCACGAGTCTAACCATACTAAAATTATCCTATTCCGATACTATATGGTCCTTCAAATCTTCATTTTACATTTTTGAAAGCTTTCACAATTTTTTTCCCTAAATTCCATCTCAAATCACGAATTAAATGATGAATTCAGTGATAGATTCATGTATTCTAGCCAAATATGAGTTAAAATCACTTATCCCGATGAATTTCTTGAAAAACCTTCGAAAAATCGCCAAAATCCGAGCTCTCTAGGTTAAAATATTAAATAAAATCCAAGACCTCGTATTTATAGTTACCCCTCAAGTTTCAGCTACCGCGACCGCGCCCACTTTTATGCGGTCCGCGCGACGCCTACCGCAGCCGCGCCCGCTTTTGTGCGGTCCGCGCGACGCCTACCGCAGCCGCGCCCGCTTTTGTGCGGTCCGCACAACACTCAAGGCCGGCGCACTTATTTTTGTGCGGACCGCGTGAGTGAGTTCCGGGGCCTGCAACCCCTGTAGACCTGCAACAGCTATGATCTTTGCACTAAAACATCCCGGAACCTACCCGGAACTCCCAGAACTTCGAACCAATTGCACCAACACATCCTATGACATCGTTCAAACTTGCTCAAAACTTCGAAATGCTCACAACAACATCAAATCACCAATTTAACATAGGATTCAAGCATAAGAATTCCAAGAACTCTTAAATTATGCTTTCGATCAAAAGGTCCATCAAATCTCGTCCGAATGGCCTGAAATTTTGCACACACATCCCAAATGACAAAATGAAGCTACTGCAACTCTCGGAATTCTATTCCGACCCCAATATCAAAATCTTGCCTATCAACCGGAATTTGCCGAAATATCAATTTCGCCAATTCAAGCCTAAATCTTCTCTACAACTCCAAAACCCATTCCGATCGCGCTCCTAGGTCACAAATCACCTCCCGAAGCTAACCGAATCATCGGAACTCACTTCCGAACCTTCTAACACATAAGTCAACACCCGGTTGACTTTTCCAACTTAAGCCTTCTTAAAAGAGACTAAGTGTCTCATTTCTTACCAAATCCTCTCCGAACTCGAACTAATCAACTCGATCACATAAAACACGGATAACGAAACATAAAGAAGCTGAAATGGGGGAAACGGAGCGGTAACTCATGAGACGACTGGCTGGGTCGTCACAACTACTAAATCACTAATCAAGGATCATATTATATGATTTTTATAATGTGAATTTATATATTATTCTTAAGTTTTTATTTTATTACTCAAAAACATATTTTAATAATCTTATACGGTGTTTTTAAAAAAAATTATACTAAATGGTCATGGTTTTCTTAAAATTTTGTACTAAATGACTCATGAGTTTTAAATATTTTGTACTAAATAACTTGAGATCAAAGGCGGATCCAAGATTTAAATTATATGGAATCAATCTTTAAGATTTTAGTATTAAATTCACTCACTTGTGGAATTACACTGAATTATTGTTGTTGTTGTTGTTGTTGTTGTTATTTGTTTGCTTGCTTTATTGAACCCATTATATTTTAAAAGTTATGGATTCATATGATTATTTGTTACAATTTTAGTAAATTTTCGCACATAAATTATGCTCAACGTCTTACGTGAATCCGATACCATGCATAATGCTAGATTTGTCCCTTTTCGGGATACACGTGTGACGAGTGACTAGTATATTATAATAATATTAACTTGAATCTGCCTACTTACACCACTTGAAGTGATCTAATATGCATTTTTTTTTGGTAAGGAACGATCTAATATGCAGTGATGCGTACCTTAGCCGTATTTTTTTTTCTTTTTTTAAATTATCTTTGTCCGAAAAAATAAAGTTGCAGAAAAAGGTCGCCGTTATTCTTTCCTTCCATGAAAAGTAAGATTATGTGTTTGTGTGGCCTGAAAACCCTTTTTTATTCCACCAAATCTTTTCCATATATATTTTTACTAAAATACCAACCATAGATTTTTACATTATTTGAGTCTCACAGTAATTAACTTCGAACTTACAAAATTTTACTATGGTTCAATACTTCAATTTGTATTTTCAACTTACAGAGAATTTACTTTCTGCATGGTGAATTTCTCAATTTGGTCGGCAAATTCAGTCAATATTCAATATCATTATGTTCAAAAAGTGAATAATTAATATTGCAAATTATTTGTATAATCTCCCTAAAAGGCAGTTTATTTGAGATACAATCTTTACTACATATGCAGCAGATCACAATATTTTTGAATAGCTTGATTCCACCACACAAAAAACAAAGAGCAAATAATGTATATATAGTAGCTAGGTTTAATTTGTAAAAACTTCTAAAATGAATCCTTTTCTTTTCAAACCCCATCCTTCCTCTCGAATTGGAATTTAAGCAGTTGCAACTGGATCACTTTTCACAGTTTCCATGGCCTTGATCATGGCTTCAAACCTTGGCTCTTTGGCTTGAAACTTGAGTCCAGCATATAACTTCATATAATCATCAAACACAAACTTTGGATAAATTGCTTTACTTTCCTCTGCCTCTTTCTCAACTAAAGTTGGTGCTGGAAATATTACTGCATCACTTCCTGGATTATAAAATGAAGCTAATGACATCCGAGTCCCGTCTGTTTGTGTAATCACTCTGTGCATCACACTCTTGTATTTCCCATTGGTGATCACCTGATTTTTCATTTAATAATAAATACCCTTTTAGTATTTCTAAGTTAGATTTTAACTTATATACACTGACAGTGTAAAAGAACAGACCTCAAGTTGGTCGCCAAGGTTAACCACAATAGAGTGGCGCATGGGAGGAACATCGATCCATTGGCCGTCTTTGAGGAGTTGAAGGCCGCTTACTTTGTCATCTTGGAAGAGAAGGATTATGCCACCAGCATCTGTGTGGGCGCGCAGACCCTTTATCAAATCTGGTTTTGGACATGGTGGATAGTTGCTAACCTTAGTTCCAAAATTGGGACCTTTTGTCCCATAAAAGATTTTTTTCAGGTAGCCTTTTTCAAGGCCAAGATTTTCACATAGCAAGTCCAGTAACTCCTCTGCCAATTTTTCTAATCTTTTAGCAAAATCTCTCATTACTTCCCTGCATATGATCATTTAGGACAACATTGATAAGAAACTTTATATGTCTTTTGCTCTATTCTATGTCAAGTTTCAATCCACATACATGCGGGGAACAGCCCAAAAAATTTAAAAGAATAATAGAGGTGTAGTGTCTGATGCATGTTCAGTACATTAAAATTGTCCTTTTCCTGAAGAACCTCACAAGCTTGAGATCTTAGATATCTTATAACGCAGCCCATTGCACTAAGTTTCCGCTATGGCGCGGGGTCTAAGGAAGGGTTGACCGAACCACAAGGGTCTATTGTACGCAGCCTTACCCTGCATTTCTGCAAGAGGTTGTTTCCACGGCTCGAACAGGTGACCTTCTGGTCATATGGCAGCAAACTTACCAGTTACGCCAAGACTCACCTTCAGATCTTGGACAATGGAGAAGTTACATACATGTGGGGAAAACCCCACGTGTAAAATTTTATGCAGTGACGGTATAAAATGTCTATCAAGTTTAAGTTTTACCTGTATTGATCATCGAGATCAGGTACTTCACAAATGTTAGAAACAGGAAGATGGCGTAAAAAGAAAGTGCTTTCCCAATCCAAATCAGTAACCTCAGCTTGCACAGCTTCAAGACCTTTGCTGGCCACCAATTCTTTAAATCTCTGTTCCATGCACTTCTTGTAATGTCCCTTTGTCATTTTCTCCACTGTATCCATTACTTCATGTGGAATCCCATGGTTCACCAACTGCAATAATCATAATATAAATAAACAAAAATATCAAAGTGCAAGATTTCTTACTAGCTTATTAATTGGCTAGAGTACAAGCCACATCTTTATATACAGAGACGCAATCAGGATTTGAAGCTTCTGAGTTCAAAATTCTAATCCTTTTAAGTTACTGTATTCTAAATTAATATCCAACTAAGATAAATACAAATTTGAAGCAAAGCTGTTGAGTTCAACCGAACTGTAAGCTATACTCTAGCTCCCCTACTTATATATGAAAATTATTATTACCTCAAAGAAGCCCCAGTTCTCACAAGCATCCTTAATCATTTCCATGGTGTCAGCTCTCTCAGAACCATTGAGCTTTTCCAAGTTGATAATTGGGAAGTTCTCCATATCTTTCTTGGTAAAGTATGTGTGTTTTTAAGTGCGTTAAAAATGTAATACAATAAAATAAAATTAATAGAATATGTGAATAGAAAAGATTGAAATGAATAGCTAGAATGTTTGATGCAAAAGAGTGAGGATAGAAAGGGGTATTTATAGGGGAAGATATATACCAAGAAAATAGGAGAGTTACAATAAGGAGACTTAAATAATTCTAAGTCTCCTTGAAAAGTCCATGAGTCCAAGTATACCTTTTGCTGAAATTTCTGGTCATAGTTCCTTGTTGAACCATCTTACCCTCAAAATGGATGTTTGGGATTAAGACAATAAGAAAAGGACCCATCTTGACCAGAATATAAGGCTCCTATTTGGTGGTGGCTGCAGTAGCCAAAACTTTTACTATACTATATAGTTTTATTTCATGTGTTATATTAAATTTCTTAGGACAGTTTGACTAGGATACAAATATTTGGGAAGTTGCCTCGCATTTCACAATAATCTTAAGGCTGCGCATTTCACTGCTTGAATTTTTTATACCTATGAAATTTCCTGGAGATAGCTAAGGCCTCGTAGCATAGGCGGAGCCAAGATTTGAATCTTATGGGTTCGTGATGTTACTGAGTTTTAAATTAATAAGTTATATATATTCAATGAATTTCTTAAGATAAATAGATGGTTTGAACAAAAGTTAGTTAGTTCGGTCGAACCCGCATCAAGCATCTTGCACTCTACCTTCGCCCCTGCCATGTAGCACTTAGGGGTGCAGGTAGAAGTCTAAATATGGGTTTGACTACACTCAGTAATATTTGCTCAAACAATGTATTTGTGCCAAAAAATTAATTAAATATGTACACATATTAAATTTAGAACTCAATTATTAGCCCTCAAAATTGTCGTTATAAAATTCAAAACTCATAAATTTAAAATTCTTACTCTACATCTGATAACACCGTTGATTGAAGTAGTTTTCTCTTGTTAATTAATTGCTTTATTCAGATGTTAATTTGAGATCATGATCAATGATGTGGAACACCCCAATACATGCCTTCTTTTACACTATCATATCATTATTTGAATCATGCATGCATGGTAAAACAATTTATGCAAATAAATTCAATATACACTGTATTAATGTATTCTTTTATTTAGTTGAAATTCTATAAATCTGTTATTAATGTTTAACGTCAAATATGAGGCAAAGGTGGCCATATGATTTCTGAAAAGGCATTTGAGATTTAACTAAAAGAGGAGAAGTTGAAGAAGATATTAGAGTAATTAGACATTGGAATCACGAGTTCTCAAAATTTTATTCTTAAGCCATTTCTCTAATCCTGATGTTAGCTATTATTGACTCGGATATTGAACTTTGAACAGGTCATATTTGCTGTATTTTTGCTTTGTCATCCATTTGGTTCATCAGACAAACTTTACCTAATTTCCATATAACAATCAAGCTGATGACACATGCAAGCTTGGGCCAGATAATAATTTTAACAGTTAATTAAGACGCCCAATTCGACATTTTATAAATTATTTTGGTTGCTTGTAATTAATTAATTAATTAGGAGGCATTCTTTAAGTTTATCTTTGTAAATCTAGTTAGTTAACAGATCGTTGATTACAACATTCTACTAGTGAACAAATTTAAATGTTTTCAGTTTTTCAAATTCAACGTGAAAGTACGAAAGACACCACATGAGACTACGGTTTCTTGTCTGAATTGATCGGTGCTAAATTGTAAATGTATGGCTAGTAAATTTTAGAACATCTAAAAGAGGAAATTATAGAAAATTACTTCCCATTGCTCAGTTGCAATTTGGACTATTAATTTGGTTTAGTTTGTTTTTTTATTAGGTTATCCTTTTGCTTTGCTTTTGTTTTGGTGAAAAACATTTCACCTCCTATCAATAATATTATGCATATCAACGAATGGGACCTTATGCCAAAGGTAGGGGTGTCAAAGAAAATTGATAAGTTGCACCAAATCAAAAAAAATAGAATCAAATCGACCTAATAAATTGATTAATTATTTTGTTTGGTTTGGTTTGATTTGATTTTTAAAAAAAATCATACCAAATTGAGTAAGTATATAAATATGGACGTATTATTTTATTTATTTTTTATGAATTATATAAATCTTTTTCATACTTTACTTTCGGGGTTAATTTACATTTTGTTTCTGCCAGAATTCATCCAATTATAAGGTAAGAATTCGTCTTCATAAGAAAACAACGAGCTGAGTCACTTCCGGCTGATAATTCAATATTATTAATCCTTTGCGAAATATTATTTAATTCAATATCACTTTTAGGATTTGCTCGACCAACCTTTAGAATAACATTTTATACAAATCTAGCTCGTAAAAGTAGTATTTTAAAGTCAAAAAGTAATATTTATTGCATGAGAAGAAACTAACTGCTACCATTTAAGGAAGAAATGATGATTAAATTATCTAAAGTTTGTGTTTACTGAACTAATTGCCACTTAATGGGTCAGTAGATTGACTGGCAAATGACTTTTTTCACTACTGGAATAAGGCACGTTACTTGCAACACACAAAAGATTGTTTAGTGAATAAATTATAAAACTTACTCCTAAAATCTTTCACAAACTTTTCTCCACTCATCTGTTGGCAAAACTTTCAAATTTCTATAACTTTCCAATTGTTGCTTCTACACCTTATAGTAGATGCAGGCGGAATCTTGGAGGGGATATACAATATGATAATTATAATTGATTGATAATCGTACCCTACGAGGATGATGTCAAAATCAGTTATCTATGAAGTTCAGCCATGGATTCTTAGCCGATTGAAGTTAATCTGGTGAGTTTGAGTAGGTCGGTGAAATAAAAAAACAAGGTGGAGGGAGAATATTCCCAGAGATTCTATTTCATAAATCATATTGCGTATGTCTATACATGTATATGTATATGACTGAAAACTAACTAACTCTACTACTAACTATGATTAACTAACTCTACTACTAACCACAGTAAACTTAAGTTACAATTAGTACAACTAACTAACTGTCGCTATAACTTGTCACACCTCCTTTTTCCTACACCCGAAGGTATATAAGGGAGTTTTTCCAATTAAAGTGACATTATTCGAAATGGGATTATTTAATTATTTCAGAGTCGCCACCTGGGATAATTTATGGTATCCCAAGTCACCGGTTAAAATCTCGAATCGAGGAAGTTGACTCTTATTTAATGGTCTACGAACACAGAAATCCGGGTAAGGAATTCTGTTAACCCGAGAGAAGGTGTTAGGCATTCCCGAGTTTCGTGGTTCTAGCACGGTCGCTTAGTGATTTATACTTGGCTAAAATTGCCTAATTACTTATTTTAAAACCTATGTGCATTTACCTTTTACCGCTTTTAATCATTTGATTTGTTTGTAATTAAAGAATTGAGTTACGCGTACGTATACTCTTTTCTTTTAGCGCGTCAAAAATTCATGTCGCGCAAACGTGTCCACAATTAATAACGCTTGGTTTATTTATATTAAGAAAGGTTTGGTTGAAGTTGCGCGAACGCATCCCTCGAGTTACTTTTTGGAATTAAAATCGCAATTACATTACGGGAACGTATACATAATCACAATACTAGTCTAAATCGAGCCTAAAGCAAACTACGAGTGTTCATTTTTTAGAAATTGTAATCGTATCGCGCGAATGTGTACACAACCACAATTGTATATTAAGCGCGCCTAAAGTAACTACGCGTTTTTAACTTTGCGAGGGCCATAAAAATTTATTAAATGACATGCCTTGAATTCTAAGGATTTGAAAGAAAAAAAATTAATAATATGAGGGCCATGCATTTTAAGATTTTATTCGGCACGACACGCCTCAAATTATTCCAAAAGGACTTTATTCAATTAAAATAAACTACGGATGTTCATAGACTAGTTAACTAGATTTTCAGATTGTTATAAGGTAAAAAGTGTTGTATATAAAATTATCTTTGGAACAAATGTATGATTTTAGTTATATAGAGTTGTCAAGTTATTAGCAATTTAAAGAACTCGGGTCCGTGAGCCTCGTTATGGATCAGGCTTCACAAAAAATCAACCACTCAGCCCAATATTACCTAACAATCAAGTCCAAATTCTCCAACCTCCTCTTTTCTTATTTATTAGTTTATTCCACTAACCCCAACTGATTGCTTTACCAACAAAACCAAATCCAGCATCTTAATCTTAAACATTTAGCATCCAAAATATGATAAATATTTTATAACTACACAATCCTATTTAATAATGTATGATAAATATAATAGTTTATAACTCACAGTGATAAATATGACAAAGCTGCAAGAATACAAAATAACCAACCTCTGGATGTGTAATAAACACTCATACAATATGATAGAGCCCTATTAATTAGTTTCTACAAATCCAAAGCAATAAAACTACATATTTTGCCAATATTCATGCTTGAATCCGAATTTAAACTCAAACAATAACCTAAAAAAAAAAACTCAAAAAGTCATTCACCTTCATCCTTACCGAACAGACCCGAGTATCCTTAGGCCTTTTACATTTAAGCAAAACTAATTAGAGTCCTATAAATAAATGACAATATCCAATGGAATATTCCATTACACATGAAGAACCTAATTATGAAAGTATAGAAGAGAGTAATCTATGAAAGTAAAACTAGATTATGGACCATAACTTAGTGTTAAGCTAAAAATAACTTCCATTTCCATTTTAACTCCAGTTTGAATTTCAATTCTACACGTTTAAGAACCAGTACCTGGTATGTAGAACAGAAAAATGGGGTAAGCAATCAGCAACAGCAAAATACAGCAGCAGAAAGCCCAACACAGTAGCTTCAACACCTCAATGCAGAAATCTCAGCAACACGTTGAAAACCAGTAAAAATGAAGAAGAAAAATAGTCCGGAAATCTCTCTTTGTTTTTTCTTTCTAGCTTTGAACTCTCTCTGGTGTTCTTCTGCTCTCAATATTTCAGAAAATTTGGTTCTATCTTTTTTACTCTCTCCAAAATGAATTCTCCCTCTGTATATCCAGTGTATATCCAGTGTATACCGCTTCTCCGCCCCCTTCTTTTTTCTTCTCCTCTCTCAGAATGTCCCTTCTTATAGGCACTCAATTAATGTCATCCCCATTACTAGTGTGCTTTCCTTTATTTTAATTATCCCCACTAACGTATTTTCTCTAAATTAATCAATTAGTGTCATTCCCATTATCATTTTCAGCTTTTTATTTCTTAATTGTCCACTTAAACTAGCTAGTGTAATTCTAACCCTACCACTATTGAGAAACTTCTCAATTAGGTGAATACCCTTTTTATTAAACAATCCCCAATATTACCCTTAAGTTTCTGTTTTTAACAATCTCTTAAGTTCTGAATTATCACAAATACTTAAATGCCAAATTAAAAGGAAATTACACAATTTGACTAAAATTACAAAAATATGTTATTATTTTTTTGAATTTTCATTTTTGTAAAACACCTAATTATTAATTAATTCCAAAAAATGTAAAAATCAAATCTTAAATGTCAATGCTATATTTTTGTATTAATAAAATTAAACATGCCCACAAATATATGCAAACAATCAGGAAAATCACACAATAATTCCTAAAAATAATACATAATTAAAGAAAGACCTAATTTTGGGAATTCTTCGGGAGTAATTCGTATGAGGCAAAAATCACGTGCTCACAACTGCCCCTCTTTGTCCGAAAACACGAAGAGTTTTCGTGCAAAGATAAAGTGAGTGGATACGAGCGATTTTTGCCTGTTTGAACACTCAGTGGGAAGCATTTTTTGAAAGATTTGACCGAACATCTGCTTCAAAGGTTTCCTACATATCCTTGGCTATAAAGGAATCAGGTCAATGTAGTTCGGGAAGTTTCGGTAGCTGGGACTACCATGAAGCTGCGGTTTTACTGTTACTGTTGTTGCTGCTGCTGATACTGTCTACTGACCTCCTTATTACACCATGACAAAAATGAAGAAGCTAGATTAAGCTATAATCTATGCTTTACAAAGATTTATTTCCAAACTTGATCTTGTGACTGATGTTGCCTTGTTGACTTGTATCTTACTCATAAGTTCCTTTGTGGCTGACTTGAATGGTATTCTTTGAAATGCCTTCCTTTCTTCTCCAGGCGGGCACCTGATCGCTGACCCTTTAAATATCTTCCTTTGACTATTGTTTCCTTTGTGGCTGACTTGAATGGTATTCTTGAGATGCTTTTCCTTTTCTTCAGGTGGACGCCTGACTGTTGAACTCGAACCGTCTTCTCTTGTTACTTGACACTATTTTCCCTTGCACCTTGAACCATTTCCATTGAAACTTGAACTGCCTTCCTTCGAAACTGCTTTCCCTAGAAACTTGAGTTGTCTCCCCTTGTTCTCCAGGTGGGTGCCTGATTACAACAAAATAGACAAAACAAAGAAACTTTTCTTCCCCCAGTTTGCACTAGGAAGATTTGTGAGTTGTTAGCAATATTGTAAATCAAAATATAACTTGAAATACCAAGACTAGGAAGTGCGTCTCCTAGGGGTGGAACATTAATGACTTAAACTAGGAAGTGTGTCTCCTAGGAATAAATTTAAATGACCGAGACTAGGAAGTGCGTCTCCTAGGGGTGAGAACTTCAGTGACTAAAACTCATACGATCCAAACTAGGAAGTGCGTCTCCTAAAAGTGTATCCTAAAAAAACCTAGACTAGGAAGTGCGTCTCCTAAGGGTATAACTTTAGTGCGTGGAACTAGGAATTGCGTCTCCTAGGGGAAATCTCAATGTAGGAAGTGCGTCTCCTAAAATAAAAATATAACTTGAAAAACCCAGACTAGAAAGTGCGTCTCCTAGGGGTGAAACTTCAATGACTCAAACTAGGAAGTGTATCTCCCACGAATGAACTTAAATGAACCAGACTAGGAAGTGCGTCTCCTAGGAGAAAATCTCAATTTAGGAAGTGTGTCTCCTAAAACAACAATACAACCTGAACTACCCAGACTAGGAAATGCATCTCCTAGGGGGTGAAATCTCAATTTAGGAAGTAGGTCTCCTAAGGGTGAAATCTCAATTTAGGAAGTGCGTCTCCTAAAACAAAAATATAACCTAAACTACCCAGACTAGGAAGTGCATCTCCTAGGGGTGAAATTTCAATTTAGGAAGTGCGTCTCCTAAAACAAAAATATAACCTGAACTACCCAGACTAGGAAGTGCATCTCCTATGGGTGAAACATCAATGCAACTAGAAAGTGCGTCTCATACGGATGAACTATCAATTTAGGAAGTGCGTCTCCTAAATCAAAATGTAATTTGTAAGACTTAGACTAGGAAGTGCGTCTCCTAGGGGTAAAACCATCAGTGACTCAAACTCATATGATCCAAACTAGGAAGTGTGTCTCCTAAAGGGTAAAATCTCAGTTTAGGAAGTGCGTCTCCTATAACAAAATATAACTTGAAAACCCAGACTAGGAAGTGCATCTCCTACGGGTTATGTGTGATCTTCTCAATAGCCTTTGCGTAAGAAGAATTGGGGCATTACACCTGAAAATTTCAAGCTTCCCAGCTTTGATATGAACACAGCTTCTATCCCTATTTCAGACAAAGAAAACTTGTGAGTTTAAATATGGTGATTGGTCTGTGGCCTTGACTTTGCGAAGATTGCTCCTTCACTTGCCATTATAACTTTGATATCACCTTGAAAGACGTTGCTTGCTTATTGACTAACCAATTTCTCTGTCACCCATATCACAGAAAATACCTCTTCTCCGTTCAGACCCAATACCCTCTATCTATTGCATTGCTCATAAACCGACATTTACCAAACCCTTGTGTTTTCACATGAATCTCAAAGTACGACAATTGCCACCCACTCAGTGCGTATGCTATTTTTTCTTGAATTAAACCACTGGCCTTGGCCTTGAGGTCTATTGCTCCTTCACTTGCCATGCTAGTTTTGATTTCTACTTGGAAAACCTCGTTTGTCACTGGTTAACCATTTTTGTCAATCTTACCACAGAAGATACCTTTGATCTTTTCACCTAATACCACCCACCCGTTGCATTGTCCATGACTTGATATGTACCAAACCTTTGTGTTTCACAAGGATCCCAAAGTATGTTGATTGTTACCAGCTCAGTGCTCTTGTTATTTTTCCTGACTTGTGACACTTTGATGTGCTAGCCAGACCCCATTTTGTGCAATTGGAAAGCTGGTGGCAAATTTTGAAGTCATTTCTCACTTGTTTTGACCAAACAGACTCAAAGAGAGGGAGTAACCTAGACAAAAGGCATAGAGTATAGGACAAAAGAAAGAGATTATTCCTAACAAGAAAACTACAAAGTAGAAACCTATCAGACGTGGATACCAACTCTAATGGCCATGACATGCACTTGTGGCCTATTCTGTGAAGCAAATCTGATGTTCAACTCTTTTTGTACCCTTAAACCATGAAACTAGGCTTCAATGCTCTGATTATCCAATCTGATTCACAATCCTTATTCGGCTTGTAGTGCCCGAAGGGTTTTCACCATCAAGCCTCTCTCGTTTTGTTCTTTTCTCTCATCTTACAGTCGCCTCAAGGTGCCCGTGAAGGTTTTCACCAATAAGACTCTCTCACTTTTTATTTCTCTCAGCTTTTATCGTCTTGCGGTACCCGAGGGGGTTTTCATCAATAAGATTCTCTCCCTTTTTTTGCTTGAACCAGAGTGTTGCCCTTCATATAAATCACCTCTGCTTGCTCGACTTGGCATGTCTCGAAGACTGGTCGGAAGGTCTTTCTTTGGACCGTAATGTGGGCTTTTGGAGGGAGTTAGGAAGAAAGGGTATCAAAAGGCTCAAAACAACTAAATTGGGTTCAAAATTACAACTTTCGGAATCAAATTTCTTACAACTACCACAACTTTTGCCCCAGTTTCTTGCTTGGAGACTTTTGGATTTTCTTTTGATGAGACTGAACCGTGAGGCTGCCTACGTATCCTTAAAAGGAATCAGGTCGAACGTAGTTCATGACATAGGAATTGCTCTGTTGCTGTGTTTTTTCTTTTCTCTTTCTCTTTTCTTTTCTTTTCTTTCTTCCTTTTTCTTTTTTTGTTGTTTTGTTGTTTTTTTCTTTCTTCTTTTTCCTCTTTTTTTTCTTTTTCTTCTTTTCTCTTCTTTTTTTTGTTCAATTTTCATTTTTCTTCTCTCCCTTTTCGTTCTATTCTTTTCTCCTTTTCCTTTACTTATCTTTCACGCTTGTGTTTCTGATCTTTGCTACTGATTCCGAAAGAGGGGTATGAAAGAAAATAAATAAGGCTCAAAGGGGTAACGAAGGATAAAGTGTTTAGATAGCAGAACAAAATGCCTTCGTCATTCCAATCTCCAAAACATGTCAAGTGCAAACTACACAATTAAACAAACCAAGGAAAACATTTGTATCATCTTTTGATTGTACCAGACTTGATAACCATATCCACGCATTAGCTTTCTACATCTGTTAACTACAACGCACTATTGGACAACACCCTCACTCTCATTACCATGAACGACCCCTGTCAATTTGGGGCAAACTTGCCGTTGGCTTCAACCTGATGCGGCAGGATGTATTTCAATAGGGTTTCTCTATGTTCTATCTGCCCCAGTTTCACGCAATTCGGGCTTGAAATGATCTCAAAATGCCTTTACTTATTTCCCTCAATTGTCCTTATCATCTATAAAATTGTTTCATTGCTTCATGACTAAACTGACTCTTTTTTTAAGACCAGGCTGAGAATTACGCATGCATGTCATGTCACTAGAGTCAACAGGGAAAGAACTGTAAAAAGAAAAGAGAACTAAACAAAATGACCATAAATAACAGAAAACGGAAACTTGCATTAGATAGATGGTGAAGGCTTTTGAACAACAAAACAAGCACTAAACTAGGGTTACAAACTTGGAACAACCTAGATAGCACTAAAGTAGTTACTACGACTAAACAAACCAGGCAAAAATAAAAGGATAGAAGGGTTTGAGTCACAAGACCATATTCGGATTACAACCCTTGGAATAATCCTGACAACAGAAATGACAACAAAATAAACCACCAAACTCCTTCCTGGCTAACCAAGAAAAGAACGTCTTTCCAATCACCAAACTCAACATCTTAGCCACTGACTTCTGCATCAACAATACTAGGACCTTCGCAAGTCTCCATCACATTGTTCTTAGCAAATTTCTTTTGGGTTCCCTTTGCCTGCTCTTTCTTAGGATCAACCTCTAATAGTGCTGAAAGCTTTGTAGCATGTGGACCTCCGAGGTTCTCAGAAGAATTCTCATATTCCTTTTCAAAATAAATCATACCCATCATATGCGTCTCATTATGCATAGGCGATGGACTTTGGTTAGTGTCTGCTGCATCTGGATTTTGCACAACAATGTCGCCTGCATCAATAAGCTTCTGAATTGCTTTCTTCAGATTCCAACACTTCTCTATGTCATGCCCCAGGGCATCTGAGCAATATGCGCACCTTTGAGAAAAATCAAACTTCTTTGGAAGAGGGTTTGGCATTTTTATCTGGATCGGCTTCAACATGTCCAATTGCTTCAACTTTTGGAACAAACAGGCGTATGACACTTCCAATGTGAGGAAAGCCTTTTTTTTCAGCAACCTCTCATTCTTAAATGCTTGATTGGGCTGGAAACCTGATCCAGAGAGTTTTCGATAGGCTCGTGGGGGTGGATAGGCATTTTGTGGAGCTGGGTACTGAGAGAGTGATGTACGACTTTGGGAGTTCTGTGGAGAGAAGTGGCATTGGGGAGGATCACCAGGTGCATCAGGATATCCATGGGGACGATGTCGAGGCTGGAAGTGTTGATCGGGAAAGCCCATCGGATCATCTTTTCTATTTCTCTTTCTTCCACCCAAGCTTACTGGGATGTTCTGAATGTCTTTCGAACAACTCATGATTTTGCCTGACTTGATTCCCTCTTCTACTAGCTCCCCCATTTTTAACACATCTTTGAAAGGCTTTCCCAAGGCCGCGATCAAATGACTGAAGTAGGTGGGATCTTGGGCTCGTAGGAAAAGCTCAACCATTTCTTCTTCACCAATCGGGGTATTGACTCGAGAAGCATGTTCCCTCCATCTGAGCCCAAACTCTCTAAAGCTTTCCTACGGCTTCTTTTCCATTCTAGATAGGGAGGAGCGGTCTGGGGCAACGCCTGATCTGTATTGAAAATATCGAACAAAATCTTGAGTTATGTCACCCAATGTAGGCCAATTACCAACATCTTGACGATTATGCCATTCCAAAGCTGCCCCAGTCAGGCTCTCACTGAAGTACGCCATCAACAAATCATCTTTCTCGCCAACACTTCTCATTTTACTGCAATAATCCCTCAAATGGGCTACTGGATCTTCACACCCATCATACAAGTTAAACTTTGGCATTTTAAACCCCGCGGGCAGGCGAACGTCAAGGGACACAGACAGTTCTTTGTAGGACATGCTGCACTGATCTTCCCTTCCTTGTTTGTTCTTCGAGGATTGTTCTATGCCTTTCAGCCTCCTGGGTATCCCTTCTTTCCCTTCTCTTCCTGTGAACCTTTCATTTTCAACATGAAGCTTATCCCGAGGGCTCTTCTTGTATGAGTCAGGAACCTTGTAGGCAACCTCTACGGGGTAGTTTTGGTCATGAGCTTTGAGTGGATATTCATTGTTGGGAATAGTGGATATGACAGGAGGGCACTTTTGGGAAAAGATAGTTGGAGGACGAGTGATGGAGCTACTAGGGTGGTTGGGAAAGTTGTGATAAGCGGGTAGATCTGGAGAGTATGGAGGATCATCTGGCATTGTGTCCGGAGTTTGGGTAAGGGCAACATCTAGGAAGCTAGGTGGTGGCGGGGGTGGTGCCTTCCCAGTCATTCAAGCCTGATACATGTCCGCCATGTGTTGTCTTAACATCTCTACCTCTTTAACCAACCCATTGTCTTGTTCAACCAACTGCTTTCGGGCACCGGTATCAACCAACTCAGTTCTGTTGTTGTCTGCCATTGCCTTTTGACTTTGTGTTGTAGAGAAGAGTTACCACTTTAAAAACCACAAACCAACCACCCTTCTGCTATGAATATAACAAAATGAGGCAATCATATTAGCGTTAGGGCATTTAACAACATAAATATCATATTGCGTGCAATGCACCTAGCCACAATTAACGGTTCTAGAATGACTTCGAGGGTCATAAGGTCACTTGGCATCATCCCAATTTGTTCATTTCAACTTCCCTTTTCTTTGTTTTTCTAGCACTTGCTTGATCATTTTCCTTCCTCTTTTTTTTTTCTTATTACCACTCTTTTCTTTCCTCTCATTTCTCACGTCCCATAATTTCACCCTTTTTTTCTTTTCTTTTTTTCCCCTTTTTTCCTTCTTTTTTTTTCTTTTAAAAAAATAAAATGATTCGATCGAACACTATGTAGGTTGCCTACGTATCATGACGCCGCATGAATCAGATCTTTGCGTAGTTCTGAAAAAACAGGAATAAAGTAAACAAACTGACATTCTCCCCTTTTTCGTTTTTTATCTTAATGACTACTCTGGTGAAAAAGAGAAATAAAAGAAGCAAATCCCTTTTTTTTTGAATTTTCTAGACTCAATGTTCTATAACCTATCTTAAACTCAAGCTTAACGAGCACATATTTTTTCTCTTTTTTTTTTTGAAACAAACACTCTATGGGAAATTATTAAGGAAAAATTCTACAAGAGAAAAATATTTTTTGATTCTTTTCTTTTTCTGAAATGAAGTCCAAACAATAAACCAAACAATAATATTTCAAATTTTCATTTTATAACCTGATGCAAGATTTCGAAACACGCAATGAGAAAGATAAAACAAAATATTTTTGGATTTTAACTTGATTACCTAAGGGAGAAACTTTGAAATAAACCAAAGATAAAATACGTTATTTTTTCTTTCTTCTATGTACAATATCCTAACATTCTAGTAGAAATAAAAAGAATTTTTTTTTATTTTTTGTTAATTTCCCAAAGACGAACCTCAAAAGAATTTTTTTTTTGGGTTTTTGAAATTAATATCTTAAAGAAAACTTTTTAAAGAGGTACTAAAAGAAAATTCTCTTTTTTTTTTGAATTTTTAGTCCTAATATACTAAAGGAAATATAAAAATAATTTTTATTTTAAGTTCTAGATATTAATTGCCTAAAGGAATAATGGAAATATGAAACGCAAAATCCTTTTTTTTTGGATTTTGATTTATTACACACCTTTTCAAATGCAAAATAAAAAGTACAATAATAATAATAAAACTCGACATTACTATACAAAACTAAAAGGTAAAAAAATGACATAAAAAGAAAAACGGACTCAAAACATAAGAAGAAAAGAAAATCTTCTTTTAATCTACTCCTGAATGGGCGATCCTGACTAGATGTCCTGGGCTCTGTCCTGCCCAAACTGCGGTAAGTAAAGCCACACCTGTATGAGAAAACTTTAAACTAACACTATGTGAGACAATAACACTCCGTACTGGACACTTGCAAGACATGATTGAGGCTACTTTTGCAAAATGACTTATTTAGCCAAAAGGTGGCTAGAAGTGCAAAATTTGGCTAAGACCCCGCAAAGCCAAGAACCTAAGATTTACTAGGAAGACCGGACCCTATGTGGGTTGCCTACGTATCCCGCCCCGAGAGACGAGAATCAGGTTCGCGTAGTTCGGGCAGATTGGATACAGGCGAGAATAAGATTTTTTTTTCTTTTTTTTCGAAATATGATGAAACTTGCAAAATCTTTTTTTTTTTTTTTTGAATTTTCAAGCTCGCTTTATCTTCACACTTCACCCTCTTTTTTCTTCTTCTTTTTTTCATTTGCCCTCAACTATAATTGGTTCGCCAAATGACCCTTTTACCCTTGAAGATTGCAACATGTAGCACATTAGGATGCATCAGGATGTTCTTTTATTTTTTGGGGTACACCTGTCCTAGACAGACCCAACCCCTGTTTTGAGTCCCCAAAGTCAGATGCACGTGATGCAAACAAGCGTTCCTACTAGGGATCCAGCATGAGGCTATGTTAATCTAGGTTTAAAGACCTAGGTACATTTGTTTTAGACCTGGCTTATCCGAGCGGACAGCTCGAGCCGAGGCGGGGGCAACGTACCGGGAGCACGAAAGTCTACCCGGCCTAGTTACTTGACCCAACCTCGTTCTACTTGGTATGACTTCTAACAGAAAAGTGGGCCACGTGCACGTGTGCACCATAAATTCAGAAGACTCAGAAAGAAGAAGGGTTTCGTAGCAGTTTATATATACAATTCAGATAATATCAAAGCGGTAAAAAGCAACATTTAGCACATTAGGCACAAACATGTAAAAATCAGATAATAAATAAAGCCAAATATAACAATTATTCTAAGCTCGAATTCTTGAACCCTGAACAAGAGATTCTGGGTTAGATCCCCAGCAGAGTCGCCAGAGCTGTCACACCTCCTTTTTCCTACACCCGAAGGTATATAAAGGAGTTTTTCTAATTAAAGTGACATTATTCGAAATGGGATTATTTAATTATTTCAGAGTCGCCACCTGGGATAATTTATGGTGTCCCAAGTCACCGGTTAAAATCCCGAATCGAGTAAGTTGACTCTTATTTAATGGTCTACGAACACAGAAATCTGGGTAAGGAATTCTGTTAACCCGAGAGAAGGTGTTAGGCATTCCCGAGTTCCGTGGTTCTAGAACGGTCGCTTAGTGATTTATACTTGGCTAAAATTGCCTAATTACTTATTTTAAAACCTATGTGCATTTACCTTTTACCGCTTTTAATCACTTGATTTGTTTGTAATTAAAGAATTGAGTTACGCATACGTATACTCTTTTCTTTTGGCGCGTCAAAAAATCATGTCACGCAAACGTGTCCACAATTAATAATGCTTGGTTTATTTATATTAAGAAAGGTTTGGTTGAAGTTGCGCGAACGCATCCCTCAAGTTACTTTTTGGAATTAAAATCGCAATTATGTTACGGGAACGTATACATAATCACAATACTAGTCTAAATCGAGCCTAAAGCAAACTACGAGTGTTTATTTTTTAGAAATTGTAATCATGTCGCGCGAATGTATACACAACCACAATTGTATATTAAGCGCACCTAAAGCAACTACACGTTTTTAACTTTGCGAGGGCCATAAAAATTTATTTAATGGCATACCTTGAATTCTAAGGATTTGAAAAAAAAATTAATAATATGATGGCCATGCATTTTAGGATTTTATTCGGCACGGCACGCCTCAAATTATTCCAAAAGGACTTTATTCAGTTAAAATAAACTACGGATGTTCATAGACTATTTAACTAGATTTTCAGATTGTTATAAGGTCAAAAGTGTTGGATATAAAATTATCTTTGGAACAAATGTATGATTTTAGTTATATAGAGTTGTCAAGTTATTAGCAATTTAAAGAACTCGAGTCCGTGAGCCTCGTTATGGATCGGGCTTCACAAAAAATCAACCACTCAGCCCAATATTACCTAACAATCAAGTCCAAATTCTTCAACCTCCTCTTTTCTTATTTATTAGTTTATTCCACTAACCCCAACTGATTGCTTTACCAACAAAACCAAGTCCAACATCTTAATCTTAAACATTTAGCATCCAAAATATGATAAATATTTTATAACTACACAATCTTATTTAATAATGTATGATAAATACAATACGAATTACTCCAAAATAATTCCCCAAAAATTAGGTTCTTATAATTGTCCACCAACCTCTAGATGTGTAATAAACACTCATACAATATGATAGAGCCCTATTAATTAGTTTCTACAAATCCAAAGCAATAAAACTACACATTTTGCCAATATTCATGCTTGAATCCGAATTTAAACTCAAACAATAACCTAAAAAAAAACTCAAAAAATCATTCACTTTCATCCTTACCGAATAGACCCGAGTATCCCTAGGCCTTTTACATTTAAGCAAAACTAATTAGAGTCCTATAAATAAATGACAATATCCAATGGCATATTCCATTACACATGAAGAACCTAATTATGAAAGTATAGAACAGAGTAATCTATGAAAGTAAAACTAGATTATGGACCATAACTTAGTGTTAAGCTAAAAATAACTTCCATTTCCATTTCAACTCCAGTTTGAATATCAATTCTACAAGTTTAAGAACCAGTACCTGGTATGTAGAACAGAAAAATGGGTTAAGCAATCAGCAACAACAAACAGCAAAATACAGCAGCAGAAAGCCCAACACAGTAGCTTCAACACCTCAATCCAGAAATCCCAGCAACACGAAGAAAACCAGTAAAAATGGAGAAGAAAAATAGTCCAGAAATCTCTCTTTGTTTTCTCTTTCTAGATTTGAACTCTCTCTGGTGTTCTTCTGCTCTCAATATTTCAAAAAATTTGGTTCTATTTTTTTTACTCTCTCCAAAATGAAGTCTGCCCCTGTATATCCAGTGTATCCAGATTGTATATCGAGTGTATACCGCTCTCTCCGCCCCCTTCTTTTTTCTTCTCCTCTCTCAGAATGTCCCCTCTTATAGGCACTCAATTAATGTCATCCTCATTATTAGTGTCCCTTCCTTTATTTTAATTATCCCCACAAACTTATTTTCTCTAAATTAATCAATTAGTGTCATTCCCATTATCATTTTCAGCTTTTTATTTCTTAATTGTCCACTTAAACTAGCTAGTGTAATTCTAACCCTACCACTATTGTGAAGCTTATCAATTAGGTGAATACCATTTTTTATTAAACAATCCCCAATATTACCCTTAAGTTTCTGTTTTTAACAATCTCTTAAGTTCTGAATTATCACAAATACTTAAATGCCAAATTAAAAGAAAATCACACAATTTGACTAAAATTACAAAAATATGTTATTATTTTTTTGAATTTTCATTTTTGTAAAACACCTAATTATTAATTAATTCCAAAAAATGTAAAAATCAAATCTTAAATGCCAATGCTATATTTTTGTATTAATAAAATTAAACATGCCCACAAATATATGCAAACAATCAGGAAAATCACACATTAATTCCTAAGAATAACACATAATTAAAGAAAAAACCTAATTTTGGTAATTCTTCGGGAGTAATTCGTATGAGACAAAAATCACGTGCTCACATAACTGACTAAGTGATATTGCTTGGCTCAATACTCCCCCTCAAGTTGGAGGGTAGAAACAAATTTTCTACTCCCATCTTGCTCAACAGATGATAGTGTGGTGCTTTTCCAAGACCTTTGGTAAGTAAATCTACAAGTTTATCCTCAGTACCGACATGATGTGTTTGGATGAGACCTTGCTGCAATTTCTCCCGTACAAAATGACAATCGATGTCAATATGTTTGGTCCTCTCGTGGAATATTGGATTAGTAGCTATTTGTATGGCTGCTTTACTGTCACAGAAGAGGTCTATGGGCAATTTCACAGTGATACCTAACTCCTTGAACAGACCCACAAGCCATGATAATTCAGCTACTATTGAGGCCATACTTCTAAACTCTGCCTCTGCTGAACTTCTTGACATTGTGCTCTGTTTCTTGGATTTCCACGAAATAAGTGATTCCCCGTACTTCATAATGTACCCTGTGATTGATTTTCTTGACTGTGGACAGGTTACCCAGTCGGAGTCACAATAAGCAACCAATGAATGAGAGGTTGCAGAAGACATTAGTAAACCCAAACCTGGAGCACTCTTCACATATCTGATGACTTTGAGGGCTGCATTCATGTGTGACCTCTTAGGTTTGTGCATGAATTAGCTCAATACCTGAACCACATAAGCTATATCAGGCCTTGTCATGGTAAGGTAGAGCAACCTTCCTACAAGCCTTTGATAGGGTCAGCATCAGCCAGAATAGTATCCTCTTCATCCTTGGTCTGCGTAGCTTCATCAAATTCCACTGATGTGAGTTTCTTATTGACTTCCAAAGGTGTTGACACAGGTTTTTCTCCCCCTAGCCCTGAATCAAATATCAGATCTGTCACGACCCGGATTTCCCACCCTCGGGAGTCGTGATGGAGCATACTAATGTAAGCAGGCAAGCCAATCATTTAACTACTTATTTCATTACTCAATTATTTCTTTAAAACAAATATAAGACGATAACATGAAAACATCGAAACTTTAAATAATTAAGCGGAAGATAACAACTAAATATCTGAAATCTTCATCTATTACACCTCTTAAAACCCAACGCACCCAAAATCTAGTGTCACAATATTACAGACGGTCTAAGATTTACTACATACAAAGTCTGAAGAAAATGACAATACATTGTTTCTGAATAAAAGGAAATTAAAATAGGAAATAGGAATAGAGGAGACGTTAGGGCCTGCGGATGCCTGCAGGTCTACCTTAGATCTCCGCATGGACTGAAGGTAGCCTCCACACTACGGTCCAAAAGCTGCTCCGGGATCTGCACATAGTGCAGAGTGTAGAATCAGCACAACCGTCCCCATGTGCTGGTAAGTGTCTAGCCTAACCTCGGTGAAGTAGTGACGAGGCTAGGACCAGACTATCAAATAACATGTGAAATTCAAATACATATACAGCGAAAAGAAATACAGAAATAACCAATCAATATAGGAAGGAGAGCATGCTGTGGGGGAGATAACAATTCCGAATAAAAAGACATCAAGTAATGAAAGAAACAATATAACTCTGATATCAACAAAGAATCAAAAATCAACAAATGCACGGCATCACCCTTCGTGCTTTCACTCTCGTCCTCACCAAAGTAATCATATAATAAAAATGTGCACGACATCACTCTTTGTTCTTTTACTCTCTTTCCTCATCATATAATCAATAAAATCAGCATGGAATGGTAATCGTGCGACACGGCATCACCCTTCGTGCTTTACACTCTTTCCTCACAATAATACATGGTATCACCCTTCGTGCTTTACACTCCTTCCTTACAAAACAAACGATGCACGACATCACCCTTCGTTCTTTAACTCTCTTCCTCACCCAAACAACAATCACAAATAATAGGGCAAGGGAACAAATGAAATTGCAATAAAGACCCCGGCAAGGGATCAACAATTCAACAAATAAATCCCGGCAAGGGAACATCATCAATAACCTCAACATTCCGGCAAGGGAGATAATGAATAAATCAATGATAGCCCGGCAAGGGCGACAACATAATGATCTCTTCTCTTTCTCACTTTTACTTCACAATTCTCTTCACAACACAAGCTAATGCTCTAAAGGTTCAATTATCACTTATACTTTCACAATTCGTTATACAACTTGAGTCGACGCTCCTCAATGTTCATAGGTCACAATTCCTTCCACAAACTTTGCACAACAACTAGAAACCATTACCAAGGCATGAAAGATGCAACGAAGTCATGATAATCATAATATAAGACTCACGGGCATGCTAGACACCAACGTATAGATACTTGTCACCATGCCTATACGTTGTACTCCACAATTACCACATAGCAAATAGGACTCGACTCCTAATCCCTCAAGCAAAGGTTAGACCAAACACTTACCTCAATGCCACAAACACAATTCACGATTCAATTATAGCTTTACCCCTTGATTTCACCACCAATTCGCTCGTATCTAGTCACACGTTACTTAATTACATCAATAAACGCTAAATGAATTAATTTGAATGCATGAAAATGAGTTTTCTAAAGTTTTACCCAAATAGTCAAAAAGCCCCCGGACCCACATGGTCAAAACCCGAGGTTCGAACCAAAACTTGATTGTCCATTCCCCCACGAACTCAAATATATAATTTGTTTTGAAATCGGACCTCAAATCGAGGTCCAAATCCCCAATTTTTGAAAAACCTAGGTTCTACCCAAAACACCCAATTTCTTCCATGAAAATCATTGATTTTGAGTAGAAATCATGTTAAAAGATGTCAAGGAGTGAAGAAAATGAGTTAGAAATCACTTACCAACGTTTTGGAGAAGAAAGGTTGTTTGAAAAATTACCTCTTATGTTTTTGGGGTTTTGAAAAATAAAAAATAACTGAAAATCCCGTTTAAATATACCCCTCTCAGACCCCCTGTGCGGACCGTACAAAATCGACTGCGGCCGCACAGCCCTTCCTGTAGACTGCAGTGACATGCTTTAATCGTTTGGCCATAATTTTCTTTACAAATGTCCAAATTGTTATTTCTTTACATTTCAGGAAAATAGACACGAAGGGCTAAAACTTTCGTTTTTCAATCAACTCCAAATTCTTTGTAGATCAAAAGATATAGGCTTCCGAAGTCGGACTAGTGAAATGTTCTTCACCCCGGACCGCACAGAATCTAGTGCGGCCGCACAGGCCCTAGATTCTAAATGTGCATACTAACTCAAAAATATCATATGGACCTACTCGTGCGATCACATCATCAAAATAACATGTAAAATCATGAATTAAACCTCAAAACTCAACATTTTCATCAAGAATTCTCAAAGTTCATAACTCTTCAACCGTAAGTCCAACTCACGTCAAATAAATTCCGTTTTCACCAAATTTCACAGTTATCTTTCAAATACTATAACAAGTTTGTATCGGGCTCCGAAACCAAAATACGGGCCCGATAACAATGGTTTCAAACATTAATTCTTTTCTTTATTTCTTAGATAATTTAGTAAAATAATTTCTTTCAAAAATTGATTTATAAGGCTTGGGACCTCGGAATTCATTTCCAGGCATACGCCCAAGTCCCATATTTTACTACGAACCTCCCGGGATCGTCGTAACACGGATTCGGGTCTGTTTTCTAAAAATGTTGATCAAAGTCAACCATAATCAAAATTTTAACTCTAAAATTTCTATTTCTCATATTTTCACTTAAAAGGCTTTCCGAATATAGGTCCGGACCACGCACGTAAATCAAGGTGGGGTAAAAAGGGAGGTTTTTAGGCCTCGAAACACTGAATGCACTTGCAACACAACTGATCACCTTTTGGGTCATCACATTCTCCACCTCTAAAATAAGCGTTCGTCCTCGAACGGAAATAAGAAAGAAGTACCTACATCGGAAAAAAAATGGGGATAACGGCTCTGCATATCGGACTCGGACTCCCAGGTCGATGCCTCAGCGGGCTGACCTCTCCACTGAACATGAACAGAAGGAAAATTCTTTGATCTCAATTGATGAACCTGCTGGTCTAGAATAGCTACCGGCTCATCCTCATAAGACAAGTCCTTGTCCAACTGGACAGTGCTGAAATCTAACACGTGGGATGGATCGCCGTGATACTTCCGAAGCATGGACACATGAAACACTGGATGCATGGCTGATAAGCTCGGCAGCAACGCAAGCCTATAAGCCACCTCTCCCACTCGATCAAGAATCTCAAACGGGCCAATGAACCTAGGGCTAAGCTTGCCCTTCTTCCCGAATCTCATCACGCCATTCATAGTCGATACTCAAAGCAATACCCGCTCACCGACCATGAATGCCAAATCTCGAACCTTACGGTTGGCATAACTCTTTTGCCTGGACTGACTTGTACGAAGCCTATCCTGAATAATCCTGACCTTGTCCAAGGCATCCTTAATCAGATCCGTACCCAATAACCGAGCCTCTCCCAGCTCAAACCATCCAATCGGAGACTGACACCGCCTACCATATAAAGCTTCATAAGGAGCCATCTGGATACTCGACTGGTAGCTGTTGTTGTAGGAAAACTCTGCTAAGGGCAAAAATTGATCCCACGACCCTCCAAAGTCAATGACACAAGCTCGGAGCATATCCTCCAAAATCTGAATGGTCCGCTCGGACTGCCCGTCCGTCTAAGGATGAAACGTTGTTCTCAACTCACCCGCATGCCCAACTCTCACTGAACTATTTTCTAGAAGCACGAGGTAAACTGCGTACCTCGGTCCAAAATGATAGACACGGTCACACCATGAAGACCAACAATCTCCCGGATATAGATCTCAGCTAACTTCTCGAAAGAATAAGAGACTGCCACAGGAATGAAATGCGCTGACTTGGTCAGCCTATCAACAATGACCCATACTGCGCCGAACTTCCTCCGAGTCTGCGGGAGTCCAACAACGAAATCCATAGTGATCTGCTCCCACTTCCTCTCGGGAAGCTCAATCCTCTAAAATAAACCACCAGGCCTCTGATGCTCGTACTTAACCTGCTGACAATTCAAACACCGAGCCACATATGAGATGATATCCTTCTCCATTCTCTGCCACCAATAATGCTGCCGCAAATCATGATACATCTTAGCGGCGCCCGGATGAATAGAGTACCTGAAACTATGGGCCTCCTCTAAAATCAACTCTCGGAGCCCATCCACATTAGGCACACAAACTCGACCCTGCAATCTCAAAACTCCATCACCTAAGGTAACCTGCTTGGCACCTCTGTTTTGCACTGTGTCTCCAATGACACACAAATGGGGATCATCATACTGCCGATCACGGATACGCTCCAATAAAGAAGAACGAGAGACCGTGCAAGCTAACACCCTACTGGGCTCAAAAATATCCAACCTCACGAACTGATTGGCCAAAGCCTGAACATCCAAAGCAAGCGGTCTCTCATCGACCGGAATATAAGTGAGACTGCCCATACTGGCTGACTTCCTACTCAAAGCATCGGCCACCACATTGGCCTTTCCCGGATGATATAAGATGGTGATATCATAATCTTTCAACAACTCCAACCACCTCATCTGTCTCAAATTCAACTCCTTTTGCTTGAACAAATACTGAAGACTTTTGTGATCCGTGAACACCTCACATGCCACGCCATACAGATAATGCCTCCAAATCTTCAACGCGTGAACAATGGCTACAAACTCCAAATCATTAACCGGATAGTTCTTCTCATGAATCTTTAACTGCTGTGAAGCATAGGCAATGACCTTGCCATCTTGCAGTAACACTGCACCAAGTCCAATACGAGATGCATCACAATAGACTGTATAAGACCCTAAACTTGTGGGCAAAACCAACACCGGTGTCGTAGTCAAAGCTGTCTTGAGCTTCTGAAAGCTCTCCTAACACTCGTCTGACCATCTGAACTGGGCACCCTTCTGGGTTAACCTGGTCATCGGGGCTGCGATAGATGAGAACCCCTCCATGAACCGACGATAGTAGCCTGCCAATCCCAAGAAACTCTAAATCTCTGTAGCTGATGCTGGTCTAGGCCAATTTTTGACTGCCTCAATCTTCTTCGGATCAAGTTAAATACCCTCCACTGATACAACATGACCCAGGAATGCAACAGAACTCAACCAGAACTCACACTTCAAGAACTTAGCATATAATTGACTATCCCTCAAGGTCTGAAGAACCACTCTAAGATGTTGCTCGTGCTCCTCCCTGCTGCGGAAATATATTAAAATGTCATCAATGAAGACTATCACGAACGAATCAAAATAAGGCCTAAACACTTGGTTCATCAAATCCATAAAAGTTGCTGGGGCATTTGTCAACTCGAATGACATCACCAAGAACTCATAATGCCCGTACTGAGTGCGGAAAGCTGTCTTAGGGACATCGGATGCCCTAATCCTCAACTGATGATAGCCAGATCTCAAGTCAATCTTCGAAAATACCTTGGCACCCTGAAGCTGATCAAATAAATCATCAGTCCTCGACAATGGATACTTATTCTTGATTGTAACCTTGTTCAACTGTCGGTAATCAATACATATTCTCATCGACCCATCTTTCTTCGTAACAAACAACACTGGCGCACCCCAAGGCGAAACACTGGGTCTAAAAAAACCCCTCTCAAGCAAGTCTTGCAACTGTTCCTTCAACTCTTTCAACTCCGGTGGGGCCATACGATATGGCGGGATAGAAATGGGTTGAGTGCCCGGAGCCAAATCTATGCAAACCCTGTCGGGTGGCATACCCAGCAGGTCTGAAGGGAAAACCTCAGGAAACTCACGAATAATGGGCACAAAATCAATAGAAGGGACCTCAGCACTAGAATTACAAATATATGGCAAATAGGCCAAACACCCCTTCTCGACCATACGCCGATCCTTCACATACAAGATAACACTGCGGGTGGAATGACCAAGAGTCCCTCTCCACTCTAAACGAGGTAAACATGGCAAGGATAAGGTTACAGTCTTGGCATGACAGTCCAAGATAGCGTGGTAAGGTGATAACCAGTCCATCCCCAATATAACATCGAAATCAACCATGTCTAGAAGAAGCAAATCTACACGAGTCTCAAGACCCCCAATCACAACTATACACGCACGATGGACTCAATCTACCATAATAGAATAACCCACCGGTGTAGACATATAGATAGGAGCAATCAAAGAATCACTATGCATGACCAGATACGGTGCAAAATAAGATGACACATACGAGTATGTAGACCCTGGATCAAATAACACTGAATAATCTCTATCACAAACTAGAACCGTACCTATAATAACTACATCTGAAGCCCCGACCTCAGGCCTGGCTGGAAGAGCATAACACTGGGGTTTGGCCCCATCACCCTGAACTATATCTTTGGGATGGCCTACTGCTGGCTGGCCTCCATCTCTAGCGGCCTAAGCTCTACCTCTAGTGCCTCTACCTCTACCTCTAGCATCTCTACCCCCACCTCTAGCTGACTGGGCAGGTTGTGGAACACCTGGTGCCTGTACCATAGCACGAGAACCCTAATGCTGAGAGCTACTCGGTGCCCGAGGGCAAAACCTAGCAATGTGACCCATATCACCACAAGTGTAGCAAGCTCTTGACTGCTGAGACTGCTAGCCTTGATGACCTGAATGACCACCACGAAAACTCTGAAGCGGCGGTGCACTGATAGGAGCTGGTGGTGCACTGTAGGACTACTCAGAATACTGCATCTGAGGACCACGACTACCTGAAGCACCGTGAGAAACCTAAAGTGCTGACTGAAAAGGCCTAGGAGGATGGCCTCTACAATATGAATCCCTACCTCCAGACGAGGTACCACTGAATCTGCCTGAATGACGGGGCCTCTTGTCCGACCCATGACCACCTCCCTATGACAGAACTATCTCAACTTTACGGGCCACATTGTTCGCCTCCTGTAAAGTAATCTCACTCCCAGCCTCCCTAGCCATCTGAAGACGAATTGGATGAATAAGACCGTCAATAAACCTCATCACCCTCTCTCTCACGGTGGGAAGTATGACAAGGGCATGACGAGCCAAGTCGATGAACCTAGTCTCATACTAGGTAATAGTTATAGAACCCTAATGGAGATGCTCAAAATGCCTCTGATAGGCCTCTCTCTGAGTAATGGGGAGAAACTTCTCCAGAAATAGCTATGCAAACTGCTCCCAAGTCAAGGCTGGCGATTCGGCTGGTCAAGCCAAGCAATAATCTCTCCACCAAGTCTTAGCGGATCCAGACAAGCGAAAAGTGGCAAAATAGAGAACCTCGTGGCAACTGTCTAGATAATCCTGGGGATCCTCAGTAGATGCACCACTAAAAGTAGGAGTGAAGAGCTTGGTGAACCTATCCAACCTCCACAAAGCATCGGTAGACATAGCTGCTCCATTACCGGTCTGAGCTACCAGACCCGACTGAACTGCTCCAACTAGCTAAACCGCTGGAGTCTGAATCTGGGGAGCTACCTGCTCCGGAGTGCGAGTAGGAGGAGTTTGGGATCCTCCTCTAGCCTGAGAGACGGCAGGTGCTACAGAAAGCAAGCCTGCTCGGGTGACACTCTCCATGAGGCCCACTAGATAGACCATAGCATCCTGAAAAACTGGGGTAGCAATAAACCCCTCTGGGACCTGAGCTGGGCCCACCGGAACTGCTGGGGCCGTAACCTCGTCATCAAAGTAATATGAGGCTCTACCACTGGTGCTGCTGCTCGGGGCTGAGCTCTTCCCCTACCTCGGTCTCTAGCACGGCCTCGGCCTTGCCCTCTACCCCACGTGGAAGCTGCTGTTGGGGGCTTGGGTTGCTGGTCAGTGGATGAAAAAGCATGTGTTCTCGCCATCTGCGAAAGAACAAAGTAGAAGTTCAATTAGCATTGAGAAACCAAACCGCACAATAGGAGAGAATAAATGTGAAGTTGTTCCTAACTCTGTAGCCTCTAGGGGATAAATATAGGCATCTCTGTACCGATCCTTCAGACTCTGCTAAGCTTGTCTGTGAACTGTGAGACCCATGTAACCTAGAGCTCTGATACCAACTTGTCACGACCTGGATTTTCCATCATCGGGAGTCGTTATGGCGCCTACTAATGTAAGATAGGCAAGCCAATCATTTAGCTACTTATTTCATCACTCAATTATTTCTTTAAAACAAATATAAGATAATAACATGAAAACAGCGGAACTTTAAATAATTAAGCGGAAGATAACAACTAAATATCTGAAATATGCATCTATTAAAACTCTTAAAACCCAAAGCACCCAAAACCTAGTGTCACAGTGTTACAGACGGTCTAAGATTTCCTACACACAAATTCTAAAGAAAATGACAATACACTATTTTTAAATAAAAGGAAATTAAACAAGAAATAGGAATAAAGGAGACACCAGGGCCTGCGGACACTTGCAGGTCTACCTTGGATCTTCGCGTGGACTGAAGGTAGCCTCCACACTATTGTCCAAAAGCTGCTCCGGGATCTGCACATAGTGCAGAGTGTAGTATCAGCACAACTGACACCATGTGATGGTAATTGTCTAGCCTAACCTCGGCGAAGTAGTGACGAGGCTAGGACCAGACTACCAAATAACCTGTGCAGTTCAAATACATATAAAGCGGAAAGAAATACAGAAATAACCGATCAATATGGGATGGGGAGCATGCTGTGTGGGAGATAGCAATTCCGAATAGAAAGACATCAAATAATGAAAGAAACAATATAACTCGGATATCAACAAAGAATCAGAAATCAACAAATGCACGACATAACCCTTCGTGCTTTCACTCTTGTCCTCACCAAGGAAATCATAGAATAAAAACTGTGCACGACATCACCCTTCGTGCTTTTGCTCTCTTTCTTCACCATATAATCAATAAAATCAGCACAGAATGGTACATCGTGCGGCACAGCATCACCCTTCGTGCTTTACACTCTTTCCTCACAATAATACACAGCATCACCCTTCGTGATTTACACTCCTTCCTCACAAAACAAACAATGCATGGCATCACCCTTCGTGCTTTAACTCTCTTCCTCACCCAAACAAGAATCACAAACAATAGGGCAAGGGAACAAATGAAATTGCAATAAAGACCCCAGCAAGGGAACAACAATTCAACAAATAAATCCCGGCAAGAAAACATCATCAATAACCTCAACATCCCGACAAAAGAGATAACGAATAAATCAACAATAGCCCAGCAAGGGCGACAACATAATGATCTCTTCTTTTTCTCACTTTTACTTCACAATTCTCTTCACAACTCGAGCCAATGCTCTAGAGGTTCAATTATTACTTATACTTTCACAATTCGTTATACAACTTGAGCCAACGCACCCCAATGTTCATAGGTCACAATTCCTTTCACAAACTTTGCACAACAAGTAGAAACCATTACCAAGGGATGAAAGATACAACGAAGTCATGATAATCACAATATAAGACTCACGGGCATGCTAGACACCAATGTATAAATACTCGTCACCATGCCTATACGTCGTACTCCACAATTACCACATAGAAAATAGGACTCGACTCATAATCCCTCAAGCAAAGGTTAGACCAAACACTTACTTCGATGCCACAAACACAATTCACGATTCAATTATAGCTTTACCCCTTGATTTCACCACCAATTTGTTCGTATCTAGTCACAAATTACTTAATTACATCAATAAACGCTAAATGAATCAATTTGAATGCATGAAAATGTATTTTCTAAAGTTTTACCCAATAATTCAAAATGCCCCATGCTCACATGGTCAAAACCAGAGGTTTGAACCAAAACCCGATTACCCATTCCCCCACGAACTCAATATATAATTTGTTTTGAAATTGGACCTCAAATCGAGGTCCAAATCCCCAATTTTTTAAAAACCTAGGTTCTACCCAAAACACCCAATTTCCCCCATGAAAATCATTGATTTTGAGTTGAAATCATGTTAAAAGATGTTAAAGAGTGAACAAAATGACTTAGAAATCACTTACCAATGTTTTGGAGAAGAAAGGTTGTTTGAAAATCGCCTCTTATATTTTTGGGGTTTTGAAAAATGAAAAATAACTGAAAATTCTGTCTAAATATACCCCTATTAGACCTCCTGTGCGGACCGCACAAAATCGACTGCGGCCGCACAGCCCTTCCTGTGGACTGTAGTGACATGCTTTAATATTTTGGCCATAGATTTCTCTACAAATGTCCAAATTGTGATTTCTTTACCTTTCTAAAACTAGACACGAAGTGATACAACTTTTGTTTTTGAATCATCTCAAAATTTCTTGTAGATCAAAAAATATAGGCTTCCGAAGTTGGACCAGTGAAATGTTCTTCACCGCGGACTGCACAGAATCTAGTGCGGCCGCACAGGCCCACACCGCGGTCCGCACAAAATCTAGTGCGGCTGCACAACCCCCTCCACGGTAGCATTCCTTTTGTGTGGATTGCACTGGCCGGTTCAGAGGCCTTCCACCTCTCTGAACCTTCAACACCTATATTTGACTAAGACATCCCGGAACCTACCCGAAACTCACCCGAACCCTCAGAACTCCAAAACAAGTGTGCATACTAACTCAAAAACATCATATGGACCTACTCGTGCAATCACATCATCAAAATAACATATAAAATCATGAATTAAACCTCAAAACTCAACATTTTCATCAAGAACTCTCAAAGTTCATAACTCTTCAACCGGAAGTCCAACTCACGTTAAATAAACTTTGTTTTTCACCAAATTTCACAGTTATCTTTTAAATACTATAACAAGTTTGTACCGAGCTCTGGAACCAAAATACAGGCCCGATAACAATGGTTTCAAATATTAATTTTTTTCTTTATTTCTTAGATAATTCAGTAAAATAATTTCTTTCAAAAATTGATTTCTAAGGCTTGGGACCTCGAAATTCATTTTTGAGCATATGCCCAAGTCTCATATTTTACTGCGGCCCTTCCGGGATCATCGGAACACGGATCCGGGTCCGTTTGCTAAAAATATTGACCAAGGTCAACCATAATCAAAATTTTAACGCTAAAATTTATATTTCTCATATTTTCACATAGAAGACTTTCCGGATATAGGTCTGGACCATGCACGTAAATCAAGGTGGGGTACAAAGGAAGGTTTTTAGGTCTCGGTAACACTGAATGCACTTTCAACACAAGTGATGACCTTTTGGGTCATCACAAGATCAAGGGCATATTTGCGTTGATTCATGAGGATTCCAGCCTTACTTCTGGCAAATTCTATGCCTAAGAAGAATCTGAGCTCCCCTAAGTCCTTCATTTTAAACTTCTTCTGAAGGTTATCTCTAGCAGCTTGAATAAGTTGTTGATTATTGCCTGTCACTAGAAGGTCATCTACATAAACTAGGACAACCACGAAAGCGTCACCTCTCCTTTGTGTAAATAAGGAATAATCAAAGTGGCTTTGGACAAATCCCAGGTCTTGGAGAGCTTCTGTGAGCTTCAAGTTCCACTGTCGAGATGTTTGTTTAAGCCCATAAATTGACTTTCTTAATTTACACACCTTGGCTCTAGACTCCCCCTTGGTGCCAAACCCCTGAGAAAGATGCATGTATACTTCTTCAAAGAGATCCCCCTGCAAGAATGCATTATGGACATCCATCTGATAGATATGCCAATGTTCTGAAGCAGCTGTAGCTATAACTGATCTGACAGTCACCATTTTAGCTACAGGAGAAAAATTCTCCTTGTAGTCTAGACATTCCTTTTGGCTAAAGCCTTTGGCCACAAGCCTAGCCTTGAAACTTTCCACCTCCCCATTGGTTTTATATTTGACTTTGTATACCCACTTACAACCTATAGGGGTTTTACCTTTAGGCAAATCAACTATATCCCAAGTCTTGTTATCTTCCAAAGCTTGAATCTCCTGCTACATAGCATTGACCCATTTTGCATCTTTGGCTGCCTCATAGTAGTGCTTGGGCTCAACAATGACTGATTGTGCAGTAAGACATTTTGCATATGAATGGGATAACCCATAATAGCTTAGATAATTGGACATAGGATATGCACAAGAACTTGTCACATAATCCTGCATCTATTTGGGAGGTCCAGTTGTTCTTTGGGATTTTCTGACTGCAATTGGTTGAACAACTTCTACATGTGAAGAAGGCTCAACATCATGTGGTACAGGGCTGTCAGGTTGTGCTTCAGGTGAATCAGCATCATCAAATGCAAAGTCATTGGTAGGAGTAGTATGCTACTGAACATCATCAGAAAAAAGTGAGACTAAATGCTAATCTATTAATTCAAAGGATAGAAATAAGGGATTAGGCATCATCTTCATTTGTTTAAAAGGGAACACTTGCTCCTTAAACACCATATCTCTACTGATTAGGAACTGTCTGGATTGCAAGTCATACAGTTTATAGCCCTTCTTTGTTGGTGAGTATCCCATAAACATTGCTGATAATGCTCTGGCAGAAAATTTGTCATGTTTTCTTACATTTACAGCATAACATAAGCACCCAAACACCCCAAGGTGATCTAATGATGGTGCAGTGTTAGAGAATACTTTATAGAGGGACTTTCCTTTCAAGGATGTGGAAGGCAATCTATTTCTTATGTGTACTGCTATAAGAACATACTCACCCCAAAATCTTAAAGGTGCTGCAGATTGAAATCTCAAAGCTCTAGCTGTTTCAAGGAAGTATCTGTGTCTTCTTTCCACTATGTCATTCTGTTGCGGAGTATAAAGACATGTAGTTTGATGTACAATTTCTAATGTCTCAACTAGATGCTTCATATTTGAATTAACAAATTTAGAACCATTATCTGTTCTTAGGATCTTAACAGAACAATCAAACTGAGTACTGATCATAGAAAACAATCTTTTCATTAACCAACAAGTCTTATCTTTAGTATTCATCAGGAAAAGCAAAGTTATTCTAGAGAAATCATCCACCACTGTAAGAAAAAATCTCTTGCTATCATAAGTGGGTACTCTGAAAGGTCCCCATACATCAGCATACAAAAGATCAAACGGTGCCTTAGCTCTACTAGTACTAACTGGAAATGGTAATCGAGTTTGCCTAACTAATAGACATATATGACACATTGCACAATCACGGCTCCTGTTACTAGTGTGAAGATTTTTGAACTTATCAATCCTCTTAAGTGTCTCCATAGGTAGGTGGCCAAGTCTCTGGTGCCATATCTCCAGTTTTATTGAATCTTGACTAACTGACATAGAAGTAGGCATGATTGTGGTATGTACAGTTGGTGTAGTGAGCTTCCTCATGAATATGCAATCTTTGAGTATGTACAGTCCATTTGTGTCATTACCAATCCCTAACACCTTCCCAGTGTAAAGATCCTGAAATACACATATATCAGGAAAGAAGGCTACCAAACATTGCAGCTCTTTTGTCAATTTTGAAACTGACAGTAGGTTACACTTAAAATTTGGAACATGAAGAACATCACTAATCTGTTGGTTCTTGAATATACTAGTTGATCCACTATGTGTAATTGCATCCACATCTCCATTTGGTAAATGAACTGAGTTGGGTTTTAGGAATAAGGTAGGATTATCTAATGCTTCTAGCTTTGAAACTATATGGTTAGAGGCACCACTATCTACAATCCAAACATCTTGATCCAGGTTAGACATTAAGGACATTATAATACCTGAATCCATTCCTGTTGCATTAGCTGCTACTTCAGTCTCCTTGCCTTTAAGCAGTTGTAGAATCTGCTGATATTGTTTTGGAGTGAATGTGGGAGCCATAGGTGTAGAACCAGTTAATGTTGCTGGAATATCTTCAGCTGCAAAATTAGTTGTTGCCCAGGAATTGTACTTCTTCCTGAACTTGTTATCTTTTGAATATCCTACTGCCCTGTAGCAACTTTCTTTAGTGTGGCCTTTCATGTGGCATACAACACACTGAAGATTGTAATTTTTCTTTGGCCTCTACTAATTCCCAGACCTATTCGTCATCAGTGCTGCCATCTTACCCCCATAAATAGTGGTAAAGGTGTTGGACATTGTCCTCTGACTCTCACGCTCCATTAACATAGAATAAGCTTTGTTCACAGATGGAGTAGAATCATTATCAAGAGCTAGCTGCGTGCTTGTTCATAAGACTCATTTAGTCCCATTAGGAATTGTAGAAGCTTTTGACACTCCATGAATTGAACAAAGTCACGTGAGTTAGCAGCATCATGACCAGGAATTGGTGCCAAACTATCAAATTTTGCCCAAAGCACTCTCAATTTTGAGAAATAAGTCGAAATAAAACTGGTGCCCTGGAATGCAGTAGCAATTTCTCTGTGCATCTGAAATATCCTAGAGCAATCAACCTTATCAAATTGCTCCTTCAAATCGTCCCATACTTCATTAGCATTTGACAAATATACCATCCCACTCAACAATTCCGGAGAAACACAGTTCATCAACCAAGACAATATAATCGCATTACAACGTTCCCAGAGATCTACGAGATTTGTACTATAGTTCTCCCTTTTGCATGTGTCGTCAATGAACCCTAGCTTATTTCGACCTAGGATTGCAATTCTCATTGCCCGGCTCCACAAAGAGTAGTTTTCGGGTCCTCGTAATTGCAACAAAATCAACACAGCTCCTGAATTATCATTTGAATTCAGGAAAAGTGGATGGTTGTGACCTAATTTCTCTAGTTCAGTGTTATCGACAGTTGCCATTGTTGATCTTCCAAATTAACTCGAAGAAGACTAAAATGGACGAAATTGAAAACGATAAGACCATACTAATGGTCGTGTGGCTCTGATACCATATAAAAATCAGCTATCCATGAAGTTCAGTCATGGATTCTTAGGTGATTGAAGTTAATCTGGTGAGTTTGAGTAGGTCGGTGAAACAGATGAAGAAGGTGGAGAGAGAATATTCCCAGAGATTCTATTTCATCAATCATATTGCATATGTCTGTATATATGTATATGACTGAAAACTAACTAACTCTACTACTAACTATGGTTAACTAACTCTACTACTAACCACAGTAAACTTAAGTTACAATTAGTACAACTAACTAACTATCACTATAACTTACTAAGTGATATTGCTTGGCTCAATAGATGGGTAAGTAAAACTTATACTATTTTTAAACTTTTGAATGTACTTTTAGATATGTTAAAATTAAGGAATATTTATTTATAATTAAAACTTTTGAAACTTTAAGGTGTTTATTAATTATATATATTAATTTTAACGCAGGTTTTTTCCATCCTTTCAGTCTACACATTTGGTTGTGGATTCTAGGAAGTCATTCTATCATGAGCCCTGAAATTCTTGGAGACAGATACTGTACAACATCAGAGAGAAAATGTGAAATCAATTTAGGGTAAAAAATAATTAAATTTACTTACAATTATTGTCTTCATCCAATGTTACTTTTTTATATTGTAGACAAAGTGTACATCGCATACTCAACATCAAAATGAAACAAGTGTTATTTTCGAGAAGAAGGCTGCTAAGCGGATTAAAGATACTTTGTTCGCTGCTTGGAATGCTGGTAAAATACCGGAGTAGTTAAGAGAAGATGTTTGGAATAAACTTGTTGAGAAATGGAATATCGATGAATGAAAGAAGAAGAGTGAACAAGCAAACGCAAACCACACCTCCAGTAAAGATGGTGTCACGCCTCCTTTTTCACCTATATTCCCGCAAAGGCGTAAAGGAGTTTTTCAATTTAAAGGACAATCGGAACGGGATTTATTATTATTTATTCAAAGTCGCCACTTGGGAGATTAGTGGTGTCCCAAGTCACCGGTTGAATCCCGAACCGAGGAACATATGACTCTATTAACAACCCGCGAACCAAAAATCTGAGTAAGGAATTCTGTTAACCCGGGAGAAGGTGTTAGGTATTCCTGGGTTCCGTGGTTCTAGCACGGTCGCTGAACTGTCGTATTTGGCTTATTTATCTGATTTAAATACATTTTGAACCTATGTGACAATTTTAACTTTCAACCGCTTTTACTCAATTTTTAAAAGAAAGTTGAATGTCGTCTAAAACATGTCTTTATATTGCGTCACATGAAATGCACCCGCAATCCTGAACACATTTTATTCAATATTTTGGGATTTGATTTGGGTCACATGAAATGCACACACGAGTTTAAGAAAGTAACTTTATTAAAATACGCGACTAACGCGTTATTATCTTTGGGGGGGCGTGAAATTCGCTAAACGGCCTATCCCGAATTCTAAGTAATTTAATATAGACATTTATTGAGGACCCCGCGATTTAGGCATTTTGTTTAGCGAGGCTCATCTCAGTTTATTATTTAAAAGGCAAACCTAAAAGCAACTATGATTTTCTATTTTTATTTGTCTCTAATAATAAAAGAAAAAGTCCTAATTAATTTGTTACTGGACCAAATGATAATTTTGCACCACAGTCTAGCCATTGGGCTCCAGGATAAGCCCAACAAAGAGAAATTACATCCAGGTCTGTACCCCAAAATTGGCCAGTCGCAGACCTTGGCCCAGGTCCAAACGTGAAGGGAATTAAAACTGGACCTGGGCCCGCGTCAGAGGAGCTGAAGCTCAAACTGCTGGAAACAGGCCGCTGGGCCTTGATCTTTGTACCAAGCAAACTTAATTCAATTAAAACGAATACTACTGAATTTGCTTCAAGCTATTCCATGTGCACTCTATAATTTGTAACAAGTAAGAACAAGGTACACCTACTCAAATTAGCAAGCACTGATCATTTTGATTCCAATTTCAAGCTTGGGTTATGCGTAGCTAATGTATTACCACAATATTCCGAAGGCAATGGAGTGATTAACGACTAAGTTGAGCTATCAAACACACTTCACCAATTTAAGTGCGTATTCCCTGATCTTAAGCTCAAATCACTGGTGTCAAAACTAAAGTGTTGCACTTACTAAATCAATTATTATGCCCGATTTTAACATTATCATGATCTACATTCTGATTTCAAAGCTAATTTTAAGTTGTAATGAATAATTATCACATGAATTCAAGATACACTATACTAAAACTACTATTCAGAATGAACAAATTCTAATTCAAATTAAACAGTCCAATATCGTTCAAAGTCCAGATTATTACACATCAAATCTGATTTGCATTAAATAATGTACACACTAACTAACATTTATCTAGCCATCAGTGTACAACACATAGAGAACATGAACATGCTGATCTCATTTCTATTTCAACAGCTACATCAAGGTAGTTTTGAGATGTGTACCTGGAGTATGAAATAACAAGAGGAAAGAGAGAGAGGTCAGCAATAGCAAGTGTAACAGCAGTTTAGATTTCAAACAGCAGCAAACACAGCCAGTTCAGCCCAGAAACAATTCAGCAGTCCAGAAACGTTTTAAAACCCAATAGGACCAGTAGATCTACCCATAACAATACCAGATAACCAGAAAACGAACCCAGCACATCAACATCTTTAGCATATAACCCACAGTCAACTCGATTGAATCAGATTTAATACCCAGATGACTCGAATCACCTTCAGACCTCAAACATCAACTAGAAACAAAGGAATTCAAACTGTTTTGGATCCTAGCTAAGCTAGAAAATTGTGCTAGATGCTGAGGTTCAAAATAACCTAAGGAAAAGTAATGTAACAGTTGTTTTTTTTCGAGTTTTCTATTGTTTTTTTGGATTTTCTACTGGATTTTTTTCGAAACTAAAATCTAGAAGAAGATTTTTGAACTTCCATTTATTTAAAATTCAAATTTTAGGCTCAAATCTGCAGAGAGGGTTTTGGGGGAAATTTTTGCGGTTCCAACTTGTGTGTTAAGGCAAAGAGGCATGCCTTTTATAGACAAAGATGAGGGCAGCCCCTTAATTTCTGTTTACAATTCAGTCCCTAAATTCAGATTAGTCCTTTAGTTATTGACTTGTTCCAGAAGTAAGTGCAATTATTTTCTGAATTCTCACCCTAAAACCCCTTCTAGAATGCTCTAGGAATTTCAAGTAACAACTATAAGATTCTTTACCCTATCATTCCTAAACTACCCTTGCAATGCCCTTTTATTTACCCCAAACTGACCGACCCTTCACCTCAGTTAAACTATGGTTTAATTAAACAAACTCTAAATCAAATGTTCATAAGCAGATAATCACTTAAAATCAAACTAGCTAGACATATTAACTAAATACGAAGTTAAACCTATTAATGAACTATTCTTAGCAACTAAATCAAAGTGATGAAATTAACAAACTAAAACGAGAATTAAACCTATCATCACAGACTCCAATTGTACATGAAATTTAAAGCAACACCAATCAACTTGAAAAAAAACGAAACATCAAAATTTAAACTAAACTAAACACTGAACAAGAACTAATTCTTATACTAATGACAAAATTAACATTTAACAGAACTCGAACAACAATCAAATAAGAAAACATCAATTACTAACCCTAGATGGATAACACCGAATCCAGATCAATTAATGAAGCAAAATCATCAAGAAGAGAGGATAATTCGAAAATACAACGAAGATAGAAACTCACTGATTTCAAACCTTCGACTCGACTGACTTCTCACTTGGTTTCCAAACAATATTATGTGCTTGTTCTTTCCAAGAACACTTACATAATACAACTTGAAACCATATGGGCCCTTGTCTAACCCGAGAAATTCCAGAAACGTCGACAGAAACCCTAGATCCAAAATTCGCGGCGGTCCAGTGGGATTCGAAGGAAATTAGTCAAAGGTTTAGGAAAAGGGTGTTGATAGGAGTATGTGGTGTGATTTTAGGGAGGTTTAGACGAATTTGGGTTTTGGCCGGAAAACTTCGCTTCAAGATTCGAACCGTTCGGCTATGATTCGAGGAATGCTATGGCCAGAATTGAGATGAGGGAGAAGAGGAGATTCTAGGGTGTTATTTTGGTCTGGATTGGAGTGGTTACCGTCGTCGCCGCCGGCAAGCTTGACGGAGCGTATAGAGGCGGCATCTCTAGGGTTTGTGTAGGGGTGAGTTCTGAGAGACGAGATAGGGGGTGAAGGGGTTCGGACAATCTTATACTAATATGACCCCACTTCTCCACCGTTGGATTGATTAACCTCGACGGCCTGGATTGATCGACGCCAAACGGCGTCGTTTTAATTATGCAAATGGGCGGACCGGGTAGAAGCTACTGGGCTGGGTCATTTCGGGTGTGTATTTGGGCTGAAAAAACGAATTAAACGGCCCACTTCGTTGTACCAGTCCACTTCTCCCTTTTTATTTGTATTCTCTTTATTTCTTTTATCTATTTTTGTATTTCATTTTGTATTTTTCTGATTTTGTAAAATTGCAAAAGTAAAATAGAGTCCTACTATATTTCAAAGTTAAACTAATTAACTCCTAAAATTGTTTAAAATCTATTTCATGACAAATTCAACAATTAACAATTAAAAATGCAAAAGTGGACTATTTTTTGTTATTTTCTTTATATTTTGTTCCAAAAACAAACTATCCCCTAATTAATCCTAAAATATAAAGTTAAATCATAAATGCAAATGGCAAATGTATTTTTTTTTTGTATTTTCATATGAATTAATATGCACAAAAAATGCAAACAATTAACAAGAAATGACACAAAATTCACAAAATTGTAAAATAATGAAAAAGATCATTTTTTTTAATTTTGGGAATAATTCATATATAGGGCAAAAATCACGTGCTCATAGTTGCCCCTCTTTGCTCGGAAACATGAAAAGTTTTCGGGCAAAGATAAGTGAGCAAATACGAGCGATTTTTTCCCTGTTTGAAGATTTTGTGTGAAGCATTTTTATGGAAACATTGACCGCACCCTGCTTCAGAAGTTGCCTACATATCCTGGGCTAAACAGGAATCAGGTCAGTGTAGTTCGGGAGTGTCTGGTAGCTGGGACCCCAAGAGCTGTGATTTCACTGCGATTGGCTGCTGCTGCTCGCTGACCTTCCTTATTACACCATGTAAAAAATAAACTAAGCTATGACCTATGAATTACAAAATCCTATCTAAATTCTTCAAACTTGTTCTTGTACTTCCTTGTTACTTTGTTGTCTTGTGTTCTCTTGGTAAAATCCCTTGTTGCCATTGCAAACTACAAACTGAGGTGTTGTTCCTTTCTTCAAATTGCTGAACTTGAATGTATTCCCTTGTTGTACCGGTGGGCTCCCGACTTCTGGACTTGGACTTGAAAGTATTCCCTTGTTGTACGGATGGGATCCTGACTCCTGAACTTGAAATGTATTCCCTGCTCTCCAGGCAGGCTCCTGACTTCTGAACTTGAAATGTATTCCCTGCTCTCCAGGTGGGCTCCTGACTTCTAACTTGAAATGTATTCCCTGCTCTCCAGGCGGGCTCCTGACTTCTGAACTTGAAATGTATTCCCTGCTATCCAGGCGAGCTCCTGACTTCTGAACTTGAAATGTATTCCATGCTCTCCAGGCGGGCTCCTGACTTCTGAACTTAAAATGTATTCCCTTCTCTCCAGGCGGGCTCCTAACTCCTGAACTTGAAATGTATTCCCTGCTCTCCAGGCGGGCTCCTGACTTCTGAACTTGAAATGTATTCCCTGTTCTCCAGGCGGGCTCCTAACTTCTGAACTTGAAATATATTTTCCTGCTCTCCAGGCGGGCTCCTGACTTCTGAACTTGAAATGTATTCCCCACTATCCAGGCGGGCTCCTGACTTCTGAACTTGAAATGTATTCCCTGCTCTCCAAGCGGGCTCCTGACTTTTGAACTTGAAATGTATTCCCTGCTATCCAGGCGGGCTCCTAACTTCACAACTTGAAATGTATTCCCTGCTCTCCAGGCGGGCTCCTGACTTCTGAACATGAAATGTATTCCATGTTATCCAGGCGGGCTCCTCACTTCACAAAATAGACAAAACAAAGAATTTTGAAAGCTAAAACTTTAAATTGTACTCCCTTGTTCTCCAGGCGGGCTCCTGACTGTTGTGATTAGATGTATTCCATGCTCTCCAGTCAGGCTCCTGACTTCAACAAAACATACAAAAACAAAGACAATTTTCTGCCCCAGTTTAGTAATTAGGCCCATGGGTGAGTGTTACTGAATTATTTACCAACTATTACGAAGAATTTGAAAACTAAATCTTATTACCTGGGGAGGTCCTGACAATTCCTAACAATTATGAACCTAATTTATATTTTCTAAAGGCATTAATCCCACTACATTATGCCATTTACAAGGTTTTTAAACTACCTCCTATTATCCAGGAAGGTCTTGACAACTCCTAACAATTACAAGCCTAAGGTATTATTCTCGCTATATCATGTTATCTACAAGAGTTTTTGAACTACATCCTATTATCCCGGATGGTCCTGACAACTTCTACTTGAATTTTATCCTAAACATGCAAACTTTGCAACCAACTTACATTCCCCTATGCTATTCATGATTATTTTATATTTAATCAAACCACACTTTGCGGTCAAACCTGATTACTGCTTGTTTTTCCCTCCTGGAAGGGTCTCTCCAATACAACCGACGTTTCTGCCCTTGTTTCAATCAAAGAAAATTTCGTCAGTTTATAATGGTGGTTAGCTGATGGCATTCTTGCTAAAAATCCTTCCACTGTATTGCTTTATTTTGACCAGCTTCCCCGAACTGGCCCCGAACCGCTTGCCTTCTTCTTGTCTTTCAAACCCCTGACTTTGACAAACTGAATGTTCTGTACCCATGTTGTTGTTTCATACCTCTGAACCTTTTATCTGAACCTTTGCACTTCCTACGACATTTCCCAATCATCCCACTGATGACACTTCCGGTGATTTCACATACTACATTTTACATCAGTTTGTTGCTGACATGCTCTGACCACATTGTGCTTTACCATTTTCGGAATCTTGTAGTGAGCTTTGAAATCCCTTCCCGCTTGCTTTGCACAGAACTGACATTGAACATCTTATACAGATAAAACCCCCAAAAGAAATGAAATGCAATGATTTTACGAGTTAAGGATAGGTATAATCCAAAACCGGATGACTGCTGAAAAGAAAAGGGAAAGAAACTTATCTGACCGGAACAGTTGGTACCAATGGTCAGAAGATGCATTTTGGACTAATCAGCCCAATCTGTCCAACTACCCAGCTCTTGGTCTCCACACTTTGTTGCCCCAGAATTTCCATCACTTGATTACTTTACCCAAACCTTAACCTTGTTTATCCTGCGACGCCTTGAAAGATTTTTACCAGCATACCTCTTTCATTCGTTCATCTCTCAACTCACATCGCCTTACGGTGCCCACAAGAGTTTTTAACGATAAGACTCTCTCATTTTAATTTCTCTCAACTCCCATTGCCTTACGGTGCCCGTGAGGGTTTTCACCAATAAGACTCTCTCATTTTAATTTCTCTCAACTCACATCGCCTTACGGTGCCCGTGAGGGTTTTCACCAATAAGACTCTCATTTTAATTTCTCTCCTTGCTTGTACCAGAGTGTTGCCCCTGACGTGAATTACTTTTACCTGCTTGACTTGGTATTTCTCAAAGACTGATTAGAAGGTCTTTCTTTGGACCGTAATGTGGGATTTTGACGGGGTTAGAAAGAAAGGGTATGAAAGGCTCAAAACAATTTCAAAATGGGTTAAAATTACAACTTTCGGAATCCAATTTCTTTCACAACAACCACAACTTTTGCCCCAGTTTCTTGCTTTGGGACTTTTAGATTTTTATTTTGGTATGACTGAACCTCAGCGAGGCTGCCTATGTACCCTTTCGGGATCAAGTCAAACGTAGTTCACGTCATAGAGACTACGTTGTTGTGTTTTTTTTTTCTTTTCTATTCTTCTTTTCCTTTCTTTTCTTCATTTTTTGTTCTTTTCTTTTCTTTTCTTTCTTCTTTTCACTTTCAATTTTCTTCCTTTCTTTTCACTATTCTTTCTTTTTCATTTTCTTTTCTTCCACACTCGCGTTTTTTAATGGTGCCATTGATTCCGAAAGAGGGATATGAAAGAAAATAAGTGAGGCTCAAAGGGGATGACAAGGGGTAAAAGTGTTTAAATAGCAGAACAAAACGCCTTCGTCATTTGCCAAATACAAACAAGTACAATCAAAATAAAGAAATCATACATAGTATCTCTTGGAGCGAACTTTCCTTAGACAACACTCTGGTTACGACAAATTGTGCCTGCCAATTTGGAGCGAACTTTCCTTTTGCTTCGGCCCAATGAGGCAAAATACGTCTTAACACTAACTATCCCACTTCAAACTTCCTCGGACGCACATTCTTGTTGTACGCTCTTGCCATTCTTTGCTGGTACAACTGACCATGACACACTGATGCCAATCTCTTCTCGTCAATCAAACTCAAATGTTCAAGGCGGGTGAAACCGTCATCATGTTCCAACTCATATCACACTCAATTTCTTGTATTATTACTTCAAAATAAGACCGGCTTTCAAGACTAGGCCGAGGACTCCTCATGCATGTCATGTTATTGATATCAGCATAAAAAGAAGTGTACAAAGAAAAAAAGAACTGAAACAGAATTAAGAATGAAAGAAAGAAAATTGCATTTCATTGAAGGAAAAGATAGCAGGGTTTTAACTCATCCAAACAGACGGAACATAGTATTTGGACTACAGATCCTGGAATAACCCAGACAGCTTAAAGAAAAACAAGACCCACTACCAAGACTTCCAGTCGTTGACTTTTGCCCATGGTCAGACGACTGCACATTTGCCTTATTTGACCCTCCCTCTGCTTCAACCATGTTTACCTCGGCGAACAACATTTCTTTGACTTCCTTTCCCTTATATGTCCCCCTACCTGTTCATAACTCCAAGGAATAGTTTTGTTGTTGGTCAACGGCAACTGAGTTGCTGGCTTTACGATAACAGGCTCTATGCGAGCTCCCTTCACAACCATCACAGGTTTGTTTGCTACCCCATGCACCACCACTTTGACTGGCTCAGGTTTTACGGCAACAATGTTTGACGACCCTTTCTCTACTACCACAGCTGGCTTATTGTCTACCCCTTTCAACTGGACCACTGATTTCCCACTGGTTACCTTTTCTTTTGAACTGGTTTCACTTGAACGGATCATCATCACCGTCTACGAGGGCTTCTTAGGCTCCCCTCCCTTGTGTATCAACTCAATCATATGGGTCTCATGGTGAGCTGGCAGTGGATTCTGGTTGATATTTGGTGCTTTTGGGGCCTAAACCTCGATCCGATGAGTATCAATAAGCTCTTGCATAGCTATTTTCAGTTTCCAACACTTCTCTGTGTCATGTCCCGGGGCCCCTGAACAATACTCACAACTTACCGAGTGGTCAAGATTTCTGGGAAGGGGATTCAGCATTTTTGCAACGTCCTCTTTCTTCTTCTTTCCAAGTACACCTCCAGTACCGTTTTGAATGGCCTGGATGGCTGCTTTGATTGTTGAATAACTCATGATCTTATTGGACTTGAGCCCTCCTCAACAATGCCTCCCATTTTTACAACTTCATTAAAGGACTTATCCACGGTCGACACCAAATGACCAAAATAAGTGGGCTCCAAAGCCTGCAAGAAATAATCAACCATTTCACTTTCTTTCATCGGGAGGTCAACCCTTGCTGCTTGTTCCCTCCAACGGAACCCATATTCTCGGAAGCTCTCTCTGGGCTTCTTCTCGATCTTTGTCAACGACAGTCGATCTGGGATGATTTCAAGATTATATTGAAAATGACAGGCGAAGGCTTGGGCCAAATCGTCCCAGGTGTACCACCTGTTGTGGTCTTGTCTAGTGTACCTTTCTAACGCCGACCCGCTCAAACTTTCGCTGAAATATGCCATCAGCAATTCATCTCTTCCTCCTGCTCCTCTCATCTTGCTATTGAATCCCCTTAAATGTGCTACTGGGTCGCCATGCCTGTCGTACAGATAAAACTTAGGCATCTTGAACCCGGACGGTAACTGAACATTTGGGAATAGACATAAATCTTTATAGGCCACACTTACTTGGCCCATAACCCCCTCATGTCTCGGAATGATTTCTCCAGGCTTTTGACCTTTCTGATCATCTCCTCCTGCTCAGGGTTTTTGGGCGGTTTCTCGGTGTCTGCCGTGAGATCAAGATGAGGGGTGTAAGAGTAGGGTTCTGGAACTTTGAAGGTAGGCTCAGGGGGATAATACTTGTTGTCATGAGTCTGGAACAAAGGTTCACTGGAGGATCAGTGTAGGGTAGCAGGCGGAGGTACCACAAAAATGGGAGTGATTGGCGGAGGAGGGTACGGGACTTGTTTGGGTGGAAGAGCCTGTGATGTATGAGAAGTGGTGCCTTGGCACTGTTGGTAGAGGGGAAAGGTTGGAGATGAGTTCATAGTGGAAGGCTCCTGAGGCTGAGCCAACGGTGGGATATAATCGGTTAGCGGGATAAACTGGCGGTGGATGCCCCTTCGCCCAGGCTTGGTACATTTCAGCCATCTTTTGCTTCAGCTTATACATTTCCTCCCTCATTGCATGAATGTCCATTTCTTCTACTTCTTTAAATGGGTCAATAATACTCGTTTCTGGTTCCTGATTAGCCATATTCAATCTGTCTTTCGATCGGGTGTTGTATGAATGAGTTGCCAGAATGTCGACCAGCTAACCACCTGCCTGGACTCAATTCATCAACAACAACATTGTTAGTGGTTAGGTTTTCAACAAGTTGGTAGTCGCACATTTGAGGGATGAATACACCTAAGCAGTTAACTGTTTCTATCATGCATTTGTTCGGTCACTTGCGTCATCCCGGCTTGGTCATTTGCAACTTTCTTTCTTTTTCTTTTTCTTTGTTTTTCTTTGTTTCTTTTTCTTTCTTTATCCTCTCATCGCCATCGTTTCTTTCCTCTCATTTCTCTTTTTTCTTTCTTTCTTTCTTGTTTTTCCCCTCTTTTTTTTCTTTTTTTTTCTTTTGGTTATGGTCGAGTCCTATGGAGATTGCCTACGTATCATGACCCCACATGAATCATACCGAGCGTAGTTTTGGAAAATAAGTGCGAAAAGTAAAGAGACAATTTTTGGAAATTTTCGATTTTTCATTAATAAACATTCTATTACAAACTAGACGCTTTCGGAAAGGAAAATAACAGACTCGAAACCAAACCAAATACAAACTCAAGAACTTCTGACAGACTCTAATGTGAAAGGAAAAATAGACTCTAACAGACAACAGACTCTAAGGAAGAAGAAAATGCAGACTCGAACTACGAATACATTAAAGTTTTAAATTTGGGTGCCCGCAGGGTGTCATTCGGCCTCGCCGCGAGCTTAGGTGTAAGGCCCCTTTCCAGCTGTTCCAATTCATACATGATTTGCTTCACAAATATCATCACTGCGAGAAGAAAGTAGTGTGGGTCATGTTTTCACACACCCGACATTTCTTGGTAATAGCATGAGCAATAGTCAAAATCTTGTCCCTGGTTCGGTCTTTCTCTAGGAGTAGGTGTTCTATCTGATCCCCTGTAGCCTTCAAAACCTGAGAATCATGCAGATGTTGTTTCTGTAACTGTTGTATTTCATCTTCCATCAAGGCCATTAGATCATATCAGTGTTCACTTTCAGTTTCAAAAGCCTTGGCTTGTTTAGCCGCCTCGCTCTCTAGGGTGGTCACCTTCCTTTTTAGACTGGCAATGGTCTTTTCATAATCCTTCCTTGCCTGCTGTAAGTATTGTGTGCGCTCTTTTGTTCTTTTTTCCCATTGTGCCTGGAGTTGTGCTATGGTACCCTCAGATTTCTTCAAATCATCCCGGCACTCACTGATTTCCTTTTTCAACCCTATTATTAACCGCTCATCCGACCGACTCCTTTGTTGGTTGTCAGCGTCTATCCTCATTTGTCGGATTTGGGCTTTCAGTGTTTTTCTTGGGCCAATTTGTTCTTTTCTCCCTGATCGGCATCAACTTGCAGACTCTTTTCAAATTCCAGCTCTCTAATCTGTTGCTTCAGCTTGCCTATTTCTGCCCTGTAACTCTCTTCTTTTGCTAACCAACCCCATTGCTCTTGTGAATCATTAGTAAACTGTTGGACATGGGCTCTTTTGGCGGGCCTTTGGAGAATCTGGAACCTTTTCCCAAACCACGCATTATACTTCGGGTCCACCTCACCTTTAGCCAGATCTCGGACCATAGTCTTAGGCTCGAAGAACCGGTAATCGTTCCACAATTTGCGAATTTTATCTTCCGGGAATGCGGCTGTCGGACTTAACTCAATGACATGCTTGTTCAAGTCTTAATCTTCGGGGACGACTTGAAACCTTCCCAGTTGGCGTAGTACCCGATGGGGAGCATACGGTTGGATACTCCGAACACCCATTAAAAGAATATGACACTCTCCCGCTGACATATATAGCACCTCGGTAACGGGCAACCACCCAAATGCCCATTCAATTTGATCGGCAGTCAATGACCTCAGTCGTATGAGCCAAGCTTCGGTACCCTCAGGAAATGCAATACCCCTTACTCGCTTTTCAAATCCTTCGATACAGCTTAAGCCAGTCAGCCCATAGTTCATGTACCCCGCCCGGTGGCACAGATGTTCTTGCATCCACAACTTAAGTAATAAATTGCAACCTTGGAAAAAATTTCCTCCCTCCCTGCACACAGTCAATGCTCGGTAAATTTCTGACAAAATCAAGGGAACTATAGTGCTATCTGCCCTTTTAATTGCAACATCAACCATCCCCACGAGACTTGTCTCTATTTTCTTATCTTCTCGTGGACAAATCACGATTCCCAAGAATGTCGTTATGAATGCCAAGGTTCGTCTTGCTTCCCATTTACTTCTGTTTCCAGCATGGGTTAGTCCCCGATTTGGTTCTTCGAAACCCCGAGGATTACCATAACGCTGATACAGGAACTGAAGAGTGCAACATCCTCCCGACAAATCATCATTCTGAACACTCCGGCTGATGTTTAGCAAATCCAAAAATTTGTGCGGAGATACCGGTCTTGGTGACAGCAAATATTGACCCCTCAGATTTCCATTCAGACCCGCATAACCCGCGACTTCTTCCAGCGTGGGCGTAAGCTCAAAACCCCCAAAACGAAACACATTGCGGGTCGGGTCCCAAAATGGTATTAAGGCCTCGATGACATCCGGCTTTGGCTTGACATTTAGTAGACTGACAAGACCTCCCAAGATTCTAGCCACTATTTCTTTGCTGCCTTCTCCCAGATCATTCCACCACATGTGGAGCTAGAGGGGGACCTCATTAAGTATGGTGAAAGATTAATTTGCATTTGTGCTCATCCTGCACATTTATTAAGGTGATTAAGAAAAAAGTAAATTTATTTGATTCAAAACAAAACTACTATTTTTATTTTTGTTTTCCAAACTAAAACGAAAGACCCGGTTTTTCAAACACGGCCTTTCAGCACTTCGGAGACGAAGATTTTAAGGCTGTGTGGATTAACCGATCGAAATCTTAAAAATGACCAAAAGTGACTATTTGTGCAAAATCGGCCTTCCGGCGTCCTTTTTGGGGACATTCGTCTATTTTTGACAAAAACGGCATCACCCGACTTATTTATAACGAAAATTAAAATTAGACATTTTTGGCTATTTTTGCAAAAGGGGAGGTTGGATCCGATGAGGGTTGCCTACGTATCTCACATCCGGTGAGAATCAAACCTGCGTAGTTCGGGCAGAGAAACAAGCTATTTTTGAAAACAAGATTCTTTTTCCCCTTTTCCTTTTATAACAAACAAGCAAACTATTTTTCTGCTCCATTTTGAAAACAAGACAAACTAAAATAAAAGACTCTTTTTCACGCATTTTTGCTTTTTGAGTAAAACAAACAATTTTAAAAACATAAAATATTTTATTTTTATTTTTTCAAAATTTCGGCAGAGTTTCGACAGTACTTGGGCATTGGTTTTCTAGAAATAGGTAATTAACTCTCTACACTGCTATTTCCTCTTTTTTTTTCTTTTTCTCAAATTTCTGATATTTCCGAGATTCAGAAGCCGGTCAGCATGCAAGTCCGAACAAATAAATGCACAAAAAACAAGTAGGATGCATCAGGATGGTCTTTTTCATTTCAGGTTGCTTGTCCTAGACGGACCCAACCCCTGTGTTGAGTCCCCTAAGTCAAATGCACATGATGCAAATAAGCGTTCCTACTAGGGATCCGACATGAAGTTGAGTTATTCTAGGTTCAGAACCTGGGTGTTTGTTCTAGACCTGGCTTACCCGAGCGGACAGCTCGAGCCGAGGGGGGGCAGCGTACCGGGAATACAGAAGCTTCGCCGGCTTTGCAACTTGTCCGAACCTCGTTCTAAATTTGGGATATGACTCTAATAGAAAAGAAGTCACACGAAGTGCACACTTTTTCATAATTTAGAAGACTCAGAGAGAAGAGGGATTTCGCAACAGTTTATATATACAATTCAACAAATATCAAAGCGGTAAAACATTTATCACGATAGCATGGAACATGTAGTAAAATCAGATAAAGCCAAATATAACAATTACACTAAGCTCAAATTCTTAAACCCTGAACAAGAGTTCTGGGTTTGTGTCCCTAACAGAGTCGTCAAAGCTGTCACACCTCCTTTTTCACCTACATCCCCGCAAGGGCGTAAATGCGTTTTTCCACTTAAAGAACAATCGGAACAGGATTTATTATTATTTATTCAGAGCCGCCACTTGGGAGATTAATGGTGTCCCAATTCACCGGTTGAATCCCGAACCGAGGAACATATGACTCTGTTAACAATCCGCGAACCAGAAACTGAGTAAGGAATTCTGTTAACCCGGGAGAAGGTGTTAGGCATTCCTGGGTTCCATGGTTCTAGCACGGTCGCTCAACTGTCGTATTTGGCTTATTTATCTGATTTTAATACATTTTGAACTTATGTGCCAATTTTAACTTTCAACCGCTTTTACTCAATTTTTAAAAGAAAGTTGAACGTCGTCTAAAACATGTCTTTAGATTGCGTCACATGAAATGCACTCGCAATCCTGAACACATTTTATTCAACATTTTGGGATTTGATTTGGGTCACATGAAATGCACACCCGAGTTTAAGAAAGTAATTTTATTAAAATACGCGCCTAAAGCGACTAACACGTTATTATCTTTGGGGGGGAATGAAATTCGCTAAACGGCCCATCCCGAATTCTAAGTAATTTAATACAGACATTTATTGAGGACCCCGCGATTTAGGCATTTTATTTAGCGAGGCTCATCTCAGTTTATTATTTAAAAGGCAAACCTAAAAGCAACTATGATTTTCTATTTTTCTTTTTCTCTAATAATAAAAGAAAAAGTCCTAATTAATTTGTTACTGGACCAAATAATAATTCTGCACCACAGTCTAGCCATTGGGCTCCAGGATAAGCCCAACAAAGAGAAATTACACCAGGTCTATACCCCAAAATTGGCCAGTCGCAGACCTTGGCCCAGGTCCAAACGTGAAGGGAATTAAAGCTGGACCTGGGCCCGCGTCAGAGGAGCTGAAGCTCAAACTGCTGGAAACAGGCCGCTGGGCCTTGATCTTTATACCAAGCAAACTTAATTCAATTAAAACGAATACTACTTAATTTTCTTCAAGTTATTCCATGTGCACTCTATAATTTGTAACAAGTAAGAACAAGGAACACCTACTCAAATTAGCAAGCACTGATCATTTTGATTCCAATTTCAAGCTTGGGTTATGCCTAACTAATGTATTACCACAATATTCCGAAGGCAATGGAGTGATTAACGACTAAGTTGAGCTATCAAACACACTTCACCAATTTAAGTGCCTATTCCCTGATCTTAAGCTCAAATTACTGGTGTCAAAACTAAAGTGCTGCACTTACTAAAACAATTATTAGTCCCGATTTTAACATTATCATGATCTACATTCTGATTTCAAGGCCAATTTTTAGCTGTAATGAATAATTATCACATGAATTCAAGATACACTACACTAAAACTACTATTCAGAATGAACAAATTCTAATTCAAATTTAACAGTCCAATATCGTTCAAAGTCCAGATTATTACACATCAAATCTGATTTGCATCAAACAATGTACACACTAACTAACATTTATCTAGCCATCAGTGTACAACACATAGAGAACATGAACATGCTGATCTCATTTCTATTTCAATAGCTACATCAAGGTAGATTTGAGACGTGTACCTGGAGTATGAAATACAAAAGGAAAGAGAGAGAGGTCAGCAACAGCAAGTGTAACATCAGTTTGGATTTCAAACAGCAGCAAACACAGCCAGTTCAGCCCAAAAACAATTCAGCAGTCCAGAAACATTTTAAAACTCAATAGGACCAGTAGATCTACCTATAACAATACCAGATAACCAGAAAATGAACCCAACACATCAACATCTTTAGCATATAACCCATAGTCAACTCGATTGTATCAGATTTAATACCCAGATGACTCGAATCACCTTCAGACCTCAAACATCAACTAGTAACAAAGGAATTCAAATTGTTTTGGATCCTAGCTAAGCTAGAAAATTGCGCTAGATGCTGAGGTTCAAAATAGCCTAAGGAAAAGCAATGTAACAGTTGTTTTTTTCGAGTTTTCTATTGTTTTTTTGGATTTTCTACTGGATTTTTTTTCGAAACTAAAATCTAGAAGAAGATTTTTGAACTTCCAATGATTTGAAATTCAAATTTTAGGCTCAGATCTGCAGAGAGGGTTTTGGGGGAAATTTTTGGGGTTCCAACTTGTGTGTTAAGGCAAAGAGGCATGCCTTTTATAGACAAAGATGAGGGCAGCCCCTTAATTTCTGTTTACAATTCAGTCCCTTATTTATTTTTAGATTAGTCCTTTAGTTATTGACTTGTTCCTCAAGTAAGTGCAATTATTTTCTGAATTCTCACCCTAAAACCCCTTCTAGAATGCTCTAGGAAGTTCAAGTAACAACTACAAGATTCTTTACCCTATCATTCCTAAACTACCTTTGCAATGCCCTGTTATTTACCCCAAACTAACCAACCCTTCACCTCAGTTAAAACTATGGTTTAATTAAACAAACTCTAAATCAAATGTTCATAAGCAGATAATCACCTAAAATCAAACTAGCTAGACATATTAAGCTAAATACGAAGTTAAACCTATTAATGAACTATTCTTAGAAACTAAATCAAAGTGAAGAAATTAACTAAAACGAGAATTAAACCTATCATCACAGACTCCAATTGTACATGAAATTGCAACATCAATCAACTTGAAAAAAAATGAAACATCAAAATTTAAACTAAACTAAACACTGAACAAGAACTAATTCTTATACTAATGAAAAAATTAACATTTAACAGAACTCGAACAACAATCAAATAAGAAAACTTCAATTACTAACCCTAGATGGATAACACCGAATCCAGATCAATTAATGAAGCAAAATCGTCAAGAAGAGAGGATAATTCGAAAATACAATGAAGAGAGAAACTCACTGATTTCAAACCTTCGACTCGACTGACTTCTCACTTGGTTTCCAAACAATATTATGTGCTTGTTCTTTCCAAGAACACTCACATAATACAACTTGAAACCATATGGGCCCTTGTCTAACCGGAGAAATTCCAGAAACGTCAACAGAAACCCTAGATCCAAAATTCGCGGCGGTCCAGTGGGATTCGAAGGAAATTAGTCAAAGGTTTAGGAAAAGGGTGTTGATAGGAGTATGTGGTATGATTTTGGGGAGGTTTAGACGAATTTGGGTTTTGGCCGAAAAACTTCGCTTCAAGATTCGAACCGTTGGGCTATGATTCGAGGAATGCTATGGCCAGATTCGAGATGAGGGAGAAGAGGAGATTCTAGGGTGTTATTTTTGGTCTGGATTGGAGTGGTTACCGTCGTCGCCGCCGGCGAGCTTGACGGAGCGTATAGAGGCGGCGTCTCTAGAGTTTGTGTAGGGGTGAGTTCTGAGAGACGAGATAGGGGGTGAAGGGGTTCGGACAGTCTTATACTAATAAGACCCCACTTCTCCACCGTTGGATTGATTAACCTCGACGGCCTGGATTGATCGACGCCAAACGGCATCGTTTTAGTTATGCAAATGGGCGGACCGGGTAGAAGCTACTAGGCTGGGTCATTTCGGGTGTGTATTTGGGCTGAAGAAACGAATTAAACGGCCCACTTCGTTGTACCAGTCCACTTATCCCTTTTTATTTGTATTCTCTTTATTTCTTTTATCTATTTTTGTATTTCATTTTGTATTTTTCTGATTTTGTAAAAAAGCAAAAGTAAAATAGAGTCCTAATATATTTCAAAGTTAAACTAATTAACTCCTAAAATTGTTTAAAATCTATTTCATGACAAATTCAACAATTAACAATTAAAAATGCAAAAGTGGACTATTTTTGTTATTTTCTTTATATTTTGTTCCAAAAACAAACTATCCCCTAATTAATCCTAAAATATGAAGTTAAATCCTAAATGCAAATGCCAAATGTATATTTATTTTTGTATTTTCATATGATTTAAAATGCACAAAAAATGCAAATAATTAACAGGAAATGACACAAAATTCACAAAAATTGTAAAATAATGAAAAAGATCATTTTGTTTGAATTTTGGGAATAATTCATATATAGGGCAAAAATCACGTGCTCATAGCTACCCCTCTTTGCTCGGAAACATGAAAAGTTTTCGGGCAAAGATAAGTGAGCGAATACGAGCGATTTTTGCCCATGTTTGAAGATTCCGTGTGAAGCATTTTTTTGGAAAAAGCTTGACTGCACCCTACTTTAGAGGTTGCCTACATATCCTGGGCTAAACAGGAATCAGGTCAGTGTAGTTCAGGAGTGTCTGGTAGCTGGGACCCCAAGAGCTGTGATTTCACTGCGATTGCTGCTGCTGCTGCTCGTTGACCTTCCTTATTACACCATGTCAAAAATAAAAGAAGCTAAACTAAGCTATGACCTATGAATTACAAGATCCTATCAAAATTCTTCAAACTTGTTCTTGTACTTCCTTGTTGCTTTGTTGTCTTGTGTTCCCTTGGTAAAATCCCTTGTTGCCATTGCAAACTACAAACTGAGGTGTTGTTCCTTTCTTCAAATTGCTGAACTTGAATGTATTCCCTTGTTGTACGGGTGGGCTCCCGACTTCTGGACTTGGACTTGAAAGTATTCCCTTGTTGTACGGATGGGCTCCCGACTTCCAAACTTAAAGGTATTCCCATGCTATCCGGGCGGGCTCCTGACTCCTAAACTTGAAATGTATTCCCTGCTCTCCAGGCGGGCTCCTGACTTCTGAACTTGAAATGTATTCCCTGCTCTCCAGGCGGGCTCCTGACTTCTGAACTTGAAATGTATTCCCTGCTCTCCAGGCAGGCTCCTGACTTCTGAACTTGAAATGTATTCCCTGCTATCCAGGCGGGCTCCTGACTTCTAAACTTGAAATGTATTCCCTGTTATCCAGGCGGGCTCCTGACTTCACAAAATAGACAAAACAAAGAATTTTGAAAGCTAAAACTTTAAATTGTACTCCTTTGTTCTCTAGGCGGGCTCCTGACTGCTGCGATTGAATGTATTCCCTGCTCTCCAGGGCGGGCTCCTGACTTCTGAACTTGAAATGTATTCTCTGCTCTCCAGACGGGCTCCTGACTTCTGAACTTGAAATGTATTCCCTGCTATCCAGGCGGGCTCCTGCCTTCTGAACTTGAAATGTATTCCCTGCTCTCCAAGCGGGCTCCTGACTTCTGAACTTGAAATGTATTCCCTGCTATCCAGGCGGGCTCCTGACTTCTAAACTTGAAATGTATTCCCTGTTATCCAGGCGGGCTCCTGACTTCACAAAATAGACAAAACAAAGAATTTTGAAAGCTAAAACTTTAAATTGTACTCCTTTGTTCTCTAGGCGGGCTCCTGACTGCTGCGATTGAATGTATTCCCTGCTCTCCAGGCGGGCTCCTGACTTCAACAAAACATACAAAAACAAAGAAAATTTTCTGTCCCAGTTTAGTAACTGGGCCCACAGGTGAGTGTTACTGAATTATTTACCAACTATTATGAAGAATTTGAAAACTAAGTCCTATTACCTGGGGAGGTCCTGACAATTCCTAACAATTATGAACTTAATTTATATTTTCTAAAGGTATTACTCCCACTACATTATGCCATTTACAAGGTTTTTAAACTACCTCCTATTATCCAGGAAGGTCCTGACAACTCCTAACAATTACAAGCCTAAGGTATTATTCTCGCTATATCGTGTTATCTACAAGAGTTTTTGAACTACATCCTATTATCCCGGATGGTCCTGACAACTTCTTCTTGAATTTTATCCTAAACATGCAAACTTTGCAACCAACTTACATTCCCCTATGCTATTCATGATTATTTTACATTTAATCAAACCACACTTTGCGGTCAAACCTGATTACTGCTTGTTTTTCCCTCCTGGAGGGTCTCTCCAATACAACCGACGTTTCTGCCCTTGTTTCAATCAAAGAAAATTTCATCAGTTTATAATGGTGGTTAGCTGATGGCATTCTTGCTGAAAATCCTTCCACTGTATTGCTTTATTTTAACCAGCTTCCCCGAACTAGCCCCGAACCGCTTGCCTTCTTCTTGTCTTTCAAACCCCTGACTTTGACAAACTGAGTGTTCTGTACCCATGTTGTTGTTTCACACCTCTGAACCTTTTATCTAAACCTTTGCACTTCCCACGACATTTCCCAATCATCCCACTGATGACACTTCCGGTGATTCCCCATACTCCACTTTACATCAGGTTGTTGCTGACATGCTCAGACCACATTGTGCTTTACCATTTTCGGAAGCTGGTAGTGAGCTTTGAAATCCCTTCCCGCTTGTTTTGCACAGAACTAACATAGAACATCTTAGACAGATAAAAACCCCAAAAGAAATGAAATGCAATGATTTTACGAGTTAAGGATAGGGATAATCCAAAACCGAATGACTACTGAAAAGAAAAGGGAAAGAAACTTATCTGACCGGAAAAGCTGGTACCAATGGTCATGACATGCATTTCGGACTAATCGGCCCAATCTGTCCAACTACCCAGCTCTTGGTCGCCACACTTTGTTGCCCCAGAATTTCCATCACTTGATTACTTTACCCAAACCTTAACCTTGTTCATCTTGCGGCGCCTTGAAAGATTTTCACTAGCATACCTCTTTCATTCATTCATCTCTCAACTCACATCGCCTTACGGTGCTCGCGAGAGTTTTCACCGATAAGACTCTCTCATTTTAATTTCTCTCAACTCACATTGCCTTACGGTGCCCGTGAGGGTTTTCACCAATAAGACTCTCTCATTTTAATTTCACTCAACTCACATTGTCTTACGGTGCCCGTGAGGGTTTTCACCAATAAGACTCTCATTTTATTTTCTCTCCTTGCTTGTACCAGAGTGTTGCCTCTGACGTGAATTACTTTTACCTGCTTGACTTGGCATTTCTCAAAGACTGATCAGAAGGTCTTTCTTTGGACCGTAATGTGGGCTTTGGACGGGGTTAGAAAGAAAGGGTATGAAAGGCACAAAACAATTTCAAAATGGGTTAAAATTACAACTTTCGGAATCTAATTTCTTTCACAACAACCACAACTTCTGCCCCAGTTTCTTGCTTTGGGACTTTTAGATTTTTATTTTGGTATGACTGAATCTCAGCGAGGCTGCCTACGTACCCTTTCGGGATCAAGTCAAATGTAGTTCACATCATAGAGACTACGTTGTTGTTTTTTTTTTTCTTTTCTTTTCTTTTCTTTCTTCTTTTCACTTTCAATTTTCTTCTTGTTTTCTTTTCTTTCTTTTCTTCCTTTCTTTTCACTTTTCTTTCTTTTTCTTTTTCTTTTCATTTTCTTTTCTTCTGCACTCGCGTTTTTTAATGGTGCCATTGATTCTGAAAGAGGGATATGAAAGAAAATAAGTAAGGCTCAAAGGGGATGACAAGGGGTAAAAGTGTTTAAATAGAAGAACAAAACGCCTTCGTCATTTCAATCTTTAAAATATGCCAAATACAAACAAGTACAATCAAAATAAAGAAATCATACATAGTATCTCTTGACCGCATCGGAATTGATGGCCATTTCTACACATTTTTCTTCCACATCTATCAGATATAATACACCATTAGACAACACTCTGGTTACGACAAATCGTCCCTGCCAATTTGGAGCGAACTTTCCTTTTGCTTCGGCCCAATGAAGCAAAATACGTCACAACACTAACTGTTTCACTTCAAACTTCCTCGAACGCACATTCTTGTTGTACGCTCTTGCATTCTTTGCTGGTACAACTAACCATGACACACTGATGCCAATCTCTTCTCATCAATCAAACTCAAATGTTCAAGGCGAGTGAAACCGTCATCATGTTCCAACTCATTATCACACTCAGTTTCTTGTATTATTACTTCAAAATAAGACCGGCTTTCAAGACTGGGTCGAGGACTCCTCATGACTGTCATGTTATTGATATCAGCATAAAAAGAACTGTACAGAGAAAAAAAAAGAACTGAAACAGAATTAAGAATGAAAGAAAGAAAATTGCATTTCATTGAAGGAAAAGATAACAGGGTTTTAACTCATCCAAACAGACGAAACATAGTATTTGGACTACAGACCTTGGAATAACCCAGATAGCTTAAAGAAAAACAAGACCCACTAACAAGACTTCCAGTCGTTGACTTTTGCCCATGGTCAGACGAACTGCGTATTTGCCTTATTTGACCCTCCCTCTGCTTCAACCATGTTTACCTCAGCGAACAACATTTCTTTGAATTCCTTTCCCTTATATGTCCCCCTACCTATTCATAACTCCAAGGAATAGTTTTGTTGTTGGTCAACGGCAACTGAGTTGCTGGCTTTACGATAACAGGCTCTATGCGAGCTCCCATCACAACTATCATAGGTTTGTTTGCTACCCCTTGCACCACCACTTTGACTGGCTCGGGTTTTACGGCAACAATGCTTGACGACCCTTTCTCTGCTACCATAGTTGGCTTATTGTCTACCCTTTCAACTTGACCACTGATTTCCCACTGGTTACCTTTTCTTTTGAACTGGTTTCACTTGAACGGATTATCATCACCGTCTGCGAGGGCTTCTTAGGCTCCCATAACTTGTGTATCAACTCAATCATATGGGTCTCATGGTGAGCTGGCAGCAGATTCTCGTTGATATTTGGTGCTTTTGGGGCCTAAACCTCGATCCGATGAGTATCGATAAGCTCTTGCACAGCTGTTTTCAGTTTCCAACACTTCTCTGTGTCATGTCCCAGGGCCCCTGAACAATACTCACAACTTACCGAGTGGTCAAGATTTCTGGGAAGGGGATTCAGCATTTTTGCAACGTCCTCTTTCTTCTTCTTTCCAAGTACACATCCAGTACCGTTTTGAATGGCCTGGGTGGTTGCTTTGATTGTTGAATAACTCATGATCTTATTGGACTTGAGTCCTTCCTCAACAATGCCTCCCATTTTCACAACTTCATTAAAGGACTTGCCCACGGCCGACACCAAATAACCAAAATAAATGGGCTCCAAAGCCTGCAAGAAATAATCAACCATTTCACTTTCTTTCATCGGGGGGTCAACCCTCGTTGCTTGTTCCATCCAACGGAACCCATATTCTCGGAAGCTCTCTCTAGGCTTCTTCTCGATCTTTGTCAACGACAGTCGATCTGGGATGATTTCAAGATTATATTGAAAATGACAGGCGAAGGCTTGGGCCAAATCGTCCCAGGTGTACCACCTGTTGTGGTCTTGTCTAGTGTACCTTTCTAACGCTGATCCTCTCAAACTTTGGATGAAATATGCCATCAGCAATTCATCTCTTCCTCCTGCTCCTCTCATCTTGCTACTGAATCCCCTTAAATGTGCTACTGGGTCGCCATGCCTGTCGTACAGATCAAACTTAGGCATCTTGAACCTGGCCGGTAACTGAACATCTGGGAACAGACATAAATCTTTATAGGCCACACTTACTTGGCCCCCTAACCCCCTCATGTCTCGGAATGATTGCTCCAGGCTTTTGACCTTTCTGATTATCTCTTCCTGCTCGGGGGTTTTTGGGCGATTTCTCGATGTCTGCCGTGAGATCAAGATGAGGGGTGTAAGAGTAGGGTTCTGGAACTTTGAAGGTAGGCTCAGGGGGATAATTCTTGTTGTCATGAGTCTGGAACAGAGGTTCACTAGAGGATCAGTGTAGGGTAGCAGGCGGAGGTACCACAAAAACGGGAGTGATTGGCGGAAGAGGGTACGGGACTTGTTTGGGTGGAGGAGCCTGTGATGTATGAGAAGTGGTGCCTTGGCACTGTTGGTAGAGGGGAAAGGCTGGAGATGAGTGCACAGTGGGAGGCTCCTGAGGTTGAGCCAACGGTGGGATATAAGCGGGGTTAGTGGGATAAACTGGCAGTGGATGTCCCTTCGCCCAGGCTTGGTACATTTCAGCCATCTATTGCTTCAGCTTATACATTTCCTCCCTAATTGCATGAACGTCCATTTCTTCTACTTCTTCCGATGGGTCAACAATACTCGTTTCTGGTTCCTGATTGGCCATATTCAATCTGTCTTTTGATCGGGTGTTGTATGAATGAGTTGCCAGAATGCCGACCAGCTAACCACCTGCCTGGACTAAATTCATCAACAACAACATTGTTAGTGGTTAGGTTTTCAACAAGTTGGTGGTCGCACATTTGAGGGATGAATACACCTAAGCAGTTAATCGTTTCTATCATGCATTTGTTCGGTCGCTTGCGTCATCCCGGCTTGGTCATTTGCAACTTTCTTTCTTTTTCTTTTTCTTTGTTTTTCTTTGTTTATTTTTCTTTCTTTATCCTCTCATCGCCATCGTTTCTTTCCTCTCATTTCTCTTTTTTTTTTCTTTTCTTTCTTGTTTTTCCCCTCTTTCTTTTTTCTTTTTTTTCTTTTGGTTATGGTCGAGTCATATGGAGATTGCCTTCGTATCATGACCCCACATGAATCATACCAAGCGTAGTTCTGGAAAATAAGTGCGAAAAGTAAAGAGACAATTTTTGGAAATTTTCGATTTTTCATTAATAAACATTCTATTACAAACTGGACACTTTCGGAAAGGAAAATAACATACTCGAAACCAAACCAAAAACAAACTCAAGAACTTCTAACAGACTCTGATGCGAAAGGAAAAACAGACTCTAACAGACAACAGACTCTAAGGAAGAAGAAAATGCAGACTCGAACTACGAATACATTAAAGTTTTAAATTTGGGTGCCCGCGGGGCGTCATTCGACCTCGCCGCGGGCTTAGGTGTAAGGCCCCTTTTCTAGCTGTTCCAATTCATACATGATTTGCTTCACAAATATCATCACTGCTGAGAAAAAAGTAGTGTGGGTCATGTTTTTACACACCCGACATTTCCTGGTAATAGCATGAGCAATAGTCAAAATCTTGTCCCTGGTTCGGTCTTTCTCTAGGAGTAGGCATTCTATCTGATCCCCTCTAGCTTCAAAACCTGAGAATCATGCAGATGTTGTTTCTGTAACTGCTGTTTTTCATCTTCCATCAAGGCCATTAGATCATAGCAGTGTTCACTTTCGGTTTCAAAATCCTTGGCTTGTTTAGCCGCCTCGCTCTCTAGGGTGGTCACCTTCCTTTTTAGACTGGCAATGGTCTTTTCATAATCCTTCCTTGCCTGCTATAAGTATTATGTGCGCTCTTTTGTTCTTTTTGCCCATTGTGCCTGGAGTTGTGCTATGGTACCCTCAGATTTCTTCAAATCATCCTGGCACTTACTGATTTCCTTTTTCAACCCTTTTATTAACCGCTCATCCGACCGACTCCTTTGTTAGTTGTCAGCATCTATCCTCATTTGTCGGATTTGGGCTTTCAGCGCCTCATTTTCTTGGGCCAATTTGTTCTTTTCTCCCTGATCGGCATCAACTTGCAGACTCTTTTCAAATTCCAGGTCTCTAATCTGTTGCTTCAGCTTGCCTATTTCTGCCCTGTAACTCTCTTCTTTTGCTAACCAACCCCATTGCTCTTGTGAAGCATTAGTAAACTGTTGGACATGGGCTCTTTTGGAGGGCCTTTGGAGAATCTAGAACCTTTTCCCAAACCACGCATTATACTTCGGGTCTACCTCACCTTTAGCCAGATCTCGGACCATAGTCTTAGGCTCGAGGAACCGGCATTTGTTCCACAATTTGCGAATTTTATCTTCCGGGAATGTGTCTCTCGGACTTAACTCAATGACGTGCTTGTTCAAGTCTTTATCTTTGGGGACGACTTGAAACCTTCCCAGCTGGCGTAGTACCCGATGGGGAGCATACGGTTGGATACTCCGAACACCCATTAAAAGAATATGACACTCTCCCGCTGACATATATAGCACCTCGGTAACGGGCAACCACCCAAATGCCCATTCAGTTTGATCGGCAGTCAATGACCTCAGTCGTATGAGCCAAGCTTCGGTACCCTCAGGAAATGCAATACCCCTTACCCGCTTTTCAAATTCTTCGATACAGCTTAACCCAGTCAGCCCATAGTTCATGTACCCCGCCTGGTGGTACAGATGTTCTTGCATCCACAACTAAAGTAATAAATTGCAACCTTGGAAAAAATTTCCTCCCTCCCTGCACACAGTCAATGCTCGGTAAATTTCTGACAAAATCAAGGGAACTATAGTGCTATCTGCCCTTTTAATTGCAACATCAACCATCCCCACGAGACTTGTCTCTATTTTCTTATCTTCTCGTGGACAAATCACGATTCCCAAGAATGTCGTTATGAATGCCAAGGTTCGTCTTGCTTCCCATTTACTTCTGTTTCCAGCATGGGTTAGTCCCCGATTTGGTTCTTCGAAACCCCGAGGATTACCATAACGCTGATACAGGAACTGAAGAGTGCAACATCCTCCCGACAAATCATCATTCTGAACACTCCGGCTGATGTTTAGCAAATCCAAAAATTTGTGCGGAGATACCGGTCTTGGTGACAGCAAATATTGACCCCTCAGATTTCCATTCAGACCCGCATAACCCGCGACTTCTTCCAGCGTGGGCGTAAGCTCAAAACCCCCAAAACGAAACACATTGCGGGTCGGGTCCCAAAATGGTATTAAGGCCTCGATGACATCCGGCTTTGGCTTGACATTTAGTAGATCGACAAGACCTCCCAGGATTCTAGCCACTATTTCTTTGTTGCCTTCTTCCAGATCATTCCACCACATGTGGAGCTGGAGGGGGACCTCATTAAGTATGGTGAAAGATTAATTTGCATTTGTGCTCATCCTGCACATTTATTAAGGTGATTACGAAAAAGGTAAATTTATTTGATTCAAAACAAAACTACTATTTTTTTTTTATTTTCAAACTAAAATGAAAGACCCGGTTTTTCAAACACGGCCTTTCAGCACTTCGGAGACAAAGATTTTAAGGCTGTGTGGATTAACCGATCGAAATCTTAAAAATGACCAAAGGTGGCTATTTATGCAAAATCAGCCTTCCGGCGTCCCTTTTGGGGACATTCGTCTATTTTTGACAAAAACGGCATCACCCGACTTATCTATGATGAAAATTAAAATTTGACATTTTTGGCTATTTTTGCAAAAGGGGAGGTTGGACCCGATGAGGGTTGCCTACGTATATCACATCCGGTGAGAATCAAACCTGTGTAGTTCGGGTAGAGAAACAAGTTATTTCTGAAAACAAGATTCTTTTTCCTCTGTTCCTTTTATAACAAACAAACAAACTATTTTTCTTCTTCATTTTGAAAACAAGACAAACTAAAATAGAAGACTCTTTTTCACGCATTTTTGCTTTTTGAGTAAAACAAACAATTTTAAAAACATAAAATATTTTATTTTTATTTTTTCAAAATTTCGGCAGAGTTTCGACAGTATTTGGGCATTGGTTTTCTAGAAATAGGTAATTAACTCTCTACACTGCTATTTCCTCTTCTTTTTTCCTCAAATTTCTAATATTTCCGAGATTCAGAAGCCGGTCAGCATGCAAGTCCGAACAAATAAATGCACAGAAAACAAGTATGATACATCAGGATGGTCTTTTTCATTTCAGGTTGCTTGTCCTAGACGGACCCAACCTCTGTGTTGAGTCCCCTAAGCCAAATGCACATTATGCAAATAAGCGTTCCTACTAGGATCCGGCATGAAGTTGAGTTATTCTAGGTTCAGAACCTGGGTGTTTGTTCTAGACCTGGCTTACCCGAGCGGACAGCTCGAGCCGAGGGGGGCAGCGTACCGGGAATACAGAAGCTTCGTCGGCTTTGCAACTTGTCTGAACCTCGTTCTAAATTTGGGATATGACTCTAACAGAAAAGAAGTCACACGAAGTGCACACTTCTTCATAATTTAGAAGACTCAGAGAGAAGAGGGATTTCGCAACAGTTTATATATACAATTCAACAAATATCAAAGCGGTAAAACATTTATCACAATAGCATGGAACATGTAGGAAAATCAGATAAAGCCAAATATAACAATTACACTAAGCTCGAATTCTTAAACCCTGAACCAGAGTTCTGGGTTTGTGTCCCCAGCAGAGTTGCCAGAGCTGTCACACCTCCTTTTTCACCTACATCCCCGCAAGGGCGTAAAGGCGTTTTTCCACTTAAAGGACAATCGGAACGAAATTTATTATTATTTATTCAGAGCCGCCACTTGGGAGATTAATGGTGTCCCAAGTCACCGGTTGAATCCCGAACCGAGGAACATATGACTCTGTTAACAATCCGCGGACCAGAAATCTGAGTAAGGAATTCTGTTAACCCGGGAGAAAGTGATAGGCATTCCTGGGTTCCGTGGTTCTAGCACGGTCGCTCAACTGTCGTATTTGGCTAATTTATCTGATTTTAATACATTTTGAACCTATGTGCCAATTTTAACTTTCAACCGCTTTTACTCAATTTTTAAAAGAAAGTTGAACGTCGTCTAAAATATGTCTTTAGATTGCGTCACATGAAATGCACCCGCAATCCTGAACACATTTTATTCAACATTTTGGGATTTGATTTGGGTCACATGAAATGCACACCCGAGTTTAAGAAAGTAACTTTATTAAAATACGCGCCTAAAGCGACTAATGCGTTATTATCTTTGGGGGGCGTGAAATTCGCTAAACGGCCCATCCCGATTCTAAGTAATTTAATACAGACATTTATTGAGGACCCCGCGATTTAGGCATTTTATTTAGCGGGGCTCATCTCAGTTTATTATTTAAAAGGCAAACCTAAAAGCAACTATGATTTTCTATTTTTATTTGTCTCTAATAATAAAAGAAAAAGTCCTAATTAATTTGTTACTGGACCAAATGATAATTCTGCACCACAGTCTAGCCATTGGGCTCCAGGATAAGCCCAACAAAGAGAAATTACATCCAGGTCTGTACCCCAAAATTGGCCAGTCGCAGACCTTGGCCCAGGTCCAAACGTGAAGGGAATTAAAACTGGACCTGGGCCCGCGTCAGAGGAGCTGAAGCTCAAACTGCTGGAAACAGGCCGCTGGGCCTTGATCTTTGTACCAAGAAAACTTAATTCAATTAAAACGAATACTACTGAATTTGCTTCAAGCTATTCCATGTGCACTCTATAATTTGTAACAAGTAAGAACAAGGTACACCTACTCAAATTAGCAAGCACTGATCATTTTGATTCCAATTTCAAGCTTGGGTTATGCCTAGCTAATGTATTACCACAATATTCCGAAGGTAATGGAGTGATTAACGACTAAGTTGAGCTATCAAACACACTTCACCAATTTAAGTGCCTATTCCCTGATCTTAAGCTCAAATCACTGGTGTCAAAACTAAAGTGCTGCACTTACTAAAACAATTATTAGTCCCGATTTTAACATTATCATGATCTACATTCTGATTTCAAGGCCAATTTTTAGCTGTAATGAATAATTATCACATGAATTCAAGATACACTACACTAAAACTACTATTCAGAATGAACAAATTCTAATTCAAATTTAACAGTCCAATATCGTTCAAAGTCCAGATTATTACACATCAAATCTGATTTGCATCTAACAATGTACACACTAACTAACATTTATCTAGCCATCAGTGTACAACACATAGAGAACATGAACATGCTGATCTCATTTCTATTTCAATAGCTACATTAAGGTAGTTTTGAGACGTGTACCTGGAGTATGAAATACAATAGGAAAGAGAGAGAGGTCAGCAACAGCAAGTGTAACATCAGTTTGGATTTCAAACAGCAGCAAACACAGCCAGTTCAGCCCAGAAACAATTCAGTAGTCCAGAAACATTTTAAAACCCAATAGGACCAGTAGATCTACCCATAACAATACCAGATAACCAGAAAATGAACCCAGCACATCAACATCTTTAGCATATAACCCACAGTCAACTCGATTGAATCAGATTTAATACCCAGATGACTCGAATCACCTTCAGACCTCAAACATCAACTAGAAATAAAGGAATTCAAACAGTTTTGGATCCTAGCTAAGCTAGAAAATTGTGTTAGATGCTGAGGTTCAAAATAGCCTAAGGAAAAGCAATGTAACAGTTGTTTTTTTCGAGTTTTCTATTGTTTTTTTGGATTTTCTACTGGATTTGTTTTTGAAACTAAAATCTAGAAGAAGATTTTTGAACTTCCATTGATTTGAAATTCAAATTTTAGGCTCAGATCTGCAGAGAGGGTTTTGGGGGAAATTTTTGGGGTTCCAACTTGTGTGTTAAGGCAAAGAGGCATGCCTTTTATAGACAAAGATGAGGGCATCCCCTTAATTTCTGTTTACAATTCAGTCCCTTATTTATTTTCAGATTAGTCCTTTAGTTATTGACTTGTTCTTCAAGTAAGTGCAATTATTTTCTGAATTCTCACCCTAAAACCCCTTCTAGAATGTTCTAGGAATTTAAAGTAACAACTACAAGATTCTTTACCCTATCATTCCTAAACTACCCTTGCAATGCCCTGTTATTTACCCCAAACTGACCAACCTTTCACCTCAGTTAAACTATGGTTTAATTAAACAAACTCTAAATCAAATGTTCATAAGCAGATAATCACCTAAAATCAAACTAGCTAGACATATTAAGCTAAATACGAAGTTAAACCTATTAATGAACTATTCTTAGCAACTAAATCAAAGTGAAGAAATTAACTAACTAAAACGAGAATTAAACCTATCATCACAGACTTCAATTATACATGAAATTTAAAGCAACATCAATTGACTTGGAAAAAAAACGAAACATCAAAATTTAAACTAAACTAAACACTGAACAAGAACTAATTCTTATACTAATGACAAAATTAACATTTAACAGAACTCGAACAACAATTAAATAAGGAAACTTCAATTACTAACCCTAGATGGATAACACCGAATCCAGATCAATTAATGAAGCAAAATCGTCAAGAAAAGAGGATAATTCGAAAATACAACGAAGAGAGAAACTCACTGATTTCAAACCTTCGACTCGACTGACTTGTTACTTGGTTTCCAAACAATATTGTGTGCTTGTTCATTCCAAGAACACTCACATAATACAACTTGAAACCATATGGGCCCTTGGCTAACCCGAGAAATTCCAGAAACGTCGACAGAAATCCTAGATCCAAAATTCGCAGCGGTCCAGTGGGATTCGAAGTAAATTAATCAAAGGTTTAGGAAAAGGGTTGTGAGTGGAGTATGTGGTCCGATTTTGGGGAGGTTTAGACAAATTTGGGTTTCGGTCGGAAAACTTCGCTTCAAGATTCGAACCGTTCGGCTATGATTCGAGGAATGCTATGGCCAGATTCGAGATGAGGGAGAAGAGGAGATTCTAGGGTGTTATTTTGGTCTGGACTGGAGTGGTTACCGTCGTCGCCGCCGGCGAGCTTGACGGAGCGTATAGAGGCGGCGTCTCTAGGGTTTGTGTAGAGGTGAGTTCTTAGAGACGAGATAGGGGGGTGAAGGGGATCGGACAGTCTTATACTAATAAAACCCCACTTCTCTACCATTGGATTGATTAACCTCGACGGCCTGGATTGATCGATGCCAAACGACGTCATTTTAGGTATGCAAATGGGCGGACCGGGTGGAGGCTACTGGGCTGGGTCATTTTGGGTGTGTATTTGGGCTGAAGAAACGAATTAAACGGCTCACTTCGTTGTACCAGTCCACTTCTCCCTTTTTATTTGTATTCTCTTTATTTCTTTTATCTATTTTTGTATTTTTGTATTTTTTCTGATTTTGTAAAAATGCAAAAGTAAAATAGAGTCCTAATATATTTCAAAGTTAAACTAATTAACTCCTAAAATTGTTTAAAATCTATTTCATGACAAATTCAACAATTAACAATTAAAAATGCAAAAGTGGACTATTTTTGTTATTTTCTTTATATTTTGTTCCAAAAACAAACTATCCCCTAATTAATCCTAAAATATGAAGTTAAATCCTAAATGCAAATGCCAAATGTATATTTTTTTTTGTATTTTCATATGAATTAAAATGCACAAAAAATGCAAACAATTAACAGGAAATGACACAAAATTCACAAAATTGTAAAATAATGAAAAAGATCATTTTGTTTAAATTTTGGGAATAATTCATATATAGGGAAAAAATCACGTGCTCACAAGTGGCTCGTTGCACACAGGAGGTTCGATTAGTTTTGCGGCCCATAAACTAAGATTGGTAATTACTTATAAAAAATTTCTTAGTTTTACATATATAATTTTACGATTGTAATGTCTAAGTCATACTTTTTGTTATAAAGGAAAAAGAAAGAGGGAAAGATATGAGTCATGCTGAGGTTTCCGAGGAGACATATAAGAAAAGAAGAAGGACAGTATAAGAGAATACTGGGTGAAGACGCATGCGTCGGACACATATGTAAAATATTGACTTCATAATTATTTACAGTTTATTAATATTAGTTTATTTACATGATAGTTATATTTTCATTTCAGGAAGATTATCATAAAAAGGTAGAAGAATGGCAACAAACTCAACCTCCTTCAACTCAACCAACACCTGATGATATGGCTTCATTGTGGACAGAGACATCGGGTAGAGTAAACAAAGGCAGAGTCTACGGACTTGGAGTACGCCAACCTACAGGTCATCCAAACCCACTCCTAGCTGTTTCTTCTTCTTCGCAAAACCAAGAATAGATGGAAGATATGAGAAAACAAAATTTGTGATTTGAAGCAACAATTGGACTCACAATTCGGAACATTTTGTTAAGATGCAAAAAGTTATGAGAAAATATGGGCCGATCTATCTGATAATGAGGATGAACAAACTGAATCTGATTTATAGTATTCTAGGTGTATGGTATTGGTTGATTGTTAAACTTGATTGTGAGAGACAAGTTTATATTTTATTTTTAAACTTGAATGCGGGTTACTATTTGGATGTTTTTATGCCCAAAATTATTAGGTTTATTGGATTTGTTAGTTTAGATTATGTTAATGGTTGGATTTGTTGGTTTAGATGTGATATTGGTTGATATTTATTGATTGGTTGTTGTTATTGTATTGTAATTATTTGATAGGTGGTGTAGCTCAAAATTGAGTAGAATTCTGCCCAATTTTAATTTACAGAAAATTCTGACAGCTTTCCGACAAAAACAGTCGGAAGTTTGCCCCATTTTTTCAAAAAACATCCAGATTTTCGATCGATTTGGTCGGAAATGATTAAAAAATTAATTATTCTTTAAAAGTATTCGACCGTTTCGGTTGAAAAGTTAAAGAAATTTTATTTTTTGATTATTAATTTTCAACCGAATCGGTCGGAAAATATTTATTTATATTATTTAATTTTAAATAAATATTTATTTTTATTGAAATAATCACGCGTACGGTAAAATTCCGACCACTTTGGTCAAAAATTTGAAAATAATTTGGTTGTGTGACCTTTTGAACATTCCGACTACTTCAATTGGAAATCACTGACTGAAAATTATTTTCCGACCAATTATTTTCTGACCGACCAATTTTGGTCGGAAAGTAATCGGAAATCCATAATTTTCAACCATTTTCCGACGGATATCGTGGTCGGAAATCACTCTTTTTCTTGCAGTGCATGTATGTTGTTGGGCTAAAACAGTACAATAATAATTTTAATATGGTAAGATATTGTTCGCTTTGGGTCAATCTCTCCTCGAACTAACGGCCCAAATGTAGTCCTAACATAGTGTGATATTGTACGTTTTGGACTAAGCCAGCACGGTTCTCCCCAAAAGGTTTCACAACATAAGAAATTCATACACTTTATATATATGCTCCCAATCTTTTCAACTACCAATATGAAATTTTGTTCGCACGCTCAACATATTTGAGGCTTAATCTACATCTTGTTCAAACTTTTCCTAGAAAACTTTATCCATATATTTTAGTTTAATGTTTTCTAAGAAACAAAATCTGGTGTACCACACTATTTTGCCATCCTAGTGGGGAAACTAAAAGGAAGCAATTTACTAAATACGAGGATCATAACAATGACCCAAACAAAAGAGGCAGACATTAAAAGACAACAAGCTGAGTCACTTCCGACTAATAATTTAATATTATTTATCCTTTGCGAACCTATCACGATCCAAAATTTTTATTATCGGGACTGTGATGGCGCCTAACATTTCACTTGCTAGGCAAGCCAATATTAGAACAGCTTATCTATTTTTAAATAGTTTAAATTAAATAATGAGAAAAAAACTGAAATAATTGTAATAATCCAAAGTAAAGTGCAGAAGCTATAACAACTAAAATATCTTATACAACCCTGGACCCGATGTCACAAGTACACGAGCTACTAGAATAGTACAAACAAGGGTCTGAAATAAATATAAAGTTGTCTGAAGGAAAATACACATCTAAATAAAAGAAAGGGGACTCTAGGAGCTGCGGACATTGAGCAGTTGTACCTCAAGTCTCCACAAGCTGGCCAATTCGAGCACGTTAATAATCGTCCCTGGGACCGACTCCAAGATATACACAAGAAGTGCAGAGTGTAGTATGAGTACAACCGACCTCATATACTCTGTAAGTGCCGAGTCTAACCTCGATGAAGTAGTGACGAGGCTAAAGCATGTCACTTACACTACAACCTATACGCAGTATATAATAAAATGGGAGAAGGAAATACAGAACGAAATAAGACAGTTAACTGAAGAAAATACAGAATGAAATAAGATAGTTAACTGAAGAAAATAGCTAAATCCTCAAAGGAAACCAATACCGATCAGAATTACCAATCCTTAGAGTTTCGTATAAAAAAATACCGAGAGCCAACACAATATAGAAAAATAGAAACACATAGGTTGTTGCGGCGTGCAACCCGATCCCAGCGTACAACACAATCATCCCTTATTCCACCGTAATAATATTACAATCATAAACAAATAATATATATGTTGCGGCGCGCAACCTGATCTCACCATATAACAAATCAGTATCATAATTTACCTTTATTTCACTGTATCAATCCACCCTTATTTCACCTGTTGCGGCATGCAACTTGATCCTACCATATCAGTAAAAATTCACCCTTATTCCACCATATCAATCAACCCTTATTTCACCTGTTTCGGCGTGTAACCCGATCCCACTATATCAGAAGCAAATATTCAATAAGCACAGTCAAGTTAATAATTCAAATCACAAGAACCCCTACGATCAACGAACACAAAGCTGAGTCAGAAAGGAAACCTTGTACAATATGAGAATTCACATATGTAATACTACACGGCAAGACAAGTTCAATAAATGACAATTAGAAGGTGCAAGTAAGTCAATTAAGGCAAATAGCAGCGAGTCATGAAAGCATGAAAAGGATCTAACATTGTTAACAGGAGAAACAATGATTAATATGTAGCAAATAAGCATGGAAGACATTTAGAGCATATAATAATTAAAGTAGAGAAGGAGATAATTAAGGAAAAGCGGGAAATCGGGAAAACTAGTAAAGCGTATAAGCACTCGTCACCTCACATATACGCCGCAACACGTGAAATTCACATAGTACATAGTCTGAGGGTTCCTAACTCACTCCGCAGTCAACTCAGAGCTCTATCGGGGCCTTTCCCCTAGAATCCACCTCCAAATCACTCTTATCTAACCACAATTGGGTCAACAAAATCAAATATTGTTAAAGGAATCAATTACAATGCATAAATTTAGAATTTTCACACTTTTCCCCCGAAAGGTAAAAAACCGACCCCTGACCCGCTTGGTCCAAACCCAAAATTCAGACCAAAACCTAATTATGTATTCACCCCCGAGTCCGGTTATGTAGTTTGTTTTGAAATCCAACCTCAATTTTATGTCTAGATTCTAATTTTACAAAAATTCCTAATTCTATCCAAACCCCCAATTTCTATCATGAATATCCTAGATTTTAGGTTGAAATCTTATTAAATGTAATGGAAGATTGAGAGAAATTAGGTTAGAATCACTTACCAATGAATTGGGGAAGAAAAGTTCTAGGAAAATTCGCCTCTAGGGTTTCTAGGTTAGAAAATTTGAAGAATGAGAGAAAAACCCGTCGAGTTCAAATTTTGATCAGGTGCAGGTGTCGCAATTGACCTGGGGTGCCGAATTGCGAACCCGCAAATGCGAAGTATGAAAATTCTTGTTGCCTTCGCAAATGCGAACAAAATGTTCGCAAATGCAAACTTGAGGGGATCGCAATTGCGAAGTCCACCCCCAGCCCCCTGCTCGCACATGCAAAGTTTTCTTCGCAAATGCGAGGCTCGTATTTGCGAGTCAGACCTCGCAATTGCGAAGTCTGCAGACCTTGATCACCAGTATTCCATTTAAGTTCAAAATCACTTCGTGACATATCCGAAACTCACTCGAGCCCTCGGGGCTCCAAACCAAATATGTACACAAGTCCAAAAATATCATAAGAACTTGCTTGTGCGATCAAATCGCCAAAATAACACCTAGAACTATGAATCGGACACCAAATCAAATGAAAATTTCATGAGAACTTTAGAACTTCAATTTTAAGAACCGACCGTCTGAATCAGGTTAAAATAACTCTGTGTTTCATCAAATTTGATAGACAGTCATAAATATAGTAATGGACCTATACCGGGTTCCAGAACCAGAATACGGGCTCGGTATCAACAAAGTCAAACGTTGGTCAAATCTTTAAAGTTATTAAACCTTTAAACTTTCAAATTTCGGCAAAAAATGATAACTCTAGTTAGGGACCTCCGAATTCGATTCTGGGAATACACTCACGTCCCAAATCATGATACGGACCCACTGGGACTGCCAAAACACAGATCCGGGCTTGTTTGCTCAAAACGTTGACCGAAGTCAACTCAAATAGATTTTTAAAATAAAATTTCATATTTTATTAATTTTTAACATAAAAGCCTTCCGAAAGACACCCGGACTGCGCATGCAAATCGAGGAAGGCTTAAAGAAGCTATCGGAGGCTTCGAAACACAAATTTAAAGTTTAAAACTCTAGATAACCTATCGGGTCATCACAGAAATATTATTTAATCTCTTTAGGGGTTTAGGGGGGATTTGCTTGACCAACCTTTAGAATAACATTTTGTACAAATCTAGCTCGTAAAAGTTGTACTTTAAAGTCAAAAAGTAATATTTATTGTATGACTAGAAAAGCTAATTAACTGCTACCATTTAAGGAGGAAATGATGATTAAATTATCTAAAGTTTGCGTTTACTTACTGGCAAATGACTTTTTTCACTACTGAAATAAGGCACGTTACTTGCAAACACAAACAATTATATAGTGAATAAATTATAAAAATGATTCCTAAAATCTTTCACAAATTTATCTCCACTAATTCGTTGCCAAAACTTTCAGAACATATATTTGTGCAATGTCTTTCCATTTTGGTGATTTTTCCATGTTTAAATTTCAGGTTAATACGTGTGCCCCCCCCCCCCCTCCCCAACCCAAACCCAAACCCAAATCCCTTTTTTTGGAAAAGTTTCATATCTTGAGCTAGGGTGTTAGTGGATCTTAAAAAAATCAACTTTATCGAGTGAATTGTACCGAACAGAATCGTGATTATTAGATTATTTTAATTAAATCGTAGCCTTTTTATCTAAATTTATAACCGTACCGAATAATAGCGTAAATTTTTAATTTATAAAAATAAATCGAAAAAATATTAATGACTCTTACATGGTATATTTATTTTTTTAAAAAAATTTAACCGAATCGTACTTATATCAAAGAGAAACCGAGATGATTGGTACAATTTCAATAAGCCTAAGTTTGATTATACAAAATAAAATAACCAAACAATTAATATGATATAAATTTTATAAAATAACCGACTAAATCGAATCATTCATACCCCTATTTTGAATATTAAAATATTCTGTTCTTTTTAAAGATACAGTATAATTAATATTTTTTTTTTTTGTGGATCACTAGGATAAAAGTGGTAGAGGGTTGCAAATTGTCATCTAAAATCGTAGTAGTAGAATTTGATTTGTTAATACCATGATAAAAATGAATTTCGGCTTCCATTGTCTCTAGCTATCAAATTTAAGCTCATATATATCCAAGCAACTGCAAAATATACAGTAGAATATTTTGTCAGTAACTAAGGATTGAAGCAAGCTACAAGCATTTATGATCGTGTTTTCTTAATGATCTTATGTAGATAAAATTACATACACATTCCAAGCTTGAGATGTATTTGAGCAAATAAGAATCCTTTTCATTAAAATTTGGCTTTTCATGAAACATGTTTTATACTCGAAAATAAAATTATACTTTATGTGGGACATGTTTTATATACTCGAAAATAATATAATATTCACTATGTTTTTTTTTTCATGAACATGTTTTATACTAGAAATAAAATTCAGTTATAATACTTTATTACAGACATATTAGTTATTTTAGATAGGGAAACAATCAGATCATGCCTGCTGGCTGCTGATGTAACCATTGAAAATAAATAATGTTAACATTTTCTAATTGAACGCTTAATTTATTTATTTTTATTACTTAATCACGAGCCAAAAACATTGAATCTGGTCCAAAATTGTGTGTTTCCTACGTACGGCTACAATATTCCCTGTTTTGGTAAGTCATATTTCACACGATTTTATGAAGGAATCAATTCTATTAATCATCATTTCTCGTTTTTATTCTCTAGTCCTTTTGACCCAAAGACAATGCATCTACTGCCACCCAACCATGCATTGTTCCTGCTTATTAAAATTTGGTTAAAAAGTATCAATGAGTTACAAAAGAAATTTAGATACTTTCTATATTTGTACAACGAATGAATCCTTATCTAACTCTCTCTTCTTTCACTCCCAAAACCATTGAGTCTAATTCAATATAATGGGATTCCTAGGAATATTACTCACAAGTCGCAACATTTCCTGTCCCTTTTGGTTAGAAATTTTTCGAATAATTGCGTTGGTGGGCTATTTAATTAGGTATAACGCATTTTAAGATGAGCTAATTAGGCTTTCTTTGTAGATTTGCAATTTTGATCTGTTGGATTGTCTTTTTAATTTGTTAATAGTGGAATATCTGTTATCTTTTGTAGATCTCTTAAATTTCATGTTTCTCATGGTAAACATGCAAAAGACACAAACTTAGGCAAAAGTGAAAGAAAAGCGAAGGAACAAGACAGCACTAGTTCAATTCAACGAGAGGGACCAGAGGGGCACTAGTTAAGCATAAATAGGGAAAATTATATTGCATAGCCTCTTTCAAAATAATAGTAAAAAAATATAAATTTTTTGTATACTTTTTTTATATATCCATTTATGTATGTTATATACAAAAATATACAAATTTTATACACTTTTGTGGCTAGCGAATATAAATAGTTTCGGTCGATAGGGGTGTCAATGTTTTGGTCCGGCCTGTTATTTTATAGAATTTATATCATACCAATTTTTCGGTTATTCTATTATGTATAACCAAATTTAGACTATTCAAAACCATCTCAATCATGTCGGTTTCTCTTCGGTATCGGTATGGTTCGGTAATTTTTTAAATGTCATGTAAAAATCACTAGTATAAGTAGATGCAATAACATATACACTTTTATAGGACTTGGAAAAATTATGTAGACATTTTTAAAGTTTAAAAGGTGATGAATTAAGAAAATATGAAAGATTGCTAGAGTATAGATCAATCAACTATTCTACATCAACGTAAAAGAAACTAAACAAATATAAATCACACGAGTGAAAAGATACTAATCAAACTAGGATTCAAGAATAAAGTCTATACAAGATCAAAAAGTCAAAAGGATAAATCTAAAGCATATGAAAGAAAATATATTAAATACATTATAGTTTGCTACTCATAATCACTACAATACCTTGTGTCTTGCTAGTCAATAGGTTTGGGAATTATGATTATGAATTTAACTAATTGTTGGTTTGTAACTGCTTTTTTCATAATTCCAAAGCCTAAGGAAAAATTTAATGTGTTATTATTTTTAAACTTAATATATAAATATATTTTTTACATTATAAATTTATTCGGTACGGTTCGGTATTTTTTCAGTTTATTTTCATAAAATAAAAAATCTACCCTAATTATCGGTACGGTTATAGATTTATATAAAAAAACCTATAATTTTATTAAACGAAACCTAAAAATTGGTTCGGTACAATACGGTTCGATCGGTTTAATCGGTTTTTATATTTCCATTGACACTCCTATCGGTTGGTGGCTAAAAGTAATTTTTGCGCGTTTGAATAAGGGTCTATTTAACTTTTTAAAGTTTGAACTATTAAATAGGTTTTTATTACATTAGTAAAAATTAGTTTAGTTAGAATTATAATTGATTATAATTTTAAAAATGTGACCCTCATGTAACCACAGCCTAAATTTTTTATAAAGGAACAGCCCAATAGTCATCTCAATGGGCCAGTGGCCCAATTTTTAACCTAAAGCAGGCCCATAGAAAGTTCAAGGTTGAAGAAATTGAATGGATAGCCCAGAGGGGAAGAATTAGGTCTTTTGGAGTTTGGTTATCTTCTTCTTCTTCTTTTTAATTTCTTTTTTTCTATTTTAGGCCATTCAATTTGAAATTCAATTTCTTGTCATTGTGAGCACCTAATTTTTTTTTTATTATATTTGAGTTTTTCATCACTTTTAATAGGTAAATATATTTTAAGTTTAATTTACATATTTTAGCTCTTATTTCTCCTTTTATATATATTTTATTTAAGAAAATTAAAAACAATAAAAAAAGAGTTACATTTTTAATATAAGTTTTATCTTCACTTACAAATAAAGAAAAGAATTTACAAATAAAAAAAAGGTTTTCCAAAATAATTATATTAGTTTGTTAAATAAATTTTGAGTGATTAGTATTTTATCTTGCTATTCAAGTCTAGGAGTAGTATTTTTATTTTCATTTATTAATCAATAAAAGAAAAAATCAAAATCACAAAAAAAAAGGAAAGAAGTTTTAATTTGGACTATTTCTACTAAAATCTTGTTTTGTCCAAATTAAATGTCCAAGTCATGGCCCAAATTAGCCCAAAACTTAATCCAATTCGCCTAGCCCACTACCCACTACCCAAAACCCAATATCCCCTCATCTCTAAAATACACTCTAATTCCCTCTCTCTCTAAAAGGGGGACTTTCCCAAAAATCCAGAGTTAATTCTAGATCCCCTCCCACAGAAGAGAACCAAAAAACGGCAATCCCCACCCAGCTCGATCTCTGGACAGCCGCAAAAGAAAAAAAGAGAACGATCCTCCTCTTCTCGATAACTCTGTTTTCTCCTCTCTGCCGTGAGCTCCATATAGAAAAGCCATGAAAATTTTGCCAAAAAAACTGAATAGAAAAACATCCATCTCCTTGGATTAAAGGGAGTCAGTAGTTATCCATTTTTCATATATTAACAGAACCCTTTTTTTGATTTTGAGCTTTTGTTTTGTTCTCAACTAAAAAAAGAGACAAACACACACACGCACAGATAAAAGAACGGGGAAAAGGGGTGAAACGAAAAATAGAGCTAGAAAATCGGTGCCATTTATCTCTTCGGTTTAGCTGAAATTTCGAATTTGATTGAATCCGTATTTGGTTCGAGTTTTTCGATGTCGATTCGAGATTCCATCCGGGTTCGTATTTGTGATTTATGTCGATTTTGAGTTCTGATTGTAACTGTGTTCTGTTCCTGTCCGTGTAATTGTTAGCCGTCATTATTTATTGAAATTTTCAGTTTTCAAGTTTAACTCTTTCCCTCTTACTTTATCTAATCTTACTTTATCTAATGGTGTTGATTTCTCATTTTAGGATATTTAAATACTAGTAATGAATTATAATGTTGGTTCCCATTCGTGAAATATTCTGTACTGTTATGTTTTCTCCATACCTTTGATTTAACGTGTGAATTTAAACTTTTGTGGCATTTTTCACCTGAGTTTAGTGTCACTTAATAGTAAACTATTTAAGTAATATGCTAGGCAGGAACTTTGAAAAGAGGACGTTCAAATTGATCTCGTAAATTTGCCTATGTTTATCACTGTTTACATATTTTTGTTGAATAACGTGGGTTACAGGAATAAAGAAGCTAAAGCTCATTAAAATATGAGCGTGAATTATATTTTCTTTTATTTAGTTCCCTTTTATTCACTTTACTTTATTATATTATTTATCCTAACTTGTTTTAGGCGCGATTAATCAATAAATCCTTGTGATTATGAGTATGGTTCCCGTGGCATAGTTGTGATACATAAATTCAAATTCGAGTGTGCATTTCATATGACCCAACCATAACTTCAAATAATAATAATAAAATAAAAATATTGTAAGTCGCAGGTGCATTTCAATGTGGCGCGAATTGCAGTGTGTACCGAAACGACAAGTGTACGACAACGTGACTTATTCTAGAAATAATTCCATAAATAAATAAAAGCGGTTGTAAAGTTAAAAAGGCACAATAGGTTTAAAACATGTAATAAATCAGATAATGAGGCCAATTATTAATAGTTGAGCGACCTCGCTAAAATCACGGAACTCGAGAGTGCCTCACACCTTCTCCCGGGTTAACAAAATATCTTATCCGGTCTTCTGTGTTCGCGGACTAAAAATAGAGTCAATTTTCTCGATTTGGGATTTAAAATAAACTAGTGACTTGGGACACCATAAATTATTCCAAATAATGACTTTGAAATTAAATAAATAATCTCATTTCGATTAATATCACTTTAATTGGAAAAACTCCTTATCCCCCTTGGGAAACTCCTTTTCAATTGGGTACACCAATTTACAAGACCATCCTGATGCATCTTACGTGCTACTTGTACATTTATTTATGTCGGCTTGCAAATTGACCAGCTTCTATAATATAGAAAGAAAATAAAAAAAAAAACAAGAGTGAGATTTAGGCATTTGAAAAATTCCGAAACTCTGCTGAAATTATGAAAAAAAAAAAGAGAGAGAGAGAGAGAGAGAGAGAGAGAGAGAGAGAGAGAGAGAGAGAAAGAACGGTAATTGAGCCAAAATTTTCAAGTATCATGTTTCCTTTGTTCCATCAAAACTTACCGAACTACATGGGTCTGATGCTCATCGGATGTGAGATACGTAGGCAAACTTCATCAGTTCCGGCCCCCAATTTTAAAAAATAAAATCCAAAAATATTTTCCTTTAATTCCTTCTTTAGAAGCATTTCCTTAGAAAATTTAAAGAAAAAGATATTTTTAAACTCAAAAAGTTATTTCCTTCTTTCTGAAGTCTTTCGTATGGAAAAAAGAAATAAAAAATCAATCAAAATTCAAAATCCAAAATACGGGTTTCCTTTATTTTGAGTTATTTTTTTCAAAAAATTTAAAAAAAAAAAAGAAAAAAAGAATCAAAAAAATATATATTCTTTTCCTTCTTTAAAATTCTTTCTTTCGTAAATGTCATAAAAATTTTGAAAATTGAAGTCCAAAATATTTTTGTTCTTCTTTAGAAGTGCTTTTGTAAATCTAAAAACAAAACAAAAAACTCAAAAATCCAAAATATTTTCTTAAAAGTTCCTCTTTCGAAAATTAAGAGGCAACATCCAAAATCTAAAAATATTTTCTTTCTTCTTTAGAGAAAAAGAATAATTGAAAATTCAAACAAAAATATTTTTTTTTTACTTTTGAAATTCCCAAAGTTTAAATCAAAAGAAAAGGAAGTTTAGAAGTGTTTCTTTCAAAAAAAATCAAAATCCAAAATCCAAAATATTTTCCTTGTTAGAAGCTTTTGAGGTATGATTTGCCTGTATAAAAATGTTGAATAAATTAAAAAAAGAAAAAAAAAAGAGTTAGCTCATTTACTTTGTTCCTAGTATTCCTAAACTACGTAATAATCTGATTCATGCGGCGTCATGATACATAGGCAATCCTCATCGGATTCGATCATAGTTATAAAATAAAATGAGTGAAAAAATAAACTAAAAACAAGGAGAAAGAAAAATTGAGTGAAAAAAAAAAGAAAAGAAAAAAAGAGAGCGACAAAAATAAAAGAGTGACAAAAACAAAAAACAAAGAAAAGAGAGTGCCTTAAAAAATAAAGAGCGACAGAAATGAAATGAAAAAGAATCAAGAGTGATTAAAGAGAGGCAGAAATAAAAGAAAAGAGGTACGTACTGAAACTGTTAGTTAAGGTTGGGATGAAACATGCAACCGTTCAAACACATGGTAGAAGCGTTTAACTGTTAGGTACATTGCATCCCAACGTGCGATTTCCTATATGTTAAATGTCTTAAAACTAACAAGGTTTTAGTGTGAGCAAATTAGTCAGGTTCTGTTCAGGTGGTTGGTTTTGTTAGTATGCGGTGATGAACGCGCAACCTTACACGCGGCCACAATATTATACACAAAATCGAGCTCCACCTCTCAGAAATGTCCATCCTTACCAAGCTCTATATAATTCCCAATCAAATGGTCCCCAGTACAATCCTCGCCCAAAAGAGCCTTTCAAAACGAATCAGTTCACCCCTATTGGTGAATCATATTCGGGCTTGTTCCAAAATCTAGTCAGGCGAGGTGTGCTGCATCCAGTGGCCCCAAACCGGCCTAACCCTGAGTCATTCTCGCACTGAGCTGATGCTAGATGTGAATATCACTTTGGAGCAGTGGGACACAGTACAGAGGATTGTTAGACCCTTAAAAGGGCAGTTGAAGATTTGATTGAAGCTGAAAGAATCATTCTTCGGGACGAAGAGGCTCATGATGTGATGAACAATCCATTGCCTGCTTACAATGAGGAATTCGATCCGGCATTGAAGGTCATTGCAGTCATTTCCTAGACAGAAGAAAAGCCAAAAACGATCGCCAAGCTTGAAAGTTCCCTATCAGACAGAAATCTCGGTAACCATTCTTGCTATCCTTTCTGCATCCGGATTATCTCAGGGCGTGATCCGGATGTTTTACTTTATTGTCTTACTTTCCGATGTTAACCCTTCTATCTTTTAAAATTCGAAAAACAAATCAAAAAATAAAATAATATTTCATTGTCCATGAATGTCTCTTTTCTTAATCCTGTCACTTTTCTTATTCTCTTTTTAGTTCTGTTAATGCATATTTTGGTGACATGATATGCTTGCAGACTTCATGCCCAGATCCTAAAACACTGTCAGACTTCGAAATAATGAATCAAGAATTAGATTGCAATGAAGATAAGTTTAAGGGAATAAAATAAAGAGTTGGAACAGCTAAAGGAAAATTGGCTCCAGATTAGAAAGATCCATACATGGTAACAAGAGTAATTCCAAAGAGAGCATTGTACCTGGGAAACATCGAAGGAAATATCCCAGAAACAACTGTCAATGTAAATGCTGTCAAAAGGTATTATGTTTGATTCTCCATATAGTATTAATATTCTCCGATTGGGATGACGAATGCTTTCATTCTCACTACCCAAACATAATTAACCCTTTGGTAACTATTTGAGCATGTTACTCTTCTTTGATTACCCTCTTTGGAACCTAAAAGTATTACTGAAAAAAAATTGAAAAAAAATGAAATAAAAAATGATAAAAAAAGAAGAAAAAGAAAGATACAAAAAAGGGGGAAGAAAAGACAAAAATATAAAATGAAAAAAAAAGAGGAAAAAGGAAAGGAAAAAGAAAGAGAAAACAAACCAAAATAGAAAAAATAAAAGAAAATAAAAAAAAAACAAAACAAAGTTCCCTAAACTACGTTCGATTTGATTCCGAAAGGATACGTAGGCAGCCTCTCTCTAGGGTTCAGTCACACCAAAACAAAAATTCAAATTCCCCCAAAAGTTGAAACTGGGGCAGAAGTTATAATGGTTCGGCGATGGTTTCGCCTGAAAGGTTCCAAAGTTGTAATTCAATCCAAATTCTGTTTACCCCAAACCCTGATCGAGTCCTTTTGATCAATCGGCAAAAAGGTTCGAAATGGGAGGATATAGTTACTTGGATCTGATACAACAAAATGAGAAATAAAATGAGAGAGTCTTATCGGTGAAAACTCTCACGGGCACCATAAGGCAATGGTAAGCAGATAAATTGAAAATGAGAGTCTTGTTAGTGAAAACTTGAAAAGAGCACTATAAGGCGACGATGAGAAGAGAAATGAGAGAGGTTAGCTGATGAAAACCCGCAAAGGGCGCCACTGATTGAAAATGGGATCCTCACCGCTATTGGCATCGACAGAGTCCTAGCAAGGTTTCTCGATTTTAAGGCAAAAGTTGTGATGGATTTCTAAGAGTCGGACGGTTTACACGGGTCAAACATCCAGTCCAAAAGGCATGTCATGTTCATTGAAGTTCGCATGTACTCCAAATAAGTACTTCTTTTCTTTCCCCGAAAGGGGCACATCGTGTTTAAACTCCTTCTCCATTTTATTGTTTGTTTTCTTTGAATCCCTTTCGGTCTAACTCTATTCCGAAACTAAGACAATGAAAGGATGGTAAGACTGATTTACAAGGTTCTCATTTGATACAAGCTAATATGCAAAAAGGCACCCAGCCTCATCAGGGGCATTAAGTCGACCTCGACCGGCCGTGGTCGTCGATGCTTCGAAATCAAAACTCTTGGAAGGAGAAAATTAAATTGAAGTCCCTATAAAGGAAAATGAAGTTGAAAAGGTCAAGTCCCACGTGGCTAACCGTCTTGGCAAAGGTTTGAAAAGACAAGGTACCCCAAATGCTCTGAAATTGAAGTCGGAAGAAAGAAGCGAAAAATGAAAGGCCTACGAAGGCTAAACAAAGTTTGAAAAGGTTAAGTCCCACGCGACTAGCCGTTGCGCCAAATTTTGAGGAGCCAAAAGTTCCCTAATGCTCCGAAGTTAAAAAAAAAAGCAACAAGTCAGAAGAGAAAGACCTACAAAGGCAAAATAAAGTTAAAAAGGTTAAATCCCACGTGATTAACCATCATGGTAAAGTTCTGGAAAAGCCAAGTTCTCCAGGGCCAGAAATGAAATCGGACTTCAAGGAACAAGCAGTTGTAGTTGAAATCTTCATCAAGGAAGCCGGACCGAGATCAAGTGACTGAAACGCTCAAGGCCACAAAACCAACCACTATTTCAAACTGACAAATTGTTCATTGTTTGAAAATAGGAAACGGGTGCAATCCAAAAGCGACCTTGCAAGAATCAGGTTCAACTCTTCCCCTCTTACTTTATCTAATGGTGTACATTTCTCGTTTTAGGATATTTAAATACTAGTAATGAATTAAAATGTTGGTTCCCATTCATGAAATATTCTATACTGTTAAGTTTTCTCCATACCTTTGATTTAACGTGTGAATTCAAACTTTTGCAGCATTTTTCACCTGGGTTTAGTGTCACTTAATAGTAAACTATTTAAGTAATATGCTAGGCAGAAACTTTGACAAGAGGACGTTCAAATTGATCTCGTAAATTTGCCTATGTTTTTCACTGTTTACATACTTTTGTTGAATAATGTGGGTTACAGGAATAAAGAGGCTAATAGCCCGTTTGGCCAAGCTGCAAAAATCAGCTTATTTTGAAAAGTGTTTTTATTCAAAAGTGCTTTTCTCAAAAGTACTTTTGGTGAGAAGCAGTTTGTGTTTGGATAATTAGTTTGAAAAGCACTTCTGAGCAGCAATTAGTATTTGACCAAGCTTTAAAAAACTACTTCTAAGTGTATTTTTATCAAAAGTGCTTCTCAAAAAAGTGCTTTTGGAGAGAAACTATTTTTTTCTGCTTCTCCAAAACTGCTTCTGCTTCTCCTCAAAAGCACTTTTTTCTTCCAAAAGCTTGGCCAAACACCTCAATTTTTGACCAAAAGTGTTTTTGGCCAAAACAATGCACTTTTGGTCAAAAAGAAGCTTGGCCAAACAGGCTATAAAGCTCATTAAAATATGGGCGCGAATTATATTTCCTTTTATTTAGTTCCCTTTTGTTCACTTTACTTTATTATATTATTCATCGTAACTTGCTATAGGCGCGGTTAATCAATAAATCCTCGTGATTATGGGTACGGTTCCCGTGGCACAGTTGTGATACATAAATCCAAATTCGGATGTGCATTTCATGTGACTCGACCATAACTTCAAACAATAATAATAAATAAACATATTTTAAATCACGGGTGCATTTCATGTGGCGCGGATTGTAGTGTGTACCAAAACGATAAGTGTACGATATCGTGACTTGTTCCAGAAATAATTCCATAAATATATAAAAGCGGTTATAAAGTTAAAAATGCACAATAGGTTTAAAACATGTAATAAATCAGATAATGAGACCAATTATTAATAGTTGAGCAACCATACTAAAACCACGGAACTCGGGAGTGCCTCACACCTTCTCCCGGTTAACAAAATTTCTTACCTGGTCTTCTGTGTTCGCGTACCAAAAATAGAGTCAATTTTCTCGATTTGGGATTTAAAATAAACTGGTGACTTGGGACACTATAAATTATTCCAAGTGGCGACTCTGAAATTAATAAATAATTTCATTTCAATTAATGTTACTTTAATTGGAAAAACTCTCTATCTCATCGAGTAAAAAGAAGGTGTGACAGTCATGTAGCATAGACTTCTAAGTTTCAAAAATTTTGAATTGACTTTTTTTTGGGGACCGGTAGATGTTTGTTAAAATGTCTCATGTTGAGGTATAGGTGTTAAAGGTGTCGGGTTGACCTGGTTCCGGCCCGGCCCATACCGGTTAAACCCGCTACCGGCCCGGACCGGTTAAAGAGGGTTGGGCTGGGTAGAAGGGGTAGAGGGAGTTGGTCTATTTAGAATTTTAAAATGGGTAACCGGACCGGTTGAACCCGGTCCAATGAACAGTTACCATTACCGGGTTAACCGGCCCGGACCGGCCCGGTACAACGGCTAGAATTTTTTTTTGTGTTTTTTTTAATTTTTGAAATAGGTGGGCCCCACTGACCGTTGGCAACGGTCAGACCTTGAATTGGTCCGTTGGCCAACGGAAAAATTGCACAAATAGCCTTTTTTTAATTTTTAACCCTTTTTCAATTTACAAAACTAACCTTCTCTAAAACTATAAATAACCCCCCCCCCCCCTCTTCTTCATTTCTTCACTCAATATTCATTTCTCAATCTCAATTTCTCTCATTCTATAATTTGCCAGACTTCAAGTCTTCAATTCATCTTCTAATTTTATTTGACTCTCTTTTCTTGAATTTAATTTATCGTGTTTTATCATTCGGAATTTGAAGTTTGAACAATTGAAGTTCAAAATTGAAATACTTGCTTGACGTTTGTTCGTGGTAACATCGGAATTGCGTAATCAAGTGCTCAATTTATTGTCGAATTCGGTGCACTCCCTCCAACAAGTGTTGTTAAAAATGTAAATCTTTCAATTTGTAAGTTTGAATTATGAAATAAATGTAGCAATTGCAACAAGTGCATTTTTTCCATCTTCCTTGTATTCTTTATGTTAATACTTTGTACTAATATAACCTACAATAGTTATACAAAATTCCAAAAAAAAATTAAAAATACACTAAACCCGACCCGACCCGGCCCCCTCAACCCGTAACCCTTACAGTTCAATTTTTACCTGGATGAACCCGAATCTGTTAAACCCGTTAAGAACCAACCCGGAACCGGCCCAGACCGTAGCCCGTATGGGTCCAGAAAATAACGGCTCGGCCCGGCCCACCCGTGTAACACCTTTAGTTCAAATGAAGATATTTTCTAGCATAAGTAGTAAATAAAGCATCTGATGAACACATTTCCAGAATGGAGTTTCATCGGTTCCGTTAGCTACGCTGGGTGATTTTGGACTTAGGGGCGTGTCCGGATTGTGTTTTGGAGGTCTGTAACTAATTTAGGCATGAAATGGCGAAAGTCGAATTTTTGGAGATTTTGATCGGAAGTGGACTTTTTGATATCAGGGTCGGATTAGATTTCCGGAAGTTGGAGTAGGTTCATGGTGTCATTTATTACATGTGTGCAAAATTTGAGGTCAATCAGACGTGGTTTGATAGGTTTCGGTATTGGTTATAGAAATTTGAGTTTCAAGTTCATTAAGTTTGGATTGGAGGATGATTCGTATTTTTAGGATTGTTTGATGTGATTTAAGGGCTCGATTAAGTTCGCATGATATTTTAGGACTTGTTGGTATGTTTGGTTGAGGTCCCAGGAGCCTCAGGTGTGTTCCGGATGCTTAACAGATTGAAATTTGGACTTATGCAATTACTGAAGTTTTCTAGTTGCTGGTGTTTTCGCACCTGGGGGAACCGCAGGTGCGGGAGATCAAGCGCAAAAACGGAAAAAGGAGGAGTTGCTAGGGGTCGCAGGTGCGAGAAAAATGTCGCATCTGCAATGCCCGTAAATGCGCTTAAGGACTCGCAAGAGCAGTGAAAGACCGCAGAAGCGGACCAATGTCTGCAGGCGCGCACTCGCAGGTGCGGCCCCTTAAATTGCAAAAGCAGACCCGATTTTTAAGTCATTTCCGCACCTGTGATGGAATTTTCGCAGGTGCGGCATCGCAAGTACGATTTTAGGCCTGCAAATGCGAAACTGCTGGGAAGAAAAAGAGGATTTTCGCCCATTTTCAATTTTGGGACTTTGGGAGCTCGGATTTGGGCGATATTTTGAGAGATTTTCAGAGGAAGCTTTTGGGTAGTGATTCCTAACTCCCTTATGGTTATATTTCACTAATCTATAGTTGCTTTCTTCATTAATTAAGGAATTTGGGGGAAAAGGTTGGAAGTTCTTCAACTATATTTTTGAGATTTGATTGGGACTTTGATATCAGATTTGGATAATTTTGGTACGAATGAACTCGTGAGTGAATGAATGTTTATATTTTGTGACTTTTATCCGATTATGAGACGTGGGCCCAGGGAGGCTGTTTAGGGCGATATTCGAATTTCTTATTAAAGTCTTGATTTCATTAATTAGATTAGTTTCTTATAGTTATATTTATGGTATGTAATTGCTATTGGTTAGATTTGGGCCATTCACAGTCGGATATTCGTGAAAAAGGCGTTGTTACCGATTGATTAGCTTGGTTCAAAGTAAGTGGCTTGTCTAACCTTGTGTGGGGGAATTTCCCTTAGGATTTGGTACTATTTTGATATGTGAGCGCCGTGTACGTGAAGTGACGAGTGCGTACACGGGCTATTTGTTGTAAAACTCCATTTTTCACTTAGTAATAATATTTTTTGCTTTAATTGAGTTATACTAGCATGTGTAATTATCCTGCTTAGCCTAGAATAACATGTCTACATGTCTTAAATGCTTATCTGAACTCTCTGCAGCATGTTTAGTGGATTTTCTGCTTTTTCCTCGACTTGTACTTAGTCTAAACTATTGGATTTTATAGCAGTAACTGTTATTTCTATTGTTTGAGCTGCGTATTTATTTTGGGACTACGGATCGGTATTCTGGGAGATACCCCTGCATATTTACTTTGGGACTATGGGACGGTATCCCAGGAGATCCCCTTGTATATTTACTTTGGACTATGGGAGGGTATCCCGGGAGACCCACTACACATTTACTTTTGAGACTTCGGGACGGTATCCCGGGAGATCCCCTGCATATTTACTTTTGGGATTGCAAGACGGTATCTCGGGAGATCCCCTGTTGTTATTTATGTATGATGTACTGTTATGTTTCTGTGATTTCCTTCTTGTTAAATTTCAGTCTTTTATTATACTGCGATATTTCATTCTACCTTATATATATATATACCCCAGTAGGGCCCTGACTTGACCTCGTCACTATTCGACCAATGTTAGGCTTGGCACTTACTGGGTACCATTGTGGTGTACTCATGCTACTCTTCTGCACATGTTTTCGTGTGCAGATCAAGGTACCTCTTACCAACCTCGCTTTTAGTCGCACTACTGTTGTTGCTGTTCCAGAGACTTCAAGGTACATCAGCCGTGTCCGCAGAACTCGGAGTCCCCCTATATCTCTTTTGTGTTGTTCTTCTTACTTCTTCTAGATACTGATGTACAAAACAGTTAGATGAATCTTAGAAGCTTGTGACTTATGGTGTTCCGGGTCTTGGGAGAGCTTTTGTATATATTAAGAGTTTGTCATGGTATATGTCGAGCGACATCTCTATCGTTATTTAAATTATTTGTTGTTGTTAGTTGTTAAAGTTTTTGCTTCATTATTGGTTTTCCTGCAAATGAATAGGCTTACCTAGTCGTAGAGACTAGGTGTCATCACGACAAATCACGGAGGGAGGATTTGGGTTGTGACAAATTGGTATCAGAGCTCTAGGTTCATAGGTGTCGTGAGTCACAAGTAGGTTTAGTAGAGTCTCGCGGATCGGTGCTGAAACGTCCGTATTTATCTTTGAGAGGATATGGATGTAATACCCTATACTTTCATTCTACAATGCATATTAAGTGAATCAATATAAACTGGAGAGCTAAAGGACCTTTACAAAGATAATGATGAGTTAAAACAAATGTTAAGGAAGTACGTGAGAGTTGGAGGTTAAACGAATCGAAAATGTTATACCCATACTTTTTGGGTAGACTAGGTGTGATTAATATCCTAAGGAGGTCATGTTTTAACTTAGTTGAATCATATAATATTTATATGTTTATTTTTTAAGTCAAACAAATAGTAAAACAAAACACGGCAAAAGTTGTCGCAAGTTACATTTATAATTTGACCTAAATTTGGTTCTAATATCACTGATACTTTCTCTAAATATACTTTGAGTTACAGGGAGATACACCGATTAAATTGAATATCTACGAGGTATTTTTCAATGCATTAAACCGTTCATCAATACGATATCTCAATAGAGAGATATTCACGTTTTTGCGAAACTACGCAAGTAGCTTCCTTGGGACCCACAAAGTCAGTGAAAGCTTACCTTGTTATATAAAGTGATAACTTTCGTCTCTAAATATCATTTTCGACAAAATAAGACCTCCAATAAGCTCTAAATTCTCTCTAAGCATATCCTTAAGATTCCTATACAAATCCAAGGCCAAACCACCTAAGTTCTTCATCAAAAGTGTTGTAGAAGTGGTGGAGATCACTTATATGATGTTGTTGATGTGTTGTGAGTTATTTAAAGTTTAAGGAGAGTTGTTCTTTGAGTTTTTCTTGCTGTTTAAATGTAATCTCTTCTTCTCCTACATAAGTTTGATCATATCTAAGCCCTAGTTATGTTGTTTAAAGCTATAAGTTATGACTTGACGGTCAAAAGACGTATAGAAGTTGTGATACCATGTTGGACTGTTTTGAGGTGTTTTTATGATATTGTTGTGGCTGGAATTTTGGGATATATATATATATGTGTGTGTGTGTGTGTGTGTGTGTTGTTAATATGTAACTTGATGAAAAGAAGTGTAGATTATTATTTTGTTGCTATTTAAGGACCAAGTTGGTCGCTCGATGTATCGTAAGCTAGCTATTCCTAAGCTTAACGTTGGCCTTATTGTTGTTGTTATATTCTATTGTTGGAAAGTTCTCGTATAGCTAAGCTGCTAGATATATGGATTAAGGGTGGCATGTTGTTGTTAATGTTGTGACCTTGAGGGAGGTGAAAGAAACAAGGGAGATGCTGTCCAATTTGCCATAGAACCAGCTTGTCGTGTGGTAGCTAGTTGATGTGTTACTATTTTTTATAGTAGTGTTATTTTCGTTGGTGTAGATTATATTGAACAGGAGACTTTCCCATCATTTTTGTGGAAGGATCTACTTAAAGGTATGTAAGGAATTCCCTTTCTTCTTCCAGCATGATTCCTAAACGATGTCACCCTTATAAGAGGTTCAAGAGGACGAGTCCTAGCATATGTTCTATGTTGATGGGTGAAGAGCTTCTAATAATTCAAAAGTGAATATAGATAAGAAATGAATTACTCGTAGTTGTAATCCATGGATGATTCCTAGAAATAAGTAGAGACCTTAGAAAACTTATGCTAAGTCTACGTCGGGAAGTATAACTTTCGTTTAATGGTAAACTATAAAAGGCTCGTGAGTAGAAATCACGTATAGAACCTATGATCTTATGAAATGTCAGAAATAGTTTTCATTAGTTAGTGAAGGTAGCTACGGAAGATCCCAAATGCTAATAAGAGAGATATATAAATTAAGAGATGTGATAAGTTTCTTAACACGAACCTCCCCATAAATTTAAAGGCTGTGAATGAGAAAACTAATGAATGAAGAATAGATCATATGTAGAAGAACGTAAGGTCACATAAATTAAGAAACACAGTGTACTACCTAACTAGAATAATCGTGCGTAAGAGGAAATAGTAATGATATTCCATACATCAAAGGAAGTAGATATTGAGTTAACGAGTGCGATGAGTCACTTGAAACAATATGAACTATGAGCCTTACGATGTACCAAATGATTTTGTAAAGGTAAGATTATACAAATCTCGAAAGCCTGTTACTAGTATGTCATGATGAATGCGTAAATCTGAGAGTAGTTATAAGTTTCCTTAAAGCTATTGAGTAGGTATTACAAGTTTCCGGATACGAACTGAGAGTTACCGAAAGTAGTAGAAGAAGTTATACATTATAGACACGAGCACCTAGCTTGTAAGATATTGACTGTTGCATGCAGTTGTAATGTTATTTATGCATAGGTATGTTTCCTATGGACGGTCTATGAACACATAGGGAGATAATGAAGGTTAACCTATGGACGGTCTATGAAATGCATAGGTAAAGGTTGACTATAGACGGTCACATGTGTACGCATAGTCCGACCTGAATATTTTGAGTCGTACGGATGGTCTGCTTTGCTACACATATGTGCCACCAGATAGTATTGGTGTAGTGTTCCTTATGGACGGTCTACCTTGCTACGCATAAGAGCCATATTGTATTATTATAATAAATAACAACGCCAATTCAACAAGAGATCACTGAGCAACAGTTGATAGAAATAGTTTAGAATCTTATGATATGTTGAGTTTTCGATCAGCTTGAAGGACCAAGTGGTCCAAGTGATAGCGATCTAGTAAGTCGATCTACAGTACATGGTAAGATAACTCTTATTCTTATCATTCAATAGACTATTTTTGTATCCATTCCTGCTTTTTAGTTTTCAAAATTTATTTATATGTATTGTTTTTTGCCTTACATACTTGGTACATCTCATTGTACTAATTTCCCATTTTTGGGGAGCTATACTTTATGCTTGCAGGTGCAAGTAATTAGTTTGACGATCCCTCAAAGTAGACAGGATTGATAATTAGCGGGAAATCGGTGAAACTCTATCTCTTCCAGAGTATAGCCGAGTCTATAGGTCATGATATCGAATTTTGTTATAGACTTACGGGTAGGCCGGGGCCCTTTCCAGATGATATTTTGATGTCAGATATTCTTAGAGGCTTTGTAGATACAAGTTCAGTATGTACAATATGTTAGTGGCCTTGTTGGCCCTCATTTATGCTTTCTTACTGGGTTGTTCGGTATTGATACTCATAGTGGCCTCCTCGGCCCGAACATGTATTGATGTTTTGAGTATGATGGCTAGTTGATATGTTGCTTGGCTGCCTCCGATATATTACGAGTTGCGGCTATGTTGGCCTATGTATGTTCTGGTTTACGTCCATCATTCAAGAGTTGCAAAGTGGTTCGCTCGGGCCAGTACGGTATCGAGTGCCAACCATGCCTCACCTAGGTTGGGGTATGACAATGGAACTATTAGGAAAATTTCACTTCTTTCGTTTCCTTGTTGTGTGAAATTATTGACTTCAAAATTCTAAACTTCTGTGTTTTATTCTCTCATAGATGGTGAGGATACATACAGCCGGATCATATGGCCAGGCACTCGCGCCCCCTGCTAGAGTCGCGAGAGGCCGAGGCCAAGGTAGAGTTGAAGGATTCCACGTGGTGTAGCCAAAGAACCCGCACGAGCTGCCATAGAGGAGCCCGCAGTAGCTCCAGCTGGAGGACAAACACTTGAGGTACCTATTGCTGCACCAGCCCTCCAGGAAACTCTAGCCTAGTTTCTAAGCATGTTCAGTACCTTAGCTCAGGCTGGATTGATTCCACTTTCTCTTGCCTCATCTCAGGCCAGGGGAGGAGCACAAACTCCCGCCACCCATACCCCAGAGAAATGGGTTCGGTCGATCAGGTTCCAAAGATTATACCAATACAACCAGTAGCCCTAGTCCAGCCTGAAGGTAGGGCAACAGTTTTTGAGGAGGAGCAGCGTAGGATTGAGACGTATAAGAAGTACAACCCTCATACTTTCAGTGGTTTGGCAATAGAGTATGCTCGGGGTTTTCTTGAAGAGTGTCATCGTATTCTCCATACTATGGGCATAGCAAAGTCGAGCAGGGTTTCTTTCACTGCGTTTCAGCTTAAAGGAGTAGCCTATTAGTGGTGGCGTGCTTATGAGTTGCACAATCCAACTGAGGCATTTTCACTTACAGGGACTCAGTTCTTTGATATATTTTTGAGGGAGTATGTTCCCAGAGCCTCAGAGATACATGGTGCACTGAGTTTGAGCAGTTGCGATAGGGTGCTATGACCATGTCAGAGTATGTAGCTCGTTTCAGTTATTTGGCTAGGCATGCAACCCCCTTGGTTTCTACAGTTCGAGAGAGGATCTGACGGTTTATTGAGGGACTCCATCCCAGCATCAGGACTAGCATGGTCTCGGAGATAGAGATGGATATTTCGTACCAGTAGGTTGTAAATATTACTAGGAGATTCGAGGGCATTCTTGCTTGGTAGAGAAAGGAGAGAGGTCTCGAGAGACTAGTTCTTATTCTGGTGCTCGTGCCTCAACTGCAGTTCGATATGTTAGGAGCTATGTAAGTGGCCCCGTTCATTCAGCTCTTCCAGCTGCCAGTGGTATTCCAGCTCCTCCTAGGCCTCAGGAGCCTTATTATGCACCTCCAATATCTAGTGTGCCTCATGCGCGAGGTTCTTTTAGTGGTCAGCCCAGCAGACCTGGCCCGAGCCAATCACAGCCGCCACATCCTCCTAGAGCTTCTTTTGAGTGTGGTGTTTCTACTCGTATAGAGGCAGTTGCTTCTGACTCTTTCATTGTAGGTATTGTTACGATCTTTCATAGAGATATGTTGGTTCTATTTGATCCATGATCCACTTATTCCTATGTGTCATCTTATTTTGCTCTGTATTTAGGTGTATCTCGTGATTTTATGAGTTCTCCTGTTTATGTGTCCACACCCATAGGAGATTCTATTATTGTTGATCATGTGTATCAGTCGTGGTTGGTTGTTATTAGTGGTTTTGAGAGTAGAGCTGATTTATTATTGCTAAGTATGGTAGATTTTGATATTATCTTGGGCATGAATTGGTTGTTTCCCCATTATGCTATTCTTGATTATCACGCTAAGACCGTGATGCTGGCTATGCTAGGCTTACCATGGTTAGAGTAGAAGGGTACCTTATATAACACTCCTAGTAAAGTTATTTCATTTCTTAAAGCTCAATGAATGGTTGAGAAGGGGTGTGATGTATATCTAGCTTATGTGAGAGATGTCAGTATTGATACCTCTACAGTTGAGTCAGTTCTAGTAGTGAGGGATTTTCCTGATGTATTTCCAGCTGATCTTCCGGGCATGCCGCCCGACAGAGATATCGACTTCGACATTGATTTGTTGTCCGGCACTCAGCCCATCTCTATTCCTCCATATTATATGGCTCCCCCTAAGTTGAAGGATTTGAAGAAACAGTTACAGGAATTGCTTGATAAGTGCTTCATCCGACCTAGTGTGTCACCTTGGGGTACTCCTGTCTTGTTTATGAAGAAAAGGGATGGTTCTATTCGTATGTCCATTTATTATCACAAGTTGAAAAAAGTTATAGTGAAGTACATGTATCTTTTGCCTCATATTAATGGCTTATTTGATCAGTTACAGTGTAACAGAGTGTTCTCCAAGATTGACTTACGTTCAGGTTATTATCAGTTGAAGATTTGCGAGCCAGATATCCCGAACACTGCTTTCAGGACTCGGCATGGTCATTACGAGTTCCTTGTGATGTCATTTGGGCTGACCAAATCCCTAGCAGTATTTATGTATTTGATGCACAGTGTGTTTCTGCCCTATCTTGACTCTTTCGTCATTGTGTTTATTGACGACATTTTACTGTACTCCCGGAGTCAGGAGGGTCATGAGCATCACCTGAGGACTGTACTTTAGACCTTGAGAGAAAAGAAGTTATATGGAAAATTCTCAGTGTGTGAGTTCTGGTTAGATTCAGTGGCATTTTTAGGTCACATAGTGTCGAGTGAGGGGATCAAGGTGGATCCGAAGAAGGTGGAAGTAGTGTAGAGTTAGCCCATACCGTCCTTAGCTACAGAGATCTGGAGTTTTCTTAGTTTGGTGGGGTATTACCGTCAATTTTTTAAGGGATTATCATTTATTGCAGCACCTATGACCAGGCTGACCTAAAAGGGTACTCCGTTCAGGTGGACAGAGGAGTGTAAGGAGAGCTTTCAAAAGCTCAAGACAACTTTGACTACAACCCCAGTATTTGTACTACCTACAGGTTCGTGGTCTTATACTATTTATTGTGATGCACCACGAATTAGTCTTGGCGCGGTGTTGATGCAAGATCGTAGGGTGATTGCTTACGCATCTAGACAACTGAAGGTACACGAGAAGAACTATCATGTCCACGACCTTGAGTTAGCAGCTATTGTTCATGCCTTAAAGATTTGGAGGCACTATTTGTACGGTGTCCCTTGTGAGATCTACACAAATCACCGGAGTTTGCATCATCTATTCAAGCAGAAGGATCTTAAATTGCATCAATGGAGGTAGTTGGAGCTGCTTAAGAATTATGATATCACTATTCTATACCATCCCGAGAAGGCCAATGTGGTGGCCGATGCCTTGAGTCGCAGGGCGGAGTTTGGAGAGCTTAGCATATTTACCAGCAGCATAGAGGCCAATGGCATTAGATGTTCAGACCTTGGCCAACCAGTTTGTCAGATTGTATATTTCTGAGCTGAGTCGAGTTTTGGCTTGTGCGATCTCCCAGTCTTCTTTTTATGATCGTATCAGGGAGCGTCAGTATGATCACCCCCATTTTCTTGTCCTTAAGGACACAGTTCAACACGGTGATACTAAGGAGGTCACTATTGGTGATGATGGTGCATTGAGGATGCAGGGCAGGCTGTGTGCCCAATGTAGACGGATTGTGTGAGTTGATTCTTTATGAGGCTCACAGCTCGCGATACTCCATTCATCCGGGTGCTATGAAGATGTATCAGGACATGAGGCAGCATTATTGGTGGCATAGAATGAAGAAGGACATAGTGGAATATGTAACCTGGTGTCTAAATTGCCAGCAGGTAAAGTATGAGCATCAACGGCCGGGTGGATTACTTCAAAAATAGAGATTCCAAAGTGGAAATGGGAGCGGATCACTATGGATTTCGTTGTTGGACTCCCACAGACTCAAAGGAAGTTTGATGTAGTTAGGTGATTGTGGAAAGGCTGACAAGGTCAGCTCATTTCATTCCTATTGTGACTATATATTCTTCCGAGCAGCTGGTTCGAGTTTATATCCGCGAGATTATCAGACTTTATGGTGTGCTAGTATCTATCATCTCTGACCATGCTACACATTTTACATCACGGTTTTAGAGGGTCGTACAGTAAGAGTTAGGTACTTGGGTTGAGTTGAGCACAACATTTCACCCTCAGACGGATGGACAGTCCGAGTGCACCATTCAGATTCTGGAGGATATGCTATATGCTTGTGTGATGGAGTTAGGAGGTTCTTGGGTTCAGTTTTTACCGCTTACGGAGTTTTCCTACAATAACAATTATCAGTCCAGCATTCAGATGGCATCGTATGAGGCTCTGTATGGTAGGCGATGTCGGTCCTCAGTGGGTTGGTTTGAGCCGGGTGCGGCTAGGTTATTGGGTACAGACTTGGTCCCAGATGTTTTGGAGAATGTTAAAGTGATTCAGGATCGACTTCGCACAGCCCAGTACAAATAGAAGAGTTATGCAAATCGGAAGGTTCGTGATGTTGCATTCATGGTTGGAGAGCAAGTCTTGCTCCGAGTTTCGCCTATGAAGGGCGTTATGAGGTTCGAAAAGAAGGGCAAGCTGAGCCCAAGGTTCATTGGTCTAGTTGAAGTGTTGTGGCGAGTTGGGGAGGTTGCTTATGAGCTTGCCTTGCCTCCCAGTCTAGCAGGAGTTCATCCGGTATTCCGTGTCTTTATGCTCCAAAAGTATCACGGTGATCCGTCTTATATGTTGGATTTCAATTTAGTCTATTTGGACAAGGATCTATCTTATGTTGAGGAGCCGATGGCTATTTTGGACAGACGGGTTCAAAAGTTAAGGTCAAAGAATATTGCTTCAGTGAAGGTTCTGTGGACGGGTCAGCCGGTCGAGGAGGTGACTTGGGTGACCGAGCATGATATGCGCAGCCGTTATCCTCATCTTTTCACCACTTTAAGTATGTCTCTATGCTTGTTCGAGGACGAATGATTATTTTAATAGGGGGAGGATGTAACGACCCGACTGGTCGTTTTGACAGTAATAGCCTTGATCCCTTATAAACTACTTCCCACGTATATGTTTCTACTTATGTGACTTGCCGGGAGATTTTGCTTTTGGTTTTGAAGTGTTCTGGGATACTTAATCCCTAAACGGAAGCCTAAACTTTAGGATTTTGACTGTAGTCGGAACTGGGTGAAGACGGCTCTGGAATAGAGTTTCGTCAGTTCCATTAGCTCCGTTGTTTAATTTTGCACTTAGGGAAGTGTCCGGATTGTGTTTTGGAGGTCTATAGCTGATTTAGGCTTGAACGTTAAAACTAATCCAACCCTAATGGTTGAAAAAGAGTAAGTAAACATCTACTTATAGATTAGATGTAGGTTTTATTCTCATTAAGGTCTGGTCGCATTAATAATATCAATCAATTATATTTCAATTCTTAACTAATACCCGTTTTATTCAATTAAATTTATTTTAATTAGGGGTGTACATAGGTCTGGTTCAGATTTTTCAATTATCAAACCAAACTAATGATGTCGGATTTTTAAATTTATAAACCAAACCAAACCAATAAAGTCGGATTTTTCAATATCATTTTTTCTCGGGTTTTAGGATTTTTTCCCGATAAAGTCTTCATAGCACAAAAATGTAACTTGTGCTCCAAGTCCTAGTAGGATACAACTATATGATGTATTTTTTTCAAGAAAATAACACAATAATATGAAATGAGTCATAGCATTGTGCAAAAATATTCAAGAACTAAAATAATAAAATCGCATAAAGAAAATATTATTAATTAATACGCAATGATAAAAATTAATATAATCTAAAAATACTATATAGGTCATGCTAAAATAGATACAGCTAATAAGTACTATTAATTATACAACTAAGCACTAAAGAAAAAGATAAATTAGGTTATGCATTTTCATTATAAACCAATGCAAAACTAAAAAAATAGATATTCAACACTATTGTAATTCCTCGTGTTGAAACTTTAGTAGCATTACTATAGATTTGAACTCTATTTGACTTACTACCTTTATGGGCTATAATCTTATTGGACGGCAAAATACCTTAAAACATCCTTAAACTTGGCACGTATTATTGATTACATCCTTAAACTAGTCGTGGTCCTAATTATCTCCTATACTTGGTTATTCGATAGCTGTTACCTCCTTGGATGATCTCATCCTAGGAAAGTGGTATGCACTCGCCTGCTATGGGTGGATTTTCATGTCCTTGTGACATTTTTTGAAAAATAAAATATATTTTATATCTTTTTAAGTGTGTTACTTTTTTAGATAGTCTTTTTCTAATAATATTTATAATAAAACTTGGTTAGAACTACATTATTTAGGCTAATTTTTGTTTTTATTTGACTAAAAATAATAGTTTTAGTTATTGTTTTTGAATTTGACCTGAAAATAAATATTTATATAGTTGAATTAAATAGTCAAGGCATCTAAAAAGATATAAAAATACATAATCCAATTTTTGTTTTGAAAATAATTTTTTATATAGCTCTAAATTTTGTAGCTCTAAAGATATTACCGAAAAAAGTAAAATCGAAAAAAGTAAAAATATACAGTTGCATCAAAAGAAAAAATAAGAAAGTGTAGAATTGCAAGTTCATTATTTTGGCTATACCTTTTTAGTTGGTAAAAAATAATGGAGTTGTAGCCATTTTTTATTGATTTGATTCGAAAATAAAAATACACAATTAAAATAAATAGATATTATATCTAAAGAAAAACAAATAACAGAAAATACACAACTAGTACTCCATTATTTTTGCTAAAAGTTTTCTATTTGGCTAAAATTTTGGAGTTCCAACCAAACTTTTACAAATTGGGCCCAAAAAAGAAGAAGAAGAAATATGCAGTTGGAACAAATAAATATTATATCTATAGAAGAAATTAAAAAGAATAAAAGTTAGAGTAAAGTCCATATCATATGTCAAGATGAAGCAAGAAGAAATATATAGTTGTAACAAAGAAATCATTATATATGACTGTATGCAATTAAAAGTTAAAAAATAACCTACCTGTAAGTTTATTTTTTTTTAATTTTTCTTCACTCCCATGCAATTAAAAGAGAGTACACCCAAACTCTTTGCCACATTAGCATCCAGGGAGGTAATGGCTCTCAAAAGGCCAAGTTCAGGAGGTAATTAAGATCATAAATAGTTTAGGAGTGTAACTAATAATCCGTGTCAAGTTTAGGGGATTTGTTTAAGCTTTTATTGGACCATTCAAGAATGTTAAGTCCAAACTTTAAATAATACGCTAAAGATAAAATTGCAAACAATTTTAAGAAATATTTATAAATTATAGAATTACAATTAATATTTATATGTATAAAATATTTTTAAAAATTATATAAACGTAATGTCGGGTTGGTTTTGTGATGACTCAAAAGGTCATCACTTGTTTTAAAACGAAACTTCCATGTCCTGAGGCCTTGAAAACCTCATTTAGAGTCACCTCGATTTGCGTTAGCAATCTGGGTGCGTAGCCGGAAAGCTTAAATATGAAATTTTGTGAAAAATAATAAGTTTTAACTGTAAAATGAATAAATTTGACTTCGATCAACATTTTGGGTAAACGGACTCGGATCCACTATTTGACGGTCCCGGAGGGTCCGTAGGAAAATATGGGACTTAGGCGTATGCCCGAAATCAAATTTCAAGGTCCCGAGCCCGAGAATTGAATTTTTTAAAGGAAATTATTTTCTAAAATTTTTTAAGGAAATTTGAAATGAAGTTTGATTAGAAAGAGATGGTATCGGGCTTGTATTTTGGTTTCGGCGCCCGGTACAGGTCTTATATATGGTTTAAGTCATTTCTGTAAAGTTCGGTTGAAAACAGACGTCGTTTGACGTGATTCGGACCTAAATTGCTAAATTTGATACTTGATGAAGTTTGAGAAAACTATTCTTGATTTTGAAGTTTGATTCATTGTTACAGAGGTTATTTTGGCGATTTGATCGCACGGATAAGTGCGTATGATATTGTTGAGTTAGTATGTGTGTTTGGTTAGGGGCCCGAGGGCTCGAGTGTGTTTTGGATGTGTTTCGGCAAGTTTTGAACTTAGGAAAAAAGTTGCAGATTCAGAGAGGTTGCAGGTCTATAACAGGTTTCGCTGTCCGCGGTGGAAACTTCGCGGCCACGGTGGGGGCTCCGCGACCGCGGTGGGATTTGTGCGGTCCGCGGTGAACAAGGACAAGCATCCGCGGCCACGCTCGATTTCTTGCGGTCCGTGGTGGAGCTCTGTGGCCACAGTCCTTTTTATGCAGTCCGCGGAGAGGGTCTGAGAGGGGTATAAATAGATGGGATTTCCAGTTATTTTCATTTTTCAAAACCCCAAAAACATAAGAGGAGATTTTTCAAACAACATTACTTCTCCAAATCAATTGTAAGTCATTTTTGACTAGTTTTCTTCAATTATTAACATCTTTTAACATGATTTCAACTTTAAATCAATTATTTTCATGGGGGAAATTGGGTGTTTTGGACAGGACCTAGGTTTTTCAAAAAACAATGGGGATTTGGACCTTGATTTGGGGTCCGATTTCAAAACAAATTACATATTTGAGCTCGTGGGGGAATGGGTAATCGGGTTTAGGTCCGAATTTCGGGTATGGACCAAGCGGTCCCGAGGTCGATATTTGACATTTTGGGGAAATCTTTATAAAACCTATTTTCATGCATTAGAATTGATTCATTTAGCATTTATTGATGTAATTAAGTAACTTGTGGCTAGATACGAGCGAATTAGCTGTGGATTTAAGGGGTAAAGCTATAATTGAAACTTGAGTTGTGTTCGAGACATCGAGGTAAGTGTTTGGTATAACCTTAGCTTGAGGGATTAGGAGTTGTGTCCTATTTGCTATTTGCTTCTTGTCGAGTACGACGTATAGGCATGGTGACGAGTATCTATATGTTGGTGTCAAGCATGACCGTGAGTCTTATATTGTGATTTTCATGATTTCGTTGTATTATTCATGCCTTGGTGAAGATTTCTAATTGCTGTATAAAGTTTGTGGAAAGAATTGTGACCTATGAACATTGAGGAGCGTTGGCTCAAGTTGTATAGCAAAATTGTGAAAGTATAAGTGACAATTGAACTTTTAGAGCATTGGCTCGAGTTGCGTAATGAGTTGTGAAAGTATAAGTGATAATCGAACCTCTAGAGCATTGGCTCGAGTTGTAAAGTGAATTATGAAGTAAAAATTTGAGAAAGAGATGAGATCATTATGTTGTCATCCTTGTCGGGCTATTGTTGATTTATTTGTTGTTCACTTGCCAGGATTTAATTGTTTAATTGTTGTTCCCTTGCCGGGATTTAATTGTTTAACTGTTGTTCCCTTGCCGGGATCTCTATTACTATTTTGTTTATTCCCTCGCCCCTTTGCTTGTGATTGTTGTTTGGGTGAGGAAGAGTGTTAAAGAACGAAGGGTGATGTCGTGCATTGTTTGTTATTATGAGGGAAGAATATAAAGCACGAAGGGTGATGCCATGCCGCACGACGTACCATTCCGTGCCGAATCTATTGATTATATAGTGAGGAAAGAGAGTAAAAGCATGAAGGGTGATATCGTGCACATTTTGATTATATGATTGTTTTGGTGAGGACGAGAGTAAAAGCACGAAGGGTGATGTCGTGCACATTTTTATTATATAACTGCCTTGGTGAGGCTGAGAGTAAAAACACGAAGGGTGATGCCGTGCAATTGTTGAATTATGCTTCCTTGTTGGTATTCTAGTTATGTTGTTTTCTTTCCTTACTTGATGCCTTTCTATTCGAAGCTAATATCTTCCCCACATCATGTTTCCCCCTCCCACGTTGACTGGTTATTTCTGTATTTCTTTTCCGCTATATATATAGGGTTTTGCTAACCTACTACATAATTGTAGTAGGTTAGCCTTGTATGCATCTTTTGATTCTCTAAATTACCCTTACTATTTCTATCATCTCATTAAATGTAAGAATTTGTTTATCTTTTCACCAAAAATTCTCCCAATTCCCTCTTCTTCTCTACTATTCCCCTTTGATACAAACTCTTCAGATCCCTTGCAGCTTCCATTGTCGATGCCGAACAACAAAGATTAGAACTCCACTTTGAAATTTGCTAAACATAAATTTTAAATCCATATATTAATTATTATATTTAAGTGCACATTCTTTCAGTTATTTTCTTACAGTGTTTAGATTCGTTTATTTCCATTTCAAATCTATTTTTTCTTTCCTGGTTTACCTCGTAATTTAAGTGAAAGTTGCAATCCTTAGCGTTTGGGTATTTGTTAGAAATGAAAATAGGGATGGGTTTGGGAAATATGTAGTGGAATGATGAGGATAAACAAAAGCTTTAGATTGCTTAATGTCTGTTTCTGTTTCATAAAGTGTTCTTTAATGGCAATGGAATGAGAGTCTGCAGGTTGAGAGGGACTTTGACTTTTGGAATAGTTATGCATCGAGTGAGAGTTTTAGAATTTTTTTGTGAAAAGACAAAAGAGTCCTTACATTTAATGAGATGATAGAAAATAGTAAAGGTAATTTAGAGAATCAAAAGATGCATACAATGCTAACCTACTACAATTATGTAGTAGGTTAGCAAAACCCATATATATATATATATATATATATATATATATATATATATATATATATATATATATATATATATATATATATATGTGTGTGTGTGTGTGTGTGTGTGTGTGTGTACATGTTTATTTGGTAGTTTGGTCCTAGCCTCGTCACTACTTCGCCGAGGTTAGGCTAGACACTTACCAGTACATGGGGTCGGTTGTACTGATACTACACTCTGCACTATGTACAGATCTAGGAGCAACTTTCAGACAGCAGTTGGAGGGCTTCCTTCAGTCCACTCGGAGACCCAAGGTGGACCTGCAGGCGTCCGCAGGCCCTGGCATCTCCCTCTATCTCTATTTCCAGTTTCATTTCCTTTTGTTTAGAAATAGTGTATTGTATTTCTTCAGACCATGTATGTAGTAACTCTTAGACAGTCTGTGACACTGTGACACTAGGTTTTGGGGTATTTGAGGTTTTAAAAGTTGTAATAGACGTAGTCTTAAGATATATAATTGTTGACTTCCGCTTATTTATTTAAAATTTTTCTTTTATCATATTATCGACTTGTGTTTGTTAAAAAGAAGCAAAAATGAAAGTGTAGCAGTTAGGTAAGGTTTGGCTTGCCTAGCTCCCATTAGTAGGCGCCATCACGACTCTCGAGGGTGGAAAATCCGGGTCGTGACAAGTTGGTATCAGAGCTTTAGGTTACATAGGTCTCACAGTTCACAAACAAGCTTAGTAGAGTCTGAGGGATTGGTACAGAGACGTCTGTATTTATCTCTCAGGGGATACAGAGTTAGGAAAAACTTCATATTCATTCTTTCCTGTCGTGCGATTTTGTTTCTCAATGCTAATTGAACTTCTACTTTGTTCTTTTGCAGATGGCGAGAACACGCGCTTCCTCATCCTCCGCTCGGTAGCCCGAGCCCCCAGTAGCAGTTCCCACGAGGGGTAGAGGGCGAGGTCGAGGTAGGGGTAGATCTTAGCCCCGAGCAGCAGCCCCAGTGACGGAGCCTCAGGTTGATTTTAATGAGGAGGTTCCGGCTCCCGCGGTTCCGGTGGGCCCAGCTCATGTCCCAGAAGGGATTATTGCTACCCCAGTTCTTTCGGATGCTCTGGTCCGATTAGTGGGCCTCATAGAGAGTGTCACCCGAGCAGGCTGGCTTCCTGTAGCACCAGCCGTCTCTCAGGCTGGAGGAGGGGCCCAGACTCCTACTACTCGCACTCCAGAGCAGGTAGCTCCTCAAATTCAGACTCCAGTGGTTCAGCCAGTTGGAGCAGTAGAGCCGGGTGTGGTAGCTCAGCCCGGTGATGGAGCAGCTATGTCCGTTGAAGCTTTGTGGAGACTGGATAGGTTCACCAAGCTCTTCACTTCTACTTTTAGCGGTGCATCTACTGAGGATCCCCAGGATTATCTAGACAGCTGCCACGAGGTTCTCAGGAACATGGGTATTGTTGAGACCAATGGGGTTGATTTTGCTACATTTCGCTTGTCTGGATCCGCCAAGACTTGGTTGAGGGATTATTGCTTAGCGAGACCAGCCGGATCGCTAGCCTTGACTTGAGAGAAATTTACAGTGTTGTTTCTGGACAAGTTTCTCCCCGTTACTCAAAGAGAGGCCTATCGGAGGCAGTTTGAGCGCCTCCAGTAGAGTTCCATGATTGTTACCCAGTATGAGACCAGGTTCATCGACTTAGCTCGCCATGCTCTCATCATACTCCCCACAGAGAGAGAGGGTGAGGAGGTTTATTGACGGTCTTATTCAGCCGATTCGTCTTCACATGGCTAGAGAGGCTGGGAGTGAGATTACTTTCCAGGAGGTGGCCAATGTGGCCCGTAGAGTTGAGATGGTTTTGTCATAGGGAGGCGGTCATGGGTCAGATAAGAGGCCCCATCATTTAGGCCAATTTAGTGGTACCTCATCCGGAGGTCGAGATTCGTATGGTAGAGGCCATTCCCCTAGGCCCTTTCAGTCAGCGCTCCAGGTTTCTCATGGTACTTTAGGTGGCCGTGGTCCCCAGATGCAGTATTCCAATCAGTAGTCCTACAGTGCAACCTGCTCCTATCAATGCACCACCGCTTCAGAGTTTTTGGGGTGGTCATTCAGGTTGTCAAGGCCAGCGGTCTCAGCAGCCGAAGGCTTGTTACATGTGTGGTGATCTGGGTCACATTGCCAAGTTTTGCCCTCGAGCACCGAGTAGCTCTCAGCATCAGGGTTGTCGTGCTATGGTATAGGCACCAGGAGTTCCACAGCCCGCCCAACCAGCTAGAGGTGGGGGTAAAGGTGCTAGAGGTGGAGGTAGAGGTACTAAAGGTGGAGCTCAGGCCGCCAGAGGTGGAGGGCAGCCAGCTGTAGGCCGTCCTAGAGATGTAGTTCAGGGTGGTAGGGCCCAGCCCCGATGTTATGCTCTTCCAGCCAGGCTCGAGGCTGAGGCTTCAGATGTAGTCATTACAATTACTATTCTGGTTTGTGATAGAGATGCTTCAGTGTTATTTGATCCAGGATCTACCTACTCGTATGTGTCATCTTATTTTGCACCGTATCTGGTCATTCCTAGTGATTCATTGAGTATTCCTATTTATGTGTCTACACCGGTGGGTGATTCTATTGTGGTAGATCGAGTCCATCATTCTTGTATTATGGTGATTGGGGGTCTTGAGACTCGTATGGATTTATTGCTTCTAGACATGGTCATTTTCGATGTTATATTGGGGATGGACTGGTTATCACCTTACCACGCTATCTTGGACTGTCATGCCAAGACGGTTAGCCTTCCCGGATTTTCCCTATTTAGAGTGGAGAGGCACTCTTGGTTATTCTACCCGCAGTGTTATCTTGTATGTGAAGGCTCGGCGTATGGTCGAGAAGAGGTGTTTGGCCTATTTGGCATATGTTCGTGATTCTAGTGTTGAGGTTCCCTCCATTGATTATGTGCCCGTTGTTCATGAGTTTCCTGAGGTATTCCTTTCAGACTTTCCGGGTATGCCACCCGACAAAGATATTGATTTTTACATTGATTTGGCTCCGGGCACTCAACCCATTTTTATCCCGCCGTATCGTATGGCCCTGCCTGAATTGAAAGAGTTGAATGAGCAGTTGCAAAACTTGGTTGAGAAGGGTTTCATTAGGCCGAGTGTTTCGCCTTGGGGTGAGCCAGTGTTTTTTGTTAAGAAGAATGACAGATCAATGAGAATGTGTATTGATTATCGGTAGTTGAACAAGGTTAAAACCAAGAATAAATATTCATTGCCGAGGATCGATGATTTGTTTGATCAGCTTCAGGGTGCCAAGGTGTTTTCGAAGATTGATTTGAGATCTGGCTACCATCAGTTGAGGATTAGGGAATCTGATGTCCCTAAGACAGCTTTCCGCACTCGGTACGAGAATTATGAGTTCCTGGTCATGTCATTTAGGTTGACCAATGCCCCAACAACTTTTATGGATTTGATGAACCGAATGTTCAGGCCTTATTTGGACTCATTCGTGATAGTCTTCATTGATGATATTTTGATATATTCCCACAGCTAGGAGGCGCACGAGCAGAGTCTTAGAGTGGTTCTTCAGACCTTGAGGGATAGTCTGTTATATGCTAAATTCTCGAAGTGTGAGTTCTCGTTGAGTTCAGTTGCATTCCTAGGTCATATTGTGTCAGCAGAGGGCATTCAGGTTGATCCGAAGAAGATTGAGGTAGTCAAGAACTGGCCTAGACCAACATCAGCTATAGAGATTCGGAGTTTCTTAGGACTGGCAGGCTACTACCGTCGGTTCGTAGAGGGATTCTCATCTATCGCAGCCTCGATGACCAGGTTGACCCAGAAGGGTGCCCAGTTCAGATGGTTAGACGAGTGCGAGGCGAGATTTCAGAAGCATAAGACAGCTCTGACTACAGCACCGGTGTTGGTTTTGCCCACAGGTTTAGGGCCTTATACAGTTTATTGTGGCGCCTCTCGTATTGGGATTGGTGCAGTGTTGATGCAGGATGGCAAGGTCATTGCCTATGCTTCGCGGCAGTTGAAGATTCATGAGAAGAACTATCCAGTTCATGATTTAGAGTTGGCAGTCATAGTTCACGCACTGAAGATTTGGAGGCATTATCTATATGGCGTGGCATGTGAGGTGTTCACGGATCACAAGAGTCTTCAATATTTGTTCAAGCAAAAGGAGCTGAATTTGAGGCAAAGGAGGTGGTTGGAGTTGTTGAAGGATTATGATATCACTATCTTATATCACCCGGGAAAGGCCAATGTGGTGGCTGATGCCTTGAATAGAAAGTTAGCCAGTATGGGCAGTCTTGCTTATATTCCGGTCGGTGAGAGACCGCTTGCTTTGGACGTTCAGGCTTTGGCCAATCAGTTTGTGATGTTGGATATTTCTGAGCCTAGTCGTGTATTGGCCTGCACGGTTGCTCGTTCTTCCTTTTTGGAGCGTATTTGCGATCGGCAGTATGATGATCCCCATTTGTGTATCCTTAGAGACACGGTGTAGCGCGGAGGTGCCAAGCAGGTTACCTTAGATGACAATGGAGTTTTGAGATTGTAGGGTCGAGTTTGTGTGCCTAATGTGGATGGGCTCCGAGAGTTGATTTTTGAGGAGGCCCATAGCTCCCGGTACTCTATTCATCCGGGCGCCGCAAAGATGTATCAGGATTTACGGCAACATTATTGGTAGCGGAGAATGAAGAAGGATATCGTTGCATATGTAGCTCGGTGTTTGAATTGTCAGCAGGTTAAGTACGAGCATCAGAGGCCTGGTTGTTTATTTCAGAGGATTGAGCTTTCCAAGTGGAAGTGGGAGCGGATCACTATGGATTTCGTTGTTGGACTCCCGCAGACTCGGAGGAAGTTCGATGCAGTATGGGTCATTGCTGATAGGCTGACCAAGTCAGCGCATTTCATTCTTGTGGCAGTCTCCTATTCATCCGAGAGGCTAGCTGAAATCTATATCCGGGAGATTGTTCGTCTTCATGGTGTGCCTGTATCTATCATTTCGGACCGAGGTACGCATTTTACCTCGCATTTTTGGAGAGCAGTTCAGCGAGAGTTAGGCACCCAGGTGGAGTTGAGTATAGCATTTCATCCTCAGACGGACGGGCAGTCCGAGCGGACTATTCGGATTCTTGAGGATATTCTCTGAGCTTGTGTTATTGACTTTGGAGACTCGTGGGATCAATTTTTGCCTTTAGCAGAGTTTGCCTACAACAACAACTACCAGTCGAGTATCCAGATGGCTCCTTATGAGGCTTTATATGGTAGGCGGTGCCGATCTCCGGTTGGATGGTTTGAGCCAGGAGAGGCTTGATTGTTGAGTACGGATCTGGTTCGGGAGGCTTTGGACAAGGTCAGGATTATTCAGGATAGGCTTCGTACAGCTCAGTCCAGACAAAAGAGTTATGCAGACCGCAAGGTTTAAGATGTGGCTTTTATGGTTGGAGAGCGGGTATTACTCCTAATGTCGCTTATGAAGGGCGTGATGAGATTTGGGAAGAAGCACAAGCTTAGCCCTAGGTTCATTGGCCCGTTTGAGATTCTTGATCGAGTGGGAGAGGTGGCTTATAGACTTGCATTGCTACAGAGCTTATTAGTCATGCATCCAGTATTTCATGTGTCCATGCTCCGGAAATATCACAGCGATCCAGTATTTGCTATTTGCTTCTTGTCGAGTACGACGTATAGGCATGGTGACGAGTATCTATACGTTGGTGTCAAGCATGACCGTGAGTCTTATATTGTGATTTTCATGATTTCGTTGTATTATTCATGCCTTGGTGAAGATTTCTAATTGTTGTATAAAGTTTGTGGAAAGAATTGTGACCTATGAACATTGAGGAGCGTTGGCTTAAGTTGTATAGTGAAATTGTGAAAGTATAAGTGACAATTGAACTTTGAGAGCATTGGCTCGAGTTATGAAATGAGTTGTGAAAGTATAAGTGATAATCGAACCTCTAGAGCATTGGCTCGAGTTGTGAAGTGAATTGTGAAGTAAAAATTGAGAAAGAGATGAGATCATTATGTTGTCATCCTTGCCGGGCTATTGTTGATTTATTTGTTGTTCCCTTGCCGGGATTTAATTGTTTAATTGTTGTTCCTTTGCCGGAATTTAATTGTTTAACTTTTGTTCCCTTGCCGGGATCTCTATTACTATTTTGTTTATTCCCCTCGCCCCTTTGCTTGTGATTGTTGTTTGGGTGAGGAAGAGTGTTAAAGCACGAAGGGTGATGCCGTGCATTGTTTGTTATTGTGAGGGAAGAGTATAAAGCACGAAGGGTGATGTCGTGCCGCACGACGTACCATTCCGTGCCGAATCTATTGATTATATTGTAAGGAAAGAGAGTAAAAGCACGAAGGTTGATGCCGTGCACATTTTGATTATATGATTGTTTTGGTAAGGACGAGAGTAAAAGCACGACGGGTGATGCCATGCAATTGTTGAATTCTGCTTCCTTATTGATATTCTAGTTGTGTAGTTTTCTTTCCTTACTTGATGCCTTTCTATTCGAAGCTAATATCTCCCCCACCGCATGTTTCTCCCTCCCACGTTGACTGGTTATTTCTGTATTTCTTTTTCGTTGTATATATATATGAAGTGCACAGGTTTATTTGGTAATCTTGTCCTAGCCTCGTCACTACTTCGCCGATGTTAGGCTAGACACTTACCAGCACATGTGGTCGGTTGTGCTGATACTACACTCTACACTGTGTGCAGATCCAGGAGCAGCTTTCAGACAGTAGTTGGATGGCTTCCTTCAGTCCACTCGGAGACCCAAGGCAGACCTGCAGGCGTCCGCAGGCCCTGACGTCTCCCTCTATCTCTATTCCTGTTTCATTTCCTTTTGTTCAGAAACAGTGTATTGTATTTCTTCAGACCTTGTATGTAGTAACTCTTAGACAGTCTGTGACACTGTAACACCAGGTTTTGGGGTATTTGAGGTTTTAAATGTTGTAATAGACGTAGCCTTAAGATATATAATTGTTGACTTCCGCTTATTTATTTAAAATTCCGCTTTTATCATATTATCGACTTGTGTTTGTTAAAAGGAAGCAAAAATGAAAGTGTAGCAGTTAGTTAAGGTTTGGCTTGCCTAGCTCCCATTAGTAGGCGTCATCACGACAATGTGGGAAATTCGGGTCGTGACAGGTTTGGTTTTGGTTTGATTTTTGTTAGTTAAAACCAAACCAAATCAATTATGATCAGTTTTTTTTCAACACTAAACCAAACCACAATCGAGTTATTTCCCCGGTTTAACTCGGATTATCAGTTAGGTGTGATTTATCGGTTTTCTTTGTACATCCCTAATTTTAACACTTGATAACTTCTTTTTATAGTTCGAGTCAACTTACGTACATCTCAACTAATTCTATAAGATATGTGTTACTCCCACCAACAATAAATCAAAATAACTTCTTTTTTAAAGATAAATTTAAGATAAGTTGCAGGTTCTTTTAACTTACACTTTTCTATAATATACAAGTTTAATAAAAAGGAAGAGACTCCTGTCAAACATTGAACTTAATAAAGGTTATTAACAACTAGTACTAAGTATTTAGTCCAATTTGTTGAATCAACAATATGGATACCTTCTCTCTCCCTCTCTCAGTGGTGGGGAGTCGAATCCAAAAAGCCATTAAATGGGAGGACCATTTGAAAATGACATAACAATGCAGAGCCTTCAATTTCTGAGAGTGCAAAACATACGCAGTGTATATATGAACATTATACACCATAAAAAAGCAAGGGGAATTAGTGCGCTACAGACTCTGAGTAAAATAGACTCTGTTTCTGCAGAAATGCTAAATGAGATATTTGGAAATATTACAACAGAGTAAAAGAACAATTACAAAAGGAATGGTCAACAGCTGAAGACAATTACCATTTGGAGCTATTTTCATTTTAGGGAATTGTTTATGTTCTTTCGCTTTCTCCCCCTTCTGTAGTTCTGTTCCTTTTTATTTAATGGTCAAACCCTTGTCTATAACTGCATTTAATGCACCTCATTTTGCATCTTTTTTGAATTTGTAACATATTTCCATTTCTTATCATAAGGGACCACTGGTTTTTACTCCTTTTTAATTCTTGATTTTCATGCCTACTATTAGTCGGTTTTGCTCTAAGTAAGGTTCAATTCAATTTTAACTGAAAACGAGTATAGATGGGCGTACAATATTAAATAATATTATTCTTGTCGAATTGTGATCTAACTAGTTCGAGCGAATTAGAGATAAAGTTATTTTAACAAAATTTCAACTGACATCTTGTTTATCAATGCAATGCAGCCAACAACCTATAAAATTAAAGGAAGCAAATCAAATAGTCATGGAATAATTTATGTTCTTTATTTTTATTTATTAGATTATCTACTACTTAATACGATTACTTTATACTATGACTTTTCATTAGGTCGTCCCTTAGCTTAATATCCTTGTCTACAACTCTTTTTTTAATATAATAGAAATATATAATTTCTTTCTCTTGAATTTTTTCTTTTGGCTTTTAAACTTCTATTCTATTGTTCAAAATTATTGCATTGTCTAAATCTACGAATAGTATTATTGATTCGGCGTAGTCGGTAATAAAATTGAGGTAAGAATATATATATTATAATTAACTATGATTAAACTATAACAATTTACATTAAGACATATTTTTGTATTGAGTTGGTGTAAGCGACGAATATGAATAAGTTTTTAACAGAGTAAGAGTGTGAGCGAGTAAAAAATTTACTTATATGTATATATATTATATGTTGATTCAGGGACAGAGTTAGAGTGCGGGAAGCGAGTTCGGCCGAACCAAGTAATTTTGGTTCTAACTCTATATTTATTTTAGAAAGCCTATTGAATATATCAAAATTATTAATTTAGAACCCTGTAGCTTATAACAATTAAAATCCCGAACCCATAAACTTAAAATCTTGGCTTCGCCTCTGTGTTGATTCCTTTTTTTTTTTGTGTATTTACTCTTTTATATTTTTACATCCCGTAATAAATTTTCAGCTTCTCCACCATATGAAATCCTGCCAAATGAAGGGTAAAATCAAATCTAAATTTACTTCGTATATTTACTCTTTTTTTGTTTTTATAGTTTTATCCCTTAGTAAAATTTCGGCTCTGCGCCACTGTATGTAACCTTACCAAATGGAGGGTAAAATGAAACCTCACGTTGTGACGACCCGATCAGTCGTCTCATGAGTTATCGCTTTGTTTCCCCTATTTTTGCTTCTTTATGCTTTGTGTATCCGTGTTATGTGGTATCGGGTTGGTCGGATCGAATCCGGAATGATTTTGGTAAGGTTTGAGACACTTAGTCTCTTTTGAGGAAGCTTAAGTTGGAAAAGTCAATCGGATGTTGACTTATGTGTTAGAGGGCTCGCATATGAGTTCTGATGGTCCGGATAGCTTCGGGAGGTGATTTGGGACTTGGGAGCGTGATCGGAATAAGTTTTGAAGGTTCGGAGAAGAATTAGGCTTGAATTGGCGAAGTTGATATTTTGGCGATTTCCGGTTGGTAGGCGAGATTTTGATATAGGGGTCGGAATGAAATTCTGAGAGTTGCAGTAGTTCTGTTGTGTCATTTGGGATGTGTGTGCAAAATTTCAGGTCATTCGGACGTGGTTTGGTTGGGTTTTTTTATCAAAAGCGTAATTTAGAAGATTTTGGAATTCTTAGGCTTGAATCCGATGCAAATTTGGTGTTTCGATGTTGTTTTGAACGTTCCGAAGGTTGGAACAAGTTTGAATGAGGTTATGGGATATGTTGGCATGTTTGGTTGAGGTCCCGGGGGCCTCGGGTGAGTTTCGGGTGGTCAACCGGACCATTTCATGAAGTTTGGAATTGCAGAAATCTGCTGCTCAGTGTTGCTGACAAATGCCCTTCGCGTTCGCGAGAGGGGAGCCGCGATCGCGAAGGGTTAGCTTGAGAAGGCTGAAACTTTGGCCTTCGCGTTCACGAGGGAGTCTCCACGTTCGCGAAGGGATGGGAAGCGATTCATCGCGTTCGCAAGGTAAGCTCCGCGTTCGCATAGAGGAAATTGGCCAGCTAGGTTTTGAGGTCGAGTTGTTCATCGCGTTCCCGAGAGAGGGAGTGCATTTGCGAAGAGTAAGTCTGAGGAACCATCGCGTTCGCGATGGGCATGTCGCGTTCGTGTAAGAGGAGTTTTGGTCAAAGTCATTTTGTGCTTCGCGAACGCGAGGCTTTGACCGCGTTCGCGAAGAAGGATTTCAGGCCTGGGCAGAATGTTTAAATACTCGTCTTGTCCGCGACTTTGGGGTTTATTTCCTCCATTGTTGGTCGTTTTTGGAGATTTTTGAAGGGGATTGAAGAGGGATTCAAGGGGAATCACTTGGAGATAAGATTCCTGGACTTAAAACTCGATTCTAATGTGAATTCCACCTAAATAATCATAGAAATTAAGCCAAAAATTGAAGAACTAGAGCTTGGAAATTTAGACCTTTGATTGAGGATTTGAAGGACCATTTGAGGTCGGATCTCAGAACTTTTGATATGTATGAACTCATGGGGAGATAAAAAATCTATTGATGTAAAAATTATCGAATTTCGAGACGTGGGCCTGGGGGTCGAGTTTTGATAATTTCGGGATTTGTGTCATATTTTGATTATTTTCGCTTGGGCTTCGTTCCCTTAGTATATTTTGACGTCCTCGTTCTGATTTTGGATAGATTCGACGTGAGTGGAGGCCGATTCGAGGGGCAAAGGCATCGCGAGCTAGAGATTTGACCGATTCGAGGTGAGTAATGATTGTAAATGATGTTCTGAGGGTATGAAACCCGGATTTGCACATCGTGGTGCTATATTGAGGTGACGCACATGCTAGATGACAAGTGTGGGGCCGTGCACTGTTGGAGATTGTGACTTAGTCCGTCTCGAATGACTATTTTACCGCGTATTTGACTGAAATCTATTTGCTATCATCATGATTTGGGCTGAATGCCATATTTGGGCCTTATGCCAACTATTTGAATCTTTCGGGGTTTTTTACTGGTATTTCCTCATTATTTTTACTTTATACTTGAACTCAGTCATGTTATATTTCACTGTTTTTCGTACTCAACCATGTTTACTCTATTTTAACATTTACATGATCTTTTAAATGATATTTTTGGGCTGAGAATCATGTTTTACTATTGCCCGAGTGGCTTGTGAGGATTTTGACTGAGTAAGGCCGATGACCTATGTTGTGAGGAAAGATTTGATACTGATTATGAGGCCAAAGGCCTGAGATATGTATGCCACGAGGTGGCTTGATTGATATGAGGCCGAGGGCCTAGTGATGATGCCATGAGATGGCTTGATATTGCGCTTGGGCCGTAAGGGGCCCCTCCAGGAGTTTGTACACCTCCAGTGAGCGCGAGTACCCATTGTGTTCTGAGATTGAGCCCGAGGGGCTGGTACTGTTCTGAGATTTGAGCCCAAGGGGCTGGTATTATTCTGAGATGTTGCCTGAGGGGCGGATGTGTTGATATTGTGCCCGAGGGGCGAACCTTTATATGTTTATCTTTTTCTTAATTGCTTGTCAAATTACCTGCTTAATTGTAGAAAAAGGCTTTTCATGAAGTAAATTTTAAGTTAAAGAATTTTACCTATCTTTCACCGGTTTACTGTTTTAAATGGTTTTACTGCTTTATTATAGCATGCTTTGTGCCTTACGTGATTTCATGCTTTCAGTCTTTATTTATGAGTATTACTCACTGAGTCGGAGTACTCACTTTATTCCCTGCACCCTGTGTGAAGATTCAGGCGTATCTGGTCCCTCTTCCGAGTACTGATCATTCCGGCTCAGGCAAATCCGAGGAGTCTCTAGGTAGTTGTTGGCGTTCGCAACCCAGAGCTCTTCCCTATCTTAGTCCTTCATGTTTTTAGTTTTCTATATTAAACTCTGTAGTTATACTTGGAGTATTTCGTTTTGCTAGATGCTCATGACTTATGACACCCCGGTATCGGGCTGTGTTGGGTTATTTTCCGCGAATTATGCTATTATCTGTTAACTTTGGATTATCTTGTCATGCTTTAGATTTATTTCTTATGGTTTAATTGTTAATAATCGGATATGGGAAGTGTCGGTTGGCCTTGTCTTCACGAAAGACGCCATCACGATCGGGTCCGAGTTTAGGGTCATGACAAGTTGGTATCAGAGCCTAGGTTACATAGGTTTCACGAGTCATGAGCAAGTTTAGTAGAGTCTCGTGGATCGGTACAGAGACGTCTGTATTTATCCTTGAGAGACTATAGAAACTTTAGGAAAAGCTTCATATTCTTGAAATTCTTGTCGTGCGAATTTGTTGATCTGAGTACTAGACTTCTGTTATTCTATTCTCTCACAGATGGTGAGGACACACACTACCGGTCGGGATGGACGACCACCAATACCACCAGTTGTGGCCACCAGAGATCGAGGACGCGGTCGTAGTCGTGGTAGGGGCAGAGCAGCTAGGGCAGCACCTGCAGATCCACCAGCTGTCCTAGTTCTGGATCAGGTCCCAGTTATAGATGCTCCAGCAGCACTAGCTCAGGCACCAGCTATGCCCATTGTGATTCCGGGTCTTCAGGAGGCCTTGACTCAGATCTTATCAGTTTGCACTAACCTACCTCAGGCAGTTTCAGCCACTACAACAACAGTTACTTCTCAGGCCGGTGGAGGCAATCAGACTCTCGCCACTCGCACACCTGAGCAGGTCGTGCAGGAACTTCAGACGCCGGGGACACATCCAGCCCAGCCGGTTGTAGATGTCAGGACTATGTATTTCCTGCTATGCCGGAGGATGAACATCGTAGGTTGGAGAGGTTTGGTAGACTGCAGCCTCCGACCTTCAGTGGTGCAGAGGGCGAGGATGCCCAGGATTTCTTAGATAAGTGTTAGAGGATGCTTCGTACAACAGGTATTCTAGAGACCAGCGGGGTCGCTTTCACTTCTTATCAGTTTTCTGGAGCTGCCTTCACTTGGTGGGAGGCCTTTGAGAGGCGTAGGCCTGTTGGTGCAACACCCCTTACCTGGCAGCAGTTCTCCGTTCTCTTTCTGGAGAAGTATGTGTCGTAGTCCCGCAAAGAGGAGCTACGTAGGGAGTTTGAGTGGTTGCATCAAGGAGAGATGACTGTGACGTAGTACGAGATGAGGTTCTCCGAGTTAGCTCGTCATGCTATTTGGATGGTTCCGATAGATAGAGAGAGGATTATGAGGTTTGTTGATAGCCTCACTTATCAGCTTCATATTCTCATGACCAGGGAGAGGGTGATTGGTGCTACCTTTGAGGAGGTTGTAGACATTGCTTGGGAGATTGAGTCTGTTCGTCGCCAGGAGCGCGAGGAGAGGGAGGCCAAGATGCCTCGAGGATTTGGTAATTATAGTGGTACTCCTTCAAGAGGTCAGTTTTAGCAGGACATAGGCCGTCCATTCAGGCATGCTCAGCCAGCTTGCCCAGGTTATTATGGGGCGTCATCGGGTCATGGTTCTCACAGTTCTCATCAGGGCCAGTCATCACTAAGTGCCCTTCCAGCTCAGAGTTCGTCCCGTGCTCCATCCGTTCAGGGCTCTTCTATGTTGAGTGCATCTGCTAGTCACACCGGTGCGAGGGGTTCCCTTCAGTCCCCTTCTCCAGCACCTGGAAGTTGTTATGAGTGTGGTGAGATGGGTCATATATGGAGGCAGTGCCCTTGTCGTCTTGCGAGTTCATCTCAGCAGAGGGATCAGTCATTAGCTTCAGTGCTAATTACTTCACCACCACCCGCCTAGCCAGCTAGAGGTGGAGGTCAGTCAGCTAGGGGTCACCCTAGAGGGGGTGGTCGATCAGGTGGCGGTCAGGCCCGTTTCTATGCACTTCCAGGAAAACATGATGCTATTGCTTCAGATGTTGTTATTACAGGTATTGTTTCAGTCTGCCACAGAGATGCCTCTGTATTATTTGATCCCGGTTCCACCTTTTCTTATATGTCATCATACTTTTCTCGTTATTTGGGTATGCCCCGTGAGTTTTTTGCTTCACCTATTCATGTATCTACCCCGGTGGGCGATACTGTTGTTGTAGACCGTGTGTACCGGTCGTGTGTGGTGACTATTGGGGGTCTAGAGACCCATGTGGATCTTTTATTATTGTGTATGGTGGATTTCGATGCCAGTTTGGGAATGGATTGGCTATCTCCGTGTTGTGCTATTCTGGACTGTCATGCTAAGACAGTCACATTGGCTATACCGGGTGTACCACGGATTGAGTGGCGAGGTATGACTGATTATGTTCCCAGTAGAGTGATCTCATTCTTGAAAGACCAGCGTATGGTTGGTAAGAGTTGTCTTTCGTATCTAGCCTTTGTGAGGGATGTCTGTGTTGAGACTCCCAGTATTGATTCTGTTCCAGTTGTGAGGAATTTTCCCAATATGTTTCCTACAGACATGTCGGGCATGCCACCGGATAGGAATATTAATTTTGGTATTGACCTGGTGCCGGGCACTCAGCCCATTTCTATTCTGTCGTATCGTATGGCACCAGCGGAGTTGAAGGAATTAAAGGAGCAGCTTTAGGAACTCCTTGATAAAGGGTTCATTCGTCCTAGTGTGTCACCTTGGGGTGCGTCGGTCCTATTTGTGAAGAAGAATGACGGCACTATGAGGATGTGCATTGATTATAGGCAATTGAACAAAGTAACGATTAAGAACAAGTATCATTTGTCTCGCATTGATGATTTATTCAACTAGCTTCAGGGAGCGAGAGTGTTCTCCAAGATTGATCTCCGTTCAGGTTATCACCAGTTGAAGATCAGGGACTCAGATATTCTTAAGACAGTTTTCAGGACCCGATATGGTCATTATGAGTTCTTGGTGATGTGTTTTGGGCTGACCAATGCCCCAGTAGCATTCATGCATTTGATGAATAGCGTGTTCCAGCCTTATCTCGATTCGTTTGTCATAGTCTTTATTGATGATATTCTGGTGTATTCACGTAGTCAGGAGGAGCACGCGGGGCATTTGAGAGTTGTGTTGCAGAGATTGAGGGAGGAGAAACTTTATGCAAAATTCTCCAAGTGTGAGTTTTGGCTCGGTTCAGTGGCTTTGTTGGGGTACGTGGTATCCAGCGAGGGTATTCAGGTTGATCCGAAGAAGATAGAGGCGGTTCAGAGTTGGCCCAGACCGTCCTCAGCCACAGAGATTCGCAGCTTTCTTGGTTTAGAGGGTTATTATTGCCATTTTGTTCAGGGATTCTCATCTATCGCATCGCCCTTGACCAAGTTGACTTAAAAGGGTGCTTCATTTGTATGGTCGGACGAGTGTGAGGAGAGCTTTCAAAAGCTCAAGACAGCTTTGACCACAACTCCAGTGTTAGTTTTACCATCAGCTTCAGGTTCATATACCGTGTATTGTCATGCTTCTAGAGTTGGCATTGGTTGTGTATTGATGCATGAGAGTAGAGTTATTGCTTATGCTTCACGTCAGTTGAATCCCCATGAGAAGAACTACCCTATTCATGATTTAGAATTGGCTGTCATAGTTCACGCATTGAAGATTTGGAGGCATTACTTGTATGGTGTGTCTTGTGAGGTATTTACTGATCATCGTAGCCTCCAACACTTGTTCAAACAGAAGGATCTTAATTTGAGGCAGTGGAGATGGTCAGAGTTGTTTAAGGATTATGATATCACAATATTGTACCATCCGAGAAAGGCCAATGTGGTGGCCGATGCCTTGAGCCGAAAGGCGGTGAGTATGGGGAGTTTGGCATATATTCCAGTTGGGGAGAGACCTCTTGCAATTGATGTTCAGGCCTTGGCCAATCGGTTCGTGAGATTAGATATTTTGTATCCCAGTCTGGTATTGGCTTGTGTGGTTTCTCGGTCTTCCTTATATGATCGCATCAGAGAGCGGCAGTATGACGATTTGCATTTGCTTGTCCTTAAGGACAGAGTTCAGCATGATGATGCCAGAGATGTGATCATTGGTGATGATGGGGTGTTGAGGATGTAGGGCTGAATTTGTGTGCCCAATATGGATGGGCTTCAAGAGTTGATTCTGGAGGAGGCCCATAGCTCGCGATATTCCATTCATCCCGGTGCCGCGAAGATGCATCAGGATTTGAGGCAGCACTACTGGTGGAGGAAAATGAAAAAGGTTATTATGGGATTTGTGGCTCGGTGTCTCAATTGTCAGCAGGTGAAATATGAGAATCAGAGACCGGGTGGCTTGCTTTAGCGGATAGATATTCCAGAGTGGAAGTGGGAGAGGATCACTATGGACTTTGTAGTTGGACTTCCACGGGCTTTGAAGAAGTTCGATGCTATTTGGGTGATTGTGGATCGGCTGACTAAGTCCGCGCACTTCATTCTTGTGTGTACTACCTATTTTTCAGAGTGATTGGCAGAGATCTATATCTGGGAGATTGTTCGTTTGCATGGTATCCCAGTTTCTATCATTTCATATAGGGGTACTCAGTTTACTTCGCAGTTTTGGAGGTTTGTGCAGCGAAAGTTGGGTACTCAGGTTGTGTTGAGCAGAGCTTTATACCCTCAGACGGACGGGCAGTCCGAGCGCCCTATTCAGATATTGAAGGACATGTTGCATGCTTGTGTCATTGATTTCGGAGGGTCATGGGATAAATTTCTACCGCTTGTAGAGTTTGCTTATAACAACAACTATCAGTCGAGTATTCAGATAGCTCCATATGTGGCTTTGTATAGGAGGCGGTGTAGATCTCCAGTTGGTTGGTTCGAGCCCGGTGAGGCTAGGCTATTGGGGACAGACTTGGTGCAGGATGCCTTAGAAAAGGTGAAGGTGATTCAGGAGAGGCTTCGTACAGTGTAGTTGAGGCAAACGAGTTATGCTAACAGGAAGGTTCGAGATGTGTCCTACATAGTTGGCGAGAAGGTTCTGTTGAAGGTTTCTCCCATGAAGGGTGTTATGAGATTCGGGAAGAAAGGGAAGTTGAGTCCTCGGTTCATTGGGCCTTTTGAGGTGCTTCAGAAGATTGGGGAGATGGCTTATAAGCTCGCTTTGCCACCCAGCTTGTCTATGTGCATCCGGTATTTCATGTTTTTATGCTCCGGAAGTATATTAGGGATCCGTCTCATGTTTTGGATTTCAGCACGGTTCAGTTGGATGATGATTTAACTTATGATGTGGAGCCAATAGCTATTTTGGGCCATCAGGTTCGAAAGTTGAGGTCAAAGGATATAGTTTCAGTGAAAGTGTAGTGGAGAGGTCGGCCCATGGAGGAGGCTACCTTGGAGACCAAGCGGGAGATGCGAAGCAGATATCCTCACCTGTTTGAGGCTTCAGGTATGTTTCTTGACTCGTTCGAGGATGAACGTTTGTTTAAGTCGGGGAGGATGTGACGACCCGGCCAGTCGTCTCATGAGTTACCGCTCTATTTCCCTAATTTCTGCTTCTTTATGCTTTGTGTATCCATGTTATGTGGTATCAGATTGGTTGGATCGAATCCGGAATGATTTTTGTAAGGTTTGAGACACTTAGTCTTTTTTTAGGAAGCTTAAGTAGGAAAAGTCAATCGAATATTGACTTATGTGTTAGAGGGCTCGTATGTGAGTTCTGATGGTTCGGATAGCTTCGGAAGGTGATTTGGGACTTAGGAGCGTGATCGGAATGAGTTTTGGAGGTTCGGAGTAGATTTAGGCTTGAATTGGCGAAGTTGATATTTTGGCGATTTCCGGTTTGTAGGCAAAATTTTGATATAGGGATCGGAATGGAATTCCGAGAGTTGCAATAGTTTTGTTATATCATTTGGGATGTGTGTGCAAAATTTCAGGTCATTCAAATGTGGTTTGGTTGAGTTTTTTTATCAAAAGCATAATTTAGAAGATTTTGAAATTCTTAGGCTTGAATCCGATGCGAATTTGGTGTTTCGATATTGTTTTGAGCATTACGAAGGTTGGAAAAGTTTTAATGAGGTTATGAGATATGTTGGCATATTTGGTTGAGGTCCCGGGGGCCTCAGGTGAGTTTCCGGCGGTCAACCGGATCATTTCATGAAGTTTGGAATTGCAGAAATCTGCTGCTCAGTGTTGCAGACAAATGCCCTTCGCGTTCGCGAGAGGGGAGTTGCGATCACGAAGGGTTAGCTGGAGAAGGTTGAAACTTTGGCCTTTGCGTTTGCGAGGGAGTCTCCGCGTTCGCGAAGGTCTAGGAAGCGATTCATCGCGTTCACGAGGTAAGCTCCGCGTTTGCATAGAGGAAATTGGCCAACTGAGTTTTGAGGTCGAGTTGTTCATCGCGTTCACGAGAGAGGGAGTGCATTCGCGAAGAGTAAGTCTGAGGAACCATCGCGTTCGCGATGGGCATGTCACGTTCGCGTAAGAGGATTATTGGTCAAAGTTATTTTGTGTTTCGCGAACGCGAGGCTTTGACCGCGTTCGCAAAGAAGGATTTCAGGCCTGGGCAGAATGTTTAAATACTCGTCTTGTCCGCGATTTTGGGGTTTATTTCCTCCATTGTTGGTCGTTTTTGGAGCCTTTGGAAGGGGATTGAAGAGGCATTCAAGGGGAATTACTTGGAGGTAAGATTCTTGGACTTAAAACTCGATTCTAATGTGAATTCTACCTAAATAATCATGGAAATTAAGCCAAAAATTGAAGAACTAGGGCTTGGAAATTTAGACCTTTGATTGAGGATTTGAAGGACCATTTGAGGTTGGATTTCAGAACTTTTGATATGTATGAACTAGTGGGGAGATAAGAAATCTATTGATGTAAAAATTATCTCGAATTCCGAGACGTGGGCTCGGGGTCAGATTTTGATAATTTCGGGATATGTGTTATATTTTGATTATTTTCGCTTGGACTTCGTTCCCTTAGCATATTTTGACGTTCTCGTTCTGATTTTGGATAGATTCGACGCGAGTGGAGGCCGATTTTGGGGAAAAGGCATCACGAGCTAGAGATTTGACCGGTTCGAGGTGAGTAATAATTGTAAATGATGTTCTGAGGGTATAAAACCCCGGACTTGCACATCGTGGTGCTATATTGAGGTGACGCACATGCTGAATGACGATCGTTAGGTCGTGCACTGTTGGGGATTATGACTTAGTCCGTCCCGAATGACTATTTTACCGCGTATTTGACTGAAATCTATTTGCTATCATCATGATTTGGGCTGAATGCCATATTTTGGCCTTGTGCCAACTATTTGAATCCTTCGGGGATTTTTACTGGTATTTTCTCACTATTTTAATTTATACTTGAACTCAGTCATGTTATATTTCACTATTTTTCGTACTCAGTCTTTACTCTGTTTTAACACTTATATGATCTTTTAAATGATATTTTTGGGCTGAGAATCATGTTTTACTATTGCCCAAGTGGCTTGTGAGGATTTTGACTGAGTAAGGCCGAGGGCCTATGTTGTGAGGAAACATTTGATACTGATTATGAGGCCGAGGGCCTGAGATATGTATGTCACGAGGTGGCTTGATTGATATGAGGTCGAGGGCCTAGTGATGATGCCACTAGGTGGCTTGATATTGCACTTGGGCCATAAGGGACCCTCCAGGAGTCTGTACACCCCCAGTGAGTGCGGTAACCATTGTGTTCTGAAATTGAGCCCGATGGGCTAGTACTGTTCTGAGATTTGAGCCCGAGGGTTGTTATTGTTCTGAGATGTTGCCCGAGGGGCGGATTTGTTGATACTATACCCGAGAGGCAAACCATTTTGTGTTTATCTTTTTCTTAATTGCCTGTCAAATTACCTGCTTAATTGTGGAAAAAGGCTTTTCATGAAATAAATTTTTAGTTAAAGGATTTTACCTATCTTTCACTAGTTTACTGTTTTAAATGGTTTTACTACTTCATTATAACATGCTTTGTGCCTTACGTGATTTCCTGCTTTCAATCATTACTTATGATTATTACTCACTGAGTTGGAGTACTCACTTTACTATCTGCACCCTGTGTGCAGATTCAGGCGTATTTGGTCCCGCTTCCGAGTGCTGATCATTCCGGCTCAGGCGGATCCGAGGAGTCTTTAGATAGCTGTTGGCGTTCGCAACCCGGAGCTCCTCCCTATCTTAGTCGATCATGTTTTTAGCTTTCTGTATTAAACTCTGTAGTTATACTTGGAGTATTTCGTCTTGCTAGATGCTCATAACTAGTGACACCCCGATATCAGGCTGTGTTGGGTTATTTTTCGCGAATTATGCTATTATCTGTTAACTTTGAATTATCTTATCATGCTTTAGATTTATTTCTTATGGTTTAACTGTTAATAATCGGATATGGAAAGTGTCGGCTGGCTTTATCTTCACAAGAGGCGCCATCACGACTAGATCCGAGTTTAGGACGGTGACACACATACTTTTTGAGAATTGCCAGGACATGGGACAAAGAGCATTAGTATGATGGTTATGTTTTGATAGAACCAAGAAAACAAACTCTTATTTTCTCCATCTGTCCCTTCTTGCATTGAAAATGACATATCAACTCCTCCTTTAATTGAACGCCTAATTATACCCATTTATCAGCACTTTCTCACGTCTTGTTGTAACCAAAGCGCCTCTTTTTTGTCTATAAATAACCACATACACACTTTCATTTCTCTCATTCTACCTTCCTCTTAGCCTTAGTACACTAGTGAAAGAAAAAATATAGATTTTCCTTCAATTGTTGCAGTACTGTGCTGCATCTCTACTTCTGCCAAAGCCATGGCTGCGCTAGAAAAAGAAGAAGATACGGTGCCTAAACAAGAGTACTTATCTTGAAACATGAAGTGGTGTTATCCCTCCTAAGCTTATTCTTTTTACATGGTTTTTTCGTCTTTTCTAACTTTAGAGGAGCGGTTCGAGCTTTCTTGACCTTGCAAGTCCGAGATCTTCTCATGTGGCTCTCAAAGTAACAAAGTTGTTAAAATTTCTATCCCTCCTGAGCTTATTCCTTTTTAATACAAACCCTTTCGATAAGATTGGGTAATGTCATTTTATTTCATATTATGATGCAAGTACATGTTGTTGTGCCTTTTCGTGTATGCGAGGATTCCTGGTTGTGTATTGAAAATACTGATGCATTATAAAAATATATAATCCATTTTTGCTCTCCACTCTTTTTCTCCTCGAGTTAGAATACCATTATCTCAAAAAGCAGCTACCGATATTATAAAACACGCGAAAATAATAAAAGGGAAAATTGTAAAACATAGTAATTTCAGTTGTAGTTTAGACCTTAGCTCCAATAATTACAACGGAACAATTTTTTTGGTCAATTTATTCCAGCATAAAAGAATGAAAATGCCAATCTTTCTTGTTTTTCTTCTTCTTTGGCATATGCCCATTTCCTGTACAGGGGCCCAAAATTGTACTACGCCATGTCTCGGAGCTGGCTTATTTGAATAGCAAATGTAAATCATTGAAAATTTCA